>NC_091820.1:34960000-36210000 GCF_041296235.1 Equus asinus
TACTACAAAGCCATAGTAACCAAAACAGCATGGTACTGGCACAAAAACAGACACACAGATCAACGGAACAGAATCGAGAGCCCAGAGATAAACCCACACGTGTACGGACAGCTAATTTTTGACAAGGGACCTAAGAACATACAATAGAGAAAGGAAAGTCTCTTCATTAAATGGTCTTGGGCAAACTGGACAGCCATGTTCAAAAGAATGAAAGTAGACCATTATCTTACACTGTACACAAATATTAACTCAAAATGGATTAAAGATTTGAATGTAAGACCTGAAACCATGAAACTTCTAGAAGAAAACATAGTACGCTCTTTGACATCGGTCTTAGCAGCATATTTTCAAGTACCACGTCTGACTGGGCAAGGGAAACAATAGAAAAAAATAAACAAATGGGAGTGTATGAAACTAAAAATGTTCTGCAAGGCAAAGGAAACCATCAACAAAACGAAAAGACAACCTAACAATTGGGTGAAGATATTTGGAAACCGTATATCAGATAAGGGATTAATATCCAAAATATACAAAGAACTCATACATCTCAACAACAAAAAAACTAAGAAACCAATTAAAAAATGGGCAGAACATCTGAACAGACATTTCTCCAAAGAAGATATACAGATGGCCAACAGGCACATGAAAGGATATTCAACATCATTAACTATCAGCGAAATGAAATTCAAAACTACAATGAGATATCACATCTGTCAGAATGGCTATAATTAACAAGACAGGAAACAAACAAATGTTGAAGAGGATGTGGAGAGAAGGAAACTTTTTCATGCACTGCTGGTGGGAGTGCAACGTGCAGCCGCTATGGAAAACAGTATGGAGATTCCTCAAAAAATTAAGAATAGAACTACCATAGGATCCAGCTATTCCATGGCTGGGTATCTATCCAAAGAATATGAAAACATGAATGCATAAAGATACATGCACCCCTGTGTTCACTGCATTATACACAATAGCCAAGACTTGGAAGCAACCTAGGTGCCCATTTTTTAATCAGACTGTTTAGTTTTTTGTTGTTGAGTTGTAGGTACTTTTGATATATTTGCATATTAATTCTTGCTCTGGTTTGCTGGGGCTGCCAAAACAATGCACCAAAGACTGGGTAACTTAATCAACAGAAATTAATTTTCTTGTGATTATGGAGTTTAGAAGTCCAAGATCAAGCTGTCAACGGAGCTGGTTTCATTCTGAGGCCTCTCTTTCCTTGGCTTGTAGATGACCATTTCTCCCTTGCTCTTTACATCATCTTACCTCTGTGTTTGTCTGTGTCTTAATTTCCTCTTCTTCTAAGGACACTAATCACATTGAATTATGGCCTACCTTTATGACCTCATTTAACGTTAATTACTTCTTTAAAGACCTTATCTCCAATACAGCCACATTCTGCTGTACTGTGGGTTAGGACTTCAACATATGAATTTTTGGGGAACACAATTCAGTCCATAACCATCTTTTACTAGATATATGATTTGCAAATATTTTCTCCCATTCTCCCAGGAGTTGATTTTCCACTCCCTTTATAGTGTCCTTTGATGCACAAAAGTTTTTAATTTTGATGAAGTCCTATTTATTTTTTCTTTTGTTGTTTGTGCTTTTGGTGTCATATTCAAGAAATCATTGCCAAATCTCACTTCATGGAGCTTTCTCACTGCTTTCTTCTAAGAGTTTTATAGTTTTGGCTCTTACATTTAGGTCTTTGATCCATTTTGAGTTAATTTTTGTATATATTGTAAGATACAGGTCCAACTTCATTCTTTTGCGTGTGGATGTCTAGGTTTCCCAGCACCATTTGTTGAAAAGACTATCCTTTCCCTGCCGTCTTAGTGCCCTTAGTGCCTTTGTCAAAAATCATTTGGCCACATGTGTCAGGGTTTATTTATAGCCTCTATTCTATTCCGTTGGTCTATATGTCTATCTTCATGCCAGTAGCACACTGTCTTGATTACTGTAGCTTTGTGGTAAATTTTGAAATCAGGAAGTGTGAGTCCTCCCACTTTGTTCTTCTCTTTCAAGATAGTTTTGGCTATTTGAGGTCTCTTAAGATTCATAGGAATTTTTGGGTGGGTTTTTCTATTTCTCCATAAAATGACACTGGAGATGATTTCTGTTAACTTATTTTGTGCAGTTGAATGAACAATGTTTTTCCATTCTTTGTATTTCTTGTGATTTTTTGTTGAAAATTGGGCATTCGATTATTATAATGTTGTAACTTTGGAAATAAGATTCTCCCCATTCCCAGGGTTTTCTGGGATTTTTTTCTTTATTGTTGAAAGCTATAGTAGTCCGTTTAGTTTTAGGCCGTACCAAACTATTTTTTCAAAGACCATTCCTTGTTGTGTGTGCTTGCTAATATCTCTATTCCTTTAGCTTTTGTTCAGCTTATTTTTGGACAGAGCTTTCCTTGAATTTCAGGAGTAGAAACAGACAAAGAAAAAAGAGAGATCAACCACCTCTCCCAGTCTTCGTAGATTGACTCTCTGCTGGGATAGTCCTTCAGATTAGGTAGGCTTGCTCTGATCCTAGGTATCTCCTCCGGCGAAAGCTTAAGGCTGAGTCAGGAGAAAAATTAGGAGCTGAGGATACCAGAGGGAGACAGATAACTGATCAAACAAGGTTCCTGATGAGGTAGCTGGGAATAGCACACAGAACACTGGTGGACGGATTAGACAGTAGGAAAAAGGGCACCTCTTCCACTGTGACAGGAGAGGAGGAGTAAGGAGAGGACAGGTGGGGATGCTCATGAGTTTGTAAGCAGTTTGTTGCAAGAAATTGAGGACATTGCTGTCTGAAGTCTTCTGTTTTCAATGCTGTAGGAGATGAGGCAAGGGTGAGGGTTAGGTGGAGGTATGAGAAGGTTGAGGATAATGGAGGTTTGGCAAAACTACTGTGGAGACTTGGGATAGAATTTCATATTTCCCTCTGCCTTCAGAGGGAGATACTCAGAATCACACGCATAAATAAGCCTCTTAATGTCTC
Source organism: Equus asinus (assembly GCF_041296235.1). NCBI lineage: Eukaryota > Metazoa > Chordata > Mammalia > Perissodactyla > Equidae > Equus > Equus asinus. The sequence goes on from NC_091820.1 coordinate 34,962,995, forward strand.
TTGAAATCACAGATGAATTTCTGGTCCCAGATGTTTGCTGAGCTGGCCACAAGATCAACTCCTCTGGAATTTCAGTCCAAGACAAATGTCCATTTAGACATGTCTCTGTGCCTCCTTTTTCCCAGAAAATGGAAACTTGGGAATTCTGCTCCCCTCCCCTTCCTGCTACAGCTGTCAGGAAGCTTAGGGGCAAACCGAGCCCCCATACTCTCTGAGGCGCCTGCTTCAAAATACATTCCCTTGGCTTCCTTCCTTTCAGAGGTCTTTGTTCTGTTTTATCCCCACAGGATTGGCTGTACCCTCTGTTTTAACCTTTAAGGAGAAGGGGGAGGGAGCTGCCATTTATAGCTTAGGGCTTAAGCGTGCGGGCTCCAAGGACTCAGATGCTGCCTGAGGACAAGTTACCCACACTCTAAGCCTCAGTCTCCTCGTCTGTAGCAGAGACATGATAATCGCTCCTATTTCATAGACAGCGTTTGTGTGGATTAAATGAGACCATTCATGTAAAGCATTTGGAACCATACTTGGCTCTATCCACTTAGTAAGTACTCGATCATGCTCATGATTACAGGTACCATCTAATCTTCATTATTCTCTACCACTGATTCGCAGGGAGGAATTTTCTCAAATTCTCACAATGGTCCTGAGCCATAGATGGCATCTCCCCATTGTATGGATGGGAAAAGTGAAGCAGAGGATTGAGTGATTTGCCTGTGGTCCCACCTTAGGAGAAAGTCAAAGCTGGGATTTGAACCCAGATCTGTGTGTCTGTTTCTCTCCTGTACGTGCACCACACTGTCTCTCTGGGCCAGCAGGGTCAAATTAGGCAGGACCTCCAAAGCAAAACAGTTTGGCGAGGGTGGCCACGTGACATGAGTGATTTCTCTGTGCCTGTTCACTCATCTCTCAGTGGAGGTGGGTAGGCCAGCTCAGTGGTTCTCCAATCTGGCTGGACATTGCCCTCTCCTGCAAACTGGTCAGAAACAGATTCTTGGGCGCCTCCCCAAGGTACTGAACCAGACTCCAGAAGGGTCGGGTCCAGGAATCTACATTTCTAACAGTTCACATAGTGATTCTGATGTAGCCAGTCTGGCCTTCAAACACCTCTAGAAGAAAATTTGAAGCACGGCTGACAGTCAGGACATCTCTCTGGCCTACAGGGCCTGAGATGGCATCCTCCAGAGCAGCCTGAACTTCACACTGTCCTCCCATTGCCCTTCCATTCTCAGTGGTGATTCCAGAGGAAAGCAAGATTTGGCCAGTGTGGCTTCTACAACCCTTAGTGGAATAAATAGGGCAAGTTTACAGATCAACTCATTCAGTCATTAATTAACTCACACTTACCTACTGATTCATTCATGCATTTACTCCCATTCTATTCACCCACTCTTTCCTTTACTCACACATTCACTCATTCCCTTTTTCACTCACATTCAATCTGTGTCAATCAGAATATTGTCAAAAAGCAGATGGCACACTCAATGTGCAAACTTAAGAAAAATTAGTGAAGAAACTATTTTCAGAGGTGTGGGCAGGGTTAAGGGAACCCACAAGAGATGGTCAGCTACCCAAGGACTGCATCAGCTGGAAGCAATTACCACCCCAAGAATGGAAGGGTCAAGGAGACAGAGCAGTTATAAGAAAGTGGTGAGATTTATAACCATGGAAGAGGGGCTGCCCACAGGAGCTTATGGCCATGGTTAGGGAATTTAGACACGGCCAAAGCACAACCCAGCAGATAGGGAGGCACGGGAACAAGTACCCAAACTCTCCCTCTGACCACCCTCCATCTCATGCCAATGTCTCTTGTTTTCAGAACTGGGGAGCCCAGAGGATGCAATCAATGAAAGTCAGCGTCCTGGGGAACACCGTGGGATGGACATGGGTCTAGAGGTGCAAATGGGGAATAACAAAGAGAGCTCCCCACCAGCCCCTGAGCTGCCCTGGTTCCTGCTTGGGCCGGCCCAGCTGCCCGTCCTACATCAAGATCTTCAATGTGGGCACGTGCTACATGGTGAACCGAGTGCAGGATCACATCCAGAGTCGCACAGTCTACTACCTCATGAACTTCCACATCACACCCCACTCCATCTACCTATGCCAGCACGGTGAGAGTGGGCTCAACCTCAGAGGCCACATCGGAGGTGACTCTGGCCTCTCAGCTCAAGTCAAGCAGGTAGGGAGGGCCGCATGCACCCAGAGGAGCTGGTGGAGTGGGTCCAGGTTGGCTGCTGGTGGGCGGGCAGCCGCTGCCTGGGTCCTGAGAATGGGGGAACTCACCAACAGGGTAAGAGCATGTTCTGATCACTCCCACTTTTCCACCCCATCAGCCACTCAGTCTTAGCCTGTCCTTGGATGGCTCCTGTGTGCCAACAGCATCTCCAGTCTGATAGCTTGGTCCTGGCACTCCAGGCCTGCCCAGATCTGGCTGCCCCTTCAACCTCATTACAGTGAGCACCCTTCGCCCGTGCTTGACTGGTCCCCTCATCTTTCTCACTACTCTATGCCTGCGCTTGTGCAGTTTTCCCCACCTAGGCTGGCCTCCTCTGTCAGCTGGTGGGCAGGTATCAGTTGCACAGACAGCTGCCCTGAAGCGCCCCGCCCTTGAATCCACCATTTCCTCCCTTACTCAGGGCTGATGCTACACCCCTCACCCCCACTGCAGGTCATCGTAGTGTCAGCACTCGTCCCCCACCAGTTACAGCTTCTTTCCTGCTCCCCCTCCCCCATCCCTTACTGGGGCCCAGCTTCTGCTCCACGGTCTGGTCCAAGAAGCCTTCCCCTGTCCTCTCCTGCCCTCCCAGGCAGGTCATCATGCCCTGGGCTCCATCTCTCCCAGTTCTGGTCCCTCTCTGACTCTATGGCATGGGTCTCTTCTCTCCAGCCAAGCATAGTAAACTGCACATTGTGGGCCCTGGCTAAACAAAGGGACACATTTTCCCCTGTGTTTGGCCCTGTGCCTGGGCTTGTTAGTACAGGTATTGTTCTTTCTGGGAGGATGGCTTGCAGTGAGACAAGTGGGAAATGGGGTGCAGGTGGGAAGGAGCACCCTCATTTATTGGACATCTGTGCACAGTCATGGCACCATCTGCTTCCATGTGTGTGGCCTCATTTAATCTTCACAATAGCTCTGAGGGGTGGGTATTACCGTCACCAGTTTATGGATGAGGAAGCTGAGGCCAAGACAGGAGCAGAGGGAGGCCCCAGGTCACACAGCTGGTAAAGGACAGAGCCAGGACTGAAAACCAGGCCTTCCTGATGCCCCTCAGCATCCCCCACTGCGGAGGTGGTGGAGTTCCAGGCAAGGCAGCCCGCTGGAAGGCCCGGTTCTTGTGGCTCCCTTTCTGTTACCTTCAGACTGCCAGCCTGCTCTCGGGGTGGACTCTGACCTCTGACTTCCACTTCTCTTGCTCCTCAGAGCAGGGTCAGAGGCCGCTGGAGGTGTGACCCCCTCCCCATGGCACCACCTGCAGCCAGGGGTCTCCCCGTTGGAGCTGGCCACAGCCCTGCCCGCACAGCTCAGTGCCCAGTTTGAAAATGTGGCCATCTCCACATGGCAGGCCTCCCTTGCACACAAATGTGCACATTTACACACTCATGCCTGGCCCCAACCTTCACACTCATGAGCACAGTGCAACATGCATGGTTTACAAAGCACTTTCCCACTGACTGTAACCCACAATCAATCAAAATAGCTCTCACCTACTTTGTGCCAGGGAGCACTCTGGGTGCTCTCCATCCGCTATCTAACGTGACATTCAGAGAGACCAGGCTGGGTGAGCTAATGCTGTTCGCATCTTACAGGCAGGAGATGGGGCCAGAGAGGGGCAAGGACATGTCCCGGGATACACAGGGACCATGTAAAGGAGCTGGGGCAGTTTAACCCCTCTTGCCTACCTCTTAGTCAAGGGCTCCTTCCACCAGAGCACTCGCGCTCATCATAACTGGTGCTCACACTGACTGCTGACTCATAGTCCATAATTAGAATGTGTGTATGAAATGTCTATATTTGTACATAAAATAGTGTGCCTGTATCTACACCTTTGTGCAGATATTCCTCACACGCCATCTGTGATTAATAACATGCCTCTATGCAGAAGAAGATCCAATCACTTGCTCATCTGGGCTCCCCCAGCCCTTCACGGTTCCTACCAGTGCTGTCATTGTTTCCCTCACTGGACAGGCTGTGTCTTGAGAACAGGCCACCCCGGTACCCAGCACAGGGCCAGGAACACTGTAGTCACTAATACATGTTTGCTGAATGAACAAGTAAATGTCTTAATGAGTTGAGTGTCTGTGGCAGATTGGGACGCTGTGTGGGGCCTCTGACAGAGAATCAAAGCACAAGCCTCTGGAGTTTTGGAGCAAAAGCCATGCTCTTTGTCAAATAAGCACCCTCCTTTAGAGAAACAGCTCCTGGCACCTGATGATTAATTTAACGAAGTCAAATCACTGGCCCTGGTAGAGTTTGAATGCCTAACCACGTGACCCCAAGTGACCATGCAACCTGAGCTGGCCATCCTGGCCTTTGTGCCATCTGATCCACCAAGCTCTGAAGTTGGCCAGGCAATAACAACACTCCATCACCAAAGGGCAGTGGTATAAACAAAATCAGTCTGGAGCAGGTCCTGAAAGCACAAGTGAGTTACAGGGACTCACACTCCCACAGCACCTACCCCCACTACATTGCTTGCTCTCCCTCAGCTCACACCTAGGTTCTTGTGGGCAGTTCCCAATTACCAGCTTAGTGAAGAAGAAAAAAAAACCCAGGAGCATGATTTGCAAATGACGCTGCATGATAAGCAGGAATTAGCTGGAATTTGACAGCTGTGGTGTTACAGCCCCACTCAGGTGTGACCCTGATGGGAAGTAAGGAAGGGAAATCCTCCTGGGAGGCAAAACTCGGAGTTGCGCATCTGGTTGATCTCTTTATCCAAAACGTGACCTGCCCAGGGGCACTGATCAGTACCGATTAACAGTCGGGCCAGGTGGTCAGAGGCTGGGAAGGAACAAGATTGGAGAAGTGATAGCAATAACAATAATGCAACAAAATATTTAGAGAGTGCTTATTATGTGCAAGGCACAGTCGAGTTACTTTGCCTACAGATATCTGAAGAGTAAGTGAACAGATCTCTCAGAATGTGCTGAGTGTGAGAATATTTGTGTCCCATGTGAATGCCTACTGAAAGGAGCATGATGATCCGGCCTCTGGAAATCTGTCAGCCTTTTTCTCCAGACATCCCAGTGCTTGTTTGGTGAGCCAATGAACAAAACTGCCATAGTGGAAGGGATGGATGTTATGCAGGGGTTCAATATGGATTTACCTTCACTTGGGTCGACTTGGCTATCAACACTGTTGACTGTCCACTTTCTCAACCGCAGAAACCCCAATATGTCACCATTCCCTGCGGGGACCAACAAGTCCTTGGGTGACAGAGGGATTACGTTGGACCCCTTCCGTCATGGAGTGGGCATCAATCTATCCTTACTGAAATAATCACATGTTCTGGCATGGATTTGCCTTCCCTGCCTGTAGTGCTTTTACCAGCACCACCATCCTTGGATTTTCTAATTACTTTATATACTTTACACACCGTGGAAATATCTTATACAATATTTTTTCTAGTCAGGGAACACATTTCACAGTGAAAGAGGTAAGACAATGGTCTCACAACTACGGGCTTCCCTGTTCTTGTCACATGCACCATCACTCATAACAACTGCCCTTCCAAGAAGGGCAGGATGGTCTGTGGAAGATTTAGTTATGGCGACAGTTAGGAAGCACCACTTTGTGAGGTCTGAGAGCCATCCTACAGAATTCAGTGTATTCTTTGAATCAACAGCCAGTATGTGGCACTCTTTCTCCCATAAACAAAATACACAGGCCTAGGAACCAAAGGGTGGAAATGGGAGCGACATCTCTCTTAGTCTCACTTCACTTAGTGAACCTCTTCCAAAAATTTGATTCACAAGAAGTTGAGACTTCCACCTGGCCATTTGGAGCTCCTCGTGACATTGAACCAACAGGTAAAAGGGCTGGGATGAGTGATCCTAATTATCAAGGGGAAATAGAGAATGTGCTACACGATGGAGTAGGGAAGAGCATGTCTGGAGCCCAGGAGAGTCACTGCATGACTCTAGCACTGCCATGTCCAGTGGCAAAAATTCAAAGCAGATTACAGCAAACCAATAAAGATAGGAGATCTGAGAGCTCAGATTCCACACAGTCATTGTGGAGGCACCCTCTAGGGTCCTTTAAGAACCTAACGCACAACTTGCTCCTACAAGGCATGCTCAGGGTTGCTGGAACCCCTGGAGCAGGGCTTAATCTACCTTCTATATATGAGTCCCAGGAAATCCCCTGGATGCTTTCATCCACATCATGTCCAGTGATAAAGGTTAGCCAAAAAATACAATAGCCATATACACACAGGACCACCAAGGGCCTTGCACTACCAAGCAAATAACCATGAGCAGTTCGGGTACTTGTTAAAGGCAGGGAGCACACATAGATTCAAAAGAGAGAAAGGGAAGTCAGAAATACCAGCTCTGGCCTCTGGACTAGTTTCAGTAACAAAGACTATAACCATTCTCCTTATTTCCTGCCATGACCTGTGTGTGTGTGTAAGTTATTTCCATCCTCTTCCTTCATCTTCACCCCATTGTAGAATATAGTGTGTGAGTTGTGGTTCAATGTACAATTTAGCTCATTTCTTATAGCATATCTAGCAGGGATTGCAAGGTAACTAGACAAGTAAAGGATATCACCTCGAAATTCCTGGACTTGGAGTTAGAGATAGTAGGTGATAAGATTTGGAGTAATCTCCTTTTGGAGAAGGGGTGGTTGGAACTTATACTTGGATTAGTAGCATTATGTTGGACCAACATACACTTGCATTTTTGCAAGCGTAAGTTTGGAGAAAAGCTTGTTATTCATTCTGTTCTCACAAATGGTTGGTCTCCAGTAAACATTTCTTGCTTTCTCTCTCTCTCGGCTACACAGTACTCTCATTCTACCTTGTTTTGTTCAGTCCAAGTGAAATATTACTTTAGGGCTTACATTCTCAATGCAGAGGTGGGGGGCGGATGGGGTGATGGGTAATCACTCCCAAGGGGGTAAAAAGTGGTCCTTGGGGGGAAAAATCAGCTATTCAAATAGTTTGTGGCCCTCTAATGCTCAAGCTTACCTGATAAAATCTTATTCCTTAGTTTTTAATTTCTCTTACTGAGTTTTTCTTGGGTATCACACTAGCAGCAATGATGCTGAGATCATGGGAGATACACAAAATGTATGCAAGATCAGCGCTATAAAACCATGGTCAATAGATGGCTGTGTTTGGAGGACTTTCAACCCATCACTCATTCTCACAGTCATATCACAAGAAGTGGCCTGTGTGTGCCTGTTGGCTGCCATTGACTGCCGTTATACTAGATCTTCAGTGCCTCTGTGTGTTATTTGTGCTTTGAGAATTAAATTTAAAAAGCTTTTATTTAATTCTACAGAATTTATTCAATACATCATTAATTATGTCAAGTACTGAAAAGAAAAAATGTTGATAATACCTGAAAGAATATCAAGCAGCTAGTTAAGTTAAAAGTTAATTTTTCATATCAAGCAAGACAAAAGTTAAGTCCACTAAAAACAGAGAGATTGAAACAGTAATCAAAAACCTCCCCAAAAACAAAAGTCCAGGACCAGATGGCATCTCTGGAGAATTCTACCAAATATTCAAAGAAGATTTAATACTCATCCTTCTCAAACTATTCCAAAAAATTAAAGAAGATGGAACATATCCTAACTCATTCTATGAGGCCAACATTACCCTGATACCAAAACCGGACAAGGACAACACAAAGAAGGAAAATTACAGGCCAGTATCACTGATGAACTTAGATGCAAGAATCCTCAACAAAATATTGGTAAACCGAATACAGCAATACATTAAAAGATCGTACACCACGATCAGGTGGAATTTATTCCAGAAACACAGGCATGGTTGAACATCCGCAAATCAAACAATGTGATACACCACATGAACAAAATGAGGAATAAGAATCACATGATCATCTCAATAGATGCAGAGAAAGCATTTGACAAGATCCAACATCCATTTATGAGAAAAACTCTCAATAATATGGATATAGAAGGAAAGTACCTCAACATAATAAAGGCCATATATGACAAACCCACAGTCAACATCATACATAAAGGTGAAAAACAGAAAGCCATCTTTCTGAGAACAAGAACAAGACAAGGGTGCCCACTTTTGGCACTCCTATTCAACAGAGTACTGGAGGTTTTGGCCAGAGCAATTAGGCAGGAAAAAGAAATAAAAGGAATGCAAATTGGAAAGGAAGAAGTGAAACTCTTGCTCTTTGCAGATGACATGATTTTATATATAGAAAAGCCTAAAGAATCCACCAGAAAATTATTAGAAATAATCAACAACTACAGCAATTTTTCACGGTACAAAATAAATTTAAAAAAATCAGTTGCATTTCTATATGCCAACAATTAACTAGCAGAAAGAGAAATCAAGAATATAATCCCGTTTACAATCACAACAAAAAGAATAAAATATCTAGGAATAAACTTAACCAAAGAGGTGAAAGGCCTGTACATTGAAAACCATAAGACCTTATTGAAAGAAATTGAAGAAGACATAAAGAAATGGAAAGATATTCCAAGTTCGTGGGTTGGAAGAATAAACATAGTTAAAATGTCCATACTACCTAAAGCAATCTACAGGTTCAATGCAATCCCAATCAGAACCCCAGTGACATTCTTCATGGAAATAGAACAAAAAATCCTAAAATTTATATGGAACAACAGAAGACCCCAAATAGCTAAAGCAATCCTGAGAAAAAAGAACAAAGCTGGAGGCATCACAATTCCTGACTTCAAAACGTACTACAAAGCTATAGCAATCAAAACAGCATGGTACTGGCACAAAAACAGACAAACAGATCAATGGAAAAGAACTGAAAGCCGAGATAAAACCACACCTCTATGGGCAGTTAATCTTCAACAAAGGAGCCAAGAACATACAATGAAGGAGGGAACATCTCTTCAATAAATGGTATTGGGAAAACTGGACAGCAACATGCAAAAGAATGAAAGTAGACCATTATCTTGCACCATACACAAAAAATTAACTCAAAATGGATTGAAGATTTCAATGTAAGGCGCAAAACCATAAAACTCCTAGAAGAAAATATAGGCAGTACACTCTTTGACATTGGTCTTAGCAACATCTTTTTGAATACCATGGTCTACTTGGGCAAGGGAAACAAAAGAAAAAATTAACAAATGGGATTACATTAGACCAAAAAGCTTCTGCAAAGCAAAGGAAACCATGAACACAATGAAAAGACAACCCACCAACTGGGAGAAAATATTTGCAAATCATTTATCCAACCAGGGGTTGATCTCCAAAATATATAAACAACTCATAAAATGCAACAAAAAAACCCCCTAACAATCTGATAAGAAAATTGGCAGAGGATGTGAACAGACATTTTTCCAAAGAAGGTATACAGATAGCCAAGAGACACATGAAACAATGTTCAACAACACTAATTACTAGGGAAATGCAAATCAAAACTACAATGAGATATCTCTTTACACTAGTCAGAATGTTTATAATTACCAAGATAAAAACCAATAAATGTTGGAGAGGATGTGGAGAAAAGGGAACCCTCATACACTGCTAGTGGGAATGCAAACTGGTGCAGCCACTATGGAAAACAGTATGGAGATATCTCAAAAAATTAAAAATAGAAATACCATACAATCCAGCTATCCCACTACTAGATATTTCTCCAGAGAACTTGAAATCAATGATCCAAAGAGATTTTTGCACCCCTATGTTCATTGCAGCATTATTCACAAATAGCCAAGATGTGGAAGCAGCCCAAGTGCCCTTCTACAGATGAATGGATAAAGAAGATGAAGTATATATATGCAATGGAATACTACTCAGCCATAAAAAAGACAAAATCATCCCATTTGCAACAACGTGGATGGACCTTGAGGATATGATGTTAAATGAAATAAGCCAGTCAGAGAAAGACAAATATTGCATGACTTCACTCATATGTGGAAGATAACAAATACCTTGATAAAGAGAACAGATTAGTGTTTACCAGAGGGGAAGGGGGTTGGGGGGTGAGCAAAAGGGGTAAAGGGGCACATATGTATGGTAATGGATAAAAATTAGACTATTGGGGTGAGCACAATGAAGTGTATTCAGAAATAAAAAAATAATAAAAAAAGAAATTAATTTAAAATTTCAAGTGCTGTACTTTTGCTAGAAAAATGTTTTAAATAATTTTTTAAAAATTTGATTACACTGCTATTATCATTACATATTTCTACAAATTGCTAATTTTCATATGTAATTTGATATTACAATGTAAATAAATTACATTTAAATTTGCTCAGCAGAATTATAAAGTTAAATGCTTTTTTCTTTTTTTATTTTGAGATATAACTGAAATATAAAATTATATTAGTTTCAGGTGTACAAAACAATGATTCAGTATTTGTATATATTGTGAAATGTTCACCACAATAAGTATAACTGGAAGTTTGTAACTTTTGACCACCTTCACCCATTTTGCCTGCCCCCAAACCCCCACTCTGGCAACCACCAATCTGTTCTCTGTATCTATGAGTTGGATTTTTTTAAAAGATTCCACATATAATGAGATCATATGGTATATGTTTTTCTCTGACATTTCACTTAGCATAATGCCCTCAAGGTCCATCCATGTCACAAATGGCAAAATTTCCTTCTTTTTATGGCTGTATAATATTCCATTGTATATAAACACCTTTTCTTTTTTTAAAAAACTTTTTATTGAGATTATGGTAGTTTAGAACCTTGTGAAAATTCAGTTGTATGTGTCAGTCGTGTTGTAGGTGCACCACTTCACACTTTGTGCCCACCCCACTCCCCCCCTTTCCCCTGGTAACCACTAATCTGTTCTCTTTGTCCACATGTTTAACTTCCACATATGAGTGGAGTCATGCAAAGATTGTCTTTCTCTATCTGGCTTATTTCCCTTAACATAATACCCTCAAGGTCCATCCATGTTGTTGTGAATGGGATGATTTTATCCTTTTTTATGGCTGAGTAGTATTCCATTGTATATATATATACCATATCTTCTTTATCCAATCATCAGTTTATGGGCACTTGGGTTGCTTCCACATCTTGGCTATTGTAAATAATGCTGCAATGAGCATAGGGGTGCACAGGACTTTTGGAATTGCTAATTTCAAATTTTTTGGATAGGTACCCAGTAGCGGGATGGCTGGGTCATATGGTATTTCTATTTTTAATTTTTTGAGAAATCTCCATACTGTTTTCCATAGTGGCTGCACCAGTTTGCATTCCCACCAGCAGTGTATGAAGGTTCCTTTTTCTCCACATCCTCTCCAACATTTATTACTTTTTGTTTTGGATATTTTTGCCATTCTAACGGGTGTAAAGTGATATCTTAGTGTAGTTTTGATTTGCATTTCCCTGATGATCAGTGATGATGAGCATCTTTTCATGCGTCTATTGGCCATCCGTATATCTTCTTTGGAGAAACGTCTGTTCATGTCCCTTGCCCATTTTTTGATCGGGTTGTTTGATTTTTTGTTGTTGAGTTGTGTGAGTTCTTCATATATTATGGAGATTAACCCTTTGTCGGATATATGACTTGCAAATAGTTTTTCCCAATTGGTGGGTTGTTTTTTTGCTTTAATCCTGTTTTCCCTTGCCTTGAAGAAGCTCTTTATTCTGATGAAGTCCCATTTGTTTATTCTTTCTATTGTTTCCCTTATCTGAGAAGACATGGTGTCCGAAAAGATCCTTTTAATACTGATGTCAAAGAGTGTACTGCCTATATTTTCTTCTAGAAGGCTTATGGTTTCAGGTCTTACCTTTAGGTCTTTGATCCGTTTTGAGATTATTTTTGTGAAAGGTGAAAAAGAATGGTCAGTTTTCATTCTTTTACATGTGGCTGTCCAGTTTTTCCAGCACTATTATATATAAACTCCTTTTCTTTATCCATTCGTGCATTCATGGACACTTAGGTTGCTTCCTTGTCTTGGCTATTGTAAATAATGCTGCAATGAACATGTGGGTGAAAATGCCTTCTGGGGTTAGTGTTTTTGTTTTCTTTGGATAAATACCCAGAAGTGGGATTGCTGGATCATATAGTAGTTCTATTTTTAATTTTTTGAGGAACCTCCACACTGTTTTCAATAGTGGCAGTACCAATTTACATGCCCACCAACAGTGTACAAAGGTTCCCTTTTCTCCTCATTCTCCCCAACACCTGTTACTCCTGGTCTTTTTTTTTTTTTTTTTTTTTTGAGGAAGATTAACCCTGAGCTAACTGCTGCCAATCCTCCTCTTTTTGCTGAGGAAGCCTGGTCCTGAGCTAACATCCATGCCCTTCTTCCTCTGCTTCATATGTGGGACACCTACCACAGCATGGCGTGCCAAGCAGTGCCATGTCCGCACCCGGGATCCGAACCGGCAAACCCCGGGCGGCTGAAGCGGAACGTGCGCGGTTAACTGCTGCCTCACCGGGCCAGCCCTATTTCTTGTCTTTTTGATGCGAGCCATTCCAACAGGTGTGAGGTGATATCTCCTTGTGGTTTTGACTTGCATTTCCCAGATGATTAGTGTTGTTGAACATCTTTTCATATACCTGTTGGCCATCTGTATGTCTTTTGGAAAAATGTCTATTCAGATCATCTGCCCATTTTTTAATCAGACTGTTTTTTGTTGTTGTTATTGAGTTGTATGGGTTCTTTGTATATTTTAATATTAACCCTTTATCAGATATATGGTTTGCAAAGATTTTCCTCCCATTCAGTAGGTTGCCTTTTCATTTGTCGGTGGTTTCCTTTGCTGTGCAGAAGCTTTTTATTTTGATATAGTCCCAATTGTTTATTTTTCCTTTTGTTACCTTTGCTTTTGGTGTCTAGTCCAAAAAAAAAAAATCACCAAAACCTATGTCAAAGAGCTTACTGAGTATATTTTCTTCTAGGAGTTTTATGGTTTCAGGTCTTGCATTCAAGTTTCTAACCCATTTTGAGTTAATTTATTTGTATGATGTAAGATAGTGGTCCGGTTTCATTCTTTTGGATGTGGCTGTCCAGCTTTTCCAACATCATTTATTGAAGAGGGTGTCATTTCCCTATTGGGTATTCTTGGCTCCTTTGTTGTAATTAATTGACCATATATGCGTGGATTTATTTCTGGGCTCTCTATTCTGTTCCATTGATCTATGTGTCTGTTTTTATGCCAATATCATGCTGTTTTGATTACTAAACCTTTGGAATATATTTTGAAATCAGGAAGTGTGATGCCTCCATCTTTGTTCTTCTTTCTCAAGATTGCTTTGGTTATTCAAGGTCTTTTGTGGTTCCATATGTATTTTGCGATTGTTTGTTTTGTCAGTGTGAAAAATGCCATTGAAATTTTGATAGGAATTGCATTAAATCTGTAGATTGCTTTGGTAACATGGACATTTTAACAATATTAATTCTTCTAATCTATGGAAAGTGGAATATCTTTCCATTTGCTTTTGTCTTCTTCAATTTCTTTCATCAATTGCTTTTTAAAATTTTAAACTAATTTTTAACTTAAACATTTATTTGGTCATTATCAATCCTTTGTTGAATAAAGAAAGATTTATACTTACTCTTTTTATGTGTAAAGCACAAATATACACAGTTATTAAATAGATATACAGTATATCTATGGTATTCCAATTTCCCGGGGCTGAAGAGTAATTTGGACAAAAATGTCCAAAAAGACTTCTTAGGGGGTGATAGTGAAAAATAGGTAGAGAAACTGCTCTAGAGGCTCTTCTCACTCTAGCCAAGGGGAGGATACATGATACAATTTAGGATTATTTGGAATTTAATTAATGATATGCTGAAGGAGAGACTGCAAATTTTGGGAGTTCATTCATTATAGTAGTGGTCTCCAAGCTGGTAAAGGTGGCAAAAACATAAACCAGAGTCTGTCTTCATTTCCTCTGCCACTCTCTTCCTGGCTCTGGCCACTCCCCACTTGCCTGGAACCAGGCTTGATCTCTTCTTCCCTGCCCTACATATCTACAGTCCTGACATCAGGGGAGAGGTGCAAGACCTTTATCTAAGTGCTGGAGACTTAGTGGTGAAGAGGGTCCCTGTTCTCCTGGAGCTCACATTTTAGAAGAAAAGATGACAGAGACAAATAACCAAGCAAATACATGAATAAGATTATTTCAAAAGGTCAAAAGTGCAATGAAAAGAGAAAAAAACAGTACAAAGTTAGTGTGAATGGGTAGGGAGGGGAAGCAAGATTAAATAGAGTAGTCAGGGAAGGTCTCTCCAAGGGGGTGGCGGTTGAAGCAAGATTGAATGACAAGATCTTCTTTCATGAAGATCCAGAGGCATGGCATCCCAGACAGGGTGAAACACAAGGGCAAAAGTCCTAGGGTGGGAGTGAGCTTGGTGTATTCAAGGGACTTCAGGAAGAAGTCTGACTGGAGAGAGCAAGAGGGACGGGTACTAGATGAGGCAGGAAAGAAGTTCTGGGGCAAGACTGGGTAGGGCCATGTCAGCCATGGGAGGCTGTTTAGATTTTAGTCTAGGCACAATGAAAAGCCATTGGAGGGTTTTGAGCTGGGAGTGACATGGCCTATGATCACTCTGTCTGATGTGCGGAGAACAGATTAGAGTGGGGGCAAAACTGGAAACAGGCAGACCAGTTAGGAGGGTATTTATGAGACCACTTAGGAGGTCCAGGCAAGAGACTATGACTGCTTGGGCAAGGAGGGTGATGGTGGAAAAAGATAAGTGGACAGATTTGGAATATGCTTTTACCTGAACGGTACTATCAATCAATTTGACCTCATTGGCATTTATGGACTACTCCATTCAACAACAACATAATGCACATTCTTCTCAAGCTTGCAGGTAACATTCACGAAGATAGACCATATTCTGGGCCATAAAACACATCTTAACATGTTTAAAAGAATAGGCATCATACAAAGTATGCCCTCCAACCGCAGTGGAGTTACACTAGAAATCAGTAACAGAAAAATTGCTGTGAAACCCCCAAATATTTAGAAATTAAACCACACCTTTCTAAATAACACATGGGTCAAAGAAGAAGTCATGAGAGAAATTATAAAATATTTTGAGTTAAATGAAAATGAAAATACAATTTATCAAAATTTCTGGGGTTGTAGGAAATCTCAATCTACAAAAAAAAAAATCTCCTATCACTAAAAAGAAAGTATAACAAGGTCACAGGATACGAGGTCAATACATAAAAATCAATTGCTTTTCGGGGCTGGCCACGTGGCCGAGTGGTTAAGTTCACGCGCTCCGCTGCAGGCGGCCCAGTGTTTCGTCAGTTCGAATCCTGGGCGTGGACATGGCACTGCTCATCAAACCACGCTGAGGCAGCGTCCCACATGCCACAACTAGAAGGGCCCACAACTAAGAATATGCAACTATGTATCTGGGGGCTTTGGGGAGAAAAAGGGAAAAAATAAAATCTTTTAAAAAAAAAAGTTGGAAATCATTTAAAAAAAACACACACAATTTAAAAAAAAAATCAATTGATTTTCTGTATACCAGCAATGAACAATTAGAACTTGAAATTTAAAAAATGCTAGTTATAATAGCAACAGAATAGTGAAATATTTAGGTGTAAATGTAACAAAATATGTACGGGATCTGAAGGTGAAAAAGTACAAAATACCGATGAAAGAAATCAAAAGAGATCTAAATAAATAAAGATATATTCCATGTGCATGGATAAGAAGACTCAATAATGTTAAGATGTCAATCCTTCCCAACTTAATGTATATATTCAACATAATTTCAGTCAAAATACCAGCTAGTTATATTGTAGACACAGACAAAATCATTCTAAAGTTTATATGGAAAACCAAAAGACCTAGAATAACTAAAACAATATTGAAGAAAAGAATAAAGTTGGAGGATTCACACTACCTGGTGTCAAGAGAGCTACAGTACTATAAAGCTACAGTACACAAAACAGTGGTATTAAAGAAAGAAGAGACATATAGATCAATGGAACAAAATGGAATATATTTTGAGGCAGAGCCAGCAGAACTAGTTGGTAGATGTACAGGGTGAGGAAAAGAAAGGAATCAGGAAGGACTATCTTACTAGATGGGAAGACGATTGGGTTAGGTACCTTCTAAAATTTCTTCCAAACTTTAAATTTTAATCAAAGATTGTGTGGTCTGTGATTCCTTGACCTGCCCCACATAAGTCTCCTAACTCACTACAGTTATACTTGGAGCTGAGGTCTCCCTACTTTCCGATCCCACACCTCCAAACTGAGGGCCCCTACTCCCCTTTCCTCTTCTGTGGAGGGGATGTTGGAAGCTCTCTGCAAGCAAGATCCAATGAGCAGAGTGAATGCTGCCTCTAGTCTTGGTTTTAAAAGACTTCAAGCTATGTGTGTCAGAGACCCTTTAATTAGTGTGTTAATGAAGCATTAGAGAGAATATGAGGAAAAGAGAGGAAAAGAGAAAAAGAATGGAGAAAAGGGAAAAGGAGAAGATGAAGAAGAAGGGGAGATGGGGGAGGGGAGGAAAAGGGACAGAATAAATGATCTGTTGGCAGAAAGAGGGGAGAGGAGCAGGCCATGATGGCACACAGGAGTCCCCTGGGGCAGAGTGCATCCAGCCCTGCTAGCCTCAGTCCCTGTCCTCAGCAAGATCCCCTCCTTATTTGAGGCCCTAAGAGAGCTGAGAGACTGTTAATGGAGAAATAGTCCTTTAAAGTGACTACATCTGTTCAGAGTTGGGGGAGGGGGCGGGTGGGTGAAGAGAAATGGATGGAGTTAGAGCAATGTGCTCAAACTTTTGTTGAGTCAGACATCTGTCTGAGAACATAAGCTATGGCCTGCATACTCCCCTCAGAAAAATGCTAATACACACAATCGTGACAAATTTTGCCTACCATTCAGCATGCTCATGGATTCTCTGAAACCCTCCACGACCCCCTATGTAGAATCTGAATGAGAGAATATTTCAGAGGCAAAAATCAATATGATTAGTGAACGCATTGCATGCGGTAGTTAACAGAGTGAGTCAAAGAGGAAGCCTGGGTTTATGGCTGAGGTGGCTGAGTGGATGATGGAACGATTCACCGAGACAGAGAACACCCAAAGAAGAACAGGTTTCAGGGGAAAAACACTGAATTCAACTTTGGACCTGCTGAGTTTTAAGTGTCTGTGGGATATCCAAGGGGAGATATTTGGGAGGCAGTTGGATATATAGATTTGAAACTGAGGAAAGAAATCTAGGCAGGAGCTATAGAGTTGGGAGCCATCAGCATGGAGATGGTTTTTAAAGCCATAGGAATGGATGAGTGAGATTGCCCACTGCAACTGTAAAGAGTGAAAAGGGGAAAGGGCCTTGGATATAACCTTATTGAACACCAACATTTAAGGAAAGGGCAGAGAAAGAGAGACCCACAAAAGGGGCCGAGAAGCAGTGGCCAAAGGGTAAAGAGTAGAACCAGGAGAGTGTGATGTCCCAGAGACCAAGGGCAGATCATCTTCCAAATGGAGGGAGTTGTCGACACGCCAAATATTACACAAAACAAAGTCTGAAAACCATCTACTAGATTTAGCAACAAGATCACTGGTGGTCTTGCAGAGAACACAGAGTGGTGCGGGTGGATGACATATTACAACGGGTTAAGAAGGAAGGAGTAGAAGCCAAATGCAATGGGTTAAGAGGTGACCAGAGGACTAAAAGGTAAAAGAAAAAAGTGAGCAGGAGGCGAGGAAGTATGGACATGAGTGCAAACAACATTCTCAAGCTGTCTACCCATGACAGAGAGTAGAGAAATAGGGCAGAAGCTTGAAAGTAATGAGTGGTTGAGTCAATGTTTTTGTTTTTGTTTTTAAACATCTTTATTGAGGTATAATTACATAGCATAAAATTTACCTGCTTAAGTATGCAATTTAATGAATTTTAGCTTGTTCACAGTGTTGTACAGCCATTACTACAATCCACTTTTACAACATTTCCATCACCCCAAAAAGATCCCTTGTGTCCATTTGAGGTCACTCCTTATCCCACTCCCAGTCCCAGAAAAACACAAATCTATTTTCTGTCCCTCTAGATTTGCCTTTTGATTGGAGAAATTCATATAAATAGCACCATATAATATGTGTTCTTTTGTGTTTGGATGTCTTCACTGAGCATAATGTTTTTGAGATTCATTCATGGTGTGGCATGCATCAGTTCTTTGTTGCTTTTTATTATTTGAATTGCATTCCATTGAATTTATATACCGTATTTTGTTTAAATGCATTCACTGGTTGAACAGCATTTGAGTTGTTTCCACCTTTTGGTATTCTGAATAATGTTGCTGTAAACATCCAAGTCCAAGTCTTGTGTGGACATATGTTTCCATTTCTCTTGGATAGATACCTAGGAGTAGACTTGCTGGGTCACATGGTAATTTTAATTTTGACATTATAAGAAACAGAGAGGATGGTTTTTAGCTTTGTTTTTTTCAAATTCAAGAGACTTGAATATGTATAAAGGGCAAGTCAGAGAGAGGGAAAGACTGAAGATACAGGAGGGAGGGAGAAATGAAGCTGATAGATCGAGTTTCCTGAGGAGGCAGGGGAAATGGGGCACAGAACTCTGGGGGAAAGATTAGTCAACAAGAAAAAGGGCACCTCTTCCACTATGACAGGTGGGAAAAAGCAAAGATTGGCCAGGTGGGCATGCTCACGAGTTTGCAGGTAGTTTGCAGCAAGGAGTTGAGAACATGGCTGTTTGGGATCTTATATTTTAGGACAGTAGGAGGTGAAGAGCAGCAGAAAGAGAGGGGAAAGTGTAGGAGGGCTGAGGAAATGGGGGTTTGCGAAAGCTGCCATGGAGACTTGGAGAACAGAGCAGGCAAACAGGATTGACAGACAGCATAAAGGACCTAGAGGAGTTGGGGACCATGACTTTTTAGTGGTTCCCATCTGAACAATTATATGAGCCTAGGATTGACCTCTATGTCAGTGGACAGTGGTATTCATTCAGGAGTGGGGCTGTAATGGAAGGACGACAAGGCATATGATTGCGGACATTATTGGCTAGAGAATTGCAGATTGGGCAGATTTCCAGTTTTCAGGGGTGAGGCAAGTTTCAGTTAAGTCAAGGAGGTGAAAGGTCGATCAGTAATAATATCAAGCAGGGTTCAGCTGTGGTGGCAACTGTTAGTTGGCAATGGGGGCGACAGCATCATCCTATCAGATAATTTCTCCAGCAACATCATTGCTGTGTCCTGTCAAGTCTTCCTTGCTTCCTGACCCTGCCTGGTTCTCCAGGCCTCTCATGGATCCCGTGGATTATCTGACACCCTTTTCTGTCACTCATGATAGGGTGCCTTATGTTTTGATTATAAATAAACCCCAAACCTCAAAGACTTAACACACACAAGTTTATTTCTTGCTCATGCAAAGACAGCTCCTTTCCAAGAGGCAACTCAGAGATACAGGCTAACATCTCGTGGCTGTCTCATCTAGCACCTGAGGCTGCCCTGGTTGCCATAGTAGAAGAGAGAACAGGAGGATTGGGCACCAGTTCTTAAATGCACAGTCCATTGGCCAGAACTTGTCACATGGCCCCATCTAACTCTAAGAGGATTGGGAAATGTGGGGGAGCATGTGGATACTCAGCAAACAGTAAATGACCCTGCCACATCTTCCAACAATTTCATTTTCTGCTACAGTTAACCGAAGTCATGACTGATGTTTCCATTCAAGAACCAGGACTAGTAAAAGATAGGAGGGTTAGAATATTTTAAAATATATATCTTCATTATTTTCTGCTTATAAAGTGATACATATATGTAATAAAAATTTGAGTATTACATAAACATTTAATGTAGAAGGTGAAAAGTGCCTCATAACCTCGAATTCCCAAATAACTATTCTCAATAGTTTGGTATATATTATTCTTCTATATATTTTCTCTCCTAACATCAGTACATTTTTATCAAAAATAGCATCTTACTATACAAGCTATTTTGCAAGTGCCTTTTTCACTTAATACTATATATTTGACATCTTTCAAAAGTATATAGGTCTGTGTTCTTTTTCCTTTCCCCTTGTTTCAATTTTTAATTATACAAGCAATACAGAAATAGGTTCTCCATAAAATTTTTTTAAGCTTTAAGGTTAGGCTAAAGTTCTTTTTGACCATCACTCAAGTTTAATTTCCTCTCTTCCTTTTACATGCATTTGAATGACTGCATAGTATTCCATTACATGGATGCAACATAATTTATTTGAACAATTCACTATTGATGGACAATCAACTTTTCATTTTTATTGTGGATTGCGTGCAACTTTTTTTCCAAGTTTATCCTTTGACTTTTCTAATAGTGTCATTCACTAAATAGATGTTTAAATTTTTATACAGTTAAATTTATCTATCTTTTATTTTTTATTTCTTTTTATTGAGATATAATTGACATATAACATTTTATTAATTTCAGGTGTACAACATGATTCAATATATGTATATATTGGGGAAAGATCACCACAATAAGTCTAGTTAACATCCATTACCACACATTGTTACAAATGTTTTTTCTTGTGATGAAAGCTTTTAATATTTACTCATTTAGCAACTTTTAAATATACAATATAGCATTATTAATATAATTAATTTATTTATCTATCTTTATATCATTAGTTGGAAAAAAATGAGATCCAGTTCAGTATGTATAGTATGTTACCATTCATGTAATAAGGGAAAGAATAAGAATAAATATTCATATTTGCTTGTACTTACAAGAAGAAACACTGGATGAATGAACAAGAAATTAATAAAAAATTGTTATTTATAGGACTCAAGGGGGAACAAGTGGATGGTTACAGGATGTGAACAATACTCAGTGTACCTCTTTTCATATGGTTATATAAATTTATTTTATATACATTTTATATATTTATATTGAACTATAATGTTTCCTATTGCTGCTGTAACAAATTACCAGAGACTTAGGGGCTTAAAAACAACGTAAATTTGTCTTACAGTTCTGGAAGTCAGAAGTCTGAAATAGGTCTTATGGGGCTAAAATCAAAGGCTGTGGTCCTTCTGGAGGCTCCAGAGGCAAATCCATTCCTTATCTTTCCAGCTTCAAGAGGCCACCTGTATTCCTTGGCTTGTGACCCCTTCCTCCCTCTTCAAAACTAGCAGGGTAGCATCTTCAAAACTCTCTCTTCTCTGACCTCTGCTTTCATCATTTCCTTCTTTGACCCTGATCCTGTCATCACATTGCTTTCTGTCTTCTCTGACCCTCTTCCGTCTCTTTCATAAGGACCATTGTGATTACACTGAGCCCACTCAGACAATCAAAGATAATTTCCTCATCTCAACATCTTTAATCTTGTTTTTTCAGTTACCATTTTTTTGTGATGAGAACACTTAAGATATAGTCTTTTCACAAATTTTATTATACAATACAGTATTGTTAACTATAGCCATAGTCATCTTGCTGTACGTTAGATCTCCAGAACTTATTCATCTTATAACTGAAAGTTTGTGCTCTTTGACCAGCATCTTCCTATTCCCCTATCCTCCAGCCTCTGGCAACCACCATTCTACTCTCTGGTTCTATGAATTTGACCTTTTTAGATTCTACATATAAGTGAGATCATGCAGTATTCGTCCTTCTGTTTCTGGCTTGTTTCATTTATCATAATATCTTCCAGATTCACCAATGTGGTCACAAATGGCAGGATTTCCTTCTTTTTCAAGGCTGAATTATATATATCTATCACATTTTGTTTATCCATTCATCTGTAGATAGACACAGATTGTTTCCATGTTTTACCTATTGTAAATAATGCTGCAGTGAACACGTGGGTGCAGGTATCTTTTTGAGGTGCTGATTTCATTTATTTCAGATATATATCCAGAAGTGGGATTACTGGATCATATGGTAGTATAATTTTTAGTATGTGGAGGAACCTCCATACTGTTTTCCATAATGGATGTACTGACTTAAATTCCCACTAACAGTATACAAGGGTTCCCTTTTCTCCATATCCTCACCGACACTTGTTACCTCTTATCTTTTTGATACTAGTCATTCAAACAGATGTGAGGTGATATCTCATTGTGGTTTTGATTTGTATTTCCCTGATGATTAGTGATGTTGAGCACCATTTCATATACCTGTTGGTCATTTATATGTCTTCTTTGGAAAAATGTCTACTCAGGTCCTTTGCCCATTTTTAAAATTGGCTTATTATTATTTGCTATTGAGTTGTATGAGTTCTTTATATATTTTGGATATTAACTTGTTATCAGATAGATGGTTTGCAAATATTTTCTCCCATTTCCATAGGCTACCTTTTCACTTTGTTGATTGTTTCTTTTGCTGTGCAGAAGCCTTGTAGTTTGATGTAGGCCTACTTGTTTACTTTTACTTTTATTGTCTGTGTGTTTGGTGTCATATCCTAGACATCATTGCCAAGACCAATGTCAATGGTTTCTTCTAGGAGTTTTATGGTTTCAGGTCTTACATTCAAGTCTTTAATCCATTTTGAGTTAACTCTTGTGAGTGGTATAACATAGGGGTCCAATATCCTTTTTTTCATGTGGATGTCCAGTTTTCCCAACACCATTTGTTGAAGAGACTATTCTTTCCATATTGTATATTCTTGGCACTCTTGTCAAAGATTAGTTGACCATGTATCTGTGGTTTATTGCTAAGCTCCCTATTTTATTTTACTTTATCTCTGGTCTATGTGGCTGTCTTTATGTCAGTACCATACTGGTTTGATTACAACAGCTTTGTAACATAGTTTTAAATCAGGAAGTGTGATGCCTCTAGTTTTCTCCTTTCTCAAGATTGCTTTGGCTATTTGGGGTCTTTTGTGGTTCCATACAAATTTTATGATTGTTTGTTTATTTCTGTGAAAACTGCCATTGAAATTTTGATAGGGATTGCATTGAATTTGTAGATTGCTTTGGGTAGTATGGATATTTTAATGCTATTAATTCTTTCAATCCATGAGCACAGACTATTTTTTCATTTATTTGTGTCTTCTTCAATTTCTTTCATCAGTGTCTTGTAATTTCTAATGTACAACTCTTTTACCTCCTTGGTTAAATTTATTCCTAAGTATTTTATAGTTTTTGATGCTATTGTAAATAAGATTGTTTTCTTTATTTCTTTTCAGGTAGTTCATTGTTACTGTATAGAAATGCAACTGATTATTGTATGTTGATTTTGTATCCTGAAACTTTACTGAATTCATTTACTGGTTCTAGCAGTTTTTTTTGGTGGCATCTTTAGGGTTTTCTATATATAAGATCATATCATCTGCAAACAGAGACAATTTTACTTCTTCCTTTCTGATTTTGCTACCTTTTATTTCTTTTTCTTGCCTAATTGCTCTGGCTAGGACTTCCAGTACTATGCTGAATAGAAATGGTAAGAGTGGGCACCCTTATCTTGTTCCTGATCTTAGAGGAAAAACTTTCAACTTTTCACTCTTGAATATGATGTTATCTGTGGGCTTGTCACATATGGCCTTTATTGAGATATGTTCTTTCATACTCAATTTTTTGAGAATTTTTATCATGAAAGGGTGTTCTATTTGTTAAATGCTTTTTCTGCATCTATTGAGATGATTGCATCATTTTTGTCTTTTATTCTATTAATGTGGTGTATTACATTTATTGGTTTGCATATGTTGAAAGATTCTTGCATCCCAGGGATAAACCCACTTGATCATGGTCCTTTTAATGTGCTATTGAATTTGCTCTGCTAATATTTTGTTGAGGATGTTTGCATCTATGTTCATCAAGGATACAGGCCTGTAAGATTTTTTTTCTTGCAGCGTCTTTAATCTGGTTTTGGTATGAGAGTAGTGCTGGTCTTGTAAAATGGGTTTGGGAGTGCTCTCTCTTCAATTTTTGGGAAGAGTTTTAGAAGGTCAACATCCTTTACCTAATCACATCTGCAAAGTCCCCTGTTCCCTGTAAGGTAACATTCACAGGTTCCAGGGATAAGGACATGGACATTCTTGGGGGATCATTATTCAGCCTACCATACCATGTAAATTTCTTACCTACTCAATAAATTAAAAGAAAGCAATATAACAAATTGAAATCATCATATATCTTCTCTTATAGTTTCTTGGTTTTGTGTCACACTAAGAAAGACCTTTCCCACTCTAGACTATGAAAATAGTTATTCATATTTTCTTCCAATATTTTATGATTATCACTAATAACTTTCTTTTTTGAGGAAGATTAGCCCTGAGCTAATTACTGCCAATCCTCTTCTTTTTGCTGAGGAAGACTGACCCTGAGCTAACATCCATGCCCATCTTCCTCTACTTTATACGTGGGATGCCTACCACAGAATGGCTTTTGCCAAGCGGTGCCGTGTCCGCACCTGGGATCCGAACTGGTGAACCCTGGGCCACTGAGAAGCAGAATGTGTGAACTTAACCGCTGCACCACCAGGCCGGCCCCTATCACTAATAACGTTTTAATTGAAGTATAATTTATATAAAATGAAATGCTCAGATCTTAAGTGAAAAGTTCAATCAGTTTTGACAAAGGCATGAACATGTGTCACCCACTTCTCTATCAAGATATAAAATATTTCCTTCACTTGCAAATGTTCCTTCATGACCCTTCACATCAATGTTCTCCCAAAAGTGTCACTGTTCTGAATTCTATCACCATGGATTAGTTTTACCTGTTCTTGAACTTTATATAAATGGAAGCAAACAGTTTGTTCTCTTTTTTGTCTGGCTTCATTCACTCGCCATAATGATTTTGAGATTCATCCAAGTTGTTGCATGTATCAAGAACTGTAAAGGATATAGGAGTAGTACGTTTAAAAATATATATCTTCATTTTTTTCTGATTATAAAAGTGATATATACATTTTTTAAAATGTGAACATTACATAAACATGTAATATAGAAAGTGAAAAGGCCCTCATAATCTCACATCTCTGAGATAACTATTATTAATAGTTTGTTATATAGTCTTTCTCTCTGTATTTTTCTAAGCTAATAGTAATTTTATCAAAAATAATATCATGCTATAGATACTATTTTGCAAGTGCCTTCTTCACTTAATACTATATGTCTGACATCATTTGAAGTTATATAGATTTATATTTTTCTTGTTCTCCTCAGTTTTAATTTTAATCATTTTTAACTGCCTAAGTAATATGAGAGTAGGTTATCCTTTAAAAATTTTAAAGCTTTAAGGTGACGCTAAAGGTATTTATTTTTTTTAAAGATTGGCACCTGAGCTAACAACTGTTGCCAATATTCTTTTTTTTATGCTTTTTTCCCCCAAATCCCCCCAGTGCATAGTTGTATATTTTAGTTGTCGGTCTTTCTAGTTGTAGCATGTGGGATGCCGCCTCAGCGTGGCCTGATGAGTGGTGCCATGTCCGCGCCCAGGATCCGAATCGGCGAAAAGCTGGGCCACTGAAGCAGAAGTGTGAACTTAACCACTTGGCCACAGGGCTGGCCCCCAAAGTTATTTTTGACCATCACCCAATTCTAACGTCCTTCATGTCTTTGCACGTGTTTGAATGACTGCATAGTATTCCATTATATGAATGAAACACAATATTCTTGAATCATTCCCTATCAGCTTTTTATTTTTAATATTTATTTATTTATTTTAGTGAAGAAGATTCACCCTGAGCCAAGTTCCATGCCAGTCTTCCTCTATTTTGTATGTGGGATGCCTCCACAGCATGGCTCAGCATGGGATGAGTGGAGTAGGTCCACACACCAGATCCAGATCTGCAACCGCCGGGCCGCCAAAGCAGAGTGTGTGGAACTTTAACCACTTGTCATGGAGCTGGCCCTGATCAGCTTTTTATTTTTATTGAGGGTTACATGCTAATATTTTTCCAATTTTATCCTTTGACTTTATTTATAGTACCACTCACTAAACTGAAGTTAAAAGTTTTACACAGTTAAATTTGTCTGTCTTTATGTTATTACTTGAAATGAAAATGAGGGGCAGAAAAGTACATACAGAATATTACCCTCTGTGTAAGAAAGAAGGGAATAGGAATAAATGTTCATATTTTACTCATATTGGCATAAAGAAACATTGGATGAATGAACAAGAAGTTAATAAAAATGGTTACTTGTAGGGTTCAAGGGGGAATTGGTGGGTGGGGACAAGGTGAGAGCAATGCATATCAATATATGTCTTTTTATATGGTTTTGATTTTTTAACTATATGAATTAGATTTCTTATTGCTGCTGTAACGAATTACCACATACTTATGGCTTAACTTGACAGAAATTTATTATTTTACACTTCTGGAGGTCAGAAGTCTGAAATGAATCTTAAGGTGCTAAAATCAAAGACTGTGTTCCTTCTGGAGACTCTAGAGGAGATTCCATTTCCTTGCCTTTTCCAGCTTTTAGTGGCCTCTTGCAATCCTTGGCTCATGGCCCCTTCTCCATCTTCAAAGCCAGCACTATAGCATCTTCAAATGTCTCTCTGATCTCCATGTCTGTTGTCACAGCTCCTTCTCTGACTCTGATTCTGACTCTCCTCCCTTCCTTGTGATTACATTGATCTCACCCAAATAACCCAAGATAATCTTTTCATGTTGAGGTTCTTTTTAGTTCATTCCTTTTTAGTGCTGAGTAATATTCCATTCTATGGCTGTACCACATTTTGTTTATCCATTCATCTCTTGATGGGCATTTGGGTTGTGCCCACTCTGTTTGTGATTATGAATAAAGTACAGGTGATTTTTGAACATTTATAATTTTGATACATCTGGAATTTATTTTGGTGTAAGGAATGAGATAGAGATTCAACTTTATTTTTACCAAATCACAAGCCAATCATCTCACTATTTATTGCATAATCCATCTTTTCACCAATGAATTAAAATATCATCTTTCAATATACTAAATTCTCCATAGATTGCTTTTTTAATGAACTTTCTATTATGTTCCATTGATCTAGCTGTCAGTTTTGTACCAGTACCACTGTATTTTAATTTCTACACATTTAAATTTCACATTTTCAATATGTTTCAATAAGTGGTAAGACTAATTGATGTTCATTGTTCTTTTTTTTTCAGAATTTCCTTGGCTGTTTCTGGATGTTTATTTTCCTAAAGAGAAAATTTAGAAATTTAATATCAATTAAAATGATTTGGAATGCATTACATTTATAAATTAATTTGATGGGTATTGACATCTTTATAAATATTATGTCTGCCCATCCAGGAACCAGGTATGCCCCTCTGTTTATTCAAATATTTGATATCCTATAGGAGCTTGCTAACTATAGAACAAGGTTTCCAGAGGGTACAGTGGAAAGGTTTTGGAGGAAGGTAGGCCATTCCAGTTTGGCTCAAGGGAGAGAAAGCACAGAGTTGTATGAAATACAGGAGAGAACAGATGATTAGAGGAGCTTACATAAATGATGGTTACTGTGTTCGTGATCTATGGTTGAGTAACAAATAACCACAAACTTAGTGGCCTAAAACAACAACATTTATTTATCTCGTAGTTTTTGTGGGCTTAGTTGGATCCAGGTCCTCTGCTGGATCCTCTGTTTCAGGGTCTCTCACAAAACTGCAATCAAGGTGTCAGCCATGGCTGGGGTCTCATCTGAGGGCTTGACAGAGGAAGGATCCACTTCCAAGATCACCTGGTTGTTGGTAGATTTTCAGTTCCTCAAGGACCGTTGGACTGAGAGACTCAGTTTCTGGCTGGATGTTGGCCTTTGCTTCCTTGGCACATGGATCGCCTCAACACGGCAGCTTGTTTCGTCACGGCTAGCAAGGGAGAGAGTCTGCTAGCAAGATGGAAGTCACAGTCTTACGTAGCCAAATCTCTGAGTGACATTTCACCACCTTTGCCACATTCCGTCAACTAGAAGTAAGTCCCACGTCAGCCCATAAACAAAGGGAGGGGATTACACAAGGGTGTGAATACCAAGAGCCAAGGATCATTGGGGGTCATCTTGGAGGCTACCTGCCAGGGTTACCAAGAAATGTAAGGTATGGTAGGTTTGGTAGCATTAGCTAACTCAAAATTTGCCAAAGGAACGTTCTAGAAGTCCCCTGGCACGTGGGAATAAGGAGGGACACGAGTATTCAGGGTTCTCCCGTAACCTAGATCAATTGCATTTCCAAGAGAATTCTGGCCTCTGGTGGAAGAGGAGTCTCCAGACTCATTAGGCCAAGTAAATAATGACTACTTTCATTTGTGTAGCACTTCAGGACTTACAAATCTGCTTTTGGAGGTGTTATTTAATTTGATTCTCTGTGAGGTAGCCAGGCAATGAAACCAAGGACAAAGAGGCTACGTGGCCATCTCAGATGTCACAATCAATTGGTGGCAGAACTGAGACTAGAACCTCAGTCTTCAAATTCCTAGCCTATTGCCCCAGAGTGCCTTCTCCAAAACACAGAGATATGATGTTTTTCCTCTTCAATGGCCTCTCGCACCGTCTTCCTCTCTCTCTGGGTTCTTACCATGGCTCAGTTATTACTAGCCAGTCAGTCAATCTCACTGCACCTTCCAGAATTACTTCATGGATCAGAAATAATGTTTGGAAAGCTCCCAGCCCACCACCTGGAACATAGTAAATACTCACTAAATGGAAGCTATTTGCCGTTATTGTTCTTTCAACTCTTCCAGGTCGGCCTCATTGCTACTCATCTTCAATTCTGCTCCTTCCCGTGAGTCTCTGTGGTACCACATCCCAAGCTGAAACTTGCTTTCAAAAGACACCAATACCCAGCAACTTTTACAGGCAGACATTGCCCATCTCCCAACATTTCCGACAAACAGCATTTGGTTGTCAGTGGTGTGACTTCAGCTTTGTTTTTTTCCCGAAAAACTCCCTAAAACTCCAAAAATATACCTATAACACCTAGTGCCCAAATCCTGGTTTCTAAATGCCATTCTCTACTAAAAAGAAATAGTGCTGCTTGGAAGAACGGCTGATTCCAGGGCTGGGGCAGGAATGTACACGATGTACAAGATGGACCTGGAGCATCTTGAGGTACCAGAAAACAAGGAAGTGCTCAAAGAAAGATGAAGACCTGCCAAAAGGATACAGGAGTCAGCTTGGAGGGCCTCTTGCTGGCCAAATCCAGGACACATGAACATCAAAATAAAGAATGGCATGAATGTTTTATAACCCATTGAATAAAATAGACAACCGTAAATCCATGAGGATATAAATAAAGAAGTGTAGGAGAAGGGAAAGATCTCTCTTACGCTGGAAAGCCAACTAGTACAAGTTGAAAGAATAATGCCTTTTGAAAATCACTATTTGACTACCATGGCCATAACTGTTTCCGGTGAGAATCATCAGTAAATGCTAGAACTAGTGGGTGAAAGTTTAACAGTATATTTACATAAGTGCAATGCATCTCTCCACAAAATGCTTACTAATTACAAAAGGAAAAGCAGTAACTTTGCAGCAGAGAAACCTGGTGGACACTACAAGTGATCAAAGTTATCATCACCATTAGTGGGACAAATAGTCATCATGTGCCTTCTGATATGATGCACTGAAAAGGACACAGCATCACTTCTGTGATACTCCTACCAAGATGCATAATGTGAATCTAATCATGAGCAAACAACAGACAAACCCAAATTGAGAGACAGTCTAAAAATAACTAGCCTGCACTCTTAAAAAACAAAATGTTGGTGGCAAGAAACACAAAGCGGAACTGTTCCAGATTGTACAAGACTGTATTAGTCTGGGTTCTCCAGAAAAACAGACCAATAAGAGAAAAATAAACATATATATTGATTGGCTCACATGATCATGGAGGGTAATTTACACAATCTGGCCTCTGCAAACTAGGGACCCAGGAGACCTGATGGTGTGGCTCCCTTCGGAGTCTAAAGGCCTGAGATCCATGAGTGCTGATGGTATAAGTCCAAGCCCGAGGGTAGAAGACCTATGTCCCAGCTCAGGTAGTCAGGCAAGGAGCAATCTACACCTTTCTCTGCCTTTTGTTCTATTCAGGCCCTCAACAGGTAGCATGACGCCCATCCAAACTGGGGAGGGCAATTTGCCTAATTCAGTTTACCAACTCAAGCGCTACTCTCATTTAGAAAGACCCTCACAGACACACACAGAAATAATGTTTAACCAAATATCTGGACACCTTGTGATGCAGTCAAGTGGATACATAAAATTAACCCTCACAGATACGCCCCTTGTCAACTTGGTACCCATACACATCTCCTTAAATCATACTTACTCTCCAACTAAAGACAATAACAAGGTCATAATTCCACCTAACATGATATAACTAGCCTGTGTACAACCAAAAATGCACTAACCCCGTATCCAGAAGAGGCGGTAAAGTCCTTGAGTGATGTTTACTCTTCTCCTTGATATCCAACACAAATGTTATGATGTAAAAAATGTAAAATGAACAATGCTTAGGGACTATGACATAAAGTCAATATATCTTATGTTACACACGTGATAAGGGAGTAAGAGAGGAAAGAAAAGAAAAACTTGCTCTTCTCTCTCAAATTCATAATAAAATAAGGAGGAAACACTCATGACAATTACAGTCCTTGTCTCCATAACTGGCCATGTGCTTGTAGGCTGTGTCAATAACTACCTCTTCCACAACCCATTTGGCATTGCCTTTGCCTTCAAAAAGCACCTCGGCTGTCTGTGCTTCTTTACCTGGTGAGGTGACCCAAATCTTCATTTCTGAAGGGTCTGGGCCATTAGTAGTCCTTCCTAGATCGGGTTGTTGCAGTTTTCCATTGACCTTAATCACAGGGCATGGCAATACTAAGAAATGCCTTAAGGGATCTCCTGTATTCCAGACATGCTCTTCCTCACCGCCATTGTGGAGTTGCGGCCCAATTTCCCCTTGGTAGTCAGGATCAGTCACCCCAGCCAACACAGTAACTCCCTTGTTTGCCTGTTGATTCAGAAACATGAGGAGCCCAAAGTGGCTGGGTGGCAGTCTTAACTTCCAGTTCAGTGGAATCATTGTCGTGTCTCCTGGTGGAAACATTCCTCCCTTTGGAACTAAGACCTCTAGGCCAGCAGAGTACAAAGTTGCAGGAACAGAAAACAAAAATTGTGCCAGTGGGTCACTGGGGTAATAGTGAGTGGTGCCACTCCCACGTCCACCTCTGATTCCTGGACCTGTGAATCGTTGCTATGAGAGAAATAGCACCATATATCAGTCGCAGACTGAGCATACACAGTCTCCTGGAGGACCTTGCTTAGCCCTGCAAGGTATTACCACCTAGCTGGCACTGTAACTGAGTCTTCAAAGGCCATTACCCTGCCCTCTCTAGCCAGCTGTTTCAGGATGGTGGGGAGCACGGTAAGACTAGTGAATAATGTTTAACCAAATATCTGGGCACCCCATGACTCAATCAAGTTGACATATAAAATTAACCCTCACAGAGACTAAAGAGATGACACAACTGAATGCACATGTTTTGGTGTTGCCTTTTGCTATAATGGACATTATTGAGGAAATCGGTGAGTTCTGAATAAGATCTGTAGATTGTATATTTAGGAGCGTTGTATTTTTTCAAATTTCCTGATTTTGATAATTACTCAATGTTTATGTAAGATAATTTCTTGATTTAGAAAATACTGAAGTAATTAGGGGTAAAGGGGTATCATGTTTGCAACTGACTCTCAACTGGTTCAGGGGAGAAAAGAAATATATACACACACGCATACACATATATATATGAGAGAGAGGGATCGAGTAAGATAAAGCAAATGTGATAACATTTGGGGATTCTGGGGAAGAGCGTACGGGAGTTCTTTGTACTATTCTTGGAACTTCTTTGTAAGACTCAAAATTTCAAAATAAAAATTTATAAGAAAAATCCTCATAAACAACATAGTTACACACACACAGAGGCACATCCACTTGTATAGGCTTAGAATGTTCACACAAAGTACACACAGAGGAAGTGCTAACAGCAGACATCCTCAGTGGAGAACTGGGGAACTGAGGGTGGGGGGTGAGAAAGAGACTGACTTTCCACTGTATACCTTTTGGTATCATTTGAAGGTTTTACCCTGTGCATGTTTAACATACTCCAAAGTTCCCCTCAAGTATTACTACTTCCAAAAAGCCTACCCTGCTTTTCCTAACTTCTCTCAAACAACAATCTCTCTTTATGCCAACTCCCAAAACAAGACACAGAGAAAATCAAACTTAAAACCAGGCCAAACAAGTTTAAAGACAGAAAGAAAAACACTCCACCAAAACCCATATGGAAAGGAATTCCATAAGTATATCCACTCAGTGGAATATTTTGCAGCCATTTAAATTATATTCGTAAAACATTTTAATGGGAAAATATTTATGTGAAAATGGCAATATATAACTGATCATGCAGCATGATCTCAAGTACATTCTTTCTCTCTCTCTCTCTCTCTCTCT
Source organism: Equus asinus (assembly GCF_041296235.1). Taxonomy (NCBI): domain Eukaryota; kingdom Metazoa; phylum Chordata; class Mammalia; order Perissodactyla; family Equidae; genus Equus; species Equus asinus. Next base: position 34,995,501 of record NC_091820.1, read on the forward strand.
CTCTCTTTTTTTGGCAAGGCCTAGAATAAAGCCAAAATACACCAAGATGCGAACATTTGTTGTGTTAGTGTAAGGTGTATTTTTCCCCAAAAGTTCCATCAATGAACATGTATTACTTTGGGGGGACATGGGTTTATTTTGTTGTTTTGAGACTTGCGGACAGAGAGTGAGGTTACTTATGACCTCCGATCAGGCACATTATCATCATTGGTTCATTCAAGGCTCCTCTCTTGACTCCTTTGTTTGTTTATTTTATTTATTTATTCTCCAGAATTCCCACACCCCACCCCCACCCCTGTTCCCTCCAAAGACAAAAATTTCAATGTATTTAATGTTTTACTTTTAGCATTAGAAAATTGTGTCTTTCTTTCTCTCTCTCTCTCTTTCTCTCTCTCTCTCCACACACACACACACACACACACACACACATACACACACTGAATATATACAATATAAGACCCTGGTTTGAGGCACAGCTCCACCACTAACTACCACAAACGTATTGCGCAAAGGAGATGTTGAGAGAGGCTGGGACAAAGTGGAAAGTGACTTGGAGTTAGCTGATCAGAGTTGGAGTCCCACCACGACCGTAGTTAGCTCTGTGGCTTTGGCAAGTCACCTGTCTGCCTGTGCCTCAGTTTCCTAACTTATAAAGGGAAGGGGAATAATAGCACCTACCCCAATGGGAGCCCTCACTTTCTATGCCACACCGCACCCTTTCACTTCCACCACGGTTCATCGGCTGACCCAAGCCCCGTCCCCCCAAACTACTCCCCCGGAGCGGAGAGGAACCTGCCAGGAACAGTGACTTCACCAAGCCCTTTTGCGAAGGAGCGCATACCACAGAGCTGAACCCAAATTTCATTCGTCGTTCAACCCTTCCCTCCCCTGAATTCATGCAATGACTGTTCGCTGACCCTTCCTCTGGGACCAGCCAGGAGCTGGGCTTTGCTGGAGACAGAGTCCTTGCCCCCAGGGAACTTGGATCTGACAGGAGAGAGAACCCCAGACAGCAGTTCCTCAGAGGGCAGAGACAGAGGGGAACTCTGGGGTCTGTGGGAACCCAGAGGACAGGGTCCAATCCAGCTTGGGAATCAAGACAGGCTGCTTGGCTGATGTGAGGCTCGAGGTGAGTTCTTCAGGTTTGGGCAGTCAGTGTGAAGGGCGGTCCCTGCAGAAGACATCGCAAAGACACCTAGACAAGAGAGAGCCTGGTACATTGTAGGAACCACTTGTAGTTAGTTCAGTGGTCAGAGCGCAGTGTGAGGCCAAGAGTGGCAGGAGATGAGGCTCAAGAGGTTTGGCAAGGGCCAGAACCGTGGATGGCCGTCATTGCCAAACAAGGAACTAGAACTTTATCCTGTGGGGGGATGGGGCTTCACAGAAGGAAGTGATGTGCTGGCTTCTGCACCAATGCCCTCTCACTGCTGGTGTGCAGAATAGCAGGTCAAAGATGGCCAGTCTGGAAGCAGGAACCAAGTTGTATACTAAGGGTCATTCATGTGAGGGATGTTGAGGCTGGAGCAGGGTAGTGGCAGAGGATGAGGAAACAAGGTGGATTACTTGAGAGACAGAGAGGAGAATCAGCTGGACTTGGTGACGGATTGACTATGAGGAGAATAGGGCACAAAAGGCAAAGGACACAGAGGAAACGAATTGCACACATGCCAAGGGGGTGATCAAGGCAAAGATAATGGCCACAGGAACTCTGAGGGCTGAGAAATCAGTGTGGGATAGAATGGGCAGAAACACCTTTCTGCAGGACGAGGGATTCAGGCTAAGACTCACCAGGATGGGGGCGGGGGGCGGCGGTGCTGGGCTGCCACTTGTGCAACAGCATTGCCGCTGGCAGTAGCCCAACATACTTGCAGAAGAAGGAGGTATGTGAGGAGGAGAAATGTGACCTGGACACATGTGTGTCGGATTTGAGGGGCTCAAAAGCCAAGGCAGTCAAATCAATCTTACCCTGGGAGGCCCTATCTTGGCAGTCAGCAGTGAGGGGCTTCTCTGAACCGTGAACCCTAGACTGCCACTTCCTCAGGAAGTACCCAGGCCTGGGAGGCTAGAGGCCTCTGGGTTCTGATCTCAAGTCAGCACCTGAGTTCCTGTGTGACCCCGAGTCAGTTCTAACCCACTCTGGGTCCCAGGTTTCCCATATGAACAACAATAAGAGCATGTGTGTTGGTGGAGAAGTGGATGAAATGTTTCCAGTGGTCCTCTGCAGGTTTGTTATGCTTCAGTTCCATGACCCTGAGTCCTTTTTCAAAAAGCCTAGTCCTGTCTCTGTTCCTGACTTGCTGCGTGGCCTTGAGCCAGCTGCTGAACCTCTCTGGGCCTATTTCACATTTAGAATATCAGGAGATTAGGCAGGAGTGTCTCCAATGTCCAGTGATTCTCCCCGGAGGATGCTCACCCTCATCTCCAGCTGAAAGTTTCAGACAAATCAGAGGAAAGCGAGGCACTGGTCACAGACGACCCCTCCTTCCAGATCTTCCACCGCCCCCCCTTCCAAATCTTCCCTCTTCTCCCATTGCTCCCTACTGTCAGGAGCTTGCTGCACTGGCTCTCTTGCCAAACCTGTTGCTATGACAACGGTTACAAATAACTCAGATGCAGATGAAGATTTTAACCCAAGAGCTGCTGGGCCAAGGGCTTCTTGCTCCCTCCCCACTTCAGGCTGACAGAACAAGCTAACAAATTCTTTGGGATCAAGACACTCCCCTACTCACAAGCCTGCCAGGGCTCCTCAGTGTCACAAGAATAAGTCCTGGTGTCTGAGGCCTTCCTAAAACCTAACTCAAATCTTCCCAATCACATTTCCCACTTGCTCTCATTAAAAAGTGGTCACTCTCATTTTGAGCACCAGCTGTCTGCCAAGCCCTGTGGTGGATGCTTTACATACAGTAGCTGAGAAAATCTTCCCAGAACTCTATCAGCTGGACATCATTATTCCCATTTTGTAGGGGAGAAGATTGAGACCCATGGATGTGACTTGAGTAAGGATGTCAGAGGGTCAGAATTCAAACTCACATCCATCGGATTCCCAAACCCAGGCTTTCTCCATTGCCAGTGGTTTACAAATGTTGGTCCACACACTTGGGGCCTGTCCAGATGATGTGGAGCAGTTAAAAATTCAGATTCTAACTATCATTCAAGAAGGTGGAATGCATCTGTCTCGTCTAACTCCTGAGACCCCATGAAATATGAGTAAAGGAATCAAGTGCGTAAACCCACAGCTCCAGGGAAAACGAAGAGGTCCCATCAATGGGGGAGAGATTTCAACAATTTCTGGTAAGCAGGAAGGGGCTGGAGGGGCAGTAACTGAGAAAGCAGGGCCAGGAAAGACAGAGACACAGTCCACATGTGGGATGGGAACCATGAGGAGAGCGCTGGTCTACCCCGCAAATCCTGGCGAGGCTCCAGCGCAGAAAAGGTATCCTGATGGTGGGAGTGAGAGGCAGAAGCCCCGACAGGGAGAGAATTGAAAGTATGTGTCTGAACGGTTGACTCCCCACCCTCCCCCTGCCCTTCTCCGAGGGTGTGGGTAGAAATGACAAGAGCCAAGCATGTACGCTCAAGCGAAATACACAGAGAGGGTTCCCCAAAGAAACCAAGCAGTCCCAGAGCAAAGCCTCCACTTTCTGGACTTAGGAGTCCTCCAGCAGAATGTGTGGGTCCCTACCCGGTCACCTACAAGGGAAGCCCAGTAGTGGATTTGACAAACCCTGGCTGCTTATGCAGGGTCCCAACCAATCAACTTTTTATTGGTTTCTTCTCGAATCAATGGGCTGAGAAGTTTGAACATTTGTGGAAAAATATGCTAATAGGTTTATAAACAAACTGATGAAGCAAAGGGGAAAAACTAAGGCTGAGCACATTTCTACTGAAAAAAAAAAAAAACCCAAGCAACTATTAAATTCAGAAACACAGAAAAAAGGCAAAAGAAATCCAGGTAATTATAGTACATTTCTTGGCTCTGTAGCAACTACTGATTTACTAGGAATTGGGATATAAACATAGTGGAAGAGTGAAGGGAGGGAAAATAAGAATGTGTGTGTGGAGGGGGACAAAATCCTCTTCTACCAGAATGAGATGTCAAGAGATAATGTCTCAAATTGCTAAGTTAAGAAATAGTTGTATACTACATAGAAACATAGTGGTCCTTCAGTTAAAAATTCTTTCATCTACGAGTAACAAAGAACCAAACTGATAGTGGCTTAAACACATATGGCTTAATTAATTAATTAATTAATTAACATTTATTTCTCAGGAAGTTAATTCATTATTAGTGAAAGTGTGGCAGGGGTCCAGCTGCTCAATGGTGCCATCAAGGAACCAGGCTCTTTCTTTTTCTTCCTTGATGTGTTGAGTCTTCATCCTCATGCTCATTCCCTCACGGTCACGAGATTACTGTCACAGCTTCAGGCAGCGCAACTATATCCAAGGCAGAAAGAAGAAGGAAGGGGACAGTGTCACCTACGTGTGTCTCAGGAAAGCAAAAGCCTGTTCAGAAGGCCCCCAGCAAACACCTCATGGCCACAACTGGGACACATAACCATCTCTAGGTGCAAGAGAGGCTAAAAAGTATCTGGTTCTTCACCCTCTGAGTGGGAGATGGCAAGGGGAAGGGAGTTGGGAGTGGCAAATGACAGAAGAAACAGCCAAAAACTGCTAAAATCGTTCACAATAGTTTCCTCTAGGGAACAGGGCTTGCAGTGGGAAAGAGTGGGGCAGGATATTGCTGGGTTTTATTACGAGCTCTTTAGCACTATTTTATTTTTTAACTACGTGCAAATAGTATTTTGATGAAAAATTGAAATTAAGAAATAAAGTGTTGTGGTTTCTACGAAAAAAATTTTTTAAATAAAATCTGGTAGCAGTTTTCTATCTCCAGAGGAAAGAATAGCAATTCACCTTGGAAGCAAACTAAGCAGAATAGGCTCTGTACTTAGACTAAGATATCTCAGGTATCCACCCACTGACCTTAGAGAAAATTGTGCTGTCACCACTAACCTGAATGCGGCTGCTGGACACCTGTACAGCACTATGCAGCAGTTACATGGGTTGACTGTGGCTAGACACTCCTGATGCAATTTCCTTTCTGCCATTTATTAGCTCTGTGATCCTGGGTGAGTGATACCTGGGAGCCTCATTTTCCTTCTTCATGAAATGAAGGTAATTCAAGTGCCTGGTACAGAGTAAGCACTCAGCAAATGTTGTCCATTCTGATTAAAATGGTAAATGTTCTGAGCAGTGACATATTTTTGGTGGACTCTAACAGTAGTGTGCTTCCACTGAGTTCATTCTTCATCCTAAAGATGGGTTTGGACTGGACTATCCCGGAAAATTCTTATTTGTTCTTGAGAAATGTGTGCGCTTACTTTTGCCCAGACCTTTGCTCACAGAAGATACTCAGTTCCAAACACTGAGATATGCAGGCTTGGATTCCTGTTGATTCCTGTTGGAGGAAAGACTATAGAAAGGAACTAGACTGGATTGTTGTTTCCACGATGTCTATTGTTATTCAACATTAAAAACAATCCGCTCTGTGAAATGTGCTGCTGACGATTGTGATTGCTTCGTGTGGGCCGTGGGGACCAGGTCAGCACTGTGGGAAGCAGGTGTGAGAATGTCCCAGAAAGAAAATGGAGATGTGGAGTGTTATGCTGAAGCAGGAAATACAGTTGGCCTGGGAGTGGGGAACAGAACAATGATCTCCTCTCTCTGATGTCAAAGTGAGAGCTGGAGATCTGGACTCCAGACAGGGAGCACATGGCCCAAACCCATCCAGTTGGTAGATGACCATCTTGCCCACATATGGTATCAGGCTAGGGAGCTAAGGAGAGGGACAGCCAGTTGGCAGCCCCCTTCAGAGGGGCAGGGGTGACTTTCTCTTGGAGAGGTAATAGCTGGTATGCGTTTACAGCTTTCCTTTCTGGACTGGTAATTAACGTCTGTTATCCTCAAGGCTCCAGTAAAGTTCTATTAAGCACACATACACAGAAGATATTGCATCCATTAAAAAAAAGCGTCATGAAAAAGGCACCTTTGGAGAATAAGAACGAGTGCTTAGAAATTTAAAATGACTGCTGAAATTAAAAAGTTCAATAGAAGATAAAGTCAAGAAAATGTTCCAGAATGCAGAATTAAAAGAGACATGGAAGATAGGAGAGAAAATAAAAAGATAAAGACAATCATCCAGGAGATCCAAAACCCAACTAATAAGAGATCTAGAAAGAGAGAATATAGAAAATAAAGGAGAGAAACTTAGCAAAGAAATCAAACAATGGTTTCTTAGAGGAGAGGGACATGAGTCTTCAGATTGAAAGGGCCCAACCACCAGGCGCCCAGCAAAACAGATGGGGAAAAACGCACACTTCTGGGCTTATCATTGTGACATTTCAAAACACCAGGGATGAAGGAAAACAATGTAAGCCCCCAGAGATGGGGAGAAGAGGTCACTAACAAAGGAATGAGAATGATATTAGCATCCAACTTAAACACTACATGATAAAAACAATACCTTCAAAATTCAGAGGAAAAAATATTTTCAACATAGACTCCTCAAGCAAACTCTCATTCAAATATGAATGCAAAATAATGCTACGTTTTTAGACACGCAAAGACCCAAAATTTACCTTTCTTAAGAAGCTACTTGAGGATGTTCTCCAACAAAATGCGTGATGTATCAGTGAGGATTCTTGGATGCAAGTAACAGAAACTGACGATAGTTAACTTAAGCAGAAAAGGGATTTGTTGCAAGGTTATCATATAGCTCAGAGAAGTCTGGAGAATCCGGCAAGAGGAGCCACAGCTAAGGCCACACTGTGGGAAGAGCCAGGTTAGAATGCTGCTACTGGTATTGCTACCCTCACTGCTGTGACCCCTGGACATCATCTTACCATCACACGCTACTGCAGATGAACTCGAGCCATTCTCCTGTCTATTCTCGTTTATTTGTGGTCAGCTTCAGGATTGTGTTATGCATGCTCTTCAATCCATGGCACATTATTTTCATCAGTCCATTCAAGGCCCCTCTTTTGCTTGATATCGTTGTGTTATTATATGTTTTCGTCAGCCTCCATCCCCACTCCCATTCTCCTGCCCACCTTAGTGAGCTACTCTAGTGCATTCCATGTATACATACTTCCAATCCATCTTCCACATGCTTATTTAGGTATATGCATATCCATGAAAATATACAGTGCTGTTTTACATTTACATAAGTGGTATATGCTGTAAATCTCATTCTGCTAACTTTTTCACTCAACACTAGCTTTTGGAGACCTATCTATGTGGCTATATGTAAATTTAGCTAATTTCTTTTTCTTCTTTTATATACTCCATCCTATGAGTATATCACAGTTTGCTTATCCAGACCCATGGTGATGGACATCTGGGTTGCTTCCGATTCTTCACTGCCACAAATAATGCTGCAACAAACCACCGGAACTATATTTCCTTGAGGACCTGTGTGAGAATTTCTCTGGAATATATACCCAGGAGCGCAACTGCTGGGTTGTAGGGTATACATATAGTAAATTTCAGGAGGTACTGCCAAATTACTCTCTGGAATACCTGTACCAGTTTACCCTGCCACCCACAGTTTTCCTTTTCCTCACATCCTCATCAGCACTTGACAGTATCTGACTTTCTACATGTTAGCATTCTTGTAGCCATTTCTCACTATTTTAATTTTCATTTCTATAATTATTAGTAGAGTGGAAAATCTCTTAATATATTCAAGTTTTCCCTTGTGTAAATTCAAGTTTCTCCTTCTGTTGATTACTCTTCATATCATTTGCCCACTTTCCTGTTGGGTTTTCTATCTTCTTTTTCTAGTTATTAATCTTTTGTCAGTTTTGCACATTGCAAATGTATTCTCCTTATCTATCATCCATCTGTTAAACTGGTATATTCCTGTTTCCTTCGTGTTGCTGGCTCCAGATTCAAAGCCATAACAGAGGGTTCAGCCCTTGCTGCCTGGTGGGCAGGGAGAGGAAGTCTCTGACCACCTTCAGTTTCCATAGGAGGAAGTGGGGTCCTGCCTTTCACCAAGACTCACGGGAGGCGGGAATCTTCCAAAACAGGATGGGGATTTAGATGCCACGCAGCCACCAGAGTTCACTCCTTTGATCGTCCAACATCCACATATATCCTTCCTCCCATACTTACTCTAAAAAAAGCCTTCCACCTAACGTAGTGCCTCATATAACCAAAAATGCACTCATTCCCTCTCTAAGGGGAGACAGTAAAAGTACAGGTTATGCTTTCAGGTGCAAGAAATATAAAACCCAACTCAAACTGGCTTAAATAGTAAATATAATTTATTGGTTCACTTAACTGAGAAGTCCACAGGCAGGGCAGACTTCAGGCATAGCACGATTGGGAATATGGTTCCATTTCTCTGTGATTCTCTTGGATTTGCCTCCTTCATTTGTCAGCTCCATCCTCAGGCAGGCCTTCTGCATGTTCACAAGATGGCTAACAGCAGCGACCAGGCTACATACTTCTTTGTCCATATCCAAGGGAAGACAGGCCACCTCTTCCCTCAAAAACTGAACAAAAGTCCTAAACTTCAGTGTGATTGGATCATCTCTGAGCCAATCATCACTGTGGCAAGGGGACAAGATCACTCAGATGGGTTTATACCAATAAGGGCCTATACCTAGAGCTGGCGGTGGGGTCAATCCCAGTCAAATTGCATAGTTGCTATACGATGGGGGAGGAGAGGAATGGATGTTGAAGAACAACCACAACGTCCACTACAAAGGCTTAAACTAAGAAAGAGGAAGATATGGGGTCCAGGAAAGATTGGGTCCAACCCAGAAGAGTAATGAAGGGACGTCCCAGCATGACAGTTGTGTCACAGGCCTACAGAGCAACCAGTCCAAATTGGAGCAGAAAGACGGAGGGCTCCAGGAGGAAGGCATCTGAGAAAAAAGGGGATTCAAATGATTTTATACTTTCCTTGAGAATTTGCAACAAGTTAAGAAGGAGATAAAGTCAGACAATGCAAGGAAAAAAAGAAAGGCAATTAGAAACTCCAGGGGGAAAAAAACCGTATAAGAAAAGAAATGCAATCCCAGTACCCTAATTGGCGCTTTAGGAAACAGCATTTATATAATCATAACAACATAAACACTTTATTGACTTCAAACTTTTAAAATGACCTGTCGGCAAAGTATAGATGACTTAATTATGGTTACAGAACAGAACATAAATGTTGTTAATCTTGTTAATATAAAAGATGACAGAAATTGAGAGATTGAAAGAGGGAGTATAAGTCTATTATTTAAAGGTACAAAGGTAAGGAACAGCGGATACAGAATTAGTGATACGGCTATATTGGGAGCATGGGAGGAGGGCAGTTGGGTGGTGTAACAGATAATGTCTAAAAGTGACAAATAAGTTGATAAATGGAAAAATCTGTATATTATTTAGAGATATAAACATAATTATCAGAAAAATTAAAAACAGTTATAAATTGACTAGCAGATTTCCAGGTCAAGATGGCAGACTTATCATGTGTTTATCTCCACTCCCCTCTGAGACCTTGCTAAAATGATAGTAAAGAAATTTTAAAAAGTATGAAAACACAATGATGAAGAGAATGCGAGCAGGTCCATCAGCAAAAGAGAGATTTCAACAAATTTCTGGCAGATAAGAAGTAAATGGAGGAATAGTGACTGATGAAGCATGGTGGAGGAAGCCATAGCCTGGAGGATGCATGGAGGGGATGCCACAGAGGAAGGAGCTGATATTTCTCTGCAGAAGCCTGGAGTGTCTCGGGTCTTAACAATGCCGGGAATGATGTCAGCTGGGAGTGAGATGTGGGGCTGAAAACAGGGAGATTAAATGGAAAGCTGTATATCGAACTGTTAACCCACCCCCTTGTGTACAATTCACAGCAGCCGGTTGCCCACCCATTAGGCAACAACCAGAGTGTTCTTATCTAAGGAAGCTGAACGACCTCAGAGACTAGATCTTTGCATTCTGGCATTCAGGGACTTTGCAGCATAGCAGTCAGTTCTCCTGTATCACCCTAAAGGAACGCCACCAGTCACCTAGCCCTGTCCCCCATACACAGAGCTTCCAATCAGATTTTAAGTGCTGCATTCTTAAATATGAGTAAACCACCAGGGATCACCAGGCAGTTTGAGAAAAGACTGAAAATTGAAAGAGAACAAAATAAGCAAACAGGTAAAAATGAATTCCACAGGAAATAGAGGTTTCAAAGAAAAGAAGGAAACAAAAAAATACCTCCATTATTCTCCAAGAGATTCAATATAATAGTGTATCCACAAAACAAGAACAGGATGCCATAAGAAAGGAAAAGAGAACATAAATGGATATTTGAAAATTTAAAAATGTGATTGTGAGAATGAAAATACAATATAAGAGTTGGAAGATAAAGTTGAGTCTTCCCCCAGAAAGTAAACAAGAACAAAAGGAAGAGAGGGAGAGAACCTGGAAGGGAGGGGAGAGGATGGAAGGGAGGAAGAGCTGGGGGAGAGAACAAATAAAAACTAAAGACCGATTCAGAAGGTCTAACATCCAACTTTAAGGAGTTCATGAGAGAACAAAGAAAATGGAAGAGAGGAATATATCAAAGAAATAATATAAGGGAATTTCCCAGAGTTGAAGAACTTCAAAATGAAGGGACTTAAACAATGACCAGCACAAGGAATGACAAATCCTCAAACCTAAACACATAATTATGAAATTTCAGAACACCAAGAATACAATTTTTTAAAAAATAACTATTTAGGGGCCAGCTCGGTGGCGCAGCGTTTAAGTTCGCACGTTCCACTTCAGCGGCCCAGCATTGGCCGGTTTGGATCCCAGGTGCAAACCTACACACCGCTTGGCAAGCCACGCTGTGGTGGGCGTCCCATATAAAGTAGAGGAAGATGGGCACGGATGTTAGCTCAGGGCCAGTCTTCCTCAGCGAAAAAGAGGAGGATTGGCGGCAGATGTTAGCTCAGGGCTAATCTTCCTCCAAAGGAAAATAAAAAATAACTATTTAAAAAGGGGGATGGATGGGGCTGGCCCCGTGGCCGAGTGGTTAAGTTTGCACGCTCCACTGCAGGCGGCCCAGTGTTTCGTTGGTTCGAATCCTGGGCGCGGACATGGCACTGCTCATCAGACCACGCTGAGGCAGCGTCCCACATGCCACAACTAGAAGGACCCACAACGAAATATACAGCTATGTACCGGGGGGCTTTGGGGAGAAAAAGGAGAAAAATAAAATCTTTAAAAAAAAAAAAAGGGGGATGGATGGAGTAGAAGTACTTTTCCCTATTCCTCTCCCCAAGCACAGCTAAAATCCTGGGACATCATATATAAACATAAGACTCCGAGAGGGTGAGAGAACAAGGCAAACCTGCTGGGGACCTCGGTGGCAGAGGAGTGACATGGCGGTGAGTTCCCTGGGTTTGCTTTTCACTTCACATACCCCAGACTTGGCGCTGGAGAAGGTGGCAATTAGATAATAACCACTCCACTCCAACCAAACACCACAGAAAAATCTGTGGTCCCCACCAGCAAAGGCCAAGTGGGGAGCCTAGACTTCCACCCTCACTGGCTGCAAAGAGTCATCCTTCCCCCTTCCCATTGGAGTGCTGTCAGAGAAGCTTGAGTGGGGAGCAGGAACTCCCATCCTCCCACCCAAGAGTAATGAGGAAATCTTCCTCCTAGGGTATCAACAGAGACTGAGTGGAGATCCTGAACTTCCACGTCCACCCGACAGTAATGAGGCAGTGTCCCCTCTTTCACTGCCAGAACAGTGTCTGAGGAGGCAAGCTAAAACAGAATATTTAAATAGGATCCAGACTCTCATAACACAATACCCCAAATGCCCAGTTTTCAATAGAAAAATCACTCATCATACCAAGAACCAAGAAAATCTCAACTTGATTGAGAAAAGACTCCAACACCAAGATGACAGAGATGTTAAAAGTTATCTGACGAGGTTTTTTAAGCAGCCATCATAAAAATGCCTCAATGTACAAGGAACATGCTTAAAACAAAAGAAAAAACAGAAACTGTCAGCAAAGAAACAGAAGATATAAAGAAGAACCAAATGGAAATTTTAGTACTGAAAAATACAATAACCAAATCAAAAACCTGCATGGATGGGCTAACAGCAAGATGAAGAGAACAGAGGAAAGAATCAATGCGCTTAAAGATGGAACAATAGAAATTACTCAATCTGGAAAACAGAGAGAAAATAGACTGGGAGAAAAACTGAACAGAGCCTTAGGGACCTGCGAGACTATAACAAAAGATCTAACATTCCTGTCATTGAGGTTCCAGAAGGAGAGAAGAGAAAGAGATGGGGAAAGTTACCTATAAAGTAATGAAACTCAGACTGCATTTCAGACTTCTTATCATCAAAATTGGGTGCTAGAAGAAAGTGGAGCAATACCTTCAAAGTTCTGTGGGAAAATGATGTTGAACTTCAAATCTTATAGCCAAATGTTAGGATGAAATAAAGATATTTTCAGATATGCAAGATCAGGAACTCTACCTCCTACACAAACTTTCTGAGAAAGTTACTTGAGGATATGTACTGTCAAAACAATGGAAAAGATAAAACAAAACCAGAAAATAGTGGATATAACTAAGGGAATCACTAAATAGTGGATATAACGAAGGAAAGCAGTGAAGGAAAGTCCCAAAATGACAGCCATGCATCAGGTCTACAGAGCAACTTGTCCAGATTTTAGAAAGGGAATGGAGGGCTCCAGGAAGAAGGTCTCTTGGGGGAAAAATGTGGACTAGATGGGGTATTTAATGTAACAGAGATTTTAAAAAGAAAAAAGAATTGCAATATATGATAAAGTAAAATAGTGAAAGAGAAAAAAAGAATAGAAACTTGAGGAAAAATGAAAAACTGCTACAAGGAAAAAATTATAAAAATACATTCATTGGCTCTGCAATGAACAATATTTACAGTCATTAAGATAATAACTGTTTACTGCTTTTCAACTTTTAGAATCAAACTATCAAACTACAGACAAAACACACACACACACACAAACCTAATCGTGGTTACAGAACAGAATCCAATGTTACCGATTTTAACAACATAACAGACAAGATGACAGAAGTTAGGAGGTTGATGGTAGGGGAGGGGGCAAAAGGAAAAGATATTCTCATCTAACAAAGTTCTGGTTAAAAAACATTTTCTCTAGTTCACAGAACAGGACATAAAAGTGTTACTTAAATTCAGAAAGGTATCTAATGGAGAAATCGAATTATACTAGAAGCAAGAAGGACAACAATTGAACTTGGTGTAAATGATCTAAATCCTCATCTGTCAGAGCAGGACACCAATGGGTAATATCTGAAATTGATGAGACAAATGCCCATATAGCTTAATACTTAGATATGGAAATAGCGACCAGAAGAAATAACTAGAAGTAGTTGCTAATAACTAAACATGGTAGTGGGGGCGGGGATGTGTGAGACAGTAGGCTCTTGCTTTTCATAATGTCCTTTTGTACTGATTTGAGTTTACTGATTTATTTTCTAAATAATGTGCATGAATTACTTCTATTTTAAAATGAACACGTATTTAAAATTAATGTTTAAAAACACAGTAAAAGGACATTCCTGCCCACCCCTTATCCCCTTCCTCCAAATTCCCTTGTCTCTGCAGGCCTAAAAGGAGCAGAATATAAAAAACTTTGGGAAAGCTTGCTGTCTCTCCCTCAAATGCAGCTCTGCTGCAAACTGGAATATTCAGTAGCCCAAACCTGCCATCTTTACACCCACCTCTGCGGTTGTTTTCCTGTCTCCCAGGCCTGGAAAGCCCTTACTCCTTATCTCCACCAGTTGGAACCCTCCCTGTTCTTCAATGCTCAGCTCAAATTCCACCTCCTCCAAAGTCTTTCTTTGTCCCCTTCCTCCCTCCTCAGGGACTCCTGGGTCTTTATTCAGGCCTCTACTCACGACACTTACAGGTTCTTTCTTCAAGTAAATTATTTAGGTCAGTGTTTCATGCCCCCAACCATCTTTCACGCCAGCTACCCAAGTGATCTTCCTAAAATACCAATCTGACTCTGTCACTCCCCTGCTTCAAATCCTTCTCTGGCTTCCCATTGCCCATAGGGTCAAAGCTAAGCTTGATTGCCTGGCTTCTGCCACTTCTTCCACAGCATGGACTAATGCCTTCTCCCCCCAAAATCCATGCACTTTCACACTCTTCATACAACTTTGCTGAGGCAGCTCCTCCATTTGGAACGTTCTTTCCCCCTTTCCACATGGTAAACACCAACTCTTCCTTCAAGACTCAGTTCAAGTACCCCTTTTTCTATAAAGGCTTTCCTGAGTACTCCCTCCATCCCGCCCTACTCCAGGAAGAACCATCCAATGGTTCTATATTCTCTCACTCTGCCCCATCTAGACTTCTGTTATATCATCTGTCACACGTGGTACACTTATCTGCTTACTTATCTGACCCCCCAATTAAACTGTTGAGTTCCTGGAGTTCAGGGAGTATATCTTATCTCCAGAACCTAGCACGGGACCTGTCACCCAGCAGGAACTCAGTGCATGCCTGCCGAGTGAATGGATGAAAAAGTGATGATTGAGTGAATACAGAAAAGAACAAATGAGCAAATGAACGAGTATATGCTTATATTAATGCAGGAATGATTAAGTGAAAAAGTGAGCGAATGAGTTATGCAGGAATAAGTGAATAAATCAATTTTATTCTGTTTTCTGTTTGATGCTATTTTAAATGGATTTGTTTTCATAATTTCCTTTCCTTTCTGGTTGTTCATTGTAAATGTATAGAAACAAAACTGATTTTTGCATGTTGATATCGTATCCTGAAATTTTCCTGAATTTGTTTATTAGCTCTAACAGGGTTTTTTGTGTGTGTGCGAAATCTTTGGTTTTGTACATATAGCATCAGGTCATCTGTGAGCAGATATAATTTTGATTCTTCCTTTGCAGTTTGGATGTCTTTTCTTTCTTTTTCTTGCCTAATTGCTCTGGCAAAACTTCCATGTCGAATATTAAACTTTTGTGTTGAATAGAAGTGGTGAAAGCCTGCATCCTTGTTTTATTCCTGATCTTAGGGGGACTTTCTTTCAGTTTTTCTTCATTGAGTATGATGTTAGCTGTAGCGTTTTTATATATGACCTTTATTACATTCAGGAAATTTCCTTTTATTCCGAGTTTTGTGAGTGTTGTTATCATGAAAGGGTGTTGAATTTTGTCAAATGCTTTTACTACATAGATTGAAATTATCATGTGGTTTTTTCTTTTCATTCTGTTAATGTGGTGAGGTCCAGTGATTGATTCTCATGTGTTGAACCATCCTTGCAATCCATGAATAAGTCCCACTTGGTTATGATGTATAATTCTTTTACTATGCTGCTGAACTCAGTTCACTAGTATTTTGTTGAGGACTTTTGTGTCAATATTCATAAGGGGTATAGGTCTGAATTTCCTTTCCTTATAGTATCATTGACTTTGGTATCAGAGTAATGCTGGCTTCCTAGAATGAGTTAGGAAGTGATCTCTCCCCTTTAGATTTTGGGGTGAGTTTGAGAAAGATTGGTGTTAATTCTTCTTTAAATGTTTGGTGAGTTTACCAGAGAAGCTATCTGGTCCAGTGCTTTTCTTTCTCAGAAGGTTTTGGATTACTGACTCAATCTCCTTCCTAGTTATAGATCTATTCAAATTTTCTACTTCTTCATGTTTTAGTCTTGGTAGTCTTTTTTCTTCTAGGAATTTCTCCATGTCCTCCAAGTTATCCAATTTGTTGGTGTACAATTGTTCATGGTACTCTCTTATAATAATTTTTATTTCTGTAAAATAGATATCAATGTCCCTACTTTCATTTCTGATTTTAGCAATTTGAATCTTCTCTTTTTCTTCCCATAGTTAATCTAGCTAAAGTTTTGTCAACTTTGTTCATCTTTTCAATAAACCAAATTTTGGTTTAGTTGAATTTTCTCTTCTCTATTTTGTTTATCTCCACACTAATCTTTACTATTTCCTTCCTTCTGTTACCTTTTGGTTTAGTTTTCTCTTCTCTTTCAAGTTTCTTAACGTGTCAAGTTGTTATTGATTTGAGATCTTTCTTTTTCTTTTTTAGAGATTGGCGTCTGAGAGATCTTGTCAAGATGGTGGCGTAGGCAGACTCTGAACTCATCTTCTCCCACGAACACAACTAGGTTACAATGATTTTTGGAAAAATTACTCTGGATAGAAAACTGAAAACTGGATAAAAAGAACCCCCACAACAAGGGACAGGCCTGAATAAGGTGTAAGGGGCAGAAATTCCTGCTGGAGAGAAAAAAGTCACCTTCAGGAGCAGTGGAGTTTCTCAGCTGGCCAGGAGGGAGCCACCCTAAGGTACACAGCCCTCCCTGGAGGAGTGAGGTCTGGAGCAGGGGCCAATACTGGTATAAGCATCCTTCAGACTCAGCTCAACTGAGATGGGGGTCTTACTATCTGGCTTCCCTGGCTATTAACTGCAGCGAGGGTACTCCCAGAAAAGCTATCGGCTGAAAGCCAAAAAGATCCGGGTCTTAAAGGGCCCATGCACAAACTCACCCATTTCAGCAACCTAAAATCACCAGAGAGAAGGCTGACAGTCCTTTGGTGAAAAGCGACTCACCTGGTGGGCTCTGGGGGCATCTTGGTAAGAGGAGGGACCTCTCAAGAGCCTCAGACATTGGTGGGGGCCATTGTTCTGAGATGGTCCAGGCATGCTGACACAGACCCTGGCAGACGCCATTGAGGTTCTTCCCCTACCCTGTTAGCCCAGGGGGCTGCCACACCCCCTAGAGCACAGATTGAATCCAGTTCAGCCAGGGCTGACAGCCTGCCAAAGGGACACGCCCTGCCCAAGAGCAAGCCCTCAGGCTACTTGTCTGCCTGCATTGACTGGGTGCCTTGATCCTCTACAGGCAGCCAAGTGTGTCTGCCTCTGTGGGGCAGGGCTTGTGTGAGGACCAGGTGAACTGTGGGGGCATTGGTGGAGAGGTGGGGGCATCTGCAGTGGGGCATCGAGGTAAACTCCAGGGGGTTGAGAAGTGTTCATGGACCAGGACTGTGTTGACAGTGTGTGTGGCCCTGTAGGGGGTGAGGCTTATCAGCAGCTGAAGACCCTGCTTCACAAGTAGCCATAAAAAGGATTAGCCCCACCTTCCAAAGCCTGAAACAATTGAGTGCTCCCATGCCTAGGGCCAGCCCCACTCAGCTGCACTCCTAAGAGAACTGATAACAGCCATGTAGGCCTGAGGCCTATAGCAACTGTAAACCCCTGAGCCTAGCAACAAGCTACACTGGGTACCAACCCAATTAAGAGGAAAACTGCAATAGGTGTGTGCTGATAGACTTTGTAGCCAATGGTGCTGAGGCTCCCCAAACTGGATTTACAAACAGCTGGCCAGGGAAGGAAAGACTAGACTCCCTAGGTACCTGCAGTAAGAGCAACCCTGCCACAGCAGAAGGACACAAGGAGCCCACAGAGGGGTCACTCCTGGATCTTCTGGGCTGGTGACGAGAGGAAAGCACATTGCTGGCCCTCATAAGGCATCTCTTACAAAAGGCCACTTCTCCAAGATCAGGAGACATAGCTGACTCACCTAATAAATAGAAATAAGCACAGAGAAAAAGGCATAATGAGGAGATAAAGGAATACATTCCAAGCAAGGGAACAGGACAAAACCTCAGAAAATGGACTAAATGAAAGAGAAATAAATGACCTACCCAGCAAAGAGATCAAACAAGATCTCATAAGGATGCTCACAGATATTGGGAGAAGACTGGATGTACACAGTGAGCTCATCAACAAAGAACTGGAAAATATAAAAAGAAGCAATCAGAAATGAAGACTACAGTACTGGAAATGAAACATTCACTAGAGGGACTCAATACCAGAGTAGAGCATACAGAAGAACAGATCAGTGAGCTAGACAAAAACTAGAGGAACTCACCCAAGCTGAACAGAAAAAAGAAAAAAGAATTAGACAGAATGAGAACAGCCTAAGGGAACTCTGGGACAATATCAAGTGCACCAACATTTGTATTATAGGTGTCGCAGAAGGAGAAGAGAGAGACAAAGGGGCAGAAAAGTTATTTGAAGAAATAATAGATGAAAATTTTCCTAATCTAAGGAAGGAAACAGACATCCAAGTTCAGGAAGCACAGAGAGCTCCAAACAAGAGAAGCCCAAAGAGGCCCACACGAAGACATATTATCATTAAAATGTCCAAAATTAAAGATAAAGAGAGAATCCTAAAAGCAGCAAGAGAAAGGCAACAAGTGACATAGAAAGGCAAGCCCATGAAGCTATCAGCGGACTTCTCAGCCAAAACCATACAGGTGAGAAGAGAATGGCACAACGTATTTAAAGTGCTAAAAGGAAAAAACCTACAGCCGAGAATACTCTATCCATCAAGGTTGTCATTCAGAATGGAAGGAGAGATAAAGAGCTTTCCAGACAAGCAAAAATTAAAGGAGTTTATCACCAGGAAACCAGTTCTACAAGAAATGCTGAGGGGACTTATTTAAGTGGGAAAGCAATGAACACAAATAGGGATTAAAAAAATATCAAAAATCAAAACAACAAAAAACCAGGGAATAAAATCACTTGTAAAGGTAAAAATATAGTAAAGGTAGCAGATCAACTACCTGTGGAGATAAGGGAAAGATTAAAAGACCAAAGTACTAAAATTACCTATTTCAATGATAAGAGCATAATGGATAGACACATTAAAAACAAGAGACAATATATGATTTCAAAAACATAAAATGTGTGAGGAGGGGAGTGAAAAAGTAGAGCTTTTAGAAAGGGGTTAAGCTAAAGAGTCTATAAACTCGATATAGACTGTTATATACATAGAATATTATATATGATCCTCATGATAATCACAAATCAGAAATCTATAATAAGTAAGCAAATAAATAAGACAAAAGAAATCAAACATATTACTAAAGAAAGCCATCAAACCACAAGGGAAGAGAGCAAGAGAAAAAGACAGGAACAGAGAAGAACTACTAAAACACCCAGAAAAAAATAACAAAATGGCAATAAATACATATTTATCAATAGCTATATAATAGTCAGTGGACTAAATGCTCCAATCAAAAGGCATCCAATCAAAAGGTGGCCAACTGAATAAAAAAACAAGACCCATATATATGCTGCAGGCAAGAGACACGCTTCAGACTTAAAGACACTCACAAAATGAAAGTGAAAGGATGGAAAAAGATACTCCATGCAAATGGCAAAGAAAAGAAAGTGGGGGTAGCAATACTTATATCAGACAAAATAGACCATAAAACAAAAACTGTGACAAGAGACAAAGACAGGCACTACCTCATGATAAAGGGAACAAACCAAAAAGAGGATATAACACTTGTAAATGTCTATTCACCCAACATAGGAGCACCTCAATATATAAAGCAATTATTGACAGACATAAAAGGAGAAATAGACAGTAACACAATAATAGTAGGGGACTTTAACACTCCACTTACACCAATGGATAGATCATCCAAACAGAAGATCAACAAGGAAACACTGGCCTTAAAAGACATTTGACCAGATAGACTTAGTGGATACATAGAACATTCCATCCCAAAACCACAGAATATATGTTCTTTTCAAATGCACATGGAACATTCTCCAGGATTGATCACGTATTAGGCCACAAAACAAATCTCAATAAATTTAAGAAGATCAAAGTAATACCATGCATCTTTCCTGACCACAAAGGTATGAAACCAGAAATCAACTACATGAAGAAAACCAGAAAAGCCACAAAAATGTGGAGATTAAACAAAATGCTGCTGAACAACGATTGGGTCAATGAAGAAATCAAAGGAGAAATCAAAAAATTCCTGGAGGCAAATGAAAATGAAAATACGACATGCCAAAATCTGTGGGATACAGCAAAAGTGGTTCTAAGAGAGAAGTTTCTTGCAATTCAGGCCTACCTCAACAAACAAGAAAAATTCCAAATAAACAATCTAACAGTGCATCTAAGGGTACTGGAAAAAGAAGAACAAACACATCCCAAAATCAGGAGAAGGAAGGAAATAATAAAAATCAGCACAGAAATAAAAGAAATAGAGACTAAAAATCAATAGAAAAAATTAATGAAACCAAGAGCTGGTGCTTTGAAAGGATAAACAAAATCAATAAACCCTTAGCTAGACTTACCAAGAACAAAAGAAAGAAGCCTCAAATAAATAAAATGAGAAATGAAAGAAGAGAAATTACAATGGACACCTCAGAAATACAAAAGATAATAAGAGAATACTATGAAAAGCTATATGCGAACAAATTGGATAATCTAGAAGAAATGGATAAATTCTTAGAAACATACAATCTTACAAAACTGGACCAAGAAGAAGTAGAGAATTTGAGTAAGCCAATCACCAGTAAGGAAATCGAAACAGCAATCAAAAATCTCCCAAAAAATAAAAGTCCAGGACCAGATGGCTTCCCTGGTGAATTCTACCAAACATTCAAAGAAGAGTTAATGCCTGTCCTTCTCAACCTCTTCCAAAAAATTGAAGAGGAGGGGAGGCATCCTAACTCATTCTATGAAGCCAACATTATCCTGATACCAAAACCAGACAAGGACCACAGAAAAAAAGAAAATTACAGGTCAATATCACTAATCAACATCGATGCAAAAATCCTCAACAAAATACTAGCAATCGAATACAACAGTACATTAAAAAGATCATACATCATGATCAAGTGGGTTTCATTCCAGCGATGCAGGGATGGTTCAACATCCACAAATCTACCAACGTGATACACCACATTAACAAAAGGAAGAATAAAAACCACATGATCGTATCAATAGATGGAGAGAAAGCATTTGACAAGATGCAGCATCCTTTTATGATAAAAACTAAATAAAACGGGTATAGAAGGAAAATACCTCAACATAATAAAGGCCATATATGACAAACCCACAGCAAATATCATTCTCAATGAAGAAAAACTGAAAGCTATCCCTCATAGAACAGGAACCAGACAAGGATGCCCACTGTCACCACTCTCGTTTAACATAGTATTGGAAGTCCTAGCCAGAGCAATCAGGCAAGCAAAAGAAATAAAAGGAATCCAGATTGGAAAGGAAGAAAGGCAACTGTCACTCTTTGCAGATGACGATTTTATATATAGAAAACCCTAAAGAATCTACCAAAACAGCTTTGAAAATAATATATGATTACAGTTAAGTCTCAGGATACAAAATCAACACACAAAAATTGGTTGTGTTTCTATACACTAACAACGAAGTAGCAGAAAGAGAAATTAAGAATACAATCCCATTTACAGTTGCAACAAAAAGAGTAAAATACCTAGGAATAAACTTAACCAAAGAGGTGAAGGATCTGTACACCGAAAACTATAAAACATTGTTGAAAGAAATCAAAGAAGACACAGAGAAATAGAAAGATATTCTGTGCTCTTGGAGTGGAAGAATTAACATCTTTAAAATGTCTATACTTCCTAAAGCAATCTATAGATGCAATGCAATCCCTATCAAAGTTCCAACAACATTTTGCACAGAAATAGAACAAAGAATCCTAAAATTTATATGGAACAGCAAAAGACCCCGAATAGCCAAAGGATTCCTGAGGCAAAAGAACAAAGCTGGAGGTATCACACTCCCTGATTTCAAAATACACTACAAAGCCATAATAACCAAAACAGCATGGTACTGCCACAGAAACAGACGCACTGATCAATGGAACAGAATTGAGAGCCCAGAAATAAACTCACATATTTATGGACAGCTAATATTAGACAAGGGACCCAAGAGCATACAATGGACAAAGGAGAGTCTCTTCAATAAACGGTGTTGGGAAAACTGGACAGCCACATGCAAAAGAAAGAAAGTAGACCACTCCCTTACACCATGCACAAAAATCAACTCAAAGTGGATTAAAGACTTGAATGTAAGACCTGAAACCATGAAACTTCTAGAAGAAAACATAGGCAGTACGCTCTTTGACATTGATCTGAGCAGCATATTTTCAAGTACCATGTCTGACCCGGCAAGGGAAACAAAAGAAACAATGAAAAAATAGGACTACATCAAACTTAAAAGCTTCTGCACGGCAAAGGAAACCATCAACAAAACAAAAAGACAACCTAATAATTGGGAGAAGATATTTGCAAACCATATATCAGATACGGGGTTAATATCCAAAATATACAAAGAACCCATACATCTCAACAACAACAAAAACAACAACTCAATCATAAAATGGGGAAAAGATCTGAATAGAGATTTCTCCAAAGAAGATGTATGGATGGCCAACAGGCATATGAAAAGATGCTCAACATCATTAGCTATCAAGGTAATGCAGATCAAAACTACAATGAGGTATCACTTCACTCTAGTCAGAATGGCTGTAATTATCAAGACAGGAAACAACAAATGTTGGAGAGGATGTGGAGAGAAGGGAACCCTCGTTCACTGCTGGTGGGAGTGCAAACTGGAGCAGCCACTATGGAAAGCAGTATGGAGTATCCTCAGAAAATTAAGAATAGATCTGCCTTATGATCCAGCTATCCCACTGCTGGGTATTTTTCCAAAGAACTTGAAAACGCAAAGGTAAAGATACATGCACTGCTATGTTCATTGCAGCATTATTCACAATAGCCAAGACTTGGAAGCAACCTAGGTGCCCATCAAGGGATGAATGGATAAAGAAGATGTGGTATTTATACACAATGGAATACTACTCAGCCATAAGAAATGATGAAATCTGGTCATTTGTGACAACATACATGGACCTTGAGGGTATTATGTTGAGTGAAATAAGTCAGAGGGAGGAAGTCAAATACCGTATGATGTCACTCACAAGTAGAAGATAAAAACAACAACAAACACATAGCATCGGAGATTGGATTGGTGGTTACCATAGGAGAAGGGGGGAGGGGGGAGGGCAATGGGGTGATTAGGCTCACATGTGAGGGGATGGACTATAATTAGTTTTTGGGTGCTGAACATTATGTAATCTACACAGAATTCGAAATATATTATGATGTACATCTGAAAAAAAAAAAAAAGATTGGCACCTGTGCTAACATCTGTTGCCAATCTTTGTGTTTTTTTCCTTCTTCTTCTCCCCAAAGTCTGCCAGTACATAGCTGTATATTCTGGTTGTAGGTCCTTCTGGTTGTGCTGTTGGGACACCACCTCAGCATGGCTTGATGAGCCGTGCCATGTCTGCACCCAGGATCTGAATCAGCGAAATCCTGGGCCACTGAAGCAGAGAATGGGAACTTAACCACTCAGCCATGGGGCCGGCCCCCTTTATTTATTTATTTATTTTTTATCTTTTTCCTTTTTCTCCCTAAAGGCCCCTGGTACACAGTTGTGTATTTTTAGTTGTGGGTCCTTCTAGTTGTGGCATGTGGGTCGCCCTGCCCCAGCATGGCCTGATGGGCGGTGCCATGTCCGCACCCAGGATTCGAACTGGCGAAACCCCGGGCGCCAAAGTGGACCGCGCAAACTTAACTGCTGGGCCACGGGGCCGGCCCCACCCCCTTTATTGTTTTTAATGCAAGCATTTGCAGCTACAAATTTCCCTCTTAGCACAGCTCACACCACATCCCTTAAATTTTGGCTTACTGTGTTTTCGGTTTTATATGTCTCTAGATATTTTCAAGTTTCCTTTGGGATTTCTTATTTGACTCATTGTTTGTTGAAGAGTGTATTTAATTTTCACAAATTTGTGAATTTTCCAGTTTCCCTTCTCTTATTGATTTCTAGTTTCATTCCATTATGATTGGAAAAGATGCTTTCTATGATTTCAATATTTTTAAATTTATTGAGACATTTTGTGGTCTAACATATGGTCTATTCTGGAAAACTTTCCATGTGTACTTGAGAAAAATATGTATTCTCTTGTTGAGTGGATTGTTCTGTATATATCTGTTAGATCCAATTGGTCTGTAGTGTTGTTCAAGTCCTCTATTTCTTTATTGATCTTCTGTCTGGTTATTCTATCCATTATTTTAAGTGGGGTATTTAAGTATCCAACTGTTACTGTAAAACTGTCTCTTTCTTCCTTCAGTTCTGTCAATGTTTGCTTCATGTACTTTGGTGCTCTGATATTTGGTGAATGTATGCTTATAATCATTAGATCTCCTTGGTGAATTGACCCTTTTCTCAATATATAAAGTCATTTGTCTCTCGTAAAAATTTTTTCTGTAAATTCTATTTTGTCTGATATTACTATAGCCACTCCATCTCTCCTTTGGTTTCTATTTGAATGGGATACCATTTTCGATCCTTTCAAGTTCAACCTATTTGTCTTTAGATCTAAAGTGAGTCTCTTGTAGACAGCATATTGGTGGATCATATTTTTTATCCATTCTGACAATCTGTGCCTTTTGATTTGGGAGTTCAATCCACATACATTTAAAGTAATTACTGTTAAGGAAAGAATTACTTTTGCCATTTTGTTTTTTGTATGTCTTATAGCTTCTTTTCACTCACTTTCTCTATTACTGTCTTCTTCGTATTTAGTTAATGACACATTTCGATACCATTCTCATTTCCTTTTGTATATAGTCCATAATTTTTTGTGGTTATCATGGTGATTACATATAACATCCTAAAGTTATAGTGATGTAATTTGAATTGGTATCAACTTAACTTCTATTGCATACAAAAACTCTACTCCTATACATATCTGTCCCACATACACATTTTATGTTATTAATATCACTAATTGCATCTTTATACATTGTGTATCCATAATGTAATTTTTGTAATTTTTATGTATTTGTATTTTAAATCTTGTAGAAAATAACAAGTGGAATTACAAACCAAAATTACAATAATATTGGTTTTTATATTTGCCCAATTTATTAAGGTTCATCTCAGATATAAACTTTTCCACGAAGCCTACCAGTCATCTTCCTCTTCTCAAAGTATCTGTACATATGACATTCGGCTAACCATAGTAATCACAAATCCATCACATCTCCTTAGTAGGAGGATAGAAATCATGTCTGATTCAGCTCTGTATTCCTAGCATACAACCTGACAAATAGAAGATATTCAGTATGTAACTGATGAATGCAGGAATAAATGAATACATGAATAAGTGAATGAGAGCAGTTTCAGGCGACTGGTAAGACGCTTATGAGGTCCCAAATGCCTTTGCCCAGCTCTGGGGTGCTGTCATACTAAGCCTTCTTGGAATCAAATTTAGCCTAGGCTTTTTCTAAAATGGGCATCCAATATCTTTATTATTTTATAAAGACATCTACATGCACACATGTACACACATATACACACATACATACCCACACACACAGTGAGCAAGGGGCCTCATAGACCCATGATTATGGGTGACTGGGGAGTGGTTCAGCGTGGGGGGTGGATAGACAGAATGCCCTGTTCAGCTCAGCATAGCACCTCCTTCCAGAGGCCAGGATGCTCCCTGTAACTCAGGAATTTTTGTCCCAGATCTAACATCACCTCTGTTCCTCTTCATGCTTGATAGCAGTGCCTAAATCTCATGGCTATACCAAACAGGGACAGGAGGTAGGAGAAGGTTGGGAGCCAAATATCCAGAGACTGAGAGAGGGGCAGCTTAGGGACGCAGACAGGGCGGGAGGGCAGAACCACTGCTACTGCTCATTGGGGTTGGGGCTGGCATCTGGGTACTTGGTGAGGTGGAAGGTCAAGTCTTTGCTGATCACACAGTCCCCTTGCTGAAGGAGAAGGAGAAAAAGAAAAATGAAATTGTAAGGAGAGAATTAAGAGGGGTGTAGCACCCTGGGACTGGGGACCTCAAACCCTCCTCCCTACATACCTGCCCAAAGCCCAGGCAACAGTTCTCTCTGGGTGGGAGAGGATGTGCTCGGTCCCATGTGCCTTCTCTCCCTTACTACCTCTGCACTTTCTTGCTTTTGTACTCTGCTGTCTGGCTGCCTCTGCCTGGCCTTTCCACCTGTTACCAAATGCAAGGGTTCTGCCCATCTGAGCTGGCTAAGCCTCCAGGACAGGGCTCCAACAAGCCCAGAGGTCTGTTCAAGACCTGAGTCCCTATGCTCCCCTGCCCTGGTGCCCCTCCACTGCAGCCATCCCTTCCTGCCCTGGGGAGTCAGGTAGGGAGTAGGGCTGGCTCCTGAGCCAGGCCCGCCCTACCTCGGGGTAGATTCCAATGAAGCTCTCAGCCTTGATGGAGAGGACAATGGCCCGAAAGTTGCAAGTCAATTGTTCCTTGATGTAATTTGCCACCTGTGGGAGGGGCCGCTGGGGATTTAGCGGGGCTGAAGCCCTAACACTCCCTTGTGTTTGTCAGTCAGAATCAGACGTAGAGGGGAGTGAAGTCAGCAAATTGGCAGCATAGGAATTTCTAGTGCTCATCCCCACTCAGAAACATCAATGTGAACAACTATCCACACAAGAAAATACCTTCACAAGAGCTAAGGACTTCAGGTGAGGGATTACAGCACCTTGGTGAAGCACAGAAATAATAAAAGATACATTGAGGAGGGTAGGAAAAATAGATTCACATTACTCCCATCATCCCTTCCCCAAGCCTGGGCAGCCCATGATGAAGAGAGACATCTTCCTTTTGGGAGGAGCATGAAGCGAGCACTGACTTCACTGTGGACCACACAGCCAGCCTGACCCAGCACAAGACTGATTCCAATAGCCCTGTCTCCCTGTGGGCCATGAACTCAAGCCCCCAGGTCATCTGGACACCTGCTAGCTCCAGTAGCCCCAGGTGGCTTCTATACCACTAAGCTCTAGGTAGGCTTCTGCAAACCCAGGCCCTCAGCTCACCCCAACATCTACTGGTACCAGCTGCTCCAGACAGCTCCCACAGCCCCAGGTGGCTTCCTCAGCTCCAGGCTCCCAGTGGGCCCCCATGAACCCAGGTCCCTGATCTTCCCAGGCACTGACTGACTCCATGGCCCCAGGCAGCACTCATAGGCCCAGGTGGTTCCCAGGGCCCCAGGTGGCTTCTGGAGGGCTTCCACAAACCCAGGCTCCCAGCCTATCTCAGTGCCAGCCAGCTCTCATGGCCTGGGAAGCTCCTGAGGCCCTTATCTCCTGACAGGCTCCTGTAAACCTAGGTACCTGGCCCACTGCAGTGCCAGCTGGCTCCCGCGGCACCAGGCTCCCAATGGGCTTTTGTGAAACCAGGCTCCTGGCACTGGCTTGTCAGCTTCTATGGCCCTAGGCTCCCAATCAGCTGCAGTGAAATCAGGCTCCAGATTATCAACCCAGGTTTCCAGCAGGGCCCAATGCCAGGCCAACTACCACAGACACAGGTCCTTAGCCCACCTCAGTGCCAGGCGAACCCCCATGGACCTAGACTCCAGACCAGCTCCCACAGATCTAGCAGAACAAACCTTCAGGCTGGTCCCTGAGACCCCAGGTTACAGATTGACTCTCACAGCCCCAGGCTCCAGGCTTGCACTAATACAAGGCCAGCCCCCATGGCCCTAGGCTCCAGGCTGGCTCCCATGAAACCAGGCTCCCAGCCCACTCCAGTACTAGACTGGCCCCCATGGACCCAGACATCAGGCCCACCGTAGTGGTCCTAGTGTCTGACTGGTCCTTGTGGACCCAGGATCCAGGTCTGCCCATGCAGACTCAAATCCCAGACCCATCACCACAGACTGAAGCACTAGGTGACTGACCCAGCGAAGCCAGGCTCTAGGCTTGCCTCCATAGACTGAAGCATCAGACTGATTCGCATGTACCCAAGCACCATGCCTGCCTACCTGCTGACCCAGGCACCAGACCTCCCCCCATCCAACAGTAAGCCCTCCCATGGATATCACCAGAAAGCTCACACAAAATCTTTGGACAGGCTGACTGGTGAAGGGCTTTGCCTGCTGAAGCCAGCCTATAAACACTGGAAGAGGTGCCTACTTCCTGAAATGTGCAGATACCAATGCAAGGCCATAAAGATCATGCATAATCAAAGAAACTTTACACCACCAAAGGAAGGTAATAAAACTTATTGACTGAACCTAAAGAAATAGAGATCTATGAACTGTCTGACAATTCAGAATAATCCTGCTAAAGAAATTCAGTGAACTAAAAGAAAACACAGATAGACAACTAAATGAAATTAGGAAAACAATGCATGAACAAAATGAGAAGTACAACAAAGAAATAAAAACCGTTGGAAAAAAAGAAACAGAAATCCTAGAGTTGAAGAATACAATGAATTCACCGAAGAAATCAAAAGAGAGCTTCAACAACAGACTCAGCCAAACAGAATAAAGAATTTGTGAACTGGAAGACAAATCATTTGAAATCACACAGTCAGAAGAGTAAAAAGAAAAAAGAAAAAAAAAGAGTGAAGAAAGTTTATGTGAATTATTGTATATAATTAAAAACAACAATCTATGTGTTATTGGAGTCTCAGAAATAGAAGACAGGGAGAAAAGGGCAGAAAGCTTATTTAAAGAAATAATGGCTGAGAACTTCCAAAATCTTGGGAGAGATTTGGTCATCCAAGTTCATGAAACTAATAGGTCATCCCCAAATTTTAACCCAAAATGATTTTCTCCACAATACATTATAAAAAGCTCTCTAAAATCAAAGACAGAATTTTTAAAGCATCAAGAGAAAAAAATTCTTCACGTATAAGGGAAGCCCCATAGAGATATCAGTAGATTTTCCAGCAGAAGTATTGCAGGCCAGGAGACAATGAGATGATAAATTCAAACTGTTGCAAGAAAAAAAATCCAACCAAGAATAATTTACCTGGCAAAGTTTTCTTTCAGGAATGAAGGAGAGATAAAGACTTTCCCAAACAAAAGGTAAGGGAGTTCATCACCACTAGACCTGCCTTACAAGAAACGTTGAAATGAGTTCTTCAAGCTGAAATGAAAGGATGCTAATTAGTAACATGAAAACATATGAAAATATAAAAGATACTGGTAAGGTTAAGTATATATTAAAATTCAGAATGCTCCAATATTGTAATATGGTGGCATGTTAATCACTTAACTCTAGAATAAAGGTTTTTAAAAAAGTATTAAAAATAACTATAGCTACAGTAATTTGCTAATGGATACACAACATAAAAAGAGGCAAATTGTCATTTTAAAAACAAAACATGTATGGGTACAACTTTTGTGTGTGATCAAAGTGATTGTCATCTTAAAATACTATAAGACGGTTTATGTGAGCCTCATGGTAACTACAAAGCAAAAACCTACAATAGATACACAAATGACAAACAGAAGGGAATCAAAGCATACCACTATGGAAAATCATCAGTTCACAAAGAAAAACAGCAAAAGTTGATGAAAGGAGCAAAGTCTTACAAACAGCCAGAAAACAATTAAAAATAAGATGGTATTACTAAGTACTATCTATCAATAATTACTTTAAATGTAAATAGATGAAATTCTCCAATCAAAAGGCATAAAGTGACTGAATGGATTTAAAAATGAGACCCAAGTATATACTGCCTACAAGAGACTCACTTCAGCTTTAAGGACACACATAGGCTCAAAGTGAAGGAATGGAAAAAGATATTTTATGCATGTAGAAACCAAAAGAGAACAGGGGTATCTATACTTATATCAGACAAAATAGACTTTAAGTGTAAAAATGCAACAAAAGACAAGGAAAGTCATTATATAATGATAAAGGGGTAAATTCATCAAAAGGATATAAAAATTGTAGATATATCTGCACCCAACATCAGAATACCTCAATATATTAAGCAAATACTAACAAGTCTGAAGAGAGAAATAGGTAACAATACAATAATAGTAGGAGACTTCAATATCCCACATTCAACAAAGGACAGATAATCTGGAGAGAAAATCAATAATGAAATCTTGGTTTGAACTATATCTTTGGCCAAATGGACCTAACAGACATATACAGAACACTCCACTCAATAGCAACAGAATACACGTTCTTCTCAAGTGAAAACAGAACATTCTCCAAGATAAATCATATATTAAGTCACAAAACAAGCCTTAGCTAATGTAGGAGGATTGAAATCATGCTAAGCATCTTTTCTGACCACGTGGTATAAAACTAGAAACCAATAACAGAAGGAAAACTGGAATTTTCACAAATGTGTGGAAATTAAATAACACACACCTGAACACCTAATGGATCAAAGAAGAAAACAAAAGGGAAATAAAAAACAGTATCTTGAAACAAATGAAAATGGAAACACAACTCACCAAACCTTATGGGATGCAGCAAAGGCTGTGATAAATGGCTACATTAAGAAAAAAACCAAGATCACAAATAAACACCTAATTTTACAGCTCAAAAAAAGTAGAAAAAGAACAAACTAAGGCCAAGGTTAGCAGAAGAGGGAAAATAAGACAGGTCACAGCAGAAATAAACAAAATGAAGATTGAAAAACAAAATAAAAGATCAACAAAACTAAAAGCTGGGAAAAAAATAAACAAAATTGATAAACCTTTATCCAGACTGATTTAGAAAAAAAGAGAGGACTCAGATAAATAAAACCAGAAATAAAAGAGAAAACATTAAAACTAATACCACAGAAATACAAGGGATCATAAGAGACTACTTTGAACAATTATACATCAGCGAATTAGATAACCTAGAATAAATGGATAAATTCCTAGAAACATATAACCTACGAAGAATCTGAATCATGAAGAAATAGATAATTTGAACAGACAAATAATGAGTAATGCGATTGAATCAGTAATCAAAAGCCTCCCAACAAAGAAAAGTCCAGCACTAAATGGTTTCAATGGTAAATTCTACCAAGATTTAAATAAGAATTAATGCCAAACCTATTCAAACTCTTCCAAAAAATTGAAGAGAAGGAAACAGTCCCAATCTCATTTTACAAGGTGACCATTACCCTGACACCAAATCCACATAAGAACACTACACAGAAAGAAAACTATATGCCAATATCTCTGATAAATACAGATACAAAAATCCTCGGGCTGGCCCTGGTGGCCTAGTGGTTAAGTTTGGCACACTCTGCTTTGGTTCTGTTCCTGGGTGCAGACCTACACCACTCATTTGTCAGTGGCAATGCTGTAGCGGCAGCTCACGTACAAAAGGAGGAAGATTGTCAACAGATGTTAGCTCAGGGTGAATCTTTCTCAGCAAAAAAACAAAAAAAAATCCTCAAGAAAATATTAGCAAACATAATTCAACAGCACATAAAAGGAATTATAGAACATGACTGAGATTTATCCCTGGGATGCAAAGATGGTGCAACATATGCAAATCAATAAATGTGACACACAAGATTAATATAATAAAAGATAAAAATCATATGACCATCTCAACAGACATAGAAAAAGCATTTGACAAATTTCAACATCTTTTCATGATAAAAACTCTCAACAAATTGAGTATAGAAGGAAGGTACCTCAACATAACAAAGGCCATATATGACAAACCCTTAGCTAACATCATACTCAATGATAAGGTTGCAAAGTTGCCTGCTAAGATCAGGAACAAGATAAGGATGCTCACTCTCACCACTTTTATTCAGCATCATATTAGAAGTTCTAGCCAGAGCAATTAGGCAAGAAGAAGAAATAAAAAGCACCCAAATCAGAAAGGAAGAAGTAAAATTGTGTTTATTTGCAGATGATATGATCTTATATATAAAAAAACTCTCAAGACTCCACCAAAAAACTGTTAGAACTAATAAACAAATTCAGTAAAATTGCAGGATATAAAATCAACATACAAAAATCAGTTGAACTATCTCAAAAAGAAATAAAGGCAAAAAACCCACATTTACAATAGTATCAAAATAATGAATACTTAGGAATAAATTTAACAAGGGAGTTGAAAGATCTGTACACTGAAAACTATGATACATTGTTGAAAGAAATTGAAGACACAAATAAATAGAAAGATATTCTGTGTTCATGGATCAGAAGAATTCATGTTGTTAAAGTGTCCACACTACCCAAGCCATTTACAGATTCAATGCGATCCTTGTAAAAATTCCAATGGTTATTTTCACAGAAATAGAAAAAAACATCTTGAAATTCATATGGAACCACAAAAGACCCCCAAAAGCCAAAGCAATCTTGAGAAAAAGAACAAACCTGGAGGCATCACAATTCTTGACTTCAAATTTTATTATAAAGCTATAGTAATCAAAACAGTATGGAATTGGCATGAAAACAGACACATAGGCCAATGTAACAGAATTGAGAGCCCAGAAATAAATATACAGTCAACTAATATTTGACAAGAGAGCCAAGAAGACTTGATGGTGAAATGATAGTCTCTTCAATAAATAGTGCTGGGAAAGCTGGATGTTCACAAGCAAAAGAATGAGATTAGACTCCTATCTTATACCACTCAAAAATTAATTTGAAATGGATTAAAGATTTAAACATCAGACCTGAAAGTGTAAAATTCCTAGAAGAAAACATAAAGAAAAAGCTACTTAACGTTGGTCTTGGCAATGAATTTTTGGCTATGACGCCAAAAGCAAAGGCAACAAAAGCAAAGATAAATAAGGGGGACTATGTCAGCCCCAAAGTTTCTGTACAGGAAAAAACAACCAGCAACATAAAAAGGAAATCTATGGAATGAGAGAAAATATTTGCAAACCATCTACCTGATAAGGAGTTAATATCCTAAATGTATTAAAAACTCATACAACTCAGTAACAACCCCAAATAATTGAATTAAAAAATGGGCAGAGGAACTGAATACATATTTTTCCGAAGACACATGAATGGCCAACTGGTATGTGAAAAGATGCTCAACATCACTAGTCATCAAGGAAGTGCAAATCAAAACCACAATAAGGAAGTGAGATCAGCATCACGGCAGAGTGAGTTGTTCCCTTTGTCTTTCTCCTCTAAGTTACAACCAGTAGGACATTGATTGATCAAGAAAGGACTTTCTGCACAGCACACCAGAATGCCTGAGAGATCCATACATCTATACATCTGAAGGTGGGTTGACTGGACCTCTTAGAGGCAGAGGAACTAGGAGAGCAGTGGTGGCAGCTCCTGAGACTGGAGTTTCCAAGATCTGTGACCGTGCCTGTGAACAGAAGCCTCAGGAACTGAGGTAATATCTACAAACAGAGGCCCCAGGAATCCAGGCAGCCACACTGCTGGAGGTGCGCCAGGAGTCACTGAAGGCCCGTGACTGGGGACTCCAGGCACCATTAGATACCAGTGACTTGCCCCCCTCCCAGTGGTAAAAACTCTGGCAACAGCCCATCCAACAGTGGGGGCTGCATCCAAGACATGGGTACCCTCAGCAGCAGCAGTGGTGCCCATGACCTGAGGTTTCAAAAAGTGCACTGGAGCCAGAAAACAGAGGCTTCAGGAGCAGCAACGGCACTCACAGCTCAGCCCCTAGTTCTCCCTCAGTGGTGGCAGTTGGTGCCTGCAACCTGAGGCTTCAGGAAACACCATGGTGCCAGTGACCCAGTCCCTTCCCCCTCCCCCAACAGTAGTGACTCTGACACTGGCCTTTCCAGCATCAGGAGATGCATGCAAGGCATGAGTACCTCTAGGAGAGGCACAGACCTGAGGTTTCAAAAAGCTTACTGGTGTTGTAGACCAAAGGCTATAGGAACAGCAGTGGCACTCAAGGCTTAGCTCCCACCCTGCCCCAGCAGTGCCAGGTGGCACTTGAAACCTGAGGTCTCAGGAGCCAGAGCAGTACCCACAACCCAGCTCTCAGTGCTGGCACCCCTGACACTAGCCCTATCACCCATGGGGGATGCATAAAAGACCCCAGGTCCCTGACAGCAGTGGTGACACTTGTGAACCCAGTGTCCCTGATAGCAGCACTGTTAGAACCCCTAGATAAGCCAGGAGCAGCAGCGAAGTCAGCACATGTGGTTGCAGTGCCTGAGTCTATAGAGAGCTCATGAGGAGCCAGGTAACAGCAACAGTGGAGCACATGACCCTAGTCCCCTCAGCTCCAGAGATGCCTGCAACTTCAGACCCACCCCCCACTGGCAGCAGTGGCCTGTGGTAGGCGTCCCACATATAAAGTACAGGAATATGGGCACAGATGTCAGCTCAGGGCCAGTCTTCCTCAGAAAAAAGAGGAGGATTGGCAGAAGTTAACACAGGGCTAATCTTCCTCAAAAAAAAAAAAAAAAGAAAAACTTCTATAAGGAATAGCCAACTCAATTAGAAAAACTAACATAAGCATTATTGGTAGCCCAGAAGGGGAAGAGAGTAAGAAAGGAGCAGAGAGCTTATTCAAAGAAATAACAGGTGAGAACGTCTCGAACGTAGGGAAAGAACTGGACATACAAGTACATGAAGCTAACAGAATTCATAATTACATCAATGAAAAAGACCTTGGAGGCACAAGCAGCACAAGGAGGGCATTGATGATACCTCTAGCAGATGCAGTGGAGGGTGGAAAACATAGACTCTTGAATACAACCAGAAGCATGTCAGAATCAAAGTAACCAAAACCTTTCCAAAATAAGAAAGGTATTTGCAATGACAAATGTGGTGGTAGGGGGACAACTCATTAAGCACCATGAAAAACCACGGTAACACAGTAGCACAAAAAGAAAATCACAACTCTCCAGAAACCAAACTTGAAGTCATAGAAGATTGTGATCTGACAGAGGATTTAAAATAGCTGTCATGAAGAAACTCAAAGAGTTATGAGAAAATTCAGAAAGACAGCTCAATGAGCTCTGGAATAAAAGTAATGAACAGAAGGAATACTTCACCAAACAGATTTAAACTCTAAAAATAACCAAACAGAAATTCTGTAGATGAAGAACACAATTAATGAGATGAAGAATAAAGTAAAAAGCATTGTAAATAGAGCAGAACACATGGAGGAGAGAATTATTGTGCTCAAAGATAGAAATCTAGAAATAATTCAAGTGGAAGAGGAGAGAGAACCAATACTTTTTTAAGATGGAGAAATTCCGGGGCTGCACTGGTGGTTAAGTTTGAATGCACTGCTTTGGTGGCCCAGGATTACAGGTTTTGGATCCAAGGCACAGGCCTATACACTGCTCATTGTGTCATGCTATGACAGCATCCCACATATAAAGTAGAGGAAGATTGACATGGATGTTACCTCAGAGCCAATCTTCCACACACACAAAAGTAAGAAAAAAAGTGGAGAAATTCTATGAGAAAAATCTGACCTAATTGGGAAAAGAATCATAAGGATAATGGGTATCCCAGAAGGAGAAGAGAGAAAGAAAGGAGCAGAGAGCTTATTTAAGGAAATAATAGCTGAGAAATTCCCAAACCTGGGGAAGAAACTGGACATAAAAGCACATGAAGCTAATAGAATTCCTAATTACATCAATGCAAAAAGACCTTCTTCGAGGCATATGATATGAAAACCATCAGAATGACAAAGAAAGAATATTAGGGGAAGCCAGAGAGAGGAAAGTCACGTACCAAGGAACCCCCATCAGGCTTTCAGTGGATTTCTCAGCAGAAATCCTACAGGCTAGGAGAGAGTGGAATGATATATTCAAAATGCTGAAAGACAAAACTGTCAGCCAAGAACACTCTAGCCAGCAAAGTTATCCTTCAGATATGAAGGAGAAATAAAGGCTTTCCCAGAAAAAGGAAAGCTGAGGGACCTCATTGCCACTATCACTGCCTTACAAGAAATGTTGAAGGGAGCCCTCCTACTGGAAACAAAAAGGCAAAGGTATACAAAGCTTTGGGCAAGGTGAAAAATAGACAGAATCAGAAAATTGAAACTCTATATCAGAATAGGTTAGTAAATGCTTAGTTATAAAGGCTAAAGGGAAAGAAATCATCAAAAATAACTATAACCATTTGAATTTGGTAACAAGCTCACAACACCAAAAGGGATAATTTGTGACAACAAAAACATAGAAGGGGAAGAGGAAGAGGGAAAAATCTGCATAGGCAAGAGAGATAATTTGCTATCAGCACAAAAAGGACTATCTCATCTATGAGATCTTTTATACAAACCTCACGGTAACCACAAAACAAAAATACAAGCAGAGTTAAAAAATATAAATAAAGGGGAAACTGAGAAACACATCACAGAAAGCCACTAAACTGAAGTGGCAGCCGGAAATACAAGGAAAAATAAACAATGGAAATACAGAACAACCAGAAAGCAAAGTATAAAATGGCATTATTAAGCCCTCATATGTTAATAATCACTTTAAATGTGAATGGATTGAATTCACCAATCAAAAGACACAGAGTGGCTGGATGGATTGAAAAACAAGACCCAACAATGTGCTGCCTCCAGGAGACCCATCTCAGCTTTGAAGACAAACATAGGCTCAGAGTGAAGGGATGGAAGATGATACTGCAAGCAAATAGCAACCAAAAGAAAACAGGTATAGCTATACTTAAACCAGACAAAACAGACTTCAAGCCAAAAATATAACAAGAGACAAAGATGGACATTATACAATGGTAAAAGGGGTATTCCACCAAGAAGACATAACACTTATTAATATACATGCACCTAACACAGGACCACCAAAGTATATAAAGCAACTACTAACAGACCTAAGGGGAGAAATTGATGGCAACACAATAATAGTAGGGGACTTTAATACCCCACTTACATCAATTGATAGATCATCCAGACAGAAAGTCAACAAGGAAACACGGGCTTTAAATGAAGCACTAGATCAGATGGACTTAATAGACATGTATAAAACGTTCCATCCAAAAACAGCAAGATACACATTCTTCTCAAGTGCACATGGAACATTCTCAGAGATAGACCATCTGTTGGGAAACAAAACAAGTGTCAGTAAATTTTAAGAAGATTCAAATCATATCAAGCATCTTTTCCAATAACAATGGCCTGACACTAGAAATCAACTATAAGAAGAAAGCTGAAAAAGCCACAGATATGTGGAGCATAAACAACATGCTACTGAACAATAAAGAAATCAAAGGAGAAATCAAGAGATAACTGGAGACAAATGAAAATGAAAACACAACATACCAAAACCTACAGGATGCAGCAAAAGTGGTACTAGGAGGGAAGTATATAGTAATACAGGCCTACCTCAAAAAAACAAGAAGCATCTCAAATAAACAATCTAACATTACACTGAAAAGAACTAGAAAAGGGAGAATAAATGAAACCAGAAGTCAGTAGAAGCAAGGAAATAATAAAAATCAGAGCTGAAATAAATGAAATAGAGACTAAAAAGACAATAGAAAGGATCAATGAAACTAAGAGCTGATTCTTTGAAAAGACAAGCAAAACGACAAACCGTTAGCTAGACTCACTAAGAAAAAAGGCCGTGTCAGGCTCAAATAAATACAATCAGAAACAAAAGAGGAGAAATTACAACAGATACCACAGAAATACAAAGGATTATAAGAGAATACTATGAAAAACTACATGCCAACAAATTGGATAACTTAGAAGAATGGATAAATTCTTGGAATCATACAACCTCCCAAAACTGAATCAAGAAGAAATAGAGAATCTTAATAGACTAATCACAAATAGAGATTGAAACAGTAATAAAAAATCTCCCAAAAAACAAAAGTCCAGGACCAGATGACTTCTCTGGTGAATTCTACCAAACATTCAAAGAAGACGTCATACCCGTCCTTCTCAAACTCTTCCAAAAAATTGAAGAGGAGGAGGTGCTTCCTAGCTCATTTTATGAGACCAACACTACCCTGATACCAAAACCAGACAAGGACAACACAAAAAAGGAAAACCAGAGGCCAACATCACTGATGAGTATAGATGCAGAAACCCTCGACAAATAATTAGCAAATTGACTACACCAGTTACATTAAAAGGATCATACATCACGATCAAGTGGGAATTATTCCAGGGATGCAGTGGTGGCTCAACATCTGAAAATCAATCAACGTGATACACCACATTAACAAAATGAAGGATAAAAACACGTTATCATCTCAATAGATGCAGAGAAAGCATTTGACAAGATATGGCATCCACTTATGATAAAAACTCTCAATAAAATGGGTATGGAAGGAAAGTACCTCAACCTAATAAAGACTATATATGACAAACCCACAGCCAACGTCATACTCAACAGTGAAAAACTGAAAGCTTTTCCTCTAAGAACAGGAACAAGACAAGGAGGCTCACTCTCACCACTCTTATTAACATAGTATTGGAAGTCCTGGCCAAAGCAATTAGGCAAGGAAAAGAAAGAAAAGGCATCCAGTTGGAAATGAAGAAGCAAAACTGTCACTATTTGTGGATGACATGATTCTATATATAGAAAACCCTAAAGAACCCACCAAAAAGCTATTATAAATAATTAACAAATACAGTAAAGTTGCAGGGCACAAAATCAACATTCAAAAATCAGTCGCATTTCTGTACACTAACAATGAACTGGCAGAAAGAGAAATCAAGAATACAATCCCACTTAAAATCGCAAAAAAAAAAAAAAGAAGAAGAAGAAGAAGAAGAAAACACCTAGGAGTAAATTTAACCAAGGAGATGAGAGACTTCTACACTGAAAACTATAAGCCATTGTTGAAAGAAACTGAAGAAGAAATGAAGAAGATATGTATCCAGGAATTTTTTTATTTCTCCTTTGATTTCTTCATTGACCCAATCGTTGTTCAGCAGCATTTTGTTTAATCTCCACATTTTTGTGGCTTTTTTTCGTTTTCTTCCTGTAGTTGATTTCTAGTTTCATACCTTTGTGGCCAGGAAAGATGCATGGTATTACTTTGATCTTCTTAAATTTATTGAGATTTGTTTTGTGGCCTAATACGTGATCAATCCTGAAGAATGTTCCCAGTGCATCTGAAAAGAATGGGTATTCTATGGTTTTTGGATGGAATGTTCTGTATATAGCTACTAAGTTCATCTGGTCTAATGTGTCATTTAAGGCCAGTGTTTCCTTGTTGATCTTCTGTTTGGATGATCTATCCATTGGTGTAAGTGGAGTGTTAAAGTCCCCTACTATTATTGTGTTACTGTCTATTTCTCCTTTTATGTCTGTCAATAATTGCTTTATATGTTGAAGTGCTCCTATGTTGGGTGAATAGACTTTTACAAGTGTTATATCCTCTTGTTGGTTTGTTCCCTTTATCATGATGTAGTGCCCATCTTTGTCTCTTGTCACAGTTTTTGTTTTATGGTCTATTTTGTCTGATATAAGTATTGCTACCCCCACTTTCTTTTCTTTGCCATTTGCATGGAGTATCTTTTTCCATCCTTTCACTTTCATTTTGTGAGTGTCTTTAAGTCTGAAGCGTGTCTCTTGCCTGCAGCATATATATGGGTCTTGTTTTTTTATTCAGTTGGCCACCTTTTGATTGGATGCCTTTTGATTGGAGCATTTAGTCCACTGACTATTATATAGCTATTGATAAATATGTATTTATTGCCATTTTGTTATTTTTTTCTGGGTGTTTTAGTAGTTCTTCTCTGTTCCTGTCTTTTTCTCTTGCTCTCTTCCCTTGCGATTTGATGGCTTTCTTTAGTAATATGTTTGATTTCTTTTGTCTTATTTATTTGCTTACTTATTATAGATTTCTGATTTGTGATTATCATGAGGATCATATATAATATTCTATGTATTTAACAGTCTATATCGAGTTTATAGACTCTTTAGCTTAACCCCTTTCTAAAAGCTCTACTTTTTCACTCCCCTCCTCATGCATTTTATGTTTTTGAAATCATATATAGTCTCTTGTTTAGTGTGTGTCTATCCATTATCCTGTTATCATTGAAATAGTGATTTTAGTACATTCATCTTTTAACCTTTATATTATCTTCACAGGCAGTTGATCTGCTACCTTTACTATATTTTTACCTTTACAAGTGATTTTATTGAGTGGTTTTTTGTTGTTGTTTTGTTTTTTTTGATAATTTTTTTAATCTCTATTTGTGGTCATTGCTTTCCCACTTAAATAAGTCCCTTCAGCATTTCTTGTAGAACTGGTTTCTTGGTGATAAACTCCTTTAATTTTTGCTTGTCTGGGAAGCTCTTTATCTCTCCTTCCATTCTGAATGACAACCTTGATGGATAGAGTATTCTCAGCTGTAGGTTTTTTCCTTTTAGCACTTTAAATATGTTGTGCCATTCTCTTCTTGCCTGTAGGGTCTCAGCTGAGAAGTCTGCTGAAAGCCTGGTGGGCTTCCCTTTGTATGTCACTTGTTGCCTTTCTCTTGCTGCTTTTAGGATTCTTTCTTTGTCTTTAATTTTGGACATTTTAATTATAATATGTCTTGGTGTGGGCCTCTTTGGGCTTCTCTTGTTTGGAGCTCTCTGTGCTTCCTGAACTTGGGTGTCTTTTTCCTTCCTTAGGTTAGGAAAATTTTCATTATTTCTTCAAGTAACTTTTCTGCCCCTTTCTCTCTCTCTTCTCCTTCTGGGACTCCTATAATCCGAATGTTAGCATGCATGATATTGTCCTAGAGTTCCCTTAGACTGTTCTCATTCTGTCTAATTCCTTTTCTCTTTTCTGTTCGGCTTGGGTGATTTCCT
The DNA here is from genome assembly GCF_041296235.1 of Equus asinus. NCBI lineage: Eukaryota > Metazoa > Chordata > Mammalia > Perissodactyla > Equidae > Equus > Equus asinus. Next base: position 35,035,944 of record NC_091820.1, read on the forward strand.
CTAGTCTTTCATTTAGCTGCTGATCCGTTCTTAATCATCCTCTACCAGAGTATTGAGTCCCTCTAGTGAATGTTTCATTTCCAGTATTGTATTCTTCATTTCTGATTGGTTTTTTAAAATATCTTCCAGTTCTTTGCTGATGAGCTCACTGTGTTTATCCAGTCTTCTCCCAATATCTGTGAGCATCCTCATGATATTTTGTTTGAACTCTTTGCCAAGTAGATTGCTTGTTTCTGTTTTATTTAGTCCTTTTTCTGGGGTTTTGTCCTGTTCCCTTGCTTGGAAAATAGTCCTTTGTGTCCTCATTATGCCTCTTTCTCTGTGCTTATTTCTACGTATTAGGTGAGTCAGCTATGACTCCTGATCTTGGAGTAGTGGCCTTATGTATGAGACGCCTTATGAGGCCCAGCAGTGTGCTTCCCTCTCATCACCAGTCTAGAAGATCCAGGAGTGACCCCTTTGTGGGTTCCTTGTGTCCTTCTGCTGTGGCAGGTTTTGCAGGGTTGCTCTTAATGCAGGTACCCAGGGAGTCTAGTCTTTCCTTCCCTGGCCAGCTGTTTGTAAATCCGGTTTGAGGAGCCTCAGCACCATTGGCTACAAAGTCTATCAGCACACTCCTATTGCAGTTTTCCTCTTTCTTGGGTTGGTACCCAGTGCAGTTGGTTGCTAAGCTCAGGGGCTTACAGTTGCTATAGGCCTCAGGCCTACATGGCTGTTGTCAGTTCTCTTAGGAGTGCAGCTGAGTGGGGCTGGCCCTAGGCATGGGAACATTCAATTGTTTCAGGCTTTGGAAGGTGGGGCTTATCCTTTTTATGGCTACTTGTGAAGCACAGGTCTTCTGTGGCTTATATGCCTCACCACCCCCCACCCCCCCACAGGATCACACACACCGTCAACACAGTCCTGGTCATGCACACTTCTCAACCCCCTGGAGCATACCCTGATGCCACACTGCAGAGGACCCCACCTCTCTACCAATGTTCCCCACAGTTCACCTGGTTCTCACACAGGCCCTGTCCCACAGAGGGAGACACCCTTGCCTGCCTGTAGACGATCAAGGCACTCAGTCAACACAGGCTGAAAAGTAGCCTGAGGGCTTGCTGTCAGGTGGGGCGGGTCACTAGGGCAAGTTTCCTGCCCTGGCTGAATGGGATTCAATCTGTGCTCTAGTGGGCGTGGCAGACCCCTGGGCTAACAGGCCAAGGGATGAACCTCACTGGCCCTCACAGGGGTCTGTGTCAGCATGCCTGGACCAGTTCAGAACAATGGCCCTCACCAATGTCTCAGTCTCCAGAGAGGTCTCTCCTCTCACCAAGATACCCCCAGAGCCCACCAGGTGAGTCTCTTTTCACCAAAGGACTGTTAGTCTTCTTTCTGGTGATTTTAGGTTGCTGCAATGAGTCAGTTTGTGCATGGGTCCTTTAAGACCCGGGTCTCTTTGCCTTTGGGCCGATAGCTTTTCTAGGGGTATCCTCACTGCAGTTAATAGCCAGTGAAGCCAGACAGTAAGCCTCCCATCTCAGTTGGGCTGAGTCTGAAGGATGCTTATAGCAGTATCGGCCCTTGCTCTGGACCTCAGTCCTCCAGGGAGGGCTGCATACCTTAGGGTGTCTCTTGCCTGGCCAGCTGAGAAACTTCGAGGTTACCAGAGGTAGCTTTTTACCTCTCCAGAAGGAATTTCTGCCTCTTCTGCTTTAGTCAGGTCTGTCGCTTGTTGTGGGGGTTCTTTTTATCCAGTTTTCAGTTTTCAATCTGGGGTATTTTTTCCAAAAATAGCTGTTAACTGGTTGTGTTTGTGGGAGGAGATGCGTTCAGAGTCTGCTTATGCTGCCATCTTGACGAGATCCTCCTTATTTTAATTGATTTAAAAGAAACTTGCACAAAACAGTAATTATGAAACTTTGTTGTTAGCCTTACAACATATAAATATGTAATATATATGACAAAATAGCATGAAAGCAGGGGGAGGACATGGAGGTATAGTGGAATAAAATTTCTATATTTTACTAAAATTATATTAGAATTAATCTGAAGTAGATTGTGATAAATTAGGATGTATATTATAATTCACAGAGCAACCACTATGAAAATAGCTCAAAAATATAGTTTAAAAAAACCAACAAAGGAATTAAAATGATACACTAGAAAGCAACTATTTAACACAAAAGAAAATAGTAAAGAAGGAATATAGGACCAAAAAAGACCAGAGTCACACATATAGAAAACAAATAGCAAAATGGCATCTATATATCAAACCATATCAAAAATAACATTAAATGTGAATAGATTAAACACTCCAATGAAAAAACAGAGATTGTCAGATTGGATAGTTTTTTAAAGATCCAAATATATGTTGTCTGCAATAGACACACTTTAGACTTAAAGAGACAAATTGGTTAAAAATAAAATCATGATAGAATTCTCCCGTGAAACCATCTGAGCCTGGATATTTCTTTTTTGGGGTGTTTTAAATTATGAATCCATTTTCTTTAATCGTTATAAGGCTATTCAGATTATCTATGTCATCTTGTTTGGGTAATTTGTAGTTTAAAAGGAACTTGTACATTTCTTCTAAGTTGTACAATTTATGAGTATAAAGTTGTTTTTACTTCTTCCTTATTATCCTTTTAATGGCTAATGGACTTAAATGTAAATCATAGAACTAAAAAACTTCTGGGAAAAAAGAGGAGAAACTCTTCAGGACCTAGGGCTAGACTAGAGTTCTTTAACTTGACACTAATACCACAGTCCATAAAAAAATTGATAAGTTGGACTTCATAAAAATTAAAAAAAAATTTGCTCTTCTAAAAATCTTATGAAGCAGATGAAAAAACAAACTTCAAACTGGAAGAAAGTATTTGCAAACCACATATTCAACTACAGACCTATAGTTAGAATACATAAAGGGCTCTCAAAACTCAACAGTAAAAATGAACAGACATTTCACTGAAGATGTGCTGATGGAAATAGCACATGAAAAGACCTTCAATGTCAATAGCCATAGGAAAGTGCAAATTAAGAGCACAATGAAATATCACACACCTATCAGAATGGCTAAAATAAAAAAAATAGTGGTAATGCCAAATGCTGAAAAGGATGTGGAGAAACTGGATCATTCATACAATGCTGGTGGGAATGTAAAATGGTACAGACACTGGAAGAGAATATGGCAATTTTTTACAAAACTAAACATATGCTTACTATATAACCCAGCAATTGTACTCATGGGCATTTATTGTAGAGAAATGAAATTTTATGTTTACACATAAACCCATACATAAATGTTAATATTAGCTTTCTTTGTAATAGCCAAAAATTGGAAATAGCCCAGATGTCCTTCAACAGGTGAATGATTAAACAAACTGGTACATCCATACTATGGAATACTACTCAGGAATCAAAAAGAACAAACTATTGATACATGCTGCAACATGGATTAATCACCAGCAAATTAGGCTGAATGTAAAAATACAATCCCAAAAGACTATATACTGTATGATTCCATTATATCTAGAAGTGGAGAACAAATTAGTGGTTGGCATAGGTTAGAGACTGGGGGAGGCAGGTGGGAGAGGCAGATGAATGTAGTTATAGAAAGGTAACATGAAGGATCCTTGGGATGATGGATCTGTTCAGTATCTTGACTATGGTGGACACAAGAACCTATATGTGTGATAAAATTGCATAGAACTAAATAAATACACACAAATGAGTGCAGACTAGTGAAATCTGAAACAGGTTGAGGAATTGTAACAATGTAAATTCCCTGTTTGTGACATTGTGCTTAGAATTATGCAAAATGTTACTATTGGGAGAACCTGGGTGAAGGGTATACAAGATATCTCTTTATTATTTCTTACAAGTGTAATATGAATCTACAATTATCTAAAAATAAAAATGGAAAAATACATTACAGATAACATAATAAAAGGATGGAAAACAATATATCATTCAAACAGTAACCATAAGAGTGTTGAAATGGCTATACTTTAAGACCACAAAATTTTGCTAGAGCTAAAGAGGGACATTTTACAATGATGAAACAGTCAATTCCTCAGGAGGACGTGACAATTAAAAACATATACACCTAACAACATGGTCTAAAATACATGAAGAAAAAACTGACGGAATTAAGGAAAAAGAGACAACTAAACAATAATAATTGGAGACTTCAAAAACTCAGTGTCAATAGTGGATACAACTAGACACAAAATCAACAAGGATATAGAAGACTCGAGTAACACTATCAACCAACTAACTCTAACTGACATCTATGGACTACTCCATCCAACAACAGCAGAATACACATCCTTTTCCAGCACCCACTGAATATTCTCCAGGATAGGGCAACTTCTAGGCCACAAAATAAGTCTCTATAAACTTAAAAAATATTTAAATTATAAAAAGCAGGTTCTCTAATCACAGGAAAATTAAATTAGAAACCAACAAAATAAAGAAATTTGAGATATAAAAAAATTAGAATTAACACATTTCTAAATAATCTATGACTCAAGGAATAAATCACAAAGGAAACTGGAAAAATATTCTGAACCAAAAAAAAGAAACACAAAATGTATGAGATATAGCTAAAGTAGTGCTTAGAGGGAAACACATAGGTATAAATGCTAATATTACAAGAGAAAGACCTCAAATCAATAACCTAAGCTTATACCTTAAGAAACTAGAAAAAGACATGCTAACTGAAATAAACCAGTCACGAAAGACAAATACTATATGATTCTACTTATACAAGATAGCTAGAATAGTGAAATTTGTAGAAACGGAAAGTACAATGGTGGTTGCCAGGGGCTGGGGGGAGGGTAAAATGAGGAATTATTGTTTAATGGGTATAGAGTTTCAGTTTTGCAAGATGAAAATGTTTTCAGGATTGGTTGAACAATAATGTAAATATATTTAACAATATTGAACTCTTCACTTAAAAATTATTAAGATAAAAAATTTTGTATGCAGTTTATCACAATTAAAAAATAAATATAATAAAATAAAAATAATTAATTTAAAAAAGAAATTAGAAAAAGATGAGCAAACTAAACCCAAATAATCAGAAAGAAGGAAATAATAAAGATTAAAACAAAAAATAATGAAATAGAGAACAGAAAAACAGAGAAAAATCAATGAAACCAAAAGGCAGTCCTTTGAAAAGATCAATAAAATTGACTATATTGACCAATAAAAAAGAGAAGAAACAAATTAATGAATCAGGAGTGAAAGAGAGAACATTACTACAGACCCTACAGAAATGAAAAGGATTATAAGGAAATACTATGAACAACTTTATGCCAATAAAGTAGACAGCTTAGGTGAAATGAACAAATTCTTAGAAAGATACAAATTGCTGAAACAAAATGAAGAAGAAATAGAAAATTTGAATAGACTTATAACAAGTGAAGAAATTGAATTGGTAATTTGAAATCTTCCCACAAAGAGAAGCCCAAGCCCACAGAACTTCATTGATTACTTCTATCAAGTAGTTTAAAAAGAAATAACATCAATTCTTCACAAACTCTTTCAGAAAATAGAGAAGAAGGAAACACCTCCCAACTCTTTCTATGAGGACAGTATTATCTTGATACAAAAGCATAACAAGAAAAGAAAAGTACAGAGCTATATCCCTCATGAATATAGATGTAAAAATTATCAATAGAATATTAGAAAACCAAATCCAGAAGCATATAAAAAGGATTATACACCATGACCAATTGGAATTTATCCCAGGAATGCAAGGTTGGTTTAACACATGAAAATCAACTAATGTAATATACCATATTAGGAGAATAAATGGGGAAAAAAATCACATCATCATCTCAATAAATGTAGAAAAAGCATTTGACAAAATCCCATACCACCTACTGACACATGGCTTTACCCCCAATTCAACTTCCCACTCACGCCAAGGCTATTACCTTTTGCCTCACCTACCTCCACAGCCTCATCCTGCCTCATCTCCCCTGCATCCTTCCTTATGTCCCTCACCACCCCGCCCACCAACCTTCTCTCTGTCACCAACCATCACTGGCCACTTTCATTTTCCTATCCCTGGTTAATGTTTTTCATAGCCCACTCTCACCACCAGTCATAATACTCACCTCTTCTTAACATTATCCACATTGCCCTTAAATAGTGGCAACTTGATGTCCTACATCTTGCAGGCCTATAGCAGTCTTAAATAACAGAAAATTTATTTCTCACAGTTCTAGAGTCTGGGAAGTCCAAGATCAAGGAACTAGCATGGTCGCATTCTGATTAAGGCCCTCTTCCTGGTTCATAGCCAACACCTCACTGTGTCCTAATTTCCATCTGAGATCTCATCAGAATGGTTTTTATTATCCATATTTCTACCACCATTCTATTCACAACCACTTAGGTATTTTCTAAGAAGACTGAGGCTCTTTCTACAGCCCTCATCTTTTCCTTCTGGGCAATTCAGTTGACTCGCCTTTGAATGTCTGCACACAGCAATGTAGCCCTCTTCTAGCATGCACCTCCAAACTCTTCCAGCCTCTACCCATTACCCAGTTCCAAAGCCACTTTCACATTTTTAGGTTTTAGGTATTTGTAACAGCATCACACCTACTTCTCAGTACCAATTTATTATCTTAGTCCATTTGTGCTGCTTTAATAAAATACCACAGACTTAGTGGCTTATAAACAACAGAGATTTATTTCTCACAGTTCTGGAGGCTGGAAGTCCAAGATCAGGGTGTCAGCATAGCCGGGTTCTGGTGAAGGCCCTCTTACAGTTTGCAGACTACTGAATTCTCACTGTAACTTCACATAGCAGAAGAGGCTATGGAGTCCTGTGTGGTCTCTTTTACAAGGGAGCTAATCCCATGCATGAGGGCTCCACTCTCATTACCTATCACCTCCCAAAGACCCCACCTTCTAATACCATCACCTTTGGGGGTTAGGATTTTAACATATGAATTTCGAGGTGACACAAACAATCAAACTATAAGAAAAGCATTAAGCCAGAATATACAGTTTGGCTCAATTATGTAAAGCTGTCTATAAACAATGTTCAGAGGAAATATGCTAAAATGTTAATTGGTTATCTATGCTTGGTGGGATTCTGAATGTTTTTTCCTCACTTTATACTTTCTCTCTAATTTTAACTTTTCTACAGCAGGCAACTTGTATAATGCTGTGTGTGAGGGAGGTCAACCAAATAATTTGGAAAAAGATAAAAGAAGCCTGAGGGATGATGGGGGTATGTGATATTGAGAGAGGCTCCAAGAAACCACCTGGTGGAAAGGGTGGGGGCTAGAGGAGATGGGGAAAGCCTTCACTTCTTGTCCTGTTCCCCCTGCTGGGACCAGGAGGAGCAAAGACACACGAAGATCATAGATGAGACCATGGCCCAGCTACAAGACCTGAAGAATCAGCACCTGGCCAAGAAGTCAGAAGTGAATGACAAGAATCACGAGATGGAGGAGATTCGTAAGAAACTGGGGAGTGCCAACAAGTGAGTGGGTTCTTGCCTGGGGTTGGGGGAAGTAGGTGGAGCAGGCAGCCTGCCGGATTTGGGTCTTACCTGTCTCCCTGGATCTTCTTAGGGAAATGACCATTTACAGAAAGAGGTGACAGCCATTGAGACCAAGCTTGAACAGAAGTGCAGTGACTGCCACAACCTGCTACAGGCCTGCAAGATGCAGGACATCAAGTTGCCACTGTCTAAGGGCACCATGGACGATATTAGTCAGGAAGAGGTGAGTATTACAGCTAGTGGTGGGAGTGGGCTATGAACATTAACCAGGGATGGGGGATGAAAGTGGCCAGTGAGGGCAGGCGAGAGAAAGAGAGAGAAGATGGTGGCAGTGAGGGACATAAGCAGGGATGCGGAAGGGATGAGGCAGAGTGAAGCTGTGAAAGCAGGTGAGGTGAAAGGTAACAGCCTTGGTGTGAGAGGGAAGTTGAATTGGAGGCAGAGCCAAATGTCAGTAGGTAGTGAGGGAGGTAAGGCAGGAGAAGATGAAATCATTCATTAACCTTAGGGACTTGAGCTGTGTTGGCTCCAGTGGGTGATGTATATTGGTAGGCGTGGGAATTGAGGGACATTAGCCAAGAGCAAAGGAAGACAAGCTGGGGGACCTGAGAGATGATAGCCTAGCTGCAGTGAGGGAGATTGGCCAGGAGAGAGTTGGGTAAGGGACATCAGCAATGCAGAGGTGACAAAGCTTAGTTATAGGAAAGGGAGGGACACTAGCCAATAGAGGAGCCAAGGCATTTTCTCCACTAGAAGTGAAGCTTGTAGCAAGAGGTGGGGAATGTTAGCTGAGGAGGTTTGCTTTCTATCTTGTCTTAAAGACCTAGACATGTCTCTCAGTCCCACACGTCTTTTTCCCTCCCCTCTTCCCAAGTAGCATTTCTGTTTAATTCAGCAAAATATTTTGAAACCAGAAATGCGCTAGACATCATGGTAGCAGGTGACATGGTTACTTTGAATCCTAAGCACAGCCCTGCCAGCAGGCAGGCATTGTCCCGTGTTACAGATGAGGGAACTTGGGATCCGACAGCATGGTTTGTCCAGGATCACACTGCTAGGCAGTGGTAAAGCCCAATTCTGAACTCAGGTCTTTCTGCCTTCCAAGCTGCTGTCCTTCTCCTGCCAGTGCTTTCTAGTGAGGTGCTTCTCAAAGATGTTGAAGGCTGCAGAGGAGCCCCCAGCCCGCCTCTGGCAGGACACTCTCATGGCCAGTCTGCTCCATCTGACTCCCTCTCACTGATACAGGGTAGCTCCCAAGGGGAGGATTCAGTGAGTGGCTCCCAGCGAACTTCCAATATCTATGCACGAGAGGCCCTCATCGAGATTGACTACGGTGACCTTTGTGAGGATCTGAAGGTGAGGATCGGCCTCGGGGGGTGGGGATATCTTCCCAGCTGTCCAGAGAGAGGGTCAGCCCCTCTGGGGGCCCTGTGGAGGCCACCACTGGAAAGAGGGGAGAGCTGGCAAGGGAGGGAAGGTCGAGTTATGACCCAGGGTCTCCCCCCGTATACAGACATGGGCACACATTTTGCCCTCACCCCTGCCTGCCGCCCGTCTTCCCCTTCCACACATGTACAGGTCTCAGGCCGGATCACACACAGAGAATGGGCTCCTGTACAGTGAACACATAGGCCTCAGGTGTTTCTCAGGGCGCTGTCCCAGGCACCCTTTCCTTCTCACTTCGTGTTCTCTCATCCTGATTGTCTTTTTTGATCTCTTTTACTCCCCTGGCTTCCGTTGCCATTGCTATGCTAGGTCCCACAGGTAGCTTCCTCCCCAAATCTGTCCCTTGTCCTCAATGCCAGCCACAGGTTCAAATCAGAAATCTGAGCCTCGTCCTTGACTCCCTCTCTCACTTTGCATATTCAATGAATTACCAAGCCCAATGCATTTTACCTCCTGAATATGTACTGTTTCCTGTTTCCACTCTCTGGTGCAGGCCACTTTCACCTCTCACATAGACTGCTGCAGGAGCCTCCTAAGTAGTTTCTGATGCTTTCAATCCATCATTATAGCTAGGGGGACTTGATTTTTTAAAAACTTTTTATTATGGAAATTTTCAAACATATACCAAAGTAGAGAGAATGATATAATGAAGCCCAGGTACCTGTCATCCAACTTCAACAATTAGCAACACATGGTCAGTCTCATTTTTTATTCCCCTCCCCCTCCCCATTGGACTGTTTTAAATCAAATTCCAGATATTATTCTATTCATGATTACTTCAGCATATATCTCTAGAATAGAAGGACTCTTTTTAAAAAAACATAGCCACAATATCATATCTCAAAAATAATATTTTTAATATATTTTATAAAATTCCATAATATCATCTAATATTCAGTAAATATTCATATTTCCATGAAAGTTCCATCAATATTTCTTTTTTATGGTTCGTGTGTTGAAGTCTGGATTCACGTGACATCCATATATTACAATGTTATTGGTTGTGATATCGGCCCTGATATCAGTTACCCTACACTAAACCCAGCATATGTGGGGTTAAAACCAAAGCACTCATCTCCTTTCCCTGCTTACTCCCTGGCTTCCTGGCACAAGAATCCACTGTCCACCACAGAGACAAACAACTAAGGACACCCACCTGCAGGTTTCCACACAAGGCCAAATGCAGGCTGGTGGGAAAATGCTGACAAGCAAGATCACAGACTCCCCTGCTCCCCACAAGCAGCCACATTCCTCACAAACCTTTAAAACCCATGGCTTCCCATCTTTTGGGGAGACAAGATGAGATGGGACAAATTTGAGGGCTCACTTTCATCTCCCAGCTGACATCACCCAAATTAAAAACACTTTCCTTGCCATAAGCCTGGTGTTCCAGTTTTTGTTTGGCCCCTCTTGCATGGCAGGTAAAGAACCTATGTTTGTAGCCGGTAACAATTTGGCAAGCCAGCCAAGAAGCTCTTGCCCTTGGCTCTGTGGCCTCAGGCCAAATGGGATTTCCTGGGAAGCAGTCCAGCAGCTGCCTAGATGATTTGCCCTAGGGACTGTCCCCAGCACTTTCTGTCTGGCATGGCACCACTGACCCTGGGCACATTTTCTTATGGCAAGGAAACAGGCTCTAGATTTGTTTGTTTGTTTTTACTTCTGGTGAGTCGACAGACTCAATCTGAAATAGGTTAAGTCACCTCAGGGATGCCTGTGAACTCACTTCCCCTTCATCTGGGGTCCTTCCACTTATGGCAGGGCTGTCTGGGGTCCCTTCCATTCATGGAGGGGCCATTGGGTGCCCATTTGGAGTGGGAACAGTTGTAGGACTTTCTACACTAAATCTGGGAACCAGTTCACTGATGTCTGGTTTTTCTGTGTCTGTATCTGTATGTCTGTCCATCTCTGTGTATTGGAGTGGGAAACATGCTGTCTGTCCCCAAGCAGAGCCCTTTGGTCTAATTATAGTTATAAGCCAATGTCTAAAAAGGGATGATTGTCTTTTGTAACACTGCATGGCCACAATATTCTTTAAACTCCAGAGAGAAAAATGGCCAAACAATGGATCCTTAAGTTCAAAAATTTTTAGAGCTCTTATCATAAACAACTGTTTTATTGGTACCTATGAAAAGACCAAATCAAAAGGAAAATACAATGACTAGTCTTAAAAACTTAATCAAACTTGGGGGTCTCAGCTTCTTCTTGTGGTCTTACAGATGCTAATGAAAACATTAAGTCAACAAAAAAATAAAAGGAAGCTGAGGATAAAGAAGGGGACTCTTTTCAACAAGGTGGAAATTTTTAAAGGAGTTTTTTTAAAATAATAAGGTTGAGGTAAACAAGACAGTGGATTAAATAAGACAAATATTAAAGGGAAAAAACAAGGAGAAATTAAAAATGGAAGAGTCACAGGACTCATCCCAACAGGATGAAAATTTTTAGCTAGTTATTAAAAAAGAAAAATGGGAACAATAAAACAGACATGAATAAAGTTGAAACAAAGCTTTTAATAAAACACTGCCTAAGGTTGGATGTACTAAAGGGACATCCCTATTGGACTCTAACATTAAAGGACATCAGATAAACCTGTTCTATTCACTCTGGTTTGAAAAAATTTAAAAAGTCAGAAGGCAGAAATCACAGTTAGAAACCTGACCAACAATTGTTTGGGGAAACAGTTAGGCTGCTCAGGTTGATAAGACTGTAAAGAGTAAAGTGTTTAACCTAATATAATATGAAAAGGTTATGTCAACTTTGCCTGGATGTTTTCTTTGAAACTATATGTTACATCTGGCCAGAAATGCTTCTGCTACACAGTATTGTAATACTGAAACTTGCTAATAAAATTCTAATGTGAGTTATAATTAGAGATATAAGAGTTGACAAAATTAAGATAAAGTTTTGTAAAAATTAGTATATTTAAATGAGGCAATTTCAGTTTACCCAAACTGGTGTATTTACATATGCAATTGGGAAAAGCCAGCTACAGCAATGGGAAGTTCTATTTTAATCTTTTGAGGCCTCTAAATGAAATCAGAAATATTTTACTGCCTTTTTAAGAGAAAACAATTAAACATGCCCACTCTGTCCCCACTCAGCACTGCAGCCCCACACTCCAGCCCCACCTTCACCAGGAGAAGGGTGAAATGAGAGAGGGGCTGGCTAGGGGAGGTGCACAGCTCGGGAGAGGTGCTCCATTCCTGCCTGGTACTCCAGTCCTGTGCTCCAGCCCCACATTCACCAGGAGAGCAGCAAAGTGAGAGAATGGCCAGCTAAGGGAGGTACACAGCTGGGGAGAGGTGCTCCTTTCCTGCCTGGCACTCCAGCCCCCAACTTCAGCCACACAATTGCAAGGAGAGTGGCACAGTGAGACATGGGCCAGTTAGGGGAGGAATACAGCTGGGGAGAGGTGATCTGGTCCCACCCTGTGCTCCAGCCCTGCACTCCAGCCCCATGTTCTCCTGGAGAGCAGCACAGTGAGAGAGGGGACCAGCTGGGGGAGGGGCACAGCTTGGGAGAGGTACCCCGGTCCCACCTGGCACTCCAGTCCCACGCTCTAGCCCCACAATCACTGAGAGCACCACATGGAGAGAGAAGCAGTGGCAGGTAGAGCCCCATGAGCACCCAGAGCACCACGCAGACAGAGGCAGCAGTTGGGGGAGGCATGCAGGTATAAGAAAGTGCTCCTTACCAGATCTGATCGGTGGTTACCAGGGAAAAGGGGGGGTGGGGGGAGGGTACGGAGGGGGAAGTGGTGTACCCACAATATGACTAACAAAAATGTACAACTGAAATCTCAAAAGGTTGTAATCTATCATAACATTAATAAAAAAATAAAAAAATAAAAAAAATAAAAAAAATAAAAAAAAAAAAAAAAAAAAAAAAGAAAGTGCTCCTTACCTCGCCTGGCACTCCAGTCCTGCTATCACCCAGGGCTCCACACAGACTGAGAAGCAGAGGCTGGGGAAAGCACAAGGGAAGGAGAGCACCCCTCCCGCTGCCCAGTGCTCTGGCCAGAGCATCACACAGTGAGAAAAGCAGCCAGTAGGCAGAGCTGGGGAGACCCAGATCATGCTGGGCCCAGAATACACAGCACCTGATCCTCACCCAGTGGAGGCACGTGGCAGCAGCAACCAGATAATAACACCATGAGGAGGTAAAAATCCACAACATCAAGCAGTATGAGAAAGTATATTAAATCTCTGGACCAGAAGGAAAATGACAAGTACCCAGAAACCAAGCATAAAGGCACAGAATTCCATAACATAAATGACAAAGAATTCAAAATAGCTCTAATAAAAAAATCAACTAGTCACAAGAATACATAGAAAGACAAATTAACGAATTCAAGAGCTTCTTCACAAAAGAGATTGAAACTTTAAAGAAGAACCAATCAGAGTTGTTGAAGATGAAAAACACAATGGATGAGATTTTTAAAAATCTGGACTCCCTAAACAACAAAACTGACAACATGGAAGACTGAATTAGTAATTTAGAAGACAATACCATTAGAAGTGCTTCAGAGGGAGGAGAAGCAAGAACTAAGACTAAAAAGAAATGTAGAGGCTCTCAGAGAAATATATGACTCAATTAGGAAATGCAACATAAGGATTATAGGTATTCAAGAGGGGGAAGAGTAGGAGAATGGAGCAGAAATCTTCTTCAAAGAAATAATAGTGGAGAATTTTCCAAACCTGGGGGAGGAGAAGGAAATCTACATGAAAGAAGATACCAGAACTCCCAACTTTGTTAATGTAAAAAGACCTACTGCAAGGCATATAGTAGTAAAGCTGGCAAAAGTCAATGACAAATAAAGAATATTAAGGGCAGCAAGGCAGAAGAAAATAATTCACAAAGGAACCCCTATCAGGCTGTCAGCATATTTCTCAGCAGAAACCTTACAGGCTAGGAGAGAGTGGAATGATATATTCAAAATCCTGAAAGACAGAAACTTCCAGCCAAGAATACTCTATCCAGCAAAAATCTCCTTCAGATATGACAGAAAAGTAAAAACTTTCCCAGATAAACAAAAGCTAAGGGAGTTCATTGCCACAAGACCCCCCCCCCAACAAGAACTCCTCAAGAAGGTCCTCATACCTGAAAGAAAAAAATAAAACAGGAAAGAGGCTACAAAGCCCTGAGCAAGGAGGTGAATAAGTACACAACAATCAGAAATCAGCAGCTCTCTATCAGGTGAGGTTGGTAAACACTTAATTCTTACATCAAGGATAAAGAAAAGGAAAACATCAAAATAAGAATTATATCATCACCTTAACCACAAACTCACAAGAGAAGATGGAATAAGATATGACAAGAATAACTTATAAGGGGAAGAGGAAAGGGATTGAATCATTATAGTCTAAGGAAATAAGAGGCAATAAGAAAATGGACTATCTCATCTACAAGACTTTTCATATGAACCTAATGGTAGCCACTAAACAAATAATTAGAACAGAGACATATATGATAAACAAGGAGAAAATGAAGAAAACTAATATAGGAAACTACCTACTCAAATAGGTAGCCTGATATACACAGGACAAGAAACAAAAGATATGCAGAAGAACTGGAAAATATGCAATAAGATGGCAGTATTAAGCCCTCACATATCAATAATAACTCTAAATGTAAATGGACTGAATTCTCCAATCAAAAGACACAGAGTGGCAGGATGGATTAAAGAACAAGACCCAACAATATGCTGCCTCAAGGAAACATATTTCAGCTCTAAAGACAAACATAAGCTCAGAGTGAAGGGATGGAAGACAAAACTCCTAGCTAATAGCAAATAAAAGAAAGCAGGCATTGCCATACATATATGAGACAAAGTAGACTTCAAGATGAAGCAAGTAAAGAGATACATAGAAGGGCAGTATACGATGATAAAAGGGGCTCTCCACCAAGAAGACATAGCACTTATAAACATGTATGCACTCAATACAGGAGCACCAAAGTACATAAAGCAACTATTAACAAACCTAAAAGGAGATATCACCAACAACACAATAATAGTAGAGGACCTCAACACCCCACTTACTTCAATGGATAGATCATACAGACAAAAAGTCAACACGGAGATAGTGGAATTAAATGAAAAACTAGACCAGATGGACTTAATACATAAAATAAAGTACTCCATCCAAACACAGCAGAGTAAACATTCTTCTCAAGCACAGACCATATATTTGGAAACAAGGGAAATCTCAATAAATTTAAGAAGATTGAAATCACATTTACTATCTTCTCCAACCTAATGCCGTGAAACTAGAAATCAACTACAAGGGGCAGCCCAGTGGTGCAGTGGTTAAGTTTGCATGTTCTGCTTTGGAGGCCCAGGGTTCACTGGTTCAGGTCCTGTGTGTGGACCTTGGAACTGCTTGTCAAGCCATGCTGTGACACACATCCCACATATAAAGTAGAGGAAGATGGGCATGGATGTCAGCTCAGGGACAGTCTTCCTCAGCAAAAAGAGGAGGGTTGGTAGCAGATGTTAGCTCATGGCTAATGTTCCTGAAAAAAAAAAGAAAAAGAAATCAACTACAAGAAAAAAACTGGGAAAGGAACAAAACTGTGGACTAAACAACATGCTACTAAACAACCAAAGGGTGGTCAAAGAAATAAAAGGAGAAATCAAAAAATATTTGGAGACAAATGAGAATGAAAACACACCATACCAACTCATACAGGATGTAGCAAGAGCAGTCCTAAGAGGGCAATTTATAGCAATACAGGCCCACGTTAACAAACAAGAAAAAGCTCAAATAAATAATCTTAAACTACACCTAACAGAATTAGAAAAAGAGGAACAAACAAAGCTCAAACTCAGCAAAAGGAGGGAAATAATAAAAATTAGAGCAGAAATAAAGGAAGTTGAAACAAAAAAGACTGTAAAAAGCATCAATTAAACAAGGAGATGGGTTTTTGGAAAGATAAACAAAATTGTCAAACCCTTAGCTAGACTCACTAAGAAAAAATGAGAGAAGCCTTAAATAAATAAAATTAGAAATGAAAAAGGAGAAATTACAACCAATACCACAGAAATACAAAAGATTATAAGGAAATATTATGAAAAACTACATGCCAAGAAACTATAACAATCTAGAAGAAATGGATAAATTCTTAGACTCTTACAACCTCCCAAGACTGAATCAAGAAGAAATAGAGAATCTGAATAGACCATTCACAAGTAAAGAGATTGAAACACTTATCAAAAACCTCCAGAAAAATAAAAGTCCAGGACCAGATAGCTTCTCAGGAGAATTCTACCAAACATTCAAAGGAGATTTATTAGCTATTCTTCTCAAACTATTCCAAAAAATTGAGGAAGACAGAAATATTCCTAACACATTCTACAAGGCCAACATCACTCTGATACCAAATCTGGATGAAGACAACACAAAGAAGGAAAATTACGGGCCAATATTGCTGATGAACATAGACGCAAAAATCCTGAACAAAATATTGGCAAACCGAATACAGAAATACATTAAAAACATCATATACCATGATTAAGTGGAATTTATACTAGGGACACAAGGATGGTTTGATATCCGCAAATCAATCAATGTGATACACCACATTAACAAAAAGAGGAACAAAAACCACATGGTAATCTCCATAGATGCAGAGAAAGCATTGACAAGATCCAACATCCATTCATGATAAAAACTCTCAATGAAATGGGTATAGAAGGAAAGTACCTCAACATGATAAAGGCCACATATAGCAAACCAACATCCAGCATCATACTCAATGGGGAAAAACCAAAAGCGATCCTTCTGTGAACAGGAACAAGACAAGCGTGCCCACTCTCACCATGCTTATTCAACATAGAACTAGAGATTTTGGCCAGCGCAATTAGGCAAGAAAAAGAAATAAAAGGAATCCAGGGGCTGGCCGGTTGGTGCAGTGGTTAAGTTCACACATTCTGCTTCTCAGAGGCTCAGGGTTCACCAGCTCAGATCCCAGGTGTGGACATGGCACCACTTGGCAAAAGCCATTCTGTGGTAGGTGTCCCATGTATAAAGTAGAGGAAGATGGGCACGGATGTTAGCTCAGGGCCAGGCTTCCTCAGCAAAAAGAGGAACATTGGTGGTAGTTAGCTCAGAGCTAATCTTCCTCAAAAAAAAAAAAAGGAATCCAAATAAGCACTGAAGAAGTGAAATTCTCGCTGTTTGCAGATTACATAATTTTATATATAAAAACCCTAAAGAATCCATTGGAAAACTATTAGAAATAATCAACTACAGCAAAGTTCCAGGGTACAAAGTCAACTTATGAAAATCAGTAGCATTTCTATACTTAAATAATGAACTAATAGAAAGAGAACTGAGGAATACAATCCCGCTTGCGATTGCAACAAAAAGAATAAAACATCTAGGAATAAATTTAATTAAGGACGTGAAAGACCTATACAAAGAAAACTATAAGACATTACTGCAAGAAATCGATAATGGCATAAAGAAATGGAAAGATATTCCATGCACATGGATCGGAAGAATAAACATACTTAAAATATCCATACTTCCTAAAGCAATCTACAGATCCAATGCAATTGCAATCAGAGTCCCAATGACATTCATCACAGAAATAGAACAAAGAATCTTAAAATTCATATGGGGCAACAAAAGACCCTGAATAGCTGAAGCAATCCTGAAAAACAGGAACAAAGCTGGAGACATCTCAATCCCTGACTTCAAAATATACTACAAAGCTATAGTAATCAAAACAGCATGGTACTGGTACAAGAACAGACACACAGATCAATGGAACAGAATTGAAAGCCCAGAAATAAAACCACACATCTATGGACAGCTAATCTTTGACAACAGAGCCAAGAACATACAATGGAGAAAGGAAAGACTTTTCAATAAACAATGCTGGGAAAACTGGACAGCCATGAGCCAAAGAATGAAAGTAGACAATTATCTCTCCCCATGAACAAAAATAGACTCAAAAGGGACCAAAGACTTGAAGGTAAGACCTGAAACCATAAAACTTCTGCAAGAGAATATAGGTAGTACACTCTTTGACATCAGACTTAAAGGGATCTTTTCAAGTACCATGTCTACTCAGACAAGGGAAACAAAAGGAAAAATAAACAATAGAGACTTCATCAGACCAAAGAGCTTCTGGGAGGCAAAGGAAACCAAGATCAAAATGAAAAAGCAACCCATCAATTAGGAGAAAATATTTGCAAATCATATATCTGACAAGGGGTTAATCTCCATAATATATAAAGAACTCACACAAATGAACTAAAAAACAACCAAATCAAAAACTGAGCAGAAGATATGAACAGACATTTTTCCAAAGAAGATATACAGATGGCCAATAGGCACATGAAAAGATGCTCAACATCACTAATCATCAGGGAAATGCAAATCAAAACTACACTTATATATCATTTTACACCTGTTAGAATGGCTATAATCACCAAGATAAAAAACAACAAATGTTGGAGAGGTTGTGGAGAAAAGGGAACCCTCATCAACTGCTGGTAGGAATGAAAACTTGTGCAGACACTGTGGAAAACAGTATGGATATTTCTCAAAAAATTAAAAATAGAAATACCATATGACACAGCTATCTCACGACTGGGTATTTACCCAATGGGCTTGAAATCAACAGTTCAAAGAGACTTATGCACCCCTATGTTCATTGCAGTGTTATTCACAATAGCCAAGACGTGGAAGCAACCCAAGTGCCCATCAACTGATGATTGGATAAAGAAGGTGTGGTATATATACACAATGGAATACTACTCAGCCATAAAAAAGATGAAATTGTCCCATTCACAACCACATGGATGAACCTTGAGGGCATCATGTTAAGCGAAATAAGCCAGACAGAGAAAGACAAACATCATATGATTTCACTCATATGTGGAATATAAACAAACTTACGGACAAAGAGAACAAACTAATGGTTACTTGGGGAAGAGGCGTGGAGGGTGGGCACAAGGG
Organism: Equus asinus; assembly: GCF_041296235.1. NCBI lineage: Eukaryota > Metazoa > Chordata > Mammalia > Perissodactyla > Equidae > Equus > Equus asinus. Next base: position 35,054,859 of record NC_091820.1, read on the forward strand.
GTGAAGGGGCATACTTATATGGTGTATGACAAATAATGATGTACAACTGAAATCTCTTTATGTTATAAGCTATTATGACCACAATAAAAAAAAAAAACAATAATTAAACATGCCAGCAGCTGAAGCCAAATCTGCTGCTCCTCTCTCTTCACTTGCTGAGCTTCCCCACTTCAACTCTACTGATATTCCTGATATAAAATTAAGCAAGTGAAAGTAAGTAAATTTTTGAGATAATTTGGAATTGTAATGGCCATTCTGGGAAATCTGTTTCAGATGAGTCCAGCTTAATGGTCACCCTTAAAAGAGAGGATTCAAAACCTCTCGTAATGGAATGAAGTCTTTGATTAATATGCAGAAACTTCTAAAAGACAAAGTTATTTAACATAATATAAAATAGTTTTCAGTACATGAAAGCCTGCTTGAGTTTGCTGGTTTGATTTAAAATAAGCATGTCCATAGACTTATCAGCATTGCATATGATGCAGCCATATAGCCTGGGTTTACGGGTCATGTTATCTCTGTTACAAAATTTGTCAGCAAAAGTAATAACTTAAAATAATAGCTGATTTTGTTTGATGTCTCCTGAGGTTTTTGCAGATGATCTAAATATAATTGTTGAGAACAAATAAAATAAATGGATATTAAAAAAATAAAAGTTTTTGGAGAAATTTTCTAACAATAATTATGTGTTATGGTGTATGTACCTAAAACAACTTAAGATGATGGCTAACTGCTTTAATCTTACATGAAGTTTTTGTGAGTAATCTAAACATAATTATTAAAACACATAATTTAAATAAATAAAAATGAGTAAAAGTTTTCAGTACAATAATTATATTTTATGGTCTGTATACTTAAAAAGCAGCTTCCAAAATCTTTTTGACAACTTGAAAATTTAGAGTTTTGCTAAATTAAATGATAGAAATTTATTAAGTATTTAGGTCATTTCCACATAAGATAAAATATTATAAATTAATTACTAAGCATATATTTGTCTACCTTTGGTTTCTTATCTCAGAGAAACTAAAAGATGCTTAGGTTTATTAATAAACATGTTTTGTGTATGCTGGGAATTTTCTATGAGAAAGTACATACTTCTGTATTCAAAAAAAGTAAAATGTATGTTTTCAGTAAAGAAGGTGAATAGAGATATTTTTATTACTTTTGTTAAGAAAGATAAATATATCCTAAAGTACTAGAAAAAAAAGAAAACAGGGGCTGGCCCCATGGCCAAGTGATTAAGTTCACACACTCTGCTTTGGCAGCCCAGGGTTCCACCAGTTCAGATCCTGGGTGCAGACATGGCACCACTCATCAGGCCCTGTTGAGGCAGCATCCCACATGCCACAACTAGAAGGACCCACAACAAAAACAAATATACAACTATATACTTCGGGGATTTGAGGAGAAAAAGCAGAGAAAAAAAGAAGATTGGCAACAGTTGTTAGCTCAGGTGCCAATCTTTAAAAAAAAAAAAAGAAAAGAAAACATGGGACAAATTCTAAATGTAAAAGTAAGTAACAAAAGGTTTCTGGAAGTAAAGCCCTCAGGAATTTTGTGCATGGTCAAGTTGGTTAAGATTAAAGTTTAAATGTCAAAAGTAGACTGGTACACAATTAAAATTTGACTCTCTTTCTCTCTTCAAAGGATAATTTTCTGGGACTTTTAGTCTGTTCTGAATAAAGAAATTATATGAGGTATTTCTTTACTTTTGAGTAACATTTTTTAAAGGTTTGTATTTTTCCTTTTTCTCCCAAAGCCCCCCAGTACATAGTTGTGTATTTTTGGTTGTGGGTCCTTCTAGTTGTGGCATGTGGGATGCCGCCTCAGCATGGCTTGATGAGCAGTGCCATGTCCATGCCCAGGGTTCGAACCAGTGAAACCCCAGACCGCCGAAGCAGAGCGCATGAATCCAATCACTCAGCCCCGGAGCCAGCCCCAACTTTTGACAAGCTTCCCCCCTTCCCAAAAACATTCAAATCCTGAATAAAGGCTTTCTTTTGCCCTGAAGGGAGAAAGAGAGTTTCTCTGGAGAGTTTCAGAGGGCCCCTGAGACTTCTCAGAAAGATCTTCTAAGGAAGAAATACTAAACTAGTTAGGCGTATTTGGTACATTAAATTACATGGGAAGCATTGTGAAATAAGTGATAATAAACTTTCTTAGGTGGTATTATGTAAGTGAATGTTCTTAATATATGTGTTTAAAAATTATATAACATTCCTAAAATTCCGATCTGTCCTGTTTATCAGTCATAATTCTGGCTATTTTTATGTGTTGTATGTCACCAAATTAGCAAATTTTCTTTGTCAATTGCCATTTTGGGGTCTTCTTGTTTACAGACAGTTGTTTTACTCTGATGTTTTTACAAATATGTTTCATCTTCAGAGAGATTCATGGAAAGGATTCTGACACTTACTCTAGAGTATGGGTTTCTAATAAACTTTCAGATTATAAAACTGAGCTGGATAAGAAATTACAGAATTGTAACTAAAGAAACTGATGGCCTCTTGAGACTTCCAACAGAAGATCAAGAGTTGGTTACATAAAACTAAATAAATTAATAAAGATGATTATAATTTTATGACCTCATTTAAGATATTGCTGACTTTTTGATGTTTTGTTTTTTCAGATTTAAGAAAACCTTTTTCTTTTTTCTTTCATGTTAACTATGACATAACAATTTGGTAAAAATTATACCTTTGTGAGCAGAATTGAAACATTTATCTTTTTCTCCCTACCTGATCCCTCCAGAATTTGGAAACTCTTAATGAGTGAGTGAGTATGGTTATTTTTATAGCAATATAGTTATTTGCATAAGTTCAATAAGAATCTGTCCTTCTTATAACAGGACACAATTGGAAACACTGGTTATATTATAAAGGCTTTGACTGGAATGTCATATTTGAGAAAAACATACAGACTCAGATATGAGAAGACAGCTTTTGAGGAATAAATGTTGGCTTTCTGGAATAAAGTCACTTAAAAATATTGGCCTGATACCTTGTTTACAGGGTTTCCATCAATCTTACCCAGTAAGTAAGGAAGGTCACTTATCTAGCAGGGCCTAGAATCTCAAAATACTTTGGGGGACCTCAAGAAGAGAGGAATCCATCGGAATCTGTAAGTATTGCAGGCAAAATCTGATGGTAAGTTCTTGGTCTGGCTTTCCTGGCCTCAAGAGGCCTTTAAAATTCAATCTAAAATTCCTTATAAAAAGTTCCAGCAAAGCAAATTTAAAAGACCATCAACAATCAATTGCTGTTGTTACTGTACTTATTAGATAATCAGGCCAAATTTATGAAAACTAGACTTATTTTGTAAACCAGTGAGCCTAATTTGGCTGTCTTTGGTAAACATAAGTGTGATTTTAAAGAAGAAAATTATGTTTCAATAGAAACTATAATACACATTCATGGATACTGGGTTCTAGTTCTGATAATTGTCTTTGAGATTTTTGTTTTATGTCTGTTAACTGGACTAGATCCTGAATTCTTCTAGTCTCCTGAAATATCTGGCAACAAATATCCAAACAAATGTTTTCCATCATTTTCAATTGAAATCATTGAAAACTAAACCTGTCCTTTTTCCTGAAGCCTTTCAAACTGGAGCTGGACAACTTGATATAAACTTAAGAAAGATTAATGTCTGCTGCTGTAGAAGCGACTAAGAAAGATACCTGAGTGCCCGATGACACCATCAGAAACATTTCAAACTGCAAAATATGCTTTGATTCTGACTTATAGGAATCTTGATTGGCTACCCCTGGGCTCAGAAACTGGTTTATAATTTGCTCCAACCATTCACCTTGGTTTTACTTTTTGTTTCTCTAGAAATGCTTCTTATTAAATACCGGGTTACTTACTTACATGATACATACCTAACTTTGGGAGCCTACCTGCATCATTGCCTTATTAAAAGACTGGTGCAATGAGATGAAACAAACTATGCCCCTATTTAGGAGGAAGTAGCTAGATTGGTCATTGCTCCAAATCCCTTAAGATTTAGGAATGAACATAAAACATGGGGGAATTGTTACCAGCCCTGATATCGGTTCCCCTACATCAAACCCAACATATGTTGGGTTAAAACAAAAGCATTCATCTCATTTTCCTGCTTACTCCCTGGATTCCTGGCACCGGAATTCACTGTCCACCACAGGGACAAACAACTAAGGACACCCACCTGCAGATTTCCTCACAAGGCCAAATGCAGGCTGGTGGGAAAATGCTGACAAACAAGATCACAGACTCCCCCGCTCCCTACAAGGAGCCACATTCCTCACAAACCTTTAAAACTCCTGGCCTCCCATCTTTTGGGGAGACCAGATGAGATATGACAAATTTGAGGGCTCTCCCCTCAAATTTGACATCTCCCCACTGATGTCACCCAAAATAAAAATGCTTTCCTTGCCATAAGCCTGAAGTTCCAGGTTCTTTTTGGCCCCTCTTGTGTGGTGGGTAAAGAACCCATGTTTGTAGCCAGAAACAGTTGCTGTATCATTTGTGATCTATAAAATTTTCTTATGCTTCTATATTTTTTCCTGTTTGTTTATGGGAAAAACTGGGTCATTTGTCCTATAGAATTTCCTATGTTCTGAATTTGACTAATTATATCCCATGATGTTATTTAGCATGTTCCATCCCTGTGTTTCCTGTGACTGGTAGTTAAATCTAGGTTTTGCTTGAATTCGGGTTCATTTTTTATTTTTGGCAAAAAGATATCATAGGTGGTGCTGTGTACTTGTGAACTTCCTTTTGCATCACATCAGTAGGCACTGAGAGTCAGTTCTCTCTTTCTATGTAATGTTAAAATTGATGAGTGTTCAACATTACCTATGAAGTATTCTTGCCAAAAACTCAAACATGAATATGATCAGGTTTCTATATCCACCAGTTATAAGAAACACTGGTGCCAGAGGAATATGTTAAATAAAAGCACAGGGATGCAGTTATCAAAATCCAGACTGTGGGGAAATCTAAAGGACAAAAGACCTAGGCTCTTCCACAAATAAATAGAAGAAAAAAAATAAAGAGAGAGGGGGAATTGCTACAAATTAAGAAACACAAATCAACCAATTGGAATCCATTGCAAAGAAAAGAGAGAGAGAGGGAACTTAAAAATTAAATGAGACTTATGGGACATATCAGCAAATTGCAATATGTGCAACTTATTTGGAACCTGATTTGAAATAACTGTAAAACAATCTTATGAAACAATAAGGACAATTTGAACACTGACCAAATACTTTATGATATTAAGGAATTGCTGTTAATATTGTTTGTATGAAAGTGGTATTGTGCTTTGATCTTTTAAAAGTCCTTATCTTTTATAGTGGTGGTTCTAAATTGGAGAGGGAAAGGATTTTGCCCACAAGGGTACATTTGGCAATGTCTGAAGTCACAGGTTGCTTGTCACAACTGGGATGAGGGTTACTACTGGCGACTAGTGAGTAGACACCAGGAATGCTGCTAAACATCCTCCAGTGTACAAGACAGCCCCCACAAGAATGATTCATCTAGCCCAAAATGTCAGTAGTGCCAAGATTCAGAAACTCTGTTTTAGAGATACATAGTGAATTATTTGTGGTTGAAATGATATATCTGGGCTTTGCATTAAAATAATGAAGTATTGGAAGGGTATTGGGGAGTGTAAATAAAAGAATATTGGCCATGAGTTGATAAATACTTTTCCCAGGTTTATCGAGATATAGTTGACATAAAACAATGTGTAAGGTTAAGGTGTACAATGTGATGATTTGATACATATATTGCAAAATGTTTACCATGAAAACTTAGTTAACAATCCTTTACCTCACATAATTACCATTTGTTGTTGTTATAGTTCTTATGGTGAGAACATAAAAGCTCTACTCTGATAGCAACTTTCAAGTATACAATACATTATTGTTAACTATAGTCACCATACTGTACATTAGAGCTCCAAAACCTATTCATCTTGTAACTGAAACTTTGTACCCTTTGACCAGCATCTTCCCATTTCCCCCAACCCTCAGTCTCTGGCAATCACCATTCTACTCTTCATTTCTATGAGTTCAATGTTTTTATTTTTTAATTTTTTTTAAAGATTTTTTTATTTTTTTTTCCTTTTTTTCCCTTAAAGCCCCCCGGTACATAGTTGTATATTCTTCGTTGTGGATCCTTCTAGTTGTGGCATGTGGGACGCTGCCTCAGCGTGGTTTGATGAGCAGTGCCATGTCCGTGCCCAGGATTCAAACCAACGAAACACTGGGCCGCCTGCAGCGGAGCACGTGAACTTAACCACTCGGTCACAGGGCCAGCCCCAAGTTCAATGTTTTTAAATTTCACATATAAGTGAGATTGTACAGTATTTGTCTTTCTCTTTTTGACTTATTTCACTTAATGTAAACACCTCAAGGTCCATTCATGTTATTTCAAATGGCACATGGCTTCTTTTTATGACTGAATAATATCCCATTGTATATATACCACATTTTCTTTATCCATTCATCCATCAATGGACACTTAGGTTGTTTTCATGTCTTGGCTACTGTGAATAGTGATTCAATAAACATGGGACTGCAGCTCTCTCTTTGAGGTAGTGATTTCATTTCCTTCAGATATATATTCAGAAATAAGATTGCTGGATCATATGGTAGTTCTAATTTTAGTTTTTTGAGGAACCTCCCTATGGTTTCCCATAGTGGTTGTACAAATTCACGTTCCAACCAACAGTGCAATAGGGTTCTCTTTTCTCCACATCCTCACCAACACTTATCTCTTGTCTTTTGGATAATAGCCATTCTAAAATGTATGAGGCAATATCTCATTGTGGGTTTTTTTTTCTGCTTTATCTCCCCCAACCCCCCCCTGTACACAGTTGTATATCTCAGTTGCATGTCCTTCTAGTTTTGGGATGTGGGACACTACCTCAATGTGGCCTGACGAGCAGTGCCATGTCCGTGCCCAGGATCTGAATCCTGGGCAGCCACAGTGGAGCGCATGAACTTAACCACTCAGCCACGGAGCTGGCCCGTGGGGTTTTTTTGAGTTCACATTGATATATAACATTATAAGTTTCAGGTGTACATCATTATATTTTGACTTCTGTATAGACAGCATCATGTTCACTACCAAAAGTCTAGCTGCCATCCATCACTGTACACATGTACCCCTTTACCCCGTTCACTCTCCCCCTGCCCGCTTCCTCTCTGGTAACCACCAATAGTTCTCCATATCTATGTGTTTGTTTCTTTATCTTCCACATACGAGTGAATTCATATGGTAATTTACCTTCTCCACATGGCTTATTTCGCTCAGCATAAGATGCTCAAGGTCCATCCTTGTTGGTAAAAATGGCAAGATTTCATCTTTTTTTTTTTTTTTTTAAAGATTTTATTTTTTCCTTTTTCTCCCCAAAGCCCCCCGGTACATAGTTGTGTATTCTTCGTTGTGGGTTCTTCTAGTTGTGGCATGTGGGACGCTGCCTCAGCGTGGTCGGATGAGCAGTGCCATGTTCGCGCCCAGGATTCGAACCAACGAAACACTGGGCCGCCTGCAGCGGAGCGCGCGAACTTAACCACTCGGCCACGGGGCCAGCCCCAAGATTTCATCTTTTTTATGGCTGACTAGGATTTCATTGTATATATCTACCACATCTTGTTTATCCATTCATCCATCAATGGACAATTAGGTTGTTTCCAAGTCTTTGCTATTGTGAATTATGCTGCACTGAACATAGGGGTGCACATAATTCTTCGAATTAGTGTTTTCGTGTTCTTTGGATAAATACTCAGAAGTGTAATAGCTGGATCATATAGTAGTTCTATTTTTAATTTTTGAGAAATCGCCATACTATTTTCCATAGTGGCTGTACCAGTTTACATTCCCACCAGCAGTGTACATGGGTTCCTTTTTCTCCACATCCTCTCCAACACTTGCTATTTCTTGTCATTTTAATAATAGCCATTCTGACAGATGTGAGGTGATATCTCATTGTAGATTTGATTTGTATTTCACTAATAATTAGTGATATTGAACATCTATTCATGTGCCTGTTGGCCATCTGTATATCTTCTTTGGAAAAATGTCTTTTCAGATCCTCTCCCTATTTTCTGATTGGGTTGTTTGGGTTTTTTTTAAGTTGTTGAGCTGTATGGGTTCTTTATATATTTTGGATATTAATCCCTTATTGGATATGTGATTTGCAAACATTTTCTCCCAGTTGATGGGTTGTCTTTTTGTTTTGTTGATGGTTTCTGGTTTCTTTTGCCGTGCAGAAGCTTTTTAGTTTGATGTAGTCCCATTTGTTTATTTTTTTTCTTTTGTTTCCCTTGCCTGAGGAGGCATGATATTCAAAAAGATACTAAGACCAATGTCAAAGAGTGTACTACCTATATGCTTTCTTCTAGGAGTTTTATAGTGTCAGGTCTTACATTCAAGTCTTTAATCCATTTTGAGTTGATTTTTGTCTATGCTGTAAGACAATGGTCTACTTTCATTCTTTTGCATGTGGCTGTCCAGTTTTCCCAACACCATTTATTGAAAGGACTTTCCCTTCTCCATTGTATGTTCTTGACTCCTTTGTCAAAAATTAGCTGTCCATAGATGTGTGGTTTTATTTCTGGGCTCTCAACTTTGTTCCATTGATCTGTGTGTCTGTTTTTCTGCCAGTACCATGCTATTTTGATTACTATAGCTTCGTAGCATATTTTGAAATCAGAGTGTGGTACTCCAGCTTTTTTCTTTTTTCTCAAGATTGCTTTGGCTATTCAGAGGTTTTTGTTGTCCCACATAAATTTTAGGGTCCTTTGTTCTACTTCAGTGAAAAATGTCATTGAGATTCTGATTGGGATTGCATTGAACCTGTAGATTGCTTTAGGCGATATGGACACTTTAACGATGTTAATTCTTCCAACCCATGAGCATGGAATATCTTTCCATTTCTTCATGTCTTCTTCAATTTCTTTCAACAATGGCTTATAGTTTTCAGTGTAGAAGTCTCTCATCTCCTTGGTTAAATTTACTCCTAGGTGTTTTCTTCTTCTTCTTCTTCTTCTTTTTTTTTTTTTTTTGCGATTTTAAGTGGGATTGTATTCTTGATTTCTCTTTCTGCCAGTTCATTGTTAGTGTACAGAAATGCGACTGATTTTTGAATGTTGATTTTGTGCCCTGCAACTTTACTGTATTTGTTAATTATTTATAATAGCTTTTTGGTGGGTTCTTTAGGGTTTTCTATATATAGAATCATGTCATCCACAAATAGTGACAGTTTTGCTTCTTCATTTCCAACTGGATGCCTTTTCTTTCTTTTCCTTGCCTAATTGCTTTGGCCAGGACTTCCAATACTATGTTAATAAGAGTGGTGAGAGTGAGCCTCCTTGTCTTGTTCCTGTTCTTAGAGGAAAAGCTTTCAGTTTTTCACTGTTGAGTATGACGTTGGCTGTGGGTTTGTCATATATAGTCTTTATTAGGTTGAGGTACTTTCCTTCCATACCCATTTTATTGAGAGTTTTTATCATAAGTGGATGCCATATCTTGTCAAATGCTTTCTCTGCATCTATTGAGATGATAACGTGTTTTTATCCTTCATTTTGTTAATGTGGTGTATCACGTTGATTGATTTGCAGATGTTGAGCCACCACTGCATCCCTGGAATAATTCCCACTTGATCGTGATGTATGATCCTTTTAATGTAACTGGTGTAGTCAATTTGCTAATTATTTGTCGAGGGTTTCTGCATCTATACTCATCAGTGATGTTGGCCTCTGGTTTTCCTTTTTTGTGTTGTCCTTGTCTGGTTTTGGTATCAGGGTAGTGTTGGTCTCATAAAATGAGCTAGGAAGCACCTCCTCCTCTTCAATTTTTTGGAAGAGTTTGAGAAGGACGGGTATGACGTCTTCTTTGAATGTTTGGTAGAATTCACCAGAGAAGTCATCTGGTCCTGGACTTTTGTTTTTTGGGAGATTTTTTATTACTGTTTCAATCTCTATTTGTGATTAGTCTATTAAGATTCTCTATTTCTTCTTGATTCAGTTTTGGGAGGTTGTATGATTCCAAGAATTTATCCATTCTTCTAAGTTATCCAATTTGTTGGCATGTAGTTTTTCATAGTATTCTCTTATAATCCTTTGTATTTCTGTGGTATCTGTTGTAATTTCTCCTCTTTTGTTTCTGATTGTATTTATTTGAGCCTGACACGGCCTTTTTTTCTTAGTGAGTCTAGCTAACGGTTTGTCGTTTTGCTTGTCTTTTCAAAGAATCAGCTCTTAGTTTCATTGATCCTTTCTATTGTCTTTTTAGTCTCTATTTCATTTATTTCAGCTCTGATTTTTATTATTTCCTTGCTTCTACTGACTTCTGGTTTCATTTATTCTCCCTTTTCTAGTTCTTTTCAGTGTAATGTTAGATTGTTTATTTGAGATGCTTCTTGTTTTTTTGAGGTAGGCCTGTATTACTATATACTTCCCTCCTAGTACCACTTTTGCTGCATCCTGTAGGTTTTGGTATGTTGTGTTTTCATTTTCATTTGTCTCCAGTTATCTCTTGATTTCTCCTTTGATTTCTTTATTGTTCAGTAGCATGTTGTTTATGCTCCACATATCTGTGGCTTTTTCAGCTTTCTTCTTATAGTTGATTTCTAGTGTCAGGCCATTGTTATTGGAAAAGATGCTTGATATGATTTGAATCTTCTTAAAATTTACTGACACTTGTTTTGTTTCCCAACAGATGGTCTATCTCTGAGAATGTTCCATGTGCACTTGAGAAGAATGTGTATCTTGCTGTTTTTGGATGGAACGTTTTATACATGTCTATTAAGTCCATCTGATCTAGTGCTTCATTTAAAGCCCGTGTTTCCTTGTTGACTTTCTGTCTGGATGATCTATCAATTGATGTAAGTGGGGTATTAAAGTCCCCTACTATTATTGTGTTGCCATCAATTTCTCCCCTTAGGTCTGTTAGTAGTTGCTTTATATACTTTGGTGGTCCTGTGTTAGGTGCATGTATATTAATAAGTGTTATGTCTTCTTGGTGGAATACCCCTTTTACCATTGTATAATGTCCATCTTTGTCTCTTGTTATATTTTTGGCTTGAAGTCTGTTTTGTCTGGTTTAAGTATAGCTATACCTGTTTTCTTTTGGTTGCTATTTGCTTGCAGTATCATCTTCCATCCCTTCACTCTGAGCCTATGTTTGTCTTCAAAGCTGAGATGGGTCTCCTGGAGGCAGCACATTGTTGGGTCTTGTTTTTCAATCCATCCAGCCACTCTGTGTCTTTTGATTGGTGAATTCAATCCATTCACATTTAAAGTGATTATTAACATATGAGGGCTTAATAATGCCATTTTATACTTTGCTTTCTGGTTGTTCTGTATTTCCATTGTTTATTTTTCCTTGTATTTCCGGCTGCCACTTCAGTTTAGTGGCTTTCTGTGATGTGTTTCTCAGTTTCCCCTTTATTTATATTTTTTAACTCTGCTTGTATTTTTGTTTTGTGGTTACCGTGAGGTTTGTATAAAAGATCTCATAGATGAGATAGTCCTTTTTGTGCTGATAGCAAATTATCTCTCTTGCCTATGCAGATTTTTCCCTCTTCCTCTTCCCCTTCTATGTTTTTGTTGTCACAAATTATCCCTTTTGGTGTTGTGAGCTTGTTACCAAATTCAAATGGTTATAGTTATTTTTGATGATTTCTTTCCCTTTAGCCTTTATAACTAAGCATTTACTAACCTATTCTGATATAGAGTTTCAATTTTCTGATTCTGTCTATTTTTCACCTTGCCCAAAGCTTTGTATACCTTTGCCTTTTTGTTTCCAGTAGGAGGGCTCCCTTCAACATTTCTTGTAAGGCAGTGATAGTGGCAATGAGGTCCCTCAGCTTTCCTTTTTCTGGGAAAGCCTTTATTTCTCCTTCATATCTGAAGGATAACTTTGCTGGCTAGAGTGTTCTTGGCTGACAGTTTTGTCTTTCAGCATTTTGAATATATCATTCCACTCTCTCCTAGCCTGTAGGATTTCTGCTGAGAAATCCACTGAAAGCCTGATGGGGGTTCCTTGGTACGTGACTTTCCTCTCTCTGGCTTCCCCTAATATTCTTTCTTTGTCATTCTGATGGTTTTCATATCATATGCCTCGAAGAAGGTCTTTTTGCATTGATGTAATTAGGAATTCTATTAGCTTCATGTGCTTTTATGTCCAGTTTCTTCCCCAGGTTTGGGAATTTCTCAGCTATTATTTCCTTAAATAAGCTCTCTGCTCCTTTCTTTCTCTCTTCTCCTTCTGGGATACCCATTATCCTTATGATTCTTTTCCCAATTAGGTCAGATTTTTCTCATAGAATTTCTCCACTTTTTTTCTTACTTTTGTGTGTGTGGAAGATTGGCTCTGAGGTAACATCCATGTCAATCTTCCTCTACTTTATATGTGGGATGCTGTCATAGCATGACACAATGAGCAGTGTATAGGCCTGTGCCTTGGATCCAAAACCTGTAATCCTGGGCCACCAAAGCAGTGCATTCAAACTTAACCACCAGTGCAGCCCCGGAATTTCTCCATCTTAAAAAAGTATTGGTTCTCTCTCCTCTTCCACTTGAATTATTTCTAGATTTCTATCTTTGAGCACAATAATTCTCTCCTCCATGTGTTCTGCTCTATTTACAATGCTTTTTACTTTATTCTTCATCTCATTAATTGTGTTCTTCATCTACAGAATTTCTGTTTGGTTATTTTTAGAGTTTAAATCTGTTTGGTGAAGTATTCCTTCTGTTCATTACTTTTATTCCAGAGCTCATTGAGCTGTCTTTCTGAATTTTCTCATAACTCTTTGAGTTTCTTCATGACAGCTATTTTAAATCCTCTGTCAGATCACAATCTTCTATGACTTCAAGTTTGGTTTCTGGAGAGTTGTGATTTTCTTTTTGTGCTACTGTGTTACCGTGGTTTTTCATGGTGCTTAATGAGTTGTCCCCCTACCACCACATTTGTCATTGCAAATACCTTTCTTATTTTGGAAAGGTTTTGGTTACTTTGATTCTGACATGCTTCTGGTTGTATTCAAGAGTCTATGTTTTCCACCCTCCACTGCATCTGCTAGAGGTATCATCAATGCCCTCCTTGTGCTGCTTGTGCCTCCAAGGTCTTTTTCATTGATGTAATTATGAATTCTGTTAGCTTCATGTACTTGTATGTCCAGTTCTTTCCCTACGTTCGAGACGTTCTCACCTGTTATTTCTTTGAATAAGCTCTCTGCTCCTTTCTTACTCTCTTCCCCTTCTGGGCTACCAATAATGCTTATGTTAGTTTTTCTAATTGAGTTGGCTATTCCTTATAGAAGTTTTTCTTTTTTTTTTTTTTTTTTGAGGAAGATTAGCCCTGTGTTAACTTCTGCCAATCCTCCTCTTTTTTCTGAGGAAGACTGGCCCTGAGCTGACATCTGTGCCCATATTCCTGTACATTATATGTGGGACGCCTACCACAGCATGGCTTGCCAAGTGGTGCCATGTCCTCTCCCAGGATCTGAACCAGTAAACCCTGGGCTGCCAAAGTGGAATGTGTCCATTTAATAGCTGAGCCACCAGGGCAGCCCCTGAAGTTCTTCATTTTTTAAACGTCTTAGTTCTGTCTCTTCCTCCACCTGAATCATTTTAGATTTCTATCCTAAAGCTCACTAATTCTCTCTTCCACATGGTCTGATGTATGTTTCATGCTTTCTACTTTATTTTTCAGCTCTTTATTTGTGTTCTTCATTTCCAGAATTTCTTGTGGTTTGTTTGGGTTTTTTTTTTAGGGTTTCCATCTCTTTGGTGAAGTATTCCTGAGCTCATTGAGCAGTCTTTCTGAGTTTTCTTGTAACAAATTGAGTTTCTTCATGACAGGTATTTTGAATTCCCTGTCAGTTAGATTGTAATATTCTGTGACTTCAAATTTGGTTTCAGGAGAGTTGCCATGCTCTTTTTGTTCTTCTGTGTTACTGTAGTTCTTCATGGTACTTGATGAATTGATCCTCTCCCAGCACATTTGTGGTTGTAACCACATGCTTATTTAGGTATGGCTTTGGTTACTTTGGATTTGAGTCGTTTCTGGCTTTATTTGAAAGCCTGCACTTTCCACACTACACTGCCTATGCTAGAGGCATTGCCAGTGCCCTCCTTGTGCTGCTTGTACCTCTGAGGTTGCTAGTGCCTTGCTGCTTATGATGTCACTGCAGTCTCAGGTCTTGCCACCAGATTCACTTCTGCTGCTCCAAGGGTTATTTTGGTCTTCTCTTCTCCCCTTGCATCTCTGTGGGCTCTGCAGGAGCTCAGATGCTGCTGCCTCATGCACCATCTGTGCTGCTGCTCCTGCTTTGTCTGGGGGTGCTTTTTTCTCTGCTGCCAGGGCTGCTGGGTTCACAGGTGTTGCTGTTGCTTCCAGGGGCCTGTGGACCTAAGGATTTGTATGCAGCCTCTGCTGCCAGTGGAGCTGCTGTCCATGGTGCCACTACTGTGGGCTGGGTCTTCAGTTCTACTGTTTTCCTGGAGCCTCTGGTTGCAGGCTCCACCTGCCACTGCTGGGGGGATTAGGCGCTAAGCAGGGAGAGATTGTTGTTTCTCCCTCATGTGGCCTCTGGTCTCTGGCACTCAGTGTTATGTTTTGAAAACTCAGGTTAAGGCACTTCACCCCAGGCAAGACAATTTGAGCTTTCTATACTATCCTCACTTTTGGAAAGACCTGGCCACTCTTGGGGGAAGGGGAGAGTGCCTGTGCACTGGATCTGCTGGGAGTTGGGCAGGGAGCAAACCACATCTGTTTTTCCTGCTCTTGCCATGTCTGCTCACAGTCACACAAGCCACAGCACCAGCTACCTCCACCCCCTCACAGTTGTGTTAGCGATGGCACATGCTGTTTCTGTTCCCACAGTGATTGTTTGTAGGCACATGTGCCAGCATGAGGATATACACTCTGGATAACTGCTGCCGGGTGAGGTGGGGGGGGGGCTTCTTCCATAGCTCATCTGCCTCCTAAGGGGCCAGTCCACCCACCTTCAAATGTAAAGGTGCATGGCTCTATACGCATCCTGTTTTGCTGTGTAAGGAATCCTCTGTTGGTCAATGGATGTCCAGTTGGTTGTAACTTAAAGGGGAGAGACAAAGGGAACAACTCACTCTGCCATGATGCTCATGTCACTCTGTAATTGTAGTTTTTAAGGCAACGACTAAGAGATCAACTCACAAGAACAAGGAATTTAAAATGACATACTAGAAAATATTGATTTAACACATAAGAAGGCAATAATGGAGGAATACAGTGATAAACCTACATAAGATTCTACAAAATAATAAGAGGAGGGAACATTGCCGAACTTATTATGAAAGGACAGTATTACTTTGATATCAAAACTAGAAAGATATCACAAAAGAAGAAAACAACAGACCAATATCCCTTACAAATATAGATGGAAAACTCCTTAAAAAATATTAGCAAACTGAATTCAGCAATATGTAAAAAGAATTATACACCATGATTAAGTTGGATTTATATCAGGAATGCATGGCTGTTTAAACCTAGGAAAATGAATCAGATAATGCAATGTACTGATAAATTAAAGGGCAAAAACTACATGATCATTTCAATAGATGCAGAAAAGACATCTGACAAAATCAAATACCCTTTCATGATAAAAAATAAAGCACTCAAAGCTTTAGGAATAGAAAGGAACTTTCTGAACTTAATAAAGGCCATCTACAAACAATTCACAACTAATGTCATACTGAAAGGCTCATGACTAAATGCTATTTTCTTAGATCAGCAACAAGTGAAAAGTGTCCACTCTTGCCACTTCTATTCAACATTTTACTGGAGGCTCTAGTTAGGTAATTGGGCAAGAAAAAGAAAAATCCATGCAGATTGGAAAGCAAGAAATAAAACTAGCTCTATTTGCAAATGATGTGATCCTGAACATAGAAAATCCTAAGGAATCCACAAAGAAACTAGTAAAACTAATAAAACAGTTAAGCAAGTTTGCAGGAACAGAGCCCAGAAGGAGAGGAGAAGGAAAATGGGATTGAAAATATATTTGAAAAAATAATGGCTGAAAACTTTCCAAATTTTACAAAAGAAATAAACCTACAGACTCAAGAAGTGAGCAAATCCTAAAGAAATTCACACTAAAACACATCAAATTAACTTCTGGAGAGAAAAACATGAATTGTAAAACTAGCAAGAGAGAATGACACATTATCCAGAGGGGGACACCAATTTGAATGACAGTGGTTTTCTTATCTGAAACTATGGAGACCATAAGCAAGTTGTGGAACATTTTTCAAGTACTGAAAGAATATATCTGCCAACCCCTAATTCTGTATCTGCTGAAAATGTCTTTCAAGAATGAGTGGGGGGCTGGCCCCATGGCCGAGTGGTTAAGTTCGCGCGCTCTGCTGCAGGCGGCCCAGTGTTTCGTTGGTTCGAATCCTGGGTGCAGTCATGGCACTGCTCATCAAACCACGCTGAGGCAGCGTCCCACATGCCACAACTAGAAGGACCCACAATGAAGAATATACAACTATGTACCGGGGGGCTTTGGGGAGAAAAACGATAAAATAAAATCTTAAAAAAAAAAAGAATGAATGGTAAACACAGACGTTCTCAGACTAAGAGAAAATAAGATGCTTTGTTACTCACAAACCTATCTTTAAAGAATGGCTAACAGAAGCTCTTCAAAAAGAAATAAATGACAACAGAAGAAGGCCACGCTCTATAAAATGGTAAGAAGAACAGCAGAATGGGTAAAACTAGAAGTAAACATCATAGACTATCCTTCACCTAATGAGTTTCTTTAATAATATTTTATGGTAGAAACAAAAGATATCACACCATCTAATATGGTGCTTAATGTGTGAAGAGGAAATGTCTAATATGATTATACTTAAAAAGTGGGGAGATGATTAGAACAAGGAGATAGAAGATCAATAAAGTAATAGGGGACTTGAACAAAATTATGAGACAATTTGACCTAACAGACATATACAGAACACTCCACCCAACAATAAGAGAATACACATTTTTCTCAAGTACTCCTGGAATGTTCTCCATAATAGATCATATGTTAGACCACAAAACAAGTATTTAAATAAATTTAAATTTAAAGTGATTGAAATCCTAGGAAATTCCAATCATAATGGAATAAAACTAGAAGTGAATAAAAGTAGGATAACTGGAAAATTCAGAAATATGTGAAAATTAAATAGCACACTCTTCAATAACCAGTGAGTCAAAAAAGAAATCACAAGGGAAATCAGAAAAAACCTTGAGCCAAATGAAAAGAAAAACACAATATACCAAAATTTATGGGATGCAGGAAAAGAAGTGGTAAGATGGAACTTTATACTGTAAATACATTAAAAAAGAAGAAAGACCTCAAATCAATATCCTAATTTTATACCTTAAGGGACTAGGGAAAAAATAGCAAACTAAACCCAATTCTAGTAGAAGGAAGGAAATGATGAATATTAAAGTGGAGGTAAATAAAAACAGATAAACAAAATTTACACACCTTTAGCTAGATTGACTAATAAAAAAGGAGAGAAGACTCAAATTAGTATAATCAGAAATGAAAGTAGAGACATTACTACCAATTTTACAGAAATAAAAAGGATTATGAGAGTACTGTGAACAATTGTACACCAATATTTTAGATAATCCAGGTGACATGGACAAATTCCTAGAAAAAAAACAACCTTCCAAGACTAAATCATAAATAAATAGAAAATCTGAATAAAGCTATCATTAGTAAGGAGGTTGAATCAGTAATGAAAAACCGCTCAAGAAAAGAACTAGACCAGATGGCTTCACTGGTGAATTCTATCAAACTTTTAAAGAAGAATTAATACCAATCCTTCTCAAACCATTCTAAAAATTGAAGAGAAAACTTCCTAGGTCATTCTATGAGGTCATTATCCTGATACCAAAGCCACACACACACAAAAAAAAGACACTACAAGAAAAGAAAACTCCTGGGCTGGCCCCGTGGCCGAGTGGTTAAGTTCGCGCGCTCCGCTGCAGGCGGCCCAGTGTTTCGTCAGTTCGAATCCTGGGCGTGGACATGGCACTGCTCATCAGACCACGCTGAGGCAGCATCCCACATGCCACAACTAGAAGAACCCACAATGAAGAATACACAACTATGTACCGGGGGGCTTTGGGGAGAAAAAGGAAAAAATAAAATCTTTAAAAAAAAAAAAAAAGAAAACTCCAGAACAATATCCTTTGCGAATATTGATACAAAAATCAAATCAAATTCAGTAGCATATTAAAAGATCATACACCATGACCAAGTAGGGTTTATTTATGGAATGCAAGGATGGTTCAATATAGGAAATCAATCAATAAAATATCTCATGTTAACAGATTAAAGAGGAAAGCCACACAATCATCTCAAATGATGTAGAAAAAACATTTGAAAAATTCAACATCCATCTATGATTAAAAAACACTCAACAAATTAGGAATAGAAGAACATTTTCTCAATAAAATAAAAGCCATATATGAAAAATCCATAGCTAGCATCTTACACAATGGCAAAAGACTGAATGCTTTTACTGTAAGTTCAAGAACAAGACAACAATGCCTGCTTTTGCCACTTATATTCAGCAAAGTATTGAAAGTTTCAAGCAGAAGAATTAGGCAAGAAAAAGAAATAAAAGAAATCCAAATTTGAAATGAAGAAGCAAATTATCTGTCACATAAGATTCGATCTTATATGTGGAAAGCCCTAAAGATTCCACAAAAAAATTGTTACAGCCAATAAATTCTTCAAAATTGCAGGATACAAAAATCAACACACAAACATCAGTAGTGTTTCTATACATTAACAATAAACAATCTGAAAAGGAAGTTATGTAATCAATTCCACTTAAAATAACATAAAAATAATAAGATACTTTGAAATAAACTTAACCAAGGACACAGCACACATGTACACTGAAAACTACAAAACACTGCTAAAAACAAATTAAAGAAGATATAAATAAATGGAAAGACACCTTATGTGCATAGATTGCAAGACTTCAATGTTGTTAAGATGACAATACCACCCAAAGTGACCTACAGATTCAATACACTCCCTATCAAAATCCCAATGACATTTTTTTGAAACAGAAAAAAATGCCATATTTCATGTGAAATCTCAATGGACTTTGAATAGTCAAAACAAACCTGAAAAAAAAAAAACAAAGTTGGTGGACTCCAACTTTCTGATTACAAAACTTATTATGAAGTTATAATAATCGAGAATGTGATACTGGCATAAAGTCAGGCATATAGACCAATGAAATAGAATAAAGGGCCCAGAAATAAATCTTTGCATATATGGTAAATGATTTTTTACAAGGGCACTAAAACTATTCAATGAAGAAAGAAAGTCTTTTCTTCTCTTTTTTTGAGGAAGATTAGCCCTGAGCTAACATCTGCTGCCAATCCTCCTCTTTTTGCTGAGGAAGACTGGCCCTGAGCTAACATCCATGTCCATCTTCCCCTACTTTATATGTGGGACGACTACCACACCATGGCTTGTCAAGCAGTGCAAAGGTCTGCACCCGGGATCCAAACCTGTGAACCCCGGGCCACCGAAATGGAATGCATGAACTTAACCCCTGCATCAGCGGGCTGGCCCAGGATAGTCTTTTCAACAAATGGCTCTGAGAAAACTGGACATCCACATGCAAAAAAACCATGAACTTGGAACCTTGCCTTATACCATATAAAAATTAACTCAAAATAGATCAAATACCTGAATGCTAGAGATAAAATTTTAAAACTCTTTAAAAAAAGAGAGAGAGAAGATTTATGACATTGGATTTGACAATGATTTCTTGGATATGACAACAAAAGCACAGGCAACTCAAGAAAAAAACAGAAAAATTGGACTTCATCAAAATTAAAAATATTTTTGCCTCAAAGCACGCTATCAACGTGAAAAAGCATGCTCAGAATGGTAAAAATATTTGCAAATCATATACCTGATAAAGGACTGATATCCAGAATATATTAAAAAAAACTCCTACAACTCAACAACAAAGAAAACCAAAAGCCCAAGTCAAAATTGGGCAAATCATTTGAATAGACATTGCTCCAAAGAAGATATACAGATGGCCAAAAAGTAAATGAAAAAAAATGCTCAATATCACTAATCATTAGGGAAATGCAAATCAAAACCACAATGAGATACTAATTCATACCTACTAGGAGGGCTATTATTTAAAAAACAAGGAAAATAACAAATGCTGGTAAGAATTACAGAAATTGGAACCCTTCTGCATTGATCATGGGAATGCAAAACAGTACAGTTGTTATGGAAAACAACTTGGGGGTTACTCAAAAAGATATACACAGAATTCTCACATGATCCAGCAATTCCACTCCTAGATACATATACAGAGGAATTGAAAGCAGGGACTTGAACAGACACTTGTATGCCAGCGTTCATTGTAGCATTATTCACAATAGACAAAAGGTGGGGGAAAACCCTCATGTCCCCCCACAGATGAATAAATAAACAAAATGTCATATATATTCATTGTTAGTGCCATTGAGTCAATTCCAACTCCCAGCAACCCTGTATAGAGTATAGTGAAACTGTGACTGTCATTTTGTGCCATCCTCTCATCTTCTGGAACTATATCAGAGAATGCTCCTCTTTTATTCATAACGCTTTCATGGCCAATTTTTTGGAAGTGGGTAGCCAGCTCCTTCTTCTTAGTCTGTCTTGTCTGGAATCTCCACTAAAACCTGTCCACCATGGGTGACCCTGCTAGTATTTGAACTACTGGTGGCATAGTTTTCAGCATCACAGCAACATGCAGCCTCCACAGTATGACAACCAACAGATAGGTGGTGTGGTTCCTTGAACGGGAAACAAACCTGTGCCATGATGGTGAGCGTGCTGAATCTTAACCACTATATCACCAAGGCTGGCTGTGGTATATATATACTGACTGAGGCAGTTGTGTGCTACCAGGCTGCACAGCCAACAAATGCTGGGGGGCCAACCCTGCCCACCAGCCCACCTGAAGCAGCTGTGTGCCACCAGGCCACACAGCTGGCCTGAGCTGGGGGTCTGCTCTGCCTACCAGTAAGCTCACAGCAGTCATGCACCTCTAGGCCACACAACCAGCCACACCAAGGGCTTCTGTGCCCACTAGTGCATCTATAAGAGTTGCACGCTGTCAGACCTTGAAATCAGCCACACCAGGGGCCTGCCTCACTCACCAGCATGCCTACACTGGTTGTGCATCACTAGGCTTTGCAACCAGTTGCACAGGGAGTCTTCTTTTCCCAGTAGTGTGCCTTCAGCAGCTGTACATGGTTGAACCTTGCAGCCAGCTGGCCCAGGGGCCACGCTTGCCTACCAATGCACCTGTAGCAATCAAGGCCCTGCCACAATAGAAGGGCACATGCAGCCCACAAAGGGAACACCCCTCGAGCTTCTGGCTCTAATTACCAGAGGCGGATTATGCTGTTGGGCCCCACAAGACATCTCCTACATAAGGCCACTTTTCCAAGATTGGGAGATGTAGCTGGTCTACTTAATACATAAATATAAACACAGAGAATTAGGCAAAAGAAGGGGACAAAGGAAAATATTCCAAATGAAAGAACAAGACAAATTCTCAGAAAAAGAATTAAATGAAACAGAGATAAGCAATCTATCTGATAAAGAGTACAAAGTAAAGGTCATAAGGACGCTCACTGAACTTGGGAGAAGAATAGATGAGCATAGTGAAAACTTCAACAAGGAGTTAGAAAGTGTAAAAAATAATCAATCAGAGCTGAAGAATAAAATAACTGAAATGGAAAATTCACCAGAGGGAATCAACAGCAGATTGGATGACAAAGAAGAATGGGTCAGTGATCTGTATGACAGAGTAGAGGAAATCACTCAAACTGAACAGAAAAAAGAATTTAAAAATTGGGTACATTTTAAGGGACCTCTAGGGCAACATCAAGCTTACTAACATTTGCATTATAGGTGTCCCAGAATGAGAAGAGAGTGAGAAAGGGGCAGAAAAATTATTTGAAGAAATAACAGCTGAAAACTTCTCTAACCTGGGGAAGGAAACAGACATCCAAGTTCAGGAAACACAGAGAATCCTAAACAAGATGAACCCAAAGAGGCTCACACCTAGACACATTATAATTAAAAGGTCAAAAGTTAAAAATAAAGAGGGAATCTTAAAAGCAGCAAGGGAAAAGCAAGAAGTTAGATACAAGAGAACTCCCATAAGACTATCAGCTGACTTTTCAGCAGAAAGCTTACAGGCTAGAAGGGAGTGGCGTGATATATTCAACCTGCTGAAAAGAAAACACTTACAACTGAGAATACTCTACCCAGCAAGGTTATCATTCAGAATGAAAGGAGAGACAAAGAGTTTTCTGGACAAGCAAAAACTAAAGCAGTCCATCACCACTAAACTAAGACAAGAAAAAGAAATAAAAGGCATACAAATTAGAAAGGAAGAAGTAAAACTGTTACTATTTGCAGATTACATGATGCTATATATAGAAAACCCTAAAGACTCCACCAAAAAACTATTAGAACTAATAAGTGAATTCAGTAAAGTTGCAAGATACAAAATAAATATACAGAAATCAGTTGCATTTCTATACACTAAAAATGAACTATCAGAAAGAGAAATTAAGAAAACAATCCCATTTACAATTACATCAAAAAGAATAAAATACCTAGTAATAAATTTAACCAAGGAGGTGAAAGATCTGTACACTTAAAACTATAAGACATTGATGAAAGAAATTGAAGACCACACAAATAAGTGGAAAGATACACTGTGCTCATGGGTTGGAAGAATTAATACTGTTAAAATATCCATACTACCCAAAGCAATCTACAGATTCAATGCAACCCAAGGGCATTTTTCACAGAACTAGAACAAATAATCCTAAAGTTAGTATGGAATCAAAAAGACTCTGAATAGCCAAAGAAATCATGAGAAAAAAAAAAAGAACAAAACTGGAGGTATCACACTCCCTGATTTCAAACTATACTACAAAGCTATAGTAATCAAAAGAGTATGGTACTGGCACAAAAGCAGACACATAGATCAATGGAACAGAATAGAAAGCCCAGAAATAAATCCATACCTATATGGTCAATTAATCTACAACAAAGGAGTCAAGAATATAAAACGGGGAAAAGACCATCTCTTCAATAAATTGTGTTGGAAAAGAGGACAGATACATGCAAAAGAATGAAACTGGACCACTTTCTTACACCATATAGAAAAAGAAACTCAAAATGGATTAAAGACTTAAATGTAAGACCTGAAACCATAAAACTCCTAGAAGAAAACCATAGGTAGTAAACTCTTTGACATTGGTCTTAGCAGTATTTTTTTTGTATGTTTCCTCAAGCAAGGGCAACAAAAGCAAAAATAAACAAATGGGACTACATCAAACTAAAAAGCTTTTACACAGTGAAGGAAACCTTCAACAAAACAGAAAGGCAACTTACTGAATGGGAGAATATAGTTGCAAATGATACATCCAATAAAGGGTTAATATCGAAAATATATAAAGAACTACAACTCAATATGAAAAAAACCAAATAATCTGATTAAAAAATGGGCAGAGTTGGGGCTGGCCTGGTGGCACAGTGGTTAAATTTGCACATTCTGCTTTGGCAGCCCAGGGTTCACTGGTTCGGATCCTGGGTGCGGACCTGCACACCACTTGTCAAGCCATGCTGTACCAGGCGTCCCACACATAAAGCAGAGGAAGATGGGCACGGATGTTAGCTCAGGGCCAGTCTTCCTCGGCAAAAAAGAGGAGGATTGGTGGCAGATGTTAGCTCAGGGCTAATCTTCTTCTTCTTCAAAAAAAATGGGCAGAGGATCTGAATATACATTTTTCCAAATGGCCATACAGATGACCAACAGGTACATGAAAAGATGTTCAACATCACTAATCATCAGGGAAATGCAAATCAAAACCACAATGAGATATCACCTCACACCTGTCAGAATGGTTATTATGAAAAAGAGAAGAAATAGCAAGTGTTGGAGAGGATGTGGAGAAAAGAGAACCCTTGTGCACTATTGGTTGGAATGTAAATTGGTGTAACCATTATGGAAAACAGTATGGAGGTTCTTCAAAAAATTAAAAATAGAACTATCATACTATTCAGCAATACCAATTCTGGGTATTTATGTGAAGAAAACGAAACACTAAGTCAAAAAGATATATGCACCTCTATGGTCATTGTAGCATTATTTACAATAACCTAAATTTCCATTAGTAGATGAATGGATAAAGAAGATGTGGTGCATATATATACAATGGAATATTACTCAGCCATAAAAAAGAATGAAATCCTTCCATTTGCAACAACACAGATAGATCTAGAGGGCATTATGCTAAGTGAAATAAGCCAGATAGAGAAAGAACACTATTATATGATTTCACTTATATGTGGAATCTAAAAAAACAAAACAAATGAACCAACAAAAGAGGAACAGACTCATAGATACAGAGAACAAATTGGTGGTTGCCAGAGGGGAGGCGGGTTGGGGGCAGGACAAAATTGGTGAAGGGGATAAGAGGTACACACTTCCAGTCATAAAATAAATAATTCACTGTGATGTAATGCATAGCATAGGGAATATAGTCAACAATATTGTAATAGCTCTGTATGATGACAGATGGTTATTAGTCTTATCAGGGTGATCATTTTGTAATGTAAATAAATGTCAAATCACTATGTTGTTCACCTGAAACTAACATAATATTGTATGTCAACTACACTTCAATTTTTAAAAATGGATAAAATCATCAATTAACATTATGTATATTTTTCCACAAAAAATGTTGGGAAGCTAAAGTGACCTAAATAGATCTAAGGTTTCTACACTCCACTCAAAGTGGTGAAACAGCAATACCAGTAGGTATTGATAAGTTACATATGTATATGGTAATACCAAGAGCAACCACAAAGAAAACTATTCAAAATTATATATTCAAAAATGCTACAAATAATTCAAGATAGAATCCTAAAAATATTGAAGTAACCCACAGGAAGGCAAGAAAAAAGAAACAGAGGAATGAGAAACATAAGAAATAAACAGAAACAAATAATAAAATAGTGGACTTAAACCCTAACATATCAATAATTAACTTAAATGTGAATGGTCTAAATACACCAATTAAAAGACAGAGATTCAAAGACAGGATTAAAAAACACAGCTCAACTGTATGCTGTCTACATGAATCTCACTTCAAACATAATGACATCTGTAGGTTAAAAGTAAAAGATGGAAAAGGATATATCATGAAAAATAAAAGAAAGCAAGAGTGGGTATATTAATATCAGATAAAGTAGTCTTCTGAGCAAAGAAAATTATTGCAGATAGGAAAGGTTACCTAATGATAAAGTGTCAATCTACCAAGAAGATGTAGCAACTATAAATGAGTGTGCACTGAACAACAGAGCTTCAAAATACATGAAGTAAAAGCTAATAAAGCTAAAAATGGAAGTAGATAAATCCATAATTTTAGCAATTGATAGAATTACTAGACAGAAAATCAGTAAGGACATAGAAAAACTCAACAACAGCATCAACCAACAGGATCTAATTGACATAAATAGAACACTCAACAATAGCAAAATACACACTTGTTTCAAGTGTGCATGGAACATTCACCAATATAGACCCTATCCTGAATCATAAAAGAAATGTTAACAAATATAAAGCATCCAAATAATAGGGAAGCCTTAAAAAGGAAGGAAATCTTATTACATGTTACAACATGGATGAACCTTGAGGATGTTATGCTAAATAAAATAAGCCAGTCATAAAAAGACAGATACTTTATGATTCCATCTATATGAAGTATCTAAAGTAATCAAATTCATAGAAACAGAAACTACAATGGTGGTTACCAGGGCCTGGGGTGAGGGGGCAATGGGGAGTTGTTATTTAATGGGTATAGAGTGTGCAAGATGAAAAAGTTCTGGAGATCTGTTTCATGACAATATGAATATACTTAACACTATTGAACTTTACACTTAAAAATAGTTAAGATGATTTTTAAAAATTACATGGAGCATGTATTATGGGCATAATGGAATGAAACTAGAAATTAATAACAGGTAGACAGAAGATATATAGATGGCCAACAGGCATATGAAAAGATTCTCAACATCATTAGCTATCAGGGAAATGCAAATCAAAACTACAATGAGGTATCACCTCACTCCAGTCACAATGGCTATAATAACAAGACAGGAAACAACAAATGTCGGAGAGGATATGGAGAGAAGGGAACCCTTGTTCACTGCTGTTGGGAGTACAAACTGGTGCAGCCACTATGGAAAGCAGTATGCAGTATCCTCAGAAAATTAAGGATAGATCCACCATATGATCCAGCTATCCCACTGCTGGGTATTTATCCAAAGAACTTGAAAACGCAAAGGTAAAGATACATGCACCCCTATGTTCATTGCAGCATTATACACAATAGCCAAGACATGGAAGCAACCTAGATGCCCATCAAGGGACAAATGGATAAAGAAGATGTGGTATTTATACACGATGGACTACCACTCAGCCATAAGAAATGATGAGATCTGGTCATGTGTGACAACATGGATGGGCCTTGAGGGTATTATGCTGAGTGAAATAAGTCAGAGGGAGAAAGTCAAATACCATATGATCTCAATCATAAGTAGAAGATAAAAACAACGACAAAAAGAAAACACATAGCATTGGAGATTGGATTGGTGGTTAGCATAGGGGATGGTGGGGAGGGCAAAAGGGGTGATTAGGCTCACATGTGAGGGGATGGACTATAATTAGTTTTCGGGTGGTGAACATGATGTAATGTGCACAGAATTAGAAATATGATGTACACCTGAAAATAAATCATTAATTAAAAGAATAAAAAACCTAAACTAAAAACAACAAAAAAAGAAAAAAAATAATTTGGCCTTTGAGTCAGAGTACAGATTAATTAAAACAAAGAATAATTTTAAATTATATATAAAAAAATAACAGACAGTAGGAAAATCTCCAAATATTTGGAAATTGAACAACACACTTCCAAATAACCCATGGATCAAAGACAAAAATTTTACAAGACATAGAACTCAATGAAAATGAAAATATAAAATATCAAAATCTTTGGGATTCAACTAAAACAGAGCTGAGAGTGAAAGTTATAGCCCTATATGCTTATATTAGAAAAGAGAAAAACATCTCAAATAAAAAATCCAAGTTCCTACCTCAAAAAAATAGAAAACAGAGCAAAGTAAACCCAAAGCAAGTAGGAGAAAGGAAATAATAAACAAAAGTTCAGAAATCAATAAAATTGAAACAAGAAACATACATAAAACTAAGGTAACAAAAATCTGTTTCTTTAAACAAATCAATAACATTCATACATCTCAGTAAGATTGATTAAAACAAAAAGAAAGTAGACATAAATCACAAATATCAGGAATGAACCAGTGGATTCGACAACACATCTTGCAGCTATTAAAAGGATAACAAAAAGAACAAAGTTGGAGGTCTCACACTTTCTGATTTCCAAACTTATTACAAAGCTACAGTAATCAAAATAGTGTGGCACTGGCATAAAGGTAGACATACAGACCAATAGAATGGAATAGAGAGTCAAGAAATAAACTCTTGCATATGTGGTGAAATGATTTTTGGCAAGGGTGCCGAGACCACTCAACGAAGAAAGGACAGTCTTTTCAACAAATGGTATTTAGAAAATTGGATATTTATATGCAAAAGGATGAAATTGGATCCTTATCTTACACCATATACCAAAATTAACTCAAAATGGATCAAATACATAAACATGTGAGCTAAAACTATAAAACTCTTAGAAGAAAACATGGAGGAAAATCTTTGTGACACTGGGTTTGTCAATAATTTCCTTGATATGACACCAAAAGCACAGGCAACAAAGGAAAAAAATAAATAGATTGGATTACATCAAATTAAAACCTTCTGTATATCAAAGGACACAATCAACAGAGCAAAAGGCAACCTAGGGAATGAATGAAAATATTTGCAAATCTTGTATCTGATAAGGGGTTATGTATTATTTTGCTAGGACTGCCATACCAAAATACTACAGACTGGGTATGTCTTAGTCTTCTCGGGCTGTCATAACAAAAGGGTATAGACTAGATGGCTTAAACAGCAGAAATTTATTTTCTTACAGTTCTGGAGGCTGGAAATCCAGCAAGGTCAGGTTCTGGTGAGAGTTCTCTACCTGGCTTGCAGATGACGACCTTCTCACTGTGTCATCACATGGCCTTTCTTCAGTGTATGCACATGGAAAGAGAAAGATCTCCCTCTTTTTCTCTTCTTGTAAGGCCATCAATCCCATCTGATTCAGACCCCAAACTTATGACCTCATTTATCCTTAATTACCTCCTAAAAGCCTCATTTCCAAATACAGTAACATTGGGAGTTAGGACATCAACATACGAACTTTGGAGGGACCCAGTTCGGTCCATATCTGAGTAGATTAAACAAGAGAAACTTATTTTCTCACAGTTCTGGAGGGTGTAAGTCCAAGATCAGAGTGACAACAGGGTTCTTCTGGGGCCTCTATCCTTGGCTTGCAGATGGCTGCCCTCTTGCTGTCTCTTCACCTGGTTGTCCTTCTATGCACATGCACCCTTGATGTGTCTTTGTGTGTTCAAATGACCTCTTCTTATAAGGACACTGTCAGATTGGATTAGGATCAGCCTTAATGACATCATTTTAATTTAATCACCTCTTTAAAGGCCCTGTCTCCAAATACAGTCATATTCTGAGATATGGGGGCTAGAGTTTTAACATTTTAGGGGGACGCACTCCCATAACATGTTAATATCCAGAATATATAAAGAACTCCTACAACTCAACCACAAAAAAACAAACAGGCTGATTAAAAAATGGACAAAGGACTTGAATAAACATCTTTCCAAAGCAGATATACAAATGGCCAACATGCACATGAAAAAAATGCACATCACTAGCAATAAGGGAAATGCAAATCAAAACCACATGAGATACCACCTCACAGCCATTAGGATGACTACTATTTAAGAAAAAAAACAGAAAATAAGTGTTGGTGAAGGCGTACAAAAATAGAACCCTGTGCTCTGCAGTGGGAACATAAAATGGTGCAGCCACTATGGAAAATAGTATGATGGTTCCTCAAAAATTTAAAAACAGAATTACCATATTATCCAGCAATTCTACTTCTGAAGTTGAAGTAGACAATTGAAATCAAAGTCTAAAGGAGATATTTGTACACTCATGTTCATAGTGGCATTTTCCACAATAGCCAAAATGTGGAAGCAACTCAAGTGTCCATCAATGGATAAATGGATAAACAAAATGTGATATATTCATACAATGGAATATTATTCAGCCTTGAAAAGGAAGGAAATTTTGACATATGCTACAAAGTGGGTGAATCTTGAGGACACTATGCTAAGTGAAATATGTCAGTCGCAAAAATACAGATACTGTATGATTTCACTTATATGAGATATCTAGAGTAGTCAAATTCATAGAGACATAAAGTAGAATGGTGGTTACCAGGGCCTGGGTATAGAGTTTTGGTTTTGCAAGATGAAAAAGTTCTTGAGATTGGTTTACAACACGGTGGATGTACTTAATGCTACTGAACTGTACAGTTAAGAATGGTTAAGGTAGCAAATTTCATATTATGTACGTTTCACCAATTATAAAAGGATTTTTAAAATGAGATACTAAAAATAATTTTATGTTTAGTTTGATAGCTGAGCAGAAATGGATCAAACCTCAAAAACCAGAAACTACCAAAATGCAGCCAAGAAGATATAGACAACCTGGATACACATACAATCATTAAAGAAAATGAATATATGTTAAAATCTTCCAAAAAGGAAAACTCCAGGACCAGATGATTTCACTGGATAATTTTAGCAAACATTCAAAGAATATATCACCAATTTTACATAAACATGGAAGAAGAGAGAACAGTTCCCAACTCATCTTATGAAGGTAGAATAACCCTGATATCAAACAAGACAAAGACTGCATACAAAAAAGTACAGACCAATATCCTTCCTGAATGTAGATTCAAGAACCCCTCCCCCAATTTTAACAAATGGAATCCAATAATGTGTAAAAAAAATCTGCCACAACCAAGTAGGATTTACTCCAGGTATGCAAGTCTGGTTCAATATTCAAAAATCAGTCGATGCAATTCAGCATATCCACAGGATAAAGAAGAAAAATAATATTTATCATCATATGATTTTTCTTCTTTAGCCTGTTGATATGTGGGATTGGCACATCAATTCACACAGAAGAAGGGTTGTACAAAATCCAACATCCATGCTTGATTACAGGAAGAAAATACTCTCGCTACACATGGAACAGAGAGGAACTTCATCAACCTGAACAGAGCATCTTTAAAAAAAACCCTACAGGTAATATCATACTTAATGGAGTAAGAGTAAATGGTCCTTTTTTAAAATTGAGGATAAGGCAAGGATATCTACTCTCATCATAGTACTGAACGATCTAGCCACTGCAATAAGGTGAGGAAAAGAAAGAAAAGTAATATGAATTGGAAAAGAAGAAATAAAACTTTCTCTATTCACAGACAACATGATTGTCTTTGTAGAAAATGAAAGGAATCTACAGAAAAATACCCTAGACTAATAAGTGAGTTCAGCAAAGCCACACAATACAAGATCAACATACAAAAGTCATTTACATTTCTACACACTATGAACAAATGGAAAACAAAACATAAAAAGGCAATACTATTTACAATTGCTCCAAAGGAAATGAAATACTTTATGTATAAATCTAACAAAAAGTGTCCAAGATCTGTATGATGAAAATTATGCTTGCTGACAAAAGAAATCAAATCAAAGAAGACCTAAATGCCAAAACTGGAGAAGGAGTAGTCCAGGCCAACCATCTCACCAACAATCAACCAACATGAGAAGGAAAGGTAGAACCATGTGGCCCCACCATTACACATTAAAAGAGCACACCACATAGAAGAGAAAATCGACCCAGAGAGACCAATATTAAGGCATATTCTAGCAAAATTACTGGACCTTTTTTCTTAAGGGAAAATATTTTTGGAATTTAGGGAAAAAGAAGAACTTGTGATCTACAAAGTAAAAAAATTTAAATTATCAAGAGGTTGGTGACAAGATGATGGCATAGGAAGAGTCTGAACTCATGTCCTCCTTGACACAAGCAATTTACAACTATTCTTGGAACAATTACCTCTGAGAGAACTAAAAACTGGATAAAAAGAACCCCCATAACAAGGAACAGTTCTGACTGAGGTAGAAGAGGCAAAAATTCCTTTCTGGAGAGAAAAAAAAGCCACCTTCACAAGCTGCAGAGTTTCACTCCTGGCCAGGAGCAAGCCTAAGGTACACAGCCTTCCCTGAAGGAGTAGGGAATCTGAGCAGGGGAGCATTACTGCTGTAAGCATCCTTTGGACTCAGCACATCTGAGACCAGTCTCATAATATCTGGTTTTGCTGGCTATTAACTACAATGGGGAATATCCCTAGAAAAGCTATCCAACATAAGTGGAAAAAAGCTGGCTCTTAAAGAGCCCATGCATAAATTCATCCATTTCAAAAATCAACCTAAACTCCAAGAAAGAAAGGTGCACAGTCCTTTCTTGAAAATAGACTCACCTGATAGGCTCTGGGCACATCTCGTGAGAGGTGAGAGCTCTCCAAGGACTGAGACATCGCTGGTAGCCATTACTGTAACCTAGTACAGGCATGCTGACACAGATGCTGGCAGACACTGTTGGAATTCTTAAATTGCCTGTTAGCCAAGGGTATGCCCTGCTCACTAGAACCCCAATTTAATCCAGCAAAGCCAGGGAAGGCAGCCCCACCCTAGGGACTGGCCCCACACAACAGCAAGCCCTTGGGCAACATGTGGGCCTGCATAGACTGGATGCTTGAATCCTCTGCAGGCAGGTGAGTGGATCCACCACTGCAGGGCAGGATGTGCACAAGGAGTGGGTGGAGTGTGTGGGTCATTGGTGGAGCGTATGGGGGCCTGTACAGTGGAGTGACTGGGTCCTCTTCAGGGGGTCGGGACATGCACATGGGCCAGGACTGTGTTGATGGTGTGTGTGGACCTGTGGGCCGTGGAGCTTCTTAGCTGTAGATGACTTGTGCTTCTCAAACAGCCACATAGGGGATTGGCCCCACCTTCCAAAGCCTGGAACAATTGAGTGCTCCCATGCCTGGGGCCAAACCCACTCAGCTGCAATCCTGAGAGAGCTGACAAGAGCCTCACAGGTTGGAAGACTACAGCAAGTTTAAGCCCCTGAGCCTAGCAACCAGCCACGCTGGGGGTCTGCCCATGTAACAGAAAAACTGCAACAGGAATGTGCTCTTAGATGCTGCAGGTAACTGTGCTGGGGCTCCCCAAACCTGGTAATGTGACTGAAGAGTCCATAGCAGCCACACATAGCTGAGAATTACAATCATCTGGCCAGGGGAACAGCCTAGCCCCCATGAGCACCTGCAGCAAGAGCAACCCTGCCACAAGAGAAGGACACATATAGCTCACACAGGGGTCACTCTTGGAACATTTGGAACTTGTGATGAGAGGGAAGCACACTCTTGGGCCTCATAAAGCATCTCTTATATAATGCCACCTCTCCAAGATCAGGAGACATAGTTGACCCACCAAATACATAGATATAAGCACAGAGAAAGAGGCAAAATGAAGAGACAAAGGAATACATTTCAAGCAAGGAAACAGGACAAAACCCCAGAAAAAGAACTAAATGAAAGAAAAATGAACAATCTACCAAAGAGTTCAAACAAAAAGTCATAAAGATGCTCACTGACCTTGGGAGAAGAGTGGATGAACTCAGTGAGAACATCAATAAAGAACTGGAAAATAAATATGTGGTGACAGAAAAGAAATAACGTACAACCGAAATCTCATATTGATGTAAACTGTCATGAACTTAATAAAAAAAAAGAATTGGAAAAATATAAAAAAGAACCAATCAGGTCGGGCCTGGTGGCATAGTGGTTAGGTTCACATGCTCCACTTTGGCAGCCCAGTATTGCTGGTTTGGATCACAGGCGTGGACCTAGGCACTGTTTACCAAGCCATGCTGTGCCAGGCGTCCCACATATAAAATAGAGTAAGATGGGCAAGAATGTTAACTCAGGGCCAATCTTCCTCAGCAAAAAGAGGCAGATTGGTGGCAGATGTTAGTTCAGGGCTAATCATCCTCAAAAAAAAAAAAAAGGAACTGACCAGAAATGAAGAATAAAATACTGGAAATGAAAAATTCACTAGTGGGACTCAATAGCAGAGTAGCTAATAGGGAAGAACAGATCAGTGAGCTGGATTAAAGACTAGAGGAAATCACCCAAGCTGAACAGATAAAAGAAAAAAGAATTTAAAAGAACAAGAACAGTCTAAGGGAACTCTGGTACAACATCAAGCACACTAACATTAGTATTATAGGTGCCCCAGCAGGAGAAGAGAGAGACAAAGGGGCAGAGAATCTATTTGAAGAAATAATAGCTGAAAATTTTCCTAACCTAAGGAAAGAAACAGACATCCAGATGCACCAAAGAAGATAAACCCAAAGAGGCCCACACCAAGACACATTATAATTAAAATGTCCAAAATTAAAAATAAAGAGAGAATCTTAAAAGCCACAAGAGAGAGGCAACAGGTTATATACAAAGGAAACCCAATAAGGCTATCAGGTGACTTCTCAGCATAAAGCTTACAGGCTAGAAGGGAGTGGCATGATACATTTGAAGTGCTGAAAGGGAAAAACCTACAACCAAGAATACTCTACCTGGCAAGGATATCATTCAAAATGGAAGGAGAAATAAAGAGCTTCCCAGACAAGCAAAAATTAAAGGAGTTTATCACCAAGAAATTAGCTTTACAAGAAATGCTAAAGGGACTTAAGTGAGAAAGGAAGACCACAAATAGGAATAAGAAAGTTATCCAAGAAAAAAAGGCAATAAAATCACTGGTAAAGGCAAAAATACTGTAAAGTCAACAGATCAACCACCTATGAAATAACATGAAGGTCAAAAGACAGAGGTACTAAAATTACCTATTTCAATGATAAGAGGGTAATGGATAGACACACACAAAAGAGGTTAGAGATGATATCAAAAACATAAAATGTGGGAGGAGGGGAGTAAAAGAGTAGAGGTTTTAGAAAGAGGTCAAACTAAAGAGACCATCAACTCAATATAGATTACTATATATGTAGCCTCATGGTAATCACAAACCAGAAACTTGTAATAAATACACAAAAACATTAGGAGAAAGGAACCCTAACATAATACTAAAGAAAGGCATCAAACCAAAAGGGAAGAGAGCAAGAGAAAAAGAAAGGAACAGAGAATAACTACTAAAACACCCAGAAAAAAAAGTAACAAAATGGCAACAAGTACATACTTATCATTAGCTACTTTAAATGTCAATGAACTAAATGTTCCAATCAAAAGGCATAGAATGGCTCATCAGATAAAAAAAAACAAGACCCATACATATGCTGCATATAAGAGACACACTTCAGACCTAAAGACACTCACAAACCAAAAGTGAAAGGGTGGAAAAAGATACTCGATGCAAATGGCAACAAAAGAAAGCTGGTATAGCAATACTTATATCAGACAAAATAGACTTTGAAACAAAAACTGTAACAAGAGACAAATAAGGGCATTACATCATGATAAAGGGAACAATCCAACAAGAGGTTATAACGCTTGTAAATATCTATGCACCCAACATAGGAGCACCTAAATATAAAGCAATCATTAACAGACATAAAAGAAGAAACAGACAATAATGCAATAATAGTAGGGGACTTTAACACTCCACTTACACCAATGGATAGATCATCCAAACAGAAGATCAATAAGGAAACACTGGCCTTAAAGGACACATTAGACCAGATGGACTTAGTAGATCTATACAGAACATTCCATCCCCAAACCGTAGAATACACATTCTTTTCAAATGCACAGGAAACATTCTCCAGGATTGATCACATATTAGATCACAAAACAAGTTTCAATAAATTCAAGAAGATTTAAATAATACCAAGCATCTTTTCTGACCACAAAGGTATGAAACTAGAAATCAACTACAGGAAGAAAATTAGAGAAGTAACAAAAATTAGAGATTAAACAAAATGCTACTGAACAATGATTGGGTCAATGAAGAAATCAAAGGAGAAATCAAAAAATACCTGGAGACAAATGAAAATGAAAATACAACATGCCAAAATATATGGGCCACAGCAAAAGTGTTCTAAGAGGGGAGTTTATAGCAATTCAGGCCTACCTCAACAAACAAGAAAATCCCAAATAAATAATCTAACAGTGCACCTAAAGAAACTGGAAAAAGAGGAACAAACAAAGCCCAAAATCAGCGGAAGGAAGGAAATAATAAAAATCAGAGCAGAAATAAATGAAGTAGAGACTAAAAAAAAAAAAAAAAAAGAAAGAAAAAAATCAATGAAACCAAGAACTGGTTCTTTGAAAAGATAAACAAAAGTGGCAAAACTTTAGCTAGACTCACCTAGAAAAAGGAGAGAGGGCTCAAATAAATAAAATCAGTAATGAAAGAGGAGAAATTAGAATGGATACCTCAGAAATACAAATGATTATAAGAGAATACTACTAAAAGCTATGCCTCAACAAATTGGATAATCTAGACGAAATGGATAAATTCTTAGAATCATACAACCTTCAAAAAACGAATCAAGAAGAAAGAGAGAATTTGAATAGACAAATAACCAGTAAGGAGATCGAAACCTCCCCCAAAATAAAAGTCTAGGACCAGATGGCTTCTCT
The DNA here is from genome assembly GCF_041296235.1 of Equus asinus. Lineage (NCBI taxonomy): Eukaryota > Metazoa > Chordata > Mammalia > Perissodactyla > Equidae > Equus > Equus asinus. The sequence goes on from NC_091820.1 coordinate 35,090,726, forward strand.
GATGAATTCTACCAAACATTCAAAGAAGACTTAATACCTATCCTTCTCAAACTCTTCCAAAAAATTGAAGAGGAGGGGAGGCATCCTAACTCATTCTACGAAGCCAACATTACCCTGATACCAAAACCAGACAAGAGCAATGCAAAAAAAGAAAATTACAGGCCAATATCACTGATGAACATCAATGCAAATCTTCTCAACAAAATATTAGCAAATCAAATACAACAATACATTAAAAATATCATACATCATGATCAAGTGGCATTTATTCCAGTGATGCAGGACTGGTTCAACATCTGCAAATCAATCAACGTGATACACCACACTAACAAAATGAAGAATAAAAATCACATGATCATCTCAATAGATGCAGAGAGAGCATTTGACAAGATACAGCATCCATTTGTGATAAAAATTCTGAACAAAATGTGTATAGAAGGAAAGTATCTCAACATAATAAAGGCCATATATGACAAACCCACAGCTAATATCATTCTCAATGGAGAAAAACTGAAAGCTATCCCTCTAAGAACAGGAACCAGATAAGGATGCCCACTTTCACCACTCTTATTTAACATAGTATTGGAAGTGCTAGCCAGAGCAATCATGCAAGAGAAAGAAATAAAAGGGATCCATATTGCAAAGAAAGACGTGAAACTGTCACTATTTGCAAATGACATGATTTTATATATAGAAAACCCTAAAGAATGCACCAAAAAACTTTTGAAAATAATAAATGAATATGGTCAGGTGGCAGGATACAAAATCACTGTACAAAAATCACTTGCATTTCTCTATGCTAACAACGAAGTAGCAGAAAGACAAATTAAGAATACAATCTTATTTACAACTGCAACAAAAGAATAAAATACCTAGGAATAGACTTAACCAAAGATGTGAAAGATCTGTACACTGAAAACTATAAAACATTGTTAAAAGAAATTGAAGAAGGGCTGGCCCCGTGGCGGAGTGGTTAAGTTTGCGCGCTCCGCTGCAGGCGGCCCAGTGTTTCGTTAGTTCGAATCCTGGGCGCGGACATGGCACTGCTCATCAGACCACACTGAGGCAGCATCCCACATGCCACAACTAGAAGAACCCACAACGAAGAATACACAACTATGTACCAGGGGGGCTTTGGGGAGAAAAAGGAAAAAATAAAATCTTTAAAAAAAAAAAAAAAAGAAATTGAAGAAGACACAAAGAAATAGAGAGACACTCTGTGCTCTTGGATTGGAAGACATGACATAGTTAAAATGTCCATACTTCCTAAAGCAATCTACAGATTCAATGCAATCTCTGTCAAAGTTCCAACAACATTTTTCACAGAAATAGAACAAAGAATCCTAAAATTTATATGGAACAACAAAAGACCCCAATAGCCAAAGGAATCCTGAGAAAAAGAGCAAAGCTGGAGGTATCACACTCCTGAATTTCAAAATACACTGCAAAGCTATAGTAACCAAAACAGCATGGTACTGGCACAAAAACAGACACACAGATCAATGGAACAGAATCGAGAGCCCGGAAATAAACTCACACATCTATGGACAGCTAATTTTCGACAAGGGAGCCAAGAATATGCAGTGGAGAAAGGAAAGTCTCTTCAATAAATGGTGTTGGGAAAACCGGACAGCCACATGCAAAAGAAAGAAAGTAGATCATTACACCATGCACAAAACTTAACTCAAAATTGATTAAAGCCTTGAATGTAAGACCTGAAACCATGAAACTTCTAGAAGAAAACATACACTGTACACTCTTCTACATCAGTCTTAGCAGCATACTTTTAAGTACTATGTCTGCCCAGGCAAGGGAAACAAAAGTAAAAATAAACAAATGGGATTACATTAAGCTATCAAGCTTCTGCACAGCAAGGGAAACCATCAACAAAATGAAAAGACAACCTAACAATTGGGAGAAGATATTTTCAAACCATATGTCTGTTAAGGGGTTAATATCCAAAATATACAAGGAACCCATACAACTCAACAACAACAAAACTAACAATCCAATTAAAAAATGGGCAAATATCTGTACAGACATTTCTCCAAAGAAGATATACAGATGGCAAACAGGCACATGAAAAGATGTCCAACATCATTAACCATTAGGGAAATGAAAATCAAAACTACAATGAAATATCATCTCACTCCCATCAGAGTGGCTATATTTAACAAGACAGGAAACAATAAGTGTTGGAGAGGTTGTGAAGAGAAGGGAACCCCTATAGGCTGCAGGTGGGATTGCAAACTGGTGCAGACGCTATGGAAAACAATATGGAGATTCTTCAAAAAATTAAGACTAGAACTACCATATGATCCAGCTATTCCACTGCTGGGTATTTATCCAAAGAATATGAAAACACGAATGTGTAAAGATACACACATCCCTATGTTCATTGCAGCATTATTCACAATAGCTAAAACTCGGAAGCAACCTAGGTGCCCATCTAAGGGATGAATGGATAAAGATGATGTGGTATATATACACAATGGAATACTACTCAGCCATAAGAAACAATGAAATCTGGCCATTTGTGACAACATGGATGAAACTTGAGGGCGTTATGCTAAGTGAAATAAGTCAGAGGGAGAAAGTCAAATATCATATGACCTCACTTATAAGTAGAAGATAAAAACAACAAACAAATGCAGAGAAACACAGATTGGGTTGATGGTTACCAGAGGGGAAGTGGGGAGGGAGGAGGGCAAAAGGGGGTGATTAGGCACATGTGTGTCGTGATGGATTGTAATTAGCCTTTGGGTGGCGAACATGATGTAATCTACACAGAAATCGAAGTATAATGATGTACACCTGAAATTTATATAATGTTATAAACTGTTACTTCAATAAGAAATTTAGATTATTACCAGACTTTTCAACACAAACATGTTTTTGTTTGTTTGTTTATTTTTTTGGTGAGGAAGATTGGCCCTGAGCTAGTGTCTGTTGCCAATATTCCTCTTTTTGCTTAAGGAACATTGTCACTGAACCAACATCTGTGCCAAGCTTCCTCTGTTTTGTGTGTGGGACACTGCAACAGCCTGGCTTGATGTGCAGTGTGTAGGTCCACACCCGGGATCTGAACCTGCAAACCCCAGGCCACTGAAGCAGAGCATGCGAACTTAACCACTACATCACTGAGTTGGCCCCTCAACACAAACATTTTATACCAGAACAAAATGGGGTCACATATTTAATATAGTTAAAGAAAGAGTGAGCTAAGGATTTTATATCTAGCAAAACTGAGTTTGTGGTATAAATGGCACAGAGAAACTGTTATTAAGATGCAAGACTCAGAGAATATCATTCCCATGAGCCCTTCCTGAAGAAGAATCTACTAGAGAATCAGCTCCGGATAACTAGATATATGTTTATAACCAGACATAAGGACGAGGTGTGAGCATTAAATATCTAATTTTTGTGAAACTAAGAATCAATACATGCTAAGTGGTAGAGAGTCTTATATAGGTTAATATGCTCTGATAATGTAAATATAATATGACTATATCTAAAAATTGGTGATGGAGGAAAACAAAGGGAACATGTGCCAAAAATGTTTTAATATCTCCAGTAATTATATTGGTAGTATTACTGGCATAAATATAAATGGTAAGGAAGTAAAAGAGATGAAGGAGGGATATATAGATTTGTGGACAATATTCAACTATAGTGTCTAGGGATTCACAATTAGTTTCACATTTAAAACTACAAAAAATTATAAGGAACTACTGTAAAAGTCACAATAGTGGTTTCTTATTGAGGGCAGGAGGGTCTGTGATTGAGATGTGGCACATGGAAGGGGCTTCTTGTGTGACTGGCAAAATTCTATTTCATACCTGGGTGGTTTTCACATTTTAATAATTCATTAAGCCATACGTTTGATCCATGTGGCTTTTTGTATATATGTTTTATTTTACAATAAAAAGATTATTTTTAAAAATAGAGTCTCATAAATAGATGTAAAAGTTGTCTCCTTCCCTATGTAGCTACAGAGAGTTAACCTTCTTCTTCCCAAACTATTTAAAAGAATCTGATCTGATAAAGTGTTGTTAGTTTGAAAACATTCACAACAATATAAATTTTGTTTCTCTGTGCAAAATAGAGACTTCTGTGTATTGAATAGCTGTTATCAATTGTTATATTCTCTCTTCGCATAAATCTAGCCTTGGAAATATCATTTGTACAACAGGATCTTGTAAGATTCCAAAAACTTGAGAAACTATTGCCATGTCCTGTGAAAACAGTCTCTAAAAGAAACCCATAATTCTTATTGGTTGTTTTATTTGATAAATTTTTGCCCTGGTAATAATGTTGCAATTGACATCTCTGTGTTACTAAAGGATTAAAATAGCTATTTGTAAGTTTGCTCTATTAAATCACAAGTTAACCATTGGCACTTTTCCCCCTCCCATATCAATGATTTTTAAAAGACCCTTTACTTTGAAAAATTTCTCATTTTAACAAAAAAAGTGTATTACAAGATGGAAAACTCTGTAATAGTGACAATGAATGAACTACTGTTAGACACAACAGGGTTGAATCTCACAATATTTAGCAAAAGAAACTGGAGACAAAAGACTATCATACTACATAATTCCATTTATGTAAAGTTCAAAAACAGGCAAAACTCATCTAAAATGTTAAAAGCTATGATATTGGCTAATATTTGGAGAGACTTAGTGACCAGAAGATAGCATGGGGGGAACCTTAAGAGGAGAAATAACTGGGAATACTTTGAGGTGGGATCCTACCATCACAGTAGTAGGTAATATCAAGCTAGCAGGCATTTGGAATGGCATCTTATTTTTCATTTGTCATTTTCCCCTGCATATATCTCTCCAGTTAGAACTTTATAGGAGGGTTGACAGTGGTCTGGGGAGAGATTCCATTATCCCTGGGTCCTCTGACAATCACATTATCTTAATTTCATAAAAATTGTACCAAAATAAACCAAATTCCTGGGAGAGAGATTCAGAAGATTGACTCATCAAAATGGTGGAAGAAACACACTGCAACCACAACAAAACTCTAATTCAAAAAAGAAAGAAGAGATCTTTAGTTCATCATCATCTGTTCAGTGCATATACTGCATCCAGCAGGGCACATAAGTGACAGGACAGTGAATCTCATGGTCATCAGTTGTCGTACTACATCCTTGGAAGGGAAACAAGTCTTTGCCAGCAAATCTGGCTGCTCTAGGTTCCACCTCCTGGCAGATTTCCCTTGTCTTTGTCCTTGTCCTTCAGGGACAGTCCTGGGAGGAATACTGGAGATAACTGACCCCAGAAAATTGTACGGCTACATCAGCCCATCTCTGGCTGGGGCTGGCAACTTTCTCCTGGAGCCTGGGGATTTCCAGAGAAGCTAGGACTCCTTGCCATGCTGCGTTAAATCATACACAGGCCCCTGTTCTCGAGGCTTGGGGTTTCTGGTGACACAACTCCTGTTGGCGATCTGTCGGTTTTGATTTTGTTTGAAAGACTCTGTTGTCCGTAAGCCAATGCCAGAAATTGCTCCACTACCTTCTAGCATTCAAATTTAGGAATGAAACCACTGAAGTTAGTTTGCTACTCTTTCTTTTGTAGATATTCTTTTCTGTCTGAAAAGTCAGTGCAGTGGTTCACAATTACATAGATCTGATTTTTTTTTAACCTTAAACATCCTTTTTATTTTGAAATAATTATAGATTCATAGGCACAGATCTTATTTTGAGTCTCAGCTCTGCCACTTGCCAGCTTTGTCCTTGGCAAGTTATTTAAACTCTCTGAACCTAAATTAACTCCTTGTAACATTTCCACCACTGCACTTACCTTCACACCCAACTCCCAGGACCATGCACTTGCCAACACTGATCCCCATCCACAGTAGCACTCCATCAATTAGTGCATCTGATCTTACAGCATCCTCTCTATTTCCCCAGAACCAGTGCACTAGGCAACACCACTGCATCTACCCTTACAGCATGAGAGTCCTTGAATTTCTAGGGCCAGAAACCCATGGTCCATTATACTGGCTTTGGAACTTCTCCATCAGTCTGCAACAGAATTCTGATAGTTTTTGTGTCCGTTAATCTATGGTCAGGACTTACTATCTTGACAATCTAGTGGCCTAGCTAATTCCATCCTGCCTCCAATCCCTGTTTTGCTTGGTCACTGTCCAGATCAATGCATTTTATCATTTTTCCTCTCTCTCTCTAATGCTCTGGCTTCCTCTGCTTTCATGTACTGCACTCTACCCCTTCTCCTTGCTCTCTCAGAACCTTACAACATGTTCCCTAGAACTTGTGTTCTGTGATACAGAGACTCTCCTACATTCTCAACTTCCCTGAATATTCTCTTCTTTTCCTGCCTTAACTCATCCCTAGCTATCCCCAGTCACCCTACTTCTACAGCAGCCCTCTGTAGTAAGGCTGCTCATTCTCATACTCCCCATGTACAGCAGAGTGGAGATACAAAGATGGTGTCATTATGACTCCACAGTGCTACTGTCGACCAATAACCCCTCTCTATCATGAAAAGAGCCATGCTCCTTTGAGGTTTCTGCCATTTGGCTCTACCATTCTTCATCACTGCCACCTACAAACCTGTTAGACATACCCCTTCATACATTTATAACCTTGGCACTTGGTTCACAGTCCTCTTCATCTCAACTCCTGCCGTCGTCCTGGATAAATTCAATATTCATCCTATCCAGCAACCTGTTCTCCTCTTCATGACCTCATCTCTAATGTCCTTTTCCTCCACTCATCTCAGTTCCTTATGTGTTGAATCACATCCTGGATTTTATCATAAAATGAAATTTCTCTACTTCAGAAACGTCCTATTTAAATATCCTACTCTGACCAAAGCCTTCTCTACTTACAGTTTGATACTCTACTGCTTTCACTCCACCTCTTCTTAGATGTCATCAAGATCGAGGGGACTGATCCATCTTCTTTCTCCCTTTTTTTCTTTTCCCTCTCTCCTGTGCCTTTTTTTCTCCTCTCCAAATTAGAATCCATGGTTCATGTTTTTAATGACTGTCTTGCAAATACCCCCAATTCCCTTTTCCCATTGACTTTGCAACCATTAGACAAATCCCAACCATGGATACCTATGTCCCCTCCGTGCTTGCATTTGGCTGCCAAGCACAGCTACAGAATGTCATATAATGTGTCACATTGTTACCACTGTAGGTAATTGGTGACAAACGAAGCCTTTAAACTGCCCAGGGATACTACTGTATTTCTCTTATGAATTTACTCCTCCATTATCATCAAATCTCTCACTCCACCTCCTATCCCTTCATACTCAGCAAATGACTTTGTCTTCTCCTTCACAGAGAAAATAAAAGCTCTGAGCTGAGAACAACCACATCTGTCCAGCACTAAATCTACAAAGCTATCTCTATTTGCACCAAACCTCCCTCCTTCGTTCCTCTTATCCAAATCTAACCTACCACTTGTATTTTCTTTGCCCTTCTGGCATTCTCAGTATCTTAAAGTATTGATTATCCCCTAGTGTTGCTGTATTTTCAACTTATGTGCATTGAAAGTGTAACCTATATGGCACTGTCTTCATTATCTCATGATTCACACACTTCTCCACCTCCTTCAGTCTAGTTGGGCCTCAACCACTCCTAAACATTCTTTTGTTCAGCTCATCAATGACCAACAAAGAAATGCTAAACTCAATGGCCACTTTTAAATCCTCATCTCATTGACCTCTCAACACCATTTAACACAGAGTTGATTACTCTCACTCATTTTGAACACATAGCCTTAACTTTCTTGTTAAGAAATTCCAGGACCAGTGCCATGCCTGAATGGCTAAGTTCGCCCGCTCCGCTTTGGCAGCACAGGGTTTCACAGGTTTAGATCCTGGGCCCTGACATAGCACCGCTCATCAGGCCATGCTGGGGCAGCATCCCACATAGCAGAGCCACAAGGATGTACAATTAGAATACACAACTATGTACTGAGGGGCATCGGGGAGAAGGGAAAAAAAAGGAAGATTGGCAACAGATGTTAGCTTAGGTGCCAATCTTAAAAAAAAAGGAGAAACAGTTATAAATTAAAATTAAAAAAAAGAAATTCCTACCACAGTGACAGAAACTTTTAATATATGCAACGATTAACTTTAGAAATTCGTGAAATATTTCTCCTAATGCTATTCTTTTTTTCTATGCTTTCTTCCTCAGAAATCTCACACACACCTATGGATCCAAGTACCACCAGTGTGCTGATAAAAAATGCTCATTATAAGAAATTCAAGCACTACAGAAAAGTACAAATAAGAAAGCCAAAAAAAGAAAAAAATCACCTCGAAATGCCATACTCCAAAACAGCCATCATTAACATTAGGTGAACATCATTTCAGACATGTCCCAATGCATGAGAAAACGTTGTTAAGTTTTTCTATAAGATGATGCACTAGTGGGCGATTTTCTTCTGTCCCTTGGGTTGTGTTTTCCTTCAAACTAGGTTTTAAACGTGCCGTTGCATGTTATGTTCCTGTTTACTTTTTTGCTTTACTATCTTTGCATAATAGCCTGTTTCTTTTCATCTTGTTCGTACTTAAATGGAAAGCTGTGTTCAGTCCGCTGTTTTCTCTGATATGGGGTGGATGAATTCTCCGACACTCATATTTACCTTATCTGGAAACTTTTTGCCCCCCTTCTCAGGACTCCTCTGTAAGATGTGTGTCTAGTTGTCAGCTCACTGTGGCTTAAGGGTTCCCGGAATGGTGGTAATAGTGGTGGTGGTGAATAGTCACTTGGAGGGTCTGGGCTCTACCACTTTTCAAATTCATGGCACGAGGTTAGCTGCCTTCCTTGTTCTGTTGTGGCTTGGTGTGCTTTTTGCTGGATTTTACTATTTTTCTTTTGGGTTCATTTTAGTAGGCACCGGAGGAGGGAAATTCTGGGGTTTGACTTTATGCCACCATGTTTTTTCCCTGGCAGCTGACAGCATAATTTATATTTCCATCCTGGACTTCTCTTTTGTTCTCTAGATCCGTATAACCAAAAGAGTCTTTGACATCTCCCCTTCTGTGTTGTGGCAGTCACTGTCCTTGGCCTACCCAAAAACAGTTTTCCTACCCCACCTTTCCCATGCAGATGTTTCACAGAGATCCCTTGATTTCATGGAGGAGATGAGAACTGATCTAAATGAGCAAGTGTTCACAATCCTCTTAGTTATTGATTGGCCTAAGAGTGGGCATGCAAGAGAGGCTAACATAATACAAGAGGAATTCCACTAGGGAGAAGCTTCCCTTTCTGAAGAAAATGACAAAGCCTCAAAGGAAGGAAAGAAACCTCTTCCTGCTTATCCCTTCTTCCTGCCTTGGACTGGGATGCATTGAACAGCATATGTGACCATGAGGAGAAAAGCCAAGAAAATTACAGGGATGTCAGCATTGACATTTTTTAAATCGCTGAACCAACTCCAACAACCAACTTCACCTAGACCTTTTGTTTTGTCAAATTTTAAGCCCCATTTCTTTAAACTACCCCTAGTTGGGTATTCTGCTGGCATCTGCATTGATATCAGCAGCCAAGAGAATTACTAGCTGTGACACATTTATTGCACACTCCTCAAAATGAGCATAAGTGAACTCATGATCCTCTTCACTAAACTTGATTCTCTTCCAGTCTCTTCCATCTTAGTAACTTTTACACCATCCACCCAGTTGTCTAAGTCGAAAAACGTGAATTTCCCTTGAATGTTCTCCTGACACACCCCAACATTTTATCACCAAACGTTGTCAATTCTATCTCTTAAATATCTCTCCAGTCTTTCCATATCTGCTGCCACCACTCCAGTCCAACTTAGCAGCATCTATTGCCTGGACTACTGAAAATGGTTCTCACCACATCTCCTCTGGCCCATCTCCAATACGTTCTCCAAAACCAGCAATAGCGAGGTTTTTAAAGAAACATATCTGATCAAGTCCGTCCCCTTGCTTACTATTCTCTAACAGTTTCCCACTTAAGAGTTAAGTCCAAACTCCTTACAGGGCCCATAAGACCTTAAGTGATGTGAACTTTGCCTACCTCTCTAGCTTCATCTCAAACTTGGTCCTCCGCAATCTCTAGACTGGTGTTACTGGCTTTCTTTTACTTTCTCAACCACTTCAAGCTCTTTTTCATTAGGAATATATATATTAAAATAATATATAACATATATTATTATTATTATAATATATGTATTATTATTTTAATATATATTATATACTATATATGTAATATATTTATAATATAATGATATCCTATATTTTATATAATATATGACATGATATCGTATATAATTATGTATGGCATATAACATGTTATATATATAGTTGTATAATATATAAAATATTATTATAAGATCGTATGTTATACAATATATATATAATTCCTCAGCCTAGTACACTTTTCTCCCAATCTTTGCCTCAGTAACGCTTCCTCAACATTCAGGTCTCAGCTAAAATGTCATTTCCTTAGTAAGTCTTCCACGGACCCACGAGACTAGGTCAAATCCTTCGTTGAATGCTACCACAGCACCATGTTCCCTTTAAGCACGTATAACTTCCAGTTACTTGCTCTGTTTTCCTGCTGGACTGGAAACTCCTGAGCACAGGCACCGTGTCTGCTTTGAAACAGAACCCTCATCTTCCCACCAGCAAATCTTTAAACCTACGTTTACTGGGCACCCAATTTCTTCCTCCTGTTACAAGGGAGAAAATGTCTCTCCTATCCCTTCACTTGTACTTCGGATCCCATCCCCCCTCACCTTCTCAAGCACTTTGAACATATGACTCTACCCTAAACACACACTTTTCAGAATCATTGATCTCTCCCTCTCCTCTGGGTCATTAACATAAGCATTTAAGCATGTTCTAATAGATCCCATCTTAAAGAGAAAAAAAAAAACACCCTCACTTGACTCTACATCTGCCTCCTGCTACTCTACTACTTTTCTACTCTCCTTCATAGACAATTTCACACTGAAGAGATTGGCAAAATTTTGAGATTTTAGAGTAGAATTTAGATAGGTATTTGCAATAACCTAGCAAAGTCACAGATGCCCATAATGTATGATCCAGCAAATTCCACTTTTAGGTGTATGTCATGGAGGATATACAATAGATATACATAGGATATACATAGAGGATATCCTCATGTATATCATGAGGATAGAGCAACGCTTTCTCAAATTGCTGGCTATGACACTTTAAGAATGTGTCGTGAAGTTAACTTAGTGGGTTGTGACTACCATTAAACAAATGAACTAGAAGAAAACAGAATAGAAAATATCAGGTTGTATTGCATGTAGTAAGGGTAAGTATTGTTTTATGAAAGTTTTATTTCATTTACGTATACATGAGGGTGCTTATATGTGTGTAAGTAGGTATATGAATGCTTGTGTATTCCAGGGCACGGTACAAAACGTATTTCTTTCTGAGGTGTCTGTCAAAAAAATTTGCAAAACACTGTCCTGGAGAATCTCTTGAATGCGCGCCAAAGGCGATCTCTACAAGAGTGTTCACTGCAGCATCGATCAAGCCCTAGGAAAGAGGCTGACTGGGTTTCACAGGGAGTTCCCTATAACTCACCTAATCATTAAGAGCCTGCTTCGCAGTAGTGGCCCTTTGGTGAGCATTCACGTGGGGCACAAACATTCTCAAATTCTGTGTCTGTTTGGAGAGGTCCATCCGCATACCTCCTCCTCAAACCTCTGTCACCAATCTGCCAGTCTTATTCCATCTCCCAATCATTAACCACAGCCCCATACATCAGTGTAAATCCTGACTTCAGTCCTCTGTACTTCTTGGGAAAATGGGCAGACAGTAAGATGTATTTATCAAAGTTCTGCTCATTGTGAGGATTTCCCTTTCCCCACTGTACTTCAGGGCCACATCTCACTGGGACTGTAATATCACAGCAATCCATTTCCACATGGTTCTGGCTCATCCTGTAGAGCCCTTCATTAAACCAGACTACAGGGTCTTCCTCCCCAGTCACCAGGTCATAAGAAACTCCCACTGAACCCATATGTGTGGGTTCAGGAACAGGTGGCAGCGTAGGAGGGAATAAAAGCCCAGTTTTGACTATACCATTTTCCTTTGGTGTTGGAGTTCTACTGGCTACACTAGGCCTTATGGACTTAGTGGATTCGTCAACACCCAGTGCACAATGGGCAGCTCAGGTCACATGATTATCTGGTTTCTCATGGTCAGTCTCTACCAGGGCCAATAGCAAGCTAGGAGCTGTTTCTCAAAAAGACAATAGTTGCTTGCTGATGGAGGCAAGGATTTGCTTCAACCTTAGGGTCCACTGATATGATCCTCTTATCAGGGATTACTGAAGACTCCATATGGCATCGTGATCTGTTACAGACACTTCAAGCACCATTGGATTCCCTGGCTCATAAGGGCTTGGTGGCAGAACTTCTTGAACTGCAGCCTGGGACAATCAGAGAGCTTTCATTTGCTCTGGGCCCCACTCGGTATTGGTCGTTTTACTTGTCACCTACAGAATGGGTTGGAGCAGGACACCCAAACATGGCAAATTTTATCTTCAACATCCAAATTGGACCACCAAGCATTGTGCCTTATTACTGGTAGTGGACGAAAATTGAAGCAACTTGTCCTCCACATCGGAGGGAATATCTTGACGTGTCTCTCAAGCCACTGGCCCCCCCAGCAAGTTCACAGAGGCAGCAGACTCCTGTAATTTCAAAGGATTAGCTCAAAGCCTCTGGAACCTCATGAGTCTTTCCAAGGTATCTAGCGTACTTGCCCCTTCCTCCTCTCTAGGTCCCATCAGCACGATGTCATCAACAGTAGACTAGCATAATTCCCATTGGATAGCAGCGTGGTTAAAATCTCCAAAGACTAGACTGGTGCTCAGACTTGGAGATATATCTCTGGACGAGATAGTAAACATATAGAGTTTTCCATGCCAGGGAAAGCAAACTGCTTTTAGCGTTCTCTGCTTACTGGAATCTAGAAAAGAGTATTGATTTGCTTCAGTAAAGAGGCCACATCTGGGACAGCAACTTCTGTGGAGTCACCACCTGATTATATTTATGATAATCCACAGCATGAGCTCCAAGGTCCATCCATCTCTTACACTGGCTAAATTGGAATGGGAATGAGATACAAATCACTACCTCTGCATCTTTTAATACTTTGTTGCTGGTACAAAATTGCTGGCATTTGCACAGGCATGTGATACTGCTTTTGATTGGTAGGGAGGAGACAATCTAGAGACTTCTTAGCCCTTCTTAGCACAATAGCTCTTACTCCACGGACTAGAGAGGCAATGTGGAGATTCTTCCAGTTCAAAATTCTTCATCTGACCCTCATGGACCTCCCTCTAGCTGATGGACCATGGTGACATTCTGCATTCCAAGGCATTGGTATTAGCTTAGAGTCAATATCCAATAACCACTAAAAGGTTTGGGTGTTTCCCTTTCCGTGGTGCAAATATACTTAACTAAACAGCTGCAAGTCCCTTGGAGAAATGCTAGAATGACGATTCACGTTACACATTTATGTTTGTTTCCTGGATTTCCCTTCATTTGAACGGCTCTGGGTCTATGAATCGACTGAAGTCAGGGCCTGAAGTTCAGTGGGTGGTGATTCAGATGATTCTTTCTTCAACAGGCCTCCAGGGCTTTAAAAACTCTCTTTACACGTATAAAATATGCCTGTTTGCAATCAGTTTTATTTCAGTCAATTTCTTTGATTAACATTTGTTCCTGCATCGGGTACAGCTTTCTTCCTCTTGAGGTACCTGTTTAAAAGTTCTTTCAGTCCATATTCGCCTGAAAATATCTTTATTCTGATCTCATTCTTGAATGATAGTATAGCAGGGTACATAATTCCAGATTGTCTCCTGACTCCCATTAATCCTTGTGAAGTCTTCAGTCAGTCTAATTGTCATGTCATGGTGGTAATCTGCATTATCTCCCTGTCAGCTTTGCCTGTGATGTTCTGCAGTTTTACTGTGATGTGCCTAGTTATAGATTTCTGTTTTTTTTTTTTATCCTACTCAGGATTTGTGTGTCCTGAATCTGAGGATTCATGTCTTTCAGCAATTCTGAAATATTCTCAGCCATTGACTTTTAAAATATTCTCTGGAATTCTCTGGAATTATGTACCCAGCTATACTAGTCTTCAGTAATCCCTGATAAGAGGATCATATCAGTGGACCCTAAGGTTGAAGCAAATCCTTGCCTCCATCAGCAAGCAACTATTGTCTTTTTGAGAAACAGCTCCTAGCTTGCTATTGGCCCTGGTAGAGACTGACCATGAGAAACCAGATAATCATGTGACCTGAGCTGCCCATTGTGCACTGGGTGTTGACGAATCCACTAAGTCCATAAGGCCTAGTGTAGCCAGTAGAACTCCAACACCAAAGGAAAATGGTATAGTCAAAACTGGGCTTTTATTCCCTCCTACGCTGCCACCTGTTCCTGAACCCACACATATGGGTTCAGTGGGAGTTTCTTATGACCTGGTGACTGGGGAGGAAGACCCTGTAGTCTGGTTTAATGAAGGGCTCTACAGGATGAGCCAGAACCATGTGGAAATGGATTGCTGTGATATTACAGTCCCAGTGAGATGTGGCCCTGAAGTACAGTGGGGAAAGGGAAATCCTCACAATGAGCAGAACTTTGATAAATACATCTTACTGTCTGCCCATTTTCCCAAGAAGTACAGAGGACTGAAGTCAGGATTTACACTGATGTATGGGGCTGTGGTTAATGATTGGGAGATGGAATAAGACTGGCAGATTGGTGACAGAGGTTTGAGGAGGAGGTATGCGGATGGACCTCTCCAAACAGACACAGAATTTGAGAATGTTTGTGCCCCACGTGAATGCTCACCAAAGGGCCACTACTGCGAAGCAGGCTCTTAATGATTAGGTGAGTTATAGGGAACTCCCTGTGAAACCCAGTCAGCCTCTTTCCTAGGGCTTGATCGATGCTGCAGTGAACACTCTTGTAGAGATCGCCTTTGGCGCGCATTCAAGAGATTCTCCAGGACAGTGTTTTGCAAATTTTTTTGACAGACACCTCAGAAAGAAATACGTTTTGTACCGTGCCCTGGAATACACAAGCATTCATATACCTACTTACACACATATAAGCACCCTCATGTATACGTAAATGAAATAAAACTTTCATAAAACAATACTTACCCTTACTACATGCAATACAACCTGATATTTTCTATTCTGTTTTCTTCTAGTTCATTTGTTTAATGGTAGTCACAACCCACTAAGTTAACTTCACGACACATTCTTAAAGTGTCATAGCCAGCAATTTGAGAAAGCGTTGCTCTATCCTCATGATATACATGAGGATATCCTCTATGTATATCCTATGTATATCTATTGTATATCCTCCATGACATACACCTAAAAGTGGAATTTGCTGGATCATACATTATGGGCATCTGTGACTTTGCTAGGTTATTGCAAATACCTATCTAAATTCTACTCTAAAATCTCAAAATTTTGCCAATCTCTTCAGTGTGAAATTGTCTATGAAGGAGAGTAGAAAAGTAGTAGAGTAGCAGGAGGCAGATGTAGAGTCAAGTGAGGGTGTTTTTTTTTTTCTCTTTAAGATGGGATCTATTAGAACATGCTTAAATGCTTATGTTAATGACCCAGAGGAGAGGGAGAGATCAATGATTCTGAAAAGTGTGTGTTTAGGGTAGAGTCATATGTTCAAAGTGCTTGAGAAGGTGAGGGGGGATGGGATCCGAAGTACAAGTGAAGGGATAGGAGAGACATTTTCTCCCTTGTAACAGGAGGAAGAAATTGGGTGCCCAGTAAACGTAGGTTTAAAGATTTGCTGGTGGGAAGATGAGGGTTCTGTTTCAAAGCAGACACGGTGCCTGTGCTCAGGAGTTTCCAGTCCAGCAGGAAAACAGAGCAAGTAACTGGAAGTTATACGTGCTTAAAGGGAACATGGTGCTGTGGTAGCATTCAACGAAGGATTTGACCTAGTCTCGTGGGTCCGTGGAAGACTTACTAAGGAAATGACATTTTAGCTGAGACCTGAATGTTGAGGAAGCGTTACTGAGGCAAAGATTGGGAGAAAAGTGTACTAGGCTGAGGAATTATATATATATTGTATAACATACGATCTTATAATAATATTTTATATATTATACAACTATATATATAACATGTTATATGCCATACATAATTATATACGATATCATGTCATATATTATATAAAATATAGGATATCATTATATTATAAATATATTACATATATAGTATATAATATATATTAAAATAATAATACATATATTATAATAATAATAATATATGTTATATATTATTTTAATATATATATTCCTAATGAAAAAGAGCTTGAAGTGGTTGAGAAAGTAAAAGAAAGCCAGTAACACCAGTCTAGAGATTGCGGAGGACCAAGTTTGAGATGAAGCTAGAGAGGTAGGCAAAGTTCACATCACTTAAGGTCTTATGGGCCCTGTAAGGAGTTTGGACTTAACTCTTAAGTGGGAAACTGTTAGAGAATAGTAAGCAAGGGGACGGACTTGATCAGATATGTTTCTTTAAAAACCTCGCTATTGCTGGTTTTGGAGAACGTATTGGAGATGGGCCAGAGGAGATGTGGTGAGAACCATTTTCAGTAGTCCAGGCAATAGATGCTGCTAAGTTGGACTGGAGTGGTGGCAGCAGATATGGAAAGACTGGAGAGATATTTAAGAGATAGAATTGACAACGTTTGGTGATAAAATGTTGGGGTGTGTCAGGAGAACATTCAAGGGAAATTCACGTTTTTCGACTTAGACAACTGGGTGGATGGTGTAAAAGTTACTAAGATGGAAGAGACTGGAAGAGAATCAAGTTTAGTGAAGAGGATCATGAGTTCACTTATGCTCATTTTGAGGAGTGTGCAATAAATGTGTCACAGCTAGTAATTCTCTTGGCTGCTGATATCAATGCAGATGCCAGCAGAATACCCAACTAGGGGTAGTTTAAAGAAATGGGGCTTAAAATTTGACAAAACAAAAGGTCTAGGTGAAGTTGGTTGTTGGAGTTGGTTCAGCGATTTAAAAAATGTCAATGCTGACATCCCTGTAATTTTCTTGGCTTTTCTCCTCATGGTCACATATGCTGTTCAATGCATCCCAGTCCAAGGCAGGAAGAAGGGATAAGCAGGAAGAGGTTTCTTTCCTTCCTTTGAGGCTTTGTCATTTTCTTCAGAAAGGGAAGCTTCTCCCTAGTGGAATTCCTCTTGTATTATGTTAGCCTCTCTTGCATGCCCACTCTTAGGCCAATCAATAACTAAGAGGATTGTGAACACTTGCTCATTTAGATCAGTTCTCATCTCCTCCATGAAATCAAGGGATCTCTGTGAAACATCTGCATGGGAAAGGTGGGGTAGGAAAACTGTTTTTGGGTAGGCCAAGGACAGTGACTGCCACAACACAGAAGGGGAGATGTCAAAGACTCTTTTGGTTATACGGATCTAGAGAACAAAAGAGAAGTCCAGGATGGAAATATAAATTATGCTGTCAGCTGCCAGGGAAAAAACATGGTGGCATAAAGTCAAACCCCAGAATTTCCCTCCTCCGGTGCCTACTAAAATGAACCCAAAAGAAAAATAGTAAAATCCAGCAAAAAGCACACCAAGCCACAACAGAACAAGGAAGGCAGCTAACCTCGTGCCATGAATTTGAAAAGTGGTAGAGCCCAGACCCTCCAAGTGACTATTCACCACCACCACTATTACCACCATTCCGGGAACCCTTAAGCCACAGTGAGCTGACAACTAGACACACATCTTACAGAGGAGTCCTGAGAAGGGGGGCAAAAAGTTTCCAGATAAGGTAAATATGAGTGTCGGAGAATTCATCCACCCCATATCAGAGAAAACAGCGGACTGAACACAGCTTTCCATTTAAGTACGAACAAGATGAAAAGAAACAGGCTATTATGCAAAGATAGTAAAGCAAAAAAGTAAACAGGAACATAACATGCAACGGCACGTTTAAAACCTAGTTTGAAGGAAAACACAACCCAAGGGACAGAAGAAAATCGCCCACTAGTGCATCATCTTATAGAAAAACTTAACAACGTTTTCTCATGCATTGGGACATGTCTGAAATGATGTTCACCTAATGTTAATGATGGCTGTTTTGGAGTATGGCATTTCGAGGTGATTTTTTTCTTTTTTTGGCTTTCTTATTTGTACTTTTCTGTAGTGCTTGAATTTCTTATAATGAGCATTTTTTATCAGCACACTGGTGGTACTTGGATCCATAGGTGTGTGTGAACCTCTTACAAAAAGAGGATAAAATACACAAAAGCATTAGGCTATATCTCTGAGGAATTTTTGTATTTGATCATCGGATATAGTAAAAATTTCTGACAAAATAGACTTAGAAGAATAACCAGAGGATAGGAGGAAAATGTAGAAATTTTATATCAAGGAAGATAAGGCCAGAACGCAGTTAAAATGGCAGGGAGTGATAAGCTTTTTGTTGAATGCTGATGAAGATGAGATGAAGACTAAAAGTGGTCATGGAGTTTAGCAATATATTGATCATTACTGTCTTAGTTAGAGCACTTTTAGGAGCAGTGGAGGCCCAACCAGACTGATGTGGGTTGAGAAGTGCATGAATAGTGAGGAAATCAGGACAGTACCACATAGAGTATTATTTTAATACACATAAGTGTATTTTAACACTCATGAGATGTAGTCATTAGAGATGGAGATGTGGTACAACAATACAAGCGGATAATCACTAAAACAAGATGCTGAAAATGCAGGAAGGGAGCTAAGTGCCGGTGCTGGGTGAGATTTAGATAACAGGAAGGAAGGAGAGGAGTTTGGGACAAATGGAGATCGGTTTATAGGTTTAGTGGTGAAAGATGTGGTTCATCTACATTGTAGTATGTTTCAGTACTCTGTCCCTTTTTGTGGCTGAATAATATTCCATTGTATTGATATACTATGTTTTTTTTACCCATTCATCTGTTGATGGACATTTGGCCATTGTGAATAGTGCTGCTGTGAACATTCGTGTACCAGTATTTGTTTAAATACCTGTTCTCAGTATTTGTTAAATACCTGTATTTCATTTAAACACTGTTTTGGTCGGGGATGGGGGGTGGGTATATACCTAGGAGTGGAATTGCTTGGTCATATGCTAATTCTATGTTTAACTTTTTGAGGAACTGCCAAACTATTTTCTACAGTGGCTGCACTATTTACTGTCCCATCAGCAATATACAAGAGTTCCAATTTCTCCATAACCTTGTCAATAGTATTTTGTTTTTAAAAAAATTAATATAGCCATCCTAGTGGGTGTGAGGTGCCATCTGATTGTGGTTTGAATTTGTATAACCCTAATGATGAATGATGTTGAGCATCTTTTCATGTGCTTATTGGCCACTTGTATATCTTTTTTGAAGAAATGTTTATTTAAGCCCATGTTTTAATTGGGTTGGTTGTCTTTTTGTTGTTGAATTGTAAAAGTTCTTTATATATCTTGGATATTAGACCCTTATGAGATATATGATTTGCAAACATTTTCTCTCATTCTGCAGGTTATCTTTTTACTTTCTTCATAGCGTCCTTCGATGCATAAAATTTTTAAATTTTGTTAAGTCTAATTTATTTATTTTTTCTTTTGATGCTTGTCCTTTTAGTGTCACATCTAAAAACCCATTGCCAGATTCAAGGTCATAAAGATCTACTCCTGTGTTTTCTTCTACCAGTTTTATATTTTTAGTTCTTACATTTAGTTCTTTGATTCATTTTAATTTTTGTATGTGTTGTGAGATAGGGATCCAATTTCATTTTTTTGCATGTGGACATCCAGCTATGCAAGTATTGTTCTTTTGCAGTTGAATGGTCTTGGAATCCTTGTTGAATATTAATTAATCATAGATGTATGGGTTTATTTCTGGACTCTCAATTTTATTTCATTGGTCTATATGTCTATATTTACATCAGTATCACACCATTTTGATCGCTGTAGCTTTGTATTGTGTTTTGAAATAGGAAAGTGTCAGTGTTCCAATTTTGCTCTTGTCAAGATTGTTTTGGCTATTTGTGGTCTCTTAAAACTCCATATGACTTTAGGATTGGCTTTTTCTATTTCTGTAGAAAAGGCCATTGGGATAATTCAGAACTTCTGGAAGTGGCAATGAAAGTGGGGTTAAAAACAGAAGCACTTAGATTTCCTGGTCCCCTCCTCATTCTGTGAACTGGATGATTTATCTCCTGTGTCCTGGCAGAAGACTCAAGGATTATTCTTAGGAGAGAGTAAAACAGCATTTCTGGAATGGGGGACTCTAGGAATAAGTGAGGTTAGGGATCCTATATTGCAACAGAGAGTTAAGGGAACATGTTCAAACAGATTATCAGTCACCTGAGGAAAGTCTCTAACATAAAATACAAAGAAGGATGGGAAGAAACTTGAAGGAAACTATGCACAAAGAGAAAATCTTTTTAAAAAGTTATTAACCATTCCTCAGAAGTAAGATAAAAGAATATATGCATGAAACATGAACAGAATACTTTTTTAAAAACAACAGAAATGTGGTTTTGGAAATTAAAAATATATTAGCAGAAATGAAAAACTTGTTAAAGAAGGGCTGGATGATATGTTTGAAGAAATCTTCCAGGAAGTAAATCCAAACAATTAATTAAAAGAGAGAGACAGAGGAATAGGAGAGGACAGAGAAGAAATAAGAGGTCTAGACCAGAAGAGGTAACTTCCAAATAATAGGGATTTCAGAAAGAACAGAAGAAAGTGGATGGAAAGAAATGATCAAAAAGTCAAGAAAAATCCCCAGAACTAAGGGTTATAAGTTTCTAGCTAGAGCAAGGGCAGGAGTATGCTTGGCACTTTTAAGGAACAGCAAGGAGGCCAGCATAGCTAAACTAGAGTGAATGAAGGGAGAGTGCAAGAAGAGGTCAGAAAGTTGACAGGGGTGACAGGTAAGGCCTCGCAAACTAAGGATTTGTACTTTTACTCTGAGTGAAGTGAGGAATCATTGAAGGATTTTGAGCTGACGAATTATATAATTTGACTTACATTTTAAAACTTTTTATTTTGAAATTATAGATTTAAAGACTATTGCAAAGACAGTTCAGAGAGGTCTCATGTTCACCCAGTTTCCTCTAATAGACGAATCTTACATAATTATAGTACAATATTATTTTGTACTGTGTGTGTGTGTGTAACCAGGAATTTGACATTTTTGTATTGTGTTGTGTATCATTCTATGTCATTTTATCACATGTGTAGATTCATGTAACCACCACACACAGGATACAGCAAGATTCCATCACCATACCACCATAAAGATCTCCCCTTTAAAGTTACATCCCCCACTTTCCCTGCCACTATCCTTAACCCCTGTCAACCAATAATCTTTTTTTCCATTTCTATAATTTTGTCATTTCCAGAGTATTATATAAATGGAATTATACAGTATATCACATTTTAAGACTGGCTTTCTCATTCAGCATAATGACGCAGAGATCCATCCAAGTTGTGTGCATCAATAGTTTACTACTTTTGGTTGCTGAGTAATATTCAATGGCATGGATATACAACAGTTTGCTTAACCATTTACCTACTGACATACAGTATGTAACCTTTTGGGACTAGCTCTTTTCACGAACATAATCCCCTTGAGGTCCATACAAGTTGTGTATATCAAAGGTTCATTTCCAGTTTTTGGCTATTACAAATAAAGCTGCTATGAACATAAACGTACAGGTTTTGTGCAGACATATATATTTTCATTTCTTCAGGGTAAATGTCTAGGAGTAGAATTGCTGAGCCATACAATAAGTGTATGTTTAGTCTTTTAGGAAACTGAAAAACTGTTTTCCGGGGTGGGTGTACCATTTTACATTCCCACCAGCAATATATGACAGATCCAGTTTCTCCTCAGTTTTACCAACATTTGGCATTGTCATTATTTTTTTTTAATTATCTTTGGTTTTTTTAAAGATTGGTACCTGAGGTAACATCTGTTGCCAATCTTCTTTTCTTCTTCTTCTTCTTCTCCCTGAAGCCCCCCAGGGCCATGGGGCTGGCCCCGCCAATCTTTTTTTTTCTTCCTCTCCCCAAAGCCCCCCAGTAGATAGTTGTATATTCTAGTTGTGGGTCCTTCTGGCTCTGCTACATGGGACGCCACCCCAGCATGGCTTGATGAGTGGTGCCATGTCCACGTCCAGGATCTGAACTGGTGAAACCCTGGGCCATTGAAGCAGAGCACATGAACTTAACCACTCAGCCATGGGGTGGCCCCCCGTCATTATTTATTTATTTATTTAGAGGAAGATTAGCCCTGAGCTAACATCTGCTGCCAATCTTCCTTTTGCTGAGGAAGACTGACCCTGAGCTCACATCCATGCCCATCTTCCTCTACTTTTTATGTGGGACACCTATCACAGCATGGCTTGCTGAGTGGTGCCATGTCTGCACCCGGGATCCGAACCGACGAACCCTGGGCCACCGAAGTGGAATGTGTGAACTTAACCGCTGCGCCACCAGGCCAGCCCCCAGTCATTATTTTTTATTTTAGCTGTTCTAATAGGTGTGTAGAGCTATCTCATCATAGTTATAATTTGCGTTTCCCCAATGGCCAATGACATTGAACATCTTTTCATGCACTTATTTGCCATCTGTATATCCTCTTCAGTGAAATGTCTATTCATGTTTTTTGACCACTTTTAATTGGATTGTTTTTTTTAATGTTGAGTTTTGAGAGTTCTTTATATATTCTAGATATAAGTCCTTGTCAGATACACGGTTTGCAAATATTTTATCCCAGCCTTTAGCTTGCATTTTAGTCCTCTTAACAGGGTCTTACACAGAGCAAAATTTCAATGAAGTCTAATTTATCAATTTTTTTTCTTTTATGGATGTTTTTGGTGTTATGTCTAAAAACTCTTCACCAAGCTCTAGGTCCCAAAGATTTTCTCCTATGTTATCTTATCAGAGTTTTATAATTTTTTGTTTTACATTTAAATTTATGATGCATTTTGAGTTAATTTCTGTATAAGGTGTGAAGTCCAGGTCAAGGTTTACTTTTTGCCTACAGATATCCAATTGCTCCAGCAACTTTTTCTTAAAAAGACTATCTTTCCTCCATTAAATTGCTGTTGCACCTTTGTCAAAAATGAGTTGGCTGCATTTGTGTGTAGATAGGTTAGCTATTTCAGGGCTCTCTATCCATTCCATTGATCTCTGTGTTTATCTTTCCAATAAAACCACACAGTTCTGATCAGTGTGGCTATACAATGTGTTGAAGTCAAGTAGAGTGATTCTTCCCATTATTTTTCCTTTTCCAAAATTGTTTTAGCTGTTGTATTAGTTTCCTAGGGTTGCCATAACAAATTATCTGTCACAACCTTGGTGGCTTAAAGCAGCAGAAACTTATTCTCTTACAGTTCTGGAGGCAAGAAGTCTGAAATCAAGGTGTTGGTACGGTCACCTTATCTACAAAGGCTCTAGGGGAGAATCATTCCTTTCCTCTTCCAGCTTCTGGTAACTCCAGGTGTTCCTTGGCTTGTGGTTGCATAACTCCAATCTCTGCCTCCATCTTCACATGGCCTTACCCTTTATGTCTATGTCTTTTCTTCTATCTCTTATAAAGACAAATATCACTGCATTTAGGGCCCACCCAGATAATCTAGCATGATCTCATCTCAAGATCCTTAATTTAATCATATTTGCAAGGATCCTTTTACTGAATAAAGTCACATTCACAGGTTTTGGAAGTTAGGAAGTGGACATATATTTTGGGGGATTACCACTGAACCCACTACAGTTATTCTAGTTCCTTTGCCTTTCCATGCAAATATTAGAATAATCTTGTCTATCTACAAAACAATCTTGCTAGGAGCCTTGACAGGAATTGCATTAAACTTTATCAATTTGGAAGAACTGATAATCCTTACTATGTTGAGCCTTCTAATCAATGAGCACGGAATGTCTCTGTTTATTTAGATCTTTGATTCCTTTGATCAGCATTTTGTAGTTTTCAGCATACAAGTCCTATACATGTTTTGCTAGATTTACATATAAGCATTGCATTTTTTAGTGAATGTACATTTTAAGTTTGCATATTTTAGTTTAAATAATCTTAATTTAAGCTTTCAGGTGTCAATTTCCAGTATACAGAAATACAGTTGAGTTTTTTGTGTGTTGATCTTGTATCCTGTAGCCTTGCTGAAGTCACTTATCAGTTTCAGGAACTGTGTTCATACTGGCTCATTTCTATTGTTCTGTCTTCAAGTTCTCTGATTATTTTCTCATTTGTCTTCACTCTGCTGTTGAACCCATCCATTGAGTTTTTTATTTTTAGTTATTTTATATTTTAGTTCTAAAATTTCTATTTGGTTCTTCGTTATATCTTCTATTGCTTTGCTGAGACTATTTTTTCATTTGTTTCAAGTGGGTTTGCTTGTTGAAACATTTTCATGATGGCTCCTTTACAACACTTGTCAGACGATTTTATCATCTGTGTCATCTTGGTGTTAGCATCTGTTGATTGTCTTTTCTCATTCAATTTGAGATTTTCCTGGTTCTTAGTATAAGGAGCAATGTTTTATTGAAACCTGGACATTTTGAGTATTATGAGACTCTGGACCTTAGTTAAATCTTCCACTTGAGCTGGCCTCTTCTGAGAAGGCTCTGGCATGGGAAGGTATGGTGTCATCTCATTACTGCCAGGTGGGGGTAGTCCAGGTTCTCCACTTGGCTTTCTCTGACACCACCTCGGTGGTGGGTGGAGGGATGTTTGAGCCTTTCATCACAGTCTGGAAAGAGTCTAGGCTCTTCACTCTTTCTTGGTGAGGGTGAGGGTGGAGCCATAGTTTTTCTGTGGTTGGCTGGAGTGGAATGGGCATTGTCTAAAAGTTTTCTGTTTTGCTAGGTTGCCCCTTTATTGATCCTTTGGCTAGAGAAAGCAAGCTTTTCTTGGGTTTTTTTTTGTCTGCATATGTTGGTTGCCCACTTCTCTAGTATCCAGTCTAGGATGTATGAGGCAAAAAGAAAACCAAGGAACTTACTAATGTGTTGTTCCTCAGGTCCCAATGCTCTTAGTTGATCTGCCTTCTCTCTATCTTTCAAAGACTTGTATTTGTTTTATAGATAATATCCAGGGTTTTTAGTTGTACTTAGTGGATGAAATAGGGCAAAGTATGTCTTCTCCATCTCCTCTGAAGTGGAAGTTCCTGATTTATATTTTTTAAAAGATCCTTCTTGATGTGGTGTGTTGAGATTAGACCATAGGGAAGCAATGGAACAGTGAGATGGGTTAGGAGGATATTGTAATTTTCCAAGTGAGAAATGATCATGGTTCTAGTCAAGGTGGTAGCAGTGGAGATGGTGAAGTGGTCAGATTCTGGAAATATTTTGAAGGAAAGCCAACAGGATTTGCCTATAGCTTGGATATGGGCTGTGTGAGAGAGAGATGAACCAAGGATTAACCAAGGTTTGTGGCTTGAGCAACTGGAAGGATAAAGTTAAAGTTGTCATCTATTAATATGAGGGAGGTCACGGGAGAAGCAGATTTGGGAGGGAAGATCAGGAATTACATTTTGGGTATATTTCCAAGTGAAAATGTTGAGTAGGCAGTTGTATATTATTTTTCCCATCTCTTCCCCCTATTTATTCCTTCTGCAACTCCAAATACTCATTTGTGAGACCTTCTTTTGTCCTCCAAATATCCTAGCCTATTATCTTTTTCCTCTCTTTAACTATATGTGCTATTTGCTGAGTAATTTCCCAAGATCTGTCTTCCAGTTAAATTATCTCTTCAACAATGTCTAATCTCTGTTTAACTCATTCATTGAGTTTTTAATTTCAATTACTGCATTTTTCATTTCTAGAAGTCTGCTTTGGTTCGTTTGTTTCAAATCTGTCTGTTCTTTTTTTCAACAGTGCTTTTTTCTTTTATGTCCTTAATCAATTTTAACATACTTACTTTATTAACTCTATTAGATTCTTCTATTATCTGAAGTTCATGGAGGTTTAATCATAATGTTTGTTGTGTTTGCTGACTCTTGCTTATTGTGGGTTATTTTGTTCATGCTCAACTGGATTTTATTAATGAAAATCCTGTTCAGCCTGGCTTGCAGGCGTGTTCATACAGAGAGGTTTGGTGTTGGCTTTTGCCAGATGCCTCAGAGAGACCAATTTTTCTGTTAATTTCATAAGTTGTATGTTTGGGGACCATATAAGTGTTATAGGCTTGAACCAAAAACCCATGTGAAGCTCAGTTACATGGTTAAGAATTCATAAAGGAAAAAATTTGTCTCCCATCCAAAGCCCAGGCCAAGAAAGACAAGCTGCCTCATTATGTCCCTATGCCAGTAGGAAGGCTATTTTATAGTCCCTTTCCCTGAGAGTATAGTTCTTTAAGGGTCTCCTCATCTGAAATAGGCCCATGAGCTCATCTCCTATCTCTTTCATGTTAAGACTCAATCCCTTAGGTGCTACTCATTATATTTCTTGAACTGGGAAATGATTACATGAATGTGTTCACTTTGTGACAATTCCTCAATCTGTACATTTAGAGTTTATGCCCTCATTTGTAATATATTTCAATTAAAAATTATATAAAAATCTAAAAATATTTTAAAACCCTCAACAATGTGTCAATTCTCTTCAAATTGATCTATAGATTTAATGCAATTCTTTTCAAAATACCAGCAAGGTATGTGTAGGCACAGAAGAGTTTATTCTAAAATTTATATGAAAAAGCATAGGCCCTAGAATAGCTAAAAAATCTTGAAAAAGAATAGAGTGGGAGAAATCACTCTATTTGATGTTAAGGGTTACTATATAGCTACAGTAATCAAAACAGTGTGGCATTGGTGGAAGAATAGAAACGTAAGATAAATGGAATAGAACAGAGATTCCAGAAGTAGACTCATACAAGTATTGCTACCTGATTTTTGACAAAGGGGCAAAGGCAATTCAATAGAGAAAGAACAGTTTTTTCAACAAGTGATGCTGGTACAATTGGACATTTTACAGGCTAAAAAAGAACCTTGACCTAAACCTCTTACAGTATACCAAAATTATCCCAAAATGGATCATAGATCTAAGTGTAAAACTATAAAACTTTTAGAAGATAACATAGGAGAAAATTTTTATGACTTGGGGGTTAGTCAAAGAATTCTTAAACATAATAATCCATAAAATAAATAAAATTGATAAATTTGAATTTATCAAAATTAAAAACTGTTGCTCTGTGAAAGATATTGATAAGAGAATAAAAAGACGACTACAGACTGGGAGAAAATATTTGCAAATCACATATCCAACAAAGAATTTGCATCCTAAACATATAAAAAGCTCTCAAAGCTCAACTGTAAGAAATCAAACAACTCAATTAAAAGTATCAAAAAGACTTGAACAGGAACTTCACAAAAAGGATGTACAGGTGGCAAGTAAGCACAAGTGGAAGCATTGTGTTATGTGCAGTCATCTTGTGACCATGAAGAAGTATCCTGGACTTAATGAAGAAATCAAAGGATAAATTTAAAAAAATACATGGAGTCAAATTAAAGTATGACATACCAAAATCTATGGAATGCAGCAAAAGTGGTACTAAGGGGGACAATACAGGCCCACCTCAGGAAACCAGAAAAATCTTAAATAAACAATCTAACCTTATACCTAAAGGAACTAGAAAAAGAATAAATGAAACCGAAAGTTAGTAGAAGTAAGGAAATAATAAAAATCAGAGTGCAAATAAGTGAAATACAGACTAAAAAGACAATAGAAAAGATCAATGAAACTATGAGGTGGTTCTTTGAAAAAGTAAACAAAATTGACAAACCTTTAGCTGGACTCACTAAGAAAAAAGAGAGAAGGTTCAAATAAAATTAGAAACAAAAGAGGAGACATTACAATGGACACCACAGAAATACAAATGATTATAAGAGAATACTACAAACAGCTATACACAAACAAATTAGAAAATCTAGAAGAAATGGATACATCTTTAGAATCATACAACCTTCCAAGACTGAATAATAAAGAAATAGGAAATCTGAATAGACTGATCACTAATAAGGAGATTGAAACAGTAATCAAAAACCTCCCAAAAAACAAAAGTCCAGGACCAGATGGCTTCACTGGTGAATTCTACCAAACATTCAAAGATTTAATACCTATTCTTTGCAAACTCTTCCCAAAAGTTGAAGAGGAAGGAATGCTTCTTAACTCATTTTATGAGGCCAACATTACCCTGACACCAAAACCAGACAAGGACAACACAAAAAAAGAAAACAGGCCAATATCTCTGATGAATATAGATGCAAAAATTCTCAACAAAATATTAGCAAACTGAATACAACAATACATTAAAAGATCATATACCACAATCAAGTGGGGTTTACTCTAGGGATGCAAAGATGGTTGAACATCCACAAATTAATCAACATGACACACCACATTAACAAATTGAAGGATAAAAATCATATGATCATCTCAATAGATGTAGAAAAAGCATTTGACAAGAGTCAACATCCATCTATGGTAAAAACTCTCAATAAAATGGGTACAGAAGGAAAGTACCTCAACATAATAAAGGCCATATATGACAAACCCACAGCAAACATTATACATGATGGAGAAAACTCAAAGCTTTTCCTCTGAGAACAGGAAGAAGACAAGGATGACCACTCTCTCCACTTTTATTCAATATAGTACTGGAAGTGTTACCCAGAGCAATTAGGCAGGAAAATGAAATAAATCCAAATTAGAAAGGAAGAAGTAAGCTGCCACTATTTGCAGATGACGTGACTTTATATATAGAAAACCCTAAAGACCACCAAAAAACTATTAGAAATAATAAATGAATATAGTAAATTTGCAGGGTACAAAATCAACATACAAAAATCTGTTGCATTTCTATACACTAACAACAAACTATCAGAAAGAGAAATTAAGAAAACAATCCCATTTATAATCACAACAAAAAGAATAAAATACACAGGAATAAATTTAACCAAAGTGCTGAAAGATCTGTATACTGAAAACTGTAAGACATTACTGAAAGAAATTAAAGATAACACAAGTAAATAGAAAGATATTTCATTCTTATGGATTGGAAGAATTAACATTGTTAAAATGTCTGTATTACCTAAAGCAATCTACAGATTCGATGTAATCCCTATCAAAATCCCAATGGCATTTTCAACAGAAATAGGACAAAGAATCCTAAAATTTGTATGGAACTACAAAAGACTCCAGATAGCCAAAGCAATCCTGAGAAAAAAGAACAAAGCCAAAGGTATCATGCTCTCTGATTTCAAACTATATGACAAAGCTATAGCAAACAAAACAGTGTGGTATTGGAAGAAAAACAGACACACAGATCAACGGAACAGAATTCAGAGCCCAGAAATAAATCCACACACATATGGACAACTAATTTATGACAAAGGAGCCAACAACATACAATGGAGAAAATCTCTTCAATAAATGGTGCTGGGAAAACTGGAAAGTCACATGCAAAAAGAATGAACGTAGACCCCTATCTTACACCACACACAAAAATTAACTCAAAATGGATTAAAGACTTTATGAATAAAGACCATAAAACTCCTATAAGAAAACATAGGCAACACTCTCTTTGAGATCTTGGATATGTCTCTTCATGCAAAGGAAACAAAAGAAAAACTAAATAGGACTATATCAAACTAAAATGCTTCTGCACAGCAAAGGAAAGCACCAACAAAATGAAAAGACAACCTACTGAATGGGAGAAGATATTTGCAAGTCATATATCTGATAGGGATAATATCCAGAATGCATAAAGAACTCATACAACTCAACAACAGAAAAATAAATATCCCAAATAAAAAATGGGCAGGGGCCGGCCTGGTGGTGCAGCGGTTAAGTTCCCACATTCCACTTTGGTGGCCTGGGGTTCACCAGTTCGGATCCCGGGTGCGGACCCATGCACCACTTGTCAAGTCATGCTGTGGCAAGCATCCCACATATAAAGTAGAGGAAGATGGGCATGGTTGTTAGCTCAGGGCCAGTCTTCCTTGGCAAAAAGAGGAGGATTGGTGGCAGATGTTAGCTCAGGGCTAATCTTCCTCAAAAAAAAAAAAAAAATGGGCAGAGCATCTGAGTAGACATTTTTCCAAAGACATAAAGATGGCCAACACAGACATGAAAAGATGTTCAACATCACTAATTATTAGGGAAATGCAAATCAAAACCACACTGAGATATAACCTCACACCCATTAGAATGGCTATTATCAAAAAGACAAGAAATAACAAGTGTTGGAAAGGATGTGAAGAAAAGGGAATCCTCATACACTGTTGGTGGGAATGTAAATTGGTGTAGCCATTATGGAAAACAGTATGGAGATTCCTCAAAAAATTAATAGAACTACCATATGACCTAGCTATTCCACTTCTGGGTATTTATCCAAAGAATACAAAAACACTAATTTGAAAAGATATATGCACCCTTTTGTTCATTGCTGCATTATTTACAATAGCCAAGATATGGAAACAACTTTAGTGCCCACTGACAGATGGATAAAGAAGATGTGGTATATATATATACATATACACATGGAATACTACTCAGTCATAAAAAAGATGAAATCCTGCCACTTGTGACAACATGGATGGAACTTGAAGGTATCATGCTAAGTGAAATAAGTCAGAGAGAGAAAGACAAATACTGTATGATTTCACTCATATGTGGAATATAAAACAAAACAAACAAAGGAACAAAAACAAACTCATAGAAGCAGACAACAGATCGGTTGTTATCAGAGGGGAAGGGGGGTGGGGGGAGGGCAAAATGAGTAAAGGGGGACAATTATATAGTGACGGATAGAAACCACATTTTTGGTGGTGAGCATACTGTAAGAATATACAGATGTCAAATTATAATGTTGTACACCTGAAACCTATGTTATAAACCAATGTTACAGCAATAAAAAAAAATGTCCTGAGGACAAAGCCAGCACACACAAAAGAGGGAAGAACCGAGATGATCAGAACCAAAGCTCTGATTAAACTGTGCCTAAAATCCACATACTTCCAGACTTTTCCATTACACGAGCCAATGTCCTATGCTTGACTTGTGTTTTCTGTTATTTGCAACTTAAAACATCTTTATGTCTACTACACTTATTACCAAAGTCAACATCCTTCACAACTTAACTCCTTCACCTCCAGGAAATTTTTCATGGCTGCTAAATCCCCTTTCTCCTCTTTCCCTTTGAGCTCCTCCAGTGTCAAGAGTCTGAGTCACCCACCTTCTCTCTCCCTCTCCCCCACCCCACCCCATCTCCTTTTCTCTCCCTCCTCTCTCTCTCTCTCACACACACCCCCCAAACCCTTGTGACACTTTTGTGTTGTTTCACCTCATTTTCCATTCTTTCCTCTGTTATAGCACTGATCTTGGCGAAATGCAACATTCCACATTTGTTACACTGAATTGTGGCTGTCAGTGTTTCTGTCTCCCTGACAAAATTGGCTCCTGAGGGGCTGGCAGTTCTTTGACTCGACTCCTGTCTGCTTCGCTGTTTCATGCACTGACCCATAAAGATGAGGCTCAGTAGGGGAGAGAAGGGAGGGGGAGAGAAGGTTGAAAGGCATCTATTCAAGTTCATTTACTAATGCTTGTGTATTCCCATGATTACACGCCTTCATGAATGCTGGAGAGGAAGCCACCCAGGCTCTCTTTACCTGGATCGTCTTTCTGTTTTTACACATTCCAAATCCTACCCTTTCAAACTCAAAGCCTTCTCTAGATGGAGTAAGGGCTATGATTGCCTGGGAAGGGACATGTGGGAACTTTCTGGGTTGATGGTAATGTTCTGTATCTTGATAGGAATGTGGGTTACACAAGTATATACGTTTATCAAAACACATGAAATTATACTCTTAAGATATGTGCATTTCATTGTATGGATATTTTTGCTAAAGAAAGAACCACAAACATATATTGAACTCTACTTAATGGTATGCATGCAGAAGTGTTTAAAGGGATGTGTACAGATGTCTAATTTTGAAATGCATAAAAAATAAGATGGGTTGATGAATGGACAGAGGTTTGAATAGGTCTGTGCGACAAAGCAAGTGTAGTAAAACATTAATTGTAGGATCTAGATGGTGGATATATGAGTGTTCACGGTACTTCATTACTTCGACTTTCTGAATATTTGAAAATCTTCATAGTAAAATGTCAGGGAAAAAAGAGGGTGGGAGTTAACATCTCTGGTATCTTCACAGCCACTGTCCTGGTTTATACGTATTGCATCTTAACTGAAATCTTGCAACCACCTTCATGGTGGCTTCCATACTAACTCACTTCTGTCTCTCCCCACCCCAAGGATCACCAGAGAAAACATTCTGAAACATAAATTAGACCTCCTTGATAGGGTCCCTGCCAAGCTCTTCAGCTTCATCCCCCAACTTGCCATCTTACTCTAGCCTGTACACCAACCCAACTCAAGGGCTTGTAGTTTCACCCACACACCAGGCTGCTTCGACTTTCTACTTTTGCTTATGTTGTTCCTTTTGTTTGGAATGCTCTATTCCAACGCCTCCTTCTGCCTTCACTTGCCTGGTGAATGTCCTTCAATATTCAACTCAGGTGTTGCTTCTTTGTCTAAGTCTT
Source organism: Equus asinus (assembly GCF_041296235.1). Classification (NCBI taxonomy): domain Eukaryota; kingdom Metazoa; phylum Chordata; class Mammalia; order Perissodactyla; family Equidae; genus Equus; species Equus asinus. Next base: position 35,123,386 of record NC_091820.1, read on the forward strand.
TCCTGCTCCTCAGACTGGGTTCAGTCTCCTTCTTTCATGCTCCCATAGCACCCTGTATTTATCCCAGTATGCTGTACTTGGGTTTCCATGTCTGCATACCAAACCACATGCACCTTGAGGATCAAGCCCTCCAATGGCATGCACAGGGCCTGACACAACAAAGACTTTGATAAATCACTGTAGAACTGAACCAGTGATATTGAACTAGCATGGATGATACTCTGGCACCTTCCAGTGACTTTGTATCATAGATTTAGTTGTATGTCCACTACAGGAGTATAAGGCTCACCACACTTGTTGTTTCACCCATCTCTCTATGTCCTTCAGATACTTTCCTCATGAAGCCAACTCGATTTCTTGCTCCAGTTTAAAATATTCTTTCCAGCTCCTTTAAAGGCTTACTTTCTCTGTAGTCTTTATAAGATTATAGGCCTTGTTGGGCAATTTTTAACTGGAAAAAATTAAACCAGATTCACTGGTCACCTGAGTGCCAGACATTGAATTAAGTTCTTTAAAGATACTAGCTACTATAATTCTTCCCAATAACCCTATAAGGTAGAGATTATATCTTCATTTTACAGATGATGAAACTGAGCCAAGGAAATATGAAGTATTTCTTATTTCTTAAATATGAAGTATTTATGAAGTATTTCAAGATCACATAGGTGGCAGAGCTGAAATTGAATCATTGCTCTTCTCAATTCCTGGGCACATCCTCTTTCCACCACAGGCACATCCTCCATTATCTGAGGTTTTAAAACAAATATTATGCCTAGAAACAAATCAACTTTTAGCATATGCCTTCTCAAATTACACATTCCTTCTCGGAGAGTCTGCATGTTCCCCCAGGTGAAAGTTATAGTTGCAGTTATACTAAATTGTTTCTTCTCTATATGCACATAGGTTCTTTCCCCCCACTTCTGTTTTTATTCATGCTATTGCCTTGGCTTGGAATACTTTTCCCACTGTTCTCTGCCTGAGTGGCTAATTACTTTTCATCCTTCGGCTCAGGCATCACCCCCGACAGAAAGCCTTACCTGAACTCCCTGCTTCCCTGGGACAGATTCCCTGACCAGTATCCTGTGCTCATCTCTATCACCACACTGTACCATATGGTGCTCTTCTCCTTCACCCAGCTTACTGGAGGGCAAGTGCCATTTCAGTCAACTTGGTATGAAAAGGGTCCTGACGGAAAGGAAGGAAGCTGTGTACTCAAGGCAGGGAACACAACACGAGCAAGCAGAAATGGAGATCTGTACTCAGGACAGGTCAGGGCTAGAGGATTCAGTTTGGGAATCAACAGAATCCAGAAAGTTTAGGGGTGACCATGCTTCTAGGGAGCTTCATGGTTGAGATGGTTCCATCTGGCAAATGTAGAAACTGCGACCCAGACAAGCAATCTCCTCCAAATTACTTGGTTAGTCATCAAGAAGCTAGGCTCTTACTGACAAGTTCTATACATTTTTTTTTTTACTCCATATTGGAAAGAGGGAAGACTAAAGTTGGGTGCACTTGTTCTCCTTCCAATTTTTAGACAGGAGCCTCTGATCTAGTGGCACCTCCTGTCTGGATGAGGAGTGAGGTGACCAAGACTCTAGCTTATCCCTCTAACTTGAGGCTGGTGACAGTGTTTTGGCCTCTCAGTGGGGAGGGTGGGGAGGGAGTTGGTGCCAAAGAGAACCCAGCCTACCATTCCTGAAAGGGCTCTGAAATCCCTCCCCTCTTTCCTGTTGCCTTTTTACCAGGAGACAATTTCCCATGTCCCAGATAAGAACCTTCTTTATCCAAATCCCGCTTAATAGCAAGACTCAGATTGGGAGAACTGGAGGAGGTCATTTAGCCTGTAGGTGACAAACCCAGACAGACTCACCCCGGACCCACAGTAGCAGAATCTCCAGGATGAAGAAATCCTTACTAGGTTCAAATTCATTTTATAGTGACCCTTAGGCAGTAAGCAGCCTGCCCTGGGTCACACAGAGAGTCAGGGTGATGGTGAATTTGGAACTGATGCTCCCGACATCACCCCAGGGGCTCTCCTTAGGACACAACTCTCAATGCTACATCTTGCACAAAACAGGTGCTCAATAAACATCTGTTGGGTCGTTGAACTACAAAACATATTCTAACATGGCGAGGGGAAAGAACATGAGTCTTGGAGTCAGGGAGATCCTGTTGTAGAGGACCACTGGCAAGCTTCAGTCTCTTTCACTGTAAAATAAAGCTAATAACTATCTCCCAAGCTTGTCAGTAAAGATTAAATGAGATATCTTCAGTAAAACCTCTAGCCCAATGCCTGCACAGAAAAGCCCCTTAATAAATGGTAGTGGTTATCAGTGAGAGGTGGCAGAACAGAGTGATAAGAATACAGACTCCGGAACCAGCCTGGCCCCACAACTTATGATGTGTAGCGCTGGAAGCTTTCTTTACCTCTGCTTCCTCATCAGTAGAATGAGGATGTTGGTGAGGATGAAATGAATCAATAAACATAGAACTCTAAGAGCTGTGTCTGGCACAAGGAAATGAGCATGATGTGTTAGCTCTAATAATTATATTCTATCCCTTGCACGGGCCCTAAGCATAGTAATTAAGTTCAGCTGGGAGGAACATGTCAGAGAGAGAGAGAGAGAGACAGACAGACAGACAGACAGACAGACAGACAGAGGGAAGAAGAAAAAAAACCCAAACTCCACATTCACAGAAAGAGGACACAGGTGTGGTCACTAAAAACAGCCCATGGAAGCTATGCAAAGCCTTCCCAACAAACTTGTCAGTCCCCTTTGAATCGCTGCACCCTCTATTTTATGCTCACTGTACTTCTGATTATCTGTTTCTGGTGTGTGAACTGTGTCTCTCACGAGGGCAGGGATCCTGTCCCCTCCACACCTCAGGTGTGGCTGGGCACCAGGGAAGGACTGAGTTGATGGGAGGGAGGGAGAGAGAGAGAATGTAAAGAGAAGGCAGCACTCCTGGACCCCACCGCCCCATCATCCCACCCCCACCTCCACCCCCATCACCAAAAAAAGAATTCCAAGCAAAGCAATTGCCAAGATAAATCACTTTTATCTCTATAGGAAAGGGAGGATCTAAAAAAAAATATAAATTACATTAGTAACACAACATAAGAAACAAACAAGAAAAAAACAACAGAGAAGTCTGTATGATGCTATTCTAACCTGTTTATAAAAAGGCCCTGCATCAGAAATTCGTAATCCTACCCACTTCTAAAAATATATTTAGACATGTACAGAAGCGGTGGGCTTGTTTTTAAATTGTTTGCTTTTTTGTAAAAATATATTAAAGGTGAATAGAAATCCTCTCTCCCTGCCCCCTATCCAACTCCCAGCTCTGTACTGGGGATTGGAGACCAGAGGTAACTCTCTCAGCATGTTCTAAACCTTGGTTACTACCACTCCCAACCCCTCCCCAACTCACTTCACTTAGAACCTGAAACATTAAAAAAAGAAAAAAAGCACACTAGCCTCTTTGGAAAAGCATAACTCTGAGGGTAAACTTGCTTTTCATTTGAAACACAAAACAACAATTAGGGGGCTCTGAGAGCCCAACTAAACTAAACGCAAACCCAGTCAAACGGAGGTTGGGTTTCAGCTCCACAGAAACTTCTATCAAAGAAACAGAGGGGAAAGAGGCCCGGAACCAGGGAGATTTGCTAGCAATTAGCTGCCTTTGAAAGATCAAGGGGGGACATTAATGGGCAGAAGGGCTGGGGTCCTGGTCTTGGTTACAGCAGCCAGAGCCTAGTCAGGCAGTTGCCAACACAGGGACACAGGCTGCCCCCAATCTCTCCCCTCACTACCCTCTGCTCCGTTGAAATCCCCAAGAAAAGCAAAGCTGGGAGGAAATCGAGGAGAGGGGAGTGGGGACCTCACGTGCTAGGGGGAGGTAGCCAGGCTTTTTGCCTTTGGTGTGACTAGATGGAGAACTGCTTGGCCCCTGGAATCCCCCAGATAGAAAAAGCAAATGGGGCTAAGGGACCCCTGATTCCAAAGAAGGAGAGTAGATGTGGGACTGTGAAGAAAAAAAAGACAATCTGGAGACAAAAAGACAACAAGGGACGCCTCACACATTCCCTGTGGCCTGCATGGTAGCTGTTAAATTCCCCAGAAGCACTGGGAGAACTGGGGTGAGGTTGGGGTGGGGCGGGGGTAGAGGGCAAGGATCCACGTCACTTTGGCAGTGCCAAAATGGAAGGAAGGGGTCATTCGCCATCCAGTTCAGGTCACTAGGGAGGCAAGACAGGGACGGAGCTAGGAAAGGGGGAGGGGGCGGGTGGGCACTGTCTGGATAATAGAGACATCCACAAAGGGAAGACAGGGAGAGGAGGATCAGATGACCTGCTCCTTTACACATGGGGGTTTCCTCTCCTAGGCTCAGGCTCCTGAGTGGCCCATGTGCACTCTGCTTGAACGTTGGCCTGATGTCTGAGAGTGCAAAGGCCCAGGAGTGAAGATGTGAGTTCTGAGGTCTTCTTCAGGCCAAGACCTTAGGTCGGGAAAGAAGCAGGGAGGCTCTCGATGGAGAACCCAGGGGTGAGCTGTCCTGCCACATCCTCTCCGGAAGGTCCAGGCTGTGCTCTGTGGTACAGGTGAAGGAAGCAGGCCGTAGGGCCAGGGTTATCTCCTTCAGCAGCAGGTGCTTTCAGGCTTCTGGGAGATGGTTTTTCACCTGCTGGGGCCCAGCCATAGCCACGTAGATAATGTTCTGCAGGATCTCAAAATCCAGGCAAATCCCTGGAGCTCACCCTGGGACAGGGGGCTTCATCTGTAGCCACCCAAAAGTAGGTTCCGCCAATGGGCTACAAAGTCATAGTCAAAGGCTTGGGCATCGGTCCTCTCCCCACCTTGAGAAGTGACAGGAATCTCTCTTCTTCCCAAGGATGAGTGAAGTCAGCCCACGGCCTTTCTAGGCCAACTCTGGAAATGGCCCACAGTGGGGCAGTAAGGAGACTCTGGGCCCTCATCTTTATTTCTATGAAGCATTTGGCAAGACGGGGCAAAGGCCAGACCCTTCTCCCATAAACGAGTCTGGAGTGGGACACATCCACTGGGCTCGGGGGAGGATGGGGAAGGAAGAATTGGCAGAAGTGGGCAGGCTTCTGCAGACAGGACTGGAGTTACACAAAGCCCTGGGCCTCCCACTTCATGACCAGAGAAATACCAAGGCGCCCAGGTTCTTTTCACCTCTCTCCTCATCCTGCCTTTCCAGCTCTAGGTGGGTATGAGAGTAAAGGGCCGACAAGGCCGGTGAAAGAGAAATGGGTTGAAGCAGCAGAAAAGAGAGTTCTAGTCAGCCAGAAACCTTTCCAATTTACCTGCTACTCAGAGGTACGGAGAAGGAAGGCAGGATGCTCTAGTGGAAGTGGGGGAGGGAGTTGTGGGAGTTTGTGATGGGGCCCGTGGGGGAGTCCGTGCCTTTGGTCAGTTCCAAGAAAGCAGGACAATGCGCCTCAGCACCTTGTCCGGGGCAGATAGGATCCAGGAGTGCCCCGAGAGTTGACAACGGAGAAGGCAGTGGGGGTGAAGGATAAAGGACAGGACACAAGGGAGCTCACAGAAGTAGTTTGCCATTTCTGTGGATTTTCAGGATACGGCCGAGTCTCTGCTTTGCTGTGGCCAGGCCCTTTTTAGGACGCTTTCCTGTGGGGAAAGCGAGAGGTAAGCAAAAGTTATGGCAAGGGCTCCCGCAACAATTCTAGCACCCACTGTCCTTGGGCCACCCTCTCCTCTGTTCCTCTGCCCACAGAGTCTCCCCCTCCTTACACCTGGCTACAGGCACATCTTGGGCAAGAAGCCCTCCTTAAGTACTTCCGTCCAACACCACATGCCTTGGCTCTTCCTTCTATGACCTCCTGCAGCAGCTACAAACTCCCTGGTTAATCCTTCTGGTTTCTCTTTCACACTGACTTCTGTGGTCCCAATCATTTTCTTTCCTAAATTCTGCAGGGAGGTGATTGTGCCTGCCTGTCCTCTTATCCTGACCACTAGGCCTTGACAAGTACCTGGTTAGTGATTACAACTCAGTGTCCCTGAAGTTGTCATCCTCAGGGCCTTGTTCCATCAGAAATCCCCATCCTCATGACACTAGTGCCACACCAACCTTACCACCCTTGAGCTGTGTACTCTAGGGACCAGGCTTTGAGGCCAAAGTGAGGAAAAGAAGGGCTTGAGTCCTCCCATCTTGCCTCTTCCTCTCACCCCACATCAGATCACCTCCTTGTTCCATGTGCTCTCCACATTTGATAAATTTATCCCTCCCTCTCCACTCTCTCTGCTAGAGCCCGAGCCTCTCTTCACTGTAGCCGGGACCTGTGTATGCAACTCCTCCCTAGACTTCCCACCTTCAGCCCACCCTCCATTCTGGCCACCAGAAGGATCTTTCCAAACCCACATCTGAGTTTGTCTCTACTTAACAACAGTTAATGTCTCTTCACGGCCTATGAGATTAAGTCCAAGCAACTTAGGTTGGCTACCAGTATCACTCTCAGGTGTATTTATCTACCAAGGTGCTTCAGGTTTAGAGCCTGATGCTCTAAGATCATTCTCAGTTCTACAATCATATGGCAATTGTACCTTGTCCTGCTTGATTGCTCTGGGAGCCAACTGAAGGGCGCCGCTGGGTCAAGAAGACACCGGGAGCCATGGGTGTGGTGCTGCGGTTTGCCTGGGCCATGCCAAAGGCATTGGGACGGGCAGTATACTCATGGTCAGCAAGACTTCCTGAGAGGGCCTCTTGTTTGGGCTCAGGAGGAGGCAGGGGTGAGGAGGAGGTAAGAAGCTGGGGTATAGTGGCCAGAGTTGGGGCTGGTGCTGCCATGCTGAGATTGGACTCCTGAGGGCGCGGCTGTTCTACCTCCTTCAACAAAGTCTTCTTCTTGATATATTTCTTCTTTTGGGCCTTCTGCAGCTCCTGAAACACAAGCCAAGTGGGAGGGGAGAATTCAGGAGTAGAGAAAAGAGAATTTCCCAGAAAGGAAACTAGACAATGAGCAATGTGTTTCTGCAACCTGCCTCCACCCCAAGTCTAGCCTGGATGTATGTACACATAATACAGGCCTTTCAATACCTGAAGTCATCTCTTTGGTACCATCCATCCTTAAGTCATCACTGCTACTAATCAGTACAGTGGCAAGAGAAGGGTAAGTGAGTTCAGAGACTTGGGGTTTGGTCTCAGCAATGCCACTTATGAGGTGGACTATGGACACTTCTAATAATAGCTAAATTTATGCCAGCAGCAGAGGCATTTTATATACTTTATCTCATTTAATCTTCAGAGCAGCCTGAGAAGGAAAATCCCCCAGTTTACAGAGAAGAAAACTGACATGCAGGGATATTAACTAACTTGAGCCCAAAGCCTCACAGCTGAAGAGTTGTTGGGTCCAGGATTCAACCAGATTTATCTGAACACCCACCTGGCACACTTCTCAAAATGGGACATCTGAGAGTGAAAGAGTAGTAGCTTTGGAATAAACTTGAGTTCAAATCTAGGCTTGTGTTCGCTAAGCTGGATAACCTCAGTCAAGTTACTAACTTTTCTGAATCTCAATTGCTTCATCTGTAAAATGGGCAAAATAATATCTGTTTTTCAGAGTTGTTGGAAAGATTAAATAAAGATTTAAAAACACATAGCATATAGTAGGTACTCAGCAAGTAGTAAACTATTATTCTGTCTTCATCTCTTACAATGGTTACTCTTCCTTTTGCTGATCTTTTTCTTTTAATAGAGGACTTGACAATCCTCCAGGTCACCGGGTCTTAAAACCTCAATTTTGGATGGGAGGAATGAATAAGGAGTGTGTCACTTCTCTCAGTATCTTGGATTTCATCCATCCATTGCTCTATGAATCTACTATCCACTGTGTAGTGGGTACCTGTATAGCGGGCACCTGGAGCCCTGAGAACCTGGAAAGGTGGTGCTGAGAGCATGTGAACGACTTCACCTTCTGAAATACTACACAGCCACACAGACCAACTCAGTGATTACATTTCATTGCCTTCTCTTGGCAACGAAAGGAATAGGCAGGGCCTACTCCTGCCTTTGGAAGATCTGACAGGCTGTGGCTACCATAGGAATTTCTGAGGGACAAGAATAATAATATTAGTAATACATGACAGGCACTGTTCTATAATTTAACTCATTTAATACTCATAAGAAGTATGAAATGTAAGAATTATAATCCCATTTTTAGGAGAAGAAACTGTGGCACAGAGTGGTTAAGTCATTTTCTGAAGGTTATAGGACCAATGAGTGACCAAGCTGGGATTCAGACAAGCCATCTGGCTTCAGAATCTCTTTTCTCAGCCACACTGCTATTCCACCCATACCAGAAACTTCATTTCTGTTCCTATTTTTCTCATCCAAATCCAGAAATTATCTCTTCACACCTAGATCATACAGCCTAAATTTTTCTACCTTTGTTGCCAATCTCCTTCTCATATAATTCATCCAGATTCCTCCACAGAAGACTGTCTTATGACAGGGCCACTTTCACCCTGCCAACTCCCTTGCTCAAAAAGCTGTTAGCAGGTCCCAACCCAAGTTCAAACTCCCTGGCCTGACATTCATGATCTTCCACAGTCTGACCACTTACGCTTAGCCAACTCATAATGATAATGATGAAGAGCTAACACGTCTATAGTACTTACTCTGTGGCAAGTGCCATTCTCAGAGCTTTCACATACATTACCTCATCTAATCCTCAGACAAAGACTATGAGGAAACCGAGGCACAGAGAAATTAAGTAACTTGCTCAAGTGGTAGAGCGAGGATTCAAACTCAGGTAGGCTGGCTCCAGAATCCATTTTTCAACCTCTATTTATCTTACCCCAGCATGAAGTCTCCACTCCAGAAAGATTTGCTCATTCATTTATTCATTCACACACTCAACACTGACTAAACACATACTTAGCATAGCGGAGATACCAAGTTAAATTAGATATATCCCCACCTTTGAGGCACTTACAGTTTAATAAGGGACACAGAAAAGTACACTTATAAGTACCATGAGAGAATGCTACTGAAGCACAGAAGGCCACTGAAATAAATTGGTGGTAGATAGTGTGAAGGAGTGTTAGGTAAGGCATCAGAGAGGGCCTGATTCCCAATGGGCAGACAGAACAGCTTGTACAAAGGCACAGAGGCATGAGACAATCTGATACACTGAGTGAACTTTAAGTACCATAGTGCAATAGTATGGCTAGTGTAAATGGCATGCATTAGGGGCTGGGAGGAGGTCAGGGAGGAGAAGTGACTGGAGACCAAATCAAGAGTGCCTTGTGTACTATACAAGGAGTTCCCTTCTCCTGCAATGTCTCCCTGTCCCCTCCAAAAGCTTAGCCTGAAAAACTCCTCCCCAATTTCAAAACTTCTTCTTTGAAGTCATCCTTGATCAACCCAAACAGAAGTGAGTTCCTTAGAAGGCACTAAGAATAGTTTTCACAACTTTAATTAATTTTTCTTTTTATTTAAAGCAGTAGAACCCCTTTTTTCAAATTACATCTTACATGGCACTAGGATCTATGTAACAGAGAGAAGTTTTGGTCAAAGAAGGGCCACCTGGCCTGCTTGGTCTCTGCTGGCTTCCAACAATAGCCTCCAAGACATTTCTAAGCAAAACTCCAGAGCTCCATGGAACATCATATATTAAAAACATCATTCTATTAAATTTTATTTAAATAGGATGCAATTACTGAATTATATAAACATTTAACTATTTCATTTTATTTAAATAGCAAGTAACATGAAATTTGAAATTAGAGGATATGAGTTTGAATCTTGTCTCCTCCATTTACTGGCTGTATTATCCTGGACTAGTCACTTAAAGAGAGCCTCATTTTCTTCACCTGTAAAATGATGAAAATATCACCTATTGAACAGGGCTATCGGGCAAATTACATGAGACAGTGTACATGGAAGTACCTAAAATAAAGCAGATACTCAATAAATGCTCTAAGCTATAGGATGTGGCATAAAGAACTAAGGGGATGTTGATAAGGAGAGAACCAGAAGATTCACTTCCAACTGCTCCCAGAGTTGCTGAGCACATTATACACATTAAAGAACTTTGCAAACTATAACATGCTAGGAGGTCAATGTGATTCTAGTGAAGTGACCGTTTAGGACAAAAATTACTGGGTGAAGTTTTCTTGGAGAGTGGGGGTGAAGATCAAGGAAATGGTATTTGGGATAGAGGATAAAAAAAGCCTCTTCTCCAAAAAACCAAACTCTGATACTGGCGGGTGGCTGAGAACTTGAGAGAATTAAACTAAGTTACCTCCTCAAGGCTTCAGCTGAAGGCAAATGCTCTCACCCAAGGACAGACTGGGTCCTTCCATCTAAGAGGTTTTTATAAACCCAGAAAGGCAAGTAAAATCAGCAAGGGCTTTTCTCTGGGCCCCTATTTTCTTTCATCCTAAATCATGTCAACTGTGTGACCTGTGGAAGTAGCTTGACACTGAGTTGGGATGTGAAGGATATAGGAAGGGGCTGGGATACTGCAATTGATAAAGATCACTCCCCATTGAAACAACAGTGAGATTCTATCAGCCTGAAGGTCTGAGTTTTGGAGCTCTAAGCCAAACTGGAATCAGTAGCAGGGCCATTGCCTGGGTGTCAGCACCTACCTGCTGGGCCAGCTTTGCAGCTGCTGCAGCCAAGCCAGTCTCAATGGAAGCTACTCGGGTCCCCTCACGCACTGGACGGTCTTGCTTTGGTAGAGTTGGGGTCACACGGGCTGCAGAGGAAACAGGATGAAGACATTATCTGAATGCCAACCATACTCCCTACCTCTGAGCCCCCTCAAAGGTGGTCTCATTGGTCTTCCCGCTTCTAGCTTTTTCACAAAGCCAGATTTCGCTGTCAGGTAAGAAGCTAATTCACAAATGCCCAAGGTTTACAAAACACACACTGATTAAAAGATAAAAATTAACCTCTCTGAACTGACATTTAAGGTTGTCCATGTTGTGCTCTTGGCCTACCTACCTCTCCAGCCTTATTTCCACACTCATATTCTCAATATCTCCAGACAGAATTGCTTCGCTATTACACCTCCAGAATATGTACAGCTCATCCTCTCTCCCTGTGCCTTCATCCTCACCATCCACACTGCCTGGATTCTTCCCTTTTGTCCATCTCTTTAAAACCTGTCCATCCTTCGAAGGTAGGCTGAAATCAACCTTTTATGTAAAACCTCTAGACCTCTCTGGCTTACACTGACCTCTCCCTCTCCTTAACTTATGATATGTACAAGTCACTTAAAACATAATACATACCATCTTGTCGCATTCCCTAATGTTGATGTGTGTTATTCTGTCTACCAATCAGGCTATAAGCTCCTGAAGATGATCGTCTTCTTGTATAGCCTTTTATAATGCCTTAACCATTCGAAATAAAAAAATAGTTACTCATCCCACATTTTACATAGGAAGTGTATTTCAGGATAACCAAACAGCCCAAGATGATGAGGTAAAGTTCTTCTTTACAGAAGAATGCCAGCTAATAAATGTAGCAGAAATGACAGAATTAGAAAATCACAGATTTGCAAGCCCTAATGAAACAACGGATTCCAGAGAATTGGATATTAACACCATACCAAAGTATTACCTCACAGATTACTTGCTAGTCTCAAGAAGAAAAAATTAACTTTACAATGGTGAGATCAGAAGATCACCCCCTTAACTAAGTATCAACGTTATTGTCACTAACAGTGAGACAGCCGACTTCATGCACCTCCTGATGCAATGCAATAGGAAATTCATAGCATCACCTGGGAAGTAGTTTTGCCAAAGATGTAAAATCAAGTAGGTGGTTCATATTACTTCCAGTTTTTAGGAAACACAGAAACAAAAGAACAAGTTAAATGACACCATGAGGAAACAATCAGACGTTCTACAAGATAACTGACCTGGTTTCACTAAAAAGATAATATCACAACTCTTCCCATTTGCAACAACATGAATGGACCTTGAGGGTATTATGTTAAGTGAAATAAGCCAGACAGAGAAAGACAAACACCATATGATTTCACTCATATGTGGAAGATAAACTAACACATGGACAAAGAGAACAGTTTAGTGGTTACCAGAGAAGCGGGTTGGGGGGTGGCCACAAGGGGTGAAGGGGCATATTTATATGGTGACTGACAAATAATAATGTACAACTGAAATTTCATGATGTTATAAACTATTATGACCTCAATAAAAAAAAGACAATGTCACAAGGAAGAAACAAACAAATCTAGAAGCTGAGATGTGCTACAGGACAATTATCCCAGTTTTTACAACAAATCAATAGCAAAAAACAAAAAAGGGGGACTCCTCTAGATTAAGAGAGACTCAAAAGGTGTGATGGCCAAATGCCATATGGACTATGTTTAGATCCTAATTTAAACAAATGCACTGCAAAAATACTTTTTATTGGTTAGAAAATTGAGGAAATTTGATTATGGACTTAGTACTACATAACATCAAGCAATTATCAAATTATTACTTATTCTGTTATAACAGCATTATGGTTATGTGAGAAAATGCCTATATTTTTTAGAGATGCATACTGAAGTACACATGGAGGGAGTGACACAACATGTGGAATTTGCTTTAAAGCATAGACAATTTTGAAAAGAATACGAAAGTCATAGGTGAATCAAATATGGCAAAATCTTGATAACTGTTGATTCTCAGTGGTGTGTGTATGGGAATTCATTGTACTATTCTCTCTCTCTTTTTTTAAAGTAATTTTATTGAGATAATAATGATTTATAACATTGTGTAATTTTGGGTATATATTATTATTTATCAATTTCTGAATACACTTCATCGTGTTCACCCCCAGTAGTCTAATCTTTATCCATCACCATAAATATGAGATATCACCTTACACTGGTCAGAATGGCTATAATTACAAGACAAAAAACAACAAATGTTGAAGAGGATGTGGAGAAAAGGGAACACACACTGCTGGTGGGAATGCAAACTGGTGCAAGCCACTATGGAAAACAATATGGAGATTTCTCAAATTAAAAATACAAATTTAATTTGCCAAAGAAATTGAAATCAATGATCCAAAGCGATTTATGCACCCCTATGTTCACTGTAGCATTATTCACAATAGCCAAGACATGGAGGCAACCCAAGTGCCTTTCTACAGATGAATGGATAAAGAAGATGCAGTATATATATACAATGGAATACTACTCAGCAATAAAAAAGACAAAATCGTCCCATTTGTGACAATATGGCTGGACCTTGAGGGTATGATGTTAAGTGGAATAAGCCAGACAGAGAAAGACAAATACTGCATGATTCCACTCATATGTGGAAGAAAACAAATACATGGATAAAGAAAACAGATTAGTGGTTACCAGAGGGCAAGGGAGTTTGGGGGTGGGCAAAAAGGATAAAGGGGCACACATGTATCTCTATTTTTAATTACAGAAAAAAGTCAATATCACAGGAAAAAAAAGAGGTGGTGGTGGTACTGACCTAGATTCAAAGATTCCTTCGTTGGTTAGCTATTGTTATTATTATAAAGGAGACTTTCTGTATAAGCAGTATGCAGATGCTAGAAAAGGCAATTCAGGAGGCTGAAGTCCTTTCTTTAAAGGTCATATTTGTTTAAAATATGATCTAAAGCAAATCTAGCAAAAATGTTGATGCACAATTTTTGGTCATGGATTCTTGGATATATTTTATATTTTCTCTATAGTTTTGTATGTGTGGTGGTTTTAAAACAAGGTCCTAAATTCTTCGACACTTTTCCTCTTGATAGGTGGGGTCTATTTTCCCTCCCATTGAATCTGAACAGGCTTATCTGCAGCCTACAGAATGTGGTGGAAGTGGCACTGCATGACTTCTGAGGCTAGGTCAGAAAAGGCAATTTCAGTTTCCACACTGCTTGCTGGAACACTCACACTTAGAGCCCTGAGCAGCCATGTAAGAAGTTTGCTTGCCTTGAGGCCACCAGACAGTAAGGAAGTTAGTCACATGGAGAGGCCACGTATTGGCAGTCGGCTTGGCACTTCTAGTCTCTGAGCCCTCTCAGCTCAGGCACCAGACACGAGAGTTAATGAGACTTCAAATTATTCAAACTCTTGGCCTTCAAGTGAACCCCAGCCTTCAAATTTTCCCAGATGAGGCCCCAAATATCATGGAGTCCCCACTGTGTCCTTTCGAAATTCCTGACTTCATAATACATGAGCAAGTTGTTGTTGTAAGCTGAAAAAGAAACCTCTCCTTGATTGCACCTCGGTTTTGGGGGAAAAAAACACTATTAAAAGAAATTTTGTGGGGACAGTTGAGAAAATTTGGTAATGGACTGGGTATTAGAAGATCTTAGGGAATTATTAACTGTTAAGTATAACAAAGGCATGTGTTTGCCTAGGAGGGTGTCCTTATTCTTAGGAAATACAGAAGTATTAAGGGGTAAAATATCATGTTATGATGGGTGCACATTACTTTGAAGTGGCTCAACAAAAACTAGATAAACAGATATAGATAAATGAAGCAAATACAGCAAAATATTATAATGGTAGGATCTAGATATTGAGAATATGGGTGCTAGTGTATATCTTTCTATATTTACATATGTTTGAAAATTGTCATAAGAAAAAATTTTAAATAAGGAATGAGACTAAGAGATTATAATAACCAAATGAAATGCATAGTCTTTGAATAGATAGAACCCGATTTGAATAAGAAAATTGTAAAAGATATTTTTGGTGCAGTTGAGAGAAATTTGACTAAGGATTTGGTATTAAACGATATTAGGAAATAAATGTTACTTAACTTAGGTGTCATATAATGGTACTTTGGTTATGGAAGAAAACGGCATTTTCATAGAGATGCATTCCAAACTATTTAGTATGTCATGATGGATGACATCAGCAAAAAGGGAAAGTTAAGGACCTCCAAAAATTCACTCCTAAATTAAAACAACGAAAAAACAGGCAAAAACTATCAGAATAAACTTTTTCAGAACTCTGAGAATTAACCAAAGGCTTATAGGAACCTGGACAGTATTTATTTAAGAAAAAGAGGTGAATCTCAGTAAGAGCAGTGAGCTGTGTGGCATTTTAACTTGCCCTAGACCCCTCCACCACTCCTCAACACAGAAAGAGCCTTGAAAAATAACAGCCCAGGGGCTAGCCTGGTGGCATAGCGGTTAAGTTCACGTGGTCCGCTTCAGCCTGAGGTTCTCTGGTTCAGATCCCAGGTGTGGACATACGCAGCGCTTATTAAGCCATACTGTGGCAGGCGTCCCACATATAAAGTAGAGGAAGATGGGCACGGATGTTAGCTCAGGGCCAATCTTCCTCAGCAAAAAGAGGAGGATTGGTGGCAGATGTTAGCTCAAGGCTAATCTGCCTCAGAAAAGAAAAAAAAAAGAAAGAAAAAGAAAAATAACAGTCCACATTGCCAGTAATGTAGGGAGGGGAAAGGAGCTGGAGCTTTCTTTCAAAGCCTAGTGCTAAAAGCTTCTCCCTGTGAGGATTTATCAAAAATATTTAAAGGCAAGTACTCAATGTCACAGCTACTTGAGGTGATGGATAACAGTTGTGGCAAACAACAGACTACCCAAAACCTTGAAAAGAAAAGCTGAAGAATGAGATATCCATTGGGGATTAGAAAAGCTCCTACATACTTCTAGGAATCTAGAAGGCCATATTGATGCAGAGGGGCTGTGTGAATGATGAATAAAGACTTGAGAAAGCCCTAAGCACCCAAGAATTGGAAGTCCTAGCTAGAGCAATTAGGTAAAAAAAAGAAACAAAAGTTATTCACTTTGGGTGGTCACATGATGTAATCTACACAGAATTTGAAATATATTACAACGTACACCTGAAATTAGTATAATGCTATAAACCAATGTTACTGCAATAAAAAAATAATAAAAAATAAACAAATAAATGACAAATAAAAGTTATCCAAATTGGAAAGGAAGAAGTAAAACTGTCACTATTTGTAGATGACATGATTGTATTATGTAGAAAATCCTAAAGAATCCACCAAAAAACTATTAGAAATAATAAGCAAATAAAGTTGCAGAGTACCAAATCAACATAAAAAATCAGTTGCATTTCTATACACTAATAACAAACTAGCAGAAAGAGAAATCAAGAACACAAACCAATTATAATTACAACAAAAAGAATAAAATACCTAGGAAAAAACTTAACTAAAGAGGTAAAAGACCTGTATGCTGAAAACTATAAGACACTATTGCAAGAAATCAAAGATGACGCAAAGGAAATAGAAAGATATTCCATGCTCATGGATTGGAAGAATTAACATAGTTAAAATGTCCATAGGCAATATGGACATTTTATGTGCATGCAGATTCAATGCAATCCTTAGCAGAGTCCCAATGACATTTTTCACAGAAATAGAACAACGAGTCCTAAAATTTATATGGAACAACAAAAGACTGAATAGCCAAAGCAATTCTGAGAAAAAAGAACAAAGTGGGAGGTATCACATTCCCTGAGTTCAAGGTATACTACAAAGCTATGGTAATCAAAACAGCATGGTACTGGCAGGAAAACAGATACACAGATCAATGGAACAGAACTGTGAGCCCAGAAAGTAATCCAAACATTTATGGACAGCTAATTTTCAAAAAGGAGCCAAGAACATACAATGGAGAAAGGAAGGTTTCTTCAATAAATGGTGTTAGGAAAACTGGACAGCCGCATGCAAAAGAATGAAAGTAGACCACTATCTTACACCATACACAAAAATTAACTCAAAATGGATTAAAGACTTGAATGTAAGACCTGAAGCCATAAAATTCCTAGGAGAAAACATAGGCAGTACATTCTTTGACGTTGGTCTTAGCAATATCTTTTTGGATATGTCTCCTCAGGCAAGGGAAAAAAAAGAAAAAAAATTAACAAATTGGGCTACACCAAACTAAAAAGCTTACGCACAGCAATGGAAACCATCAATAAAACAAAAAGACAAACTACCTGTTGGGACACGATATTCATAAATCATACATCTGATAAGGGGTTAAAATCCAAAATATATAAAGAACTCATAGAACTCAAAACAAAAAAACAGACAACCCAATTACAAAGTGGACAGAGGATCTGAACAGACATTTTCCCCAAGAAGATACACAGATGGCAAATAGGCACATGAAAAGATGTTCAATATCACTAATTATTAGGGAAATGCAAATCAAAACCACAATGAGATATCACCTCATGCCCATCAGAATGGCTATTATTAAAAGGACAAGAAATAGCAAGTGTTGGAGAGGATGTGTAGAAAAAGGAACCCACGTACATTGCTGGTAGGAATGTAAACTGGTATAGCCACTATGGAAAACAGTAGGGAGATTCCTCAAAAATTTAAGACTAGAACTACCACGTGATCCTGCTATTCCACTTCTGGGTATTTATCCAAAGAATATGAAAAGACTAATTTGAAAAGATATATGCACTCCTAGGTTAATTGCAGCATTATATACTATAGCCAAGACTTGGAAACAATCTAAGTGCCCATCGATAGATGAATGGATAAAGAAGTTGTGGTATATATATACAACGCAACATTACTCAGCCATAAAAAAAAGATGAAATCTTGCCATTTGTGCCATGGATGGACCTGAGAGTATCATGCTAAGTGAAAAAAATGGAAAAAAAATAAATACTGTATGATTTTATTCATCTGTGGAAGATAAGAAAAACCAACAACAAACAAACACATAGATACAGAGAACAAGTTAGTGGTTACCAGAGGGGAAGCGGGGTGTGGGCAGGATGAAAGGAGCAAAGGGGGACATTTGTATGGTGATGGATGGAAACTAGACTTTTGCTGTTGAACATGATGTGGTCTCTTTAGAAGTCAAAATATAATGATGTACACCTGACATTTATATCATTTTATAAACCAATGGTACATCAATTAAAAAAAACCCACAACAGTGACATTTACCTGTATGAATTTATGACAAGAATTAGCAACTTGAACTTAGAGGCTTAGAAATTTGAATGTTCAATCTTTAGGTGTCCATTGACTGATTAACGGATAAAGAAGTTGTAGTGTATATATATACACACACACACACAATGGAATATTATTCAGTCATAAAAAACAAGGAAATACTGCCATTTGCAATGACACAGATGGTCTTTGAAGGCATTATGCTAAGTGAAAAAAGTCAGAGAAAGACAAATACAGCAGTGTGCTGCTTAATGACAGGATATGGTCTGAGAAATGTGTCATTAGGCAATTTTTTGATGTGCAAACATCATAGAGTGTACTTACACAAACCTAGATGGTATAGCCTACTACATACCTAGGCCGTATGGTACTAATCTCATGGACACCATTGTATATGCAGTCCGTTGTTTACCAAAATGTTGTTGTGTGATGCATGACTGTACGGTATGATCTCACTTATATGTGGAATCTAAAATACAAACAAACTCATAGAAAGAGACCAGATTTGTGGTTACCAGAGGTCAGGGGTGGGGAAAAGGGGAACTGGAGAAAGGTGGTCAAAAGGTACAAACTTCTAGTTACAAGATAAATAAGTACTAGTGATATAATGTACAGCATGATGACTATCATTAACATTGTTGTTTAAAGTTGTTAAGAGAGTAAATCCTAAGAGTTCCCATAAGGAAAAAAATTGTTTTTTCTTTTTTTGCTTTCTTTTTATGTTGTATCTATATGAGATGCTGGACGTTAACTAAACCTATTGCAGTAATCATTTCACAATATTTGTAAGTCAAACCATTATGTTGTACACCTTAAACTTACACAGTGATGTATGTCAATTATATCTCACTAAGACTGGGGGAAAAAAGAACTAAAGGAAAGTATCAGAATGATGTTTCACCAAATAGAGAATACCAATAAAGAAACCAATGAAGAGAAATTATAAAAAGGAACCAAATGATATTTTAGAGTTGAAAAGTAAAATAACTGAAATAAAAATTTCACTAAAGGGTTTCGACAGCAGATTTGAGCAGGTAGAAGGAAGAATTAGTGACCTTGAAGGTAGGTCAATTGAGATTATCCAGTCTGATAAGCAGAAAGATAAAAGAATTAGGAAAATGAACAGAGCAAAAGGGACCTGTGGGATGCCATCAAATTTACCAACAGATGCATATGAGAGTCCCAAAAGGAGAGAGACAAGGGCAGAAATAGTATTTAAAGAAACAATGGCTGAAACTTTTCCAAATTTGATGAAAAACATTAATCTACATATACAAGAAGCTCAACAAACTCCAAGTTGGATAAACTCAGAGACTACACATCATAACCAAAACCAAAGTCAAAGAGAAGATCTTGAAATGAGCAAGCCAAAAGTAACTCATAACATACAAGGGATTCTCAATAAGATTGACAGCTTATTTATCATCAGAAACCATGGAGGATAAAAGGCAGTGGGATAATATATTCAAAGTGCTGAAAGAAAGACACTGTCAACCAAGAATTCTGAATCCAGCAAAACTATCCTTCTAAAAAGGAGATATCAAGACATTTCCAGACAAACAAAAACAGAGAGTTCATTGCTAGGAGACCTGCCCTATAAGAATTGCTAAAGGGAGCTCTTCAGGTTAAAATGAAAGGATACTTTACAGTAAATCAAATCCACATGAATAAAGAGCACTAGCAAAACTAACTACAGAAGTAGATATAAAAGATAGTATAAACACATTTTTTGTTTTATCTCATTGATTCTCCTATCTAATTAAAAAACTACATAAAGCAATAATTATAACTCTATGTTCATGGGTGGGCATACAATGTATAAAGATGTAACCTGTGACAGTAATAGCATAAAGGAAAAAGGGAATGGAACTATATAGGAGCAAAGTTTTTCTATACTATTGAAATTAAGTTGATATTAATCTGAATTACAATGGTATAAATTAAGACATTAATGTTAATCCTCAAGACAATCACTAAGAAAATAAATATGTGTACAAAAGAAAGGAATTAAAATGGGACTCTAGTCAAGGATGGCCCCATGGCCAAGTGGTTAAGTTCACATGCTCTGCTTTGGCAGACTGGGGTTCTGCCGGTTTGGATTCTGTGCGTGGACATGGCACCACTCTTCAAGCCATGCTGGGGTGGCATCCCACATAGCACAACCAGAAAGACCTACAACTAGAATATACAACTATGCACTAGGGGGCTTTGGGGAGAAGAAGGAAAAAAAAAAGAAGGCTGGCAACAGGTGTTAGCTCAGGTGCCAATCTTTTTTTTTAAAAAAAGGGATACTAGAAAATAGCTATTAAACACAAAAGAAGGCAGTAACAGAAGAACTGAGGAACAAAAAAGAAATACGACATAAAGAAAACAAACAAAAATGGACAATGTAAACCCTACTTTGACATCATTTATACTTAAGTATAAATGGATTATATTCTTCAATTAAAAGGCAGAGACTGGCAGAATAGATAAAAAAACATAATCCCATATATGCTGTCTACAAGACACACACTTAGGATTCAAGACACAAATAGACTGAAAATAAAAGGATGGAAAAAGACATACCATGAAGACAGTACCCAAATGAGAAATGGCATAGCTATACTAATATCAGATAAAATAGACTTTAAGACAACAATTGTTATTAAAGACAAAGACGGACATTTTATAATGATAAAAGGGTCAACTGGTCAAGAAGATATGATAAGCTTAAACATGTAGCACCTAACAACAGAGCCCCAAAATACATGAAGCAAAAACTGATTGCATTGAAGGGAGAAACACATAATTCAACAATAATAGTTGGAGACATCAATACTCCACTTTCAATAATGGATAGGACAATTAGACAGAAGATCAGCAAGGAAATAGAGATGTCATGATGTCTGAAATTTCCCTTAGAATGCCTTGAAAAGAGGATGAAGCGAATACAGCAAAATGTTAGTTATTAAATCTGGGTGATAAATATATGGTACTAACCTCCCTAATTTTGTGTACATTTGAAAATTTTCATAACAAAAATTTTTGAAATATATAAAAGGGAAAATATTTACTGATTATTCTCGTGCTTGTGACCACATTAATTTGATTATTGTAGTACTGTAGTATATTTAAATACCTTATAAGGCTAATTTCTTTTCATTTACTTTTTCTATTCTCAAATTCTTTAACTAATCATACTTGTTTACTCTTTTAAATAAATTTTAGAATGAGTTCCCCACAAAAATTCCATTAGGATTTTGATTTGGGATGTGTTAAACATATACTAAACATATACATTAAATTAAATGACCCTTTACAACACTCAGTCTTTGAAACCAGGTACATGGTACACCTCTATTTATTCAGACCTCCTTTTAAGTTCCTCAAGCAAAGTTTTGAAGTTTTCTTCATGTAGGTCCCACACATATCTTCTTAAGATTACCGTTGGGTATTTTATATAATTGTTTTTACTGTCAATAGGATCTTCTTTTTTCTCAGTATATTGTGGTTATCACCGATATATGACAATTCTTGATTTCTGCATATGTGGTTTATATCCAGTGATTACCCAATTTAATTCTCATATTAGTTTTAACAGTTTTTCAGTTGATTCTCCTGCATTTTCTAATTATACAATCACATCATTTCTTTCACTTGCCAAATACTTATTAAACACTTCCCATGGCCAAGGCACTAAACAAGGTGCTACAGATACAGTGATAGACAAAAATAAATAGGATTTCTACCCTTAGCAAGCTTCATATCATGACTGTCTGATCTCTTAATTTCTAATAGTTACAGTTCTTATTTCTGCTTTATTCCTAATTATGCTATCTAGAACTTCTAGAACAATGCTAAATAACAGCAGAGATAATGGGTATATTTGTCTTATTCCTGATTTTAATGGGAATACTTCAAGCAGAATGCTTCAATCTTTTGTGGGTTAAGAATCTACTTTGAGAGCCAGCCCTGACGGCCTAGCAATTAAAGTTCAGAGCGCTCCACTTTGGTGGCTCAGGTTCATTTCCTGGGTGGGGAACCACACCACTTGTCTGTCAGTAGCCATGCTGTGGCAGCGGCTCACATAAAAGAACCAGAAGAACTTATAACCATACATAACTATGTATTGGGGCTCTATGGGGGAAAAAAGGAAGAAAAAAGGAAGAGTGGCAACAGATGTTAGCTTAGGGTGAATCTTCCCCTGCAAAAAAAAAATTAAAAAAAAAGAGAATCCACTCTGAAAACGTGATAAAAGTTATTAGTTTTCTGGGGGCCAACCCCATGGCCAAGTGGTTAAGTTCGCGCACTCCACTTCAGCAGCCCAGGGTTGTGCTGGTTTGGATCCTGGATGCAGACCTAGCACTGTTCATCAAGCCATGCTGAGGTGACGTCTCACATAGCAAAACTAGAAGAACCTACAACTAGAATATACAACTATGTACTGAGGGGCTTTGGGGAGAAGAAGAGAAAAACAAAGATTGGCAACAGATATTAGCTCAGGGCCAATCTTTAAAAAAAAAAAAAAAGAGAAAAACCCCTGGGAGAAAAATAGTTGACTATTAAAAAAAAGTTTTTGGGTTCTCTCTAGAGAAATATACATGCATGTATGCATACATACACATTAAGAAATACAGGTATGTTAATTATCTGCTCTCTGAACAGGGAAATAATAGAAGATCAACTTTTGATATAGAAATACTCAGTTTTTTATGTAGAATGAGGAAAATGCACCATAAATAAATTACATATATAAAGGATGACTATTCCCTTAGTATACAAAAAGGGCAATTTTAAAAGCTTGAATACCAACATGGATAAACGGGCAAAGGTCAGAAATAAAATTTACAAAAGAAGAAATTCTAATGCTAATACAAACATATAGAAAACGTTTAGTCAAAGAAATGTAAATTAAATCAATGAGATACTGTTGTTTGCTTGTGATTTACCAAAGATGAAAAAAATACCATGGTGGAGACTTCTTATTATCAACCCAATATCATTCTCCCTTTCTTGTTTACTAAAAAAAAACATGACTTTGTGGGATAGCAATGTACCTAGCTAAAAACTATATTTCCTGGCCTCTCTGGCAGATAATCGTGGCCATGTGACACAATTTTAGCCAAAGAGATACAAGAAAAAGTGGAACTCAGAACTCCTTGGGGAGGGGTGCTCATCAGGCCTATTTCTTTTCCCTTTTGCTCTTCTTCTTCTTCCTGACTACAACTCAGACCCCTCTGCTATAGATAAAGCAGCCATCTTGTGACCCTGAGGGGATAAGCACTCTCTAAGGATGCCTGAGAGGTTCCTGCTCCTCACAGGCAAACACTGTTCCTAACCGATATACAATTTGGCAATACATATCAAGAGCTTTTAAAATGTTCATATTAACAAATTACATTGGCAAAGGTGTAGGGAAATAGGCACACTCATTCATTGCTTGTGGGAATGTAAACAATCTCTAAGATGTAATTGTTAAGTGAGAAAAGGAAAGTACATAACAGGTTGTAAAGTATGCTTCCCTCCTAAAAAGAGAGAGGGAAACAGGGCCGGCCCAGTGGTGTAATGGTTAAGGTCATGCACTCTGCTTCAGTGGCCCAGGGTTCATGGGTTTGGATCCTGGGACTGGACACACACACCACTCATCAAGCCATGCTGTGGCAGCACCCCACATACAAAATAGAGAAAGATTGGCATAGACGTTAGCTCAGTGACAATCTTCCTCAAGCAAAAAGAAGATTGGCAACAGATGTTAGCTCAGGGTCAATTTTCCTCAACAAAAAAAAAAAAAAAAAAGAGAGAAGGAAAGAAAATATATACACATCTTTACTTGCATATACATAAACTACTTCTGACAGGATAAACATGAAACTGATAACAGCGGTTGACACCAGGTGGGGAACTGGAAGGCTATGGAGCAGGTGGGACGGAGACTTTTCACTGTATACCCTCATAAACTTTGGCCCTTCTAGAGTTTCATAGGGATCCATCCTAAGTAAAAAAATCAAAGACACAAACACTTACATATAAAGATGTTCACCTCAAATGCTATAACTAATTGTGAAAACTCGGCAATAGGCTAAATGCCCCACATTAAAGGAGAAGTTAGGTAAACTCAGCATATCCATGGAATAGAATATTTTGTAGCTATTAAAATACTATTTATAAACAACAGCATAGGGACATGCTTAGGATATAATATTAATTTAAAAGGCCAGATTATTTATTGGTTTTCAACTTCAACAGTCAACCTTTAGTCAATGTAGAGTACTAATTGCAAGACGACATAAACGTTAACAACCTTGACAATGTAAATGAAAAAATGTGGCTCACAGAAGGTTGGAGGAAGGAAGAAAGAACAGCAGCACTAATGTCTATATCTTAGAAAGTGGGTAATCAAGAGAGATTGACAGAAGCTGATGGAAGGAGAAATAGAGGTTAAGTTGACAAATCAAGAAATGGTGGTATACACCCTATTATCTTGAGTTTTGGAGGAAATTACCAGAAACTATGAGGCTGCCTCTCAGGCATGGGATTGGAGGTAGGGACAGCAGAGACAGAAGACCACTGCATTTCATCCTGAACTCCTCTATACTATGTGATTTGCTATCAGACATACACATTATTTTGATTAAAAGGCAAAAAATTTTAGGGACCGGCCCTGTGGCCGAGTAAAGTTCCTGCGCTCTGCTTCAGCAGCCCAGGGTTTTGCCGATTTGGATCCTGGGCGAGACCATGGTGCTGCTCATCGGGCCATGCTGAGGTGGCGTCCCACATAACACAACCAGAGAGACCTACAACCAGAATACGCAACTATGTACTGGGGGGCTTTGGGGAGAAGAAGAACAGGGAAAAAAAAGGAAGATTGGAAACAGATGTTAGCTCAGGTGCCAATCTTTAAAAAGAAAATTTTAAAGTAGGATATATGATTGTATACATAGTGTGATTTCAATCATAAAAAGAAAAGTGCACAGGAAAAAAGACTAGAAGGAAATATGTCAAAATGTTAACAGTGGTTGCTTCACGGGTGGTTTCTTCTTTATACTTTCTTCCATTTTCCATATTTTCCAAATTTTCTATTATGCTAATCAGCCAGAAACTATAGGAGAAAATATAATCAGAAAATATGTCTGAAGAAAGAAAAAAAGAAACATTTGCTGACTGACTCACTGAGAGAACATTTCCCAGGACTGTCTGGCCACCCCACTCCCACAACCCCAAGCAAACACCAGAAAGGCCAAATAAGGCAGGGTGGGGACAGAGGGCCCTTTGTTTCCTGGGGAACCACAGGTACTGAGATGCCAGCACCCTCTGTGGAAGACTGCTGACAGTAATGGCTCTCAATGTGCTCACCTCTCTTTCTATGCATATGAGGATTTTGCAGTTACCCTGCTCAGGAGATGGAATCTATCTCTCCACCCCTGGAATCGAGGCTTGACCATGTAACTTGCTTTGACCAATGAGACAATAGAAAACACGACACAAGCAGGGACTTGAAAAGTGCTTGCACATTGGGGCTTCTCCTCTCTTGCTGCTGGATACCTTTCTGCTACCTTGTGAAAAAGCTTACGTTGGCCTCCTGGTGGATGAAAGAACACATGAAGAGAAGCCCCAGCCACCCCAAACACCTGAGGGAGATCTTTGTAGACCATTGAGCCCCAGCCAAGCTGGCATAGACTAGAACAGGTCAGCCAACCTACAGAATCATGAGAAATGATCAACTGTTGTTGTTCTAAGCCATTAAGTTTTGGGTAGTTTGTAAGCAGCAAAAGCTAACTGACACACCCTCCAATTCGAAAACCATCCAGCCAAGGAGATGAATAAAATTGTTTTATCACCCTCTAAATTCCATGTTCAACTCAATAATCATTCTTTCTTCCTTCCTCAGAGATAGCCTCTCAGCCAGTACAGGTGACAGTCTAAGGAGTTTCGGGCCTTGTAGAGATCAACAGTGAGCAGAACTTCCCTCCTTTGACAACAATATTACCAAAGAGCTGGGATGATGGCAGGAGAATGTTCTCATTCTTAAATTGTTTAACTTGTTTGTCAAAATCTGTTCAAAGTCTTCTTCTTTTCATCTCAAGCCATATAACATCAGAAGCAACATGCTCCATTACCTCTGGCTTTGGCGAACTGAGTATACAAACTGTGTTTTACTGATCATTTTTGCTCCAGAACCTAACATGGTACCTGGCACACAACAGGCACTCAACAAATGTTTGCTGAATAAATAAATGAGTGACTGAATCATGTCTTCCTGTATTAAATATCCCACCTACCCCCAGCCCGTTTTTTTCCCAACCACCCCCACAGAGTTAAAGGATAGAATACTGGATTACCTTTAGGACTCCAAGGAGCATCATCTGAGTTCTTCTTTTTCTTGGGTCGAGATTTCAAAGCAGGGTCATCATCATCAGATTCTAGGGAAGGGTAAACTGCAATGAGAGGGGAAAAGCAAGGTAAATTGAGATCTCATCCAGAAGGGTGAAGACAAAATGATACCTATCTCAGCTCCTCCCACTCCCCTACAAGTGGGCACTTTACTTAATCCATACTCAACTGCAGGAGCCCCTGAAAGTACAACATACTTTTTATGTCTTTCTATTTTTGCACCCTCACTGCAAATGTCCTCCCAGCATCATCTAATTCTGATTTGATCACCCAACATCCATTTAGTGAGTAACTTCATGAGTTACTTTACTGATCCTGCAAAATTCAGCTGTAAATTCACTACCTAAAGAAACTTTCCCTTGTTCTCCTAATCTGACTCAGATGTCTCCTCAACTCTCTATAGTATCCTGTGCATACTTCCATTGGAGTTATTTGTTATATACTATTTAAGAGGTGATTAGTAAACCTGTCACCCACAATTTACCGTGATGGCGGGGATATATATTATTTGCTTTCAAACTAAGGAAGCCTAACATAGTGCAGAGCAGGTGCTCAGTAAGTGTTTGCTGAATTAATGGAAAAAGAAATGATACAAACATTACTCACAGAAAGGGAACAAAAAGAACACTTGGGCTGAATTGGGAAGATTACCGGAACTGAATGATCTGAATGAGAAAACACATATACAAGTATCTCATCCTATACAAATACACACAAACATCCAGTTTTATCACATTCTCCTCACAATCCACATGCAACACCTATAGGATTTAATGGGAAGATGGTCTAGAAAGGTCCTACTGATGAGGCCAAACTGCTGATGCTGCTGCTAAACCTAAAAGAGAAGCAAAGTGAGAGTGAAAATTTCCTCATAATACCCTACTCCCCCTCCTCTTAATGACTAGCTTCAAATTTCTCTAGAATTCTACATCATTAGAGGAATTCACTCTCCTGTTTCCTTCCAGAAGGGTTTCTTTGTAGGAAAGAAAGTGAGTCCATTTTTGAGGCCTTTCTCCCTCAAAGAGGTAAAACCCCTGTCTCCTGACTTATTAAAGAACTTTTTTTAAAAATGAGGGGTCATTGATTGTCCCTAGAAAGAAATGACTGCTGGTAACAGTTGTTTGTGAAAGGACCCATGCCTAATACCCTGATGGCTATCAATGTTATTTTGTTGGGTCTGAAAGTTTTTCCATCTCAAGGAGAGAAGTGTGGTATGGTAGAAAGACCTTAAGTCTCAGGATCAGACAACCACTTTGAAATCCTAGACTGACCCACTAGCTTTGCAGCCTAGAAGAACTTCTCTAAGTTTCACTATCTTCCCATAAAAATAAAATAATAGATACCACCTGCCTTGTAAAGTTGTGAAGATTGAGAGATGATATGTATAAAGTAACAGGCAAAAGGAATTCCATTCTAAGGTTCATGTCTTCTTCAAGAGACAGAGATGGAGATGGAGATAATACTTAAATCTAGACATTTTGAAGAAAATACAAGTTAAAATGTATATACTAAAAATAGAAGGATGGAAGGAGTGATGCCTCCCAAACTGGTAGGATTGGAAGCTCCAAGGATCTATCCCTCCACTGAAGCAACCATTAAACTGGCAAAAATTGCAACAATCAACTTTTTTTGGACTCTGAAATTCAATTAAAAACTCACAACATGGGGAATGCTTAATAAAAAAAAAAAGCCTGCTTAATTTAGGCATTTAAAAAAATCTCTGTCAAAAAAATCTCAGCTGACTACTGAAGCAATGGAATGGATACTTCAGGGACCACAAACAAGGAATACAGTCTTTGCAAAAATCATTTGGAAAGTCACTAAATGAACAGATAACTGCAGTTCACAATAAGTAACAATAGCAAACTCTGGGAAGTAAAGAAAATATGATTCCCAGAGTTACCACATTACAATATTCAAAATGTTCAAGTTTCAACTGAAAAATTATGAGGCATGCAAAAAAATAGGAAAGTATGTCCCATTTACAGGAACAAAGAAATTGATAAAAACTGTCTCTGAGGAAGCCCAGACACTGGACTTTCTATACAAAGACTTTAAATTAACTGTCTTAAATATGATCAGAGAACCATGTCTCAACAAAAAAGAGAATATCAATAAGGAAACAGAAAACATGAAAAGGAGCCAAATAGAAATTTTGGAGCTGAAAAGTACAACGGATTTAATTAAAAATTCCTTAGAAGGCTCCAACAGCATACTTTGAGCAGGCAGAAGAAAGAATCAGCAAAAGTAAAGAAAGCTCAATTGAAATTACCCAGGCTGGTGAGCAGAAAGAAAGAATGAAGAAAAATGAACAAAGGCAAATGGACCTGTGGGACACTATCAAGCTTACCAACATATTTATATGGGAATCCCAGAAGGAGAGGAGGGAGAGAAAGAGGCAGAAAGACTATATGAAGAAAAAATGCCCAAAATTTTCCAAATTTTATGAAATACATGAAAACAGACAGTTAAGAAGCTCAACAAATTCCAAGTAGCATAAACCCAAAGATCCACACTGAGACCCATTATACTCAAACTGTCAACAGACAAAGACAAGGAACAAACCTTGAAAGCGGCAAGACAGAAGCAACTTGTCATCTACAAAGGATTCACACTAAGATTAACAACGAATTTCTCGTCAGAAACAATGGAGGCCGGAAGGCAGTGGGATGATATATTTAAAGTGTTGAAAGAAAGACTGCAAACCAAGAATAACATATATGGTAAAGCTATCCTTCAAAAATGAAGGCAAATTAAGATATTCTCATAAACAAAGGCTGGAAGAGTTTGTCATTAGTAAACCCACACTTTAAGAAATGCTAAAGATAGCTCTTCAGGCTAAAATAAAAGGAGATTACAGAGTAACACAAAGCTAAATGAAGAAATACAAAACACCAGTAAAAGCAATTATAGAGGTAAATATAAAAGCAACTATTGTTGTATTTGTGGTTTCTAAATGCTCTTTTCGTTTCCTGTATGACTTAAAATTCGAACACATAAAACAATAACTAAGGACAACACAAAAAAGGAAAACTAAAGGCCAATATCGGTGATGAACATAGATGCAAAAATCCTCAACAAAATATTGGCAACCTGAATACAGCAATACATCCAAAAGATCATACATCATGATCAAGTGGGATTTATGCCAGGGACACAGGGATGCTTCAATATCCACAAATAAATCGATGTGATACATCACACTAACAAAATGAGTTATAAAAACCACACGATCAGTTCAATAGATGCAGAGAAAGTATTTGACAAGATCCAAAAGCCATTTATGATAAAAACTCTTAACAACATGGGGAAAGAAGGAAATTACCTCAACATAATAAAGGCCATATATGACAAACCCACAGCCAACATCATACTCAATGGGGAAAAACTGAATGCCATCCTTCTGAGAACAGGAACATGACAAGGATGCCCACTATCACCACTCTTATTCAACATAGTACTGGAGGTTTTGGTCAGGGCAATTAAGCAAGAGAAAGGAATAAAGGGAATATAAACAGGGAATGAAGAAGTGAAACTCTCACTGTTTGCAGATGACATGATCTCATATATAGAAAATGCTATAGAATCCATCAGAAAACTCTTAGAAATAATTAATAACTACAGTAAAGTTGCAGGGTACAAAAATCAGTTGCATTTTTATAGTCGGATAACGAACTTACAGAAAGAGAACTCAAGAACAGAATTCCATTTACAATCGCAACAAAAAGAATAAAGCATCTAGGAATAAATTTAACCAAAGACTTGAAGGACTTATACAATGAAAACTATAAGACATTATTGAAAGAAATACATGATGACATAAAGAGATGGAAAGAGATTCCATGCACATGGATTGGAAGAATAAACATACTTAAAATGTCCAAACTACTCAAAGCAATCTACAGATTCAATGCAATCCCAATGACATTCTTCATGGAAATAGAACAAGGAATCCTAAAATTCATATGGGGCAACCAAAGACCCCGAATTGCTAAAGCAATCATGAGAAAAAAGAACAAAGCTGGACGCATCAAAATCCCTGACTTCAAAATGTACTACAAAGCCATAGTTATCAACACAGCATGGTACTGGTACAAAAACAGGCACACAGATCAATGGAACAGAACTGAAAGCCCAGAAATGAAACCACACATCTACAGACAACTAATCTTTGACACAGATGCCAAGAACACACAATGGAGAAAAGATAGTCTCTTCAATAAATGGTGCTGGGAAAACTGGACAGCCACATGCAAAAGAATGAAAGTAGACATTATCTCATGCCATACACAAAAATAAACTCAAAATGGATCAAAGACTTGAAGATAAGTCCTGAAAAATTAAAACTCCTGGAAGATAATATAGGTATACACTCTTTGACCTCGAACTTAAAAGGATCTTTTTGAATACCATGTCTTCTCAGACAAGGGAAACCAAATAAAAAATAAACAAGTGGGACTTCATCAGACTAAAGAACTTCTGCAAGGCAAAAGAAACTAGGATCAAAACAAAAAGACAACCCACCAACTGGAAGAAAATATTTGCAAATCATATATCCCATAAGGGGTTAATCTCCGTAATATAAAAGGAACTCACACAACTTAACAAAAAAACAAACAGCCTGATCAAAAACTGGGCAGAGGAGATGAACAGACTTTTTTCCAAAGAAGATATACAGATGGCCAATAAACACATGAAAAGATGTTCCACATCACTAATCATCAGGGAAATGAAAATCAAAACTACACTAAGATGTCACCTTACACCTGTTAAAATGGCTATAATCACTAAGACTAAAAATAACAAATGTTGGAGAGGGTATAGAGAAAAGGGAACCCTCATGTACTGCTGGTGGGAATGCAAACTGATGCAGCCACTATGGAAAACAGTATGGAGATTCCTCAAAAAACTAAAAATAGAAATACCATATGACCCAGCTATCCCACTACTGGGTATATACCCAAACAACTTGAAGTCAACAATCCAAAGTAACATATGTACCTCTATGTTCATAGCAGCACTATTCACAATAGCCAAGACATAGAAACAATTCAAGTGCTCATCGACCAATGATTGGATAAAGAAGATGTGGTGTGTGTACACACACACAATGGAATACTACTCAGCCATAAAAAAGACAAAATCATCCCATTTGCAACAACATGGATGGACCTGGAGGGAATGATGCTAAGCGAAATAAGCCAGACTGAGAAAGACAAACACCATATGATTTCACTCATATGTGGAATACAAACAAACACATGGACAAAGAAAACAGTTCAGTGGTTACTAGGGGAAGGGGGCTGGGGGTTGGGCACAGGAGGGGAAGGGGAGCACTTATGTGGTGACAGACAAGAAATAATGTACAACTGAAATTTCACAATGATGTAAACTAGTATGAACTCAATAAAAAAATAAAAATAAAAAAGAGAGAAAATGGCAGCATTAAGCCCTCATACATCAATGACCACTCTAAATGTAAATGGATTGAATTCTCCAGCCAAAAGACACAGAGTGGTTGGATGGATTGAAAAAGAAGACCCCACAATATGCTTCCTCCAGGAGACACATCTGAGCTCTAAAGAGAAACACAGGCTCAGAATGATGGGATAGAATACAATACTCCAAGCAAATGGCAAGAAAAAGAAAGCATATAAAAATAAGCTGTGTTTCTATACACTAGCAATGAACAATATGTACAGGAAATTAAGAAAACAATGCCATTTACAACAGCAAAAAGAATAAAGTAAGTAGCAATAAATTTAACCAAGGAGGTATAAGACTTGTATACCGAAAACTACAAAACATTGCTGAAAGAAATTAAAGAAGACCTAAATAAATGGAAAGGCATCCCATATTCATAGATTGGATGTCTTAACATTGTTAAGATGGCAATACTACCCAAAGTGTTCTACAGATTCAATCCAATTCCTATAAAAATATCAATGGCCTTCTTTGCAGAAATGGAAAAGTTGACCCTAAAATTCAAGTGGAATTGCAAGGGACCCCAAATAGCCAAAACAATCTTGAAAAAGAAAAATAAAGTTGGAGGATTCACATTTCCCAATTTTAAGACTTACTACAAAGTTACAGTAATCCAAATATCGTAGTACTGGCATAAAGACAGACATATAGATCAAGGGATAGAACTGAAAGTCCAGAAAGAAACCCATACATCTATAGTCAACTGATTTTTGACAAGGGTGTCAAGAGCATTCAAAGGAGAAAGGACAGTCTCCTTAAGAAGTGGTGTTATACAAAGAGAAATAGTAAAAAACTCAATTGATAAATTAAAATGGAATACCAAAAATTATTCAAATAATCCAAATGAAGGCAGGAAATGAGAAGTAAATAAAAAGGAGATATGTTAAAGAAATAGGAAAACAATAAGCCTTCATCTGAACAGATCATTAATTACATTAAATGTAAATGGTCTAAAAGCACTAATTAGCAGAGATTATCAATAAGGACTTTTAGAAAACCACAAGATTCAACTAAATGCTGTCTATAAGAAACTCACTTTAAACGTAATCATATAGGTAGGTTTAAAATAAAAGGATAGAAAAAGATATACCATACTAACACTAATTAAAGAAAGTTGGATTGGTTATATTATCAGAAAGGAACTTCAGGCCAAGGAAAATTATCAGAGATAAAAAAAGGATATAACATGATAACAAGAGGGTAAACTCAACAAGAAGACATAACAATCTTAAATGTGGATGCACCTAACAGCAGAGTTTCCAACTATGCGAAACAAAAATTGATGGAAGTAGAATAAAAGGAGAAATAGATAATTATACTTGGAGACACAACACATCTCTCTCAGCAATCAATAAAACAATAGACAGAAAATCAGCAAGGATATAGAACATCACCATCAATCAACTTGATCTAATTGAAATCTATAGAACACTTGCAGTGTAAGCCCTGGCAGTTGTTTCCTGTTTTGTAACGAAAGTGCCTGACTTAAGCTTTGATTGCCAAGACATCAATTTCAAAGAGGCATCCACTTCAAGAGGGCTATCTTGAATGAACACATTGCCAGCCACACATCCAGATAAAGAGCCAGGCTGTCTCCCCACACTGAGGCTCCTTTGTTTTAGAGATCTTGTTTGATTTCAGTAAGTGATCATTTGGGGCCACTTGTTTTTTTTCTCTTCTCGCACTTACTTTAAATTCCTGATCTTATGTTTTAAATTCATCAGTAAAGAGTGAGCCCACAGAACCCTAAGCACACTCCTTGACTCCAATAAAAGCTGAACCCCAGGCCTGTGCATTCTCTCTCTACCCATGGCCTCACTGTGTGTTCCCTAGTGTGCTGTGTAATTTCCAGGTCCTGTGAGTAATAAATCTTTATTTTTTCAAAGTTTCCTGATGGTTATTACTGAAGGGCATCTCACAATCATAAGAACTACAAGGGCCAGTCCAACCACAACACTGGTTATTGAAAGGCTGAGACAGGCACAAAACAACACTCAACCCAACAGAAAGCACATTCTTCGCAAATTCACAACACAAAATTATCAATATAGACAAATTCCGGGTAATAAAACAAATCTTAATAAATTTTAAATGAAACCAAAAGCTGATTCTTTGAAAAGATCAATTGATAAAATGCCAGTAAGAATGACAAAGAAAAAAAAAAGAACACACAAATAACTAATATCAAGAATGAAAAGGGAGATATCACTAAAGACCTCACAGACATTAAAAGGATAATAGGAGCATACTACAAACAACTCTATACCCGCATATATACTATAATTTAGCTGAAACGGACCAATTCCTTGAATGACACAAACTACTGAAACTTACCCAAGGTGAAATAGATAATCTGGATAATCCTATATTTACTAAAGAAAATAAATCCATAGTTAAAACCTGAAAAAGAAATTTCTAGGCCCAGGTGGTTTCACTCACAAATTCTACTAAACATTTAAGAAAGAAAAAAACACTAATTCTACACAACATCTTCTAGAAAATAGAAGAGGGAACACTTCCCAACTCATTCTTTGAGCATTGCTCTGATACCAAAAACTAAAGAGAGAGTACAAAGAAAAGGAAATTATAGACCAATATCATTCGTGAACATAAACACAAAAATCCGCAGTGAAATATTAGTAAATCAAGTTCAATAATATATAAAGAGAATAATACACCATTATCAAGAAAGATCTATCCTGTGATTTCAAGTCTGGTTCAATATTTGAAAATCAATCAATGTAAACTACCATATTAACACACTAAAGAAGAAAAACCACATGATTATATCTACTGATGGAACAAAAACATTGGGCAAAATTCAACACCCATTTATAAAAAAACTTTCAGCAAAACAGGAATAGAAGGGAACGTCCTTAACCTGATAACCTACAACTAACATCATAATAGTGAAAAGACTGAATGCTTTCCCCCCTCAGGTTGGGAACAAGGCAAGGGTACTCACTATCACCACACTGTGCTTGAAATCTTAGCCAGAACAAAAATGAAAGAAGAAAAAAAGACATACAGATTAGAAAGAAAGGAATAAAACTGCCCATACTTGCACATGACATGATCATCTATACAAAAAAATACCAAGAATATACCCCCCAAAATCCCCTAGAATTAACAAGTGAGTTTATCAAGGTTGCAGGATACAAGGTCAAAAAACAAAAATCAAATTTATATGTACTAGCAATAAACAATTGGAAACCAAAGTTTCAAAACTAG
This sequence comes from Equus asinus, assembly GCF_041296235.1. Lineage (NCBI taxonomy): Eukaryota > Metazoa > Chordata > Mammalia > Perissodactyla > Equidae > Equus > Equus asinus. The sequence continues at coordinate 35,158,431 of NC_091820.1, forward strand.
CGCCATTTATGATATCTCCTAAAAATACAGAACTTAGGGATAAATCTAACAAAACATGTACAGGATCTGCATGCCAAAAACTATAAAACACTGATGAAAGAAATTTTTAAAAGACTAAATGTGGAGGGACATATCATGTATGTAGATTAGCACACTCAATATACCTAAGGTGACAATTCTATTGCAGTTAGAGAAAACAGTTTGATGGCTTCTCAAAGAGTTAAATATAGAATTACCATATGACCCAGTAATTCTACTCCTAGGTTTATGCCCAAGAGAAATGAAAACATATGTCCACACAGAAACATGGACACAAATGTCTATAGCAGCATTATTCATAACAGCCAAAAGGTGGAAATAACCCAAATGCCCACAAGCAGATGAATGGATAAACAAATTGTGGTATATCCATACAATGGAATACTATTCAGCCATAAAATGGAAGAAAATACTGACACATGCTACAACTTGGATGAACCTTGAAAACATTATGCTAAGTGAAAGAAGGCAGACACAAAAGATCACATATTATATGATATATCCATAAGAGGCAAATTCATACAGGCAGAAAACAGATTAGTGGTTACCAGGGGAAGAGGGGAGGGGGAAGTGGGGAACAATTACTTAACAGATACAGGGTATTTTCCGAGGTGATGAAAATGTCTTGGAAACAGAGAGAGGTAGTGGTTGCACCACACTGAATCGTACACTTTAAAATGGTTAATTATGTGTTATGTGATTTTCACCTTAATAAAAAATAAAGATGTCAATTCTCCCAAATTGATCTATAGATTTAACACAATTCCAATCAAAATCTCAGGAGAAATTTTTGTGGATGCAGACAAACTAATTCTAAAATTTATATGGATAGGAAAAATGGAAGAAATCATATTACTTGATTTTAAGAATCACTATAAAGCTACAGTAATCAAGACAGTGAAGTACTAACAAAGGGACAAACACATAGATCAATGAAACAAAATAAAACAATTCAGAAACAGACCCACACAAATATGGTCATGCGATTTTTGACAAAGCTACAAATGCAAGTCAATGGAAAAAAAAGACAGTCCTTTCAACAAATGGTGTTGGAACAATTGGACATCCAAATGCCAAAAAAAAAAAGGTGGACCCTTAAACTAAACATCATTCCTTATATGAAAATTTAATCAAAATGGATCATGGATAGAAATGTAAAACCTAAAACCATAATATATTAGATTAAAAAAAGGAGAAAATTGTTATGACCTGAGTTTACACAAAGAATTGTTAAATAAGACACCAAAAGTATAATCCATAAAAGATAAAATTGATAAATTGGACTTTCTAGAAAATGAAAGTATTTGCCTTAAGAAAGAAAATGTTAAAAGAATGAAAGACAAGCTAGAGACTGGGAGAAAATATTTGCAAATCATGTCTAACAAGAGACTTGAATTAAGACTATATAAAGAACTCTGAAAACTCAACAATTAAGGAAAAAACCAACTCAATTAAAAAATGGACAGAAGTCATTCAAAGTGTCTGTTTAAAGACATTTCAAAAAAGAAGATATATGTATGAATGGCAAATAAGTGCATGAAAAGATGTTCAACATCATTAGCCATTACATGAGCCATTAAATGAGATATCGCTGCATGCTTATGAGGATGGCTAAAATAAATATACTGACAATACAAAGTAACAATAAATAAGCAGAGCAATTGGAACTCTCATATATTGCTGGTGATAATGTAAAATGGCACAAATACTCTGGGAAACAGTTTAGTAGTTTCTTGTAAAGTTAAAGCATCCACTGTCCATATTGCCCAGGAATCCCATGCCTAGGTATTTACCCTAGAGAAATGAAAACTCATGTTCACACAAAAGCCTGCACACAAATGTTCACAGCAGCTCAATTCATAATCACCCAATGCTGTAAACAATACAATGTCCTTCAATGGGTGAATGGATAAAGAAACTGTGGTATATCCATACAATGGAATACTACTCAGTAATAAAAAGGAACAAGCTATTGATTTGCAACAACATGGATGAATCTTAAAGGCATTATGCTGAGTAAAAGAAGCCAGTCTCAAAATATTACATACTGTATAATTCCATTTATATGATATTCTAGCAGAGGCAAAATCACAGTGATGGAGAACAGATCAGTGGTTGCAGGGGTTAGGGGTTGAGAGACGGCATAACTACTAAGGGATTACATAATAGAATTTGGTGAGGTTCTGTATCCTCATTGTGGTGGTGGTGGTGGTAACAAGAATCTCAATATGAGTATATCAGCAAAGCCAACTTTACTTCACACTAATTTAAAAAATAAAATTTGAAAAATTCTTTATCAAAAGAAAAAATAGACTGAAAATAAATGAACAGAACTTTCGACTTGAGATGTTGTACAAAAAAATTAAGGAAAAGGAATAAAATAAAACCAGAAATTAACAGTAAACAAACACCAAATAAACATTAGAGATGATTAGTAATCAAATAACCTAGACAAACTACAGTCACGCATTACATCCAATATTTCAGTAAATGAAAGACTGCATATACGATGGTGGTCTCATAAGATTAGTACCATGTAACCTAGGCATGTAGTAGGCTATACCATCTCGGTTTGTGTAAGCACACCCTATGATGTTCTCACAACGATAAAATTGCCTAACAACACATTTCTCAGAACGTACCCCTGTTGTTAAGCAATGCACGACTGTATTGTTAAGCACCATGATCAAGTACAGCTAATCTCAAGAAGGAACTGTCAATTCAAAATCAGTAATTCTATTAACGTAAATCACCATTAACAAATTAACAGAGAAAAACCATGTATTTCTATCAAAAGATGTCAAAAAACCACTTGATAAAATCTAATTCCACTCCTGATTTTAAAACAAACAAAAACCTCTCAAACTAGAGACAGAGACTCCCCTGAACTTCATGAGAGGAATCTACCACAGACCTGCAGAGCTCTACATGTTGAATGAAGAAACATTGGCAGCATTACCTTTAAAGTCAGAAACAACACAACGAGGCCCATCACCATTACTACTCAATGCTGCAAATAAAACTAGAAAAATCTACAGGTATGAATACTAGAAAGAAAGGAGATGTTATTGGCTGAATTGTGTCCCCATCAAATTCATACGCTGCATCCCTAAAGCCCCAGTACCTCAGAATATGACTGTATTTGGAGATAAGGCTTTTAAACAGGTAATTAAGTTAAAATGAGGCCACTAGGATGGGCCCTAATCCAATCTAACTGGTGTCCTTCTAAGAAGAGACTAGGATACACAGAGGGACACCAGGGGCCCATGCGCACAAAGGGATGACCACGTGAAGAGGCAGCAAGAAGGCGGTCATCTGCAAGCCAAGGAGAGGCCTCAGGAGAAACCAACCCTGCTAGCACTTTGATCTTGGACTTCCAGACTCTAGAACTGAGAGAGAATACATTTCCGTTGTTTAAACCATCCAGTCTGTGGTATTTTGTTATGGCAGCCCCAGCAAACTAAGATAAGGGACATAGATCACCTACTTCAAGAGCCCAAGACAATTAACTGAAAAACTAATAGAACTAACAAGAGTATAGTAAGGCAATCCAATACAGGATCAATATGGAGAAATCAATTATTTCCCTGCATACTAGCAACAGCTGCTTTCAATAGGAACCAAACTATAAAAGAAAACGCCTAGGGATAAACTGAAGAAGAAATAAACTGAAGAAGGGATATACAAGAAAACCCGAATAAACGGAGAGAGAGACCATGTTTGAAGATGGAAGGACAAGATGGTCTGTTTTGTGATGGCTCATATCCGAAAGGTAAATAGCAGAATGACATCAATGCCATCCAGAAGTTGCACTGGCTCAATAGCAATTTTCCCTGGCATGTTGTTTTTAACCAATCAGTGGTAAATTTTCTCACAATTACAGAGAAAGTCTTAGCAATATATGAAGACCCACAGACAAAAGCTAAAAATTCTGCAATAGTGCCTCCCATCAGAGGAAGAACAAATGGTGGCTATGTTTTCTACAAAATTAAGCTCTAGTGAGAGAAGGGGATAGCTGAGAGAGCAGATGAAAAAGTTGTGAAGACACTTTCCCCTGTGTTTAAACAATAAAAGGATTGCTGAAGGCTAGGTCCTGGATCAGATTTTAATTTGATGAAGCTGGTATCTATCTTATTAAGCAAACACTCTCAAGAACCTACATCTTGGAAGGAGGAAGCCTGAGCCCAGGGTTTAAGGCTACAAAAGATCCACTGACTCTGATGCTGGGTGAAAATGCCAATGGGCTGTAACTGGGCAAGGACTGTTATTAGGACTGTCATTATTTGGATCAGTATTTTGGCTTCAAAGTCAGAGATTTTGAGGGGTGTGCCCCAACCTTCTTTTTCTTATAAGCCTCATTATTTTTAGCATACAAATTTTTTTCAGGAATGAAGTTTTTCAGGAATGCATACATCCTATTGTAGCAGAAAGCCTTCTGATGAAAGATGTCTCCATAAATTAATCTACAAATGCCATGCAATAATAATAAAAAATCCTAATAGGATTTTCACGGAATTTGACATGCTGAGTCTAAAACCCATCTTGAATAGAAAAAGCTCAATAATACCCTAAAAATTTGGAAAAATAACAAGTAGGTTGGCATCTCGTTGTTAAATGGCCTTTCTAGTGTTGCAAGGCAAAGCAGGGAGGGGGAAGCAAAGGCTGAGTGACCTATTTGTTCTGAGGGGACTAGTTAGACTAGGTTTGGATGTCTTGGCTGTAGGTCAATGTGACTGTCTGCTGAAGGTAGGAAGAGTGGCCAGGGAACTTGGCATGACCCTAAGACCAACCACAACTCACCCCAGAGATGATGGGCTTGCTGAGAGCAACTGCACTCTCCTCAGGTCCAAAGCAAGTTCTGCAGAGAGGATTTGCCCTACCAGACACAAGGTCAATAGTAACTAACCTACGTGGTATTACCACAGGAATAGACAAATTGATTTTATGGAAAAGGATAGTATTAACAATATCTAACATACAGCACTTATCATGTACTGAGCAATGTTCTAAGTGCTTTATGTATATTAATTCATTTAATCCTCACAACAACCTATGAGGTAGGTACTATTAACACAGAGAGGCATGGAGAGGTTAACTAGTTTGCCCAAGGTCACATAGCTATTAAGGGACAGAACTGGGAATAAAGTAGAAAAACAAATCCATATATATATATATATATATATATATATATATATATGGGAATTTAGTTTATGACAAAAGCGAAACTTCAAATCAGGAGGATAATGATGGACTAGTCAATAAATGGTCTTGGGGCAAATGACTATCCACATGAAAAAAAATAAACTTAGATTCTTACCTCCCACAATTCACAAAACTTAATTTCATAAAAAGAGGTAAAATTTTAACTTTTATACAAGTTTTAGGTGAAAATGTAAGACTTCTTACACAAGACAACTTCTTACAAACTGACAAAGATGACAATGTAAAAACTGAAATCTTCTACTTGCTAAAAAACACAATAAAACTAAAATACAAGCAACAGACTAACAGAAAATATTTTTCAACATTGCCACAATATATTAAAAAAACTCCAACAAATCTATAATATGTAAAGAACTCCTGCAAATCAATAAGAAAAACAAACATCCTAAGAGAAAAATGGGTGAAAGATTGAATGGATAATTCATAGAAAAGGAATAAAGAGGAGCCAATAAACACATAAACAAACTGAGACACCATTGTTTGCCATTGGATTAGCAAAAATTAAAAAGGCTAACATCCACTGCTGGTAAGGCTGTGGAGAAACAGGTATTTCTCATATACTGCTCATACTGCCCTTTTGGAGGGGACTTTGGCACTATTTTTTTTTTTTTGAGGAAGATTAGCCCTGAGCTAACTGCTGCCAATTCTCCTCTTTTTGCTGAGGAAGACTGGCCCTGAGCTAACATCCATGCCCATCTTCCTCTACTTTATATGTGGGATGCCTGCCACAGCATAGCTTTTGCCAAGCAGTGCCATGTCCACACCTGGGATTCGAACCGGCGAACCCCAGGCCGTCGAAAGCGGAATGTGCGAACTTAACCACTGCGCCACCGGGCCGGCCCTGAATTTGGCACTATTGACATTTATTTTGTACATACCCTTCAGACCAACAGGTGTAGCTACCCTAGAGAAATGTTAACTGGCACATGGGCACAAAGGGTTATTTATAAGAATTTTCACTGCAGCATTGTTAGTAACACCAAAAAATTAGAAACAACCTAAATGTTAATCAGTAGGGAATAAACATATGATGGTACATCTATGCTATAGACTACTATGCAACAGGTAGATCTCAATGTATTAAAGTAGATCTCTATGTACTGATGTTGAAAGATATCCACGCAAGTTGTAGAACTACATACACTAAACACAACCATACCTTTATTTATGTTTACTTCTGGGTGTAAACACAAGAGCCTGAAAGGTATACATCCAACTGATAATAAAGGTTACCCTTGGGTAACCTTCCTCAGAGGGGGAAGAGTGTTAGTCAAAGGGAATTTTTACTCCCTTTATCTTATTCTAATTTTGGTCAATGAGTATCAATCATTTTTTTTTTCGAAGATTGGCCCTGAGCTAACATCTGTTGCCAATCTTCCTGTTTTTTTTTTTCTCCCCAAAGCCCCAGTGCATAGTTGTAAGTCATTCTAGTTCCTCCATGTGGGATGCTGCCACAGCATGGCTTGAGGATCAGTGCGTAGGTCTACACCCAGGATCCAAACCCATGAACCCCAGGCCGCTGAAGCAGAGCCCACAAAGATAACCACTCAGCAACAGGGCCAGCACCAGCATTAATTTTTTTTTTAAATAATATTAAAACAAAAACCTACATGAAAGTCAGCTGCACTATACAAAAGAGTGTATGTATGTATACATACAATGAATACATTGTAGTATTCAATAAATCTCCATAAAAAAAGGAGTCATCTCTTAAATGTAAAAAGCCCACTGAAAGGTCATTATATACTTTTGCAAGAGATGAACCGAACGACACAGAACACAAATGATACAGGTGATGGCAGTAAAATAGGCAAGAGGGAAAAAAGAGTCACCAGAAGTGAAGGTTGGACAACGCTAAAAATGGACGATAGCTAATTATAACAGCTACCATTTTTGAGGCCTCCCGTGAGCAAGACATTGTGCCAGGTGCTCTACGCAAGCATCACCTCTAATTCTTACATCAACATGTGAGATATCCCCATTTTACAGATTAAGAAAATATGGCTCAGAAAAACCAAGTAGCAGGCTTAAGGCCAGGCCTTTGCTCCCTACAGGCTGTCCAGGATTGGGATTGGGTTTGGGACAGAGATTGGGGCTAGGGAGAGCCTTTCTGGCAGGGATCCAAGCGCTCAGCTGCCCTTACTATACTCTGCATCCTTGAAGCACGCTCCCAAGCTGTCCTGTTCATCCAGACTGGCGTTCTCCTCCTCCTCTTCGCTCTCAGTTCTCCAGTATGCTGGCCGCTTGATGGGCCGCTTCCCTGGGGTGCGCTGGGAAGCAGGACTGCTAGACACTGTGCCCAGCCCACTGCTGGAGCTCCCACTGCTTCGATCCTGTCCCCCGGTCCACCAGGCCTGCAGGCTGGAGGTAGCTGGTGAGGACGAGGAGGACTGCAGATTGGCCATGCACAGCATGCCCTGGATGGCCTCCTGAGTGCTGGGAGAGGCAGGGGCCTCGCTGCAACGGACAGAAGAGAAATGCTGAGGGAGTTTCTCTACTTGTCAGCGGAAACCAGTCAACAAAACAGTCATGGAGGATGGACAACAGCTTCGAGGGTCAGGGTGGGAGGAAGGAGAGAACCATCCCAGGCGAAAAAACAGAAATCAAATGAAAGGATGAAGATAGTATCAAAGACGGTTTTCATGAAAAGGCCAGTCCTTCTTGCCTCAAGTCTCTCTACAGACAGCAGGCAAGATGGCAAAAAGAGGGGTGCACCTTCTTCACTGTTCACTCATGCTGCATTCTTTCTTTTTTTTTCTTTTTTTTTTGAGGAAGATTAGCCCTGAGCTAACATCTGCCACCAATCCTCCTCTTTTTGCTGAGGAAGACTGGCCCCGAGCCAACATCCTTGCCCATCTCCCTCTACTTTATATGTGGGACGCCTGCCACAGCATGGCTTGACAAGTGGTACATAGGTCTGCATGTGGGATCTGAACCAGCAAACCGTGGGCGGCCAAAGCAGGATGTGCAAACTTAACCACTGCACCACCGGGCCGGCCCCCATTCTTCCCCTTTTTTAAACAAGGCCCAGAAAAGGCTCAGTTCTCCTTCCATGCCTCTTCCAGCCCCTCTCCAACTTCCAAATAACCCAAACTGATTCCCCTTGAAGTCTATACATCCTCTCTCTATCAGATCTTAAGTTCCTCAAGACAGATTTCTTGTCTACTTTATTCTTCTAGACCAAATGACCTGGCTAATTCTATGTCCTTGTAAATGGCTTGAAAAATATTTGCTGATTGGCTGACCTAACCCTTTGGGTGGTAAGTTGGGGGGTGTGCTGTCTGATCACCTGGAAAGGGGAGATCAAAGCCAGTACTCACGTGAGGGTAGCATAGTCAGGTCCCCCCACCTGCCTGCTGGCCTTAAGCAGATCAAGAATTCCACCAGCTCCACTCCCATTCCCAAGCTTGCTTTCGACCCCTTCTACCATGTCCTCATCTGTTGTGTAGTCCTCCTGTTTGGGAAAGAGGATATCACCTCAGCTGCCCAGGGTTGGTCTGGTAAGGCGCCAAGAAACAGTTGACAGTCTCACTCCTGATACTTAAATCTTCTGACCTCCAATTACAGACCAAGTACTAAGTGTAATAATATTCATTCTTTCATCTTAATCTGCACAGCATCTTTGTGAGGTAGGTATTATAATTCCCATTTTATAGATAAGGAAACTAAGACTCAGTGAAGCTAAATAATTTGTGTAAGGTCACAATCAGATATTCCCAGTTGGATACTCTTTCTGCTACATCACACTGCTCTGTATTAAAGGATTTTAAAAATATTTCAACTAAAAGATAATCTTCCATTTATATGCTCAGCACCACTTAGTACACAATCTTTCACTTAATAAATATTTTAGGAATTAAAGACATAGGATGTCTTTTTTTACCCCAACTACAATGATAATCTGTCCTCTGTCTCTGTAACCAGAATGAGCAGAAGATTAGACACAGGCCAGGCTCCTACCTCAATGTCAAACTCAACTTCTCCTGGTTCACGAACTCTGTTGGGGTCAGAGCAAGGCTTCGCACGGGGCAACTTTCGGGGAAATTCTAGAAAACAATAGAATGCACTTATCATAAAGCTAAGATCAGCATCTGAGCCAAACACCCAGGGGAAAGAAAATAAAATTACAATTTTCCTGAAAGTAATCACCACAGATGACTAATTTAGAGATTAGGAATTAGCTCATAAATAAATCTCTAGAGGAAAGTATACACAGAGGCCTGCCGAGCTGGTAAATCAGAATGTTAACAATCTCAGGCCTAAGGTCTTAAGTCTATTAAGAGAACCAAAAACAAATGTGAAATAGGCAGGTAGGAAAGGGAAAGAACAGGTACACACTTGGTCTTATTATCAGGGTTGCCTTCTCCTTTCCCAATCTCTCATCAATCTGCAGTTCATCATCTGAATCCAAGTCAAATTCATCCTCCACCACCTGTCCTGCCAGCCTAGCCCTGTCTGCCTTCTTTGCGATCTTGGCTCGCCGAGACTTGGATAAGCTCTTTACCCTCTTGGTACTGGACAGAAAGAGAAAGAGAACATAAAAACAGTTGCACTCAATATTGTTAAGATGGCAATTTCCCAAATTGATCTACAGATTCAATGCAATCCCTATCAAAATCCAGCTAGCTTTTTTGTAGAACTTAATAAACTGATACTAAAATATATATGGGCATATAAAGTACTTAACGTGGCCAAACAAATTTTGAAAAAGAACAAAGTTGGAGGACTTATACTACTCAATTTCAAAATTTACTATAAAGCTAAAGTAATCAAGGTAGTGTGATATTGGCATAAGGATAGACATACATCAATGGAACAGAACTGTGAGTCTAGAACCAAATCCGTGAATTTATGGTCAACTGATTTCTGACAAAGGTGCCAAGGCAATTCAGTGGGGAAAGGACAGTCTTTTCAACAGAGCTGAGATAACTTGATATTACATGCAGAGAAATGAATGTGGACTCTTACCTCACATCGTACACAAAAATTAACTCAAAATAGATCTAAATGTAAAAGCTAAGACTATAAAATTTCTAGAAGAAAATATAGGGAAATATCTTTGTGACCTGGGATTAGGTAAAATTCAAAATGTTTGTGCTTCAAAACACATCATTAAGAAAATGAAAAGAAAAACCACAAAGCATTTCTATCCAGAATATTTAAATAACTCTTAGAACTCAATAATAAGACAAGCCAATTCAAAAATGAGCACAAGATTTGAATACACATTTCTCTAAAGATGATATACAAATGGCCAAAGGAAAAGATGCTCAACATCATTAGTCATCAGGGAAATGTAAATCAAAACCACAATGAGGGGCCGGCCCGGTGGCGCAGTAGTTAAGTGCACACATTCTGCTTCGGTGGCCTGGGGTTCGCCAGTTCAGATCCCGGGTGCGGACATGGCACCACCTGGCAAGTCATGCTGCGGCAGGCATCCCATATATAAAGTAGAGGAAGATGGGCATGGATGTTAGCTCATGGCCAGCCTTCCTCAGCAAAAAGGGGAGGATTGGCGGCAGATGTTAGCTCAGGGCTGGTCTTCCTCAAAAAAATAAATAAATAAAAAACCACAATGAGATACCACTTTACATCCATCAGAATGGCTATAATCAAAAAGACAGACAATAAAAAGTGTTAGCCAGTATATGGAGAAACTCATAATTGCTGCTGGGAAGGTAAAATGGTACAGACACTTTGGAATAAATTTTGGCAGTTTCTTAAAAAGTTAAACACAGACTGACCGTATGACTCAAAATTTTACTCCTAAGTGAGAAACGAAAACATATATCCACAGAAAAATTTGTAGGCCAATGGTCATAGCACCATTATTCATAATAGCCAAAAAGTAGAATCAATCTAAATGACCATCAACTAGTGAATGGACAAACAAAATATGGTATATCCATACGATGAAATACTATTTAGCAATAAAAAGGAATCAATTAATGATACATACTACCTCATGGATAAACCTCAAAAACATCATACTGAGTGAAAGAAGCCAGACACAAAAGGACACATATTGTATGATTCCATTTCTATGAAATGTCTAGAAAAGGCAAATGTATAGAGACAGAATGTAGATTAGTGGTTGCTTGGACCTGAGGAACAGAACCAGGATTGACTATAAGTGGGCATGAAGGATCTTTTTGGGCGGATAGAAATGTTCTAAAATTGGATTGTGGTGATGGTTGTACATTCTTTAAATTTAAATTTAAATTTAAAAGTCATTTAATTGTACACTTAAAACAGGTTAATTGTATGGTATGTAAATTATACTTTAAAACGTTGTTAAAAATATATAAAGGAAGTGGAAAAAACTCAGAAGTGGCCTAAATAATCCTGTTACACATGGTAAATAATATTAACCAGTACAAACTGTTGAAATAAATCTTATAGATAAAAAGAAACAAGTTTCTGGTAAATCAGTACACTTGATACATTCAAAAATAGTAATTTGACAAACTGGCTTTCAGTGAATTGGTTGTCATTAAATTGACCTGTTTTCTACCTCGTAGGGTTGTTGGGAGGATTAAAAGAACTAATGCAGAGACTAACACATGGCAAGTGCCCAACGGTAGCTCATCTTATAATTAAGTTCTCTGGGCCTCACTTTCCACTTTAGTAAAATGGGGATAACTCTGGGCCTCACTTTCCACTTTAGTAAAATGCAGATAACAACACTTACCTTCAGGTTGTTGCGAGGACTAAATAAAATAATGTATGTAAACAACTAAGATGGAGTCTAACACAGAGCAGGTGCTAAATAAATGATAGCTATTTATATGCTGATCTTTTATTAACTTCTAATTATGAAAAATGTCAAACTTACAAAAATATACAAAAATTACAAAAATATAAAAGTATAAAACTCCCATGTACCTAGCACCCAGCTAAGCTTCAGCAATTATCAACATACTATCAATCTTGTTTTATCAGCACCTGAGTCCCTGCAAAACACTGGATTATTTTGGAGAAAAGCCAAGACATATCATATTGTCTGTAAATATTTCTATACCTTGACTCCCTAGGTTTACATAACAGCAGGCTCTGGCAGATGCAGGAGGTAACAGAAGCAGCACGAGACAGACTGGCGGGGAAGGGAAAATGTCCTCAACTGCGTTCTCAACAGCCATTATAGCTGGACCCCTTAGGACTCTCAATTTTTTCTTCCCCAGGAGATGGACCATGGGTTCTGGACAAAGGCAATGCTCAACAGTCTTTCTAATCTTATTCTTTACTAACAAAGATAGCTCTGCTGCTTTCAGAATCTGCCCTACTCTTACACTCCCTTTTCCCTTATTTCAGCCAGGTGGACCTAGTATACTCACCCTTGGGATCTGAAGACAGCCTTTTCCTACAAAAATGCTATTAAGGTATCCTTGTCACTCGTGTTCCTACAGTGTTCATATGCTGTACTTGGTTCTTGACTGCTCCTGTCTGGTCTTCTGAGTGTCCAGATAATAACTCTCACTGTCTGCCTCTGCCTCTGCCTCCCTACACATTTCGGGGTTTCTGATGACCTACTTAACTTCTGGCCATACTGACACTATCATCATCATTACTACCATCATCTTTCATATCAACTTCATCATTATATTTATCAGAGCTACCATTTATTAAGTATTTACTATGTGCCAGGCCCTGTGATAAGCACTTTACATACATTATCTCATTTAGTCCTCCAACAACCCTAAGGTAAGTTTTACCTATAGAATAGATATAATGAGGACACTGAGGCGCAGATAGTTAATTAACTTGTCAAGGTAGCACAACAAATACATATCAGAGCTGGGGTTCAAACTCATTGTCTGATTCCCAAGTCCATGCTTTTTGTTGTGAACAGCTTTTATTTTATTCTTTTAGAAAATGTTCTGTTAAAAATTATTTTAAGAAAATATATCCTCATTGTATAAAATTCAAATGCCATTGAATTCCTCTCCTGCCTCCCCTATCCTACTTTCCAGAGATAACTACTGTTACACGTTTGGTGTGACAAGTATAAAATATATAACAAATATATTTATTTGCATGAACGTGTGTAAATATCTCTGAAAGGAAATCATTGACATTGGTTGTCTATGGAGAGGGGAACTGGGGAACAAGAGGGGCGGGAGCAAAATTTTCACTATGTATCTTTTCACACTTTTTGAATTCTAAACTGCATAAATTAAATTGTAAACTTCTTCAAAAAAGTTAAATTAAAAATAAAATACAGGAAAAAGTGTGTATGTCACTTTTCTACACAAGCATACACACACATGCACAGGTGGCTTTTTAAAAAATTTAAATGGAACTATTCCTATATATTATTTTGTAACCTGATTTTTTCACTTAAGAATATATCTTGGACATCTTTCCATGTCAATAGATATTAAACTCATTCTTTTCAACAGCTACATGGTATTCTATTATATAGATGTACCATAATTTATTTATCCCCTATTGATGAACGTGTTTCCAATTACTTACTATTACAAACAAAGATGCAGTGAATACTGAACATTTCTCTTTACACATCTCTGAAATATTTCTGCAAAACAAATTCTTAAAAATCGAATCACAAAAGGTATATAAAAAACTAATGCTGTTAACCAGCATGCCATACTACCTCTTATTCCCGCCAGTGGTTCTGACTCACTGTCTTGATGAAATTTCTAGAACTTATGTAAGATTTTTGTCAGGATTGCCAATTAGATTCCAGATCGCCCTCCCACCCACCCCAACAATACCATGGTTCCCTGAACTAAGCAATGATATCTGATAATATCTGGGTATTTCCCCAAATACAGTCCCTCCCCCATCCACGTCTTAGCCCCAGGTCTCAAATCCATGCCCTATCTTAGTGGCATGTTGTCACCAACAGTCCCATTATGTCTGTGCTCCTTCTCCCCACCTCACCTGCCATTAGACATCAATAGGGCCAGCGGGCCCTCATTCCCATCAAGGTCCAAGTCTGGCGAGTCATCATCTGAGTCATTCAAGCAGGTACCAGTGATGTTGAACTGCAGAAGGAGGAGGCTCAGTTGTCACCTGTCTGGGACTCCCATGTGAATCAGGATGGCCAGTTCCCTCTGGTTTCACTGGCTGAGTTCACTGTCAAAACCACCTGAACCAAGGCCTTCTGCTAGACTGTCTCCACCCCTAACCCAAATGATCACAGGAACAAGAGGTTGAGAATGTATGGCCGGCTCAGGGGAAACCTATCAATCTTTTAAAACATATTCCGTAAAAAGAGGAGGGAACATCTTCACATGCCCATGGAGGGCACCACAATCTTGAAGCAAGGTGGAGCCCTGGAAGAAGAGCTTTTCTCAAGGACCTGTTCAAGACTCCAACATGACACTCATACACCATGTTCTCAAATGTCATTCCCATCCCAGTAATTCAAGATTCAGCTTGAGTGTCACGTTTTCTGAGAAGAGCTTCTGACCATCACCCCTACTCAAATAGAATCATCCCCCTATGTGTTTCAGGGTTCCACACACACCCTTGATTGTGGCATCCACAACACCTCATTGCACTCATTTGTTTTTATGCCTATCTTTCTCACTAGCCTGTCAGCCTCTTGAGGGTTACGTCCACAGCACCTATCACAGTGCCCAGCATAGACAAGGTCTCAATAAAAGCCTATTAAATGAGTGGGACTGGTAGCCAAACACCAGGGGCCCTAAGGGAGGTGGGAAAAAAGGATAGCCTGTCCTTTTGATACCCTGCTCTTCCAATGGACCCAAAAGGGTTGGGCTGAACCCATGGGCCAGCACCCACCTTTGCTTTCTGGGAAGAGCCTGTCTTCAGTGTCTGATGATTGTATGTGTCCATGAGATTATAGCTCAGTTGGCCAGCAGGCCCCAAGGCTGAGCTCTCCTTGCCCTTTCGCTCTGCCTTCTTGAAGAGTTCCTTGGGCTTCAGGCCTTTCTTCTTTGAACCACTTTTGGAGGGCAGTGACAGCCTGGACATGGATACTGAAGTGGAATGGGCTGGCCTGGTTAAGGGAATGGAGCCAGCTGGGAAGATCCTCTGCAGCCCAAAGATATTGCTCGTCTTCCCAACGTTCTGTTGGAAGATATCCTACAAGAGTGTTAGTACACGAGGGGGTTAGAGCTTACTCAAGGGTTCTCTCTATGCTAAGAGCAGAGATCTGTTCATGGCACTGGCGGTACTGCCATGGAAGTGGCTTACAGATACTCCACATATGCACACCCTAGTTTTTGCACAAAGAATCATCAAGAATTTACTGGGTGGCATTTTGTTACCCAGCCATTGATGAATAAGGAGAAGACGAGCAGAGGAAAAGCCCAGCACTACTGTCAAAACTGGAGAGAAAAGACTCCAAGAGCAGCTGACATGGCAGACACGGCAGAAAATAAATGAGTACAAAACTGTACGGTTAGTCCTAATTCTACTACTAGCTAGCTCTGTGACCTAGGCTAAGTGCTCTGACCACTCTGGGGCTCTGTTTGCTCAGCTGTAAAATTAAAGGATTAGACTGGAAAGGTGGTTTCAAAGATGCTCTGTGGCTCCTTTGAGCTTCTTATGAGAAGCCCTGGGGACTACAGGTAGGTGGAAGGCAAACAAGAGGAACAAGCAGAGCTCTAAGCCTCCTGCCTTCATCTTATTCATACCAGCTATGCCTTGGTTGTATATATTGGGCTTCCATGTAAGATCTCATTTGAAAAAAAGGATTCCATTGCTTTAAAACATTTGAAAGCCAATGGACCAGATATGATTGATCTATCTCTAAGCTCTCTTCCAACCAGCCATTGTATACAAAACGAGTTTAAGTGGAAAGAACCAGAGAAAAGGTAGGTCTTTTAACTAAACCCTGAAGGATTTTGACAGGTAGGAGTGGAAGAGAATGAGGTAGGAGGTGAACAAGGTAAGCTATGGTGTAGGCAGTGGCACATGCTGCAGGCACTAAGGCTAGAAGAGAAGCCCAACTTTCCAGTAGCTCACTCTGACCACCTTTCAGCATGGATTTAGTGCCTATATCCTGGGTGCTAGATGGAACTTTACAGCTTCTGAGCTAAAGGAAAGTTTAAACTTCCTCAAGCCCAATTCTCCTCTGGTGCCTCTGCTACTTCACCAGCCCACAGTGAGTTCTCTCTTTGCTGCAAAGTCTGTTAATAACAATGGCTCACATTTATTGAGTACTTACCCTGCCAGGCACTGTGCGAGGAGCTCTACTTACATTAGCTCTTAATCCTGACAAAACTATGAAAAGGTAGTGTTATCTTCACTTTAGAGATAAGGATACTGAGGTTCTGAAAGGCTTGCAAGTGACAGAATAGGAACCAGAACCCAAGTTTCTCTGAGTCTCTTACCACCACACCTTACTGCCTTGTGCTATACACCACCTGTTGAAACATGGCTTTGTAATCATCTTCAACCCAGGAGAATTGTCATTTTGCAGAATGCAGAGACTGAGTCAAAATATTAATAAGAACAACTACTATGACCTCCACCACTCACCACCTCCATGACCCATCATCACAATTTATTGAGCACCTACTGTGTGCCAAGCACTATACTTAGTGCTCAACCTGAACTATCTTATTTAATCCTTTTAATAACCATTGAGTAGGTATAATTATTCCCACTTTAGAGATGAGGAAACTAAGGCTCAGACAGGTTAACTTTGCCCAAGGTCCTCTATTAGATAGTGAGTTCTTTGTGGGCAGGCATTGTATTATCTATGTATCCTAAGAACCTGGCCCAATATCTGGCACACTTGAGGCACACAGTAATTATCTGAATGAATGAATAAATGGATGAATGAATAGGGCCCTTGGTGGGGTCTTCCCAACCCTTCCCCTGAGCTCTCCCGCCAACGGCAGAAACCTGACCTGCCACTTGAGCCTTGAGCCCTTCCCAAATGCCTCCCCTGCTCGCATGCTTCTTACTTCCACCAGGCGGATCTCCCTAGCCAGATCTTTAATGAGCTGTACGGTCCGCACTGTCTCTGGAATCTCATCCTCGTGGTCTGGCAGAGCCTGTCAAACAAGACATAAGGAATAGACCCATACATAAAGGGACAACTGATTTTTGACAAAGGTACCAAAGCAATTCAATGGAGAAAGGGTAGTCTCTTTAACAAATGCTACTAGAAAGACTAGATATCCACATGCAAAAAAAGAACCTCAATCCATATGTTGTACCATATGCACAGACACAGAAATTCAAAATGGATCATAAACCTAAAGGTAAAATCTAAAACTATAAACCCTGTAGAAGAAAACAGGAGAAAATCTTTGTGACCTTGGTTAGGCAAAGATATCTTAGGACACAAAAAGCACGAACCATAAAAGAAAACACTGATAAATTGGACTTAATAAAAAATAAAAACCTCTCGGAAAAACACTAAGACAAACCACAGACTGGGAGAAAATATTCGTAAAACATATATCTGATAAAGGACAGTGTCAAGAGGTGTGAGGAACTCAGTTGTGGGCTTGGGCCACACCCCTTAAAAAGTCAAGGACCTCAGGGAGATCCCTGGGGATGACCCAGCCTCTCCACTTGTGAAGACAGAACTCAGTGCTGAGCAGCTACAGGTCCACAGCTAGCTCAACAGCAACCCAGGGAGAGACCTGTTGGTTGTCTCTCTTTTAATTCGTTAGCAATCTTTTTGAGTACTTGAGATTTATGTCTTTATATAGACAGATCTCTCAAGCTTTTCCTTTGTGATTTCTTCCACCAGCTGTCACTTCATTACTGTATCCAGAGGACTGATAAAAAGTCCTCAGCATTTCGTTCTTGCTTCCCACGGTTTGATGTTTTCCTTTAACTATTTTAATCCATCTGGAATTTATTTTGGTGGCTGGGCAGGGGTGGGGACTGAGAACCCATGTGACCCAGCTGGATAATCTTAATAGTTCCCTTCTCCCAGCTGAGGGGTTCTGGAAAGGTGAGGGAGCAAGTGCCTCCCATGGAAGTCATCTGCATTTCACAAAAGACTTCTTCCATGAGCGTGGGCTCCTCAGATCTGTGTCCTACTCTCCTCCAGCTTCCTTTGGCCATGTTGTTTGGGGCCACCCCTTGGTCTCTGGGGCCATCCTGGCCTAGGGCATGAGTGCTTAGGACCCACCTACCTTCCTCCCTTTTGATGTTCCTGGGACAGAGTCACTCTGAAGTTCACTTCATGGGGGAGGGGGGTCAGAGGTGAAACCCAAGGTAGCCACACCTGAGGGGTGTGGAGAAACAATTACAGGCTAAGGCCCAGGTGTAGGTGAGTCCAGGGAGCAAGAGAAGGCCCAAAACATGAAGTCCAAAGACATCTGAAGGGAAGGTTGGCAACAGGAAATGGTAGATTGTGCAAGTTACACCTGCAGTGGCTGAAAGGTCTCCTTAGGCCACTGTATGCAGGGGAAGGAATCTATAAGGAGTATCAGAAGCATTAAGAGAATATACTGATATGTCTTCTAATCTTTTTGCATTTCTTATAATTGTTTTTTTAAAAAAATTCAACATTTTGAGTAGGTAATCCATTCACATAGTTCAAAAATCAAACAATAGAAAAAGATATATATATTGAAAAGCCTCAATATATATCTGTCCCTGTCATCAGCCCCATTAGCCCACCCATACAGGTAACCACATTTATTAGTTCCTTCCACATCCCTCCAGATTGTGTCTTTGGGCAAATACAAACACATATAAACATAATTCTTGTTTTCCCCCTTTGTACACATAAGGTAGCACACTATACACATGGTTCTACATCTTTATGTGACAAATTCTGGCAATCTTTCCAAATCAGTACATAGAGAGTTTCCTTAATCTCTTTTAAAGCTGTTTAGTATTCAACTGGATAGATGGGTATTAGTATATTTCTAAAAAGCCATTTTGGCAGTATGCATCAAGAGTCTTACATTTTTTCATATACTTTGATTAGTAACTGCTCTTCTAGGAATCTATCCTGAAGAAACAACCAAGAGATGAGGGACAAAGACTGATGCAAATAGATAATCACTGCATGATTGTCATAACTACCTCTCAAATAAATAAATAAAAAGGAAGAAACAATAAACAAGTGGTTAGGTGAGGATGGTACATCCCTGCAAAAGAATATCATGTAACTATTAAATGTTTATGGAGAACTTTGGTGACACAGGAAAATTAAGACAAGCTAACCAATTCAGATACAAAATTGTACATACAGGGAAATAGCAATTATGTTTTAAAGTGCATATAAAAAAGACCAGAAGAAAATATAACCAAATGTTAATGTTAATTCTCTCTGAGTGTTAAAATTTCAGATAATGTTTTTCCTTCTTTATACTCTTCTGTATTTTTCTAATTTTCTATAGTAAGCATGTATTACTTTTTATATAATCAAAAAGAAAGGTTTAAAAACATAATCCCAGGAGTCCCAGCCCAGTCCTCCACTCTAACCCCAGGAGCATAAACCTCCCTGGTCTCTTCTACCTCCCCAAAGCCAGTCCCTACTGAGGGCAGAACTCTAGAGGAGGTAGAGAAATAAGTATATTTACTTCTTTCCTTGTCCAGGCTCTAAAGGCCAAGTTCAGGGCTTTGCCACCATGAACCAGGTAGGAGGCAGGGTGTCTCCTGTTTTCTCGCAAACCTAAAGGGGGAAAGAAGGCAGTGTGTCAACAAAGCAATGCAGGGAAGTGAAGGAATTGTTGCTCTTTTCAGGCAACCAGAGAAAATGTTCAAGGCTCTGAGCATAATTCCAGATCTCAGTTCTTATAACAGTGTTCATTTAATGACTACCTACTACATGCTAGGCATTTAACATCTATCTCATTGACTCTTTATACCCACCCCATAAGCCATGTATCATTATCTTCATTTTATAGTTCAGGAAACTGAGGCTGAGAGAGGCAAAGAGACTTAACCAAGGGCACACACCAAGCGAGTACCAAAACCAAGACTGAAACCATGTCTATCTGAATCCGAGGCCTGTGTTCCTTCTACCACGCTACTATACCTCTTGGGTTTCAAACTGCGAACACTAAGGAGGACCACAAGTGCCACCGACACAGATCTGAAGAGCCATTAATGCCCTTGTCCTGAGTTACTCCAGGAGGAGGTTATGACAGCCAGATTTAGGCTCCATAAACAATTATCTACTGAACTGAGCTGTTCAGAACAGGTAATAAGTGGTTAGTCATCCAGCCTCTGATTGAACACTTAGGCTTGTCAGTCTAGGTGGCAGAATAAGGGCTGGAGGTATTGGGTAGGAGACTGTACTCACTGGCCTCTGAGGTTCTTTGTAACTCTGAGATACTGATTCCTTCTGACCAAGTCACCTTAAAGAATCTCAGGTCTGAGCAAGGGAACCGCTCTACTTCAGAGCAGACCAGGAAAGAAGAAACCCAGTAGGTTGGCTTCCACCTGGACTGATACCCGGAAACCAACGTAACAATGCCAGGATGGTCAGGCCTGGGCCTGTCCCCGACCCCATGGGAAGCACATTCAGGAAACTCTAAGACTATCCAGATTGAGTTTCTTACTTTAATTGGCAGGAAGTGGGGAGAATTTCACTGTGATTCAATTTTCTCAGCCACCTTCGGTAATAAAAAAGTTTAAATCCATGCTCTACCCTACATTATGCTTAGTAAAAAAGCCAATCTCAAAAGATCACATACTGTATGATTCCATTTTTATAACATTCTTGAAATGAAAAAATTAAAGAGACGGAAAACAAATCAGTGGTTTCCAGAAGTTATGGGTAGTGCAGGGGGAGAGAGTGGGTGAGACCATAAAGGGGTAACACTAGGGAGATCTTCGTGGTGATGGAATAGTACTGTATCTTGACTGAGTTGATGGTTACATGCACACATGCACACACACACATGCTCAGGGCAGCAGGGCAAAAGGGACAGTTGGCAAAGGGCTCCATACCTCGAAAGATGTCCAGGATGTGTTTTCCCACATACCAGCAGATGGTCTCAAAGTTGGGGAACTTGAAGAGGTCTGCTGTGCTCAGCCGCTTCTCAATCTCATAGGCTCTGGAGGAAGTAGGCACAACAATAACAGTGATAACAAGGATCCCATTTACTCAGCACCTGCACGTATCAGGTCTTGTTCTGGATGCATTGTATGCATTATCTCTAATCCTCACAACTACCCTGTAAGACCCTACTTTATGGTTAGGAAACTTGGGCTTAAAGGTTACGTGACTTGCCCAAAGTCATGTAACTACTAATTGAGGAAGAGGTATTCATTGCTGAACATCATCAGGAACCAGTATCCATTCCTTTCTGATCATCTCGTCTCCTTCTATGCTGCACTCCTCACTATAGGGGAGAACTCAAGGACTGTAGCAAACGGGAATGGCCAACTAGGGATCACCACAGCTTCAGGACTCACTTGAGCTGCATTTCGATGTTAAGACTGTGCAAGAAGTTCCCTCCAAAGGCAAGGCAGTCCACGGGGGTAAGCACAGCATGGATCCATCCTGCAGTGTAACAAGGCAAAATCATAGCTGGCAGAGGGCCTTTCTTCCTGTGGACATCTCCACTGTCTGCTCAGCTCAAACACAACTCCTTAGAGCAGCCAGCCTGGCAGTGACTTAGAACATTCTGAGTTCCTCTGACTCAAAACATTCTAGGTTCCTCTACTCTCCCAACACCCATCCTGGCCAAGTCTGCCATCATTATAACTTTGAACTGGACCAATCCACGAGGTTAATAAACTCCTTCTAC
Source organism: Equus asinus (assembly GCF_041296235.1). NCBI lineage: Eukaryota > Metazoa > Chordata > Mammalia > Perissodactyla > Equidae > Equus > Equus asinus. The sequence goes on from NC_091820.1 coordinate 35,180,366, forward strand.
TTTCCTCCTCTCCACTTCAAAGTCTATCTGTTGCCCCATCCATCCTCTCTCTTGTCTCTAAGAAGGGCATCATCTCCTTGCCATAACTACTCCTTCTAACTCTACCCTAATAAAACAAAGAGCTTTTGTGCTGGACAGACCTGGGTTCAAATTCTGTTTTCTAGCTAAATATCCACTTCACAGGTTAGTTGTGAAGCATGCACCTAGTTGGAACTCAATTATTCTCCTTGTCCTAGACCCTACAATGCCTTCTGGGAACTTCGGATTTTTCTTTTTAAATTTCTCTCATATTCATCTCCCCTTCTCCATTTATTCACCCTACCAATGCTTTAGGTTCAGACGCCTCATTATTTCTCACCTAGGCTACTTACAACAGCCTGCAAACTGCCTCGTCTACATCAGCAGTTCTCAAAATGTGGTCCAGGGAATCCTAGGGCTCCCTGAGACTCTTTCAAAGCATACGCAAGGTCAAAACTATGCTCATGATAATACTAAGATGTTATTTGTCTTTTTCACCCTCATTCTTTCACAGGTGTACAGTGGAGGTTTTCAGAGGGTACATGACATGATATCACAACATGCAGAAGCAGATTTGAGGATCCAGTCATTTTCTATTAATCCAGACATTGGAAGGATTTGCAAAAATGTAAGTGTCACTTTTCCCACTAAATCTTTTTGGTTTGAAAATAGCTATTTCTCATAAAAATTATTACTTATGCTAACATATAATGGGTTTATTATTGTTATTTCTCAATTAATTAACAAATATGTTTAAATTTTGTTTTAATTTATAATATGGTAAATATTGATATATAAACCACATAAATAAAAACTCTTTTGGGTCCTCAATTACATTTAAGAGTATAAAGGGGTCCTGAGTCCAAAGTGTTCACAAACCACTGTTCGACACCAATCTCAACCTCTGAAGTCTGTCCTCCACATCCCAATCCTAAGTGATATATCTAAAATACAAATCTGCCCACGTCATCCCCTGCTCCAAATTCTTCAATGAAATGTATATATACAGGAGAATGGATAAATTGCTATATATTCGTACCATGGAATACTAGAAAGCAAGTAAAATGAATGAACAACAGCTGTATGTATCAATATGGATCTCATAATCAAAAAGTTTGAGAAAAAAGTAAGTTGAGAAGAATACATCTAATATGATTCCATTTATCTAACATTCAAAAACATATAAAACAATACTATATACTGCTTAGTGGGGCATACCTATGTCATAAAGGGATAAAAATGCATGAGGATGATAATCACCAACTTCAGGACAATGGCTAGCTCTGAGAGGGAAGAATGGGAATGCAATGGAGGAGAGGTATACAGGAGGATTCAAATATATTCATAATATTTTATATTTTTGGTTATGAATACATAAATGTCCATTATAATATTCTTTATATCTTTTGCTGCACTTGAAATATTTCATTATAAATTAATTAAACAAACAAATAAACCTTCAATGGTCCCGAGTTGCTTCTGGGTAAGTTCAGCCTGCCTACTTTTTCAGTTTCATCTGCTCCCAGCCCTTGGTCTTTAGGTTCCAATATCTATAAACTGCTTCACGCAACCTTGCTTTGCTTATGTCTCTCCCTACGTCTGAGATGTCTTTCCCGCCTTTTTTTTCCCTTGGTCAGTCCCTACTTACTCTTCAGGTGTCATTCTTCTGAGAGATTTTCACAAACCTCTGGCTAGACTAAGTACTCTTCACTGTGCTCCCCAAATTTTCAGTGAGTATCTCTATTGTGGTTATTAGAACATTACAGTAGTACTCCCTTATCCACCATTTCACTTTCTGTGGTTTCAGTTACCAGTGGTCAATGGTGGTCTGAAAATATTAAATGGAAAGTTCCAGAAATAAACAATTCATAAATTTTAAATTGCACACTGTTCTGAGTAGCATGATGAAATCTCGGGCCATCCTGCTCTGTCCCACCCAGGAAGTAAATCATCCCTTTGTCCAGCATACCCATGCTGTATACACTACTTGCCCGTTAGTCACTTAGTAACTGTCTCGGTCATCAGACAGTCAAGGTATTGCAGTACTTGTGTTCAGGTAACCCTTATTTTACTTAATAATGGCCCCAAGGCGCAAGAGTAGTGATGCTGGCAATTCAGATGTGCCAAACAGAAGCCATAAAGTGTTTCCTTTAAGTGAAAAGGTAAAAGTTCTCGACTTAATAAGGAAAGCAAAGAAAATCGTATGCTAAGGTTACTAAGATTTATGGTAAGAACGAATCTTCTATCCACGAAATTGTGAAGAAGGAAAAAGAAATTTGTATTAATTTTGCTGTTGCACCTCAAATATGTATGCACAGGAAAAGAACATAGTATATATAGGGTTTGGTACTATCCACAGTTTCAGGCATCCACTGGGGGTCTTGAAATATATCCTCCATGGATAAGGGGAGACAACTGTATACTAAAATGGCCTGTAACTCTTTTGTCTCTAGTACCTAGCCCACTGCTGGGGCAGACGATAGACATGCAATGCTTGTAGAACTAAGTAGTCTGCACCCAGTTTGTGGGAATTTCTACCAAGACACAAATTAATCCAACTCGAATTTCTGGTAGGCAAATCAATTCACCAAACAGTTAGTAAGTGCCCAGTGTAGAAAAGCATTATGTGAGATCTGTCAAAGGATTCAAAGATGGGTAAATAAGTGCTTGGGAACAGGAAACTATAAAAGAGAAAAGCAGATGGGTATGGGGAGGTGGGGAAGGGGTGACTTGCCTCATCATATATTAAATATTCTATGAAACCAATGTAATCAAATCAACATGATATTGATATATGAACAAGTAAATCTGTGTAACAGAAAAGAAAATCCAGAATTATACAATATAATGTTAGACAAAGATATTAGAATTACATGAGAAGAATTTTTTAAAAGTCATCATAAAAATGCTTCAATGAACAATTACAAACATGCTTGAAACAAAAGAAAATAGAAAAAAAGAGAAGATACGAACAAGAAACAAAGGGAAATTTTAGAACTGAAAAATACCATATCTGAAATAAATAATGAAACAGATGAACTCAAGAGAAGAATGGAGATGATGGAGAAAAGAATCAGAGAATTTGAAGACAGAACAATAGAAAGTACCCAAAATGGATAAGAGGGAGGAAACAGACTGAGAGGAAAATAAACTCAGGGACCTATGGGAATACAGCAAAATATGTAATATTCAGATAATCAGAGATCCAGGAGAAGAGAAGTTAAAGTGTGGAGCTGAAAAAGCATTCAAAGAAATAATAGCTAAAATTTTCACTAATATACCAAAAGACATAAACCTAAACATTCAAGAAGCTCAGGGAACACATACAGTATAAACCCAAAGAATTCCATGCCAAGACATATTATAGTGAATCTGCTGAAAACTAAAGAATACAAAAAAAATTCAAAGTAGCAAGAAATGACACATATAGGAGAAAAACAATTTGAATGACAGCCAAAATCTCATCAGAAATCATGGAGGCCAGAAGGAAGCAGCACAACATTCTACAAGTGCTGCAAGGAAAGTACTGTCAACCCAGAATTCTATATCCAGCAAAAATATCCTTCAGAAATGAAAGAGAAATCAAGACATTTACAGATGAAGGAAAACTAAGAGAATTTGTTGCCAGCAGACCTACCCTGAAACTCTAAACAGAAAGGAAATAATAAAAGAAGGAATCTTGGAACACTGGGAAGGAAGAAAGAACAACAGAAGAGTAAAAATACAGGTAAATACAATAGACTTTCCTTCTCTTGGGTATTCTAAATTATGTTTGACAGTTGAAACAAAAATTAAAACACTGGGCCGGCCCCATGGCTGAGTGGTGGTTAAGTTCAAGTGCTCTGTTTCGGCAGCCCAGGGTTTTGCTGATTTGGATCCTGGGCGCAGACCTAGTACTGCTCATTAAGCCATGCTAGGGCAGCATCCCACATAGCAGAACCAGAAGGACCTACAACTATGTACCAGGGGTGCTTTGGGGAGAAGAAGGAAAAAAAAAAGATTGCCAACAGATCTTAGCTCAGGAGCCAATCTTTAAAAAAGAAAAATTAAAACACTATGTGATATGGTTCTCAGCGTAGGCAGAGGAAATATTTAAGACAAATATATTATAAATGGGAAGGGTAAAGGGATGCAAACAGAAGTAAAGTTTCATCCCTTCCCTCAAACTGGTAAAATGTCAATTAAAATGTCAGTATCAGTAGACTGTGATTTGGGAAAAAAAAAATATATATATATATATTTATATATATATATATAAAACTAGAGCAACCACTAAAAAAACCTATACAAAATCTGAAGGTAAAAATTCATATGAAAATTTAAGGGGCCCAGAATAGCCATTAATAATCTTGAAAAAGAAAAACAAAGTTAGAGGGCTCGCACTTCCTAATTTCAAAACTTACTACAAATGTATGGTAATTGAGACAGTGTGATACTGTCATAAGGACAGATATACAGATCAATGGAATAGAATTCAAAGCCCAGAAATAAACCAATACATCTATGGTCAACTGATTTTTGACAAAGGTGTCAAAACAATTCAATGAGGAAAGAACAGTCTTTTCAAATAGTTCTGGGACAAGTGGACATCCACATGCAAAAGAATGAAATAGGACCCTTACCTTACACCATACACAAACATTAACTTGAAATGGATGAAAGACCTAAATGTAAAAACTAAAACTATAAAATGGTTAGAAAACACAGGTGTAAATCTTCATGACCTTGAAATAGGCAATAGTCTCTTAGCTATAACACCAAAGACACAAGTAATCAACAAAAATAAACAAACTGGACTTTTGTGCTTCATAGGACACCATCAAGAAAGCGAAAAGACAACCCCCAGAATGAAAGAAGATATTTGCAAATCATATATCTGATAAAGGTCTAATATCCAAAATATATAAAGAATTCTTACAACTCAATAATAAAAAGACAAATTACCTAATTAAAGAATGGACAAAGGATTTTTGTTTTTCTTAAAGATTTTATTTTTCCTTTTTTTCCCCAAAGCCCCCAGTATATAGTTTTGTATTTTTAGTTGTGGGTCCTTCCAGTTGTGGCATGTGGGACGCCACCTCAGCATGGATTGATGAGCGGTGCCATGTCCGCACCCAGGATTTGAACCGGCAAAACCCTGGGCTGCCAAAGCGGAGTGCGCAAACTTAACCACTCCGCCATGGGGCCGGCCCCTGGACAAAGGTTTTGAATAGACATTTCTCAAAAAAAAGATATACAAATGTCTAATAAGCATATAGAAAGATGTTCAACATGAACAGTCATTAGGGAAACACAAATTAAAATCTCAATGAGATACCACTTCACACCCACTAGGATGGCTATAATCATACAGACAGACAAGAATAAGTGTTGGGGAGGATGTGGAAAAATTAAGACACTCATAGAGGTCGCCCCGTGGCCGAGTGGTTAAGTTTGTGCGCTCCGCTTCGGCGGCCCAGGATTTTGCTGGTTTGAATCCTGGGCTCGGACATGGCACCGCTCATCAGGCCACGGTGAGGCGGTGTCCCACATGCCACAATTAGAAGGACCCACAACTAAAAATAGACAACTATGTACCAGGGGGTTTTGGGGAGAAAAAGTAAACATAAAATCTTTAAAAACAAAAAAGGACCCTCATAAATCGCTGGTGGGAATGTAAAGTGGTGCAGAGGCTTTAGAAAACAGTTTGGCAGTTCTGCCAGAAGTTAAACATAGTTACTATATGACTCAGCGATTCCTCTACTAGGTATATACTCAAGAGAATTGAAAATATACATTAACACAATAACTTGTATATGTATGTTCATAGGAGCATTATTCATAATAGCCAAAAAGTGAAAACAACCCAAATGTCTATAAAATGATGAATGGATAAATGAGGTATATCTACCCAATGGAATATTATTCAGCCATTTAAAGAATGAAGTACTGACAAATGCGATAACATGGATGAACCTTGAAAATATGCTGAGTGAAAGAAGCCAGACACAAAAGACCACACATTGCATGATTCCATTTATATGAGATTTTCAGAACAGACAAATCCGTATACAAAGAAAAGTACAAGTGTTTGACAAGGGCTGAAGAGAGGAAGGAACGGGGAGTGACTACCAATGGGTACAGGGCTTCTTTTTAAAGTAATGAAAATTTTCTGGTATTAGTGGTGATGGTTGTACAACTTTGTGAATATTTTTTTTAAAAAACTAAACTTCACCCTTTAACATGATAAGTTTTATGGTATGTGAATTATATCTCAATCTTTTAAAAAGCACATTTCACTAAATGAAAATGAAAATACAACATATCAAAACATGTGACACAGCTAAATCAGTGCTGAGGGTGAAATTTATAGCACTTAATGCTTACATTAAAAAAGAGGAAAACTCTGAAATCAGTAATCTAAGCTCCTGTCTCAAGATTGGAAAAAAAAAGAGAGCAAAATAAACCCAAAGCAAGTAGAAAGAAGGAAAAACAAAGATAAAAGTAGAATTCAATGAAATAAAAAACAAAGACAACAGAGAAATCAACGAAACAAAAAGTGGTTCTTTAAAAAGTTCCATAAAACTGACAAACCTCCATCAAGATTGACACAGAATAAAAGGGAAGGCACAAACAACTAATAGCAAGAATGAAACAGAGGACATCACTACAGACTCGGAAGACATCAAAAGGATAATAAGGAAAGACTATGAACAACTCTACACACATAAATTTGACAACTTTGATAAAATGGACCAATTCCTTGAAAAGCACAAACTATCATAACTCATCCAATATGAAATAGATAAGTTGAATAGCCTAATAAAGTCTAAGAAAATTTAATGTTAATTAAAAACTTTCCAAAAAGAAATCTTCAGGTCCATGTGATTGCACTAGAGAATTCTGCCAAACGTCTCAAGAAAACTTAACACTAATTCTGAAATCAAGGAATTAAGAAATCAAGGAAAATCTAAATAGAGAGACATACTGTGTTCATGGAAGACTCGACATAGTAAAGATGTCAACTTTGCCCAAATTGACCCAACCAGGGGAACTTTTTCATAATACATACACTCAGATCCCACCCCAGACCTACAAATTCATAATTCTAGGGGTGAAGCTTAGCCAAGTATTGTTTAGGGAAAAAAACCCATCTCTACCTCAGGTCATTTTGATTTATGCCTACAGTACCAGCATCCCAGTAACTATCCCAAGAGCCACGGGGCTGAGAGTGTTCTTCCTTATCTGTCCACCAAGTTGACATGAGCCCAGTGCAAAGGAGTCATCGACCTCCTCCTGGACTTCCCCACTTGCAGCCTCCCCAAGTGATCATGCTGGCCCCTGGCCATCATGTGAATTTTCTTGAGGTCCAGTTCTGAGCCTTCAGCTGATATGAGAGGGATATCCCGCATAATCAGATCAACACATTATGGGAAGGGGTTGGCTCTAGTGACACAAGCTCCCTCTCTCTTTCCACCCTCCCCAAACTCGCCCAGGGAAGACCTGTAGGAATGAAAAGTGTCTGTCCTTGCTTCACGGAACACTTGTAGCACTTGTCCACCTGGTCCCCAAAGAACATCTCATTCTGGTTAGAGGAGCTGCTCCAGCACTCAAAGAGAGTGAGGTTGGCATTTGTTGGACGAATTAGGTAGAAGATCTTTTCACCCTGAAACAGAAAGAGGTTGAAGTGCCAAAAATGTTAAGGATTTCGAGAAAAGTCCTCCAAGGGGTCTCCAAAAGGATATTCTCTCTTCCATGCTCCAAGATCATGAAGTATGCCAGAATTCTTTCCCAAACCCATCCAAGAATCATTTTTATGTGGATTTGGAAAACTTCAAAAGGTCCTTTTGCACTCCACACTTTTAAGCTTCTGTAAGACTGACAAAAACAATTTGGAAAGGGCATTTCAAACAAAAGTGTTCAACTTAGGACAAATGTACACCAAAGGCTCCTGTTTTAGATGTAATGTCAAATGAAAAATGGCCTCTATAAATGAGTAGATCAATACTACTAGCCCTAGGAGAATTTAAGGCCACATTTTACTGATGAGAGAAAAACTGATTTTGCCTTTAAATGCCATTTACAGAGAATGTTCCTTCTCACACCTGTAATCAAAGCTAATAAAAAATTTAAAAGTTCAGTTATTGCCCAAGGACTTCTGGAAGATTATGTGTTAGGTGATTACCTGTTGGAAGAACATTTTATTTCCTAATCATGTTTTGCCTGGATAGTCACCAGATAGATAATTTGGCAGAAAAGAAACAAAAACCCACTAGCACAAAAATATCCCCAACCCACAGTTTAACCAATATTTCATGATAAATTTCAATGTAGAAAAGCAACAATAAGAGCAATTATCTATTGTACAATTGGAAAAATTTGAATCAGATCTTTAGACAATAGTATTATATTAACATTAATTTCCTGATTTTGATAACTATACTGTGGCTATATAAAAGAATGCCCTTGTTTTTAAGAAATACACATTGAATTATTACGAGATAAAGGGAGACCATGTTAGTGACTACTGTCAAATATTTCAGAAAAAAATATATATAAAGCCATTTTATGTTTGCTTTAGAGAAAGAGAGAATATAATAAAATGGCAACATTTGGGAATCTGAGTGAAGGGCACACAGGAATTCTTCCTATTATTTTTGCAATTCTTCTATAAAAAAGAAATTATCTAAAAACAGAAAAGTTAAATCTAACATTTTGCATAATAGCACTTTTGTGTCTAATTACGTGCTCCAATTTCTTCATGATAAACCAAAGGAAACAACTGCTAGCCAAGAATTTGTGATCATTTGGAAAAGAGCCATATCCAAGTTTTCTGCTCTTTCTTTGGCATTTCCAATACGAAAACTAAATGTTATAAACAATGGTGGAAAACAATCAAAATTACTTAAGAAATTTGTTTCCCAGATCTCAAAAATTCTTTATAGTCACTGACAATCAATATGCTAATTATGAAATTGTAACAACCACTAAAAGAGAAACTACCTATAAGAAAGCTGACATTAAAAAAACTACTCATAAAGTTTTATCTTCATGGTGGTGTCAGTTATGCGACTATATACAACTGTCAAAACTCATCAAGCTATACACTTAAAATAGATTAATTTTATGGTATATAAATTATACCTCAAGAAAGTTGAGGGGAGGGGAAGTTTCCCACATAACCAGGAAATTCTGTAGTAAATACGGACATTTCCACCCATAGTGGCAGGAGTACAGATTGGCTCAATTAAGAAGATAACAGTTGAAGAATATCTTAGGCATCTGCTGTTATTCAAAAAAATTTTAAGCATCAAAACTGTAAAGTAGAGACAGTTTATATGGCATATCCACTAAGTGCCCAACTCCGATAGAGCAGTTATGTGGAAATGTCACCCAAACAGAATCTGGGAGGTAGGTAGGCCTCAGCAGCTTGTTTTATGTTGCCACCTGAAACAAACAGGGAGGCCCAAGGCCTGGCTGCCTTGAGAAACCATATCCATTCCTACCTTGAGCACATGGTACCAGACTGAGGTGCCGCCAAAGTCAATGTGAAAGTCTGTATAGCTATCCCGCACACTCATAAGGCAGTACTTCTGCACATTGGGCCTCTCAAAGATACACTCCTCTGGCCACAAGTTCTCCACCCATGAGAGCTTCCGAACAATCTTCGGTGTCTCCACAAGGTTAGAAAGCCTAGCAAGAAAGGAGTAGAGGGCAGATGTCAGCTGATTGGGAATAGAAGGTTGAAGCCTGAATAAAATGCCCCCCATCCCAGTGAGAGTCAGATACGACAAAGAAGCTCTCTCCAGAGAGTCCCTAAGGGCACATAGGACACTTATTTCTGTAAGTCTGGTCAGCATCCTCATTCCACTCAGCTCTAGAAGTCCCAAGTCTCAGCTCCACAATCTTTCACAGTCAAAGGTGACCATTTCCTCCACTAAATGCTCATACTCCTCCAACCAGGGCCCACTCACTTGGCACCTAGTTTACAACAGTTATTGTACTGTTCCCATCTCATAGTGTCTTCTTTATGAGGAACCATTAAAGAAACCTCTCAGGGCCCTGTTCCAGATAAAGAAGTGTTTCTCCCAAACATCTTGTTGTATTTATTCTACGTAAAACCACAAATCTTACAATATTGCACTCCTTTCTTTGCTCTGACCTTAAGGAAATTCAGCAAAAACACTACAGTCCTTCCTCACCATCTAGACATTCATACATGCATTTTGTGCGCAGATTACCCACCAGATGCATCCTATCCACCCCACCTTTATTTTCCTTTTGTTCCAATTTTCTTTTTTTCCTCTCTGCATCTCTATAAGCTACTTCAGTCTTTCAAGATGAAGTGAGGCATAAATGAACAGTTTTTTTAAGCACCCTCAGGTTATTTAACTTCTCATGTCAAAACCAACAGCAACTGTAGTAACTATAGTTACATAAGATGTTGCCATTGAGAGAAACTGGCTGAAGGATAAACAGGACCTCCCTGTACATTTTTTTGCAACTTCTGTGAATCTATAATTTCATCAAAATTAAAAGTTAAAAAAGTAAATAATCACAGAGTAAACATTCTAAGTGCAAAAAGATATGTTATGATTCTTTTGGGATCTCCCATGGTTCTGAGCATAGAAAAGACTATATATATCTATTGAGTGCATGAGTCCAAATAGAATCATCTAAAGGTTATAAGATTTTTTTCTTTTTTTTTAAATCTAAGAAATGTTATCCTTAGAGAAACTACTTGGGAATAATTTTAGTAAATCTATTTCCAGGAACAGAGGACCTATCCTCTAGGAGTTAAACAGTGATCATGCCACAATCTAAATATCAGCAAAAGGTCCAAGAAAGCTGTCCTAGGCCCTGAAGGAGACAAAAATTAATTAAAATAGCTACTGTATAATCTATCCAATGCCAGAAACTGTAGAGGAGAAATAGGATTTGGTTGTTATAATGTAAGCAGCTACCCTAGAAAGTATAAACCAGCACCCCACCCCAAAGGAAGAAACCACCAGAGGAAGGGAAAGGAACACTAATATATACTCAGTCTACCACAAGTTCCAGGACCTTTGTCAGGCTTTTAACTTATTCTTGCCCCTCCTACCTGGTATCGGAGAATTCCAAACTGATGACATTGAGGACTTTCTCCCTCTTCCCACTGTAATAATATTTCACAAAATCACCGAGCTTCATTTTGCAGTCGGCCTGGCGGGTCACATCAATCACATCAATTTCTTTGTCAGAACCTGGAGTAAAGAGATGGGTTCTGCACCGAGTGGTCTCAGGGACTGTGGAAGACTCTCTGGTCCCCTCACCAGTCCCTAGAATAGCCTTACACTCAAAACTTCTCTCCTCAGACACTGTATTTGTATGTGCTTTGGGACATGGAAGTAGGAATCCCTCACACTCTCCTTAGACCTATGTGCTGGGTCCAGGCGTGCTGGGGCAACAGAACTGCCTAACACACAGCCTCACTCACAGTACAATCCACTTGCCTGGGCCCTGCTTTCTTACTTTTCTTCCTATCCCCAAAAACTCATGCCCAGAAGACAACCGGTGTGTGAGGGCAAAAGTCAAAGGCTTTCTCAATGCAACAGAGGAAAGAAAGACCACCATGATCTCTGGAATTCCCCAGGTAAAAAATGGGGCTCAATCTGGGTTTTTGTGGTCTATTAGGAGAAAAAGGAAGACAGCACCAGCATTTTGGTTCTAGCTTTGCCAAAGAATGACTCTAGGCAAGGCACTTCACCTCAGATTCCCAAGATGGCTAGAAAGGAAATGCAAATGGTATATTGCAGGGGAAGGGTCACAGGTCTTGATGGCAGTGAGCAATGTCACAGTTAAGAGGGTCTGTGGTACTTACCAACATAGTGTTCCACATCCCTCACAGTAAATGATGGTGAGGGCAGCGTCATCCCCAATCCATCCTTCTTCAAGACTAGGATGGGCACACTGAAGCTATTCTCTTCCAGGAATTCCACGGTCAGCTGACTTCCAGTGGGCTTCAGAATCACTTCATCTGAGCTGTGGGCCACATGAGAGAAAGCCTGAGTCCCAGAGGCCCTGCCACTAAAGGCCCACTGGATGCTACCACTCAACCAAGAGGTTTTCCTGAGCGGACCTAATGTGGGCTAGCAACTAATGGCATAAACCTCATGTGTCAGGAAAGACATGACCTATCCAAGGCAAAAAGCCAGGTCACTAGCAGAGGTTGGGAGCTAAATGCAGGATATCCTGTCAACAGGGTGTTCTCTGGATGACAAAGGAAGAAATCAGTCAACATCTTACCCATGAAATAAAGACGTGTCTGACAAGTTTATCTGATTTACTCTAACCCAGAGTAGCATCACCCCATTTAAAACATTGGCAAATAAAGAGAAAAGGCTGATTAAAAAAACAAAACCAATTTTTACAACCACTTTCTTGACACACGTACTTAGTAAACAGAAAACAGGAATTTTTTTTTAAAAATCACGCTGGAGAAAAGATAGACTATTTGACAAGTTGTGTTGGGACACACATCTGGAAAAATGATGTCTATCTCACTCTCCACATAATTCTAGATGGATCAAAGATTAAATTGGAAAAACTAAAGCCAGAGAATAGTGAAAAAAACATGGGAGAGACAAGGCCCAGTAGTCATTAAAAATAGTAATAAACAAATTTACCTACATAAAAATTAAAATTTTCTACAAGGAAAGCTATTATAAATCAGTAAGAAATAGGAAGTAACCCCAAAGAAAAATTTTCAAACAATCTAAGGAGGCAGTTAATAGAGAAAGAAACAAATATGTCTTATAATGTACAAAAATATATGTGCGTCCTTCATAATTAAAGAAACGCAAGTAGAAACAACATTTCATTTTTTATCTTACCAGAAAGGCAAAAAAAGTTTGATAATAAACAATGTTGGCCAAGATATAGGGAAATCAGCACCCACACATACTGTCTAGTGGGACTGTGAAATGGTATATCCACTTTGGAAACAATTAGGCAATATATATAAACATTTCTAAAGCACATACCCTCTAATGTAGCAATTTCATTTTAGGTAGTAAATCTACACATATATTCCTCTACATATGCAAAAATTTAAGTACAAAGACATTCACTGCAGCATTTTTTTCTAAGAGCAAAATACTAGAATCAATTTAAATGTTCATCAATAGAGGATTGGTTAAATTATATATCCATATAATGGAATATTAAACATCTGTGAAAAAGAATGAAGAACATGCTATATGTGCTATTATGGACTGATCTCCAAGATACATAATTTAGGTTAAAAGGGAAAAAAAGCAAGACGCAGAACAATATAGAGTGTTTCTACTTGTTTTCTTTTTTAATTTTAGATTGGCACCTGAGCTAACAACTGTTGCCAATCTTTTTATTTTTCTTTTTCTGTTTTTTCTCCCCAAATCCCCCTAGTACATAGTTGTATATATTTTTTTTAGTTGTGGGTCCTTCTAGTTGTGGCATGTGGGACACTGCCTCAGCAGGGCCCGATGAGTGGTGCCATGTCCGTGCCCAGGATGCAAAGTGGTGAAACCCTGGGCCGCTGAAGCAGAGCGCACGAACTTAACCACTCGGCCACGGGGCCAGCCCCCTACTTGCGTTTTTTTTTTTTAAAAAAGAGATACACCCACACATATATTCATGTTTGTATAAGCAAAAACTCTCTCTGAAAGAATGCACAAGAAATTGGTTGACTTTGGAGAAGGAACCTGAGGGGTCTGGAGTTAGAAATGAGACTCATTGCCTTTAAAAAAAAAACAGATAAAATAAAAAATATTAAGTTGAACGAACACTTATAATTCTAAATAACACTTCAATTACAGGAAAGCTGAAAATGGTCAAACGAATTAAAAACTAAGAAAAAGAAAGTGCCTTATTCATTAATTTTTCTAACTCATTATTTTTGCTCAATTCAAGTAATTTATTTTTAATAAGTCCATTTTAATCCATTTAAAAAGGAAAAAATTCTTTTTCTTGATTGTAAAAGAAATATATGACCACTCAAAATTTTTTATTTTTTAAGTTTCCTCCTCTCTACAATGGGAGAATTAAACTTTCTAATCTTTAAGACTCCTACTTGTAGCATTCCTTGAGTGCATGTAAATATCCTCTCCTGACTTGGGTGAAAACTGCCTCCCAATCTACCAAAAGTTTCTACAAGTGGACCTTAACGTACTCTGCGTATCAAATGAAACTCTAGCAATGTTTCTCAGAAACTCACTAAAACAGAAGATCTCTCCCCAGACGGGACTTTACTGAGCCCTGCAGACACCCTCAAATGGGGGAGGCACCTATTGAGAAAGCCAGTGGGAAAGCTGGGAAGAGATGGGTCCCAGCATCCCAGAGCCCTGGTGTTCACCAGCCCTTGGGTCTAGGGGTCCTCACCTGTCAAAGGTCCTACTACGGAGCTCTCGAATGAATGTAGGGCTTCCAGTCTTCACTGGCTTCCCCTTGTGTGCATCATGCCCTTTTGAAGATACTCGGCGTTTTTTCACTAAGAGAGAAAAAGACATGAGACCATGAGTCAGAATGGCCATGAGCTATGGTTCCAAGAACAAAGGCCTCAGCAGATCCTGCTTCTCTTCCAATCAAACAAGCTCTTGAACACCTGGAGTCAACAAGGCCCTCACAGACTCAGGAAAGTTTCTGGTGAGGAAAAGTGCTTTCCTCTGGGGAATATCCAGAAAGGGAGGGAGGTGAAGCTCTGTACTTCTGCCATCTCAGTGGGGCAGCTGCTGGCCTACAGGGCCCACACAGGCTTCTGCTATTTCCCAAGGGAGATGAATCTAAAGCACTCAAGTCAAAGGCAATCTCCCTTCCAAGCTTCCTTCACTTTGTCTCTTCTCTGGACTGCCTTCTCTTGGAAACCCCAAGATTTACTTACTAATGGAGGGTCCATGTAAGACCTCGCAGTTGGGGCAGTGGTAGAGGTCAATGTCAGCAGCCTTCTCCTCTTCGACACCAACACAACTAGAAAAGAGAAAAACAGCCAACGTTTATGGAAATTTTTTTCGTAAGATCTAGAACTGTGCTGTCCAGTGCACATGGCTATTTACATTCAAATTAATTCAAATTAAGTAAAATTTTAAATGCAGTTGCTCTATCACACTAGCTACATTTCAAGTGCTCAGCAGCCACATGTGGCTAGAGGTTACCATATTGGGCAGATTATCAAATTGTGGAAATTAATAAAAGAAACCTTAACTAAATTGGAGACAGGAAGGGCTTTAGGGGGAGATCTCACACCCTATTATATGTCATCAATTACTCCAAACAGGAAGAGACATACACTTGTATCTCTGACAGAAAGTACTACTACTTTACTGCTGAAGGAAGATTTCTCTCCCCACCCAGCAAGAGCCCAGCCAATGAGAAACACCATAGCTCAGCCAACAAGAAGCTGTTGCTGCCCTGAACTGTTACTTCCCCTCAATGGACTTTTGTTTAGAACAGGCCTTACCTATTTCCCCCTTTTCCCTATAAAAGCAAATTCCCCTCCTTTGTTTTCCAAATTTGCCTATGGTTCACTATAGCATGCACATCCTGAATTGCAATTCTTTTGGCTATTCCTGAATAAACTCGTTTTGAGAGTAAAATAGTTGGCAAATTGAAGTTGACAAAACATTTTCACCAATGCAAAAAGTTCTATTGGACCACATTGGTCTAAAACAATTATGACAGAACTAAACATGTACAGATAGTAAAGCTTCATTAAGACTCAGAATGCTCAAAGCTGGAGGAGACTCCAGAGCAGTGCTGTCCAATAGAAATGTAACATGAGCCAAATATGTAATTTTAAGTGTTCTAATAGCCACATTAAAAAGGTAAAAAGAGTGAAATTAATCTTAATATTTTATTTAACCAATATACCAAAAATATTATTATTTCAACATATAATCAAAAATTTAAACTTTATTGGACATTTTTACTTTATTAAAATGAAAAGGACTGAAAAGAGTATTTTACAGTCAACAGTGATTCTCTCTGAGTGAAGGATTACAGGCAATCATTTTTCTCTTCCTTCTCTGTATTTTCTAATTTTCTACAATGAACATGTGTCAATTATTTCATATTGTAATGTCTAAAAAGCACAATTAATTTTGAAAATTTGCGTTTGCATGTATGTGACACGGTAATCTCACAAAATTAAATCCTTCCTCACCAAAGAAATCATCATATTTGGAGCAGCCCTCCAAATAACTTCTGGCTAAGATCAAACTCCTAAAGTCTTTGGTCAGCCACACATAGTAGGGAGCAGAAAAATAGGGCAAAGCTCCAACTGTTTCAGCCAAGATCATGTTCATAAACTGACTTCCTGGGATCAGGACACCACCTTCCAGATTGCTAATCCTATGCCTATAAACCTGCTGCATATCAATAAATTGGGGATATCATCATCAACTTGGCAGAATCTTTTTAAGGACTCAAATAACGTATATAAAGTGCCTGGCACGATGAGCACAAAGTCTGGTATACAAGTAGTAGTCAATAAGCGATAACTAATATTATTATTTTTACACCCAGTCTAGACCTCACCCTTCACCTGCCTAAATCTTCTTTAAATACATTCCCCAGACCTTGTAGCATTAATTCACTTCCCTGGACTACATGCTTTGTCTTCCACCCCTGTTGGCCTTGGACATTGCTCAAGAAGGAACCCCGCCAGTCATCTCTCTCTCTTGAACTTTCATATCAAATAGCTATGTGCTTTCTCCACCCCAAACATCCACTGCTCATCAACTTTCCCAACTTTTCTGTTGTACCCCCAGCAGCCCCATTCCTTGATGAACAAACCCCTCTACATCCGCATCCCCTTCAACAAACTCCTTCTTCACCTTCCTGGCTTAACTGAATGCAGCTTCTCCTATGAGAAAACATTTTCTCTGTACAAGTGCCACTCAAAGTGTGGTCCACGGACTAATGCTGGTTCATGAACTGTTTACTAAAGGTCTGTGATGACATAAATACAGAAAGTGAGAGTAAGCATTCCAAAACTTTTATGGTAATTTGGCAGAGTAATTTTATGTCTGTTGAATCTAATAATAAAAAATTGGGGGGCTGGCCCCGTGGCCGAGTGGTTAAGTTCGCGCGCTCCGCAGCAGGCGGCCCAGTGTTTTGTTGGTTCGGATCCTGGGGGCAGACGTGGCACTGCTCATCGGACCACGCTGGGGCGACGTCCCACGTGCCACAACTAGAAGAACCCACAATGAAGAATACACAACTATGTACCGGGGGGCTTTGGGGAGAAAAAGGAAAAAATAAAATCTTTAAAAAAAAAAAATTGGGGCTTATATTTTGTATAGCTTTTTTGTTCATATCATTTTTCTAGTAGTTCATTTTTTATTTTACAAAAGGATTGGTCCATTATAGATTGGAAATTTAAAAACACAAAACACCCTGGTCCTTTGACACAGAAAGTCTAAGAAGCACTACGCTAGAGCCCTGTCAGGTAGAACCTGTACATTGTCTCAGACCCTTATAACTTAGGGCTGGGCTGGAGGTAGATGTCTCCCTCACTCTCCAGTGAGACTTCGAGATCATCTCTCCTCTACCCTTATGTAAGACGACCTACTCCTCTGAGTTTCATATCACCCAGCCATACTGTTTCCCACTCCTCTTCACTGTTAGCTACTCATCTCCCAACATACCCCCTTACTCATTGAAGAACCTGCTCACAGGTTCCTCTCTACCTCAGGCCCTGCCAACATCCCACGTGACATCAGTATTGATGTAGAGGCCCCAAATCCCAGCCTCTTAGCTCTTTGAACTTCTCATCTTCAGGGACTGCTGCCTCTACTCCTATTTCAGCTACCAACTCTCATGGCAATCCCCTAGACCTTGTCAACACTAGCAATTGCTCCATCTCTGGAATATGAAATTCATACATCACACTCTCTGACCACAACTATATCCATCCAGCTCTCATTCTTTAGATCTGTTCTTTGCTCTCAAAATTCCTTGATCCTGGGGCCAGCCTGGTGGTGTAGTAGTTAAGTTCATGTGTTTCGCTTTGGCAGCCTGGGGTTTGTGGCTTCGGATCTCAGGCGCGGACCTACACACCACTCATTAAACCATGCTGTGGCAGCATCCTACATACAAAATAGAGGTAGATTGGCACAGATATTAGCTCAGCAACAATCTTGCTCCAGCAAAAGGAGGAAGACTGGCAACACATGTTGGCTCAGGGCCAATCTTCCTCACCACCCCCCACCAAAAAAAGGAAAATCCCTTGATCCTACTTTTCACGTATTCACCTATTCTTGCCTTTACCCTTCCCTATCTAGCTTAGATTCCAGAATTCCTCACTTCATCCACTCTCTTACAGATATCCTCAAATGACTTGTCCCACTCTCTTTCCTTCACCTCCCCATGTTCAAATATCAACCCAGGCTCAATCCAACTATGTAACACTGGACCATTGGACACAGCTGGAGAAAAATCCCCATTGGATTGCTGCCACAATAAATTCACACTGTCCAAAATATCTGAATCACAGAATAGCCAACACAATATTGAAGGAGAATAACAAAATTGGAGGACTGATGCTACCTGACTTTAAGACTTACTATAAAGCTACGGTAATCAAGACAGTGTGGTATTGCTGAAAGAACAGACAAAAAGACCAATGGAACAGAGCAGAGAGCCCAGAAATAGACCCACATAAATATAATCAACTGATCTTTGACAAAGGAGCAAAGGTAATAGAACAGGAGCAAAGATAGTCTTTTCAATGAATGGTGCTGGAACAACTGCACATCCACATGCAAACAAATGAAGCTAGACACAGACCTTAGACCCTTCACAGTAATGAACTCGAAATGGATCACAGGCCTAACTGCAAAATGCAAAACTACAACACTCCTAGAAGACAACACAGGAGAAAATCTAGATAACCCTGGGTTTAGCAATGACTTTTCAGATGCAATGCCAAAGGCACAATCCATGAAAAAAAAGAACTGATAATCTTCACTTCATTAAAATTAAAAATCTGCTCTGTGAGGGCCTGCCTGGTGGTGCAGTGGTTAAGTTTGCATGTTCCGCTTTTGTGGCCTGGGGTTCAGTGGTTCGGATCCCAGGTGCAGACCTACTCAATGGTTGTCAAGCCACACTGTGGCAGGCGTCCCACATATAAAGTAGAGAAAGATGGGCACAGATGTTAGCTGAGGGCCAATCTTCCTCAGCAAAAAAAGAGGAGAATTGGTGGTGGATGTTAGCTCAGGGCTAATCTTCCTCAAAAAAAAAAAATCTGCTCTGTGAAAGACACTGTCAAGAGAATGAAGAGATAAGCCAAAGGCTTGGAATAAATATTTGCAAAAGGCATATCTGATAAAAGACTGGTATACAAAATAAAGAAAGAACTCTTAAAACTCAACAATAAGAAAATAAACAATCTGATTAAAAAATACACAAAATATCTGAAAAGACACCTCACCAAAGAAGATATACAGATGGCAAATAAGCATATGCAAAGGTGCTCCACAGCATATGTCATTACAAAAATGAAAACTAAAACAACGAGATACCAATATACACTTATCAGAAGAACCTAAATCCAGAACACTGACAACCACAAATGCTGGTGAGGAAGTGGAGCAGCAGAAACTCTCATTCTTTGCAAGTGGGTATGCAAAATGTTTACAGCTACTTTGGAAGACAGCTTGGCAGTTTCTTACAAAACTAAACGTACTCTTACCATACAATCCAGCAATCACCCTCTGTGGCATTTACTCAAAGGAAGTGAAAACTATGTCCACACAAAAACCTGCACACAGATGTTTATAGTAGCTTTATTCATAATTGCCAAAATTTGGAAGCCACCAAGATGTCCTTCAGTAGGTGAATGGATAAATAAACTGTGTTACATCCAGACAACGGAATATTATTCAGTGCTAAAAAAGAAATGAGCTATCAAGCCATGAAAAGACATGGAGGAAACATAAATGCATATTACTAAGTGAAAGAAGTCAATCTGAAAAGGCTAAATATTATATGGTTCCAACTATATGACATCCTGGAAAAGGCAAAACAATGGGGACAGTAAAAAGATCAGTGGTTGCCAGGGGTTGGGGGAGAGAGATAAATAGGCAGAGCACAGAGGATTTTTAGGGCAGTGAAATTATTCTGTATGATACCAAAGTGCTTTAATGGTGGATACATCTCATTATACATTTGTCTAGACCCATAAAATGCACAACACCAAGAGCAAACCACGATGTAAACTATAGACTTTGGGTGATAATCATGTGTCAGTGTAGGTTTATCAATTCTAACAAATGTACCAATTTGGTGAAAGACGCTGATAATGGGGGAGGCTAGGCATATGGGGGGGCAGGAGGCATATGGGTAAACCTCAGTACCTTCTGCTCAATTTGGCTGTGAACCTGAAACTACTCCAAAATATAAAGTCTATTAAAAAAAATATCTGGAACATGGCAGAGTGAGCTTTCCTGGTAATCTCTCCCCTCCACCATACAATGAAAAAGATATTCATACTCCAACAGAGGACATCCAAACACAACACAAAAGACATCTGAGAGACCCACACAGCCAATACGACAGAGGGCAGAGAGGCTGGAGCCCCCCTCAGAGGAGATGGAACGGAGTAAGAGAAACTTCACTCCTTCCCCAAAAGACTGGGATCTGGGACTGTGGACAGCCTCTGAGAGGGAAGGAACAGGGGAGGTGATGTTCGTTTGCAGGAACATCAAAGATCCCTGAGGGCGCTCACAGCCTAGGGGAAAGCCTCTACCAACGTGAAAGCTAATGCAGGGGTGACCTCATCAGGCCAACACCCACAGAGAGCAGATAGCGAGGGCAGAATGAGAAAACCCCGAGAACACACAGAAGAAAGTGCTCCCCTCCCCACCCGCTGAGCACCAGCTCCAGTGCCTGGGATCTCAGAGGAAAACAGAGGGCTCAGAATACACGGCTCTTGACCACCACCCAGTGGTGACAGGTAGTAACTGCGACCAAACTACCATGATGTGCAAAAACACAGCCACACCCTCTAGCAGTATCAAAAATTATATTAAATCTCCAGACCAGAGAGAAAAATGACAAGTACCTGGAAATCAGTGCTGAAGACACAGAAATATGTCATCTGAAAGACAGAATTCAAAATACTATCATCAAAAAACTCAACAACTTAAAAGAGAATGTAGAGAAACAATTCAACGAGTTCAGGAACTACTTCACAAAAGAGATTGAAACTATAAAGAAGAATCAATCAGAAATGTTGAAGATGAAAGACACAATGGAAGAGATAAAACAAAATATGGATTCCCTGAATGCTTGAGCAGACATCACAGAGGAGCAAATCAGCATAACTGAAGATAGACGTCTTGAAAAACTGCAGATAGAGGAGAGAGAACTAAGACTAAAAAGAAATGAAGAAAGTCTCCGAGAAATATCCAACTCAATTAGGAAATGTAACATAAGAATTATAGATATCCAAGAGGAAGAAGAGGAGAATGGAGCAGAAAGCTTGCTCAAAGAAATAATATCAGAGAACTTCCCAAACCTAGAGAAGGAGATGGAAATCCATGTGGAAGAGGCTATCAGATCTCCTATATATGTCAATGTAAAAAGGCATATAGTAGTGAAACTGGCAAAGCTGAATGACAAAGAAAAAATACTAAGGGTAGCAAAGCAGAAGAAAATAACCTACAAGGAACCCCTATCAGACTTTCAGTAGATTTCTCTGCAGAAACCTTACAGGCTGGGCGAGACTAGAATGACATATACAAATCTTTGAAGGACAAAAACTTTCAGCCAAGAAAACTCTATCCAGTGAAAATATCCTTCAGATATGATGGAGAAATAAAAACCTTCTCAGATAAACAAAAGCTAAGGGAGTTTGTAACCATGAACCCTCCCCCCGCACTCCCCCACCACCACAGACACAAGAAATCCTCAAGAAGACCTTCATACCTGGGGGGAAAAAAGGGAGAAAGGTGAAACAAAGCATGGAGTAAGAAGATAAACAGGTAGACAAAATCAGGAAATTGTAGCTATAGATCAGAACAGGTTAGCAAATACTCAAGAATAGCATTAAACATAGGAGAAAAAGATAATCTTTTCCAAAACAAAGGATAATCTTGTTTAACAAAACAAAGATAATCTTGTCATTTTAACCACAAACTGACAACAAAGGATGGAATAAGATGTGAGAAAAACAACTTTGGAGGGGAAGAGGAAAGGAACTGAATCGGTTTAGTCTAAGGAAATAAGAGGCCATCAGAAAATGGACTACCTTATCTATGAGATTTTGAATACAAACCTCATGGTAACCACTAAACAAAAATGCAGAACAGACACAAATAACAAATATGGAGAAAACAAAGAAACACAACATAAAAAACTACATAACTCAATTGTAGACAAAAATACACAGGATGAGAAACAAAGGAAAAGCAGGAGAACCAGAAAACGAGTGATAACATGGCAGCATTAAGCCCTCATATATCAATAATCACTCTAAATGTAAATGGATTGAATTCTCCAATAAAAAGACAGAGGGTAGCAAGATGGATTAAAGAACAAGACCCAAAAATATGCTGCCTCCAGGAAACACATCTCGCCTCCAAAGACAAGCACAACCTCAGGGTGAAGGGATGGCAGACGATACTCTAAGCTAATGGAAAACAACAGAAAGTAGGTCTTGCAATACTTATAGCAAACAAAGTAGACTTCAAGATAAGACAGGCAAAGAGAGACAAAGAGGGGCAATATATAATGATCAAAGGGACAAACCACCAAAAAGACATAACACTAATAAATATCTTTGTACCCAACACAGGAGCTCCAAAGTACATAAAGCAACTATTAACAAACCTAAAAGGAGACATTAATAATAACACAATAATAGCAGAGGACCTCAACACTCCACTCACATAGAAGGATAGATCATTCAGACAGAAAGTCAACAAGGAAACAATGAAATTAAAGGAAAAGCTAGACCAGTTGGACTTATAGACAGATATAGAACACTCCATCCAAAAACAGCAGACTACACATTCTTCTCAAGCGTACATGGAACATTCTCAAGGATAGACCATATGTTGGGAAACAAGGCAAGCCTAAATAAATTTAAGAAGATTGAAATCATATCAAGCATCTTTTCTGCCCACAATGCTGTGAAACTAGAAATCAACTACAAGAAAACAGCTGGGAAAGGGACAAAGATGTGGAGACTAACCAACATGCTATTGAACAACAAATGGATCACTGAAGAAATTAAAGGAGAAATCAGAAAATACCAGGAGACAAATGAAAATGAAAACATACCATACCAACTCATATGGGATGCAGCAAAAATGGTACTAAGAGGGAAATTCATTGCAATACAGGCACACCTTAACAAACATGAAAAATCCAAAATAAGCAATCTCAAACTACACCTGACTGAATTAGAAAGAGAACAAACAAAGCCCAAAGTCAGCAGAAGCAGAGAAATAATAAAACGCAGAGCAGAAATACATGGTATTGAAACAAAAAAGGCAGTAGAAAGGATCAATGAAACAAAGAGCTGGTTCTTTCAGAAGATAAACAAAACTGACAAACCCCTAGCCAGACTTACAAAGAAAAAAAGAGAGAAAGCTCAGATAAATAAAATTAGAAATGAAAAAGGAAAATAACAACAGATACCACAGAAATACAATGGATTATAAGAGAATACTTCAAAAAGCTATATGCCAACAAAATGGACAATCTAGAGGAAATGGATAAATTTGTAGACTGTTAGAACCTCTCAAACCTGAACCAAGAAGAAATAGATAATGTGAATAGATCAATCACAAGTACAGAGATTGAAACAGTAATCAAAAGCATCCCCAAAAATAAAAGCCCAGGAGCAGATGGCTTCCCTGGGGAATTCTACCAAACTTTCAGAGAGGATTTAATACCTATACTTCTCAAGCTATTACAAAAACTTAGGGAAGATGGAACACTTCCTAATACATTCTATGAGGCCAACATCACTCTGATATCAAAGCCTGACAAGGACAACACAAAGAAGGAAAACTACAGGCCAATATTGCTGATGAACATAGATGCAAAAATCCTCAACCAAATATTGGCAACCCGAATACAGCAATACATCAAAAAGATCATACATCACGATAGAGTGGGATTTATACCAGGGACACAGGGATGGTTAGACATTTGCAAATCAACCAATGTGATATGCCACATTAACAAAATGAGGAATAAAAACCACATGATCATCTCAATAGATGGAGAGAAAGCATTTGACAAGATCCAAAAGCCATTTATGATAAAAACTCTTAACAACATGGGGATAGAACGAAATTACCTCAACATAATAAAGGCCATATATGACAAACCCACAGCCAACATCATACTCAATGGGCAAAAACTAAGCGCCATCCCTCTGAGAACAGGAACAAGACAAGGATGCCCACTATCACCACTCTTATTCAACATAGTACTGGACATTTTGGCCAGAGCAATTAGGCAAGAGAAAGGAATAAAAGAAATCCAAATAGGGAGTGAAGAAGTGAAACTCTCACTGTTTGCAAATGACATGATCTTATATATAGAAAAACCCCAAAAATCCATCACAAAACTAATAGAAATAATTAAAAACTATAGTAAAGTTGCAGGGTACAGAATCAACTTACAAAAATCAGTTGCATTTCTATACTCCAATAACGAACTAACAGAGAACTCAAGAATATAATTCCATTTACAATCACAACAAAAAGAATAAAGTATCTATTAATAAATTTAACCAAGGATCTGAAGGACTTATACAAGGAAAACTATAAGACATTATTGAAAGAAAGAGATGATGACATAAAGAGATAGAAAGAGATTCCATACACATGGATTGGAAGAATACTTAAAATATCCATACTACTCAAAGCAATCTACAGGTTCAATGCAATCCCAATCAGAATCCCAATGACATTCTTCATGGAAATAGAACAAAGAATCCTAAAATCCATATGGGGCAACCAAAGACTCTGAATTGCTAAAGCAATCGTGAGAAAAGAGAGCAAAGCTGGAGGCATAACAATCCCTGACTTCAAAATGCACTACAAAGCCATAGTTATCAAAACAGCATGGTACTGGTACAAAAAGAGGTACACCGATCAATGGAACAGAACTGAACCTGAGAAATGAACCAACACATCTATGGACAGCTAATCTTCAACAAAGATGCCAAGAACATACAATGCAGAAAAGATAGTCTCTTCAATAAATGGTGTTGTGAAAACTGGACAGCTACATGCAAAAGAATGAAAGCAGACCATTATCTCACGCCATACAGAAAAATAAACTCAAAATGGATCAAAGACTTGAAGATAAGTCCTGAAAAATTAAAACTCCTGGAAGATAATACAGGTAGTACACTCTTTGACATCGCACTTAAAAGGATCTTTTTGAATACCTTGCCTTCTCAGACAAGGGAAACCAAAGAAAAAATAAACAAGTGGGACTTCATCAGACTAAAGACTTCTGCAAGGCAAAAGAAACTAGGATCAAAACAAAAAGACAACACACCAACTGGGAGAAAATATTTGCAAATCATATATCTGACAAGGGGTTAATCTCCATAATATATAAGGAACTCACACAACTCAACAGCTTTTGCTCAATCAAAAAATGGGCAGAGCATATGGACAGACATTTTTCCAAAGAAGATATACAGATGGCCAATAAACACATGAAAAGATGTTCAGCATCACTAATCATCAGGGAAATGCAAATCAAAAACTAAGCTACCACCTTACACCTGTTAAAATGCGTATAATCACTAAGGCTAAAAATAACAAATGTTGGAGAGGGTGTGGAGAGAAGGGAACCCTCATGCACTGCTAGTAGGAATGTAAACTGGTGCAGCCACTATGGAAAACTGTATGGAGATTCCTCAAAAAACTAAAAACAGAAATACCATATGACCCAGCTTTCCCTCTACTGGGTATCCACCCAAACAACTTGAAATCAACAATCCAAGGTAACATATGCACCCCTATGTTCATAGCAGCACTATTCACAATAGCCAAGACATGGAAACTATCTAAGTGCCCATCGACTGATGACTGGATAAAGAAGATTGGTTATATATACAATGGAATACTACTTAGCCATAAGAAAAAGACCAAATCGTCCCATTTCTAACAACTTGGTTGGACCTTGAGGGTATTATGTTAAGCAAAATAAGCCAGACTGAGAAAGACAAACACCAGATGATTTCATTCATATGTGGAATATAAACACACAAAGAAAACAGTTCAGTGGTTACCAGGGGAAGCAGGGTGGAGGGTGGGCACAGGGGGTGAAGGGAAGCACTTATGTGGTGACAGTCAAGAAATAATGTACAACTGAAATTTCACAATGATGCAAACTATTATGAACTTAAAAAAAATTACGTAAAATGTGACTTACAAATAAAATGGAATCATAATGTAAAAAAATATACATATATCTGGGGCCTGCCCAGTGGCATAGTGGTTAAGTTCACATAATCTGCTCGGGTGGCCTGGGGTTCCCAGCTTTGGATCCCAGGTGTGGACCTACACACTGCTCATCAAGCCATGCTATGGCGGTGTCCCACATACAAAACAGAGGAAGACTGGCATAGACGTTTGGTCAGGGACAATCTTCCTCAAGCACAAAGAGGAAGATTGGCAACAGATATTAGCTCAGGGCCAATCTTCCTCAAAATAAACAAAAACAAAACAAAAATATCTGGGTCATGCTGCCTAATAATTCTCCTATATTTCCTTGCTCAGTTCTCCCTCTAATTATCCACAGTGGCTATTTCAAATCTCTGACACTACTACCTCCTTCTTCTTTCTCAGCAAACGACCCTGCCTCCTACTTAGACAAAATGAAGTAATCAGGTGGGAACTACCTCAACTTCTCACACCAAATCCACCTCCGTCGGCACCCCTCCTTTTCTCCTGTTAGAATGAAAGAATTATCCTTTTTTCTTTCTAAAGCCAGCTTTTCTACCTGGATCACATCTTTTTTTACCTTCTCAATTATCCCTTCTTTCTACAGTATCTTCAATCTGTCCCTCTCTATCTTCTCCTTCACAATAGCATTTAAATAAGCTCACCAATCTTTACAGATAAAAAAGAGAAGACTCTCCCTCCTGTCAGCCCTCTCTGCCACTTGCCAGCCAAATATCTTCTTTGTTTAAACCTACACAGCTTCATAATGATTTTTATTTGAATAGGTGTCAGTTATACATATACAAAACTCAAAAGGTACAGAAGTGTATACAGTGAAGTCTCCCTCCTACTCCTAGCCACTCAGTAGTTTCCAGAGATGGTCTATCAGAGCCAAACCTATAAAAAGAATTTTTTAGAGTTGCTGTGTACACTTTCTCACCCACTGTTGCAGTCTGATTTTAGTCCCCACTTCTTTAAAATAGATTTCACCAATGTCCTGACCTCCTTATTCATACATGCAATAAGTATTTCTCTCTTTTATCTCACTTGACCTCTTAGCCACACTGCTACAGTGTCAACTCTGCGCTTTCTCCACTTGATGTGCTCTCTACTCTTGACTTCCATGACGCCTCATTTGCCTGGTGTCCATTCCTTCAGCTAACATTTAGAGCATCTGCCACGCCCTGGTCTACATGCTTGGGAGACAAAAACACAGAACAAAGCATGCAACAATTGCTGCCCTCATGGAGCTGACATTCTAGTAGGGGAAGCAGACAAGAAACAAGATAAAGCAACGTAATCAGTGAATATATTGTATGTTAGATAGTGAGAAGAGCAAAGAACAAAAAGTAAAGCAGGAAGGGAAACACATATGCATGTGTATATAATACACACACACACACACACACACACACACACACACTGTGGGGGGTGAGGGGAATGGCAGTGGTATTGAAATTTTACGTAGGGAAGCCGGGGAAGGACTCTCTGACAAAATGACTTTGAATAAAGACCTGAAGGGAGTAAGGGGGCAAGCCATATGGATAATGAGGGAAGAACATCCCAATTAGAGAGAACAGCAAGTACAAAAGCCCTGGGGCAGCAGTGTGCCTAGATTATTAAAGCAACAAAGAGGAGGGTGTCCTGGAATAGAGAGACCAAAGGGGACAGTAACAGGTCAAAAAGGTAATGGGCTCATGAAGTAGCATCTTGTAAGCCATCATAAATGACTGATTTTTCCTGAGTGAAGAACTGGGTGAAGTCCACTGGAGGATTATGAGCAGGGATGTGATGTGATCTTAATTACGTCTCTGGCTGCTCCTTCTGTTTCCCAATGCACTCTTTTCCCCCTGCCCAGTCATTAAATGTAGACGTTTCTTAGGCCCTCTTGCCTAGGCACTCTTCTTGCCTCACTTTCCCTCGCTGATCTCACTCACTTTCAAGGCTCCATGTACCCTCTATGCGTCTATAACTGCAAGCCGCCAGATCTCTCTGCTGAGTTTCAGACACCACCCTTGAAATGCCTCCTGTGTATTCCTACTGGTAGCCCACTTACATACTTCAAATTTAACATGTCCAAATTCAATTTCTTCCCCTGTCTGTCCCCTAAACCTGCTCCCTCTCTCAGCAATTGGCACCATAACCTCACCAGGTGTTTAAGCCAGTAACTTTGCAGCCATTGATGACTCACCTCTCACCCTCTCCCTCCTCTATACCCTGAGTAGGCATTTGAGTGTCAAGAACTTAGACTTTACATCCAGACTGCCTGGATTTACATGCTGGCCGTACCTGCCACTTACCAGCTATGGGATCTCAGGCACGTTTCTTAATCTCTCTGTGCCTCAGTTTTCTCATCTCTAAGGTAAGGATAAGAATTGTACATATATCATAAAGTTGTCATCAAAAGCAAATGAGTTAATTTGTGTAAAGTGTTTAGAACAGTGCCTGGCACACAGCAAGTGCTCTGTATGTGTTGCTATTACCATCCAAGTTATCACCATGTCCTGTCAATTCTATCTCCTAATTAGCTATCAATTGTGCCCTTCTGTGATTCTCACTGTCCCTGCCTTCACCGAGGTCACTATTGTCTCTAACTGGGATTACTGTCCTGCCCTCCTAACTGGGCTCCTGGCCTCTACTCTGTCCTCACTGAACTGGTCCTCCATACTACAGCCAAAGTGATCTTTTTACATGCGTGTGTGAGGAAGATTGGCTCTGAGCTAACATCTGTTGCCAATCTTCCTCTTTTTGGTTGAGGAAGATTGTTGCTGAGCTAACATCTGTGCCAAATTTCCTCTATTTTATGTGGGACGCCACCAAAGTGTGACTTGACCAGTGGTGCTAGGTCCACGCCCAGGATCTGAACCTGCGAACCCCGGGCTGCCAAAGCAGAGCATGCGAACTTAACCACTATGCCACCGGGCCAGGCCCCAAAGTGATCTAAATTTTAAAGACACAAACTTGATCCTGTCAACCTTTGCTCAAAAACCCTCACAGGCTTCCTATTTTTCTTAAGGTAAAGTATAAACTTACCATGGCCTAAAAGGCCTTGCCTCTCTGGCCTTACCTCTTGCCCCTCAAACACAGCGTTGGCTACATAATTTGCAGGGCCTGGTGCAAATAAAAATCGAGAGCCCCTTGTTCACAAAACAGGAAAAAAAAAACTTTTCCTTTCCTCCATGGTCTCTCTCTCTCAACTTGCCATGGCTTTTTGTTTGCTATTTATTGTCACACTCCTTTGGGCATGGGGATACTCAAGGGGCAAGTGCAGGCCCTCACAGGCACCCAGGGCCCCTGCCCCGTGACTGAGTGCGCAGGATGCACGCACCTGACCCTGACTCTCTCACACCTGCACCCAGGCCCGGTGCCCCAGGCAGCCAGCCACGAACCTGTTTGGGGAGGCAGGAAGGCAGCGGGAGGTAGAACCACACGTGAGCTAAAGCTCTAAGTCCCCAGGACATGCTCCATTCTCCCATTGGACTTCAGATACAAAACACAAATTAAAAGGTAAAATTATAAAGAATTTCAAGACAACCACCACAGAGCATTAAACCTCAAGCATGGGGCCCCTTCCAAATATGAGGCTCTGTGTGACTATAGTTGTCACACCCATGAAGTCAGCCCTGCTCTAAAAAGCCAGCTGGACTCTCAGTGCCATGTTCTTTCTGGTCTAGGGATCTCATCACACATGGCTCCCTGTGCTTGGAACATTCTTGCTCTTCCTCTTCCCTGCTGCCATGGCATCCCCCACACACTATTCCTATTTCAGCACTCATCACGTGGACTTGCAACTGCTCACTGACTTGCTATCTGTCCCCATTACATTTGGCAGACAGCATCTATCTTGTTCACCAAAAGTCTTCATCTTATCCATCTCCTAGTCTTGCTTTATTTATTATTCAACCCAATTCAACAAACATTCATTGGGCTAGATAACTCCTCACATCAGGAAGGCAGATGGCTAAAAATCAGGCTTCTGGCTGCACTGTCTCAATAACTGTCACCTGGGACCAAGGGTCCTGAATGCTATTTTGCTTCCTTCGTGAAGAGGACAATTATCACAGCATCAGGTCTCATGATTAAGATCAATTATTCCCAACATGTACTGTAGAGCCTGGTACATGGTAGGCACTCAAACAATATTTGAGTGAGCACAGAAATTCAATAAATATTGATTGAAAACAGCCACTGCCCTCATGGAGTGCTCATTCTAGACAGGTGGTGCCACAACAGATTCATAAATGCTATAAAATAAATAAAGCAGGGTAAGGGGATGGTGAGTGAATGAGTGAATTTGAAGCCTGCATAAAAAGAACTGAAGAGAAACTGAGCTATGAATTATTCGTATATGATCACACTTCATCTCCGCAACATAGCAGGGCAAAAGTACACACTTGGGAGCCATACTGCCTGGGTTGCAATCTCACCTCTGGCAGTTACTAGTTGTGTGAACTTAAGTAATTTACTTAAGTTACTTGCTGTGCCTCAGTTTCTGCATCTGTAAGAGAATATTAACAATACTCCACCTCATAGGGTTGTCGTGAGAAGTAAATGAGCTAAAATGGGTAAAGAACTTAGGGAACCTGGCACATGATAAGTATTAGCTATCATCATCATTAATATTATTCTAATTTAACAGATGAGAAATCTGAGTGGTTACGTAACTTGTTGGCCATTACAAAACTAGTAAGTAGCAAATCAGGATAAAAATCCAGATCTGTGTGACTCCACTATACCGCTACAACATGTAACTAGAATATAACGTGAGGCTGTTAGTAGAGTCAAGTGCTATGAGAACACAAAACTGGAAACTCAGTTCTTCCAGGGGTGCGGAACTGAGTGGGGGCTGAGGGTTGGAGAAGCTTGAGAGGTGACAAGGTTGCTCAGGATCCTGTCTGGCTTCTTATCTGTTTAACCTCTGCTCTCTGAGGGTGCCCAAAGAGCCAGGTCCTGTCATCACCTGTGTGTGCCCTGGAAAGACAGTATCTTCATTCATAAATAAAGAGGAAAAAGAGTATATTTTACCTTCCTTTATTATACAAAAAATACCAGAAAAATCCAAGTCAATTTCTGGTTTTCTGCAACAAGCTTGACCAGGCCAAGCCCAATCTATAAAAACAGGGATGGACCACCCACTATTCCCACAAGTGGCCCCCCTGCCTCCAGGCACACAGGACTTGAAGTACGAAGGATACTGAGCAAGTTTCAGTGCACTGGGGAAGTTTCTTTTTGGTCTACCCAGTCCCTGGCACATAAGTTGCCAATAACACACAACACTAAATTCTAGATGCACCAACAGAATCATTCAATATGCACTAAACAGGCTGTAATCTCTCGCTCTTAAAAAAACTCAACCAAACAAAAAATCCTCTTGTGACCCTTCCAGTCACTGCCCCATTACTCCGTTCCCCTGTATACCAAAACCCCTCAAAATGGAGTCATCCTGAGTCCTCTTTCACAACCCCAATCCAATCCGTCAGTAAATCCTGTATCAAATCCATCAGCAAATCCTGTATCAATATATATTCAAAATTCAACCACTTCTAATCACCACTAACTCTGGTCCAAGCCACCACTGCCTAACTAGACCAGTGTTTCTCAGATATTAGAGAACATCGGAAACACCTGGATAGCTTAAGACACAGATTCCTGGGCCTCATCCCCAGGGACCCTGATTCAGTAGGTCTGGAGTGGGGCCCATAAATGTGCATTTCTAACAAGCTCCCAGGTGATGTTGATGCTGCTGGTCCAGGGACCATACTTTAAGGAATAAGGATCTACAGTAACCCCCAAACTCTGCTTCCACCTTTGCTCCTCACATTGAGTGTGTCCTCACAACAGACAAAGCCTAAACCAGATCACAACTCTCCTTTGCTCAAAACCCTTCTGTGGCTCCCATCCCACCTGGAGAGAAACCCAAGTTCTTACAATGGCCCATAGGGCCCTATACCTGTAGTGCTCAAACTTGTGTGTATCAGAATCACCTGGAGGGCTTGTTAAACCATAGATTCTTAGGTCCCATCTCCAGAGTTTCTGATTTGGTAGGTATGGGGTGGGATGCAAGAATTTGCCTAACCAGTTTCCAGATGATGCTGATCCTGTTGGTCCAAGGACCACACTTGGAGAATCACTGCCCTACATGATCTGCACCCCCATCCCCGCCCCTATCATCAGCTTCTGCTACTCTCCCCTCCCTCACTCTGTATAGTAACATTGGCCTCCTTGCTGTGACCGGAATGCTAACATGCCAGGCATGCTCCCCACTAAGGTCCTTTATTTCCTCTACCTGGAACACTCTTCCCCAACTTACCAGCATAGTTCCCTCCCTCTTTTCTTTCTGGCTTCTGCTCATGTATTACCCATCCATAATCACCCTATATAAAATAACTATGCCTCTAGCCCTGGGGGTGGCACTCTCTCTCCTGTTCACTCTGCAAAACTTTTCTCTACCACTTATTATCACTTGACACGCTATATAGTTACCTATTAGTTTACTGTCTTATGTTCACTGTTGTATCTACAACAATACCTGGCACATAATACATATCTATTGAATAAGTAAGTGTACAAATGAGTGAATAAATGAATGAGTCCATCTTATTTTCTAGCCTGAAGATAATCTAGAAGTCACAGTCCGTGTCTTCTTTATTTCTATCTCCCACAGTTCTTAGCTCACTACTTGGCAAAGAGGAAATATTCACTAAACATTTATTGTATGAATGGTCTAGGTGACAGCCAGAATTGAGTATCTACTATGTGCCAGGGAGTGTGTGAGATGCTTGACAGGCATTCTTTCATTAATCCTCACAATAGCCATACAAAATTTGGATTCTTTCTGTTTTAAAGCTGAGAAGGTAGAAGCTTAGAGAGGTGAAATAACCTGTCCAAAGCAACAGAGCTAGTAAATGGAAGAGCTAGGATTCCAGGCCAGGTTACCCTGACTCCCAAGCCATGTTTTCAGCATTATGCCTCTGTTTCCAAAGCAGACTTTCATTTAGCTCCCATAACTCAGTCCTGGGCATCATGCCTATCAAACCTTCCACTGTACCCCAAATTTTCATGACCTTCCTCTTGGAGACACTGACACCCATCCTTTGGTACATGCTTGCCATCCCAAACTGCTTCCAGGTGGGCTGGGGAAAAAATTACGCCACCCCTGCGGTGAGGGAATAGTTCTGTATTTTGATTGGGCTGGTTACACAAATCTACAAATGTGATAAAATTATATAGAACTAAACACACATAACACCTAACAAACACACAAATGAGTGCACATAAACTGGTGAAATTGGAATAACATTGCCAGATTGTACCAATGTCAGTTCCTTGGTTCTGATATTGTACTACACTTATATGAGACATCATGATGGGGGAAACTGGGTAAGATTACACAGGCCCCTCCCGTACGTTATTTTGCAACTTGGTGTGAATCTATAATTACTTAAAAGTAAAGGGGGGTTGGTGTCAAGATGATGGCATAGGCAGACTCTGAACTCACCTCCTCCCACAAACACAACCAAATTAGATCTATTTTTAGAACAATTATCCCTGAGAGAGAACTGAAAACTTGACAAAAGGAAGCCCCACAACAAGGGACAGTGCTGACTGAGGTGAAGAGGCAGAAATTCGTTTTTGGGGAGAAAAAAAGCCACCTTTGCAAGCCACAGTGCTTAACGGCTCGCTGGGAGCAATGCCAAGGTACACGGCCCTTCCTGGAGGAATAAGGGACTTGAACAGGGGAACATTAGCACTGTAAGTATCCTTTGGACTAAGTACACCTGAGATGAGTGTCATAACATCTGGGTTTGCTGCCTATTAACTACAATGGGGAATACCCCTAGAACAGCAATCAGACATAAGTGGGAAAAAAACTAGCTCTTAAAGGGCCCATGCAAATATTCACCCATTTTGGAAAGCAACCTAAAATCACCAGAAAGAAAGGTGCACAGTCCTTTCTTGAAAAGAGACTCATCTGACAGGCTTTCAGCATATCTCATGAGAGTTGAGACCACTCCAGGGACTGAAAGATTGGCAGTAGCCATTATAGTGATCTAGTACAGGCTTGCTGACACAGATGCAGCCAGATTCCATTGGAGTTCTTCCACTGGCCTGTTAACCCAGGGTCAGCCCCACCCACTAGAGCACAAATTTAATCCAGCTCAGCCAGGGGAGGCAGCCCACCCTAAGGACTAGCCCCACCCAACAGCAAGCTCTGGGGCAACCTGTCAGCCTGCATAGACGAGGTGCCTGTATCCTCTACAGGTAGGCAAGTGGGTCCAACTCTGTGGGGCAAGGCATACACGAGGAGTGAGTGGAGTGCGTGGAGGCCTCTGCAGTGGGGTGACTGGGTCTGATTCAGGGGATCGAAATGTGTGCATAGTCCAGGACAGTGTTGGTGGTGTGTGTATAGCTGTGGGCCATGGGGCTTGTCAGCGGCAGAAGACCATTGCTTCTCAAACAGCTACACAGGGATCTGCCCCACCTTCCAAAGCCTGAAACAACTGAGTGATCCCATGCCTGGAGACGGCACCACTCAGCCACATCCCAAGAGAGCTGACAACAGTCTTGCAGGCCGGAGGCATACAGCAACTGTAAGCTGCTGAGCCTAGCAACAAGCCACACTGGGTGCCTACTCACGTTAACAGAAAAACTGCAAAGCAAAGTGCTATTAGACACTACAGCCAAGTGTGCTGAGGCTTGCCAAACCCGGTAAAGTGACTGAAGGGTCCATAGCAGCCACACGCAGCTGAGCATTACAACCAGCCAGCCAGGTGGATGGCCTGGCCTCCCTGGGCAACTGCAGCAAGAGTAACCCTGCCACAACAGAAGGACACATATAGGCCACACAGTAGACACTCCTGGAACATTTGGAACTGGTGACGGGAGGGAAGCACACTGTTGGGCCTCATAAGGCATCTCTTACATAAGGCCACCTCTCCAAGATTGGGAGGTATAGCTGACCCACCTAAAACATAGATATAAGCATAGAGAAAGAGGCAAAGGAATATGTTCTAAGTAAGGGAACAGTACAAAACCCCAGAGAAAGAACGAAATGAAACAGAAATAAACAATCTACCTGACAAAGGGTTCAAATGAAAAGTCATAAGTATGACCACTATTCTTGGGAGAAGAATGGATGAACAGAGTGAGAATGGCAACAAACACCTGGAAAACATAAAAAAGAACCGATCAGAAATGAAGAATACAATAATGGAAATGAAAAACTCACTAGAGGGACTCAATAGCAGAGTAGATGATACAAAAGAACGGATTGGTGAGCTGGACAAAAGACTAGAGGAAATCATCCAAGCTGAATAGGTAAAAGAAAAAAGAATTAAAAAGAACAAAAACAGTCTAAGGGACATCTGGGACAACATTAAGCACAGTAACATTTGTATTATAGGTGTCCCAGAAGGAGAAGAGAAAGACAAAGGGGAAGAAAATCTATTTGAAGAAATAATAGCTGAAAACTTTCCTACCCTAAGGAAGTAAACAGACATCCAGTTACAGGAAGCACAAAGAACACCAAAGAAGATAAACCCAAAGAGGCCCACACGAAGACACATTATAATTAAAATATCAAAAATTAAAGATAAAGAGAGAATCTTAAAAGCCACAAAAGAAAGTCAACAAGTGACATACAAAGGAAACCCCATAAGCCTATCAGCTGACTTCTCAGCACAAACCTTACAGGCTAGAAGGGAGTGGCACAATATATTCAAAGTGCTGAAAGGAAAAAAAACTTACAGCCAAGAATACTCTACCTGGCAAGCTTATTCAGAATGGATGGAGAGATAAAGAGATTCCCAGACAAGCAAAAATTGAAGGAGTTTATCGCCAAGAAACCAGTTTTACAAGAAATGCCAAAGGGACTTAAGTGAGAAAGGAAGACCACAAATAGGAATAAGAAAATTATCAAAAAAAAGGGCAATAAAATCACTGCTAAAGGCAAAAATACACTAAAGGTAGCAGATCAACCACCTACGAAGGTAATATGACAGTGAAAAAAAAGTACTAAAATTACCTATTTCAATGTTAAGAGAGTCATAGATAGACACACCAAAAAAGAGGTTAGAGATGATATGAAAAACATAACATGTGGGAGGTGACATCACTGTCACAGCAGAGTGAGCTTGCCTGGGACTCTCTCCCCTCCAACGTACAACAAAAAGGAGCAACCATATTCCAACAAAAAATATCCTAATCGCACAGGAATCCCTGAAGACCCAAAGCAGCCAAACGACAGAGGGCGGAGAGGCTGGAGCCCCCCTCAGAGGAGCTGGAACAGGGTAAGAGAGAATTTCGCTCCCTCCCCTAAAGACTGGGATCGCTGCTGTGGGAGGCTCTTTGAGGGAGGGAGTGGGGGAGGGGTTGCACGTCAGCAGGATCACCCAGGACTCCTTAGTGCCCTTGCAGCCTAGAGGAAAGCCCTCTAACAGGGCGAAAGATTTCTCGGGGCATGATCTCATCAAGCCAAGACCCCAGGAGACCAGAGAGCAAGAGCTGATGGGGAAACCCGGGTCTGCGCACAAGAGAAAGTGCCCCCCCAACCCATGCTGTGCTGCACCATCTCAAGTGAAGGCGGAGGGCTCAGAATACGTGCCTCTTGAGCCCCATCTAGTGACAACAGGCTGTAACTACAATCGAATAATCTCACAATGGGCAAGACCTGTAGTTCCAGCGTCCGGAAGTTCATAACAGCTCCAGACCAGAGGGAAAACAAGCATCCAGAACTATGTCGTGAGCACTGAGAACTAAGTAAACGAAATGACAATAAATTCAGAATAGCTATTGTCAAAAAAACTCAAGGAGCTAAAGGAAAATATAGAGAAACAAGTCAACCAGTTCTGGAGTTACTTCACAAAAGAGACTGAAACTATAAGAAGAATCAATCAGAAATACTAGAGATGAAAAATACAATGGATCAGATGAAACAAAATACAGATTCCCTGAATGTTTGTGTGGACAACATAGAGCAGCAAATCAGCATAATTGAAGATAAACAGGTTGAATGGCTCTAGACAGAGGAAGAGAGAGAACTAAGATTCAAAGAAATGAAGAAAATCTCCGAGAAATAGCTAACTCAATGAGGAAATGCAACATAAGAATTATAGGTATCTGCAAAGGCGAAGAAAAGGAGAATGGAGCATAAAGCAACCTCAAAGAAATAAGAGCAGAGAACTTCCCAAATCTAGAGAATGAGAGAGAAATGTGTGTGGAGGAAGCTTTCAAATCTCCTAGATATGTCAATGTAAAAAGACCTACTGCAAGGCATATAGTAGTAAAACTGATGAAAGTGAATGACAAAGAAAGAATACTCAGGGCAGCAAGGCAGAAGACAATAACCTACAAAGGAACAAGCTAGGAGAGATTAGAATGACATATTCAAAACTTTAAAAGATAAAAGTCTTCAGCCAAGAATACTCTATCCAGCAAAAATATCCTTCAGACATGAGGTAGAAATTAAAACTTTCCAAGACAAACAAAAGTTAAGGGACTTCGTACCCATGAGATCCCCCCTACAAGAAATCCTCAAGAAGGCCCTTATACCTGAAAAAAGAAAAAAAGGGAGAAAGGGGTCACAAAACACAGAGTAAGGAGACCGACAGAATCAGAATAGGATAGCAAATATTCAACTATAGCATTAGGATAAAGGGAAGAAAAACATTAAAAACAAAGACAATCTTGTCACTTTAACCACAAACTCACAACACAAATGGGAATAAGAGATGACAATAATAAATTAGGAGGGGAGGAGTGAAGGGACTGAATCACTTTAGGCTAAGGAAATAAGAGAGCACCAGAAAATGGACTATGTTATGCACAAGATTCTGAAAACAAACTTCAGGGTAGCCACTAAACTAAAAAACAGAACAGAGACACAAAAAGTAAGAAAGGAAAAAGCTAGGAAACCCAGCATAAGAAACTGCAGAAGTCAATAGGTAGGCCAAAACATACAGGATGAGAAACAAAGGAAATGCAGGAAAACTGGAAAACGAGTGACAGAATGACAGCATTAAGCCCTCATGCATCAATAATCACCCTCAATGTAAACGGACTGAACTCTCAAATAAAAAGACACAGAGTGGCAAGATGGATTAAAGAACAAGACCCAACAATCTGTTGCCTCCAAGAAACACACCTCAGCTCCAAGGACAAACACAGGCTGAGAGTGAAGGGATGAAAGACCATACGCCAACCTAATGGCAAACAAAAGAAAGCAGGTGTCACAATACTTATATAAGACAAGGTAGATTTCAAGATAAGGAAGGTGAAGAGAGACATAGACAGTCAGTATATAATGATCAAAGGGACACTACATCAAGAAGAAACAACACTTATAAATATCTATGCACCCAAGACAGGAGCACCAAAGTTCATAAAGGAACTATTAACAAACCTAAAAGAAGATATTGAAAGTAACACAATAATAGTAGGGGACCTCAACACCCCACTCACATCATTGGACAGATCATCCAGACGGAAAATTAAGGAAACAGTGGAATTAAACAAAAAGGTAAAACAGTTGGTCTTAATAAACACATATAGAACACTCCATCCAAAAACAGCAGAATACACATTCTTCTCAAGTGCACATGGACTACTCTCAAGGACAGACCATATGTTGGAAAACAAGGCAAGCCTCTATAAATTAAAAAAAATTAAACACTAACAAGCATCTTCTCCGATCATAATGCTATAAAGCTAGAAATTAACTACAAGAAAAAAGCTGAGAAAGGCACAAAAATGTGGAGACTAAACAATATGCTATTGAACAAGCAATGGATGATTGAAGAAATTAAAGAAAAAATAAAAAAATATCTGGAGACAAATGAAAATGATAACATGCCATATCAATTCATATGGGATACAGCAAAAGCTGTATTAAGAGGGAAATTCATCGCAATACAGGCATACCTTAACAAACAAGAAAAATCCCAAATAAGCAATCTCAAACTACACCTGACTGAATTAGAAAAAGAACAAACAAAGCCCAAAGTCAGCAGAAGGAGAGAGATAATAAAAAACAGAGCAGAAATAAATGCTACTAAAACAAAAAAGGCAACAGAAAAGATCAATGAAACAAAGAACTGGTTCTTTCAGAAGATAAACAAAATTGACAAACCCCTAGCCAGAATTACAAAGAAAAAAAGAGAGAAAGCTCAGATAAACAAAATCAGAAATGAAAAAGGAGAAACAACAACAGACTCCACAGAAATACAACGGATTATAAGAGAATACTATGAAAAACTATATGCCAACGAAATGGATAACTTATAGGAAATGGATAAATTCTCAGACTCTTACAATCTCCCAAAGCTAAGTGAAGAAGAAGCAGACAATCTGAACAGACCTATCACAAGGAAAGAGATTGAAACAGCAATCAAAAGCATCCCAAAAAATAAAACCCCAGAACCAGATGGCTTTCCTGGGGAATTCTACCAAACTTTCAGAGAAGATTTAATACCTATCCCTGTCAACCTATTCCAAAAAATTAGGGAGGATGGAACGCTTCCTAACACATTCTACGAGGTCAACATCACGCTGATACCAAAGTCTGAGAAGGACAGCACAAAAAAGGAGAACTACAGGCCAATATCCCTGATGAACATAGACGCAAAAATTCTCAATGAAATTGTGGCAACTCAAATTCAGCAATACATCAAAACGATCATACATCACAATCAAGTGGGATTCACACCAGGGACACAAGGATGGTTCAACATCCACAAATCAATCAACGTGATACACCACATCAACAAATTGAGGAATAAAAACGACATGATCATCTCAATACATGGAGAGAAAGCATCTGACAACATCCAACAGCCATTTATGATAAAAACTCTTAACAAAATGGGCATAAAAGGAAATTACCTCAACAAAAAAAGGCCATATATGACAAACCCACAGCTAACATCATACTCAATGGGCAAAAACTGAGCACCATCACACTGAGAACAGGAACGTGACAAGGATGCCCTCTATCACCACTCTTATTCAACACAGTACTGGAGGTTTTGGCCAGCGTAAGTAGGCAAGAGAAAGGAATAAAAAGAATCCAAATACGGAGTGAAGAAGTGAAACTCTCACTGTTTGCAGACGACACAATCTTATATATAGAAAACCCCAAAGAATCCATTGGAAAACTGTTAGAAATAATCAACAACTAGAGTAAAGTTGCAGGGTATAAAATCAACTTACACAAATCGGCAGCATTTCTATACTCTAATAACAAACTAACAGAAAAAGAACTGAAGAACACAATACCATTCACAAGTGCAACAAAAAGAACAAAATACCTCGGGGTGAATTTAACAAAGGAAGTGAAAGACCTATACAATGAAAACTACAAGACTTTCGTGAAAGAAGTGGATGACGATATAAAGAAATGGAAAGACATTCCATGTACATGGATTGGAAGAATAAACATAGTTAAAATGTCCATACTACCTAAAGCAATCTACAGATTCAACACAA
Organism: Equus asinus; assembly: GCF_041296235.1. Taxonomy (NCBI): domain Eukaryota; kingdom Metazoa; phylum Chordata; class Mammalia; order Perissodactyla; family Equidae; genus Equus; species Equus asinus. Next base: position 35,221,279 of record NC_091820.1, read on the forward strand.
TCCCAATCAGAATCCCAATGACATTCTTTACAGAAATAGAACAAAGAATCCTAAAATTCATATGGGGCAACAAAAGACCCCGAATTGCTAAAGCAATCCTGAGAAAAAAGGATAAAGCTGGAGGCATCGCAATCCCTGCATTCAAAACATACTACAAAGCTACAGTAATCAAAACAGCATGGTACTGGTACAAAAACAGGCGCACAGATCAATGGAACAGAATTGAAAGCCCAGAAATAAAACGACACATCTATGGACAATGGAATACTACTCAGCCACGAAAAAGAATAAACTCGTCCCATTCACAACAACATGGATGTACCTTGAGAGTATTATGTTAAGTGAAATAAGCCAGATAGAGAAGGACAATCTCTGTATGACTCCACTCATATGAGGAATTTAAACATGTAGACAAAGAGAATAGATTAGTGGCTACCAGGGGCAAGGTGGGGTGGGGGGTGGGCACAAAGGGTGAAGGGGTGCACCTACAACACAACTGACAATAATGTACAACTGAAATTTCACAAGATTGTAAACTATCATAAACTCAATAAAAACAAAAAAAAATAAAACGTGGGAGATGGGGAGTAAAAGAGTAGAGCTTTTAGAAAGAGGTCAAACTAAAGAGACCATCAACTCAATATAGATTACTATATACATAGGTTATTATATATAAACCTCATGGTAATCACAAACCAGAAACCTGTAATAAAAACACAAAAAATTAAGAGAAAGAAACCTAAGCATAGTACTAAAGAAAGCCATCAAACCACAAGGGAAGAGAGCAAGAGAAGAAGGAAGTAACAGAGAAGAACTACTAAAACACCCAGAAAAAAAGTGACAAAATGGCAATAAGCACACACTTATCAATAGGTACTTTAAATATCAATGGACTAAATGCTTCAATCGAAAGGCATAGGGTGGCCGACTGGATAAAAAAACAAGACTCATATAATTGCTGCATATAAGAGACACATTTCAGTCTTAAAGACACTCACAAACTGAAAGTGAAAGGATGGAAAAAGATACTTCATGCAAATGGCAAAGAAAAGAAAGCTGAGGAAGCAATGCTTTTATCAGATGAAATAGACTTTAAAACAAAAAAGTGTAACAAGAGACAAAGAAGGGCACTACATAATGATAAAGCGAACAACCCAACAAGAGGATATAACACTTGTAAATATCTATGCATCCAACATAGGAGCACCTAAATATATAAAGCAATTATTAACAGACATAAAAGGAGAAACAGACAATAACTCAATAATAGTAGGGGACTTTAACACTCCACTTACACCAATGGATAGATCATCCAAACAGAAGATCAGTGAGGAAGCACTGGCCTTAAACGACACATTAGACCAGATGGACATAATAGATATATACAGAAAATTTCATCCAAAAATCACAGAATACACATTCTTGTCATACACACATGGAACATTCTCCATAACTGTTTACATATTAGGCCAAAAGACAAGTCTCAATAAATTTAAGAAGAGTGAAATAATACCAAGTACCTTTTCTGACCACAAAGGTATGAAATTAGAAATCAACTACAAGGAGAAGATCAGAAAAGCCACAAATATGTGGAGATTGAACAAAATGTTATTGAACAACGATTGGGTCAATGAAGAAGTCAAAGGAGAAATAAAAAAATACCTGCAGAAAAATGAAAATGAACATATGACAAGCCAATATCTGTGGGATACAGCAAAAGCAGTTCTAAGAGGGAAGTTTATAGTAATGCAGGCCTACCTCAACAAATAAGAAAAATCTCAAATAAATAATCCAATAGTGCACCTAAAGGTACTGGAAAAAGACGAACAAGCAAAGCCCAAAACCAGTAGAAGGAAGGAAATAATAAAAATCAGGGCAGAAATAAATGAAATATAGACTAAAAAAAAAATAGGAAAAAAATCAATGAAACTAAGAGCTGGTTCTTTGAAAAGATAAATAAAATTGGCAAAGCTTTAGCTAGACTCATCAAAAAGAAGAAAGAAGGCTCAAATAAATAAAATCAGAAATGAAAGAGGAGAAATTACAACAGATACCACAGAAAAACAAAAGATTATAAGAGAATACTATGACAAGCTATACACCAACAAATTGGATAATCTAGAAGAAATGGATAAATTCTTAGAGTCATACAACCTTCCAAAACTGAATTAAGAGGAAACAGAGAATTTGAATAGACTAATCACCAGTAAGGAGATTGAAAGCGTAATCAAAAACCTCCCAAAAAATGAGTCCAGGACCAGATGGCTTCTCTGGTGAATTCTACCAAAAACTCAAAGAAAACGTATACCTATCCTCAAACTCTTCCAGAAAATTGAAGAGGAAGGGAAGCTTCCTAACTCATTCTATGAAGCCAACATTACCCCAACACCAAAACCAGACAAGAACATCACAAAAAAGAAAATCACAGGCCAATATCACTGATGAACATCAATACAAAATCCTCAACAAAATACTAGCAAATTCAATAGAAAAATACATTAAAATGATCATATATCATGATCAAGTGGGATTTATTCCAGGAATGCCAGGATGCTCAACATCTGCAAATCAACATGATACACCACATTAACAAAATGAAGAATAAAAATCACATGATCATCTCAATAGATGCACAGAAAGCATCTAACATACAGCACCCATTTATGATAAAATCTCTGAATAAAATGGGTACAGAAGGGAAAGTATCTCAACATAATAAAAGCCATATATAACAAACCTACAGCTAATATCATTCTCAATGGAGAAAAACTAAAAGATACTCCTCTAAGAACAGGGACCAGACAAGGATGCACAATTTTACCCCTCTTATTTAACATGCTATTAGAAGTCTTAGCCAGAGCAATCAGGCAAGAAGAGGAAATAAAAGGGATCCAAACTGGAAAAGAAGTGAAACTGTCACTATTCGCAGATAATAAGATTTTATACATAGAAACCCTGAAGAATCCACTTAAAAACTTTTGGAAATAATAAATGAATATGGTCACGTGGCAGGATAAAAAATCAGTTGGCTTTCTATACACTAACAATAACGTAGCAGAAAAATAAATTAAGAATACAATCCCATTTACAACTGCAACAAAAAGAATAAAATACCTAGGAATAAAAGTAACCAAAGAAGTGAAAGATGTCTACACTGAAAAGTATAAAAGATTGTTGAAAGAAACTGAAGACGACACAAAGAAATGGAAAGATATTCAATGCTCTTGGATTGGAAGAATTAACCAGGTTAAAATGTACATACTTCCTACAGCAATCTACAGATTCAATGCAATCTCTATCAAAGGTCCAACAACATTTTTCACAGAAACAGAACAAAGAATCCTAAAATTTATATGGAACAACAAAAGACCCTGAATAGACAAAGGAATCCTGAGGAAAAAGAAGAAAGCTGGAGGTATCACACTCCAGGATTTCAAAATACACTGCAAAGCTATAGTAACCAAAACAGCATACTGTTTTGTACACACACAAAAATACTGGCACAAAAACAGACACAAAGATCAATGGAACAGAATTGAGAGCCCAGAAATAAACCCACACATCTATGGACAGCTAATTTTTGACAAGGGAGCCAAGAACATACAATGGAGAAAGGAAAGTCTCTTCAACAAATGGTGCTGGGAAAATTGGACAGCTACATGCAAAAGAATGAAAGTAGACCATTATCTTACACCATCCACAAAAATTAACTGAAAATGGATTAAAGACATGAACGTAAGACCTGGAACCACTAAACTTCTAGGAGAAAACACAGGCTGTACGCTCTTTGACATCAGTCTTAGCGGCATATTTTCAAGTACCATGTCTGACCAGGCAAGGAAAACAATAGAAAAAATAAACAAATGGGACTACATCAAACCAAAAAGCTTCTGCACAGCAAAGGAAACCATCAACAAAACAAAAAGACAACCTAACAATTGGGAGAAGATATTTGCAAACCATATATCTGACAAGGGCTTAATATCCAAAATATACAAAGAACTCATACATCTCAACAACAAAAAAAACCAACAACCCAATTAAGAAATGGGCAAAAGACCTGAGAAGAGATGTCTCCAAAGAAGATACACAGATGACCAACAGGCACATGAACAACATCATTAACTATCAGGGAAATGCAAATCAAAACTACAATGACAGGGGCCGGCCCCATGGCCAAGTGGTTAAGTTTGCATGCTCCGCTTCACAGCCCAGGGTTTCACTGGTTTGGATCCTGGGTGCAGACATGGCACTGCTCATCAGGCCACAGTGAGGTGGCGTCCCACATGCCACAACTAAAAGGACCTACAACTAAAATATACAACTATGTACTGGGGGGATTTGGGGAGAAAAAGCAGAAAAAAAAAAGAAGATTGGCAACAGTTGTTAGCTCAGGTGTCAATCTTTAAAAATAAAAAAATTTCCCTATTAAAAAAACAAACTACGATGACATATCACCTCACTCCTGTTAGAATGGCTATAATTAACAAGACAGGAAACAACTGTTGGAGAGGATGTGGAGAGAATGGAACCCTCATACACTGCTGGTGGGAGTCAAACTGGTAGCCACTATGGAAAGAAGTATGGAGTTTCCTCAGAAAATTAAGAATAGAACTATCATACGATCCAGCTATCCCACTGCTGGGTATTTATCCAAAGAACTTGAAAGCATGAATGTATAAAGATATATGTACCTCTATGTTCACTGCAGCCTTATTCACAATAGCCAAAACTTGGAAGCAACCTAGGTGCCCATCAAGGGACGAATGGGTAAAGAAGATGTGGTATATATACACAATGGAATACCCTTCAGCCATAAAAAATGATGAAATCCTGCCATTTGTGACAACATGGATGGACCTTGAGGGTATTATGCTGAGTGAAATAAGTCAAATACCATATGATATCACTCATAAGCAGAAGATAAAAACAACAGCAAACACACACATAGAAACAGAGATTGGATTGGTGGTCACCAGAGGGGAAGGGGGCAGGAAGGAGGGCGAAAGGGGTGATTAAGCACACGCATGTGGTGATGAATTATAATTAGTCTTTGGGTAGTGAACATGATGTAATCCATACAGAATTCAAAATATAATGATGTACACCTGAATTTATATAATGTTATAAACCAATGTTACTGCAATAAAAATACATTAATTAAAAAAGACAAAAACAAACAAAAAATAATAAAAATAAAAAGTTGTAAAAGAAAATTATGCCACTCCCATTGACATCCTAGGAGCCCTGAACAGAGGAGGCTGTCCTTCCGATCCTTCCCACTCCACACCCTTCAAGACTTTCTTTAGGGTGGGTATTCTGCAGCCTACATATTATATCTAATAAATCCTGAATGCCGAGACTTCTCTTCCCTTTGCTACACACTCCTAAAGCTCTAGGCTACCCTTCTGCTGCTTCAAAAAAAGTGGTGTTCACTTTAACCTGGTTTCACTTGGAATAAAAATGTGAAGTGTCTGTAAGTTTATACTCCTGATTTTTCTATCTCTCACAACATCTTGAAAAAAGCTTAACCTGAACAGTGCTTTATACTATCTATAGTGTCATATCCTATAGCAAGAGGCCAAGAGACCCAGGTTTGACTCGTGGTCAAGCAATTAACTGGCTGTGTAGCTTTGGGGAAGTTATTTAACTTTCTGGGAGAAAACAGTAACTCCCAAGAGCTATTGTAAAGATTAATTGGTCAGTAGAGTATATACACTTCTCCCTATTCCTCCCACAACTAAAAATCTTGGGCATTTATATTTAAAAATCCCCACAAAGACAACTCTGAAAGGTGAAGAGAAGAAGGCAGCCTGGGTGGGGACAGCATGACCTCAGGCAGTGGGTGTCAATAGTAACCAAGTGGGGAACTGGGACTTCCATTCCTGCCTGGCAGTAACGAAGTGGTACCCTCTTCCCCCACCATGAAATACAGTGTCTGAAAAGGCCTGCAAAAAGAGAAGATTTAAATAATATCAAGAATCTCATAACACCTGAAATATCCAGGATATAATGAAAATAATCACTCATATCAAGAAGAAGGAAAATCACAACTTGAATGAGCAAGGACAGTCAACAATCTCAACACTGAAATGACACAGATGCTGGAATTATCTGATTAGTATGTTAAAGGAGTGATCATAAAAATGCTTCAGTGAACAATTACAAACATGCCTGAAACAAATAAGTAGACAGTGTCAGCAAACAATAGAGTCTCCACAAAGAAACAGAAGATACACGAAAGGACCAAATGGCACTTTTAGAACTAAAAAGAGCAATAACCTAAATGAAAACTCTTTGGATAGGCTCAACAGCAGAACCAAGGCAAAAGAGGAAAAAAACAGTAAACTTGGAGATAGAACAACAGAAATGATCCAATCTGAACAACAGAAAGAGAAGAGATTGAACTATAAACAACTATACACTAACAATCTGGACAACCTAAAAGAAATGGATAAATTCTCAGAAACATACAACCTACCAAGACTGAAACAGGAAGAAACAGAAAATCTGAGTGGACCAATTACTAGTTAGGAGATTGAATCAGTAATCAAAAATCTCCCAACAAAGAATAAGCCCAGGATCAGACAGCTTCACTGGTGAATTCTACCAAATATTTAAAGAAGAATTAATGCTAATTCTTCTCAAACTCTTCCAAAAAATTAAAGAGGAGGGAACACTCCCAAATTCATTTTATGAGGCCAGCATTACCCCGACACCAAAGCCAGAAAAGGACACTGCAAGAAAACTACAGGTCAATATTCCTGATGAACATAGATGCAAAAATTCTCAGTAAAATACCAGCAAACCAAATTGAGCAGCACATTAAAAGGATCATTCACCATGATCAAGTGGGATTTATCCCTGGGATGCAAGGAGGGTTCAATATAGGCAAGTCAATAAGTGTGATACATCACATTAATAGAATAAAACAAAAAAATCATATAATAATCTCAATAGATGCAGAAAAAGCATTTGACAAACTTCAATATCTATTCATGATAGAAACTCTCAACAAATTGAGTATAGAACGAACATACCTCAACATAATACAGGTCATACATGAAAAGCCCACAGCTAACATTATACTCAATGGTGAAAGGTTGAAAGCTCTTCCTCTAAGATCAGGAACAAGACAAGGATACCCACTCTCACCACTCCTATTCAACATGGCACTGGAAGGCCCAGGCCAGAGGATTCAGACAAGAAAAAGAAATATAAGGCATCAGAAATGGAAAGGAAGAAGTAAATTGTCTCTATTTGCAGATGACATGATTTTATACATAAAAAATCCTAAAGCCTCCACCAAACACTGTTAGAGCTAATCAACAAATTTAGTAAAGTTGCAGGATACAAAATTAACATGGAAAAATCAGTAGCATTTTTATACACTAACAATGAATTATCTGAAAAAGAAATAAAGGAAATCCAATTTACAACAACATCAAAAACAATAAAATACTTAGGAGTAAATTTAACCAAGAAGGTGAAAGATCTCTACACTCAAAACTACCAGACCGATGAAAGAAATTGAAGACGACACAAGCAAATGAAAAGATATCCCATGTTCACAGATTGGAAGAATTAACATTGTTAAAATGTCCATACTACCCAAAGCCATTTATAGATTCAATGCAATCCTTATCATGATTACAATGGCATTTCTTACAAAAATAGAAAAAACAATTCTAAAATTTGTATGGAACCACAAAAGACCTGGAATAGCCAAAGCAATCCTGAGAAAGAAGAACAATGCAGGAGACATCATACTTCCTGATTTCCAACTATATTATAAAGCTATAGTAATCAAAGCAGGATGGTACTGACATAAAAACAGACACAAAGACCAATGTAACAGTATCAAGAGCCCAGAAATAAACCCGTGCATATACAGTCAACTACTAGTTGACAAAGGAGCCAAGAATACTCAATAGAGAAAAAACAGTCTCTTCAATAAATAGTTCTGGGAAAACTGGATATTCACATATAAAAGAATGAAACTAGATGCCTAACTTACACCACTCACAAAAATTAACTCAAAATGGATTAAAGACCTAAATGTAAGACCTGAAACCACACAACTCCTAGAAGAAAATAGGAAAAGAGCTCCTTGACATGGATCTTGGCAATGATTTTTTTGGATATGACACCTAAAGTACAAGCAACAAAATCAAAAATAGACAAATGGGATCACATTAAACCTAAAAGCTTCTGCAAAGCGAAAGAAATGATCAACAAAATGAAAAGGCAACCTACAGAATGGGAGGAAAATATTTGCAAATCATTTATCGGATAGGGGGTTGATATTTAAAATACATAAAGAACTCATATAACTCAATAACCAAAAAACCAACAATCCAATTAAAAAATGGGCAGAGGAACTGAATAGACATTTTTAGAAAGAAGACATACAAATGGCCAACAGGTACATGAAAAGGTAGTCAACATCACTAATCATCAGGGAAATGCAAATCAAAAGCACAATGAGATATCACCTTACACCTGTTAGAACGGCTATCATCAAAAAGACAAGAGATAACAAGTGTTGGCATAGATATGGAGAAAAAGGAACCCTTGTGCACTGTTGGTGGGATTATGAATTGATACAGCCACTAAGAGTATGGAGGTTCCTCAAAAAATTAAAAATATAACTACAATATGATCCAACAATTCCACTTCTGGGTATATATACAAGGGAAATGAAATCATTATGTTAAAGAGATATCTGCACCCCCATATTCACTGCAGGATTATTCAGCGCATTGTTTACAATAGCCAAGTCATAGAAACAACCCAAGTGTCCATCAACACATGACTGGATAAAGAAAATGTGATACATACACATACACACACACAACTGAATACTATTCAGCCACAAACAAGAAGGAAATCCTGCCGTCTGCAACAACATGGGTGGACCTTGAGGGTATTATGCTAAGTGAAATAAGTCAGACAGAGAAAGACAAATATGTAATGATCTCACTTATATGTGGAATCTTAAAAAAAAACTGATAGAAAAATAGATCAAATTTGCGGTTACCAGAGGCATGGCTGTGGGAGGTGGGGGAATTCGATGAAGGTGGTCAAAAGATTAAACTTCTAGTTATAAGATAAACAAGTGCTGGGGGGGGTCCCGTGGCCAAGTGGTTAAGTTTACCTGCTCTGCTTCAGTGGCCCAGGGTTCACCAGCTCGGATCCTGGGTGCAGACCTACACACTGCTCATCAAGCCATGCTGTGGCAGCATCCCACATAGAAGAACTAGAATGACAGACAACTAGGATATACAACTATGTACTGGGGCATTGGGGAGAAAAAGAAAGAGGAAGATTGGCAACAGATGTTAGCTCAGGGCCAATCTTCCTTACCAAAAAAAGCCTGTCTTTAAAAAGAAAAAGTGTTGAGGATGTAATATACAATATGATGACTATAGTTAACAGGGCTGTATGGTATATTTGAAAGCTGCTAAGGGAGTAAATCCTAAAAATTCTCATCACAAGGAAAAAACTTTTCTTCTTTCTTTTTTTTGTATCTCTATCAGGCGATGTATGTTAACTAAACTTATTGTGGTAGTCATTTTGCAAAATATATAAGTCAAATCATTATGCTGTACACCTCAAACTCACACAGTGCTATATGTCAAATATACCTCAATAAAGCTGAAAGAAAAAAAGAAAATAGATTGAAAAAAATAGAGCTTCAGCAACCCATAAGACGAAAACAAAAGATAAACCCAAAGAAAACCACACCAAGAAATAGCATAATCAAACTCCTGAACACAAAAGACAAAGGAAAATCTTGAAAGCAGTGAGAGCGAAACAACACATTACCTAAAGGAGAACATCAAGTCCAATGACAGAAGATCTGTCATCAGAAACCATGAAGGTGAAAAAGAAGTAGCACAACAGTTTTCAAGTGCTGAAAGAAAAGAACTGGAAACCCAGAATCTGATATCAAGTGAAAAGATCCTTCAGGAATTCAAGAGAAATCAAGACATTCCTATATGAAGGAAAACTAAGAGTATCTGTTGCCAGCAGACCTATCCTAAAAGAATGGCTAAAGGAAGCTCTCTATACAGAAAGGGGATGATAAAAGAAAGAATCTTTGAGAACATCAGGAAGTAAGAGAAAACAAGGGAAAGAGTAAAAATATGGGTAAATACAATACACTTTTCTTCTTCTCTTGAGTTTTCTAAATCATATTTGATGGCTGAAGCAAAAATTATAACACTGTCTAATGTGGTTCTCAATGTACACAGAGGAAATATTTAAGATAATTATATTATAAATGGGAGCATAAAGGAATTTAAAGGGAAGTAAGGTTTCTACTCTACTCAAACTGGTAAAATGTCAATACCAGCTAACTGTGGTAAGTTATATATGTATTATGTTAATACATAGAGGAAGCATTGAACAAGCTATACAAAGAAATACACTCAAAAAACACTATGGATAAATCAAAATGGAATTCTAGAATAGGCATAAGTAACCCATAGGAAGGCAGGAGACAGAAAACAGAGAAAAGAACAGAGGGAACAAACAGAAAACAACAAACGACAGACTTAAGCCTTAACATATCAATAATTGCACTAAGTATGAATGGTCTAAATATACCAATTAAAAGAGATTGGCAGAGTGGATAAAAATAATACCAAAATACATGTTGTCTACAAGAAACTCACATAATATTAAATGACATAAGTTGGAAAAGGGATGAAAAAGATATACCATGCAACCTTTAACCAAAAGAAAGCAGGAGTGGCTATATTAATATCATATAAAGTAGACTTCCATGCAAAGAAAATTACCAGAGACAGAGAAGGACATTACATAATAATAAGAGTCAATCCACCAAGACATAGCAATCCTAAATGTATATGCATCAAACAAAGCTGCAAAATGTGAAGCAATAAATGATAGAACTCAAAAGAGAAATAGACAAATCAACAATTATAGCAAGACATTTCAACATCTCCTTCTCAACAACTGACTGAACAACTAGATAGAAAATCAGCAAGGACAGAGAAGAATTCAGCAACACCATCAACCAACAGGAGTAAATCTACATTTATAGAAAACTCCACCCAACAAAAGCAGGATACATATTCTTTTCAAGTGACCATGGAACATTTACCAAGACTGACCATATCCTGGGCCATAGAACAAATCTCAATAAATTTAAAGGAACTGAAACCATACAGAGTATATTCTCTGACTACTATGGAACCAAACCAGAAATCAATAACAGAATGATAAAGGAAAATCTACGAACACTTGGAAACTAAACAAAATACTTCCATATAATTCATAGGGCAAACGTGAAGTCTCTAAGGAAATTAAAAATTACATTGAACTACATGAAAAGGAAAACATATCAAAATTTGTGGGACACAGCTTAATCAGTACTAAGAGAGAAACTGGTAGCACTAAATGCTTACATTAGAAAACAGGACAAGTCTAAAATCAATAACCTAAGCTCCCACCTTAAGAAATTAGGTAAAGAGGGTCAAAATAAACCCAAAGCAAGCATAAGGAAGGACACAACAAAGTGCAGAAATCAATGAAATTGAAAATAGAAAGACAATAGAAAAAGTCAATGAAACAAAAAGATTGTTCTTTGAAAAGATCAATAAAACTGACAAACCTCTAGCAAGTCTGACAGAGAAAAAAAGAGAGAAGACACAAATTTTCAATATCAGGAATGAAATATCACCACAGAGCCAGCCTGCAGATATCAAAAGGATAATGAAGGAATACTATGAACAATTCTACATACTTAAATTTGACAACTTAGATGAAATGGATCAATTCCTTGGAAAGCACTAACTACCACAACATACCCAACATAAAATAGATAATTTGAATAGTCCTATACTATTAAATAAATTGAATTCATAATTTTAAAACTCTCCAAAAAGTTAAAGATTAGGCAGGGTGTTTAGCATAGTGACTGGCACATTAGCTAGTGCTCAATAAACAAGGGCCATTACCATTTTATTTATATCATCACAACCACTCTCAGGGAAATTGAGGCGTCACAGAGAAAATCCTTTGCTAAAAAGTAAGAGAGTCAAAATTTGAACCCAGATCTGAAGCCAGTGCCATTTCCTCTAGAGCTTAGAATACACACCACAGCCACCTCCTTGGGCATGTGCCAACCAATACTTCCTTTATAGACAGAAAAACTGTAAAAAGGTAAGGTTTTGCCAAAGCCCAAACATCAATAATGCTCACCAACTAACTTTCTCCACCAGTGTACAGCAATGATTCTCAAAAGTTAGGATGCATTAGAATCTACCGGTTTGTTAAAATATAGATTACTGGGTCTCAACCCAAGAATTTGCATTTTTAACAAATTCCCAGTTAATGAACTACACTTTGAAAACAACAATATACAGTAATGATATGTCAGCCCGCCCATCCCCCAACATCAGAAGCTGTCACGCTCCACAGAAAGGGAAGGAATTGAGACAGAATGTTGCTCTCGATCAGTGGTTCTGAGGGTGGCCTCCACTCATCTACTGAATCAGAAACCCTACAGGTGGGGCCTACCTATCTTGTCTTTTAATAGGTCTTCCAAGTGATTCTGATGCATGCTAAAGTTTGAGAACCACTGCTCTACAAATCAAAGTGTTTTTGCAAAACCCAGCCCTTTACAGCAGGAGAAATAGAGCTGTACCATCTTTTTACCACTTTTGAAAACCTGGGCTCTGAAGCCAGAAAATTCTAAGATCAAATACAGACTTAGAAAGTAACTGAACCTCCATGAATTCCAGATTCTCACCAGCAAAATGGAATAGTTGCCTTCCTTGCTATAACCTTTCCAGGAAGTAATTTGGCATTACTAATCCCTAACTGGACTTTAAGAAATGTAGTCTATGAAGTCATCAGAGATGTGAACAGACTGATATCACCTATAGGCATTTACAGGCTTAACTGCTGTGAGCAACCACAAAAAGAGCACAATATTTGGTAATTTTCAATCATGCTGAAGTACAAACTTAAATGGAGCACTGTGCACCTAGTGTGTGTGTGTGAGAGCCAGCGAGCAATGCACTGAGTAAGCAAGACCAACCACCCACCAAGGACCTGATTCTCAGCTGGCTCCCTTGTTCTCTGGCTGCCCATACAGAGAAGCATAAGAAGAGATAAAAACTTGGTTTCTTTCACAGAAAAAAATAAGGCAGCTAGTTTGCGTCAGGGTGTACACAGAAATACAGGACTCACCACAGAAATGTGATTAAGGGGGTGCCTGGCTCATAAACTCATTTCCACAATTGTAATTTTGGAATTCTTAAAGGCCTCAGTGGTGTTCCTTGTAAACGTAAAATCTCTACTGTGCAAAGGTGTTCACCATGATGTTTTTCTTTTTGTTTTAACCAGCACTCACATCAAAATGCAAAACATTTCCAGAACCCCCAAAGTTCCCCTCACATCACAATATTATTTATAATATAAAAAAGTAGAAATAACATAAGTATCCAACCCAGAGGAAATGATGGAGTAACTGATGACACATACATACGGTGGGATATCAGAAATCAGGTTTAGATGAGTATTTAATTACCTGGTAAAATACATTATAATGTTAAGTAGGAATAAAAGTCAGGTTACAAAATGGTATTTATAACACAATCCCATGTTGTAAAAATAGTGTATTCTAAGTCAAATGACAGGAGTTAACGCAACAAAAAATTTAACAGTGGACTGTGATGGATATTAGACCCATAGGTAATTTTTTATTTCCTTCTTTACTCTTTTTGTATATTTTCTACAATGAGCATGTCTCACCTATATAAATCAGGAAAAAATTTAAAACATTATTTAAAAAAGAAATATCTAACTTTCAAGGCTGAGCATGGATTGAGATAATTTATACAAAGTCGCTGTCATGAGGCGTGGCACATACTAAGCACTCAGGAAGCACATGTTCCTGTTTCCTGTTCCCAGACTGTGGAGTTAGGGTCTCTATATGGAGGGAAGGAGTTCACTTTCCAGGTTTGAACCTACGCACTTCCCACACAATCCAAAGAAAGACCACAGGCAATAGCTTTTTTCAAGAAGACACTCATTCGTTCGTTCAAAAATGTACTCAGTATCTGTTACATGTTTAGCGTTGAACTAGGGGATATGAAAAGTGAAAAGATATCTCTGCCCTCAGGTAGCTCTGACTAATGAGTGACACAGATGTATTTATAACTATGACATGATGAAATAATTACTTTCCATAAGGATGTACACAAAGTACAATGGGAACCCAAAGGAAGGATGCCTTTTACAGAGGAGGTATGCTGTGAATCGTAAAAGGGAGGACATTAGTAGGAATAGCATGTGCAAAGACAAAGTGGCATAAAGGAGTGTAAAAATTTCCCAGAACTATAAGTAGTTCAGTCTTGTTGGACATAAAGAACAAGGGAGGAGGAATGTGGGAAATGAGACTGATCAAGTAGATCACAAAAGGTCTTGTTTGTCACACAAAGAGACGGAATTTTTTTCCGTAGGGGAACCACCCAAAGAATTTTAAGCACAGGAGTGACTTGATCAGCACTAGCAAAGATACCAGGAATCCTGAAAGATATCTTAATCCCCACTTATTTCCAGGGGAAAGGAAGAGGCTCCATCCTCTAAGCCTCTCCCCTCTTAAATGAAATAATATGAGGCACTAAACAGAACTCTACACCTGGCAAACAGTAAATACTCAATGAAGATCAGTTGAGTATGAATTTGGATGTGCTGTATGGGACAGTCCCTGCTGAGGGCAGAACTTTAGCAGCACCAGCACCTTCAGTTTGGTCTTGGGTATGATAATAGGAATAATTCCTTTGGAAGGGACTAGTGACAAATGAAAATTCTAGAAACTAACAACATTCAACAGGAGGAGGTAGCCACATACTGCTTTGTTGTACAGTAGTCCCCCCTTATCCACAGTCAACTGCAGTCTGAACATATTAAATGGAAAATTCCAGAAATAATTCATAGGTTTTAAATTGCATGCCGATCTGAATAGCATGATGAAATCTCACGCCATCCTGCTCTGTCCCACCTGGGTGCAAATTATCCTTTTGTCCAGCTTACCCACCTTGTATACACTACCCACCCATTAGTCTCTTAGTAGCCATGTCGGTTATTAAATTGATTATCGAGGTATTGCAGTGCTTCTGTTCAAGTAACCCTTATTCTATTTAATGGCCCCAAAGTGCAAAGAGTAGTGATGCTGGCAACTTGGATGTGCCAAAGAGAAGCTGTGAAGTGATTCCTCTAAGTGAAAAGGTGAAAGTTCTCGACTTAATAAGGGAAGCAAAAAAAATCCCACGCTGAGGTTGCTAACATCTACCACAACTTTATTGTTAAATTGTTCTATTTTATTATTAGTTATCGCTGTTAATCTCTTACCATGCCTAATTTATAAATTAGACTTTATCATAGGTATGTATGTAAAGGAAGAAACACAGTATACGTAGGGTTTGTTGCCATCTGCAGTTTCAGGCATCTACTGGGGGTCTTGGAGCATATCCCTCGTGGATAAGGGGGGCCTACTGTACTCCACGGCACAAATCCCTCTCATGGTTTTCTTTCCATAGCTGGGATTTAGGTCTCAGTAATGGGATAATATTACAGTTTTATTCCACACACTAACCTCTCTGGAATCCTGGGTGACAGGTGCTTATGTGCACACATAGTTAACTGGAGGGGATTTATTAGTGGTTTTATTCCTGCTGCTTTATTCTCTTCTGCTTGATTCAATTTAGTTGGATGGTTCTGCAGATAAATACTGTAGAAATAAAATACTATTGCATTGCTGCCTCCATTTATTGAGTGCATGCAAAATGCTTTAAATAATCAGGAAGGGTGTATTAGATATATTTTATAGGTGAAGACAATGAGGCTCAGAGAGGCAAAGTAACTCATCCAAGGTTACTCTGATAGCAAGTTGCAAAACCACAACTCAAATCTTCCTTTGTTGGACTCAAATATCTCAAAAACACAGTACTGTCTCCTCCAAAGCCAGTGTCTGAGGCAAAACAACACTGCCAGAATACAAAGATGATACTTTCTTTGTGGCTGAAAAGAAAATATTTTCTAAACAAAAAATACAAAAGAAGGGTGCAAAGAAAAAATACATATGGAAGAAAGGGAGAAATCCGAGAACAATGTCAGTTAAGCCCTAGTCTGCAAGGAAGGACGTAAGAACCTGGGTCTGGGAGGTGGGCTGGGGCTAATTCTCTACAAGAGAGGGGAAAAAAGTTTCTGAGCGAGAACCTAAAAACAGAGCTGAGAAAGGAGCGCACAAGTGAGCACCTGGCCACTGCACCCTGTCCAGCCTGGCCTGCCCTTCTTACCTGCCGTGAAACCAGTCCTGGCACATGTCACACTCGATCATGAAGCGGGTCACATCGTAAGGCAGCCGGCAGAGGCAATACACCGGCACCGAGGCCATCTTCGCCGAGCCTTGGAGCGTTCTGCGGCGGGCCGGGTTCTTAACGTCAAGAAGAGCAGGAGGTGGCAGCACGCGTCCTTTCTGGACGATGGCTGAGCACAAACAACACTTTTTAAAGAGTGAATCAGGTCCCCCAGGGTACCAACCCTCAGTTCACAAATGGGCAGTTACTGCTGCTGGGATGCAACACAGCTGGTGCGGCTGTAGGGGGCAATCGGAGAAAGTCCACTGGCCTCCAGAATTTCTTTAACAAATAAATAACGGCACTCTGCCGTCGAGGCTTTTTTTAATCCCTACCTCCTTCGGCCCCCAGAGTCAGTGATAACTTCTTTCCGGGTTTCAGGGAAATATCTGACGTCTTTTTAGGAAGCTTCTTTAATCCCTCACTGCACCCTCTCCTTGCCCGCAACCTTGCTTCCCAGGGCTCTCTATTATGACGTAAATCATAGCCTAAAGAATGAGGCTGGGGGTACCTCAGAAAAAGCCCCTTCTCTCACCCCCAAAATAGGGGCACCTAGAGAGAGATAAGGGATCCCTGGAAGTCGGCTCAGATTACTCGAAAATTACCTCGATGCCTTCAGGAACAAGGCAGACAAGACTAGTTGCCCAACTCAAATCACAGTTCTGGGGTTTCGGTCTGAGAGTTTAAATGATCTCCTTCACTCTCAAAATCATTCCATCCCCGACCAGTCGGGAGTCTCATCACTCTAACAACTGAAATAAATTTCCATCTCAAAACTGATCAGATCCTCTTCTACTTCAAAGACGACAGGGTTCTCGCTGCACCCCTGAACCTAAAAAGGATCTTTTCAAGACCCCTGCAACTGATTAGAATTTCCCCACACTCCTGCAACTAAGCAAAGATTTTTTCTTTCCACTGCTCGCAAACTGGCAGGAATCTCCTCACAGCTCCCTCAAAATGACGAGAGCTCCCTTGTCCCCCAGAACTGACAGGGATCTCATTGTAGATCCCAAAACTGACAGAATATCCTTGCAGCCCCCGAAACTTACGAGAATCTCTTCACGCCTCCCAAACTGACAGGAACCTCCTCACACCCCAAACCTGACAAGAATGCCTTCGGTCTCGACCCCTACAGGGACCTCCTCATCCGCAAAGCCGCGGGGATTCCTGACGCCCGCGGAGCTCAGTCCCACCGACGCGCCGGGGCCGGGCTGGCTCCGGGGCCGCTCGGCGCCTCGCTCAGCGGAGGCTGGGCCAGCAGTTCCGGCCCCACCGGCGGCGCGCGCCGAATTCTGGGATCGTCACGGCAACGCTGCGAACCTTGCTCGCCTTCCCCTCGTACCGCCCGCTGGGGCGCGCGGCCCGGGCCGCCCGGTGGTGCTTCAGGCCAGCTTTCTCCACAGCTCTGCCCCGGGCCCAGCCGTTCGGGCCTACTGGAGACCGCGGCTCAGGCCTACTCCGGCGGCCGCCCGGCGACCGGGCGAGCGGCGTTGTCGCTAGGCCGGCAGGAGATCGCCGCGAGCAAACCAACAAGGAATGAGATGAACCGGCAAGCCAGGGCGGAGAAAAACGGCCCGGAAAGTCGCCGGGAGAAGCCCGGTGGCGGTGGTGGGCAATTCGGAGTAGTCAATAAAGTTTATTCAAAACAACGAGGAAGTTGAGGCGGAGAGGGGAGGAGAAATATGGGGTAAACAGCTACCATGTTGAGAGTGGCGGCGTCGCTGCGGAGAGGCGACCCGACCGCCATCTTATGAGGGCCGGGCGCACGAGGGAACCGCGGCAAAGGCGGGGAAGCGAGAGCCGCCAGCTCCCGCGTGACGCCATCAGGGGCGGAGCGCCACCTTGAGAAACGGGAGGCGGGGGTCGGCTGCTTTTGGACCCGCTCGTCTCTCCTAGGTACCCAATCGATGCCGAGGACTTTGAAGTGAGAGGCGGGGAAGCCGCCATGTTAAGCGAGGCAGTCGCCTGGCTCCATTTTGAGTGTGGCCAGACCTTTGCCAGGCTTCCTATTCCTGCGGGTAAGCAGGGAATGAAGCACCCCCCTCCGCCACCACAAACACACTGCTCCTCCCCAGCCTTCTCCTATGAGAAGAGGTGAACTCTGTGACTGCAAACTGCAAAATTAATAGGTGGCGGCTGGGACAGGCTTGGGCCAGAGTAGAGGCGGAGTGCTCACGGTGGCTCCCGTTTATTGAGCCCCTTAAGCGCGCTCACGCGGTCTTCGAGTCGTTTATTCTTCACCCTATAAGGAAAGCTCTGTTACTATCCCCAAGTGAGGGCACGGGCTTAGGGAAGCCAAGTGGCTTGAGTTTCAGAGCCAGGAAGTTGAACTTTGCACCCTCAACTACCCCCGCATTCTGTACTCGGTCCTTTGCTCCTAGTTCCTCCGTAAAGCTTATGTCAACTTCCCAGCTCCCTCTGAACTGTCTCTTCCTTGACCCGCACTGGTTCAGTTCAGATACAGTTAAAGGATCTCCATGCACATATCCCATGATTTTCTGACGACAGCCTGAGGGTGGGGTGGGAGAAGAGAGTGAGTGAATGGAACTCCACACACATGCTTCAAGATGGCGCTGGTTTTCTCAGACATTCTGGAATATTGTCTAGGAATCCTCTTACTATTGCATTGTTTCAAAGGGTCCCACCGCTTTGAAGAAGAAAATGTGTGTGTGCGCACTAGTTGCCAAAGTGATGGTGGGTTAGGACCTGGGGATACAGTGGTGAAAAGAGAGACTGCAGTGGGAAATTGACAGCCATGTGGGAAACAAGCTTGAAAATAAACAATTGGACTGCAATATCCAGTAAGCTTTTTTAGCTTCACAAGGAGGCAGGAGGGTGTTGGCTTCAGCAGCACATATATTAAAATTGGAAAGACAGAGAAGATTAGCATGGCCCCTGCACAAGGATGATATGCAAATTCATGAAGAGTTCCATAATAAAAAGTAGAGGGAGAAGGTGGCAGGAGGGAGGAGGCTTGTTGCATTAGTCACGGAAAAAAAGGATGAGGCCTGAATCAGGATAATTGCAGCAGGGGTAGAAACGGACCAGATAAAGTGGGGTATTTTGGAAGTTGAATAGGCAGAGCTTGGGGACTAATTGAAAATAGTGAGTCTGTGAGTGAAAGGAGTGTGAGTTCATTTCTGGGTTGCATGTCAGAGTGGATGATGGTGCCATTGACAGAGCCGGGATACACAAAGGAAAAGCAGTTTTGGTGGGGAAGAAGAGACTAAGTTCAGTTTGGAGTATGTTGAGTTAAGGTGTATGTGGAACATTAATTCACTCACCCAGCAATTCTTTATTGAGCATCTACTATGCACCAGGCACTGTGTAATGGTGGGCCCTCCAGAACCAGTTCACCTGACCTCATCTTATCAACAGAGTAATTAAGAGTGGGTTTTCAGGAACTGAGAACCCTTGCCCAGTTCAGGCCAGTTGAGACCACCAACCCATTGACTAGGCCTATGTCTAGTGACCTTTTTGATGTCAAGGAGCTAAAAACTCCACCCTCAGATCATGGTAATGCTGCCATTTTGTGAACATGCTTCCTATGAAGAGGCATGAAGCTTGACTACGCTTGCACAGATCATCAGTTACCTCACTTTTCCTTACCTCCAATCATCTATTCCCACACTTCAGACCATCTTGCCCCCTACCCCATAAATATCGCTGAGTCTCCATTTTCGGGGAGGTGGATTTGAAATTCCTCCCCCTTCCTCACTTGCCTGCCTTGTGATTAAATCCTCTCTCTGCTGCAATCTCACTGTCTTAGTGATTGGCTTTCTGGGCAATAGGCAGAAACAAACCTGGTTTGGTAACAACTGTGCTAGGTGCTGAGGATGTAGTGGTAACCCAGATAAGTTCCTGGTCTTCCTTGTGCTGACATTCTACTGGGGGATCAGTCAATAATCAAATGAGTACAATTTCATTCATATATTAATTGAGCACTTCCTATATACCAGGCACTGTTGTAGGCACTGGGGATTCAGAAAAACTCCCTGCCCTCCTGTGATTCACATTCCAGCGAAGGAGACAGACAATAAAGTGAGTCAAGTAAGAAGATTTCAGATTGCAGTGAGTGCTATGAAGAAAATAGAACAAGTTATGGCATGACGATTTGGAAGATGGAAGGTAGTCTATTTTAGATAGGGTAGTCAAGGAAGGCCTCTTGGAGAAGGTGATGTGTGAGCTGAGAGCTGAATAAGAAGAACTGGCCAGGGACAGAGCAGAAGGAATAAAAAGTGCAAAATCCCTAGTGTCATGGCGGGGGGGGGGGGGGGGGGGGGGGCAGTTCAGGGCACCCTCTCCAATAACATTTATGTTGGACCAAGCATTTATGATGGACTGGGCTGGGTACAGCTTGGGGTGGGGGTCTCCAGACATGAGTAAGAGACCCTGTATATACCCTTAAGAAGTATACAATCCAATGAAGGAGGTAAGGTTCAATGAATAACAAGGCTGAAAAAGGTCAAACCCTAAGTCTGTCTAGAGGTATGAGCAACATGTGTGGGAACAGAGAGCCACAATTAACTCAAATATGTTCAGTGAGTGTGTCGGAAAAATCTTCATAGGAGATGGCATTTGACCCAGGTACAGTGGTACTCACCCCTAAAAGTTCCTCCCCAGTGTTCTTAGGAGGTGAGGTGGGGGTGCTAAAGGATAATGGGGAAGGCAAAGCTGTCAGGGGGCTGAATCTGAGACAGTGAGATTTGCTAGCAAAGGAACTGTTTGCACTGCCATGGATGGGAGGCAGCTGGTTGCTGCCCTGGAAATGTGTGTTCCAGTTGTGTCTCTCATAGCGTCAGTGCACAATCCGAACTGGGTGCCATAATACAAGGTGTCCCTGGAAACCTTCCTCCTCTACCCCACCTCCACTTGACAATTGTAAACATTTATTTTTAATTTCACAGGCAATAGTATATACATTCCCATTGTAAACATTCAAACAGGGTGAAGATCTTCCTGACCACCGCTCAATCCCTGCTTTTATTTCCATAGAGGGAACCTCAGCAAGCTCTTTTCCAATTCATCTTTCTGCATATATGTACATCTAAGTGTTGAGATGAAAAATGATGAGGGCTAAAGTAAGCTATAAAATAGATGAGGAAAAGGGAAAAAATATAAGAAGATATACAGATGGCCAACAGGCACATGAAAAGATGTGGAACATCACTAGAGAAATGCAAATCAAAATCACAATGAGCTATCACCTCACACCCATCAGAATGGCTATTATTAAAAAGACAAGAAATAAGTTTTGGTGAGGATGTGGAGAAAACAGAATTCTCATACACTGCTGGTGGGAATGTGAATTGGTGCAGCCACTGTGGAAAACAGTATGGAAATTCCCCAAGAATTAAAAATAGAACTACTATATGATCCAGCTATTCCACTTCTGGGTATTTATCCAAAGAATATGAAAACACTAATTTGAAAAGTTATGTGCACCCTTATGTTCATTGCAGCACTATTCACAATAGCCAAGACTTGGAAGCAATCTAAGTGCCCATGAATAGATGAATGGATAAAGAAGATGTGGGGTGTATATATACAACGGAATACTATTCAGCCATAAAAAAGATGAAATCTTGCTATATGCAACAGCATGGATGGACCTTGAGGATATTATGCAAAGTGAAATAAGTCAGACGGAGAAAGACAAATACCATATGATTTCACTCATATGTGGAAGATAAACAACAACAACAAACAAACACAGATACAGAGAACAGATTGGTGGTTACCAGAGGAGAAAGAGGTGGGGAGAGGGCGAAAGGGGCAAAGGGGCATACGTGTACGGTGACAGATGGAAACTAGACTGTTGGTGGTGAACATGATGTAGTCTATACAGAAGTCAAGATATGGTGATGTACACCTGAAACCTATATTTTATAAACCAATGTTACCTCAATAAAGGTAGATAGATAAATAATGAATAAAAAGGCGGGGAGGGGCCGGCCCCGTGGCCAAGTGGTTGAGTTCGTGCACTGCGCTTCGGCGGCCCAGGGTTTCGCCGGTTCAAATTCTGGGTGCGGACATGGCACTACTCATCGGGTCACGCTGGGGGAGCATCCCACGTGCCACAACTAGAAGGACCCACAACTAAAAATACACAACTATGTACCGGGGGCCTTTGGGGAGAAAAAGGAAAAAATAAAATCTTAAAAATAAGTGGGGGCAGGGGAATGAAGAAAAATTTCATGGGGAAGAACAGGCTTGCTCCAAAACAGACTTGAAAGTACAAGGACAGTGAAAACAAAAGACAAAATAATGACATTATCTGAAAATTTACTGTGTGCTAAGAACTGTTCTAAACTCTTTATGTGCATTAACACACTTAATCCTTACAGCAACCCTAAGAGGTAGTACTACTGCTATCCTCATTTTATGGATGAAGAAGCTGAGTATAGAGGCTTTAAATCACTTGCTCAAGGTCACATAGCTAGTATGTATACAAGCTGGGGTTCCTGGCAATATAGGTCCAGAGTCCAGGCTCTTCACGACTCCATTATACCACTGCTGTGGATTTAACAGCAACTGGAGACTGACATCCATGCAATGGGAGAAGGCGATCAACAGTTCTTTGCATAATTTGAATCACAGAAGCAAAACTTGATTTACACTAACTTGGAATAAAAACTAACACTATAGTCCCCCAGGTGCCAGACTAAGTAACTGAGAACACCAACCCACTCCTCTAGGGCCAGCTTTAGGGGGTATGCCACCTGTGCAGAGCTCTGCTCCCAGAAGGGGCTGCAGGCTTGGTTTAATGCTCTGCTGTCGCTGTCTTGAAATTCTTATAATTTTATCTTTGTACCTGTGTCTTGTAAATGTAGTCCAGTGTGACAATGGAGCACACACATGAGCAGAAGAGATGCACTGGGTGGCAGTGCACACAGCCTGTGGGCACGGCAGGTGGTGTGCATGCTGAGCAGTTGGTCAGGCCGCCTGGCATGCACAAGTACATCTTGGGCAGTCCAGGCCACCATGGGGCCCAGGGGGGGACGTTGGGCCACTGACAACAGTGGTAAGGAGCAGCGGTAGTGTCGGTGGCGATAGCCCTGAAAGAAAGGATGGCCTCTGCATGGGGGCAGTGATGGGACCCGTGGTGACAGGCAATCTTGCCCTTGTGTCACCAGAGCCTGTCCCTGCAGCATCTGCACAAATAGTAACTCTGGCCTGAGCACTGAGACAGGAACTGCTGGTGCTCAGGCAGTAAACTTTGCCAGTAAATTATTACAAAATAAAAGTGTACCCATGGATATTGCAGTAAAACACATCAGAGGGTTATTAGAATTCTTTGAAGAGTTTAGAATCTCTAGTTTTGAAAACTGGTGCAACATTGCAAAGCGTATATCCACAGGCTTAGAAATGGAAATTAAATTTAAAGACCATCACATTAGACACATTAGACAAAAAGCTTTGGGTGAACCAATTATTAATGAGGAAAACAATTTAAAAGTGTTTTCCTTGTACTTGAATATACAGTGGTAGAATGCATAAAACAGACATTTTGAATTATAAATAAATCATGAAGGCATTTTCCATTTCTTTTATGACCTTGTCTTAGTCTGTTCAGGCTTCTATAACAAAAATGCCATAGACTGGGTGGCTAATAAAAATTTATTTCTCCCAGTTCTGGAGGCTAAAAGTCCAAGATCAAGGCGCTGGCAGACTCAGTGTCTGGTGAGAGCCTGCTTTATGGTTCATAGATGGCCATCTTCTGGCAGTGTTGTGAACGCGGTGAAGGAGCTCTTCAGGGGTCTCTTTTTTTTTTTTTAAGATTTTATTTTTTCCTTTTTCTTCCCAAAGCTCCCTGGTACATAGTTGTATATTCTTCATTGTGGGTCCTTCTAGTTGTGGCATGTGGGATGCTGCCTCAGCGTGGTTTGATGAGTGGTGCCATGTCCGCGCCCAGGATTTGAACCAACGAAACACTGGGCCACCTGCAGCAGAGCGCGCGAACTTAACCACTCGGCCATGGGGCCAGCCCCTTCAGGGGTCTCTTTTATAAGGACACTAATCTCATTCATTAGGGCTCTTCTCTCAAACCTAATCACCTACCGAAGATCACACCAGGGGCTAGGATTTCAACATATGGATTTTGGGGGGAAACATTCATTCAGTCTCTAGCAGACCTCCACAGTTACAGGAAACGTCAGAGGAAACATTAAATGCCATTGTATAAATTTATATTTAAAATTAGATTCAGACTTACACAAAACTGATTTGTATAAAGAGTTAAATCTTTTTAGAAAAATTATTCCACAAGAATCATTAGCTCTAGAGCCAGCCCTAATGGCCTAGTGGTTAAAGTTTGGTGCTCTCACCGCTTCCGCTGGTCACAGAACCACACCACTCATCTGTCAGTTGCCATGCTGTAGTGGTGGCTCACATAGAAGAACTAGAAGGAATTATGACAAGGATATAAGGATATACAACCATGCACTGGGGCTTTGGGGAGGAAAAAAAAAAGAGTAAGATGGGCAAGAGATGTTAGCTCAGGGCGAATCCTTCTCTGCAAAAAAAAAAAAAAAAAAAAAAAAAAGAACCATGAGCTCTAGACACATCAAAATTTGTATTTTGAAATAATTCATCAGAAATCTATCACAATGTTGTCACAGCCTACAAGAAACAGCACTAGTAACAGTTGGATCAGCAGAAAGCTCCTTCTCAAAATGAAAAGTTATCAAGTATTATTTGCCACCTTGTGACTGAGTTTGCTTTCAATTATATTGGTTGAAAACAGAGTTGCTAAAAACTAAATTTGGATGACTAAATAATTGAATTTGCAGAAAAGTAAGCCATAAAAATCTTATGATCAATCAAGATATCACATTTGTAACATGTTATTTATTATATAAATTATGATAAAAATGCTACTCTGCAATTTGTAAGTTTATGCTGTTATTCATGTATCATTATTATGTTTTATAAGTAATAAAATAGTTTTAAATGGAAAAACTTTATATTTTAGTACTGTTAACTGTGCTTCTTGCTTCTCCCCTGATTTTTGAACAAGGAGCCCTCCATTTTCATTTTGCACTGGGCCCCAGAAATTATGTAGCAGCCTCCCACTCCTGGCTGGATGGTAATTGTGAGGTGATTTGAGGGAATTGTAGCCACTTAGTCTCACTGCTCTAACCAAACTCCTCTCCACTGGGAGTGAGGGGAGAGGGAGGAGTGGCTAGATACAGGATGACAACATAGAAATATGGAGATTAGTGTAGATGTTTATCATTTTCACGTGAACAGGATCATACGGTCCATATTATTTGACCAATTGCTTTCTTCACTTGGCAATATGTCTTGGAGATCTTTGTACCAAAAAAAGAAAAATCACCCTTGTTCTCTTTTTGAATTCTTATTCAGGGAATTCCATAATTTGGATGGATCTTGATTTATTTCTACACTACCCTGATGGATATTTAAAGTGATTTTATTTTTCACTAATACAGAGCTTCAGTGAACATAGTGGTAGGGGCCTCCTTGTGCACAGGCGTGTTTCTCCAGGTGGACACTCGCAAGTGGTTTGCTGGGCCATGGGGTATGGACATTTTCAAATTTAATACATACTGCCATGGCCTTTCAAAAGCACTATGCCAATTTTCACTCCCATCAGCAATGTATCTTCATATTTCCTAAGACTCTGAGCTTTAAATTGTTTGCCAATCTGATAGATGAAAAAAATGGTAACTCGTATTTGTTTATTTTTTAATTTGCGTTCTCCCTTCACTAGTGAAGTTGAGCGTCTTTTCCTATGATGTTCATTGGCCCATCCTCTGTGAACCGTTTGTTTGTAACCTTTGCCTAATTTTTCTTACAGGGTTGTTTTGTCTTTTCCTTATTGAGTTGTGTCATTTATATTTCTGGATATTAACTCTTTGTTCTGTATGTTGCTGATATTTTCCCATAGTTTGTAACGTGTGTATGGTTTGTGTTATAGAGAAGTTTTAAATGTTTGTATAGTCATTTGATATATTTATATAAATCTTTCCCTCTGTGGCTTTTCCATCTTGTTTATTGTTTGAGACCTTCCTTATCCAAGGCAACAACCATGTTATCTTTTTTCTTCTTCTGTTATAATGCTGTCCATTCATGTCTTTCATTACCTTAGACTTATTTCCTTCTCAAAACCTTTGCATGTCTCCTATCTGGAACTCTCTTCCCCCAGATCTTCCTAAGGCTGGCACTTTCAGGACTCAGCTCAAATATTACTTCTTCCAAAAGGCCTTCCCTGACCACCCTAACTAAATTAACCACCCACTCTCCAGTAAGGTGAGCCCTATTTCATTACCTTGATTTATTTTCTTCATAGGTCATCTCTCTCTGAAGTCATCTAATTTATTTGTTCGTTCATGGTCTGTCTCTTCTTAGATTGTAAACTCCATGAGAGTAAGGACTTTGTCTTGTTCCCAGCTTCTAGAATACTTTTACAGTTTTTTCTAGTGAATTTGATGTGATGTAGGGATGCGTTTATTTTTTTCCAAAAGGATAACTATTGTCTCAACACCAGGACTCCCTTTTCTAAATGAGAATTATTTCAGTCTTCCTGTTTTTCTACTCCTAGTAAATATTGAATGGGTTGAGGATAGTTATGATTATTATTCAGTCCAGCGGTTCTCAACCCTGGTGGTGTATCAGAATCACACTTGTAGATTTTTTTTAATTTTTTAATTTTTTGAGGAAGATTAGCCCTGAGCTAACTACTGCCAATCCTCCTCTTTTTGCTGAGGAAGACTGGCCCTGAGCTAACATCCATGCCCATCTTCCTCTACTTTTATACGTGGGATGCCTACCACAGCACGGCTTTTGCCAAGCGGTGCCATGTCCGCACCAGGGATCCAAACTGGTGAACCCCGGGCCTCTGAGAAGTGGAACATGTGAACCTAACCGCTGCGCCACCGGGCCGGCCCCTAGATTTTTTTTTAATTTAGATATAGAATGTGATTCCTTTTCTAGGGCTGCTTTAACAAAGTACCACAAACTGGATGGCTTAAAACAACAGAGATTTATTGTTTCACAGTTTTGGCGGCTAAAAGTCCAGAATCAAAGTGTTGGCAGGGTTATGATCTCTCTGGAAAGTGTAGTAGAGCATCCTTCCTTGCCTCTTTCTAGCTACTGGTGGTTGCAATCCTTGACATTCCTTCACTTGTAGATACATTGCTCTGCCTTCATTGTCACATGGTGTTCTCCTTCTGTCTGAATTTTCCTCTTCTTATAAGGATCCCAGTCATTGGATTAATGTAGTATGACCCCATTTTAACATGATTACATCTGCAAAGACCATATTTCCAAATAAGGTCACAATCACAGATTCTGGATGGACGTGAATTTTGGGGGGACACTATTCTGCTTCACTAGGTCTGTAGTGGAGGCCTAGCATCCTTAATTTTTAAAAGCTTCACAGATTTGACAAATATCGATGTTCACCTGGAAAGGTAAACATGGGAGAATAACTAGAACATTTCTGACAAAAAGAAAATGATAGAGAACTAGTTCTGTCAGATATTAAAAATACTACAAAAATAAAATGATTAAAACAGTTTGGTACAAGGAAAGAATTAGATCAACGAAAAACCTAGACCCTGTAAGTAGATCCAAATACATAAAGGAATTTAGTTTATGATAAAGGTGGCAATTGGAATCAGTGGAAAAGAGGGGGGAAAGAGGGCTTATTCTATAAATGGCGCTCAGATAATTGGTTATTTAGTAGTGAGTTGGGGAGTGGGGTATCTTTATGTCACTCCTTATACCAAAATATAATTCTAGTAGGATCAGAAGTAGAAATGGAAAAAAGTGAAAACATAATTCTAGAAGAAAATATGAATGTACTTATTTGTATTCTAGCAATGGGGATGGCCCTTTTAAAGCAAAATCCTAAACTCAGATGCCAATAAAAAAATTATTGATGAATTTGACTACATAAAAGTTAAAAGCTTCATGAGGAAAAAAATACCATAAACAAATTCAAGAGATCAACAAAACTAGAAAAATATATTTGCAACACACATGACAAAGGGCTAGTTTCTTTAATTTACAATGAGTTCAGAAGAATCAATATGAAGAAGGAAAAACCCAACAGTAAAATGAGCTAAAGAATAAGCAAGTGATTTACAGAGAAAGACATACACACATCAACAGAGATTTGAAAAGATGTTCAATCTTATCCATGATTAAAGAAATATAGATCAAACCAATAAAATAACATCTTCACCTATCATATTGGGAAATGTTTGAAGTTTGATTATATGCAGAGCAAGTGAGGATATGAGGTAATAGATACTTTTGAACACTGCCGGTGAGACTGTAAGTTGGTGCAACTTTTTGCAAGTACAACTTGGCAATATATATCAAAAGAGAACATACACATATTCTTTGACTGAATATTGTGGGCCTTGATAGAACCTTCTCAGCAATCATTCCCCACTTTTTCCTTTCTAACAATTTGTAGATTTTTGTGTGTCTATTCTTCCCACTCATAGCCCATGTATTTGGGGGTAAATTGATCCTACTCCCAGTTCTTCTGGCTACAGGCATTATTAGTGTGGGGGAGGACTCGTGACCTAAGCAAGCCAATTAGAGTGCAACTTGGTGTCCTGCTCACTTGAAATGCTGGGTCAGAAGTTTTTTCTTCTCTGGTGGACTTAAAGGAAGAGACTCAGCCTCCATTGCTACTGGCAGCCATCTCCTGGGCCCCTTGGCTAAAGCAATGGTTCTCAGACTTTAGTGTGCATCGGAGTCACTTAGTTTGTTAAAATACAGATTGCTGATCTCCACCCACAGAGTTTCCAATTCTGTAGGCCTGAGGTAGAGACCAAGAATTTCCTTTTCTAAGAAGTTCGTAGGCGATGCTGATGCTGTTGGTCCAGGGACCACACTTGGAAAAACACTTGGATAAAGTAGGGGCTGCAGAGCAGAGAGCTACTGGGTAGCTCTAGCTTACTCTACCACTGGAGTTGTTTTTTGTTATTTGCAACCAAAAGCATCCTAACCAATTACTCAGCAATCTTGCCACTAAAAGTTTACCCTATGTATATCCTTGCAGAAGTTCACCAAAATACATGTCCATGGATGATCACTGCAGCATTGTTTGTAATAGCTAAAACTGGAAGCAATCAAAGCACTTATCAATAGGGAATGAATCCATCTGATGGAATAATCCACCTAATGGAATACTGTGTAGTGCTAAAAATTATGAAATAGTCTGTGTATGCTCATAGAGAAATATCTCTAAGATATATTAAGTATAAAAAAATCATGATGAATAGAAGGGAATAATTTATACTTTTTAAACAAAAGAATAGACAGATAAATATATGCAGGTATATGCTTATTTATTTCCTGGAAGGTTAATTCTGATTAAGAATGTGTATATTTGAGGAGAGGGGTTGGGATTGAGGTGGTGCAAGAGGCTTTTCAGTCTTCATTTTATACATTTTTATTCTGTTTGAATTGTCCTACTTTAGGTAAATTTTCCCTTTTTTAAAAAATAAAATGTTGGGGCTGGCCCAGTGGCATAGCGGTTAAGTGCACACGTTCTGCGTCGGTGGCCTGGGGTTCGCTGGTTCAGGATCCTGGGTGCGGACATGGCACCGCTCCGCAAGCCATGCTGTGGCAGGTGTCCCACATATAAAGTGGAGGAAGATGGGCATGGATGTTAGCCCAGGGCCAGTCTTCCTCAGCAAAAAGAGGAGGATTGGCAGCAGATGTTAGCTCAGGGCTAATCTTCCTCAAAAAAAAAAATGTCATTTGGAGTTATCTGGGCAAGGCATAGGGCAATTTTAACTTCCTTATTTTTATTTCTATATTGAAAAAACAACTAAAAATGTTATATTATTTTTAAAAGATTAAATCATGAAAAGATGAATGGAAAACTAAAAACTTCTCAGGCACTCTGATGTGCAGCCAGGCTTGAGTGCCACTGACATGGTACATAGGTTATAAACCGGTAAAGATTTATCCCTATCCAGATTGAGACTTAACTAGGGAGCTGCTTATTATACTTTAATGTGCACATGAATTACCTAGGGATCTTGTTAAAATACAGATTCTGATTGAGTAGATCTGAGGTGGGGCCCAATATTCTGCATTTCTAATAGGCTCTCAAGTGATGCTAATGTTGCTGGACCACTGATCACACTTTGATAGCAAGAAAAATGAAGGAGAAGAGGAAGAAGAAGAAAGTTGGGAGGGGGCCATGAAGATAGAGAGGGAGGGACAGATATGAGACTACAGAAGTAGAATAATTGGGCATGTGAGATGAGGAAAGAGTCTGGGATGACGAGGTTTCTGGCCTGGGTGATGTGAGAATGGTGGTAACATTAACCACAGATAGAAGTATCAAGCTGGAGGAGGAGGAGGTATAGGAAACAGTCCAGGAGTGGGAGCAAGACTTCACATTTAAACATATTGAGTTGTGATTTTTCTGGAAGAGTATTATGTGGACTTGTCCAGCAGACCATTTGAACTCTGCTTCTGGTCAGTAGAGTTCAGTTAGAGGTATATTGGGGAGTTATCTGTATAAAGTTGAGGCCATAGGGTAGGATCAAACTGACCAGGGAGAAAGAATAGTGAGAAGATAGCTGAGAACAGAAACTCTGAGCAATGCTAATCTTAAGAGACATGCTATGTAAGGAAACGAAGCAGTCAGAGAGGCAGTAGATACTCTACTTAGAAGACTAGACATTCTGAAGGGCCCTCCTACTACAGCACAACTAGATCCTGCATAAAGCATAATTTTTATCATGTTTTGTACGTGTGAGTTAGCAACTGCTGCATAATAAACTATCCCAAAACTCAGTGGCTTGAAACCAAATCATTTATTATTGCTCATGAGTCTATGGGTTGCCTACTTAGCTCTGCTGATCTGGACTAGGATTGGCTGATCTTGGCTGGGCTCACTCATGTATCTGTGGTCCACTGCTGGGTTATCTGGGGGCTGCTAGGTCTAGGGTAGTCTTGGCTGGTATGGATGGACAACTGGGTCTCTCATCTTCCAGAAAGGTAACCCAGGCTCATTTGCATGGTAGTTCCAGGAGTCAAAGAGAGTGAGCAGAAGCATGCAAGATTTCTTGAGGCCTAGGCTTGGAACTGACATAATAGCACTTCTGCAACAGTCTATTGACCAAAGCAAAACACAAGACTAGTCCAGATTTGAAGAGTGGAGAAATAGATGCCATTTCTTTATGGGAGGAATTGCAAAAGGTGTAAATACAGGGAGATGTGGACAACTGTGGCCATTTTTGTAATCAATTTATCATGCTGGATTTACCAGAAGTAAAAGGAATCTTTAAAGAGCAAGCAAAACAAATCAAGCAAGCAAACAAAATCATGAAAACAACAGTAACAAACTCCGGTGAGCCAGCTCAGGAGAGCAAGGCACTTGAGGACACTTCCAAAAATGGAATAGAGGTATTTCCTTGGAAAACCGAGGTGCTATTACTGGAAGAAATGAGGAATGGCTGCTGGTCAGGTAGGAAAACAAACAAACAGATAGACTTCTGCCTCAGAATCCAAGAGTCTAGACTTTGTCATCAGAAAATTCTAGAAATATTTTAAAGTGACATGGAACAGTCTTGGTCTTTCTGGTCCTTGAATCCAGTGCACATGGGGCAACTTTCAGGAGTGTGACCTTAGACTCAAGACCAGTTTGTCAACCATGTCTTCTTAATGTATTGAGTGTTTTCATATCCACTAGCTTGTGTTATTCTCAGAACTACCTATGAGGGAGGTAAGGCAGGCATTATTATTCACATTTAATACCTTTTTTGTTTTTGGTGAAGAAGATTGGCCTTGAGCTAACATCTGTGCCAATCTTCCTCTATGTTGTACGTGGGATGCTGCCACAGCATGGCTTGATGAGCAGTGTGTAGGTCCGAGCCCAGGATCTGAACCTGCAAACCCTGGGTGCATGAACTTAACCACTATCCCACTGGGCCAGCCATAATACTACTTTTTAAAACAATTTTTTCACCATCTGTAAGATAGGTGAACAAAGTTTCATGCCTTAGGTCCCAGCAGGAGACATGTGCAAAAGTACTCATGGCAACATTAATGGAAAAAAGCCATATTTCCATTGGATAGAGAATGGGTAGATAAATTGTGGTGTATTTACACAATGGAATACTATATAGAAATGAAAACAAATTAACTATAGCTACAGTAACAACATGTTTGAGTCTTAGAGAAATCAAATTGAGTGAGAATAGGAAGTTGCAGAAGACTACATTAACATTTTTTCACAAAATTAAAAGGCAAGTAAAACCTAACAATATATTGTTCAGGGATAATTACACATGTGATAAAACTATTTAAAAAGAAAACAAGGGAATGGAAAAACTCAAGATACCGGTTGCCTCTGGGGAAGGCAGGGAGATGGGATAGTTCTCAGGTTGGGCAGTGGGCTCATGAGTATTCATTTTATTATTGGATTTCATAATATATGTTACATACATCCTTTTGTGGTTGTCAAATATTACATAATAATTTTTTAAAACCATCAAAAAAGGAAAGAGAAACAGGAGAGAAGTGTTAGGGAAGCCAGAGAGTTTCAGGAAACGGGTTGTTTTCAGTGTCAATTACTATGGAAGTCCTCAGCAAGATGAGGCCTGTATGAAAACGCTGGACTTGGTGACTGGGAGCACACTGGTCACCTTTGGAAGCAGCCATATTCAAATGGGAAGGGCTGATGTCAGATTACAGATAGGAAGGAATGTATTATGAGGAAGTTAGGGCTGGGAGCATAGACAAGTCTTTCATCTACTACCTTCTCCCCTCAAATCCATAGCAACAGCTAACACTTATCGAGGCTGCATTATATGCCAGGCACTTTATATACATTATGCCATTTAATCCTCACAACTACCCCCACAGGGTGGTTTAGGGGAGCTAAACTCAATGCTTGTGTTACCACCAGATTATATGCACTTCAGCCCACATGCAGAGAATCCCTGATACTGGAATGGGAATGAATGCTTCACTATTCCATTCCAAATTTTAGGGACAATGACTCAAGTGGTTAGGTTATGGCAACAAGCTAAAAGGTGGTGAATCAAGTCTACCCAGAAATGGGTCATTTCTCCCTGTGATGCTATTATTGTGACTCACCAAACTTACCTCTCTCTCGTTCTAGGTACACAGTAGAATTGGACTTTTCCATCTCTACAAAATTAGGTGCTTTCATGTGATTTGCTTTGGGCAATGAAAAAAGTGATATTTGACATTTTAAGCTTTAAGAGTCAGTGTGCATTTTGCTTACATGTCTTCCCGTAACTCAGTGATGGGGCTTCTGTTAGTCTGAGTGCTCAAGTGACAATATATGAACAGAGCTCCTCTGCCGATCCATGTTGGACATATAATATGAGCAAGAAGTATACCTTTGTTACATTATTAAGATTTTGGGGCTATTACTGCAGCAAAACCTAACCTATCCTGACTGATACACTCCCCTTTTCTAGAGTTAGAGTTCATGAATGTATAAGGACTGAATAATGAAATGAAAATGTATACAAATGTGTAAAATAAAGTACCTAGACCTCTCTCTGGCACATAGTAAGACCTTGATACATCATTTTCTGTAACTATTCCTAATAAATGACCACAAAATTTTCATGTTTCTCACATACAAATAAAGACTAGTTGTAAAAGACGTAAATAGGTGATGTTCTAAGCTGACATTATTCCTAATGCTTGTGATTGTAGAAGAGATGTTCTCATTCTGTGTCACTTTGTCCCTCAAATCCGTGAAAAAGCACCACAATTGGCCTTGTTTGGGTCATATACCCCTCCTACTGGGGAAGGGGAAGCCTTGTGACTGATGGTCAACCCATCTCTACCCTAAGATAGGGAGGAGCAGTTTCCCAGAGGAAAAAACTGGGTTTAACTGCCAGAAAGAGGAAGGAATGCTGGGAAGGCAGAAACAAAAGTTATCTACTTAGTGAAAACAAACTTAGATTTAGAATCCTGATTTTATCACTTATTAGCTGTGTGTGAACCTGGACACCACTTAATCAGTTTGCTCATATGTAAAGTGGGGGTAGTACTTTGCAGCGTTGTTTCAAGATTAGAAATAACGTATAAGAGCTTGGTACAACATCTGGTACCTAATAGGTCCTCAATAAATGGTAACTTTTAAAAGCCAAATGCTAAAGATTTCCTACTATTAAATTCTGAGTCCTGACACTCAAAGATCAAAGGCTAGGACAAGGCATCTATAGTAATAATGAACCGAATATAAAACAGAGTATATTATAAATAATAGAGTTTTCATTTAAGGGTAAAGTGTTTACAAGCTTCAGTAAGCCTCTTACACTCACCTTAGGCTCAGCTGTTTCCTTTGGTAATCTGTACACACAAGGCACAGAGCAGTTAGGGAGGCCACGCCCAGCTAGCATCACTCAGCAGACGGTAAGAAGAATGCCCCAGAGTCCTAGCTTCAGACTCTGCTCCAAGCATCCCTCTATTGTTCAAAAGTGACTCAGAGCTCATTGTTTTTCAGAGCCCCATTTTAAAACACAGTTAAATGAATACCATTCAGCACTGAACCTTCATACCCAATCTTCTTGTGTTTTTGCCATCAACATATCATCTGCCTTGGAAGTCTACAATCTGCTTTGCACTAGGGAACATTTTCAAAGGTGTTTTAGCTGTCCTTTAGTTATCAAACATTTACTAACTGCATCCTGGGTGGTAGGTGCCAAGAAGACAGAGATGGTCAAGTTTATTCGAGGGGCAGAGATGTAGCCTGCCCCTCGAATAAAGGAATGGCTGTGTTGAGTCTCTACAGGGATCCCTAGTCAGGGATCAGGAAAAGAATCACAAAGATATGAGCTGAATCTTGGGTGAAAAAGTCAAGAATGCACAAGAGACAAAAGGAGAGAGGCATTCTAGGCAATGACACAAGCAAACAAGAAGAAATGGATATTAATAGCTAAATGTTTATGGGAGGTACTTTAGTGTCACTAGAGTGGGTTAGGGGTAGTAGGAAACGAGGCTGGAGAAGTGGTCAGGGGCCAGATCATAAAGGGACCATGGAAGTGGAGGTAGAGCATATTAGAAGGACAGATCACTCTGGAAGCTGATAAGCATGGTGGATCAAAGCAGTGGTTCTTAACATCTCTTGGGTCATAGACTTCTTTGAGAACCTGAAGAAAGATACGGGCCATTTCACTGGGAAAAGGTACATACACTTAGATACAAAATGTTGCTTACAATTGCCTGGTTTGGAGTAAGACAGGGGAGCAACTGCAACAACTCAGGTGAGACATGAGGAGGACTGCACTAAGCCACAGCAGCTGGGACAGAAAAGAGACAGATGTGAGAAACAGAAAGATGGTTGAGTGTTATTAATAGATCCTGTCGTGAATTAGATTTGAGAAATGAGGGAAAGGCACAAGTCTGGGAAAACCCCCAGGTTGGTTTGTGTTTTGGACAATTGAGTAAGAGGTAGTGTTGCTCATGGAGAGGAGCAGGCTTCAGAAGTGAGGATGGGTTCAGCTTGAGAAATGTTGAGTCAAAGGTGCCTTTAGAACATCCAAATAAAGAAGTTCAGCAGGAAGCTAAATATGCCCTTTCTTTTGATGATTCTTGTACCGGCTCTCTTGCCCTGATATTAAACTACAAATAGGCTCCTACATCTCTGCACAACACTTCTGAATGGAGACAAATATACCCCTCATTTACAGAAAGGGATCCAGAAATGGGAGAAGAAATTAAACTTCACACACCCAAAATTATTTCACAGTTATTTTTACTAAAAGAATAGACTTTTATTAAGCACTGTAAGTTTCTTTCCATCATCATTAACAGAACAACACACCAGTTTCCATCACAGAACAACTCCTGAGACATTTTCATTCCTTTCTGAAACACTTCCATTAACTCCTGCAGTTTCTCCTAAGAAGCATCCATTCAAACTTACATTAATAAACTATGGAGCTTTTGTGGTGAGGTGGGCCAAAAAGGCAGGGAATTTGGAATCTGGCAGTGGGAAAGAGAAATACATATTATCCATCCACTAAACACACTGTCAAGAGCACAGGAGAAGAGATATTAACACAGGAAAAAACAATGAAAGAATTTCTTACTTTCGTCAATAACATCATTTATCAGGGAGCACTAAAAATCATTGATTCCTTGCAGTTAAAGTTTCTTTACCTAGTATGTTATTCTAAAAATAGAATAGAGTAAAATAAAAGGTGGGAGGGGAAGTGTCTTCTAGGAAGTAACTAAAATGAAGTCATCAGATTTGGCAGGGTTATGAGAGAATAATAAAATCCGAAATATCAATTTGCTTCTTTTACATGAAAATTCACTGGTCATTAGTTACTACCAACACGGACAAAAAGAGCATTTATAAAAGTACAAGGGCAATGTCAAAAGCTGAAATGGGCACCCTAGCACAGGGGGTATTTTATTTTGCTTTTAACTTGGAAAAGATGATTTTGTAAAAAATGAAGTTATCTTAGAACATCAAAATAACTTCTGACAATATTGAAGATAATTAGCAGAAATAGGGGAATAGGTGCGCTGAACTCTGTCTGCACCAGTAGACTACTGCAATAAGCCATAGGATAAGAAGATGGAAAGTCAAATAAAAGAAGATGCCAAAGTGACAGAAGAGAGAAAAATATAGGATGACACACAGTGTAACAGTGAAGACTTACCCCCCAACCCCAAGCATATTTAGGAAATATGCATCAGGAAGTGAACAAGTATAACGATTAAACCTTAGTAGAATTACACTAACTATGTACTTTAAACTGTGGTCTACTTGTATTGTCATTTCAAATCGGGAGGGTCTTAGAGGCTGAAAGGGTAGCACTGACATGCCCACAGGAGCCTCCTAAGGTTCCAATGGACTGGATCACTATAACTAAACAGTTACTTCCACATTCTTTCTACCCTACATAAGCATTCCTCCCCCCACCCCCCACCTTAACCACCCTCCCTAATGCCTTGTCTGGTTGTTTTTCTCAGCGATCAAAAAAAGTTAATGTGACTTGGCCAGAAAAACAAGATGGAGAAAAAAAATCAAATATCACCAGTCAAAGCAAGTGCCATTTCTTGGGCTTTAAAGTTTACCCGAAGTCCTGTGGCTCAGAATGAAAATGATGCAAGTGAGCAGAAGTTTGTCAGGTCTGGTCCAGACCAGACTGGCCACTGAATAAGGATGGGAGTTAGAGGCTGACCCCAAGACATATCAGCAGAAATCAAGAACTGCAAGTCCGTGGGGATCCGTGGCTGTATACAAGCAGGGTGCTTTTGTTTGCAGCCCTACAGGGTAAAGGGATCATTTCTGGGGGTTCCTATATGACTTTGTTCAAGAGAAGTCACATCATGATCAGAAATGGAACCTCCAGTGAAGGATGACAGTCTCTTCAAGTGGTATTCACAGCAAAGATCAGACCCGCCTTCCCCCAATTTGTCCTCCAGTTAGAAAAAGTTCATCCTCCAGTAATGAACCTTAGTCTGTCTGGCTTCTAAATTGTATATTTTGGCAGATAAATTAAAATATAGGCATATGGCCCTTTATTGTTCTTTCTTGTAACCTTCTAAACCCAAAATGCTGACTCTAAATTAAAATTAAGTTTGGAAGTAAGCCACTTGTTTCACCCTGGGCCAGGCTAGGAGAGAGTAGAGGTGTGTGGAAGGGAGAAAAGCAAGGCTTTTGGCAAACTGGAATCATCCTTGTCAAAGCAGCATTTTTCCTTCTCACAGTGAATGTCTGCATTAAGAAATCTTAATGCTGTGAGAGTTAACAATACTGTCATTTTGATTGTGTCACATAGATTGAAGATGCACAGAAACAGCAACTGAAGAAAATACCGTTCCATATAACTCCAAGTACTTCCTATTAGAAAATGGACATCTATACATATTTGATTTAACGCAGCTCAGTGATTCTGGTTACTTTCAGAGCTCCAAAGGATTCCTCCCTCTGTGGCTCCAGAAAGAAATTTCCAAGCTATCTAAGTTCACTACTAATCCCTCTCTAGCTAGATATAGAAGTCCTAACCTTCAAGATGACGTGAAAAGTTGGGCAGGTCAAAGAGAAGAAGGGGGACCAAATTAGGGGAGCTGGGTTCCAAAGAGGAGGTTTTTGTACACTTTGTTCCTGGTTATATCTGGCTAGGTGTGCCTTCTTGTCATTCTGCTTTGGTTTACCTAAGAAGTTTCTGGGCAGGGAGAGAGGCATTCTAGGGCTCTCTCCCCCTGAAAATTGTGTGTTCTCTTAAACTGGGCCAGACTAGGATTAAATAGTCTGAGACTGTTTTCAATCTCTCATGATACACTCATTGCAAGTGGGCAGTGAGCAAACAGCCTTCTGGCTGTCTGGAAAAAAATCACCAAGGACCTTCTGTGGGTTAAGGTACATGGGGTTTTTCAAAAAGAGAGAGAACCCTGCTAGTCAGTTGTATTCCTGTAGAAATGGTACTTCTTGGGCAAGAATATCACAAAGCCCAAAAGGAGGTGTGTGAGGCTGGAAGCCTCAATTCCTGAATGAAGACACAAAGCTAATCTGTTGTAAGCCATGTTCCCATCCCTCATACTTGGGCTGCTGAGGAGGGAAACTGGAAATGCAAGGTTATCTCGAGAGTATCTCCGGGAAGGAAGAATAGCCTCTTCATCCAGGGCAGATTCTGGCCTCGTGGGGGCTGGGGAACTTTTACAGAAGACCCCTCAAGGCCTGGGCCAGAGTCCTCTGAAGTCTTTCTTGCAAAGCAAATGAAAAGATCCAGTAGTCAAAATGTCAATGAACAGATGAAACAAGCTGATTTCCTCACACTTCCCTACCCCATCTTTCCAATGCTAGTCCTCTCTCCTTCAAGGATTCATGGCAATCAGCTCTAGCCTGAGGCCAGTTTGATCCTGGAGTTCCACATCAGATCTCCACTAATTTGGCTGTAAGTCCTGGTAACCGCCTCCTATCCCCTTTCTCTCTCCAAACCAGGCTGCTCCTTCATAAGGAAATGCCCGACTCTTCCCAATCCCATTCCAACCTCCTGTTTTCACCATATGGGATGTGAGGGCTCTGTTCAAGATTAAGCTTGTGACAACCCAACTGTTTGTTGTTCTGAACAGGCAATCTCTGGAAAGTACTTTTTGTCTGCTGTAGAGAAGCCCATTTTCTCATAATTGTGATGGGCTGTGACTTAGTAGGGATTTTAAAGTGTGGTCTTTTGAAATCCACCACTCCATAGCAGTGGAAGCATTTCTGGGAAATTCAGTAAATACTCTGGGACATCACCATGTATGTATATATGCATGCATGCATATATCTATAGATATATACACACACATACACATATATTTATATATATAAAATATGTATAGATAAATAGATCTGTCTCTTTATATAAAGGGTATGTGTATGCATATAGACACACACATTCATATATACGTCCACCCACGCACCCATACACAAACACACACATACACACACACAGTATTTTGAGTTCCCTTTCGTACTCAATTCCATTACATTGAGTCCCACCCTTTCAGGGTGTGGGCAGCAGGGAGTGGGTGAACTGCACCACATCTTCTATTTTATAAACACTGCATTAGTTCAGAGGCAGGAAAAATCTGCCCAGTACTTTTCTGACTCACTTGAATCCCCCAGTACAAAGGCCATTGGTAGTTTTTGTTTTTGTTTTTAAAGTGTATAAAATAAAATAAAAAATAAAATAAAATAACCACTATTACCTTGTTTCCCTGAAAACATCTACCTATCTGATTGTCAGGCCAGAGTTAGAGGCGGTAGTACAAAATTCTGCGGTAGGTGAGTGGGGAGAAAGAGTGAGAAGGAGGTGGACACTGATTATATACCAAGTTTCCACTACTTCAGAGAGAAAAAAGCAAGTTAGGAAGCCACAGACAGCTGTCCCCACTACCCCATGGGTTTTGTAAATGAGTATCATGATGAAGACTCAGAAAAACAAAGCTGGAACTTTTCTATAGGGCCTTATGTGATGACACCCGATTATTGACAGTCACTGCCTTACTAGGCTCCCAGGGGAGGTAAAGAGCATTTGGCGCTATCTATTCAATTTAAGAATAGGAGCTAGTCCTGCTGCCATTCGTCTTTTTGACCAGAGTTTCCCCAGAAGCAGACCACTAAGTCTGGAGGCCCAGAAAAAGACAGGGAAGGGGAAAAAGATGGATACAAAAGGACAAAATCCTGAATAAATCTAGGGTAAGCATTTATGTCCTCCTCTAACTTGGGCCTAAAATCAGAAAAGCATAGGTTTTCCCCTCTTCCTGATCTGGTGAAGCCATTTTTTACTCGTTACTCTTCTTTCTGTTGTGCCACAGTTCCCAGCTTTTGCTCTCGTAAGCGGCTCTTCTCCCCGTTCTTCATGGAGAAGTAGCGGTTACCATTATTACACACGCTGCTGTCTCTGGATAAGGCACACTGTGATGGAGCTGGAAGATGAGGATCACTCTTCTCTTCCTTGATCAATGTGCCATTGTTTCCATTTACGTGTGAGCGGGACCGACCTTGATGAGGCTCCAGGGATTTAGAAACTCCATCTGATGTGCTCTGTCAAAAACAGAGATACTCAATGGAGACGGCAATCCCAAACTGGCTGACCCATCCCAACCATGTTCAGAGGCCAGCCTGTGGAAACTGCTTCAGTTCTTCAAAAACACCAGAAAGGCCAAAGCCTGTTAATACTTAGTACACTCTCACACTGTCCTGAGAACTTAGGATGACAACAGATGGAACTGACCGAAATCCAATGGCAATGACAACAACACAATAGTGATATAGCTACCATTTACAAAGCTTTCCAATATATTTTTCTAATACTAATAGGGACCCTAAATGGTAGATGTTATGATGTTCCATTTACAGATGAGGAAGCTAAGGCTCAGAAAGATTACAGTGACTTGCTCAAGGACACCCAGATAGAAAGTGGAGGGGCCAGGATTCCACTCCAGGTTGGTCAGCCTCTAAAGTCTATTCTCTTAACTGCCATGCAATGCTGTCCAATGCTGACAACTGGACATGGAAAGCAAATGAAAGGAAAACAAACCATGAGATCTATGTGCAATACTCCACAGAATCTTTCATAACTAAAAGCAGTCGCCTGTTTTTCTTTTTAATTCCAGGAATGTGGTTGCTATCGAAATGCTAATAACATGAACTGCATTACCTTGCAGTGCAGTGCTAGCTCTCAATGAATGTTATTAGGAAAAATAACAGCTTCTGATTAGTAAGTGGTTGGGCATGCCAGGTACTCTGTTGTTCATTTTACAGATAAGACAAATGAGGCTCAAAAAAGTAAAAAGGCATGCCTAGACTTGCATCCAAGTCTTTTTGACTCCAAAGACTTTGTTCTTTTCACTAAGATATAATACATAATGGAAATCTAATACCTGTTGAATTTGTGCTCAATTATAAATAATAACTACTAATTTTTATTGAGTACTTCCTATGTTCCAGGCTCTGTGCTGAACACTTTATATATATCATCTCGTTTAATACTCCTAACAAATCTGTGAGGTAGATATCAATTTCCCCATTTTACAGGTGAGAAAACTAGGGCCCAGAGAGGTTAAGCAACTTATCCAACATCACAGAAGTGGTAAGTGGCAGGGCCAGATTCAAAGCTAGATCATTTGGTTCCAAAGACTGTACAACATAGAGGCTACTGTGAGGTATTGCTCAAGAACTTGGAAATAAGATCAAACTAGTAAAAATCTACACAATGGATGAAATTAGCCATCTGAGGGAGTCAACAAAGAAATGAAAACATTACACATAAGTGACTTAAGAATTTGAAAACACACAAAACTGCAGTGGTCTAGGAATAATCTGAAGAGGACAGGATTGTAATGTAAGCAGATTTAATAAGCTGAAACAATTATCTCATACTCTGAAGAAAGGGTGACTGAACAGAAAAAGGAGAGTCAGCAAGGTAATCAGCAGCAGCTCTGTCCAGGTAAGATGCCTTAGCTAAAAACAAAGTCAATATGAGGATTTCCTTGGTCAGGTTGCCTCTAGAGTAGATAACAGTACCCCTAGCAATCTTAGGTAAGAGAAACTTAAGATCATCTACCATTCCTTGTTTTCCCTCAGTTTCCTCATCTGTAAAATAGAAAGAATAACAGTATCTATTTCATAGGTTCCTATAAGGATTCAATGAGACACTCCCTGTAAAGCACTTAGAACATGTTGTGCCTGGCATACTGTAAGAACTCAATAAATGCTAGCTAATATTATTGTTCTGATTCCATATCCCCAAGGAAACTTCTGATACCATGGCTTCCTTTGTAGCTTGCACTTAGAGAAAGAAAGCTCTGGTAGAAATGGTTAAGACATATGCACTAGAGTCAGCCAGACCTAGGTCTGAATCTTGTCTCTAACAATTAGAGTTGTTATATTGTATTGGAATCAGCACAGCACAGGGCTTTGGAATGTCAACTCTGATACTGACTTGATGGAGAATTTTGGGCAAGATGCTTCATTCCTCTGAGCCTCAGTTTCCTCCTGTTTAAACTGGAGAATAATACCTCACATGTATTTATAAGAGTGACTGGAAAAGAGTTAAGTGCATAATACAGCACAATAATCGCTGTATAAAGTACTTTATTATGAAAAGTACTGTAAATCAGTACTTTATCTTTCATTCCCTCTCTTCTCCCCCCTCCCCACTTTTTTAGCCATATCCACATAGCTATTTCTGTGATCTTGGTTAATGTGAGTCAACCATTGAGAGATAGATCCACTTAGTGTACCAAAAATATCAGGTTTTTCATACTGTATGTCTAATGATCAGATCCTGAATCATGGTGAATTCACCAAGGCTGTATTACCTTATGGGAGCCTATCTGAGTGACCAGTTTTCCTTCTAGGTGTAATCCTTTTTACCTTACTGAACAGCTTCTGGGAAAAGCTGAGAAGCTTTGGAAAAATCCAAAAGTCATTGCTCTCTGGCTTTGGAGTGCATTACAAAATACTTTGTGTGGAGGACTTGCCATTCTAGTTCCATTTTTGGCTCATTAAAGCAAATCTGTATTCTTTGAGAATACCTTAGACAAT
This sequence comes from Equus asinus, assembly GCF_041296235.1. Lineage (NCBI taxonomy): Eukaryota > Metazoa > Chordata > Mammalia > Perissodactyla > Equidae > Equus > Equus asinus. Next base: position 35,264,722 of record NC_091820.1, read on the forward strand.
AGGGGTTAACATGGATGCAGTGAGGGCTGGCTGTATACAGGAGAGCTGATTTGGGATTGAGAACTAATGACAAAGTTGCCTTGCAGTATGGTCTAGTCAGTAACCCATGTGAGGATTAGAGACTGCTTATCAAACGTTTAGTAGGGGGCTTGGTAAAAAGTAGGCACTCAAGAAATGTTAGCTGCTATACTATGAGGAGTCCAGCAGTTTGAGTCCAGTACAAGAATTTGGATCACTACAAGAATAGGCCTTCATATTTGGGGGAAGAAGGGGGTGTCTAATGAAGACACCAGTGGGAACTGTGATATAATTCAAGGTGTAGAGTAACCCTCTGGTAGCCCCTCAGAAGCTCAGGTACACTGCTGCCAATCCCATTGTTAACTTCACTCTGGCCCAATTATGGCTGCATGTAGCAAATATTATGCAAGGGGTAGGTCTTCAGGATACAGTACCTGGTTTTTATCTTGTGGCCTCACTCAGGGAAAGGATGACGCTGTAGCCCTGTGGGAACAGCCTAGGCAGGCTAACTCTCACTAGAACACTAGAAAGCAGGGGAATGAAATCAATTGCCAGGAGAAGCTATGAAAGCTCCCAGGTTTCCGTGCCTGATCTGATCTCTTGCAATTTAGCTGAAAAGACAAGAGGTATCAAACAGAAGCTAGATAATCTCAAAAAGGTGCTTACTTGTTTATTTCCTTTTTTATGTCCTTTGGATCCTCTACCAGTCTGTTCTTTTCCATGCCTTTAGAAAGTGGGGGAAAAAGTGATCATGAGGAACATATAAAGCTCATATCCCTATTTTCACTTAGTTAACTACTCACCGCCTCTAAGAAGTTTGACCCTCTTAAGTTACATGCCCCTCCTCTGTGTTACACTGTAAACCTCTATCTCTGTCATTTCTATATTATATTGAATTGTTCTGTGTCCCATGTCCTCCTTTAGGGCAAAAACTTTTTCATTGAGACAGGGTATTTAGTATATGTTTGCTGAACTAAACTGAAAACTGGCTTTAAAAATGGAAAGTTAGTTAATGCCTCTTACCTTAATAGAAGGATTCAATAGCTGGGCATTTTCCCAAGGGCACCTTGATTGACACTAGTTCATACCAACCTATATGAATACATACCCCTTTCCTGGCCCACCGACAGAAACCACCTGCATGCCAAAGGAGCCTCGGCCCCTGGAGGATCTGCTGCCAGCCCACTGGCCCACAACCATTCCGGCAATCTCTAGTTTTCCTCCTTGTGGTGGGATTGGATGGAGACCTAAAAAGAGAGGAAGAATGGCAGTAATGTATGGTAAGTGCAGGGTAGGATGAGGGGTGGAACAGAAGATCCTACAGCCACCTACTCTGCTTATTTCCATTTCTCAGTGATAAAAAGACTCCAGGATAACAACAAAGGGTCATAGTGGGAGCAAATTTAGGGAGACGGGTTTGAGGATCTGCATACATCCACTCTAGCAAGTAGGGTGTGGATGATTCATTTTTCAACTACAGAGCCTGATACATAGCAGGCATTCAGTATTTGTCGAGAGAATGAATGTCTTAAAATTTAGTTAATGGAAAATTATAAGCTAAAACCTCTTTTGATCCAAATACGCATCACTACACATTGGAGGATTAGCCAAACAAGCAAACAAAACTGAAAATAATGAAACTAAACTAGCAGTAATTTATAATTGAAAAGCAAGAATAACAACAGTTGAAAACCAGAACCAATTCAAGACAACATAGCATGATATCTCCTTAAAACAGGAAATTCCAATTGTGTGTGTGTGAGCTTACAAGCACAGTAGAGCTTTGTAATTTGGCACAAAAGGAAGCCTTAATAGAATATTGAGTTCTAGTAAACCTTTAATTTTAGTTTATGGAAAAAACCTAAATGTTAATAAGCCTTCACTCACTCAGCAGGTTGTTAGTAAAGAACCCTTCATTTATATGAAAGTGGAGTCTAAGGAACTAGGGTGCTAGCTACTCCTGAGAGGGCAAGGAAGACTTGCATTTGGGGATCTTATTGTGGCCTTTCAGGAGGCAGGAGGCTCCTCATTAACCACTAGTAACTGGAGACTAAGCATCACTGGGAGCTGGGACAACGGTGAGGACCTTCCGAGAACCTGGCCGTAATTAAGCCTGTCTTCTGAGATACAATAAAATCAACAAGCAAAGAATGAGAGCAGGGATCTGTAAAGTCACCTTCAAGGAATGGAATGAATGGTTGCCTCCCTGGTTTGTAAGACTTGATCACTACCTGACTGAATGGGCAGTTACCAGAGCAGACATTCACACTGCTCATCTAAGCACAGCCTTGAGCTAACATCCATACTGAATTTTGTGACTAAATTTATGACAAACTTCAACTTCTAGTTTTATTTTTAAAGTGACAAGTAATAAACAACAAACACCTTCAACCATAGCAATGACACCCTCACCTGATCACAGAAGTTTGATATTTCATATTAAAATGTCTCCATTAAAATATCCTACTTCACCAGAGGACAGGTTGTTTGAATTATCAGGATCAGTATCTGGGCTACCTAAGCATGATTATCTATTTATCATTAAATCGCAGCTCAGTTGTCACCATAATTTATACATATATGTGTGTGTGCATGTGTGTGTATTTGTTTTCCCCACTAAGCTGCAATCCCCTTGAGGGCATGGACTGTGACTGTGACTTATCTCTCTCTATGCTTCTGGAAATGTGTCAGGTCTACCCCCAGAGTGGGCATGGGTGCATCAGGCTATTGTTGTCTGCTGACACTAGCCATTTAGTCTTGCTCTTCCCTCAAGCTCCTGGGTACATCTGCCTCTGGGGAATGAGTGACTTAACCAGCAACCATGAGGATTCAATTCACATGAGTTATAGTTCTCAAAAGTAATAAAGTGGCTCCTGGTTTCCCCATCAGTTACTTCATGAGTTTGGTTGATGAAAGTCAAATACTTAGGCACCAACCACCTCTATGGCGAGTGGTCTAGGGAGTCAGGGGACTTTCTTCTGCAGGCTATACCCCTCCATCTCAATAAGCTGCTCTTCAAACTACCACAATACAGCACAGAAGGTAAATGAGATAAGGTATACGTAAAACTGCTGATTCTGTAACTGGTGATAATTACTGGATAGGTTATTATGAAATAGATTGAGGATGACAAATATTTCATTCTCAGGTACTGACCTGCAAACCCTCGGCTCCTTCCTTGAGGGGGAGGTGGCATTGAGCCCATGGCTCGGGAATAAAGTGAAACAGGGTAGAGAGAGGGCACCATGGGAGGCACAAAAGTAGGTGATGGAAGTAGAGCAGAAGGCGGTGGATGGTTCAAGTTGACTCCTTCAAGGATACTCTGTCTCATCTTTTCCACTTTGTTTGCCAGGTCAGCCTTCAAATGAGGAACAGAATAATAATAGCAGCTGCCATTTTTTTTTAACTTCTCCTATGTTCTAGGCACAGTATGAGGCACTCTAGGTAGAGTCTCACATGTCTGTTCCCATTAAGGGAATCAAGGCCTGGAGTTAAATGGCTCAAGGTGACACACTCACAAAAGCCTGTCTGACAGCAAAGACCCCACTCTTTGCATGACACCACACTACCATCACGCTAGTTCTGATTGAGGGCTTGTAAGACACATTGACTAGGTCCAGGAAGACAAATATAACAAGTATTTACTGATGGTCTACTACATGGCCAGCTATAGGCTACGTCATTTTTTAAGGGGGAGGTAACAGAATCAGGTAAGAGAGAAGAACAAAAACTTGACATATACAAAGCCTTTTAACCTCCCCCATACCTAGGACAATTGACCCTGACCTCTGTCCAGGATAAGTCCATGCCTCTAGTCTAGAGGTCGGCAAACTTGTTCTGAAAAGGGCCAGATCATAAATATTTTAGGGTCTGTAGGCCATATGGTGTGTGTCACAACTATTCAACTCTGCCATAAACAAATGAATGTGGCTCTGTTCCAATTAAAACTTTATTGGAATAAAAATTCCAGTTGTTGGAATTCTGGAGTAGTTTGCCAACCTCTGCTCTAGTCCCTCAGCTCATTTCCCCCAAAGAGATACAGGAGTAAGTAAGAGTTCCTTTCCCTTGCCTTCTCTCATCTTTCCCAAGGTTTTATTGCAAAAACTCCCCTGCTTCTACTCTGTCATCTACTTTACTACCCTTTTCTATTTCCAAATATAGTTTCTTTACAAAAAATATCATCACTTACAAAAGTGATTTACAGTTTTTATAAACAAGGGAAATGAAATTCTAAGAATTAGAGGAAAGGCATATAGTGTATCTGAGTATTGTACAGGGAAGAAATACCCAGAGTAAGAAAAGGAATATGAAAATATGTAGCTCATAAAAAAATTTTTCCAATGTATGATTTTATAACATATACATATCAGACTCTGTGCCTTTGGTACTATTGTTGACTATATTAGGTTAAGGTCAGGCACATTCTCCTACTTCTGCTACCTCCCTCCCCGATGTCTCTGCTCCTTTCCCCTCCCTGCCCATTCATCCCCACAGCAGATCAGAGATGGCCCTCAGCAGCTGCCTGACATGCTGGTACCTGGCCGTCACACAGCTCAACCAGGGATACTCGCTCTCGGCCTGCTTTAATTAGCTTGCTCTGGAACAGCTTGCCATCAAAGTAAATCCAGGGGCAGCAGTGCTCCCAAGGGACTGGCTGGCCACAGGCATCATTAGCAAACAGAGCTGTGTCGACTCCGCTCATAAAGAGGGCAGCAAGCTGGATCCCTCGGGCATCCAGTTTCTCAATCTGAAACCACCACAGAAGAAAAACTACTATTAAGAAATTATTGTTATCAGTTACATTTACTCTTATCCTGTCATGCTGATTATTCCAGTCAAATTTGAACATGTTGCCTTTCAATATAGACATTTGAGTGCACAAGCAGCTTCTATCCATGTCTTTCCCTGAGATGATTTGAAAGATACTCATTACAAAAAAGAAAAAAAGATATCAGCTTTAAAAGTTTAAAAGACAAACTTGAGATACCATGTTTTTGCCTGTCAAATTAGAAAAAATTTAAAAACTAAAGACCAAAAGAACACTCAATGCTGATGAGGACACAGTGAAATAAATGGGCACACTCATATATATCTGATCAGGAATGTATATTACAATTAAGCAATATGTATCAAGAATCTCAAAAATGTTCACATTTGTTGAGTCAGAAATTCTACTTTCAGGAATCTATTCTAAGGAAGTAGAGATGTGAATAAAGCTCGATGTGTAAAGATGTTAATTATAACATCACACATAACCGGGGAAAACTGGAAACCAAATGGCCAACATTATAATTAAATGATATATCTATATGATAAAATGTTATTTACTAAAATTTTTTAAGACATAAAAACTATGCGCTATGTTAAATAAGAAATACAGTATATAATTACATAAACAGTATCTCAACTATGTAAAAAATGCATGATGAAAGACTGGAAGGAACAATCAAAATGTTCATAGTGGTTACCTCAAGTTGGCGTGTTAGATAGCTTTAATAGGAAAAGGGGAAATACTAGTAGGTTCCCTCCTAGGTGTGTCTGGAGTTGGTAACTGCTCTAGGACCAAGTAGTATTACATTTACTATAAAAAGGAACCACCCACTGTTTGCTTTAGACTGTTTCATCTTTCCCTTAGTTGACCTCACTTAAATTAAGATTTTTCAAGTCATACTGGACTTGATATTCTTCTAGTTTATCCTAAGGCCTCAAAGGGCCATGGGTACTGAAGTTGGGAGAGGAGTGTCCTGAATTAATAACTAATATTTATTGAGTACTGTGTACTTAAAATATGCAAGACACTGTTCTAAGTGTTTTGCATGGACAATTTTATTTAATATCCTTATAACCCTACAGGTAAGGAGACTGAAACTGGAGAGGTTAAGTAACCAGCCCAAGGTCACACAGCTAGGAGGTAATAAAGCTAGGATTCAAACCCAAGGCAGCCCGGCTTCAGAGCCTGCCCTCTAACCTACTATGTTCTACTGCCTTCAGTTATATGGTGGATTTATTTTCTTCCTTATGCTTTTTCTAGACTTCCCTGTAACACCCAAAAAGTATCATTAAAAGGGGAGGGTGGACATTTACTCAGAGACAAAAAGAGGACACTAGGATAAGTTCCCTGTAGCGTTTCTTGCAAGAATCAGAAACCTTACCATGGTCTATGAGCCACAACTTATTTGTCTTGCACAATATCCATCTTTTCAGTTCATTCTTACCTATCAGTATGGGAGTGGTGCTGTAGGCACCTCTTGGTCTTATTAACAGACATAAACATTTGGCAAAAGTAAATCAAACATTTACTGTAGAACCTACTCTTCTCCCCAGCTCAAGGAAAAAAAAAAGACCTCAAGTAAAGCTATGAGCTCATAAATGAAAGAATTTAAATGAGGATGGATCAAATCACCTTGAGTTCTTGAAGTTGATCTGGTTCATAAAGCTGGGTAGATACTGCCTGTGCAAGGAAGGTGTCCAGCTCATGGCGATGAAGGATTCGGCCACCAGGCCATTGAACCATGTACCTAGAAAATGAAAGCATCATTATTAAGCCACAAAAGTTCATTTATTCATCTCATAAATACTTATAAAACTAAGAAACTATCATGGGCCAGACCCTAGGCTAGGTTTTGGTAATTCCAATGGAATAAAGTAAAGAATCTCTGCTTTTGGTTACTTGCAGTCTGGGTGGTAGAGGATACAGGCATGTACATCAACAATGACAGGACAGTGTGTTAAATGCCAAGATAGAAGAATGCACATGGTGCTACGAGAGCACAGAAGAGGACTATGACTGGAAGAGTAAAGGAGGACATCCTGAAAAAAAAGTCCTCAGGAGCTGAGTTCCAAAGGGTCTATAGAACTTAGTGAGGCAAAAGGTGGGGAAAGGATATTCTAGGTTGAGGGAGTAGTATGTGTGAAGGCATGGAGGTGTGTAGTTCAGATGACATACCAGGTTCCACAGTGCTGGATCCAAGCAGGTTTGCAGTGACAGGAGGTGAGATTAGAAACTAGGCCAGACTATGGAAAACAGCATGGAGGTTCCTCAAAAAATTAGAAATAGAACTACTATATATGATCCAGCAATCTACTTCTGGGAGTACATCCAAAGGAAATGAAAACACTAACTCAAAGAGACATCTGCACCCCCATGTTCACAGCAGCATTATTCACAATAGCCAAGACATGGAAACAACCTAAGTGTCCATCAATGGATGAATGGATATAGACGTGGTATATATACAATGGAATATTCATCCATAAACGAGGAAATCCTACCATTTGCAACATGGATGGGCCTTGAAGGCATTATGGTAAGTGAAATAAGTCAGACAGAGAAAGACAAATATTGCATGATCTCATTTATATGTGCAATCTAATTTTAAAAACACACTAAACTCATTTAAAAAAGAGATTAGGTGGCTGGCCCCATGGCCAAGTGGTTAAGTTCACGTGCTTTGCTGTGGCGGCCCGGGCTTTTGCTGGTTCGAATCCTGGGCGCGGACATGGAACCGCTCGTCAGGCCACATTGAGGCAGCGTCCCACATGCCACAACTAGAAGGACCTGCAACTAAGATATACAACTATGTACTGGGGGGATTTGGGAAGATAAAGCAGAAAAAGAAAAAAAAAAGATTGGCAACAGTTGTTAGCTCAGGTGCCAATCTTTAAAAAACAAAAATAAATAAAAAATAAAAAAGAGATCAGATTTGTGGTTACCAGAGGCGGAGGGTGAGGGGAGGGGAAATTGAAGGAAAGTGGTCAAAAGGTATAAACTTCCAGTTATAAGATAAGTAAGTACTAGGGATGTAATGTACACCACGATGACTATAGTTAACACTGCTGTATGATATCTAGGAAAGTTGTTAAGAGAGTGGATCCTAAGAGTTCTCATCACAAGGAGAATATTTTTTCTCTTCTTTTTATTGTATCTACATGAGATGAAGGATGTTAACTAAACCTATTGTGGTAATCATTTCAAAATATATGTAAATCAAACCATCATGCTGTATGCCTTAAACTTGTATGGTGATGTATGTCAATTATTTCTCAATAAAATTGGGGGGGAAAAGTAGGCCAGATCATGAAGGGTCTCAAAAAACAGTATTAAGGAATTTGGACCTTCATCCTGAAAATATAAGAAGACACTTAAGGATTGCCAGCAGGAGAGTGATATTGACTGGTTTGATACTGACTAGCTCGGAGGGTAAGAGACAAGAGGCATGGATACTAGTTGGGAGGCAACTGCAGCAATCTGTGGCTGAAGAGGTCTGAACAAAGGCATAGGCTGAGGGTTTGGAGAGGGCCAGAGGACAAAGACAAGAGCTAGTAAGGAGATAAATCCATAGGATTTGGTCATGGATTTTATGGGAAGGGGGTAAATAAAAGGGAAGTCTAAGATTCCTAGAATTCTCACTTGGGCAAATGTCTGGATGATGGGGCCATTCCCCAAGATAGGAAATCCAGTAATTAAATAAGTACTTGTTGATGAATATTTGATTTGAATTTCATGAGCTGAATATGCTCTACTGTTCTAGGCACCAAGAATACAGAAAGAAGAAGAGAGAAAGAGAGGAAAAAAATCCAAATACAGGGGCCAGCCCAGTGGCACAGCAGTTAAATTTGCACGTTCTGCTTCAGCGGCCCTGGGTTCGCCAGGTTTGGATCCCGGGTGCGGACCTATGCACTGCCTGTCAAGCCATGCTGTGGCAGGCGTCCCACATATAAAGTAGAGGAAGATGGGCACAGATGTTAGCTCAGGGCCAGTTTTCCTCAGCAAAAAAGAGGAGGATTGGTGGCAGATGTTAGCTCAGGGTTAATCTTCTTTAAAAAAAATTAATTAATTAAAAAAATACAAATACATCAGTACAAAGTCTGTGTCCTTAGCTCCCTGAGGACCCACAAGACAATGATCATTCATAAGTATTGGAGCTGTGTGAGACTTCAGAAATATGGCATTTAAAGCAAGGGCTGGTGTCTTCTGAGTGGCACATGGGATAGGTTCCTGGGGCCTCTGGCCTAATTACTACTGCCATGGGGTGGTATGGTACCCTGGAAAGAGCCTGGGCTCTGCAGCCAGACAGCCTGGCTTCGAGTTTCTAACCTGCTGTTCCTCATTTGGAATGATCGCAACAATGCCGGCAACCCTACCACCATTTCTCTTTCTTCAAGTTCAAACTGTTCTTTCTCTGAACTCCAGGATGGTTCTGGGATTGCAGGACAAGCTAACAAGCCCTGTTGCTTCTTTAGGAACTGAATTCTAAATAACTGGGCTTCCAGGAGAGATCTTCCTGCGCCACACAAAACTTACCTTTGCCCAGAACAATTTCTACCCTCTTCCCTGCCCACACATTCTCCACTTAGAAAATTTATTCATACTTTATAATCTATTTAATACTTTTTGATGCTATACTATGTAGTGCATAATTCATAGCTTATACCTTCTACTAATATAAAATATTTTCATTTGTCCTCCTTAATGTTTTTTTTTTTGCCTTGAGGAATACATTATCTTTTAATATTGTTTCTTTCTTTTGATTTGTAGTTCCTTGATTTACCTTTGCCCAGTCTTTTATTTTTCATCTTATTTTGTTGGCAAAATGTGAAGCAAAAATAAAAGAAAATAAACATGCAATTACAGACTTTAATATCCTACCATCAAGCTATGACACGTAAAACATACCTAAAATACATTTAAAGTCACAGAAGATTTGACTAATACAATAAATAAGGTTCCAATGTTTGACTGATTTTGTACAAAGAAAACATATTCTTTTCAAGAGCCCATGTGAGTTCCTATGAAGTTTAGGACCTTGTTTGTACTTGTCAATTGTCTTGTTATTATTCTTATTTCTTATGAACTGTCTAGGATAGTACATGGCATAGAGTAGGTATTGGTAAATATTTATTGAGGGACTGACTGAATGCATCAGTCAGGTCATGCCAGAAAAACCAAAACCCAAAAAATCTCAACAAAAATCCTCCAAAGGAGAATTGTACCAGTCACATCTTGACCATTACGAAAGAAAAAGTAAAGTAAAGGAACTCTTAAAGGAGTCAAGTGTGGGAGACAGGCAGGCTCACAGAAAGACTAATACAATAGGAGGAATGTGATTTTACAAATTGAACAGATTGTTCTGGGTGCTCTAAGGAGAGAGTGACTAAATTTTACCTGGGAGAATCAGAGAAGGCCTCACAGAGGAGGGAACATTTAATTTTCTAGGGATTTGAGTTTTTTGTTTAGTTTGGTTTATACTTTAATGTTAATTTGCAATTTTTCAAGTCTCTCTAACCTTAGTATGGTGCATGGCATAATGGGTGCTCAATAAATGTTTGCTGAAAAAAATGAGTCAATGTCAGGATATTCAAAAGAAAATGCTACTTCCATCTTTTGGCCAGCATTGCTATTCAATCAGCCTTGAATGAATCATGAGACAGAAAGTATAGGGTTCAAAGAGTCAGAGGAGTGAAAGAGACATAAACGAGACAGCAAGAAATACTAATTATTAAATGGCCAATATATAATGATGCTCATCATGTGCTATTTTTTGAATTATATGATTCCAACAGGTATTTTCTCTGGAAAAACTACAGCATTACTAATTTCCCAAGGAAGTTCCTCAATCTCAATGACAAAATGACATCTTATTACTATTAGTAGTATTTACATTATTATACATACTATATACAAGGATTATTTATTACATTATAATATATGCAGCAACTAAAAGTTACTCATAGGAATAACATTTATTAAATGCTTTTTGTATTCTAGATACTGTGCCAAGAACTTTATATACATAGAATGTGGTAGCAAAGAATACAGATTTGGAGTCTCACATACTTGGTTCCAATCTAGGTTCCACTATTTCTTTTCTACGTGACTCTGAGCAAATGCCTTAAACTCTAGAGGCTTTAGTCACTCATCTCTAAAATGGGGAGAATACCACCCTCATCTCAAAAGGTGTAATAAGTAAAGGAGAAAATGTGTGTAAAAAAACTTAGCATAGTGCCTGGCACAGCAGCACTCCTGGTTACCATTCATAACTGAGCCAATTATGGTATAATCCTCCCTTTACTATTTGGCGAAGCCTCCATATCATATATTAAATTCTCATATATACAAGGATCTGTTTCTACCCTATTTATTCCACGTTTATTTCTCATGTCATTACCATACTGACTTAAATTTTAAGTATGTTTTAATATTTGGGAGTATCCCCTTTTATTCTATTTCTTTTAATTTTAAGTAACATCTATGATTTTATTCTGATTACAAAACTCAAGTTTATTCTCATTCAGAAAATGTAAAAAAGCAAAAAAAGTATAAAGAAAATGAAACATAAAAACTGAAATAATTTTCACTCTTCCCATTCAGATATAACCACCATTAAGATTGTTACAATTTTGACTTCTTTCTTCCTAGCATCTCAAATCTCAATTTTTCTCTTTCATACTATATATAGAATATTGTATCCTGCTTTTTTCACTCAACATTATACTATGAGAACTTCTCATTCATTGACTACTTTTTCAAAACATGATTTTTAATAACTGCATATTCATCATGTGAGTGTATCAATTTACTTAAACATTCCTGTTATATTGGAAACTTATACTGTTCATACTTTTTCTTGTATTATAAATAATACTACAAAGATTATTTATTCTCTTGGGATAGATTCTTAGAAGTAGAATTATTATGTCAAAGGTTATGTCCATTTTAAAGGTCCTCAATACATATTGCAAAAGTGTTTTCCAGACCAGTTTATCCTATCTTACAGCAGTGTGTCAGCATGGATTATCATTAATCTTTTATGATTTAATAGGCAAAAAAAAAAGTCTCTTGCCTCTTAAATTTCTGTCTCTTTGATTGCTAATGATGAAGTTGCATATTTTTTCCAAACACTTATTTACTTCTATGACTGGTCTATGTCTATCATAGACATATCAGGTAATTTGCTTGTTCTGTCTATAGCTCCTTCTCAGATAATCTAAAGCCTTATCTTTATAATAGTGACAGCTATTTGGACACAGGGTGGACAGCTGAGCCAAGTCAAATCAATCCATGGCTTGCCAGAGTCTTCATAATTTGAGCTAAGAGATTCAGAGACCGATGAAACAGACAAACAGAAGAGTTACACACACCCCTGAGAGAGTGGGCAGTCTCTGCTCCTGCCTTTCCAGCAACTATTCCCCCTGCATGTACCACTTTTCTTGTCCTTGGATGACTATGAGACTACCTGTTATATCTTTAGAGTAAGATAATCGAGTGGCTCTTGTTTCTTGCAAACGAATAAATCTGAAGAGAGTGTCATTTATCCATTTTTGTTTTGGGATGCCAGTATTTTAAAAGCTTTTATATATCAAGAATATTGATACACTGTCCTAACTGTTGCAAATATTTTCCCAGTTTGTCATTTGTCTTTTAATTTTATGTATTTTGGCATACAGATGCAGTCATAATTATTGATCTCCTTTATATATCTTCCCTTTTTTGGGGGGGGGGGGCTCAAGTCTTCACTTTTTTCTTTAACACTATTCATTTTGTAAAATAAATTGTTTTTTAAAGATTTTATTTTTCCTTTTTCTCCCCAAAGCCCCCCAGTACATAGTTGTATATTCTTCGTTGTGGGTCCTTCTAGTTGTGGCATGTGGGACGCTGCCTCAGCGTGGTTTGATGAGCAGTGCCATGTCCGCGCCCAGGATTCGAACCAACGAAACACTGGGCCGCCTGCAGCGGAGCACGTGAACTTAACCACTCGGCCACGGGGCCAGCCCCGTAAAATAAATTTTTTATTTTGCAACAATTTTACATATATAGAAAGTTACCTAAACAAAAGCTTTACTGAGGTATAATTTACATACCATAAAATTCATCCATTTTATGTAGAATTTAATGATTTTTAGTAAATTTACAGAGTTGTGCAACTATCACCACAATTGAGTTTTAGAACTTTTGCATTGTCCCCAAAAGATCTCTCATGCCCACATGAAGTCATTCCCCAATCCCACTCTGAGGCAACCACTAATCTACTTTCTATCTCTATAGATTTGCCTTTCTGAATATTTCATATAAATGGAATACTGTAATATGTGGTCTTTTGTGTCTGGCTTCTTAACATAGTTTTTGTTTGTTTTGTTTTTGCTGAGGAAGATTCACCCTGAGCTAACATCCGCTGCCAATCTTCTTCATTTTGTATGTGAGCTGCCACCACGGCATAGCCACTAACACACAAGTGCTGTAGGTCCCTGCCCAGGAACCAAACCTGGCAGCCTAAGCAGAGTGTGCTGAGCTTAACCACTAGGCAACCACGGCTGACCTTCCTTAGCATAGTTTTTGTTTTAACTAAACTTTTAACATTGATATTCCTGTAGATTCACATGCAATTGTAAGGAAGATCTCATCTACGAGATCTTTTATACAAACATCATGGTAATCACTAAACAAAAAATAAGAGCAGCTACAAAAATCATAAATAAATAGAAAACTGAGAAAATCATCACAGAAAACCACCAAACTGAAATGGCAGTCAGAAATAAAAAGGAAGAGAAACAAGGCTAACATAGAACAACCAGAAAAGAAGAGATAAGATGGCAGTATTAAGCCATCTTACATCAATATTCACCCTAGATGTAAAAGAATTGAATTCTCCAATCAAAAGGTACAGAGTGGCTGAATGGATTAAAATACAGGACACAACAATATGCTGCCTCCAGGAAACACATGTGAGTTCTAAAGATAAACACAGGCTCAGAGTGAAGGAATAGAAGACAGTACTCCAAGCAAAGGGTAAGCAAAAGAAAGCAGATGTTGCCACACTTATATCAGACAAAACAGACTCCAAGATAAAAAAGGCAGTGAGAGACAAAGAGGGGCAGTATATAATGATAAAAGGGACATTCCACCAAGAGAACATAACACTTATGAATATATATGTACCTAACACAGGACCACCAAAGTCTATAAGGCAAATATTAACAGATCTAAAGGGAGAAATTAACAGCAACACAATAATATTAGGGGACTTCAACACCCGACTTACATCAGATAGATCATCCAGCAGAAAGTCAACAGGGAAATGGTGGACTTAAATGAAAACCCAGACCAGATGGACTTAAAAGGGACATAGAGAACATTCGATCCCAAAATAGCAGAATGCACATTTTTCTCAAGTCCACATGGACCATTCTCAAAGATAGACCATATGTAGGGAAACAAGGCAAACCTCAATAAATTTAAGAAGACTGAAATCATATCAAGCATCTTTTCTGAAGACAATGCTATGAACTACAAAAAAAAAAGCTGGGAGGGGCTGGCCCCATGGCCGAGTGGTTAAGTTCACACACTCCACTTAGGCAGCCCAAGGTTTCACTGGTTCGGATCCTGGGCACAGACCTAGCACCACTCATCAAGCTATGCTGAGGCAGCGTCTCACATAGAAGAGCTAGAAGGACCTACAACTAGAATGTACAACTATGTACCAGAGGACTGTGGGGAGAAGAAGAAAATAAGATTGGCAACAGATGTTAGACCAGGGTCAATCTTTCTCACCAAAAAAAATCCCCACATGATCATCTCAATAGATGCAGAGAAAGCATTTGACAAGATCCAACACACATTTATGATAAAAACTCTCAAGAAAATGGGTATAGAAGGAAAGTACCTCAACATAATAAAGGCCAAATATGACCAAATCACAGCCAACATCATACTTAACAGTGAAAAACCGAAAGACATCCCTCTGAGAACAGGAAGAACACAAGGGCGCCTGATCTCACCAATTCTATTCAACATAGTACTGGAGGTTGTAGCCAGAACAGTTAGACAAGAAAAAGGAATAAAAGGGATCCAAATTGGAAAGGGAGAAGTGAAACTCTCACTGTTTGCAGACAATATGATCCTATATATTGAGAACCCTAAAGAATCCAGTGGAAAACTATTATAGATAATCAACAACTACAGCAAAGATGCAGGGTACAAAATCAACTTACAAAAATCAGTTGCATTTTTATACACTAATAATGAACTTAGCAGAAAGAGAACACAAGAATACAATGGCATTTACAATTGCAACAAAAAGCATAATATATCTATAAATAAATTTAACCAAGGAGGTGAAAGGCCTATACACTGAAAACTATAAGACATTATTGAAAGAAATTGAAGATGACATAAAGAAATGGAAAGATAGTCCATGCACATGGATTGGAAGAATCAACATAGTTAAAATGTTCATATTACCTAAAGCAATCTATAGATTCAGTGCAAACCCAATCAGAATCCCAATGACATTCCTCATGCAAATAGATCAAAGAATCCTAAAATTTATATGGAACAACCAAAGACCCTGAATAGCTAAAGCAATCCTGAGAAAAAAAGAACAAAGCTGTAGGCATCACAATCCCTGACCTCAAAATACACTACAAAGCTATAGTATCAAAACAGCATGGTACTGGCAGAAAAACAGACACACAGATCAAGGGAACAGAATAGAAAGCCCAGAAATAAAACCATACCTCTATGGACAGCTAATCTTGACAAAAGAGCCAAGAACATACAATGGAGAAAGGAAAGTCTCTTCAATAAGCGGTGCTGGGAAAACTGCACAGCCACATGCAAAAGAATGAAAGTAGACCATTATCTTACATCATATACAAAAATTAACTAGAAATGGATTAAGGAATTGAATGTAAGACCTGAAACCATAAAACTCCTTGAGGAAAATATAGGCAGTATGCTCTTTGGCATCAGTCTTAGCAGCATCTTTTCAAAAACCATGTCTACTCAGGCATGGGAAAGAAAAGAAGGGTTAACAAATGGGATTACATCAGACTAAAAACCTTCTGCAAGGCAAAGGAAACCATCAACAAAACAAAAAGACAACTCACAAACTGGGAGAAAACATTTGCAAATCATATATCTGAAAAGGGGTTGATTTCCAAAATACATAAAGAACTCATACAACTCAGGAACAAAAAAACTAACAACCAGATCAAAAAATGGGCCAAGGATGTGAACAGACATTTTTCCAAAGAAGATATATGGATGGCGAACAGGCACATGAAAAGATGTTCAACATCACTAATTATTAGGGAAATGAAAATAAAAAACATAATGAGATATCACCTTACACCTGTTCAGAATGGCTCTAATTACCAAGACAAAAATTAGCAAACGTTGGAGAGGATGTGGAGAAAAGGGAACCCTCATACACTGCTGGTGAGAATGCAACCAGGTGCAGCGCTCTGAAAAACAGTAGGGAGATTTCTCAAAACATTAAAAATGGAAATACCATACAATGGAGCTATCCCACTACTGGGCATTTATCCAAAGAACCTGAACCTGCATTTCCTTTGTTTCTTGTCCCTTGTATTTCCAACTACCAATTCAGTTAGATAGTTTTCTATGCTGGTTTTCTTAGTTTTCTCTTATTCATAATTTGTGTCTCTGTTCTAGTTATTTGTTAGTGATTACCATTTGGTTTGTATAAAACATCTCATAGATGAGATAGTCCATTTTCTTATAGCCTCTTCTTTCCTTAGACTCAGCTGATTCCATCCCTTCCCTCTTCCCCTTCTAAGTTGTTATTGTCACATCTTTTTTCTTCTTGTGTTGTGAGTTTGTGGTTAAAGTGACAAGATTTAATATTTATTCCTGGTGTTTTCCTTCCATTTATCTTGAATGTTATAATTAATCATTTTCTAACCTGTTCTGATGGAGATCTGCAATTTTCTGATTTTGTCTATTTATTTATCTCCTTGCTCAGGGTTTTGTAACCCCTTTCCTTTTTTTTCCCAGCTGTGAAGGCATCCTTAGGATTTCTTGTATGAGGTTCTTGTGGTGATGAACTCCCTTAACTTTTGTTTATCTAGGAAAGTTTTTATTTCTCCATCATATTTGAAGGATATTTTCACTGGATAGAGTATTCTTGGCTGAAAGTATTTTGTCTTTCAGAATTTTGAATATATCATTCCACTCTCTCCCAGACTGTAATGTTTCTGCTGAGAAATCTGATAACAGCCTGATAGAGGTTCCTTTGTAGGTTATTTTCTTCTGCCTTGCCACCTTTAATATTTTTTTCTTTGCCATTGACATTTGCCAGCTTTACTTAGTTTATACCTTCGAGTTGGTCTTTTTACACTGATAAAGTTTGGAGCTCTATTGGCTTCCATCACATGGATTTCCAGCTTTCTCCCCATGCTTGGGAAGTTCTCAGCTATTATTTCTTTGAACAAGCTTTCTGCTCCATTCTCCTTCTCTACTCCCTCTGGAATACCTACAATCCTTATGTTGCATTTCCTAATTGAGTTGGATATTTCTTGGAGAGCTTCTTCATTTCTTTTTAGTCTTAGTTCTCTCTCCTCTATCTGAAGCTTTTCTATATTCCTATCCTCCAGACTGCTAATTGTGTCCTCCATATTATCAGCCCTACTGTTCAGGCAGTCCCAATTTTTCTTAATCTCATCCATTGTGTTTTTCGTTTCCAACATTTCTGATTGGCTCTTCCTTATAATTTCAAGCTCTTTTGTGATGTAGCTCCTGAACTCATTTGTTGTCTATCTGTATTCTTTTAACTCATTGAGTTTGTTAATGGTAGCTATTTTGAATTCTTTCTTATTTAGGTTTTAGATTTTTGTGTCTTCAGGATTGTGTTCTGGGTGCTTGTCATTTTCCTTCTGTTCTAAAGATTTAATATATTTTTTCATACTGCTTGATGGCATGGTTTTGTGCCTCCGCATAGAGATAGAGTTTGGTTACTGCTCCCGCATGCTGCCACTGGGGGGAAGGGCCAAGTGCTGTGTAATCTTCACCCACCAGAATACCAATCAGCTGTTCTGTGACCCAGCCTGGGCCAATCCTTGGGATCAGAGTGGCTCTGTGGTGTCTCCCATCAACTATGGGAATAATCACACAGGGGCTGTGGGTTGCTGCCACCTGCTCCCACAGACCCACCTAGACATGCTCCCCCATTAGGGACTGTAGCAGTGTCATGGGCTTTTGAGGCAGCTGGGAGATTGTTCACCCAGACTCACAGCTCTGCTGCCGTCTGGTCCTGCTGGACCTCACTTGCCCCCTTGGGTATACAGCAGTGCTATGACTGTTTAGGGCAGCCAGTAGTTTGCTCCCCCAGACATGCCACATGTGCTCCTAGGTTGCACCAGCCTTTGTGCTTGGTGGGCAGGGCCTCCCTACCAAGTCTGAGACTGAGTCACTCCCTGGGGCTGCAATGGGACTGTGGGTTTTCCCACTGGTCCAAGGAGTAATCACGGGGCTCTCAGGGCTGTAGTCACCTGTTTCCACAGTTGCGCCATGGCGCCTGCCCACTCTCAGGGCCGCAGCGGTGCTATGAGTGCTTCAGCTGGGAGAGAGTCACTCACGGGTACTGGGCTGTCTGGGAGCTGGAGAGTTCTCACCAATCTCCACCTTCTCCCTGGGGGTAGTCCATCCACCTTCCAATGTATATCAGTGTGGGTCTCTCAGACCTCCTGAGGTGCTGTGTGAGTATCCTCCATTAATCAGTGTATGTCCATTTAGTTGTAGTTCGAAGGGGGAGAGACAAAGAAAACTGCTCACTCTGCCATGTTTCTCTGTTTGTTGATTTTGTATCCTGCAACTTGACTGTATTCATTTATTATTTCTAAAAGTTTTTTGGTGGATTCTTTAGGGTTTTGCATATATAAAATCAAGTTATCTTCAAATAGTGACAGTTTCACTTCTTCTTTTCCAATGTGGATCCCTTTTCTTTCTTTTTCTTGCCTGATTGCTCTGGCTAAGACTTCCAATACTGTGTTAAATAAGAGTGGTGACAGTGCGCATCCTTGTCTGGTTCCTGTTCTTAGAGGGATAGCTTTCAGTTTTTCTCCATTGAGAATGACATTAGCTGTGGGTTTGTCATATGTGGCCTTTATTATGTTGAGGTACTTTCCTTCTATACCCATTTTATTCAGTTTTTATCATAAATGGATACTGTATCATGTCAAATGCTTTCTCTGCATCTATTGAGATGATCATGTGATTTTTATTCTTCATTTTGTTAATGAGGCGTATCACATTGATTGATTTGCAGATGTTGAACCATCCCTGCATCCCTGGAATGAAACCCACTTGATTATGGTATATGATCTTTTTAATGTATTATTGTACTCAATTTGCCAGTATTTTGTTGAGGATTTTCACACTGATCTTCATCAGTGATATTGGCCTGTAATTTTCTTTTTTTGTGTCCTTGTCTAATTTTGGTATCAGGGTAATGTTGGCTTTGTAGAATGAGTTAGGAAGCTTCCCTTTCTCTTCAATTTTTTGGAAGAGTTTGAGAAGGATAGATATTAAGTCTTCTTTGAATGCTTGTTAGAATTCACCGGGGAAGCCATCTGGTCCTGGGCTTTTATTTTGGAGGAGGTTTTTGATTGCTATTTTGATCTCCTTACTGGTAATTGGTCTATTCAAATTCTCTATTTCTTCTTGATTTAGTTTTGGAAGCTTGTATGTTTCTAAGAATTTATCCATTTCTTCTAGGTTATCCAATTTGTTGGTGTATACCATTTTGTAGCATTCTCTTATAAACTTTTATATTTCTGACGTTTCCATTGTAATTTCTCCTCTTTCATTTCTGATTTTATTTATTTGAGCCTCCTCTCTTTTTTTCTTGGTGAGTCTACCTAAAGGTGTAATATACATGACAATAATAGCACAATGAGGGAAGGAAAGGAGAACTATTATTGGAACAAAGTTTCTGTATACTACTGGAAATATTTAGTATCAATTTGAAGTAGTGTGTAAGTTAAGATGTATATTGTACTCCACAGAGCAACCACTATGAAAAGAACTAAAACTATAATAAAAAGCCAATAAAAGAACTAAAATGCTACACTGGAGAATATCTGTTTAGCACAATAGAAGGCAGTAAAAGTGGAACAAACAAAAAGGCAAAAAAGGCATGAAGCCTATAAATCTAAACATATCAATAGCTACGTCAAATGTAAATGGATTGAACACTCCACTCAAAAGACAGAGATTGTCAGACTGGATAAAAGCATGAATTATCTACAAGTGATGTACTTTAGATTCAAAGACACAAATTTGCTGAAAGGAAAAGAATAGAAAAGATATGCCATGCAAACAATAACCATATGAGAATTGTAATGGCTATACTAATATCAAACAAAATAGACTTTTAAAAAATATTTTTAACATTGTATTATTTCAGGTGTATGTTATTATTTATCAGTTTCTGTGTAGACTTGCATCGTGCTCATCAGCAATAGTCTAATTTTTATCCGTCAACATTATATGTGTCCCTTTACCCCTTTTGCCCACCCCCTAACCCATTTCTCTTCTGGTAAACAATAATCTGTTCTCTTTATCTATGTGTGTGTTTATCTTCCACATATAAGTGAAATCATAGGGTGTTTGTCTTTCTCAGTCTGGCTTATTTCGCCTAGCTTAATACCCTCAAGGTCCATCCATGTTTTTGCAAATGGGACAATTTTGTCTTTTTTATGGCTGAGTAGTACTCCTTTGTATGTATATACCACATCTTTATCCATTTATCAGTTGATAGGCGCTTGGGTTGCTTCCATGTCTTGGCTATTGTGAATAATACTGCAATGAACATAGGAGTGTGTAAGTCTCTTTGAATTGTTGATTTAAGGTTCTTTGGATAAATGCCCAGTAGTGGGATAGCTCCATTGTATGGTATTTCCATTTTTAATGTTTTGAGAAATCTCCCTACTGTTTTTCAGAGCGCTGCACCTGTTTGCATTCTCACCAGCAGTGTATGAGGGTTCCCTTTTCTCCACATCCTCTCCAACGTTTGCTAATTTTTGTCTTGGTAATTAGAGCCATTCTGAACAGGTGTAAGGTGATATCTCATTATGTTTTTTATTTTCATTTCCCTAATAATTAGTGATGTTGAACATCTTTTCATGTGCCTGTTCGCCATCCATATATCTTCTTTGGAAAAATGTTCACATCCTTGGCCCATTTTTTGACCTGGTTGTTAGTTTTTTATGCAGGAGAACTGGAAAACGAGCAGTAAAATGGCCACAGTAGGCCCCCACACTTGAATAATCTCTCTAAATGTAAGTGGGTTGAATTCTCCAATCAAAAGACACAGAAAGGTAGGATGGATTGAAAAACAAGACTCAACGTTATGCAGCCTCCAGGAAACACACCTCAGCCCCCAAAAGACAAACACAAACTCAGAGTGAAGGGATGAAAGACGATACTCTAAGCTAACAGTGAACAAAAGAAAGCAAGAGTTACCATACTTATATCAGACAAAGTAGACTTCAAGCCAGGTTTACCAGGGGGCTGCCACACCCACTAGAGCACAGATTTAATCCAGTTCAGCCAGGGTAGGCAGCCTTCCCAGGGACCCACCACACCCAACAGTAAGCCCTCAGGCTACTTGTCAGCTTGTGTTGACTGGGTGCCTTGATCCTCTACAGGCAGCCAAGTGTGTCTGCCTCTGTGGGGCAGGGCCTGTGTGATGACTAGGTGAACTGAGGGGGGCATTGGTGGAGAGGTGGAGGCCTCTGCAGTAGGGGGTCAGGGTATGGTCCAGGGGGTTGGGAAGTGTGCACAGACCAGGACTATGTTGATGGTGTGTGTGGTCCAGTGGGGGGCGAGGCTTATCAGCAGCAGACCTGTGCTTCACAAGTAGCCATAAAAAGCCCCACCTTCCAAAGCCTGAAACAATTGAGTACTCCTGTGCCTAGGGCCAGGTCCACTCAGCAGCACTCCTAAGAGAACTGACAACAGCCTTGTAGGCCTGAGACCTATAGCAACTGGAAGCCCCTGAGGCTAGCAACCAGCTACAGTGGTACCTACTGAATTAACAGGAAAACTGCAACAGGTGTATGCTGTTAGACCTTGTAACCAATGGTGCTGAGGCTCCCCAAACTGGATTTACAAACAGCTGGCTAGGGAAGTAAAAACTAGATTAACTGGGTACCTGCATTAAGAGCAACTCTGCCACAACAGAAGGACACAATTAGCCCACAAAGGGGTCACTCCTGGATCTTTTCAACTGGTGACGAGGGGGAAGCACACTGCTGGGCCTCAAAAGGCATCTCTTACATAAGACCACTTCTCAAAGATCAGGAGACATAGCCAACTCACATAATATACAGAAATAAGCACAGAGAAAGAGGCATAATGAGGAGACAAAGGTATACATTCCAAGCAAGGGAATAGGACAAAACCCCAGAAAAAGGATTAAATGAAACAGAAATAAGTGACCTACCTAACAAAGAGTTCAAACAAAATCTTATAAGAATGCTCACAGATATTAGGAGAAGACTGGGTGAACACAGTGAGCTCATCAACAAAGAACTGGAAAATATAAAAAAGAACCAATCAGAAGTGAAGAATACAATACTGGAAATGAAAAATTCACTAAAGGGACTCAATAGCAGAGTAAAGCATACAGAAGAATGGATCAGCGAGCTAGATTAAAGACTAGAGGAAATCACCCAAGTGGAATAGAAAAAAGAAAAAAGAATTAGACAGAATGACAACAGTCTAAGTGAACTCTGGGACAGTATCAAGCATGCTAACATTCATATTATAGGTGTCCCAGAAGAAGAGAGAGACAAAGGGGCAGAAAATTTATTTGAAGAAATAATAGATGAAAATTTTCCTAATCTAAGGAAGGAAATAAACATTCAACAACAGGAAGCAGAGAGCTCCAAACAAGCCCAAAGAGGACCACACCAAGACATATTATAATTAAAATGTCCAAAATTAAAGCTAAAGAGAGAATCCTAAAAGCAGCAAGAGAAAGGCAACAAGTGAGATACAAAGGAAATCCAATAAGGCTACCAGCAGACTTCTCAGCCAAAACCCTACAGGTGAGGAGAGAATGGCATGACGTATTTAAAGTGCTAAAAGGAAAAAACCTAGAGCCAAGAATACTCTATACAGCAGGGTTGTCATTCAGAATGGAAGGAGAGATAAAGAGCTTCCCAGACAAGCAAAAATTAAGGTTTATCACCAAGAAACCAGTTCTACAAGAAATGCTGAAGGGACCTATTTAAGGGGGAAAGCGATGACCACACAGAGGGATAAAAAAATTATCAAAAAAATAACCCTCCCCCCAAAAACCAGGCAATAAAATCGCAGGTAAAGGTAAAAATATAGTAAAGGTAGCAGATCAACCACCTGTGAAGATAAGATGAAGGTTAAAAGACAAAAGTACTAAAATTACTTATTTCAATGATAAGAGGGTAATCAATAGACACACACAAAACAAGAGATTAGATATGATTTCAAAAACATAAAATGTGGGAGGAGGAAAGTGAAAAAGTAGAGCTTTCAGAAAGAGATTAAGCTAAAGAGTCTATCAACTCGATATAGACTGATATATACATAGAATATTATATAGGCTCCTCATGGTAATCACAAATCAGAAACCTATAATAAGTAAGCAAATAAGTAAGACAAAGGAAATCAAACATATTACTAAAGAAAGCCATCAAACCACAGGGAAGAGAGCAAGAGAAAAAGAAAGGAACAGAGAACTACTAAAACACCCAGAAAAAAAGTAACAAATTGGCAATAAATACATATTTATCAATAGGTACTTTAAATGTCAATAGACTAAATGCTCCAATCAAAAGGCATAGGGTGGCCAATTGGATAAAAAAACACGACCCATATATATGCTGCATATAAGAGACACACTTCAGACCTAAAGACACTCACAAACTGAAAGTGAAAGGATGGAAAAAGATATTCCATGCACGACAAAGAAAAGAAAGCGGGGGTAGCAATGCTTATATCAGACAAAATAGACTTTAAAACAAAAACTGTGAAAAGAGACAAAGAAGGGCACTACATAATGGTAAAGGGAACAATTCAACAAGAAGATATAGCACTTGTAAATATCTATGCACCCAACATAGGAGCACCTAAATATATAAAGCAATTATTAACAAACATAAAAGGGGAAATAGACAGTAACACAATAATAGTAGGGGACTTTAACACTCCACTTACACCAATGGATAGATCATCCAAACATAATATCAATAAGGAAACACTGGCCTTAAGAGACATTTGACCAGATAGACTTAGTGGATACATAGAACATTCCATCCCAAAACCACAGAATATACATTGTTTTCAAGCACACCTGGAACATTCTCCAGGATTGATCACATATTAGACCACAAAAGAAGTCTCAATAAATTTACGAAGATCATAATAATACCATGCATCTTTTCTGACCACAAAGGTATGAAAATAGATATCAACTACAGGAAGAAAACCAGAAAAGCCACAAAACTGTGGAGATTAAAGAAAAGGTTATTGAACAACGATTGGGTCAATGAAGAAATCAAAGGCGAAATCAAAAAATTCTTGGAGACAAATGAAGATGAAAATACAACATGCCAAAATCTATGGGATACAGCAAAAGCGGTTCTAAGAGGGAAGTTCATAGCAATTCAGGCCTACCTTAACAAACAAAAAAAATTCCAAATAAACAAGCTAACAGTGAATCTAAGGATACTGGGAAAAGAAGAACAAACAAATCCCAAAATCAGCAGAAGGAAAGAAAGAATAAGAATCAGAGGAGAAATAAACAAAATAGAGACGAAACAAACAATAGAAAAAATTACTGAAACCAGGACCTGGTTCTTTGAAAAGATAAACAAAATTGATAAACCCTTAGCTAGACTCTCCAAGAAAAAGAGAGAGAAGGCTCAAATAAATAAAATCAGAATTGAAAGAGGAGAAATTACAACGGACACCTCAGAAATATAAAAGATAATGAGAGAATACTATGAAAAGCTATAAACCAATAAATTGAATAATTCAGAAGAAACGGATAAATTCTTAGAAACATACAACCTTCCAAAACTGGATCAAGAAGAAGTAGAGAATTTTAATTGACCAATCACCAGTAAGGAGATCAAAACAGCAATCAAAAACCTCCCCAAAAATAAAGCCCAGGATGAGATGGCTCCCCTGGTGAATTCTACCAAACATTCAAAGAAGACTTAATACCTATCCTTCTCAAACTTTTTCAAAAAGTTGAAGAGGAGGGGAGGCTTCCTAAGTCATTCTATGAAGCCAACATTATCCTGATACCAAAACCAGATAAGGACAACACAAATAAAGAAAATTACAGGCCAATATCACTGACGAACATTGATGCAAAAATCTTCAACAAAATACTAGCAAATCGAATACAACAATACATTAAAAAGATCATACATCATGATCAAGTGGGTTTCATTCCAGGGATGCAGGGATGGTTCAACATCTGCAAATCTATCAACGTGATACACCACATTAACAAACTGAAGAATAAAAATCACATGATCATCTCAATAGACGCAGAGAAAGCACTTGACAAGATATAGCATCCATTTATGACAAAAACTCTAAATAAAATGGGTATAGAAGGAAAATGCCTCAACATAATAAAGGCCATATATGACAAACCCACAGCAAATATCATCCTTAACAGAGAAAAATTGAAAGCTATCCCTCTAAGAACAGGAACCAGACAAGGATGCCCACTGTTACCACTCTTATTTAACATAGTATTGGAAGTCCTAGCCAGAGCAATCAGGCAAGAAAAAGAAATAAAAGGGATCCGTATTGAAAAAGAAGACGTGAAACTGTCACTCACTGCAGACGACATGATTTTATACATAGAAAACCCTAAAGAATCCACTAAAAAACTTTTAGAAACAATAAATGAATACAGTCAAGTTGCAGGATACAAAATCAACATACAAAAATCAGTTGCCTTTCTATACACTAACAATGAAGTAGCAGAAAGAAAAATTAAGAATGCAATCCCATTTACAATTGCAACAAAAAGAATAAAATACCTAGGAATAAACTTAACCAAAGAGGTGAAAGACCTGTACATGGAAAACTATAAAATTTTGTTGAAAGAAATTGAAGAAGACACAAAGAAACAGAAAGATATTCCGTGCTCTTGGATTAGAAGAATTAACATTGTTAAAATGTCCATACTTCCTAAAGCAATCTTACAGATTCAACACAATCCCTATTAAAGTTCCAACATTTTTCACAGAAATAGAACAAAGAATCCCAAAATTTATATGGAACAACAAAAGACCTCGAATAGCCAAAGGATTCCTGAGAAAAAAGAACAAAGCTGGGGGTATCACACTCCCTGATTTCAAAATATACTACAAAGCCATAGTAAGCATAACAGCATGGTACTGGGACAAAAACAGACACACAGATCAATGAGACATAATTGAGAGCCCAGAAATAAACCCACATATTTACGGACAGCTAATATTCAACAAGGGAGCCAAGAGCATACGATGGAGAAAGGAGAGTCTCTTCAATAAATGGTGCTGGGAAAACTGGACAGTCACATGCAAAAGAATGAAAGTAGACCATTACATTACGCCATGCACAAAAATCAACTCAAAATGGATTAAAGACTTGAATGTAAGACCCAAAACCATGAAACTTCTAGAAGAAAACGTAGGCACTACGCTCCTTGACATCGATCTGAGCAGCATATTTTCAAGTACTATGTCTGACTGGGCAAGGGAAACAAAAGAAAAAATGAACAAATGGGACTATATCAAACTAAAAAGCTTCTGCACAGCAAAGGAAACCATCAACAAAACAAAAAGACAGCCTAACAATTGGGAGAAGATATTTGCAAACCATATATCCGATAAGGGGTTAATATCCAAAATATACAAAGAACTCATACATCTCAACAACCAAAAAGCCAACAACCCAATTTAAAAATGTGCAAAAGATCTGAACAGAGGTTTCTCCAAAGAAGATATACTGATGGACAACAGGCATATGAAAAGATGCTCAACATTATTAGCTATCAGGGAAATGCAAATCAAAACTACAATGAGGTATCACCTCACTCCAGTCACAATGGCTATAATAACAAGACAGGAAACAAGAAGTGTTGGAGAGGATGAGGAGAGAAGGGAACCCTCATACACTGCTGGTGGGAGTACAAACTGGTGCAGCCACTATGGAAAGCAGTATGGAGTATCCTCAGAAAATTAAGAATAGATCTACCACATGTTCCAGCTATCCCACTGCTGAGTATTTATCCAAAGAACTTGAAAACACAAGTGCATAAAGATACATGCACCCCTATGTTCATTGCAGCATTATTCACAATAGCCAAGACCTGGAAGCAACCTAGGTGCCCATCACGGGACGAATGGATAAAGAAGATGTGGTATATATACACAATGGAATACTACTCAACCATAAGAAATGATGAAATCCGGCCATTTTTCACATCATGGATGGACCTTGAGGGTATTATGCAAAGCAAAATAAGTCAGAGGGAGAAAGTCAAATACCATATGGTCTCACTCATAAGTAGAAGATAAAAACAACGACAAACAAACACATAGCAATGGAGATTGGATTGTTTCTTATCATAGGGTAAGGGGGGAGTAGGGAGGGCAAAAGGGGTGATTAGGCTCACATGTGAGGTGATGGACTATAATTAGTTTTTGGGTGGTGAACATGAGGTAATCTACACAGAATTCGAAATATATTTCGATGTACATCTGAAAGCTATATAATGTTATAATCCAATGTTACTGCAATAAAAAAAGAAAATCTTGGAATAAATTTAACCAAGGAAGTGAAAGACCTATACAATGAAAACTACAAGACTTTCATGAAAGAAATTAATGACAACATAACGAGACAGAAAGGCATTCCATGCACGTGGATTGGAAGAATAAACAGTTAAAATGTCCATAACACCTAAAGCAATCTACAAATTAACCGCAATCTCTATCAGAAACCCAATGACATTCTTCACAGAAATAGAACAAAGAATCCTAAAATTCATATGGGACAACAAAAGACCCCAATTACCAAAAGTATCCTGAGTAAAAGTACAAAGCTGGAGGTATCACACTCCCTGATTTCAAAATACACTACAAAGCTGTAGTCATCAAAACAACATGATACTGGCAGAAAAATGAACACACAGATCAATGGATCAGAATTGAGGACCCAAAAATAAACTCACACATCTATGGACAGCTAATTTTTGACAAAGGAGCCAAGAACATAGAATGGAGGAAAGAAAATCTCTTCAATAAATGGTGATCATGTGATTTTTATTCTTCATTTTGTTACTGTGGAGTATCACATTGATTGATTTGCGGATGTTGAATCATCCCTGCATCCCTGGAATAAATCTCACTCGATCTTGGTGTATGATCCTTTCAATGTATTGGTGTATTCAATTTCTAATATTTTGTTGAGGATTTTAACATCTATGTTTATCAGCGATACTGGCCTGTAATTTTTTTTTGTGTGTTGTCCTTGTCTGGTTTTGGTATCAAGGTAATGTTGGCTTTCTAAAATGAGTTAGGAAGCATTGCTGCCTCTTCAACTTTTTGAAAAAGTTTGAGAAGGATAGATGTTATATCTTCGTTGAACGTTTGGTAGAATTCACCGTGAAGTCATGTGGTCCTGGACTTTTGTTTTTGGGAGAGCTCCATTCAACGTTTCTTTAAATTTTTTAAAAAATTTTTTATTTTTCCTTTTTCTCCCCAAAGCATACCTGGTGCATAGTTGTATATTTTTTAGTTGTGGGTCCTTCTAGTTGTGGCATGTGGGATGCTGCCTCAGCATGGCCTGATGAGCAGTGCCATGTCCGCGCCCAGGATCCAAACTGGCGAAACCCTGGGCCACTGAAGCGGAGTGCGCGAACTTAACCACTCGGCCATGGGGCCGGCCCCCATCAACATTTCTTGTACGACAAGTCTAGTGGTGGTGAAATCCCTCAGCTTTTGTTTGTCTGAGAAAGGCTTTATTTCTCCTTCATATCTGAAGACAACTTTGCTGGATAGATTATTATTGGTTTACAATTTTTGTCTTTCAATATTTTCAATATATCTTTCCACCTTCTCCTGGGTTTCTGTTGAGAAATCTGCTGATAGCCTAATGGGGATTCATTTTTAGGTTATTTTCTTTTTCCCCTGGCTTTTAATATTCTTTCTTTGTCATTGATTTTTGACAGTTTTATTATCATGTGTCTTGGATAAGGTCTTTTTTGTGTTGAGATGATTGGGTGTTGTATTAGCTTCATGAGTTGTATATCCAGTTCCTTCCCCAAGTTTGGGATGTTCTCAGCTATTATTTCTTTAAATAAGCTCTCTGCTCCTTTTCTGTCTCTCTTCTCCTTCTGGGATACCCATTACCCTTATGCAGCCCTTTGTCATGGAGTTGGATAATTCTAGTAGAATTTCTGCATTTATTTTTAAGTAAGTCTTATTTCTCCCTCTTCTTCTACCAGCATCATTTCCAGGTTTCTATCTTTGAGCTAGCTAATTTTCTCTTCCATATGATCTGCTCTATTTCCTATGCTTTCTAATGCATTCTTCATCTGATTTATGGAGTTCTTCAGTTCCATAATTTGTTTGGTTCTTTTTTAGAGTTTCAACTTCTTTGGTAAAGTATTCCTCTGTTTATTTATTTTATTCCTGAGCTCACCAACCTGCCTTTCTGAGTTTTCTTGTAGTTCCTTGGGTTTCTTCATGACAGCTATTTTGAATTCCTTATCAGTTAGATCACAATCTTCCATGACTTTGTGTTTGGTTTCTGGACACTTGTTTTCTTTTTCTAATGTTATGGTGCCAGGGCTTTTTGTGGTGCTTGCTGAGCTATTCGTCTGCCAGCACATTTGTTGTAGCAAACATGCTTTTTATTTAGGTATAGCTTTGTTTGTTTTGATTCAAACTTTTGAACTGGCTGGAAGGCCTTACTTTTGTTTTTCAGTAGGTGGTGCTATAGTGCTAGTTTTTGGTTTCTCTTACCTGCGCTGACTCTGGCTATATTTGAAGCTCTGCACATTCCACCTTGCACCACCTCTATTCAGGGTGTCACCAGTACTCTTGTCATTGCTGCTTGTATTTCTGGGGGTCACTGATGTGTTGCTGTTGCCAGTGTCACTGTGGTTGCTAGCTTTGCTGCCAGGGGCACAGAGATGGCTGATGTTTCTGCTGTATCTGGGACCACCTGAGTTGGAAGCTCCACTGCTGTGGTGGGGGGAGGGGGAGGGTGTGGAGGGATCCAGGTATGTGGGGCACCAGCTCAGCTGTTGCTTGCTACCTCACGGCTGCAGGCATTGCTGCAGTTGGGATGTCAGAGTCATGTGGGCACCTCTGCCACTGCTACCAGGCTCTTAGCTGCAGCTGGGTGGCTCGGGACCATGGGGCTCTGCCTCCATTGCTGCTCTGCTCTGTGGCACTGTTTCAGCTGGCTGGCTGGAGTCACATACATGCCTCTGCTGTTGCCCACTGAGTTCTCTGGGGCTGGGGATGGCTGGCAGAGCCACCACAGCAGGGGGACCAGGGTCTTGGGCACTGCCTCTGCTGTTCTGCATTTAGCCTCCTCTGTGTGCTCCACTTCACCCACCTCTATATGTACCAATGTGTGGATCTTTCCAGTGTCATAGTTTGTTGTGCAATTTAGCCTTTGTTGGGTTATAGATGTTTTACTTGCTGTAGGTTGAAGAGGCGAGACAAAAGGATCCTCTCATGCCACCATGATGATATCTTAAAACATTTTATTGTCTTAATGTTTATTTTGTCTGGTATTAGTACAGCCACTCCAGCAACCTTATGGTTGTTGTTTGTATGTATAGCTTTTTCTATCCTTTTACTTTCAACCCATTTGTATCTTTGAATCTAAAGTGTGTCTCCTGTAGACAGCATATAGTTGGATTTTGTTTTCTTATCTAATCTGACACTGTCTGCCTTTTAATGGGATTTTTAATCCACTCAAATTTAATGTTATTGATAGGGTAGCTTTGCATCTGCCATTTTGCTTTTTATATGTCTCATGTGTTATCTGTGACTCTATTCCTTCTTTATTGTCTTCTTTAAGTGGACACTTTCTAGTGTAACGTTTTACTTCCTTTAGTAATTTTCACATTATATTTTTGAGTTATTTTCTCTAGGGTCTATAATATACATTGTAATAGTATCTATTTTAGATATATACTAACTTTATTCCAGTGAAATATCAAAACTGTATTCTTATATAGCTCCATTCCCTCCTCTCTTTTTTGTGGTATTTTTGCTATACATGTCACGTCTGCACAAACCCAATATTTTGTTGTAATTATTACTGACAAATAAAAATGGCAAGTAATAGGATATATTGGAATATATGAGGAAGCCATTTGGTATAAACCTAATTCGGCCTGACCTTGTCTTTCCAAAAGGGCCTGACCAAGGCCGTTGAGCATGCATTGTATATCTGCTTTAGAGATTCCCTATGGCAAGAGCAAAGGCCCTTGAGATAAAGGTGCAACTTCTCTCCCCCTCCCAACGTTGGCATCTCCTTAAAGATTAAGCATCTTTCTTTAGGCTGGGAATCGATTGCAGCGCTCATCTGTGACGCCCCCAGCCCGAGGCAACACACCTGCCACCCGGCGGCGTTCACTGAGACAGCAGACCTATCTGCCGTTTCCATCAATTGCTGTGCTGACAGAGCAGCCTTGTGACTATTGTAAAAGGGACATTTCAATCATATGTGAAACATACTCTTTGAGGGTATATAACCACCCTGTATACCCTCACTTCTTTGGAGTGCTCTGTTCCTTTGTGGAAAGACTCTCCCGGGTTATAATCCTAAGATTTAAGCTCAGAATAAACTCACCCAAATTTTCATTTATAGATTGGTTATGGATTATTTTCGTTGACATTACCTTATATAATCTTATTTCTTTTAATGAAGCTGAGAGAAGAAAGGAGAGCAAGTAAATATTTGTAACTTTTGCTGTATTAACCTAATTATTTTTGGTTCTCTTCTTGTAGATTTACCATCTGGTGTCATTTCCTTACTCCAATACATCTTCGTTCCCATACACCTTCTTTTTCCTGATATTGTCAAATATATTACATTTCTATATGTTAACAGGCTCAAGAATATAATTATATACATATTGTTTGATGTAATTACTTTTTAAATAAGTTAAGAGAAAAAAGGAGAAGAAATATGCAATTATTCTGTCTTTTTAAATTACCTACATAATTACCTTTACTGGTGTTATTTTTTTTTAATATGGATTTGAATTACTGTCTGTTGTCACTTGCTTTCATCCTGTAGAACTTCCTTTAGTATTTCTTTTAGTAAAGCAAGTCTGTTAGCAACACATTCTCTAATTTTTCTTTTATTTTGAATGTCTTTCTTTCACCTTCATTCTTGAAATATAGTTTTACTGGATATAAGATTAACATTTGAGGGGCCGGCTCCGTGGCCGAGTTGTTAAGTTTGCGTGCTCCGCTGCAGCGGCCCAGGGTTCGGATCCTGGGCACGGACATGGCACCACTCGTCAGGCCACATTGAGGCAGCGTCCCACATCCCACAACCAGAAGGACCAGCAACTAAGATATGCAACTGTGTACAGGGGGGTTTGGGGAGAAAAAGCAGAAAAAAAAAAGATTGGCAACAGTTGTTAGCCCAGGTGCCAATCCTTAAAAAAAAAAAAAAAAAGATTAACATTTGAGTGCTTCATATTTCAGCACATTGAATTATGTTGTCCCAATGCCTTCTGGTCCCCACTATTTCTGATGAGAATCTAACATTTGTGGTTCCCTTGCATGTGATGAGGTGTTTTTTTCTTACAACATTCAAGATGCTCTCTTTGTCTTTGGCTTTCATCATTTTGACCATGATATACCTGGTGTAGTTCTCTTTGTGTTTATCATACAGAGTTCACTGAACTTCTTGGATGTATAGATTAATGATTTTCATAAAATCTTGGAAGTTTTCAGCTATTATTTTTTGGAACATTATTTTCTATCCCTTTCTCTCTCTCCTCTCCTTCTGGTACTTCAGTTGCATGTATGTTGGTTCACTTAATGGTGTCACTCATTTCTCTGAGGCTCTGTTCAGTTTTCTTTATTCTTTTGTTTCTCTGCTCTTCAGATAACATAATCTCTATTAATCTGTCTTCAAGTTTGCTTTTCTTTCTTCTGCCAGCTCAATTCTACTGTTGATCCTCTCTAGTAAGTTTTTCATTTTAATTTATTTTACTTTTCACCTCTAGAATATTCACTTGGTTCTTTTTAATACTTTTTCTTTATTGATATCCTCTATTTGAGGAGACACTGTCATCACAATGTCTCCTTTTAATTGTTTATGCATGCTTTCATCTAGTTCTTTGAACATATTTAAAATAATTGCTTTGAAGTCTTTGTCGGCTAAGTTTACCATCTAGGCCCCTTCAAAAGTCTGCTTTATTTACCGAGAATAGGCCATACTTTCATCTTTCTTAGAGTGTCTTGGAAGTTTTTGTAGAAAACTGGATATTTTAGATAATATAATATGACAATACTGGATAATGACCCCACCCTCCAGCCCAAGGCTGGTTGATGTTGCTTGCTTATTGTTCTCTTGTTCATTATTTAGTGACTTGGCTGCACTAATTCTGTGAAATCTATTTCCTATGCAGGGTGTTGCCTCTGATGTTTCTACTGAGAGCTTTCCCCCTTGTTTTTATCTTTTAGCTTGGCAATCTAGACGTCGCCCGTGGGTCAGCATAAGCCACTAATTGGTCAAAGATTAAGCTTAAGTCCTCTTAGCCAGTTAGATTTTTACCCTTTACCATTGAATATATGTGTGGAGTAAGGCTACTATAATAATTCAGGGAGCTGACACTTTTTTGCCCCACATTCAGTGAGGGACTAGTAGTTTGGAGGTTCCTTCTCTGATCATTGCTGAGAAGGCACAGCTTTGGGTATTGACAGTCTTCCAGACTGGCAGGGATGAGTTTGACTTTAGTTTTAAGCCTGGCTTCCTAGGAGTTGCCTTTGGGTGACAGAAGTTTATTGCTCAGTCAATGTTTGTCCAGAAGTCGTGTTTCAGTTCCTTGTGTCAGTGAAGTATCTGCCCTGTGTTGATGGGTCTTTGTGTGGTTGGGGGAATGCTTTCAAGTCTGCTCCATGTCCTGTTCTAGTTGCTCCCAAGTAGGTGCCATCTAAGCATGCACATATCCTTCCTGATCCCCAGAGTTGACTATGATCACAGGAGGGCTCCTCTTGACTGTTTCTTTCCCTGGTTCTCTCTAGAAAACTTCTGGATGCTCTGCAGTTTTGCTTGTATCAAGCAGCTACTAGCCTCCTCTTAATTCCTCACCATCAAGATCCCTATTGTTCTTGACATGCTCTTAGACATGGAATTCTCCATGCTCTTTTCCAAATAAAGACAGTCCCTTCAGGCAGAGGCATGGAGCTCCTCATTCCTATGGCCTGCTACCCGCCCCAGAAGAACTCCTGGTCATTGCACCAGAGGTGGGGCTGCTTTTCCCAGAGTGACAAGTGACACACCTGCTCTACAAGTGGGCATTGAGGATGGGGGTGGAGCTGAGGTCTTTTTGGCTTGACCCTCTCAGTAAGGAAACTCCTTCCTACACGTGAGGTGGAAGGGGATGATTGAGGCCCAGAGTATTCTTGGCAAGCTGCCCCTGGATTAGAGCTTCTGCCCTGAGTTGGAGACTAGGTAGGTGATCCTCTTTACCATACCTACCTGGACACAGGGCTGGTATCATGAGAAATGACAGTATTCCCCTCCCAGGGTGAAACTATATCCCAAGAATGGGAGCTGAGAGGAAAAGGAGCACCCATCTTCTGGGCTATCTATGCCTGAGGGTTAAATGATTTAAAAATATTATTTTAAGTTAAGTTGTAATTTTTCTGGGGAGAGGGTTTGCCCACCTCCTTGCAGTGCCCTTCTGGAAGTCCTATCCTCTGTCTTCCTTTTTTTTTCTTGTGGTAAAATATACATAACATAATATTAACCGCTTTAATAATTATTAAGTGTACAGTTCAGTGGCATTAAGTACATTCACTTTATGGTGCACCATCCCACCACTCATCTCCAGAAATTTTTCTTCTTCTCAACTTGAAACTCATACCTATTAAACACTAACTCCTCATTCCCTCCTCCCCTCATCCCCCAGAAACCACAATTATACTTTATATCTCTGAATTTGACTACTCTAGGTACCTTATATAAGTGAAATCATACAATATTTGTCCTTCTGTGGCTGGCTTACTTCACTCAGTATAATATCTTCAAGGTTCAGCCATGTTGTAGCATGTATCAGAATTTCCTTCCTTTTTAAGTTTGAATAATTTTCCATTGTATGCATATACCACCTTTTGTTTATCAATTCATCCACTGATGTAAATGAATTGCTTCCATCTTTTGACTATTGTTAATCTTCTTCTGGTTCTGTTGTATGTGATAAGTTGTTTTTCTCTTGCTTCTTTCAAGACTGTCTTTTAACAGTGTCTAAGTGTGGATCTTTGAGTTTATACTACTTGGAGTTTTTGATCTTGGGTGTCTAGATTTAAGTTTTTCATCAAATTTGGGAAGTTTTCAATTCTTATTTCTTCATATATTTTCTAACCACCCCCTCTCTCCTGGGTCACCTATTATGCATATATTGGCATGCTTGATGTTGTCCTACAGGTCTCTTAGACTCTTTTCATCTTTACTCATTCTTTTTACATTTTATCTTCAGATTGGATAATCTCTATTGATCTATCTTCAAGTTCACTGATTTTTTTCTTTTCTCAGCTCAAATTTGCTGCTGAGCTCCTCAAGTTAATTTTTCATTTCAATTGTTGTACTTTTCAACTCCAGAATATCTATTTGGTTTCTTTTTGTAATTTCTATCTCTTTATTGCTATTCCCTATTTGGTGAGTCATTGCTATCATATTTTAATTCTTTAAATATTGTTTCCTTTAGTTATTTGAACATATTTATAGTAGCTGATTAAAAGTCTTTATTTACTATGTCCTACCTCCATACTCCCTCAGAGACAGTTTCTACTGACTGCTTTTTGTCCTGTGTATGAGCCATACATTATTATTTTTCTTTGCAAGTCTTGTAATTTTTTGTTGGACATTGGACAGTTTTGATAATATATCATAGCAACTCTGGACTTTTCACTCCCCCCCAAGCATTGTTGTTGCTGCTGTTTTTGTTTGTTTAGTAGCGTCTGGATGAATTTTGGAGAGTCTGTCTTTCCTGCAGTGTGTGGCCTGATGTCCCTGCTCAAATTTTTATTTTTAATTCTTTTCATTTTTAAGCCTAGCTTCCTAGGAGTCTCCCTCGGATCTCCATAAGCTTACTAGCTAATGATTAGTCAAATGTTATGCAGAAACATCTTGAGACAATAAAACTTCCATTTCTGCTGAGGAGATCTATGTGTAGGTTGGGGCATACATTAAAAATTTAGGCAGTTTATAAGTCTGGCTTTTATTTTTACCTTGTGCAGGTCTCATGTTCAGCCAGGTATGAATATGTGATTGGGGCTCTCTCTCCAGTCTTTTCTGAGTGTGTATGCAACCCTACACATGTACACAACCTTCCAGACTCCCAGGAATATATGGGAGCTTATCAAAATCCTTTATTACTGTCATATTGCCCAGATCTCCCATTTAAATTCTTGGCAT
Organism: Equus asinus; assembly: GCF_041296235.1. Taxonomy (NCBI): domain Eukaryota; kingdom Metazoa; phylum Chordata; class Mammalia; order Perissodactyla; family Equidae; genus Equus; species Equus asinus. The sequence continues at coordinate 35,301,218 of NC_091820.1, forward strand.
GGTGTATCGCAAACAAAGGCAACTGAGGTGTTTGCCTTCCCTGATTGTTTGCCAATGTTTTTACTATTGTTTTTGACAACATCCTGGGCTTGAGACTTCTTTATTTATTTTCATTTACAAAATTCCTTCCTTGCCTCAAGATTAGTTAAATCATTGCTTAGTTTTTATTCTACCTTTTATCTTTCTTTGTCTTTGCATTTATCTCTATAATCAATCCATCTGGAATTTATGTGAGGCAAGGCTCTAGCTTGATGTTTTCTCCCCAAATACCAATCCAATTTTCTCAACAATTATTGAAAACTTCATCCATCCCTCATTGATATGTGAAACTTCTTTAGCATACTTTAAATTGTCATATTCTAGGGTCTTACTCAGTATTATATGTTCTAAAATAATGACCTATCAATTTTTGTGCCAGTATCAATCATTTTAGCATGAGTTTATAATACTCTTTGGTATTTTTTTTGTTTGAACCAAGATTCCTCTTATTGTTCTTTTTAAAAAATTCCAAGCTATTCTTGTTCATTTGCTTTTCCCAACAAACTTTAGAATTATTCTGTCAGGTGAACAAAAACTAGTTCTTATATACCTTTACTCTTTATATTTCAAGATGGCACTGGTTAACTCAAATGCCCTTTTACAGCTGGGAATAAATCTGCTGCTTCTTAATAGAACTGCTTCTCATAAGAGACTCCTCAACTTCACCCATGAATCTAGAGGACTGAACTTGTCCAATTTTATGTTCTATTTCTGGAAAACTGTTCAGATTTGAATGAACCTTTGCTAAAAATGATAGGGCCTTGGTGTATGCCTCTTCACATTCAACAGGGATGCACCTCACCCCTAGAAGCCTGACAGAGTCCCTCATTATCCCTCCCTCCTCAGTGGTGACTATTGCATGTGTAAAGGTTCTGCCTTCCCCAAACTGTATCAACCTGTCCTAGTAGACTCTCATTTCTCTAGGCCAACTATCCAAGAGCTTCACCAATATAAGTTTTAGTCACAACTTCCCTAGCATTACTTTACTTTCATGAGAGGTATCTTTTAACCTACAGTTAGTAAAAGCAATTGAGGAGTTTAGACTCCTAGCACTCAATCAGGCCATAGTTCAATGTTCCTCCTACCCAGTCTCTACCTGATATTGGTGGGCAATGCATTATGTAGGATAAATTAATCTTCATTTAAAGTTGAATTTTAAGTTTCCAACCAGATTTTATGTTAATCTTTAAAACTGTATTTTTCTATCATTTTGTCTTTTAAAAAGCATAGGAATTGGAAGTTGGAGTGACTTAGGTTCAAACTTTGCACTACCCCTTGCTAGCTATGTAAACTTTGAAAGTCACTTATCTGAGCCCATGTTTCCTCATGTATAAATGGAGATAAATAATACTTGCTTTTCAGCACTATTATGAGAATTAGTAGCATCATACACAAAGGGCTGACTTAGCACATTGCCAGGTACATAACATGTAATATTACAGAACCCGTTCTTATGGATTTTATGAAGATTGATCATTACTTTGTGCTTTAATAATGATCTTACATGGGTTACTGATTTATATAGGGCAGTTCCCCCCTACACTAAATGGCTCCAGATGATGCCTCTTCTTTTTGGGTTCTTAGGTCTTTTATTTTTTTTAAGTTATTTTTTATTTTTGGAGGAAGATTAGCCCTGAGCTAACATCTGCTGCCAATCCTCCTCTTTTTGGGGAGTAAGACTGGCCCTGAGATAACATCCATGCCCATCTTCCTCTATTTTATATGTGGAATGCCTACCACAGCATGGCTTGCCAAGCAGTGCCATGTCCGCACCCGGGATCTGAACCGGCGAACCCCAGGCCACGGAAGCGGAAGTGCGCACTTAACCACTGCACCACTGGGCCAACCCCATGGGTTCTGAGGTCTTCTTAAAATCTTTAAAATAATAAGACTATATCTTTTTCCCTGCTTTTAGGCAGTAGGGAATCGCTTACCATTGCTGTCACCAGGACTGATTCTAAGAATAGCTCCTACTCCCTATCTCACCTCCCTTGCAATTTTCCGCTTCTGATCTGTTGTATGCTGGGAAATCAGGTGACCGAATTGTCAAAAATGCATCTAAGTTAAGAATAAATAGGTCGAGCAGGAGGCTAAGGGTTTCTCTTCAGGGGAAGCATATAAAACCTATTAGATTATTAGAGCATAGTCTTTATGATAGCTATTATAGCTGGTCATAAGACATTTTTACTTCTTTTCTTTTTTTTTTTAGGAAGATTAGCCCTGAGCTAACATCTGCTGCCAATCCTCCTCTTTTTGCTGAGGAAGACTGGCCCTGAGCTAACATCCGTGCCCATCTTCCTCTACTTTATATGTGGGACACCTGCCACACCATGGCTGGACAAGTGGTGAGTAGGTCCACACCTGGGTTCTGAATGGGGGAACCCTGGGCCGCCAAAGCAGAACATGTGAACTTAACTGCTGCGCCACTGGGTCAGCCCCTGTAAGTCACCATTCTTAACATATATTAAGCATCTATTATGTGATATTGCCCCTGCATGCATTATCTCAATCCTCAAACAGCTCTGAGAAGTAAGAATTATTATACCCATTTATAGTGAGGAAATAGAAGCTCTAAAAGGCTAAAGTGACTTATCCAAGCTGAAAAGTGCCAAAGCCAGAATTCAAACTAAGGCCTGTCCAGTTTCAAAGCTCAATGCTCTATAAGCCTCTGGTGACTTGAAGGGATTGACTCTCTCTTTGCACAAAAACCTACTTCTTCTACGTCAGCAAATAACTGATGAGAAAGTGTAACAGAAAATAGAATACTATCTTGAATCCCAACAAGATGTATCAAACACCCAGGAATTAATTTAAAATGCAGAAGACCTCTATGGAAAAAAATGAACTCTACTAAGATATAAGGGAAGAGACCTGCATAAAGGGAGAGGTAAACTATGATCTTTGGATGGGAAGACTTAACATTATAAAGATGTCAACTCTCCCCAAATTAATCTATAAATTCATTCATTGACAAAAAATCCCAACAAGATTTTGTGGAAACAGGACTAATTATAAATTATATATGGAAGAATAAAGGCTCCTGTGGTTCAGAAATAGCTAGTACAAGTCTGAAACAAAAAAAAAAAACAAAGAGCAGAGATTTGCCCTAACTAATATTAAAGCAAATTACAAAGCCTTAATAATTGAAACAATGTGATCCTAGCAGGGGATCAAATATAGGCAATGGAACAAAACAGAATCCAGGAATGGACTCATGTATATATAGCTTGGTACAAAGGAGAGGTGGTAATATGAATCAATGGGAAAAGGAGATCATTTAATAAATGGACTTGGGAAAATTGGCTCATCATGTAGAGAAAATAAAATTAGATCTTTCTTATAGCATATACAGAATAAATACCCACTAAAGACCTGACATGGAAGGCAACATTATAAAACTATAAGAAAATGTAGAAAAATATCTTTGTGATCCAGGAGGAGGAAAGAATTTATTAAATAAGATCCCCAAAGCACACACCATAACAGTACAATTTGATGGGTTTGACAAAATTAAAATTAAATACTTCTTGGTTAGAGGTGAAGTGTACCAATATCTGCAATGCACTTGGAAACGAATCAAAAAGGATGGATAAATGGATAGCTAGAAATGGATAGATGGAGAGTTATATGAGACAAATAAGTATAGTAAAATGTTAATTGTAGAATATAAGTGGTGGTCATGTGGGTGTTCAGCATACTATTCTTCCAACTTTTCTATATGTATGAAGTTATGATAATAAAAGGGTGGTGAAAATCAAATACTTTTGTTCAACAAAGATATTGTATATAAAGTTTTAAAGAATTGTGACTGACTGGAAAAGATATTCGATATACACAGAGATATGGAAAAGATATTTGCTATATATGTGTATACACGCACACATATCTAACAAGAAACTTCTGTAATCAACAAGAAAAAGACAAGTAACCTAAAAGAAAATTTGCAAGATAAACAGGTAGTTCAGAGAATGAAAAAACAAATGGCTAATATGTATAAAACAGAAGCTCAATCTTGTGTGTAGTCAAAGAGATGCAAATTAAAATAAAAGATAATACTTGAAGCCCATTGGATGGGCAAAAATTAAGAAGTTATATGATAGCAGTACTGGCAATATTATGAAGAACTAGAAACCCTCATTCATTGTTCATAGGACTATAAATTAGTACAAATATAAGCTAGAGCAATTTGGCAATATTTGGTGAAAAACCTATATGCATATTTTACAGGATCCAATAATTCTACTCCTGAGTATTTACTTCAGATGAACTGACACAGAAACACAAAGAGACAGAGAGAGAGACATCTATGAAGATATTCCCTGCAGCACTGTTTGTAATACCCAAGAACTGGAAAGAACTATCAATCAATAAATGAAATACTGTGATATTAGTATGTGATGGAACATGATCCAGCATTCATGAGGAATGAATCATATGTGAATATGGATAGATCTCAAAAATAACACTGAGTGAAAAATGTAAGAAATAGAATGATATGTACAGCAAAATATTTTTCATGTTAAAAAAGGAAAAAAATATATACATATAAACACTATTGACAGTGCATGGATACATGTGTCTAAACAAATATATAGAAGATAGCTTGGAAGGACACACATAGAATATCCAAGAGTGGATAACTATGGGTAGAGAGGAGAAGGGAACTGGATCAGGAATAAAGACTGAAGGAGACAAAAACCAAATATAAAACCAAATATAAAAAGAGGTCATGCGTGGACTGATGATGACAGTAGATCATAAACCAAGGAGACTATCATAGCAATCAATTTCAGTGTTTCTGAAGTCTAAACAAAACATAAAATGAAAACTTGCCTACCCCAAAACACTGTAAGAATATTTACTTACAGTCTGAGAAAGACAAACACCAGATGATTTCACTCATATGTGGAATATAAACAAGTACTGGGACAAAGAAAACAGTTCAGTGGTTACCAGGGGAAGGAGGGTGAGGGGGTACAGGGAGTGCAGGGGAGCACCTATGTGGTGACAGTCAAGAAATAATGTACAGCTGAAATCTGACATTGATGTAAACTATTATGAACTCAATAAAACACACACACACACACACATTCACTTGCTTAAAGGAAATGTTTAAAAAGTAAAAGAGAAATGAACTGGTCATCTCCCTGTCACATGACTTACCGGAGAACACAGCACATGAGCAGCAGATGAGTGGGGACATTAGCTGGATTGAGCATACTGGGTGTGTCTGACTTCATACAGGCCAGGAAAGCCCGCATCCTTCTGTTCTTGTCCTCAACTGCTTTGCCTAGCCAGAGCTTCTTGAGGTTTGGGCAAGTCCATTCCCGAAATGTCAGTGCAGACACCAGCTCAGGGGTCTGAGGTGACTTCCCTTTATAGGCAGACCACTCTTTAAGGATCACTGAAGGAACTATAAAACAGAAAATGAGGAAAAACAGGCTCTAGAGACTTTCTGAGCATTTCTGCAGCTGGCCACAATTGACAGGATCCATCACATTTCAACATCTTTTTATTTTTTGTCACTATAATTTTTATTGTTAGCAGGAGAAACAGCAGGAGTAGTAAGCATTTTTTGGATGCTTCATTTGAGTTAAGTACTTTACACATAAATGTAAATTCCATTTATTCCTCAGAACAATCCTGAGACAGAAGTATTATGACTATATTATCACAAAACATAGTGCTCATTTTTGAGATGAAGAAACCAAGGCTCAATGTCACACAGTTCTTAATTACTTTAAAACACATTTCTTAAGTAGATGTACCAGGCTAGGCAAAGAAAGAAGTTCAAGGAGGAAATATGTGAATACCTGGCTTCATAACAGACTACAGGACACCCCAAAAGACTTTAAATAATTTCACAAAATTCTCAAAAATCAACATCTTTTAGATTTAGGAAGGTGTAACAGACAAGGAAAACACAGCTGCTGTCTACTTTTAGTGTATCTCAGGCTCCTGAGTTGTGGCTTCTTTCACTTAAGACGTCTAGCATCTACTCAAATACCCAAGCTAGAAACCTGGAAGTCATTCTAGAATCTTTGCTCTCCTTCACCTCCTACACATCTGGTTGTTCCCAAGGTCCTGATGATTCTATTACCTTATCAGCCCTTATATCTGTCCTCTTTTCTTCATCACACCAAATATTGTAGAAGTTCAGATCTCATCTTTCACCTGACAAGAGTCTCCAGAGTGTTGTCCCTGTCTTCATTGCGTCCGGTAGCCCTCACACCCAGGCTCCACAATCACTAGAGTGCTCTTTTTAGAAAACTTTTTAGTTTGAAATAATTATAGATTCACAGGAGTTGTAAAGATAGTAGAGAGAGGTCCTATGTATCCTTTACCCAGTTTTCCCCAATGGTTATGTCTAAAATAATTATAATACAATATCCAAGCTAGGAAATTGACAGTGGTATAATTGTGTATATAGTTCTCTGCCATGTTTAGATTTGTGTAACCACTACTGCAATCAAGATATAGAACTACTCCATAACCACAAAGATCTCCCTTCTGCTACCCCTTATATGGTCACACTCAACGTCCTCCAGCACTATCTGTAATTCCTGGCAACCACTAATCTGTTCTCCATCTCTATAATTTTGTCAATTTGAGAATGTTATATAAATGGAATCATACAGTATGTGACCTTTTGAGACTGGCGTTTTCACTCAGCATAATGCCTTTAAGATCCATTCATGTTGTTGCATGTATCAATAATTCATTCCTTTTTTTGTTGAGTAGTATTCCATGGTATGGATGTACCACAGTTTAACCACTCACCTTTTAAATGATGTTTGGGCTGTTTCCAGTTTGAGGCTCTTATGAATAAAGCTTTGTGTGCAACTTCCTGCATGAAAATAAGTCTTCATTTCTCTGGGATAAATGCCCAAAAGACTAAGTGCTGAGTTGTATGGTAAGTCTATTTTTAGTTTTGAAATGAATGGCCAAATTACTTCCCAGAGCAGGGGTACCCTTTTACATTCCCACCAGCAAATTTATGAGTGATCCAGTTTCTCCACATCCAATTCAGCATGTGGTATCCTCACCATTATTTTAGCCATTCTGATAGGTATGTGGTGATACTTCATTGTGGTTTTAATTTGCACTTCTCTAATGGCTAATGATGCTGAACATCTTTCCATGTCTTCATTTGCCATATGTAAATTTCTTCAGTGAAATGTCTGAGCACGTATTTTGATGATTTTCTAACTAGATTGTTTTTATAACGTTCAGTTTTGAGTTATTCATATATTTTAGATATTAATCTAGATATGTGGTACTTGTTCATCTACAGATGTCCAATTGATCTGGCACCATTTGTTAAAAAGACTAGCCTTCCTGCAATCAAGTGCTTCTGCAGCTTTGTCAAAAATCACTTGGCTGTACTTGTATGAGGCTATTTCTGGGTTCCCTATTAGGTTCCATTGATCTATGTGTTTACACCACTGCCAATACCACATAGTCTTAATTATAATAGCTACATGATAAATCTTGTAATCAGGTAAAGTGATTGCTCCCAATTTATTATTCTTTTTCAAAAATGTTTTAGCTATTCTAGTTCCTTTGTCTTTCCATATAAATATTAGAATAATCTTGTTTATATCTACAAAGAATCCTGCCAGGATTTGGATAGAAATTGTGTTAAATATGTGTATCAATTTGGAGAGGATTCTTTATTATGTTGAGTCTTCTAATTCATGGACATTTACGTAGGTCTCCATTGCTTTCTTCCATCAGCATTTTGTAATTTTCAGCATACAGATCCTGAGCATTTTTTGTTAAATTTATACCTACGTATTTCACTTTCTTTGGAGGGACTGTAAATGGTATTGCATTTTTTATTTCAGTTCCACATATTCCTTGTTAGTATAGAGAAATACAATTAAATTCTGTATGTTTATTTTATATCCTTCTAGGAGTTTTGTTGTAGATTCCTTGAGGTTTTCTACATAGACTATGTGTCATCTGCAATTAGGGACAGTTTTATTTCTTCTTTTCTGATCTGTATGCCTTCTATTTTGTTTTCTTGCCTTCCTGTGCTGGCTAGAACTTCCAGTACTATTGAAGAGCACTGGTAAGGGCGGACATCCTAGCCTTGTTCCTGATTTTAGGAGAAAAACATTCAGTCTTTCACGATTAAGTATAATGTTAGCTGTAGGATTTTTGTAGATGTTCTTTATCAAGCTGAAGTAATTCCCTGTATTCCTAGCTTTCTGAGTTTTTTAATCATGAATTGTCAAATTTTGTCAAATGTTTTCAGCATCCATTGAGATGATCATGTTATTTTTCTTATTTAGCCTGTTTATATGGTGGATTACATTGCTTGATTGTTCAAATATTGAACCACCCTTACAACCATGTAATAAACCCTACTTGGCCATGGTGTATAATTCTTTTTATATGTTGCTGAATTCTATTGACTAATGTTTTGTTAAGAATTTTTACATCAATACTGATGAGGGATATCAGTCTGAAGAGTTGTTTTATGTACTCTCTATATCTGATTTTAATATTGGGGCAATACTGGCTTCATAGAATGAGTTGGGAAGTGTTCTCTCTTCTGTTTCTGAAAAGGACTGTGTAGAATTGATGTTAATTCTTTGTTAAATATTTGGGAGAATTCTCGAGTGAAACCAATTGAGTCAGATTCCTTTTTAGGGAAGTTTTAAATTAAATTTCATTAATATTTATAGGGATATTCAAATTATCTATTTTATATTAGATGAGTTGTGGTAGTCTGTATATTTTGAGAAATTGGTCTATTTTGTCTAAGTTGTCAAATTTATGTAGAGCTGTTTACAGTATTCCCATACAATCCTTTTGATGTCTGCAGGCTCTGTGGTGATATTCTGTCCTTCTTTTTTTTCTTCCTTTATTGAAGTATAGTTGACATACATTATGTCAGTTTCAAGTGTACAACATCATGATTCTACATTTATATACATTATGAAATGATCACCACAATAAGTCTAGTAACCATCTATCGCCATACACAGTTATTACAATATTACTGATTATATTCCCTATGCTGTACATTATATATCTGTAACTTACTTATTTTATAACTGAACGTTTGTACCTCTTAATCCCTTTCACCTATTTTGCCCAACCCCCCACCCCACTCCCCTCTGGCAACCACCAGTTTTTTCTCTGTATCTATGAATCTATTTCTGTTTTGTTTGTTCATTTGTTTTGTTTTTTAGATTTCACATATAAGTAAAATTATACAGTATTTGTCTTCCTCTGACTTATTTCGCTTAGCATAATGCCTTCTAGGTCCATCCATGATGTCACAAATGGCAAGATTTCATTCTTTTTTGTGGCTAATAGTCCATTGTATATATAAATACATCTTTTTTTTTTTTTTTGAGGGAGATTAGCCCTGAGCTAACATCTGCTGCCAATCCTCCTCGTTTTGCTGAGGAAGGCTGGCCCTGAGCTAACATCCATGCCCATCTTCCTCTACTTTATATGTGGGATGTCTGCCACAGCATGGCTTGCCAAGCGGAGCTACGTCCGCACTCGGGATCCGAACCAGTGAACCCTGGGCCACCGAAGCGGAACATGCGCACTTAACCGCTGTGCCACCAGGTCGGCCCCTATATACATCTTCTTTATCCATTCATCTATCAATGGACACTTAGGTTGCTTCCACATCTTGGCTATTGCAAATAATGTTGCAACAAATATAGGGGTGCATATACCTTTTCAAATTAGTGTTTTTGTTTTCTTTGGGTAAATACTCAGAAGTGGAATTGCTGGATCATATGGTAGTTTTATTCTTAATTTTTTGAAGAACCTCCATACTGTTTTCCATAGTGGCTGCACCAATTTACATTCCCACCAACAGTGCAGGAGGGTTCCCTTTTCTCCACATCCTTACCAACACTTGTTATCGCTTGTCTTTTTGATAACAGCCATTCTGACAGGTGTGAGGTGATAACTCATTATGGATGTTAGTAATTTGCCTCTTCTCTATTTTTTTCTTTCTTGCTAGAAGATTGTCGATTTTATTGTTCTTTTCAAAGAACCATGTTTTTGTTCTATTGATTTTTCTCTATTGTTTTTCTGTTTTCAATTTCATTGATTTCTGCTCTTGCCTTTGTTATTTCCTCCTTTTGGTTTGTCATGGGTTTAGCTTTCTCCTCTTCTTGTTTCTTGAGGTAAAAGTTTAGATGGCTGATTAGAGACTTTTTGTCTTTAATGTGAGCATTTAGTGCTATAAATTTCTCTCTCAGCAATTATTTAGCTCCATCTCACGAATTTTAATATGCTGTGTTTTTATTTTCATTTAGTTCCATATATTTCTTTCTTTCCCTTGAGACTTCCTCTTTGACCCATGCATTATATACAAGTACTTTGTTATTTTCCAAGTATTTGTAGATTTTCCTGTTATCTTTCTGTTGTTGATTTCTAGTTTGATTCCATAGTGGTCTGAGAATATACTTTGTATGATTTCAATTCTTTTAAATTTACTGAAGTTTGTTTTATGGTCCCGGATATGATCTATCATGGCACATGTTCTGTAGGCCTGTGAAAAAAAAGTGTATTGTGCTCTCGTGAGTTCTCTAAGAGTTAATTAGATCCTATTCATTGATGGTGTTGTTGAGTTCTACATTCTTGCTGATTTTCTGTCTAGTTCTTATACCCATTATTGAGAGGGGACTTGAAGTCTCTAATTATAATTGTGAATATGTCTATTTCTCATTAAGTTCTATCAGTTGCTACATCATATACTTTGTGGCTCTTTTGTTTGGTGATACATATTTAGGATTGCTATGTCTTCTTGGTGGATTGACCAATATGTAATGTCCCTCTCTGTCTCTGGTAATGTTTTTGCTCGGAAGTCTACTTTATGTTGCATTAATATAGCCATTCCCCCTTTCTTTTGATTAATATTTTCATGGTATACCATTTTTCATCCTTTTACTTTCAACCTACCTATATCATTTATATTTGAAGTGAATTTTTTTTAGACAGCATATAGTTGGGTCATGTTTTTTATCCAGCCTGTCAATCTCTGTATTTTAATTGGCATAGTTAGACTACTTACATTTAATGTAATTATTGATATGTTAGTGCTTAAGTCTGTCATTTTTTTTTCTGCTTGTTCTCGCTGTTTTTCATATCTCTGCTTTCTTATTTTTCCCTTCCTATGGGTTACTTGAACTTATTTTAGAATTTCATTTTGATTTATCTGTAGTGTTTTTGAGTGTATCTCTTTGTATAGCTTTTTCAGTGCATTTTATAGGTATTACATTATATATACATAACTTATCACAGTCTACTGGTGTTGACATTTTACCAGTTCAAGGGAAGTGTAGAAATGTGACCTTTGTTATGTCCCTTTACCCTCCCCCATTTATAATTGTCTTAAACATTCTCTCTACAGACATTGAAAACCACACTAAACAGTGTCATAGTTTTTGCTTCAATTGTGAAGCATAATTTGGAAAACTCAAGAGAAGAAGGAAAGTCTACTGTATTTATCAATATTTTTGTTCTTTCTATTGTTTTTTCCTCCCTCCTGAAGTTCCAAGATTCCTCCTTTTATCATTTCCTTTCTGTGTAGAGAACTATCTTAGGGTAGGTCTGCTTGTGAAAAATTATCCTAATTTTCCTTCATTTGAGAATTTCTTGATTCCCTCTTCATTCCTGGAGGATATTTTTGTTTGATAGAATTCTGAGTTGACAATTCTTTTTTTCCAGCTCTTGAAAATATTATGCTACTTCCCTCTGGACTCCACGGCTTCTTATGAGAGGATAGCTGTTATTTGTATTATTTTTCCCCTATAGGTAAAGCATTGTTTCTCCCTGGCTGCTTTCAATAATTTTTCTGTCTTTAGTTTTCAAAGGTTTGACCATGATATACCTTGGCATGGGTTTCTTTGGGCTTACACTGTTTATAATTCACCCAGCTTTTTGAATCTGTGGGCTTACATCTTTTGCCAAATTTGGGACTATTCCAGCCATTATTTCTTTGAATACTTTTATAGTCCCACCCTGTTACTCTTCTCCTTCTGGGACTCTGATTACACAAATATTAGATTTTTTGTTACAGTTCCACTGGTCCCTGTTCATTTTTTCAGTCTATTTTCTCTCTGTTATTCAGATTGGGTAATTTCTATTCTTCTGTCCCCAAGTTCACTGATTATTTCATCTGCTGTCTCCAATCTTCTGTTTAACCCATCTATTGAGTATTTTATTTCAGTTATTGTGTTTTTTAGTTCTTAATTTCCATGTGTTATTTATGTCTTCTATTTCTTTGCTAAGACTTTCTATTTTTAATTTGTATCAAGCATGTTCAGAATCGTTTGTCAAAGCATTTTTATGATGACTGCTTTAAAATCCTTGTTAGGTAATTCAAACATCTGTGTCATCTTAATGTTGGCATCTATTGATCTTCTTTCCTCAGTCAGTTTGAGATCTCAGTTTGAAATCTTTCTGGTTCTTGGTATAATGAAGGATTTTAAGTTGAAACCTGGACATTTGGGGTATTATTTTAAAGACTCTGGATCTTATGTAAATCTTGTGTTTTAGCAGGTCTTTTTCTGACATCACTCTAGTGGGTGAAGACTCCTCACTTGGTATTGTCTGACACCTCCCCAGCAGGGGCAAGTGAGGCACCTTGTTACAGTCTGGCAAGAGTAGAAGTCTAGGCTCTTCATTCAGCCTTTGCTGGTGGGGATATAGGTGGGCCACAGTTTTTCTGTGATGTTTGCCTGGAGTAGAGTGGTTATTATCTAAAAATTTTCTGCTTGCTAGGTTGTTCCTTTTGGGTCCTTTGGCTAGAAAGAAGAGGCTTTTCTTGGGGTTTTTTTTTTAGTATCACAATATTTTATAGCAATAGAAGGTAGCTGGAAATACTACTTGCTAACACAGACATTATGATACACAACCTCTGGGGGAGGAGTTAACAGGGAGAGTGTAGCAGAGGCCACTAGTTTAGACAGAGTCTTTCAATGGTCTGTTGAATTGATTGGATCTGCTGCTTCAGCTGTGAGCCTTCTCTGATGGTGACAGAACAGGCAATGAGAGGCCTAGAGATCTCACAGGTCCAACCCAGGGCCTGCTTGGAGTGCACAAACACAAAGGGCACATTCTTGTCTTCACACAGCAGCAGGAGGTGCAGGATGATCTCCAGGGGCTTGGTGTCTGCACCCATCACAATGAACTCGAGGATGCCTCTGTTGAGGGTTTCAGTGGCTTCACTGGCTCCTTTCTGAAGTTGCTTGTAGTTAACAAGACTCCTGAACAAGGTCCAATAGTTTCTTGGTGAGGTGGGCATCTGTGACCAGGTAGGCCTTCAGATTTACATCAGCCTCAGTCATGGCTGCGGTTCTGCAGTCTCACCACCCTTGGAGCACAGCTGATGTCAGAACACAAGTGCTTGCCTTGGCCTCTTGGGGCTTTTATCGGTCTGCACCTGTTGGTGTTTCTGGGCCGCCAGCTTGTCCCACACCCAGTCTGCGATATATGAGGCAAAAAGAAAACCCAGGGAACTGACTCACCTCTGTGTCATTTCTTGGATCCCAAGGTCCTTAGGTAGTCTGCCTTCTTCTCTTCATGTTCTAGAGTGTCTTGTGATTCTTTTATATATCATATCCTGGGCTTTTAGTTGTATTTAGCAGGAGGAATAGGGAAAAGTATATTTACTTCATCTTCCCAGAAGCAGAAATCTAGAGGGTTCTTTTGAACACACTAATTTGACCATGTCACTGCAGCTTAAAACATCTCAACGGTTCCAACTACCTACAGGATCAAATCCCAAAACAAAACCTCACTGAGGAGGAAACACTGTGTCAGATATACTTCTACATTCCCAAAGTCCAACATGGTTCTTATAAATAGTAATCACTCTGAATGCTTAATGATTAAAGAACTGGGGCTTAAGTTAATGCATTTTCCATATCAATATGTATTCTAGTGAATTATGCATTTTCCTAAAGACTGCTCCATAACCAAAAGTATGATGTGCTTACACAGACATTTTTGCTCTATGTCAAGCTATGAGAGAACTGTCAAAGCCAGAACTACACTTACCTTCCACAGGCAGCCGCCGTCGTATGGCCAGGCGTTCCATTTTCCGCTGTGTCTCTGCCAGACTGAAAAGGACCCCATATACATATTGACGAGCTGACCGGAACAGGAGAGCAGCTGGAGGCAGCTCCATGTTACACTCATCTTCAATACATACAGGGATCTTAATCTCACCCTAAGAAGAAAATGGTTCAGGGGAAAGAAGAAAATAAGTTACCTCAAGGTTTGGAATTGAGCTGAGAAGAACCAGTAGTGAACTGTAGCCTCTGTAGCCTAGCTGCTAAATTTTCTACTTGTATTCAGACAGAGTTTCAGACTAAAAAGAAGCTGTAACAAGCCCAGCTGACCATAGCCAGCTCAAAAGCTATGTTCTATTTTTAAAGTCTCTGCTATGACTGACTATAGCTGACTAAACGGGCAAAGTCTATCTTAGACATTTTGGTGGGGATGGATTTATATGGTAATACTGATGGAGAACAGCTCTGGAGAAGCAGAGGAGGAGGTAAGTAACAAGGGCATAAAGCCTCTTCTTAGATTATGTCCATCCCTAGACCAGAGTCCACGAACTTGGTGCATTATCTTCTCCGAAATCTCACGATCACATTTCTCTTCTCAAGGCCTCATTTACTGCACAGTCCCATCTCCCTGTTGGTCTTGCCTCACCTGAGGCCCTTATACAATGAGGGGTCCCAGTACACTTGGTCTGCTTTTATCTGCCTTCAGACACTAATGATCAGAATTTTCTCTGGTAATTTACGGTTCTAGGAAGTGTGAAGTATAGTGTTAAGAGCAGGGAGATAGGTGCTAATGTGCTCTCTCACCTTAGTGAGGACATGGTAGATATATGGGTACATAAGACCCCTTCGGTGTCTGTGTTCAGCAACTCGCAAGACTTCTGGAGCTACTGGAGGTAAGGGTGGAATGGTAATGTCCATGTGGTTCCTTGTAGACATAGACAGCAGAGATGGGATGTGGGGTTCACCATCACCCAGGCTGGCATCTGAAACTCCAGCATCAATGGGCTGTACCCAGGACCCTCTGTCACCACTTGGATCCTCCCACCCAGGCTGCTGCTGAAGTGTTTCTGTGATGTGACTAAAAAATCGAGAAAGACAATGCAGAAGAGAAAAAGGAGGTTGATAAAGATATTCCAACTCAAGATGTCTGTTCTGATCCCAAGGAATCTTACAAATGCTCTGGAAGTCAGGACACTAGGTTAGCATTGGACCTGATTTTCCTCTCAGTGGCCATCACTGCTCTCCTGGGTTCTTTCATCTGACACAAATCAAAGGGATCAAAAGTCATGGGAACCATTCAGAATCCTTTACACCTTGTAAAAGGCCATATTTAGAGTCTGCTTATGTTCTAAGAGTGTATTACAATTGAAACCTCAAAGCAGCTCTGTTTCCCAGGAATAATCTGCTTGGAGTAATAATCTAAGAACAAATGAGCTAGTATGAAATTCTACTGTTTTAATCCTCAGAACCCTGTTTTAGTTGCTAAGCATTAGTTACAAAGTTATTTAGTTACTACTCAACTGTTTTAATACTTCAACTTTATATAAATTACTTTCATTTGTTTTTACGTTCAATCTACTCCCCTCCCAAATTGAGAAATGACAGCCATGATATGTAGCACAACTATACCAGGGCTTCCCTAACCAGCCGCTATGCTTCCTTTTACCTCAGTGGTCTGGCTAGCTGAAAATTACCACCTGTACAAGTCAAAATGAGCACGAATTGGCCAAGCATAGAGAGAAATTTCCTACTTTGCTTAAAAGCAAAGAGCCACAGAGAAAAGCCAGAAACATACCCTTCCTCACACCCCTACCGAGGTACCAGCAAAAGAATACAGATGCTTCAGAAGTCTGTTCTGTTGGGTGCCTATACAGATACTTACTCAGAGCTGGCTCCATTTGGTTCATCACCATCAGAGGAAGAGGAGTGGGAAGAGTCTGGTCCCAAAGGAGGTGAGGCTTTGGAAGTCAGGTAATTGGGAAACTGAGATGCAGAGGAGTCATAAGAGACAGCCCAATTGGCAAAGGGGCTGTCCTGCAGCACAGGATCCTCAGAAAAAGCATGGGATTCCCCCAAAGCATGGGAGGAGAAGAGAAGAGAGGAGTTGGGTCCCACTGGGAATGGTGGTGGATATTTCATTTTCTGGGGCACATGGTGAGAAAACTAAAGGATAAAAACAGACAGAAAAGCTATTTAACATTTTACCAGGCTCCAAGACGGTTCCTTCAGAAGTTGTAACATAGTGGATGATGCCAGTAGCAGGGATAGTTGGGATACAAAGAATCTACTGAGAATAACAAGAAATAATTCTAACAGTGATGTATGGACAGAATTCTCCAGAGGCAGGACAATGGATCAATCCATGTCTCCTAGAACCATTCTTTGACATTAGCTAATCCATCTTCACAATGCCCTAGTGGTTACTGATTTGGATACTTTCTTTACATAGTCTGCCAGCCTCAAGATGAGAATGTGACATAGGTGTATATAGCCTTGACATTCTGATAACATTGAATCACTCTAATTCCTTAACTCATATTACAAAAGTCAGGAAGCAGTCTGAGTCTAATGCTAACAAATAGTCTCAGCCCTCTTAAAAGATATTACCATAGGCTTTCCAGCAGAGATAGTGCCCATCTGATTTCGTGGAAGGGGAGGATTTCCAAGCCGATTATTCCGAAAACCTGAAGCCAAGAGAAAGGGCTATACTTCAGCCAATCCTAATAATTCTACCGTGTTACATTCTGCTAACCCCGCATCACCTGAAAAATTATTATTAACAAATAAGTTACAATTTATTGAACAGTAACTATGTGCCATGCCAAGAACCTTACATAAATTATTTCGTCTGATAACAACCCTATAAAGTAGGTATCATGAGCCACATTTCATGCAAATGTGACTTGCCAAGATCACACAGCTAGTAAGCAGGAGAGGTGGAATTCAGACTCAGGCCTGACGCCAAAGACAGGGCTATTTTACATATACCAGGCCACAATGGAGGTTAGCCTCAAAAGAAGCCCAATTTAAGGAAATGGCATTGGACCCCATCTATAAACTCAAGAAATCAGGACCCTGTCTCATGTAACCTGTCTTATTACATGGAAATCAACAGAAGAATGTCTACCAAACAGGAATGACTTCTAGGAGAATACAAACAAATGATTCCACTCTGGCCCAGGAGTTCCTGAGTAACTTAGTTTCCCCTATGGACAGAGCAGCTCAGGGGCAGACGGAAGCCTTACCTAGAAAGGAAGAGGGACCCACTGGCAGCGAAGAGAGTTTGGTTGTGACTGAATAGTACTCAACCGCTTTCTTGAATCGCTCTATTTTATCTTCTGTTCTGGACTGGATGTTGGAACGTCAGATGTTCAGAAGAAGAAACAACATAAGAGTGTTTTTATCATACAATTCATAATTTGAGAGTCAAAACAGTAGCAGAAATGAAATATTTAAAGAAACCCAAGAGAGCAATTTTTCAGAAAAGATTACATAGGGAGAAAGCATTATAGAACATAAAATCTGGAATACTTAGAAAAAATTGAGTTTAAAAATAAATAAATAAAGTTTACTTATATTTTGTGCTATTCTAAAATGGTCACATGATCATTAGAAAAAATACGTAAGGATAGGAAAAAAAATTACATAGTAGTACCACGCAAAGATATTTTGGTTATTTCCTTCCAGTATTCTTTAAAATAAAATTTTTTGGGGAGAAGTATTGCTGGTCTATTTTAATACACATATTATTCTATAGTTAATACCATATTCTATGTACAATTTTGTATCCTGCCTTTATTATACTATAAGAAAACTCTGAATGGCTGTACATTTTACCACTATAAATATATACGTACCTATTTCCTTAATACCTGACATTTAGGTTATTTCTCACATTTGGCTATTATAAGGTATGCAGCAAAGAACATATAGGTACATATAAGTTATTTCTGGATTTCAGATTACATCCTTAGGAAAATGTCCCAAAAGTGGAATTATTGGTTCAAAAGGTATGAACATTAAAACCAAAAGCACTTAAACATATACAAAAACCACAATGTGACATCACTATTATATCTACCATAATGGTTAAAATCGAAGATTATAAATATCAAGCACTGGCAAGGATATGGAGCAACTGGAATTCCAGTACATTGCTGGTGGAAACGTATATTGGTACAGTTTGGAAAACAGTTTGCCAACTTCTTGTAAAGTTAAACATATTTACCATATGACACAGCAATCCCACTCCTAATATTTACCCAGGAGAAATGAGTACATATTTTCGCCAAAAGATATGAACAAGAATGCTAACAACAGCTTTATTCATAACAGCCTCAAAGGCTTTATTCATAATAGCCTCAAACTGGAAATAACTCAAATGGATATCAACAGAAGAATGGATAAATTGTGGTATACTATACAGTAATAAAAAAAGAACAAAGTACTGATACATGCAACAATATGGTAAATCTGAAAGACATTATACTGAGTGAAAGAAGAGAAACACAAAAGAGTACATATAAAGTTCAAGCAGAAGCAAAACTAATCTATGGCAACAGAAGTAAAAATACTGTTCACTCCATGTGGTTGACGTTGAGAAGAGGCTTTTCCTTATCAAGCCTTTTCCAATGTAATTCAAAAATTCTCTTGAATATTATTTTATGACCTTCACAGTATTTCATCAAATGGAATATAAGATATTAAGTCATTTCTAATTTCTGATTATAAATAATGCTCAGATAAGCATATTTTTATGTAAGTTTCTTGGGTCCTTTCACAGGGCATATTTTTAGAAGTAGAATTACTAGGTCAAAGGATATGGTCATTCTCATAGACTCTTGACATATGATACTAAATCTCTTTCCAAAACAGATGTCTCAAGTTATATTCTCCTCATCAATGCAGGAGAGTGCCCAATTCATCATTTAGCCCCAATGTTAATTATTTTCTACAAAGAAATCATCTCCTAACTATAACTAACATTTGTTTCTTATAGATAAATTAAAATATATAATCAAAATCAGGAACATTTAAAACATTTATAATCTCATCTCTCAGCACATGTAATTGTTAACACTCCAGGATCTATATATAGCATTCCAGATCTCTTTATTTACATGCGTGCAGGCAAAGAAACACAGAAATCAAAATCTCCAGGTCCTCCAGCCTCACTTAGAAACAAAATAGCTCTGCTTTCTCAAAAACTTGGACTTAATATAATTGTTTGAAAAAAGGGTTCCAAATCTAAAGAATGTTTGCAAATTACTGACTTACAGAATGATATCTACAGGGTTGAGTAATGTTCCATTGTATCAAGGGTCCATCATTTACGTATTCATTATTATTTCCTTATTATATTTAATAACACACATAATAATTGAAAACAATCTCCTAAAAGATATAAGCTATACATGGAGTCTTCCTTAATATCTCCACCTCTGCATCCACTCTCCTCCCCACTGTTACCAGTTTGGTATATGTCCTGTCATAACTTTTGCTGTGTTTATATATACATATGTATGCACACTAATACGGTTTTGCTTTTCTCACATAACTGGAATCATATCATCACATTGTTTTTCAACTTCTTTTTTGCACTTAACAATATGTCTTGTAAACTATTCAGTGTCAGTGAGAATAGATCTATGACCCAATCCCCTGAAATACTGAATTACGTATACTTCCCTCAATGCACCACTCTGTTCTAAGCCCTGACAGGGAAACATTTACTCTCTCTTCAAGGGGCACTTCTATGAAACCTTTACAGTGTTTTTTCCTTTGTTGTACTTATTTACTTGCTTCCTCCTCATTTAAGCTCAAGTTCTGTGAGGACAAAGAATAGTTTAATCATGTTTATATCCTAGTGTCTAGCATGGGACCTTGTCTATAGAAGTTCATTCAGTATTTGATATATGATTGTATTTAATAAAGTCCTACTCTTCTTTTATAGCTTCACAGAGGCCTCAGGTAGCAGAGTAGAACTCAACACTTTGATGTTATTACCTAGTAGTTTTTGTATGTCTGTTTAGAAGAGTTCTCCTCGTAATTCTACAACTGTCAAAAATGATGTTTATAAAAATTATACAGCAACAATGAAAAATGGTTTAAGACACAATGTTAAGTGAAAAAAGATTAATTTTTTTTTGAGGAAGATTAGCCCTGAGCTAATTGCTGCCAATCCTCCTCTTTTCACTGAGGAAGACTGGCCCTGAGCTAACATCTGTGCCCATCTTCCTCTACTTTATACGTGGGATGACTACCACAGCATGGCGTGCCAAGCGGTGCCATGTCCACACCCGGGATCTGAACCGGCAAACCCCGGGCCGCCAAAGCAGAACATGCGCACTTAACCACTGCGCCACTGGGCTGGCCCCTAAAATTTTTTACATTGAGATGACTGCCACATCAAAATGCACATATAAAGGAGACTAAGAAACACTGTAAAATATTTATTGGGGAATTAGGAGCAAAGTCTCTATTTTTTTGTTCTTTTTTTTTAGTGAAAGGGGGGAATCTTTGTTATTAAGAATAGTCATTACCCAAGTTCCAAAATTCATGAAGCTACATAGGGAGCAAAAGTTATAACATTAAAAATATTCATCACTCAGGTTATTTCTATTTTTAATTTTTTTCTTTTTTTTGGTGAGGAATATTGGCCCTTAGCTAACATCTGTCGCCAATCTTCCTCTTTTTCCTTGAGGAAGATTGTTGCTGAGCTAACATCTGTGCCAATCTTCCTCTATTTTATGTGTCATGCCACCACAGCATGGCTTGTCAAGTGGTGCTGGGTCCACAATCGGGATCCAAACCTGCAAACCTAACCACCTCGCACCGGGCTGGCCCCTATTTTTAATTTTTTAAGAAATCTCCATACTATTTTCCATAGTGGCTACACAAGTTTGCATTCCTACCAGCAGTATATGAGGGTTGCCTTTGCCCCACAACCTCTCCAACATTTGCTATTTTTTGTCATGGTAATTATAGCCATTCTGACAGCTGTGAGGTGATATCTCACTGTAGTTTTGATTTGTATTTCTCTAATAATTAGTGATGTTGAATATCTTTTCAAGTGTCTGTTGGCCATGTGTATTTCTTCTTTGGAAAAATGTCTGTTCAGATCCTCCACCCATTTTTTGTTTGGGTTGCTTGTTTTTGTCTTGTTGAGTTGTATGAGTTCTTTATATATTTTGGAGAGTAACCTCTTATTGGCTATATGAGGACTTGAAATCACAATTCAAAGAGATTTATGCACTCTTGTGTTCATGGCAGCATTATTCACAACAGCCAAGATGCAAAAGCAACCCAAGTGCCCTCCAACTGATGAATGGATAAGGGGATAAAGAAGATGTGGGGTGTGTGTATATACATATATACACATACAATGGAATACTGCTCAGCCATAAAAAAGACAAAATCGTCCCATTTTCAGCAACATGGATAGACCTTGAGGGTATGATATTAAGCAAAATAAGCCAGACAGAGAAAGAAGGACAAACACTGCCTGATTTCACTCATATGTGGAAGACAAACAAATACATGGATAAAGAGAACAGATTAGTGGTTACCAGAGGGGAAGGGGGTTGGGGGGTGGGTGAAAGGGGTAAAGGGGCACACATGTATGGTGAGAGATAAAAATTAGACTATTGGTGGTGAGCACGAAGCAGTCTACACAGAAACTGATAAATAATAATGTACACCTGAAATTACACAATGTTATAACCTTATTATAACCCATTATGACCTTAATAAAATAATGGGAAAAAATTCATCACTGAACTGAGCACTTATAAGATTTTTCCTCTGTCTACATACAATGGAAAATTATTCAGCCTTAAAAAGGAAGGAAATTCTAACACATGCTACAACATGAACGAGGCTTGAGGATATTATGCTAAGTGAAATAAGCCAGTTGCAAAAAGACAAATACTGTATGATTCCATTTATATGAGGTACCTAAAGTAGTCAAAATCATAGCGAAAGAAAATAGAATGGTTGCCAGGGGCTGGGGAGAAGGGAAAATGGGGAGTTATCATTTAATGGGTATAGAGTTTCAGTTTTTTTTTTTTTTTTTTTAAGATTTTATTTTTTCCTTTTTCTCCCCAAAGCCCCCCGGTACATAGTTGTGTATTCTTTGTTGTGGGTTCTTCCAGTTGTGGCATGTGGGACGCTGCCTCAGCGTGGTCTGATGAGCAGTACCATGTCCGCGCCCAGGATTCGAACTAACGAAACACTGGGCTGCCTGCTGCGGAGTGCGTGAACTTAACCACTCGGCCACGGGGCCAGCCCCTAGAGTTTCAGTTTTACAAGATGAAAAGAGTTAAAGAGATGGATGATGGTGATGGTTGCACAACATTATGAATGTATTTAATACCACTGAACTATATACTTAAAAATAGCTAAGATGGTAAATTTTATGTTATGTGTATTTTACGACAATAAAAAAAATTGCAAGGAAAATTCATTATCCATCAAAACAGTATCCCTTACTTAACATTAGTATCTCTCCCTACTGAACATGTTGATTTCTTTCTTTGTAGGTCAATCTCTTCCTAATTGTCTGATGCAAACAGCTGAAAGTACAATGCAAATCAACAAAGTGAATAAGCAAAAATGTCATAAGGATCAGCATTTCCTAAAGACAAAGAAAATGGTGAAGGACTACTCACATCATATTGGAAGCTTCAGATAAATGAGGATCTAATGCAGTTAGTATTCAACAATGGTGGAAGAGAGAATTATGAAAAATGATGGAAGGAAATGGACTTGAAAAGAGAATTATTTGAATATCAAAAGAATGTAAGCCTTTTGGAGAAATAAAGCCCAAGTATACTTTTTATAAAAAACAACCCCCTTTATGATTATGCTAGAAAGTTAAAACATGAAGTAACAGATGTTGGATTGTGCTATCACAAATTTTTTTTAGGGAAAATTATGTCCCCAAAACCAAACACTGATTTCATTCTTTATTCATTAAAAAAAAAATCTATAGAGAGGTTTCCTTTCTGGATAAGATGGAGTAAACACATGCTAGCTTGTTCCCACTGAAGGTAGTTATAAAAACCAGGAGAAGCTATTTGAGGACTCTGAAAAATAAAGAGTAGCAAGAGGAATGGGGAAGAAGACCAGAATTCAAATACTACTGAACCACAGGTGAGTTTAGCATTTCTTTTTCCTCCAGTATCCCCCGGTGTGGACAAAATGCAGCCTGGAACCTGGAAGCATCCATTAATGTGGACAGAGAGAATTCCAGGGATGATCCTAGTCTAGTTCTGACTGGAAGAGTTAAGACAGGGGTCTCTGAAAACTCAAGAAAGTCTATAGAAACCCTCATTTTTCTTCCTTTTTCTTTTTTTCTGTTCTCATGTGTGCCAGCCTGAAGCAAATCTGTGGTGGCAGCAGTGGTAGTTGGGGAATAGTAGGAAATTAAAACTCTGAATGCCAGGAACCTTCCTCTCCAACCAGAGGAGCAGTGGCTCCAAGAGGGTGGGGTGAGCCTCTGATGCTTTTTCTCTCTCTCTGTCCTCCTGCTACTTGGCTCCTGACACTGAAAATGAGTGGCCCAATGAACAGGGAAGTACTGAAGAGATCGTAGAGAGGGAACAGTTCAAGAAGCAACACGATGAAGTTGTTTAAGAACTCCTGGGCTCACCCTGAGCTACACAAGTATGGATCTGACACTAAACAGCACTAAACACTAAACTAGAGACTGAGAACTGAAGAGATAGACCACTATCCAAGTCCCAGACTGGCCAACAGGTGGCGTACACATGGGACTAATCCAAACAGGTTTGCAAAGGCTTTGAAAATTGCACTGACACTGAAACCACAGCCCACAGAAGACCACTTGTGGTCTGAATCTAAATGGGTCAACTGCCTCTTAAAACTATCAACATTCCTCATTATATTGAAACAAGACCAAAAATCCCATAATATTCAAAATGTCCAAGATCCAATCCAAAATTACTTGGTTTGGGCAGAACCAGTAACAACCTAACTTGCATGGAAAAATTCAATCAATATATGACAATGCTGAGGTGACACATGTTGGAAATATCTGACAAAGACTTTAGAGAAGCTTTATAAAAATGCTTGAAAGTAAGGGGAACACTTTTGAAACAAACAGAAAGATAGAAAGTTTCAGCAAAGAAACATAATACATAAAGAAGAACCAAATGGAAATTTTAGAACTTAAAAATACAATAACCAAAATGTTTTAAAAAACTCATTGGATGGGCTCTACAGCAGAGTAGAGATGACCAAGCAAAGAGTCAATGAAGTCGATGATAAATTAAAAGAAATTATCCTGCGTGATCTACAGCTATACCACCCTGAATGCACTTGATCTCATCTGATCTTGGAAGCTAAGCAGCGTCAGGCCTGGTGAGTACTTAGATGGGAGAACTTATCCAGTGTGAAAAACAGACAGAAAAGTAATTTTTTAAAAAACACAGAGCCTCATAGGTCTATGGGATAACACCAAAAGGTCTAGCGTTGGTGCCATTGTAGTCATGGAAGGAAAGGAAAATGTGGAACAGAAAGTGTATTTGAAGAAACAATAGCCGAAAACTTTGCAAATTTAGTGAAAGACATACTTAGAAATTCAAGAAGCTCGGCAAACTGTAAACAGAATAAATTGAAAGAAATCCATGTGAGACACATCATTGGCAAATTGTACCAAATAACTAAAGAAAAAAAACCCACCAATCCTACACAATATCTTTGAAAAAAACAGAACAGGAAGGAACACTTGCCAACTCATTTTATGAGTCCAGCATTACTCTGAAATCAAAACCAGACAGAGACAGCACAAAAAAAACTACAGACCAATATCCCTCGTGAAAATAAATGTAAAAATACTCAGTGAAATACTAGTAATTTAAATCTAGCAATTTAAAAAGGAATAATACACCTTGACCACATCCTGGAAATGCAAGGATGGTTCAATATCCAAAAATCAATGGACTAAAGAAAAACCACATGATTCTATCAACAGATGTAAAAAATCTATTTAACAAAATATACCATCCATTAATGATAAAAATTCTCAGTAAAGTAGGAGTAGAAGAGAACTTCCTCAAACTTATAAAGTGCATCTACAAAACCTATAGCTAATATCATGCTTAATACTGAATGCTCTTCCAAAAGATCAGGAGCAAGACAAGGATATCCTCTCTCAGCACTCCTATTCAACATTGTTTGGAAATCCCAGACAGTGCAGTAAATCAAGAATAAAAAGGCACACAAACTGGAAAAGAAAGAAAGAAAACAGTCCCTTTTGACAGACAACATGATCATCTAAACAGAAAATACCAAGAAATCTACCAAAAAACTCCTAATGGTTTAGAAAGGTTGTAGAATACAACAATACACAAAAATAAATCACATTTCTATACACTAGCAATGAACAATCAGAAATTGAAATAAACAAAACATTATCCTTTACAATAGGTGCCTCAAATATAAATTTTAAAAAAAACATGTATAGGATTTGTATGCTGAAAACTATAAAATGCTGACGAAAGAAATTAAAGACAACCTAAATAAATGGAAAGACATATTGTATTCATGGATTTCAAGACTCACCAAATTCATCTATATATTTAAAGGAATTCTAATTAAAATCCCAGCAGGATTTTTTTTGTAGATATAGACAAGATTATTCTAAAATGTATATATAAAGACAAAGGACCTAGAATAGACACAATAATTTTTAAAAAGAAGAAGAAAATTGGAGGAATTGTTACCCAATTTTAAGACTTACCATAAAGCTACAGTATTCAAGACAGTGATCTATTTGCAAAGGAATAGACACATAGGTCAATTGAACAGAGTCCAGAAATAGACCCACACAAATATAGACAATTGATTTTTGACAAAGGCAATTCAATGGAGAAAGGACAGTTTTTTCAACAAACTATGTTGAAACAATTGGCCATCCACATGCAAAAACAAAACACCTCACACTTTATACAAAAATGAACTCAAAATGGATGATTTATTCTAAATGTAAAACTATATAATTTTTAGAAGAAAACAGGACAATATTGTCACGCCTGCAGTTAGGCAAAGTATTCTTAGACATGACATCAAAAGCATGATCCATAAAAGATAAAAATGGATAAAAATTAAAAACTTTTGCTTTGCAAAAGACACTGTGAAAAGAATGTAAAGACAAACTACAGACTGAGAGAAAATATTTACAAGCCAGATACCTGACAAAGGACTTGTATGTAGAATATATAAAGAACTCTCAAAACTCAACAGTAAATAAACAAACAACCCAATTAAAAAATGGGCAAAAGACTGTTTACAAACAGACCATTAACCAAAGAGGGCATATGGATGACAAATAAGCACAAGAAAAAATGTTCACCATTAGTCATTTGAGAAATGCAAATTAAAGTTATGATAAGCTACCACTACACACCTATCAGAATGGCTATTAAAAAAGTACTGACAATAAAAAGTATGGTAAGGAATGGAATAGCCACTCTGGAAAATGGTTTGACAGGGTCTTATAAAGTTAAGGTTAAAGTTAAATAGTTGCTTACCATATGACCCAGAAATCCCATTCCTAGGTATTTACACTGGGGAAATGAAAACTTATGCTCATACAAAAACCTTTACATAAATGTTCATAGCAGCTCTAGTCAAACCACCAAAAACTGAAAACATTCAAATATCCTCTAGGGAGTGAATGGATAAACAAACTGTGGTATCTCTACACAATGTATACTACTTGGCAATTAAAAAGGCATGAATTATTGATAGATGCAACATACAACAACTTAGAAGAATCTCAAAGGCATTATGTTGAATGAAAAATACCATTCTCAAAAGATTACATCCTACATGATTTCATTCATATGCTATTCTCTAAAAGATATAACTATAGTGACAGAAAATAGACTGGTAGTTGCCAGGAGTTAGGGATAGGTTTGGGTGTGATTACAAAAGGATATCACGAGAGATTTTTGGGGTGGTTCAACTGCTCTGACTCTGATTGTGATGGTGGTTACATAAATCTATATGTGTGTTAAAAATTCATAGAACTGTACACACACATATACAAAAGTCAATTTTACTCTATGTTAATTTAAAAAACAAAACTGAAAAACCCAGAGTGCAAGTATAAATTAAATTGTTAAAAATAAAATTAACTTATTTTCTTAACTTTCAGTTTCACTTCACAAGACAAAATCCCAGTCAAGTCTTTTCACTATTAACAATGAAATACTGATTCTTCTTTTATGTAGACCTAGTTTAAGGGGTCCTTTTCATTATCCGTTATCCTCCACTAAGTAAGACTTCATTTATATTAAAATATACATTGAAACAAACAAACAAACGAGTACCCCAGATTATAACCATAGTAAGTTGTTTCTGGGTAATGAGATTTTAAAGTGATCTTTTTTCTTTGTTTTTTAAATTTTCCAGAATGAGCTTGTAGAACTTTGATAATCAGTAGAAAAAAGGTAAAGAATCCTTTCAATCCAGACTAGTAATGTTTTCTAAAGGAAACTTTGGGGCTCCAGTCTGTAAGCATGGAGAAGACAAGCAGCTAGGAGGAAAGAAAGTAGGCAGCACAGAAAAGATCAGATCTGCGGGTGGTACTGGTGAAGGTAAGAAAACCCGTGACTCTTGGAAGGGGAAGGCTAGCTCACCTGAGACTGTTTGAAAACATCCTTCCCAACCACATCCAGATTTGAGGGGTCTTTGATGGAACTAACATACTCGGAAACAGCCTTGATCACCACATCACAGGGAGGAAGAACCAGCTGATGAGCTCGGACCTAGAAGAGGTAAGATAAGCAAGGGATACTGGATACTGACGTCAAAGATGGAGCACTAAGAAAAAGGGTGAGGTAGGGGTAAGACACAGAATTCAAATTCAGTAAATCCACTGAGAGACAGTTAAAATCTTTTCTTTAAACCAGTTTTGTCTCTAATTCTCAGTAAAGAACATTTGGAAAAGATTGAAAAGTATAAAGAAAGAGATAAAATCGTATCATCCATGATCCTACTACAGAGATAACCACTATTTTAGGACACTGCTATAGTTAATTAGTTTTCTTTCATGATACATTTTGGGTGCTTCCAATTTTTTGCTATTAAAGGTAATATTGTAACGTGTGGACCATGTTTGGATCCTGATGTGAACTAACCCCAAAAAGGCCTTTTTGAGACAGTCAGGAAAATCTAAAAATGGAGCGGATATTAAGATGATACCAAGAGATTATCATTAAGTTTGTTAGGAGTAATAATGGCATTGTGCTTATGTAGGAAAATGCCCATACATCTTAGAGATGCATATCAAAGGATGTGAGAGTGAAATGATTTGAGGTCTGGCATTTGTTTTAAAATACATTAGCAACAACAACAACAAAAAACCCAGCACGTGTGGTCACAGTTTGATAACTATTGGATCTGGAAGATGTTACAACGGTAGTATATTATTATATCATTTTTTTCTACTTTTGTGATGCTTGAACAATTTTAAAGTAAAGATTTTTTTAATGCTGTGATGAAATCTAGGTATGATTTCTTGTCCACTTTCCAATTATTTAATTACAAGCTTCCTAGAATGGTAATTACTGAGTCAAAGAGTATAAACTTCTTAAAGCTTTTTTATATAAATTGTTTAGCCAAAAGGCTGTACCACTCATTCCTTCAACAAATATTTACTGTCTACTGTGTGCCAGGTACTGTCCTAGGCATCAGGGACACAGCAGTGAACAAGATAGACAAAAATCCCTGCTCTCATGGGAGCTTAAATTCTAATGTAGGTGTGTTGGGATGGGGTTAGGGGAGTCAAACAAACAGAATAAGTAAGTAAAATGTATACTGTGCTAAGTGTAGATTAAGTAAGTACTATGGAGAAAATCTAAACAGAGAATGGGCTAGGGAATGCAAGTGTGTGTGTGTGTGTACATATAATTTTAAATAGTGTGGTCAAGAAAGGCCTCACTGAGAAAATGACATTTGGGAAAACCTATGGGAGTGAGGAAATAGCTACATGGGAGGAGAAAGCATTCCTAGTAGAGGGAATGTTAAGTGCAAAGGTTATACGAGCAAAAGAAAAGGGAAGATGAGATCAGAGCTGTAACAGGGGGCCAGACAGTACAGGGTTTTGTAGGCCATGGTAAAGATTGTGTGAGTGACATGAAGAGACATTGGAGAATTTTGAATAGATAAGAGTGACATGATCTGAGTCAGTTTTTAAAAAGATCACTCTGGCTGTTGTATTGAGAATAGATTTGGTGGGGGGGCGTATGGCAGCAGGGAAGAGTGCAAGCAGAAGACCGATGGTTAGTAAGCTGTTACAATAATCCAGGTAAGAAAGAATGGTGGCTTGACCAGGGTAGTAGCAGTGAAAATGGTGAGAAGTGGATATATTTTGAATGGAGAACTGATGGTATTTGCTGACAGAGGAGATGTGGGGTGTGAGAAAGAGAGAAGTGAAGGATGACTCCAAGGTTTTTAGCCTGAGCAAATGAAAAGATGAGGTTGCCATTAATGAAAATAGGGAAGGCTGTGAGAAGAATAGGTGTAGGGGAAAGATCAGGAGTTTCCATTTGGATATATTTCTTGTAGATGTTTAATAGGCTGATAGATATTAGAATCTGGGGTTCGAGGGTGAGGTGAAAGCTGGAGATATATATTTAGCAGTCATCAATGGACAGGTGGTATTTAAAGTCATGAGACTAGATGAGATCAATCACCAAGGCAGCATGTGTAGATAGAAAAGAGAAGGGACCAAGGATAGAACTCTGGGACACTACAAAGTTAAGAAGTAGAGAAGAAGACAAGGGAGCCACAAATAAGACAGAAGCAGCAGCCAGTAAAGTAGGAAGGAAACCAGAAGAGAGCGGTGTCCTTAAAGCCAAGTGAAGAACATGTTCTAAGGAAGAGGGATTGAGAAACTGGGTCATATGCTGCTGATTGGTCAAGTAAGGTGAAAACTGAGAGCTGTCCACTGGATTTATTAATACTGAGGTCATTGGTCACTTTGCCAAGACCAATTTCAGCAAAGCAGATTGAAGAGAGAACAGGGAAGAGGGATAGTAAACAGCTCAAGTATAGATAATTTCTAGAACAGTTTGATAAAAGGGAAGAAGAAATATGGAGCAGTAGCTTGGATGGTCTAGCGGTTAAGATCCGGTGCTCTCACA
The DNA here is from genome assembly GCF_041296235.1 of Equus asinus. NCBI lineage: Eukaryota > Metazoa > Chordata > Mammalia > Perissodactyla > Equidae > Equus > Equus asinus. Next base: position 35,331,489 of record NC_091820.1, read on the forward strand.
GCCACGGCCCAGGTTTGTTTCCCAGTCAGGGAGCCATCCAACCCATCTATTGCTTGTCATACTGTGGAGGCTGCATGTTGCTGTGATGCTGAAAGCTATGCCATTGGTATTTCAAATACTGGCAGGGTCACCGACAGAGGACAGGTTTCACCACTTCTGAAAAAACTGGCCATGAAAACCCTATGACAGCAGTGGAGCATTGTTTGATGGAACACTAGAAGGTGAGAGGATGGCACAGCCTTAGATAGGAACATAGACAGGTTCTACAGTTAACAGGAGGTAGGCAGAGCATGTGGGTACACAGATGCATGCAGGTGAGAAGATGAAAGGGTGGGAGCTAGTGGAAGTTCTCTTCCCATTGCTTTAATTTTCTCAGTGAAATAGTAAGCCAGGTCATCAGCTGAGAGTGAGCAAGGAGGAAGGAGCACTAGAGGCTTGAGGAGAGCGGAAAAGGCGTGAAATAATCATCTAGGGAAGTGAAAGAATTAGGGAAATATAATACAATTACCAAGTCACACCACCACCCGAAGTGTATGAGAGTATCAGTCTCACCATAGCCTCGATAGGAGTGGGTAGAATAATTTTTCAATATTTGCTAAACTGTTGGGTTAAAAAAATCCCACTGCTCATTTAATTTGCATGTTTGATCACTAACGAGGTTCAACATCTAGTTATACTATTAGCCACTGTATTTCCTCTTTTATGAATTGACTACTTCTGTCCTTGGCTCATTATTTCATTTATTTGGGTATTAGTATTTTTCTTCATAGGTTTGTATGAATCCTTAAGGTATTAAGGGTGTGAAATAATAGAAAAAGTATATTGGTCTCTGCCTCCAGTTCCTGGCACAGAGCTCCTAAAACTCTTGCAGTTTCCTAAGTGGTAAGGGCACTAGGAGCACCTCTGGTCCTATTCAGGTGACTCTGGGTAGGCTGCTGGATGGGGGCTGGTCACAGGAGAGACCAAACCATGATTAGAAGCTTGGAAGTTTTAGCTCCACCTCCATTCTCTTGAGAAGGGAGAAGGGCTGAAAATGGAGTTAATAATCGATCATGCCTACATGATGAAGTCTCCACAAAATCCTTAAAGTATGGGGTTTGGAGAGCTTCCAGGTCGGTGAGCACATCCGAGTAGTGGGAGGGTAACACACCCCAACTCCCCGGGGACAGAAGCTCCTGAACTCGGGACCCTTCAGACCTCACTCTTTGTTTCTCTTTATCTGGCTGTTCATCTGTATCCTTTATCATATCCTTTAACAAACTGGAATTGTAAGTAGGTGTTTCCCTGAGTTCTGTGAGCCATTCTAGAAAATTAACAGAATCCAAAGAGGGGGTTGTTGGAACTTCTGATCTATAGCCGGTTGGTCAGAAGCACAGGTGATATTCTGAGTTTGAGACTGGTGTCTGAAGTGGTGGGGAGGGCAGTCTTGTAGGACTGAGCCCTTAACCTGTGAGAACTGATGCCATCCCCCAGGTAGATAGCGTCAAAATTGAGCTGAATTGTAGAACACCCAGCTGGTGTCACCGAGAAATGCTTGATGTGGGTAAAAACCCCCAAATATTTGGTGACCATAAGTGTCAGAAGTGAAGTATTGTGTGAGTGTGAAAGTAAAGGAGACACACAGGAAAGAAAGATACAGGAGGGAAGAACTGGGTTTTTCCCGACACAGAAGGTGAAAACTGAGTTTTTCCTTTTTAAAGGGTATTGATCATAATTACACATTTTTGGTAAGTATTTGAAATATGTTAAACCTAATGCAAGATAATTATTCTATCAAAACTCCAATCAAAACATGAGATCCCCTAGGCATGGATATATAGGCAGGAAACGGGACACATTACCTTAAGTGATGCAAGGGGATGTTCTGGTCCCAAGAGGCTCCAGTGAAAAGCGGCCAGGTCCTCATCTGGGAGAATGTGGTTACCTATAAAGTACATTTGTCATTTATTGACCATACAAATGTTTTCTGAGAACCTCCAGGCCATGAAAGGGCTTCTGGGAGAGAAAATGATCAAATAATTCACATATGTCTATATTCTTCCTGTAATAACTACAGTAGCTATGTATCAATTACCTACTATGTATCACATGCATTATATATATCATCTTTATAACAAGCATGCATGGTAGTATTATTATCCCAATTTTACAGCTAAAGAAACTGAGGTTCAGACAAGTTTGGTGACTTAGCACAAGGTGGCACAGTCAATAAGTGCCCACATCAGGATAAGAAGCTAGGACTGTCCAACTCCAAAGCCCATGCTATTTTCTATCACCTAGTCATGCTGCCTTTTATAATAGCAGCTACCAATTACTGACTGCCTAATAAGTGCCGGGCATTTTATATATCTCACTTCCTTTAATCTTATTAATAACACCACAAGGTATTATTATTCCATTTCACAGACAAAGAAACTGAAACCGGGGAAATGTAACTTCAGTGATTTGCCCAAGGCCTAATTCCAAAACTTGTACCAACTCCATTAGATTATCCAAGCTCAAATCCTTTGGGATTATAAACAGATGTCACACTTGAGACAAGATATTAACCATGCTGTCAGTCCCTGGAAAACCAACTCAAAACATAATCAACTCTCTGCAATTTACTTTGAAATACATCTTTAAAAGATTGATTGATAGATGGATAGAATAGATAGATATATGATAAACAAGTATAGTAAAATGTTAATGGCAGAATACAGGTGGTAGATATAGGATTTCCACTGTAAAATTCTTTCAGTTTTGCTATATGTTTGGAAATTTTCATAATAAAATGTTAGCACAACAGAAACAGAAAGAAAAATATAAACCACAATTCATGTTCTTGATCAAAATTTAGACACTCGGGATGAAATGCCAAAGCTCTGAGTGGGAAACAAAAGTTGTCTAGAGCTAGTAAAACATTTGGCCTAAGATAGTGCTTTGCATAAAATAGTGATGGCATGTAACAAAAGAAAAAGTTTTACAAGAATCAAAATAATGTTCTGGAATACCCTGTATTAATTAATAAGACAAACATGCTGTGTTTCTAGTAAGAAGCCCAGAAACACATTATTTGGCATGCAGACTTTCAGAAGATAAATCCAATAATCTAAAGCTAAATCACTCTGGTCTTCAACTCTTAATGCTGGAAGAGGAAACTTCACCAATCACTGGAGTCTATTCTTTGGACTACCAACCTAGCAGCGCAGCAAATATGGGAAAATTCATCCGCTTCAGGCCCAGCTGCTTGGCTACCTCCTGCATCAGGAACTGATTAGTAGTTAGGTTCTTCCCATTCCAGCTCAGCTTCAGAGCATGGGAACTGTAGTAGGAGGGAATATTGTAGAGAGCATACTCGGAGTCGTGGGCGAGAAGGCCATGGAAGCCATTTTCCCTGAAAAAAGCCACCACTTCCAAATGGTGGTCTTCAAGGCTCTGAAAGACCTAGGGGAGAAGAAGAGAAGAACATGTCAGGCAACAGAAGCTGACCCATATTTGGTTAGAAGTCAGGAAGGTTAGTAACTAAATTTTATAGTATTTTGAACTTAAAGATTATATGGGGTTGAACAGAACACTTTTCAAAAAAGCCCAAAAAACCCTCTCCTAGCCTAGAAATTGGTTATTCCTGTAAATACAGACAGCATATCCATGTGTTCATTCAAATGCCCAGTCTTTTGTTTTTTTGAGGAAGATTAGCCCTGAGCTAACATATGCTGCCAATCCTCCTCTTTTTGTTGAGGAAGGCTGGCCCTGAGCTAACATCCGTGCCCATCTTCCTCTACTTTATATGTGGGACGCCTACCACAGCATGGTGTGCCAAGCAGTGCCATGTCCGCACCCAGGATCCGAACCAGTGAACCCCGGGCTGCCGAAGTGCAACGTGCGCACTTAGCCGCTGTGCCACCGGGCCGGCCCCCTCAGTCTTTTTTGACACTTTTCATGAATCTGTGGCCTGAGGCTCTTCAAAATTAGAATACTGAAATTAACATAGTAGATATTACTTAAGTTTTTACTTTAAACAATAACAGATGAGATTTTTGTTAGAAAGATAATAAAGCTATTATTTATTGTTCAGCACCTTCCATATGCCATGCATACTTTACACACATTATCTCATTGTCATGGGCAAGGTAGATATGGATGAAAAAACTTACAAGTGGAAATAGTCCCAGAAAGGTTAAGTAACATATAGCTAGAATCTGAATCTAAGTTCATCATACTCTTAAAAAATCCTTGCTTTCTTTCTTAGGAGCACCTGAGACTACAAGGCACCCAAATAGGGCACTTCCAACAGGTAGAGGTCAGAAACTTCACCCCATTTTAGAAATGGGAAAACTAAGGCTGCGAGATGTTGGCTGCCCTCAAAGTTGTATAATGAGTAAGTGTAGACAGGGTTCAAATCAGGCTGATCTGACTCCAGAATGCACACCTTCCATTGTACCAGGCTTCTTCCTGGAGAGCACTGTTTTTCACGTAATAGACACAGACCATTAAGTGCCCTTCCTGTGCATGCCTCTGTCGCTGCACTTAAAGCATACTGGAATGCTCTGCATACTGGTTTCACCACACTAAGTTCCTTGACTGCAGAGACTTTACTTATCTGTGTACTCCCGGCTCCCACATAAGACCTGAAGCATACCAATGTGAATAATAATGGCTAAGAGATACTGAACGTGTACTGTGTGCTAAGTGACGTTTCAAGCACTTTACATGCATTAACTCATTTAATATTCCAAACAATCTTATGAGGCCATAACTATTATTATTATCCCCATGTCACATTATTATCCTAAGGTCACATGGCTGGAAGGAGCAAAGCCTGGATTCTGGCTCTAGAGCCTGTGGACCTTTATAATTTTGTTGAACTCAACTGACCTATTTTTTCATCTAAATTACAAAGAAATGGTAGTCTTCTGGAGTCTGACAGGAGTTTCAATATAGTAAGCTTTTGCTAGACTATGGAAAGTGAGTCTAGTCACAGTAGATATTCATATAGCACATTAAGTCACACAAGGGGAGGGACAATGGTAAGCAGATAGCAAAGCAAGGTCTGTATTTGTTTGATATGCTGGCAAAGGAACCAAAAATCCTTACTTTGCACTGTAACATATTTACACCTAGAGTTATGACTAACTCCAGATGGGTCAGGATAAGAGTACAGTTTTATACTGTCTCCTGATGATAGTTTCTTCCAGCACCTCTCATACAAGTCACTGTTTGAGCATCCATCTACCTTGTACCAGGCACAGTGCTAAGTGTGACACGTTCTCTCTTATCATGACAACCTGACCGTGTAGGCATTATAAGCCCCATTTCACACATGAGAAAACTGAGGCTCAGAGAAGTGAGGTGCCATGCTCAGGGCCACGTAGCTGGGAAACAGGAATCTGGGTCAAACTGACACCAAAGTGCGTGCTCTTTCTGTTACAACGCATTACCTTTAGCTGGTCTGAAGCTGATTATGCCACTATCCAAGTGACTCCAACTCCAGAAAGCCAAGGAGTAGTGATTTTTTAACTAATCTGGTGGCTCTTATAACACTATGAATATAAATCGCAATCACCTGAAGAGCATTTTCAAAATATACAAACCTGTGCCTCACCTTAGATCTGCTGAGACAATTTCCTGAGGGTGATCCAAATGCCTATATTCCAAAATAGTTTCCAGTAGGTTCTGATGCACATTCCCAATTAAGAACCACTGAACTAATCCAATTACCCATCTTTATAAAAAAATTCAGCTTTATTGAGATAAAATTGACATATTGTAAGATATTTAAACTGTACATCATGGTGATTTGATATACGTATACCCAATTACTCATTTTACTGCTTAGGCAACTGAAGCCCAGAAAGGATAAACGACTTGACATGGTTACCTAGCTAATTTGCAGCAGAACCAAGATTAGAACAAAAGTCTCATGATTCCAGGTATAGAACTTCTTTCACTACATATTCTGAGGTAAGTAATGGAAAACAATAGAATAAGAATCTCACAAACCTCTCTCACAATTCCCCAACACCTCACTCCCACCAGACTAGTTTCTTAACTACACTTCTCCAAGATTACTCCTGTTTCTTTGGTTTCCCTGCCTAGAATGCCTTACTGCCTCTCTTTCCCAATGTTCCAAATACTTTCCATAGGCCTACTGCCTCTGATATAAATTCTTTATTTCCCTCCTTTTAACTTTTACACTGAGTCAACTGTCACTCAACTGTCACACAGTTGACACAGTTACGGAACTAACTTGACAATACTATCATCTCCAGTTTTTAAACCACAGATTCCTTTTTACTCTTGTGTGTATCCCCCATGGTCCTAACCACCACTAGGAAGGACATAGAGCAGGAGTTGACAGAATAGCAAAGAAAGGCCTACAGAAGTTGTGAGAAAGAAAGGGCACCATCATCTCAGCATTTGACTCCTATAACAAATGCGCCAAAGTCACTGAGAAAAGTCTGCCTGGATTGCAGGTTACTTACAGCTCAAGTAGCTAAGTAATATTAGGTACCAACTGAGGAGTACCTACTATGTACCAGACACCGTCCCAAGCTCACCACGCGTCCACTAACCTTGCAATAACATCATGAGGCATTATTTCCCTTTTATAGATGAGGGGACAGTGAAGCTCAGAGGATGGAGAACTTGATCAAAGTCACATAGGTAAAAAGTGAAGCTGGCCAATAAGCACATGAAAAGATGTTCAATATCATTAGTCATTAGAGAAATGCCAATCCAGAAACTACAATGAGAAACCAGTTAACACATACTAGGATTGCTATAATTTTTAAAATGTAAAACAACAAACGGCAAGGACGTGGAGAAATTGGAATCCTCCATATATTGCTGGTGGGAATGTAAAATGGTGCAGCCACTTTGGAAAACAGTCTGGGAGGTCTTCATATGGTTAACATAGAGTTATTATATAATCCAGGAATTCCACTCCTAGGTATATATCCAAGATAATTGAAAACATATGTTCACACAACAACTTATACATGAATGTTCATAGCAGCATTATTCATAATAGTCAAAAGTGTAAACAACCCAAATGTCCATCAACTAACGAGCAGATAAACAAAATGTGGTGTATCCATACAAGGGAATATTATTCAGTCATAAAAAGAAATGAAGTACTGATTCATGCTACAACGTGAATGAACCTTGAAAGCATTATAAAGTGAAAGAAGCCAAAACAAAAGGCCACATATAAGTATGATTCCTTTTATATGAATTGTCCAGAATAAGAAAATCCATAGAGATGGAAAAATAGATTAGTGTTTGCTAGGGACTGGGGGAAATGCAGAATGGAGAATGACTGCTAGCGAGTACTGGGTTTCCTTTTGGGGTAAAAAAAATGTTCTGGAATTAGATAGTGTTGATAGTTGTACTCTGTGAATAGACTAAATACCACTGAATTGTACACTTTAAAGTGGTGAATTTTATGATATGTAAATTATATCTCAATTTTTAAAAAGTGGAGCTAGGATTCAAATTCAGCTCTGTCCACAAAGCTCATATTCTCTAACTCTTGCTTTAAAACTTTTTATTATGGAAAATCTTAAACATACAAAGGCAAAGAGAATAGCATAATAAACGTCCATAATAAACGTCCAGGAAATGTTCAGTTTCAACTACTATCAATGTTAAGTCATTCTTGTTTCATCTACCTTGCCCCCATTTTTTTCTTGCATTTTTTAACACACTTTTTTTACTGTGATAAAAAAAACACACACACACATAACATAAAATTTACCATCATAACCATTTTTAAGTGTACAGGTCAGTAGGATCAAGTATACACACATTGTTGTGAAACAGATGCCCAGAACTTTTTCATTTTGCAAATGTGAAACTCTGTACTCATTAAACAACAACTCCCGATTGCCCCCTCCCCCCAGCCCCTGGTAACCACATTCTACTTTCTATGAATTTGACTGCTTTAGATACCTCATATAAGTGAAATCATACAATATTTGTCTTTTTGTGACTAGCTTACTTCACTTAACATAATGTCCTCAAGGTTCATCTATGTTGTAGCAAATGACAGGATTTCCTTCCTTTTTAAGACTGAACAACATTCCATTGTATATATACCACATTTTCTTTATCTATTCATCTGTCAGTGGACATCTGAGTTGCTTCTACGTCTTGGCCATTGTGAATAGTGCTGCTATGAACATAGGTGTGCAAACATCTTTGAGATTCTGCTTTCAGTTCTTTTAGATAAATACTCAGAAGTGAAACTGATGGATTATATGGCAGTTCTAATTTTAATTTTTAAAGGAACCTCCATATTGTTTTCCATAGAGGTTGTGCCATTTCGTATTTCCACTAACAGTGCATAAGTGTTCCAATTTCTCTATAACCTCACCAACACTTATTTTTTTTTCTTTCTCTTTTTTATAGTAGCCATCCTAATGGATGTGAGGTGGTATCTCATTGCGGTTTTGGGTGGCATTTCTCTGACAATTAGTGATGTTGATCATCTTTTCATATGATTGTAGGTCATTTCTGGCATACTTTAAAGCAAATTCCACATATCAAATCACCTATAAATACTTTATTATTTATCTGTAACAGATAAAGACTTTAAAAATAACAAGTACAATACTACTATTTCACCCAACAAAATTAACAAGTTTCCTAATATCCAGTCCCTATTCTATTTTCCACTATCACCTCAAAAATGTCTTTTGATATTTACTTTGTTCAAATCAGGATCCAAATAGAGTCCACACGCTACATTTTGTTGATATAGCTCCCAAGTATCTAAATTTATAGCAGTTGCCCTTCCCTTTATTTAAATGCCATTTATTTGTTGAAAAGAACCATACCTATAATACAAATAGATTATATACCATAATCTATATTAAAGTAATATAGATTATTCATCAAATGGTGTTGGGATAACTAGACATTTACTTGAGAAAAATAAGATCGATCCATACCTCACACTTTAATTGGGATAATCATAAAAATGACAGAAGACACCCTGGGGGAATTATTTTTATAGTCTGAGAGTGGGGAAAGTTTAAGAAAAACTCCAGTAACAGTAAAGAGAAAGATCAATCCTTTTGACTACATGAAAATCAAACATTTCTGCTTGGGAAAAGCCAACGTAAGTAAACTGAAAGACAAATGACAAACTGCAAAAAAAATTGCAACTTATAGTGCAGAAGGCTAATTTCTCTAACAGAGAAGCAAAAGAAAATCTAACAACCCAAGAGAACATTTCACAAAAAAAGAAAGCATAAATGGATCTTAAGCATATAAAAAAAGATCAAACTCATTTGTGATAAGAAAAGAGAAAATTAAAACAACACTGAAACATGATATTTCACCTATAAGATTAGCAAATATTGTATTGGTGTGGGAAACAGGCACCGGCAAATATTGAAGGTAGGGGTGTAAATAGTACAATCTCTAGGGAGAGTAATTTAGCAAGATCTTTCAAAATTATAAATGTACATACCTTTTGATGCAGCAATTTTCCGTCTAGAGATTTATCTTTTAGATATGTAAAGCAATTGGAGCGACACTGCAAGTGCTTAAGTGTAAGCAATGGCATTGCAATTACACAAAATATTCACTGCAGCATTATTTGTAATAGCTGAAAATTGGAAACAACCTAATTAATTGCCCATCAATAAGGGACTGGTAATATAAATTATTACATCTGCATACAATGGAATAGGGTGGAACCATAGAAATGAGGACAAAACTCTATGTACTCATGAGGAAAAATCAGCATGATGTATTAAATGATAAAAACAAAGTACAGAACATTATGCATAGTATACTACCATTTGTTTTTAAAAAGGTGCATTTTTGTGTGTGTATAATATGTATATAAATAATGTGTTTACATGTATAGTTATATATATTTGCTTTTATATGCATCGTATCTCTGGAAGAATACACAACAGACTGATACTAGTGGTCACCTACAGGGAGGAGAACCTAGTGGCTAAGGACAGGGGTGGAAAGAATTTTTTTCCTTTTTTTACCATATATCCTTTTGAACCTTTTGAATTTTTATACCATGAATTGCAATACTTATTCAAAAGATAAATTACAACTGAATAAAAGCAGAACATACTCTGGGTAAAAAAAAAAAAATCAAACAATTGAGAAGGGTGTACAGTGAAAAGTAACAGTCCTTTTACTCCCCATTCCCTGGAGGTAATTGCTATTCCAGGCCTCTCCCCTGAAGAGTCTGATTCAGTAGGTCTAGGGCTAGGCTGGGAATCTACTTTTTTAAACCACATTATTGAGGTATGATTGACATTTGAAAAGCTATATGTAATTAACGTATACAACTTGATGAGTTTAGAGATAAGTATCATCACCATAGGCTATGCCATAAACATATCCATCACCTCCAAAAGTTTCCTCCTGCCCTCTTTATTATTATTTCTTGTGATAAGAACACTTAACATAAGATCTTGCCCTCTTTATTATTATTTCTTGTCATAAGAACACTTAACATAAGATCTATTTTCTTGGCAAATTTTTAAGTATATAATACAGTATTGTTAACTATAGGCACTATGCTGTGCAGTAGATCTCTAAGACTTATTCATCTTGTATAACCAAAACTTTGTACCCTTTGACTAACACCTCCCCGTTTTCCGCTCCCACCAGCCCCTCTGCTTCTGTGAGTTTGACAATTTTAGATTCCTCATACAAGTGGTATCATGAAGTATTTGTCCTTTTGTGCCTGGCTTATTTCACTTAGCATAATGTCCTCCAGTTTCACCCACGTTGTCCCAAATAGCAGGATTTCCTTCTTTTTTTTAAGACTGAATAATATTCCATTGTTCACATACACCACATTTTCTTTATCCACTCATCCAACAGTGGACATTTAGGGTGCTTCCAAGAATCCCAGGTGATTGTCATAATGAGGCAAGTTTAAAAAAACAGTACTCTCTAGTCAGATCACACAACAAGGCAATTTATTCCTAGAAAAACACAATCTAGAGTGACTGAAGGCAATTAAATCCTGACTAAGGCAAGGAAAATGCCTTCCACCCACAATGCCCCTCAGAATAGCTGAGCACCTTAGCTCCATTTCTACATTTATGATGACCGCTACCACCTGTAAGCAAAATGATTTCCAATTCCTGGCCCAAGCTGGTCCAGTTTAGGTTTTTTTTTTTTAAGATTGGCACCTGAATCTGTTGCCAATCTTTTTTTTTCTTCTTCTTCTTCTTCTTTTCCCCAAAGCCCCCCAGTACATAGTTGTATATTCCAGTTGGAGGTCCTGGCGCTGCTATGTGGGATGCCACCTCAGCATGGCTTGATGAGCAGTGCTAGGTCTGAGCCCAGGATCCGAAGAGGTGAAAACCTGGTCCACCGAAGCGCACTGTGCAAACTTAACCACTATGCCACTGGGTCAGCCCCGGTCTAGTTTAGTTTTTAACCTTGCAATTTCCCAGGAGACTAAAATGATTTAGGCGAGATTAAATGACAACATACTTAACAACTAATCAGAAAAGAAGCACATTTGAGGTTTAAAGAAAGTAAGAGTTGAGATTCTGAACAACGGTCTATAGCTTTTAATTGTTGGCTCACTGTTCAGTCCAATGAACGTGAATTGAGGGCCTACTAAGTGCCAGGATGCAGACAGCACAGAATGAGACACTTAAAATACATGTGAGAATTTATAAGCACAGGGGGCCATTGGAACACAGGAAAGGCACCTAACCAGTCAGTGGGCTAATGCTTTCTAGAGGAAGCAATACCTTTTATGGAACTCAGGGAAAAAGAGCTCTCTGAGTTTTAATGTCTCATTTCCACTCACAAGTAGTCTAAAGCAATGGCTTTCAAATTGTGCTTCCCAAACCAGGATTTGGGTAGATGCAGAATTGGACCAGATAACCAGACAGGACAGGTGCTCCTACTTTCTTTTCAATCTGAGCTCATATTCTCCCTTTTATCTATTTTTATACTTTGGCTCTTTCAGGAATATTTTATTGAAGAAAATCTGGTATTAAAAACAACTAGAGGTATTTATCACTAGAAGGCAAACTCCAAGAAGGCCAGGATTTCTTGGTCTGTTTTATTCACTGCTGGATATCCAGTGACCAGAACACACACAGAGAAGGGAACAAATGAACCACCTTGACTTTCAATATTTCAACCAATATGCCAGGCACTAATCTAGGTGTGAGGATACAGCAGTGAACAAGAACCCAAAATTCCTGTCCTCAAGGAGCTGACATTCCAGTGATCAGTATTTCATGATAGGCACTGGGCAGCAATTGAAAACCACAGCCAATTAAAGGCAATATTGACAAAGTGGCCTTCCCTCCCAACTGTAGGAATTTCAAGTCTCTACATACACATGTATGATAGAGTCTTTGCCATTAGACACCGCAGTCAAGCTGGAGGTAGTAGAATATTGAACCAGCGTTCAGTAAAAGCTGCTGAGGTGCTAATTTTACTGTGAATACCCAATTTTAGTACCCTTAATTGCTCTTAGGCTCCCAGGAGCCCAGCCCATTTATGTAGGTGAAACACCTTGTCACATGTAAGAATGAAAGGAAAAATCTGTTGTGGCTCATTTGAGGACTGGAGCCTCTACTTTGAGAATAACTTTTGTAGTCAGGGGATACAGCAGAACTTCAGCATCCGGTGGGCCTATACTCAAATTCAAGATGGGGCAAGTCACTCAGCTTCTTCATTTATAAAATGGAGATTTTGCTAAGTCCTACCGGAGTATAAAACTTAAAAATTATTTTTATAAAATACCTGGCACACAGGCTCTAAAAAAGTGGTTACGAAATAAATCACAGTCCGTTTATTCTGCAGAGAGGAAGCCTATGGCACGCACTGCTCTCCGCAGGTGCTCAGAAATCATTTGAGAGAAGTAGATGGCAGAATAGGCACTGGTTCTGCCCAGAGCAAATCTTCGCCATCGGAAAATGAGAAGGTCTGGTGAGAGGCATCCTTAGGAATAAGAGAGAACAAGAGCCAAAGAGAGCCTTCGGGTTACCTCAGGAAGACAGGAACTGCAGAAAGGGCAATGGAGGCGAGAAATTTTTGAGAGTCCTAGAACCAGGGATTGGGCAGCTAACATAAACGAATGAAGGGGGCTAAGAAAATCAACTTCCAGAAATGTAATTTTTTTCACTAAACTATGCTGTTGGTGTTAATGATATAAACACGCAAAATATTGGAGTTTACATTTCAAATTCAATTTAAAAATAAGTTAAAAACCAGAAAAATTTAATCATTACATTTGTGTGTGTGTGTGTGATTTATTCTCCTTTAACTTGGAGCAAGAGGTCTGATGCCTTTCTTATGCACCAAGAGGTCAATGTTAGGTCTTATATTTTGTGTTACAACGTGCAGCAAAGAATTTAGCCTTGGATCCTTTTACTGGAAATGATTAATTTTACCTTATTTGATAATGGAAAACAGCTGTTTAGAAATGTAGGCATTTCCAAACAGATAGATATTTTGCAGTGTTTTTTATATTTAGGGTAATTATTTCCAAGATATTTGTAGAATTCTCGTATTTCAATGACATCGTGCTTCATTTTCAGTACCACAGCAGAGTAATTCAATATCACCATTGTAGCTCTTCTTTCACACCATGAACATTAGTTGAGAAAGGCTAACTCAACAATATTAGTTCATTTTCATAAAATATAATGTCAGAGAACCTTTTCTGGAATTCGATAGACAACTCCACAATTTTGGGAATGTAATTCAGGCATCACTTTCATTTCTTGGAAACCAATTTCAGCAAAGCAAAGCCAGCCAGTTTATCACCTGCCAAATGAGTTTCCCAGAGGCTTAATTTTGCTAGGAACAAGCAAATACAACCATACATTTGTGAAGGTATTTCTGAACAACTCTGCTTTTATTCAAAGTGTCTAGATGAGTTTTAATATCAACCAAACAGGTCAAATATTTTATTTCACTTTGCTGGTGCACTGAATGCCTTTTGGATGCCAAATAAGCCATTTTTTTCAGTATCTTCAGTACCATGCCCCAACTAGGACAATCAATTTTCCATACAATAGGGCAGACTTCCATAACATACATCTAATTCACCAAGCAAAGTATTCAACTGTTTGGCGCAAACCACAATGTTAATTACCAGCTCCTGACATGATGCATTTTGAACTTTTGCACAAAAAGTGAATCCTAAGAGTGATACAATGAACAGCTTTAAGTCCTGTAAAGTGTTTCTGCTTCAAACTGAAGTTTCCTAAGTCCAACAGGAACACTATTGCAGACGCACCATCTGTAGTAATAGTCACCAATTTTGACCAGTCTATAGGAAAAATTTCAAGACTTTCCTCAACACAAAAAATCTAGGTATTTCTGGATGTACCTGTCACAGGCTCCAAGTCCAAAAGAGTGAAACTGCATCAAAACTCTTAACACACGAATTATATCCAGGTGCAGTGGTTCTCAAACTTTAGGGTGTAATAGAATCAGCTGGAGGGCTTGTTAAAACAGACTGACAAGCCCCAGCTCCAGTTCCTGATTCAGTAGATCTCAGGCTAGGGCCTGAAAATTTGCATTTCTAACAAGTTTCCAGGTAGTACAATGTTGGTCAGGGACCATACTTGGAGAACTACTGGCTAGACACATAGCTCAGTGTACAGTTATATGGATAGTGTCTATATCTGTTGTAACCAGCTGCAGTCTAAAACTTCACAAGCAATTTAACTTTTTGACCCAATTTGTCCTAAAAATGTTCAGCCACCAATCTTTAACACCCTGAGCAATAGTATTTCCTACCTTTGCAAATGCTTATGACGTAATGCCTGCTGCACTTAACACTCTTTTCTTAAGTTACAGATCTTCCTCGACTATCGGTTATGTCCCAAAAACCCATCATTAAGTTGAAAATATCATAAGTTGAAAATGCATTTAATACATCTAATTGACTGAACATCATAGTTTAGCATAGCCTACCTTAAACATGCTCAGAACACTTACATTAGCCTACAGTTGGGCAAAATCATCTAGCACAAAACCTATTTTATAACAAAGTGTTGAAGATCTCACATAATTTATTGAATACCGAAAGTGAAAGACAGGATGGTTGTATGGTTAGAGTCGTTGTAAGCCTATCAGTTGTTTACCCTCGTGATCGCGGGCTGACCGGGAGCTGCAGCTCACTGCTGCTGCCCAACATCACAAGAGAGGATTGTATTGCATACTGCTAGCCAGGAAAAGATCAAAATTCAAAATTCGAAGTACGGTTTCTACTGAATGTGTATTGCTTTCACACCATCATAAAGTCAAAAAATCATACGTCAAACCACTGTGACTCGGGACCGTCTGTAGTACCTACAAAAGGCTTTCAAGTTCTGACATTTTTCCATTTAATACATAATTGCATTTCATGGAAGTATCACTTATTCTGTCTGTATTCAAAACACAGTCTATTGAAATTCCAAGCCCTTTTTAAAGTTTTTGTTTCAGCACTCATCATTTTTGTATACTGGTCATATTTCTTACAACCGTTTATTTTAAAACAATGTCTTAAATTGTACTCTTTCAGAAGATACATTTTATTTAGATATAGAGGAATACTCATCACTTCCACCAAGAAATAGACTCTGATTTCCCTTTCAATATGTGACCTTCTTGTATAGATATTTTTTTTCACTTTTCATAGATATAGGTACAATAAATATTTCATATTCAGCAAAACTACCATCAAAAAGTACAAGCACAACAATCAATGGTGTTTTAGTTATCTGTTTCTGTGTAACAAATTACCCCCAAAATTTAGCAGCTTAAAAAAACATTTATTATCTCATAGTATCTGTGCGTGTGGCTTAACTGGGTCCTCTGGCTCAGGGTCTCTCACAGGCTGCAATCAAGGTGTCAGCCGGGGCTGTAGTCATCTCAAGGCTCGACTGGGGCAGGATCCGCTTCCAAGCTCACTCACATGGCTGTTGGCAGGATTCAGTTCCTCAGTGTTGGACTGAGGGTCTCAGTTCCTCACTGGCTGTTGGTCAGAGGTCACCCTCAGGTTCCTTTTCATGTGGGCGTCTCCATAGGGCAGCTCACAACATGGCAGCTTGCTTTATCAGAGCGATCAAGCAAGAAGAGCCAGAGAGAGAGAGCGCAAACAAGATGGAAGTCGCAGTTTTTTATAACCTAATCTTGGAAGTGACATCTCATCACTTATGTTGTAGTCTGTTCATTAGAAGCAAGTCACTAGGTCCAGCCCACACACAGGGGGTGAGGGGAGATTTATTTAATCTCTTATTTACAGTGTGAACAGAAGGAGGCGGGAATCATTGGGAGCCATTTTAGAAGATGGCTATCATGTAAGGCAAGTGGCACTTGGTCACTGTGTCAGGGAGACACTATGGAGTGGTAGAGACTCCAATAAATGAAGACCATGTGACTCAGCAAAAGGGGGCAACCAGTGTTGCCAGAGGATCTGATATTTCAAGAGTGGCTGCAAAGTCAGACTGTTTTATAATATTTCACAATTTTTAAAATGTTGGTGACAAATTCATATTTGTTAAAAAATAAATGTGTTCATATAATACGAGTTTAATGATAGAAATGATAGAAAGCATCATTCAACTGGATGATGCTTTAATGTTCAGTCCAAATTCATTATCTGACTTCAGATTCTGATGAACACTACTAACCAGTAAAAATCAATGAAATTCTTAAAAAAAAATGTGTGGGCCTATGGGGTGCCAGCTTGCCATCCATGCTATACTCTTCATAATTTCCTATGTGGTATAGACGAAAGGGCAAGGGTTTTGGTGCCTGGTATGCAAATCCTGGTTCTGCCATCTCCAATGACTAGGTCCTTAGGCCTATGACCAGGGCCAGAGAAATGATCCCTGGGACTCATACTGTTAATATTTTCTTACTTGTCTCCCTTACTAGACTATGAGCTCCTAGAGGGGTAGAGTACCCCCCTGACCTCAACACTCCCTCATCTCATTTCCCTACTTCATTTTTCTCCACAGCACTTACTATCCCACCAAAAATACTAGATATTTTGTCTTTTTATCTTGTTTATTATCTGTCCTCACCACTAGAACATAAACTTTATGAGGTCAGAAATCTGTTTTGTTCACTGCTGTATCCTCACAAGCTCGAACTGTGCCTGGTGCACAGTAGGAGCCTAATAAATATTTGTTGAATGAATGAATTCCATGTTCATAGTAGTTAGCACAGGATTCTGGTAGCACAGAATAGGCATCAAAAAATATTAATTGAACTGAAAACCATTCACTGTCCTGATAAGTAAAATAGGGTGAAATGAGGCCAGGGAATGGTAAGCAGATCATGAAGGACCCTGCACGTCATGCCATGCTAAGCTTAAAGCATGAGAGTGAAATGATCAATGTCAAACCTACTTGGTACACAAGATATTCTAGTCAAAGTAATAGCAGCTGGCATTATATGGCATTTACTTTGTACCACATAATGTTCTAAACACTTTACTTATATTAAATCACTTAACACTTACAACAAAGTCTATGATGTAGGTAATATTACTATCCTTATCTTCCAGATGAGGAAATTCAGGCACAGAGAGGTTAGCTTACCCAAGTTTATATAACTAATAGGTAGGAGAGGATTTAAACCCAGGCAGTCTGGCTCCAAGGTCTGTGGTCTTAGCCATTATTCTACACAAACTAAATACAAGAAAAAAGTGATCTGGAAAAAGTTATTAAAATGCAACTATAAAAAAATGCAACTATACTGTTTTGAGATACATTAAACATGAAGGATTTTGGTGTCAAATATACTTAGGTTCATATCTTGGCCCAACCATGTTCTACCAGTGCAACCTTGGGCCAGTGACTACGTTGAACCTGTTTTTATTTTAGCTATAAAAAATGGAGATTAATACATATCCTGAAGGGTGGTTGTGAGGATTAAATGATGTAATGAATCTATGGAAGGTACCCAGCCCATGTGGTAGCTATTATTACCACCACCAAGGGGAAATTTATTATATAAATGCACTGCTAAGCTGCTACAAAACTTACTTTTACTTAACAGGAGTTTGGCCATTCCACTAGGAATCTGAGTTGATTTACATGGAATTTATACAACATTATAAACAACTGGTTCTAAGTTCTTCCTTATCTGACCTTTAAAGCCCTCTACAGTCAGTCAATCACTCAACCAATCTCTCTCTTTTTCAACAACCATTATTGTATATAATGTGTCAAGCCCTAGAGCAAACTTGTGCCCTCTTGGAACTCAATTAAAAGAGAATTATATATAAACTTCCAGTTATAAGATAAATAAGTTCTGGGGATATAATGTACAGCATGGGGAAAAATTATAATATGATATGAAAATATTATGAGAGAGAAAAAGTATGAGAGGTAAGAAAAGAGCACTCTGGTAGCACAAGAGAAGGTGTTCTTCACCTTGGCTGGGAAAGACTTCATAGTCATAACTTTTGAGCAAGAGTAAGTAGGAATTTGCTACAATAAGGTGAGAGTAACAGAAAAAAAGCACTATGTGAGAGGATATGGTATGTCTAGAAAACTAAAAAAGTTCAGAATGGTTTGGCCATTCCAAGGGTTGGAACAAGGGTGGCAGAGGTAAGCAAGAAGTAAGGCTAGAGAGTTTGGGATCAGATTGTGAAAGGCACTGTCCACATGAGGAGAAGTCTGGACTCAGTAGGGCAGGCAAAAAGTAGGCAGTGGGGATCTTCGGACACATAACAAAGTCAGCTTTGGTTTTCAAGATGGTATCTCTGACAGCAATGTGGAAGACGGACTATAGTTCAGAGAGTGGTAAAGGAACAAGTTGAGGCTATTTTCATGGTTCAGATAAGAAATGATGGTGGCCTGAACTAAGCCAATGGGGGTAGAAGTGGCTGCACTCAGGAGACATTTTTGAGGTAGAGTGACAGGATTCGGTGATCCAGTGGATATGGGAAGGGACAGGAGAGTGAAGAACTGAAGACTCCACAGTTTCTGGCTTGAAATGGATGAAAGACAAAATTCGCAGAAAAAGAGAACATCAGAAGTAGAACAAGTTTGGAGGAAAAATAATTAGTTCTATCCTGGATATTTTTTAGTTTAAGCGACATACAAGACATCGAGTAGTAGAGAGCTGAAAAGATGTGTCGAAAGCTCATGAGAGAGGCCGGGGGTAGAGAAAGAGCTACAGGAATCATCAGAATATAGTTAATATTTAAAGCCATAATAACGGATGAGATTGCTCAGGAAATGAATGTAGAAAAATATGACTAGGACAGAAGTCTTGAGAGCACCAATGCTTAAGGAAGCAGGCAGAGGAGGAATAACTTAGGACAGAAGGAGAAAAAACTAGAGATTTATAAGGAGAATCAGAGAGCAGCATTATGGAATCCAAGGAAGGAAATTCAAAGAAAGGATGGTTCAATAGTGTCAATTATCTCAAAGAAGACCAAGAAAGGGTAAGAACAGAAATGGATGTGGCAGCTTCAAAATGGTGACATCAGGCATCAAGTGGCAATAGGCTAGGGAATGGGAATCAATACAATCTTGTTTTTTCAAGAATAGATAAAAGAGAGGAATGGGGATAAGGATAATAGCTTAAGGGAATTACAAAGTAAAGGGGAAGTTTTTGTTTGTTTGTTTGTTTTGAGGAAGATTAGCCCTGAGCTAACATCTGCCGCCAATCCTCTTTTTCCTGAGGAAGATTGGCCCAGAGCTAACATCCGTGCCCATCTTCCTCTACTTTATATGCGGGATGCCTGCCACAGCATAGCTTGACAAGACGTGTGTAGGTCTTCACCCGGGATTCAAACTGGCAAACCCCAGGCCGCCGAAGAGGAACGTGCAAACTTTACTGCTGCACCACCCGGCTGGCCTCAGGAAGTTTTTGTTTTTTAAAGATTGTTTATGCTGTAAGTGAAAGAAACCAGAGAGGGAGAGACTGAAAATGCAGAAAATAAAGACTGCTATTTTTGAATTCCTATAACATCACTACATGACTCACTCACTTGGCACTTAGCTTACACATTTGCCTTGTTCTGGAAGTATTATATATTTAGCAATGATGATATAAACTAAGTGCTCAATAAATCTACTTATTGCTTTTCTTTATGCATCCACCCATATTATCTGGCCAATAAAAGTATACAATCTTACACAAGAATGTACAAAAAGAAGGAAACAGTGTTGGTAGAATTGTGGAAAGAGACTTTGAGCAAAACAGACCCAGAACAAGATTTTTTATCCACCACTTACTAGTGTCCAGACCAAAGAAAAATCATTTCACCTCTTTGCACCTCAGTTATTCAACTGTTAAGTGGGAAGAATACTGTGCATTCTTGCAAGCTTGTGAGGATTAAATGAGATATTTAAAAAACACTTTATATACAACTTGGTGCTCAAGAAATAGTAATAATTACTATTAGGATCATTTTTCCTTCCACTAGAGAAACTAGAAGAGTCACTGACTTTTCTCAATGTGTCTACGACTGAGGATAAGTAAATAATCAGGAGGCCATGACAGCCATTGTTATACTTTATTCTAGAGAACAAAAGCATAAAACGACATGTGCTCTTGGTCAGACTTCTTAAACTTTGGTCATTCATGTACCAACAACATGATTTCTGCCACATCCAAGTACTGCACTATTATGATAGTTTTCTTTAAATCAATTCACTTTTCTTTAATTGGCCCCATTCTAAAGAATTATAGCTCTGAAATGGTGGGTTTGATGTGTTGATTATCTTTTTTTTCTAATATATATTAATCATTAAAACAAAGCATTCATCCCCTTAACCACCCCACATCATCTCCCAAACTACATTCTAAAGCTGCTTTAGGGGCCGGCCCCTTGGCCGAGTGGTTAAGTTCCCGCGCTCCACTTCAGCAGCCCAAGGTTTCGCCAGCTTGGATCCCAGGTGCCACAACTAGAAGGACCCACAACTAGAATATACAACTATGTACTGGGGTCTTTCGGGAGAAGGAAAAAAAAGAAAAGATGATTGGCAACAGTTGTTAGCTCAGGTGCCAATCACTAAAAAAAATAATAAAACTGCTTTAGATTGCTCTACTTCTGAGACCTTTAGGAAGAGATCAGGCTAACAGTTTGTGGGTTTAATTTTTTCTGCTACTAGCGATTACCACTTGCAAAGGTGTGCAGAACATACACATGAATCCAACCAAATGACATAATTCATCCCAATAATATACACTGAATCTTTTCATAGGAAGTCCTAAGTTGTCTAAAGCTAAACAGAAAAAATCAGTAATTTATCTTTTATTTAATCCCTCCACCTCTATTTTCTCTATCACAAATGAAAATGAGATTGGGAACAAAGGCATATCTTGTGGCCTACTCTGAAGAACAAAACTAAGGGGAAGAGAAATACAGTAGTGGGTTTTGTTTTGAAGCACTAGCATTTCAGTCAAAAGAAATAACAGGCATGCAGATCATCCAAGCGAAAAAGTGCTATCTTCAAAATAGTGGACCACTCCTCTGAAAAGGCAAACCACAATCTGTTGTTAACCAATATCTTTCAAGTCTGTGCTATAAACCAGGAAGTTCTCCATCACTCCAACAACGACAAAAATCACTAAATAGGAGAAAGAGCTGCACTCATTGATAACGTCTACAGATACTTTACATATGCACTTTTGGAGCCAGTCTTAAATCCACCACATATATTAAAAGCCACACTACACACTTTAAAAAAGTCATTCCTACAATCCATTTTCTTGGGATCACTGACCTATTCATTCAGGAAAAAACAAATATCCTGCACCTAAAATATATACGACATTATGGAGAATATGACAAGAGTTTGTTTATAATCTAGCACAGGGAATGACTGATATATTACCCAAACAGTGGTTCTCAGGACTGACGAGGACTTCTGAAAATTTTTTCCCCAAAATTTTATTATGAAAAACTTCAAACATATGGTTGAAATAATTTTACAGTTAACGTGGAATACCAACCACCGAGATTTTACCGGTTTTACTACCCCTGCTTTATCACATATTGATCCATCTATCCAATCCATCTTATTTTTTGATGATCTGCTGGGATTTTAAAAACGAGACCATGTGTGATGAAGAATTTCAGGAGGCCACATTAGGGTTGCTTCTCAAAAATTTTGACTAATGGGGTGCATGAATAAAAAATTTTAGAAACCAAAAACCCATACTCGGTGTTCAGAGGTCCTGCCAACCGCCAATCAAAATCTATTCAGAGCTCACAGCAAGCCATTTTAGGTTTCCACACAAATGTCCACTATCAGAACTATCCATCCCAGCTCTCTTTAAGGCTCAGCACCAACCTGGGAAGCCTCCCCCAACTTTCACACCCTCACCTAGAATTAGCCATGCTCCCTATAGGGGCCACATTTTTCATCATTTGCAATTAACTCACAGTATCTGCAACTTTGTTTTCAGTCTGTCTCTTTTACTAAAACCCTGACCTCCTTGACGGCACAGATCCCCTCATTTACCTCTGAATCCTCAGCAACCAGCATAGTACCTAACCCAGAGCAAGCACTCAAGACACGGATAATATAAACGAATGATCCAGACTTGTATTAACCAGGAGCCAGGGAAGATTTTAGTCGGAGTGTGGGAATGATCTAATCACACCGGCACTTTAGAAAGACTCATTTTAGAGCACCGTTGTTAAGAGCATGAGCTTTGGAGCCAGACTGCCTGGGCACGAATCCTAGAATCCCAGCTCTGCTATTTATTGCTGGGTGACTTTGAGTAAGTTTCTAAACCTCCTGTGCCTCAGTTTCCTCATTTGGAAAGCAGGGATAATACTGCTTCACAGGTTATTGTGAGGATCAAATGAGATTTTTTGTTGTTAAAGCACATAGATTAGCACCTGGCACATAGTAAGCATCCATCAATGTTAGCCACTGTTGCCAGCAACCAGGTTAATAATGACAATGAAGTAAAAAGTCCTTAAAGCTTGAGTGGTAGCAGTGAAAACAAAGTGGAAAGAATGGCTGTGAATAAAGAATCTACTGAAAAATGTTCAGTCAGGAAAGCAAGCAAACAAGTGTCTGTTATACATTTTTTTCCTACTTTCTATGTTTAACTTAGCTCATGATTGGATTAAAAACAGCTATAATCTACCCAGCCTAAGAACAGATTTGATACGGGGCACAAGGAGTCTAGCATGACTGGACTCTAGCCACAAGCTCTACGACCACTGCAAGCTTTTCTATGCTGGTCTTTCAGTCTCTCAGCTGACGTTTTCCTCCTCATTACTCCATCCAGCACCATTTCTTTAGTTTATGATTTCCACAATTCCCTGTCCTGTCTTCTAACTGTGAGCACATCCCCAAGAGCCTTGGTTGGGAAATAGGTTTGAGGTTTCGTCCTACCCAACCCTGTACTACTTTTCTTTTTCTTCTTCCTGCCCACGTCCTTTACTTCTCAAGCCTTGCTATTCCCTACACGTAGGAGTTGAAACCTAAGAGTATGGGAAAGCAACAGAGCAATAGCAGTGGTGCCAAGAACTGGGGATTCTGCCAAGCTGTTTCCCAGGCCCCATATGGAGTGACCAACTACACACAGAGACTGGACTTAATTGCCCATCGGGCTTTACACACTTGATATTCCTTTTTGCTTCTGCGATTTTCTTTCTCCCACTTAAAGCAGCCTCTTCCCAAACCCGTAATTCACTCAAATCCAACCCATCCTTGAAGACCCAAGTGAGGTCCAACTTCTTCAAGGAAGCCTCCCTTGACCATTTTAGCCCACAGATATCCCCCCAACACACACGCACAAAAGGCACTGTACTTATAATCTGCACCATAAAGCATAATCACATACACATTTTATACCATTAAATAAATGTGTATATATTTGATTTTCCAAGGGTAGGAACCCTGTCTCACGTCTTTTAAACCCCTTACTCTCAGTAGGTTAATACATGTTGAACAGTGACTGAATCAGTGGGTTTTTTGGTTTGTTTGTGTAGGCTAAGGCAGGAGGAGGTAGAAGCACGTTTGCTGCAAGGTTGGAAAGAGACACATAGAAGAGAGATGCCAACTGGAAAAAAGTGGAAAAAGGCATTTCAGCTTGAGGCAGACGACAGCAGGAAGAAAATGTGGCTACAAAAGAAATTCTGCTAAAACTTAGGGATAGGCTAACTGGATAAGTGAAGGTAAAGGGAGTTATCAGGATGACATGGGTAGAGACGTGGTTATGTTGGAGAACAAATCCGTAAGGGTGGTATGAAGGCGTAGGTAGATGGATAAAATGATCGAGGGTAGTTAGGCAAGTGGGTTAGCTGATCGGGCGGTGAGTGGGTAGATGGGAGGCAGGT
Source organism: Equus asinus (assembly GCF_041296235.1). Lineage (NCBI taxonomy): Eukaryota > Metazoa > Chordata > Mammalia > Perissodactyla > Equidae > Equus > Equus asinus. Next base: position 35,355,754 of record NC_091820.1, read on the forward strand.
AAGTGGGTGGGTGGTTAGGTGTTTAGTTCGGAGGGAATAGGTGTGGGGCTTATTATTTAAGATCCGGCCCCTCCCTCACCTTGACCCGGAAGCGGATGAGTGCTAGCCTCACGCAGTGGCTCAGGCAGGCCGGTGGCAGGAACCAGGCCCGTGGAGGAGGGGTGCCCTTGTTGCCCACGTGTCCCACGATCAGTTGCGCTGTCTGCCGCTCGGCCTGGCACCGACGGCCCCACTCGGCCAGCCGGTCCTTGCCCAGGCCCCCGGGGAACATGACCACCAGCTCCAGGCCGTCGCCGCCGGGATAGGCACAAGCCTGGCACAGCGCTGACAAGTAGCCCAGCATGGCGTTCCATTGGCCGCCACACACCCAATCCGTCTGGTAGCCGCCATAAAGCCGCGGCAGCGCCGAGCCCGCGTCCACCAGCACCCGGGCCCCGGGCAGCGGAGGGGGTGGCGGCGGCGGGTGCAGCCCGGGGTGCGCCTGGCCGTGGTGGTGGAAGTGGTGACCGGGGTGATGGTGCCGAGTCGGCCCCGCGCCCCCGGAGTAGGCACCCAAGGCAGCGGGCGGGAGCGGCGGTTGCAGAGGAGCGGAGCCCCTGGCGGCGCGTGGAGCCCCAGGCGCTAGGGCTACCGTAGGTGGCAGCTGGCGATGCTGGTGCTGCTGCTGCTGGCGCGAGACCGTGCGCGCGAGTTTGAGGAGGTCCACGGGTACCACGGCCCCGGGACAGCGCTTCTCAAGGAACTCTTGGAAGCCCTGGACGCCCATGCTTCGTCGGTGGGCAGACGAGACGGCGGCTGCGCGAGCAGGATAGGCGGCGATCTGGGCGCGAAGCTGGGGGCGGGCGCGTGCGCACTCCGCGGGGGGCGAGGGGGCGGGAAAACGATTCCCGAGGGGAGGGGTGAGCGAGCGAGGGAATAAGGGCTGGGCGGGGAGGAGACCACAGCTTGGATTTTTGTGGAGAGGGGAGGTGAGGCCGACTGCACTCTGGAGAAGCTGGGAGGATAAAAACGATGACGAGATCTAGTCACTTCTGTTTCTTCTCCTCTCTGGCTGCTCTTCACCACTTCAAAAGAGGTAAAACCTCTCCCCCCCACCTCCGGGAGCCATGTTGCCTCGTCTTCTCTATGGTACACGCTTTCTAACTGGGGGGTTGGGGGGGGCGCGGCGGAGGGGCATCCTGGGAGTTGTAGTCTTCACTACGGCCTCGGGATACGTTCTTGGAACAAGATTACCACTCCTGTCAGCCCTTGCGCTCACAGGGACACAAATGGCGGGGCATGATGATATGTGTTTAGGATTTGCACTCCACCTCCTTGCATCCACTGAGTTGCTTCAGGCTATTTACCGCCTTTCCCAGGATAAGCAGCTTGGGTGGAAGGACTGATGCATCATGGGAAAGGAAGTAACATGGATTAATTTAATTCGGCTAAAGTATGCTAAAATTCTCCAGAAGTGAGAATTTTCCTTTCAGGGGAAAAGATAATGTGCGTAGTTTTTAATGAATGAGAAAGGACACATATGAAAAGTAAAAATAATAACCACCAACATTGCTGTAGCAATCCATTTAACTTCTAGCTACTGTACTTTTTTTGAGGAAGAGTTCCTGGCTCCAATTTATGAATAGTAAAACTTATTTATTTGCCCAAGGCAGTGAAGAGACAAAGTGAAATTGAGTATCCCTTGTCTTCAAGATCTGTTTGGTCAGGGAGATAAGCACCAACACAAATTAAACTACTAGTTGTACCTTTCTGGTACTCACTGTGCCTATAGTTAGGACTTTGTTTGGAAACCTCATTGTGAATCAGTCTGTCAGGGAGCTCTCACAAAATAACCGCAAGGGCTCCAATTCCAGACATACAGAATCAAAATCTTTTGAAAAATCTATTTTCAGCATGCTTCTCAGTTGATTCTGATTTAGTACCCGTCTTCTGACTGGCTTTTAGGGCCCACTCTTTCAGCAGGGGGAGGGCAGAAAACAAGATCTGTTCTTAACAGTAAGTAGTAGCCAGATCTGGCTTGGAACTTAATGGAAGGTGGGAGATAATGGCAGGCAGAGTTAGAATGCTAAAGTACAGAACCCAAGAGTAGTCAACATGAATGAAGTCTGAGAACAGTCTTTTAGGATGCAAAAGCTGAAAAAGCTTCAAACTCCATAAAGGAATTTATCTTGAAAGACTAGTGGAGGTAGAACAAGCCAGATTGGCAAAGAGTAAGTAGATGGTGAAGCAGTGCACATAGGTAACTCTTTTGAAAACAAGCAGTGAAAGGAGAGAGCAGGGGCTTGAAGGGATGAAGGATGGAAAGAACAGAGGTTTTCTAGTATAATAGACACCTATTGGATTGTCTGCTCAGCCCTCCTTTTCTAGGAACTGACCCTCCCCCCATTTACAAAGTTACAGCAAAAGATGAGAGATATGAGAGATAAGGAGTCTTCATTGTGTTTAAGTCCCAGGTTCTAGATCATTCCTGAGGCATGATCATTAGTTTCTCTGAGGCACCCCCATATCATTATTACTATTTTTGCTTAAGACAGAGTCAGGTTAGAAACTACTTATGAGCAAAAAAATATTAATTCAAGAACTGGTACCAGAAATGGAGTGTGGCAAATTATAGACCCTAAAATATGGAACTGGCAGAGATTGGAGATCTCCCACATCAGTTAATGGGAAGTTGGCATTCTGTGTTATTTGACAGTGAAGCTGTTGCTTATTGCTTTTGAGACTCAAAACAGAGCAGCCCTTCTGCCTGTATTAAGAGATCTGCAATTGCCGAGGGTCAGATATTCATGGGCTTTGCTGACTTATAGCAATAGAACTCTATCTCACTTCAAATGTTTCACTGATTAGGAAACTGGCATCTCGGCAGTTGGAATAAGGTTATCTGTATAAGCCTCCATAGTATTCCTTGTTCTCCAACTCCCACAAATGTGATGATTTCTCCCTCTGTAAATGCATTCAACTGAAATGCAAGGAAGAAGGGGCAAGTTTAACATTCCCAGAGCAGATCAGAAAAGAGAGGCTTCACAGCCTTGAACTCAGCCTATTATTTGCTATCCCAGCTCTGAATTGGAGACCTTGAGCAGAATGCTGGGGAGAATGAGCCAAGTCCTTAGGTAGAATGTTAAGAAATAGAAGCTGCAACCAGATCAGCCAGGTTATTCCCTTTAGCAGATCTGAAGATTCAAAGAGCATAACTTGACAAGATTCTTGACACTTGTTAGCATTCTGAGTCCCCTCAAATGAACAGACAGTCAAATGAGGTTTTTACGAAGTTGTATCACTAGAAAATCATATCTGGTGAATAGGGCCCAAGAGCCAGAACAGTGATTCTCAAAGTATGGTCCCTGGACCAGCACATCAGCATCACCAATGAACTGTTAAAAGTGTAAATTCTTGGGCCTCACTCCAGACTTCCAGAATCAGAAACTCTGGGGGTGGAGCCAGCAATCCGTGGTTTAAATTAAAGATAAACAAAGTCTGACATTAGTTAAAGCAGTGAAAACAGATTTTACTCAGTAACTACTGTTGGTAGGGGAAAGAGCAGAGCTCCATTTCCATTTTTGCAGAGGTAACTGGGCGTTTTAAAGGGAGAATGAGGAAAGGTAGAGGAGCAAGCAGGGGCTCAGTAAAGTCAGGGAAGTGAAAAACTACAAAGGGTTGGTCAGTGTAAATGCAATCAGGCAGCTGTGTCTGCTAGCTGGCAATTATCGAAGACAGGAGTCTATCCTCCCACAGATACAAGGAGACAGAGGCCCTAGCCTTCCTGATGATTACAATTCAAAGGAATGGTCTTTGAGAGACACTCCAGAGTTGTAGGAGATATATATACAAAGTGACAGGGGAAGAATTCACAATTGTAAGAGCTTTTTAATAAATGCTTTAAGAAAGGAGGTCAGGGGCCTATGTCAGGTGTTGGCAAGAGCAAACTATAAATTCTTTTGACAGCCCTGAGCTTTTCCAGATGGGAACTGGGTCATCCCAGGGATTCAGCCTTAGGCAGCTAGAAACCATGCTAAAGTTAGGTCAAGTCTCTTAGTACTGGTGTTTAAATGGATTGCTTGTGTCAAGAGTTTTTGCAGGTCTCACTAGCCCTCCAGGTGATTTTAATGCACTCTCAAGTTTGAGAATCACTGCTCTTCTAGAGCATGCCCTAGGCCCAAGTACAGACTGGTTAAGCAAGAGGGTGCATCAATACGTTGACTCCGATAAGTTTTTCTATGCCTGTAATTTATTTCCTTTATTCCTATCCAGGTGGAAATGGTGCATACTCAGACCTGGTGGCTGATAATGGTGTGCCCCTCTCCTTTCCTAAAAGAGAGTTTTGATTGTGGTTAATCTATCTCTACTATTACATGTTAGATCTGGTGGTGGCAGTTAAGTTGATCAAAGGTTGCAGGATCAAGAGGAGCCACATTTAGATTGTCACTGAACTAGATGAGGAAGGGGCATGTCCATACCATACTATTGCTTCTGGATGCAGTAGTTGCATGTGACGTGCAGTTGTCCATGGATTATATTAGGTGCAGGCATTTTTGGAATCGTAGATATGAGGGAAATGGCATATATGTTTATGGGGCAGTCAAGGTGAAGACGCTAGGTGAACATCTATTGTATTGTCTCCACAGCACCCCTTTTCTACCACCTTCTCTACCTTATCCTCCTGATTGTATCAGGACCCATCCTTTATGTACCTTCCCAGAGAATCTGGGATTAAGGTGGAGGAGGAGAGATGAAAAATCCTGACTGCATTCAAGCACCTGATTTATGTGTTCCTAAGGCCCAACTGTATGATCCTTGGGTTTTGTGAGACACTGCCATCTTTATAATAAATTCCTTTTTGCTTAAGCTTGTTCAAATTGGTTTTCTATTACTTACAGACAAGAGTCTTAACATATATAATACAGGAAAAACTTTATGCTGGACATAGGCCATACAGAGTAGAGATAACAGAGGCCCTGACAGCAGAAGGAGATAGTGGATGTCACAGACTACTGGTTAAAAGTGTGTGCTTTGGAGCCAAGATCTGGGTTCCAATACGAGCTCAACTCCTTACAAGCTATTTAACAAGTTACCTAACCTCTTGAGCCCTACTGTATCTGTGAACTCATCAATTTATTCAACAGATTTATTTGGTATCAACTACATCCGGGAATAAAGCTGGGCACTGAGAGAAAGCAGTTTTCAAGACAGTCAAGGAGCTTAGAAGGGAGATGGTAATGACACTTACCTCAGAAGCTTGTGAAGATTAAATGACATAGTAAAGTGCTTAGCATAACTGACACAGAAAGTGCCTAATAAATGTTAATTCTCATCATGAAGGGTAGAGAGAAGCATAAAGAGGTTGCATGGAGAGTTCATATTAGACTCAGTCTTATGGCATCTTCTACCTAAGTTAGTAACTAGCTGTTCAGTTTCTGCAAGAGGCCCACTTAGCTTTCTTTATTGGCCAAATCCTTGGGGCCTGTTTAAGAGGCTATAAGCTCATATGGTTAGTGGAACTAATTCATTAGAACGTCTAATGAGGCTGCCATATTGTTTATGTTTCTTGAGCCAGCAACTGGCTAAATAGCAGGGAGGTCATTAGATTAGTATAGGAAACAATGACACTGGTTCTCAACCCTAGTTACATTAATATGTATATGTAACATACACATAATATATATACATAAAATATGTACACATTAATATATATGATACTAATGTATCACGTGGGAGCTTTTAAAAACAATACTGATTATAGGAATGGGACCCAGACGCTATTTTTTTTTATTTTAAATTGTGGTAAAATACATATAAAATTTACCATCTTAACCATTTTTGAGTAGTAAAAACTACCAGTTCAGTAGTGTAAGTCTAGTCACATTGTTGTGCAACCAAGAGACTAATTTTTTTTTTTTTGAGGATGAATAGCCCTGAGCTAACTACTGCCAATCCTCCTATTTTTTCTTTTTTTTGCTGAGGAAGACTGGCCCTGAGCTAACGTCCATGCCCATCTTCCTCTACTTTATATGTGGGACACCTGCCACAACATGGCGCTTGCCAAGTGGTGCCATGTCCACACCCGGGATCCGAACCGGTGAACTCCGGGCCACTGAGAAGCGGAATGTGCAAACTTAACAGCTACGCCACCAGCCCGGCCCAGAGACTAATTTTTTTAAAGATTTTATTTTTCCTTTTTCTCCCCAAAGCCCCCCGGGTACATAGTTGTATATATTTTTTCAGTTGTGAGTCCTTCTAGTTGTGGCATGTGGGATGCTGCCTTAGCATGGCTTGATGAGCAGTGCCATGTCTGCGCCCAGGATCCGAACCAGTGAAACCCTGGGCTACGAAGTAGAGCAGGCGAACTTAACCACTCGGCCATGGGGCTGGCACAAGACTAATTTTTTTAAATGGCTCCCCAGGTGATTTTAATATGCAGTCAGGGTTGAGAACCTTTGAGCTGGAATGGAGACACCTTACAAACCCTGGTTAACTTCCTGAGCCTATTTCCGCGTTTGTAACATGCATGTGAGTGAGTCCTTTTCCAGTTCTTCATCTGTCTATCCCAAGGCCCTGCTCCTATTTGGCCCATCATCTATACTGTACTTTTTCATTTCTGTCTTGAGCTCTTGTCATAGACCCACCTTTTCCCCAACTACTATGACTTCAGCTCCTTCTAAAGGCTGTAATCACAGACCTAATTCTGTCATCTCATTCTTTTATCTAGTGGTGCTCATTAATGATGGCACATTTTAAATGGGTTGTATGTTGTCTTATCCCCCAACTTAAACACTTTCACCTCTGAAGCTCACTTTATTACATCAACTAGCACCTTTTGGGCCAGTACCTAAACTGTTCCACCAACAGACCTCACATTGACTCACAGGTTGGGTTCAGTTTTGTCACCTCTTTATGACTGTTTCTTCTTCTCTTAAAATAGTGATATGTGAGGTCCCTTCAGTAGTCATTACTATTATTTGAGCAAGGCTACTATGTATCAGGCATAGTGAAAAGCCCTTTATATGCTTTTTCATTTAGTCTCAAAACAACCCCGCTGAGGCACTTATCCTTTTTACAGATAAAGAAATTGAAGCTGAAAAGTTAAGTAATTTTCCCAAGTTCACAAAACTAGAATACAAATCTAGGTCTGCTGGACTCCAAAATGTATCTGTACTAACTGTAGTAAGAATCAGGGCCCATTTCCAAACCAGCCTGATATCCCAAGTGCAGGTTTAGTGGGAAAGTCACCAGAGATATCTAACAATAAGCATAATTAGCAAATTAGGGACAGGGGTAGCTGCCTTTACATATCTCATTTAATTCAACCACCTCATTTTACAAATGAGAAAATAGAGGTTTGAGAGGTCTGTGAATCAAAAAACCCATGCTTGTCCCACTATGTACCTTGTATCCTCCCTTTAGGGATCACCTAAAGATAGAATACCTCAGAGTCACTGGGTCAATAAATCAAGGTAATAGATTTTTAAAAACACTTTAAAAATTCTCGTTTAATTTTGAATATTTCTGATAGTTCTCTTACTCTTCCTCCAGGGCTGTTTGCATAAACATATGCATGATTCTTCTACCTAAATTATCAAATGAACAAGGGATCTGACCTCATTTGACAGTTTCCCAAGTGACTGTAGTGTGGTGAATGAGCGATACAGGAGGGAGATTTCCAAATGCACTTTCTTCCTAAAGGTGGACCATAAACAGTGTCAGTATGAAAGGAAATACTACCTAATAAGTTTGTGCAATGGGCACACTTTGAATCCCTGCTCATACCATAAACAAATACTTCTACTCCTGAAATTATGAAACAAACACTGGGCATAACCTCATGAAAGATATATAGAAAGTGTACATGCTAATCCTAATAATTAGTTGAAAATCTATTCTAAATGTATTTGAATTATTATTCATGCAGTGCATCTGAGAGTCAGTATGTCCCAGGGTTTTTCCCATGAGCTTTGGAGTCAGATGGACCTGGGTTTGGATCCAGGCTTCATCATTTACTAGCTATGTTACCTTGGTAAATTCTTTAATCTCGCTGATCCTCAAATTTTCTCTGTAAAGTGGAGATAGTAACAGACCTAGCTTAGAAGACTGTTTTATAAATTAAAAATATCACAGGTAAAAACCTAACAGAATAGGTACTCAGTAAATCATAGTGACTATTACAATTATGGCTCATTTACAAGTGTGGAGAAGAGGTCCAACTCAAAATTTGTTTGAGTTATAAATCAAGAGGTAACACACAGCTTGGTTAGTTTGTTCAGCCAGCATAATCTATAGGACCAAATTTTAAAATCTGCTAACTTACATATGGTAAATGAAGAGCCAGTTTAAGCCAGATGATTGCAGTGACTATGACAGCATTTTAATAAGATAGCATACTCATTTTAACACAGCCTTTATTTTCTGTTTCAAAACAAAATTTCCAGGAAACAAAATACTTATAATGGTTGGGTACAAAGGAAATAAAAATCACAGTTTCAAAGAACCAAAATCAGACAACTGCTTAAAGACAGAGCACTTGGTTTACCAAAAAAAATAATAAAAATAAAAAGTTAATGTCAAGAAAGATTAAAATTAAGAACATTCTATATAATGCTACATTCCCCAATTAAGAAAGGAGATTTCACATATACAACTAAATGTTAAGTGTAGAGAAGTGGCTGAAATTCTGCATACTTCATAGTAAATTATGCATGAAAGTTTATTATTTGCATAAACTTCCTGAGTGGTTCCCATGCTGCACTAGGTCTACATGCTTAATATTCATATCAAACAAATTACAGCTTTAGGTGATTGAGCATGACAGACCTTGAACAACTAACTGCACTTTCCGATCAGTCACTATTTCTGCTGAGGGTCTGTTCTGAACCACAAACCTCAATCTGAAATCTTAAGTTATAGTAGAAAAGAAATGCAACTAAAAAAAAAAAAAACTGGAAGGATGACAAGCACACATTTATGAGTTTATTATACACTGGCACATTTTTTCTCTAGAACCCAGTTTCTCACTTCCCCTCTTGCTTGACTTTTAGCCTTTTTGTTTGAGTTGTTTTTTTTGAATTAAAAGAAAACCTGCCAGAATGGGAGCTGTTGGTTTGTACATTCTTCCAGCTATCTCAGCTGAAAATAACTTCAATGTACCCTAGCTACTATCCCAGGCCACTGTCTATGTTGGCTGTCAAGGACCCTGACCAATGTTTGTGTTCATCCTTTGCATACAAAGACTATTTCCAGGGTGACCTGAAAGCATTTGGCTCCCTAAAAATTTCATACTAATTTCACTTCAAAGGGTTTCACCAAGTTTGAGTGGTCACCATTTTACAGTCTGGATTGTTTTTTTCTTTTTAAAAAAAATTCAGTCCCAGAAATTACATTTACCAAATCAATGGCCTTTTCCACACCACACTCCAGCCCCCTTTCTGGTTCATCTTCTAAACAAAGAGGGGAAAAACAAGTCCCCATAAACTAAAGAATGAAAAATGAACAATCTAGTCTAGAAAATGGACTGCATACCCACCTCAAATATCTCAAGTTTTTCTAAACCAAAGAGAAGATTAAATAACTGAATCCCAAACTGATGGCAAATATACCTCAGGAATGTACTTGTGCATGATGTCTGAAATACGGTATTTACTAACATTAAATATGCTGTAGTGTTACACAGTAAACATGTGAAACAAGGAACATGTGGTTTACAAACATTTGCTGAGTTTTCTGGGGAAAAAAAGGAATGCATCATTTTCATCACTCAGAAAAGAGAGCAAAGAAGAAGTCAATGCCTCCAATAAACTTTAGAGATTGGATAAACGGTTACCACCAACTACAATTCAACTAAAAGCATACAGCCATTTTAAGGTAACAAAATATCACTGCAAATACCTAGCAGTATGCTAATATGCTGAATGACAGGCCACTGCTGTAGGATTTGTCAAATATTTCACTGTGGTAGTTAAAGCAATTTCAACCATAGCCCTTTAGGCACAGACAAGAAATGCATCTCTAATAAAAGATGCAAAGTTACAGGCACTGGACTGTCTAATTTAGATACTTTTTTACCATTTGTTTATTTTACAACTAAGTCCTCTATTGCCACCAGCTGGATTTATTCTCTGTTCTCTATTCCCAGATCCCCAAAGCTTATTTTGTAGAGGCACATGGCTCTCGTCATTTAAACACAGATTGGTGGCAGAGTGATAGTACCCCTCATCCCAAATCATAGTTAGCACTGGGACAAGGAGGCAGGCCAGATTTATAACCTGAAAGAATACTGAGAATCAAGGCAAAAAAGCAAGTTTCACAGGCAGTGTTTACTTGTGTACCCCAAAACAGCACTGAAAACGAGGTAGATAAACAAAAGTAATTGGACTGGAATTAAATCTAGGGTTCTAAAATGATACATCCCATCATACTGTACATAACACTCCACACTCAATCCAAAAATCGCAGCAGAAAAGTGCTTTTTAAACTTTCACAGATAATTTTGCTGTCAAACCATTAGAATTCATGCTTGATATAAAATTGGCAAGAAAAGGATGAAAAACAGAATGGGCATTTGTTATATTACAGCAAATTACCTTAAATAGAGATTCAAGACTGCTACAAATATACATAGGGTTATTTTCATTAGGTTTACACCAATACTGGTTTCATATTCTTATGATGTTACAGCCAACTTCACAAACATAGCAGCAGGTACTTCATGATGAAATGCTCACATTGCCACATATGGAGATACAGTACTATTCATCAGACTTGGACTTTGAGAAGTAAACATGGTGGTTGGACATACAGACTACCCCTCAAATAAATTTTACAAGCAGGATGGTTTAGTACAACTTTTTTCTCTTCTACAAGAAGGAAAATGAAAAGGACAGGGTTGTGTCTTGTTTGGAAATGGGTAGTAGGCTCTTTAAGTAAGAAGGGAATTTCTGAGCTTTGCCTCAAGAACTAATTACTTCTAGGGAGGAAAAGTACCTCAGCAAGGATGAAAACAGCACTATTATATGATTTAGCAAAATTATAAAATAATGCAAAACCCCCAGGTAGAAAACTAGCCAATATTTACAGTCAAAGTGACTATAATCTGAATCAAACATTTAAGTAATGGGAAAGAATAAAAACCCACAGTGGTGTGAAGAACACTGTTTTCTTCATTTCTGCACAAACTCACTTTTTTCTGTATTTTTAAATTTACGTTACATATACATAATGTATACATAACATATGTTAACCCAGCTACTGCAGTCAGCATGGAGACAGCTGTACACTATTCACCATCTTCAAACTTTAGAAGACTACTTTTCTTTCCAGCAAAAAATCTGAAAAGATTCTAAACATTACAAGGCACTGCAAAAGTCTGCAGGCGAACAAATGATGAATTATATATATAAAACAGAGGTGGTGGCAAAATGTGGGACATATGATGTAGAGCAGCCATTAATAAATGTAATTGTGCATGTCATCCATGGAGCTTTTTTCATCCTGGGGTACACTGTTTAAAAGGACTGCGACTAGAGAAGAAGAGATCTTAAAACCTGCAGTATTTTCACTTTATAGGTTGTAAGTCTCAATGTAATTACACAAAGCCAACTCTTATAATGAAACACGAGCAGTTTTAAAGAATTTCAGATTTTAGGTGCATTGTTTTTGTACACGTGGAAAACACTGCAATGCAAGCATTTGCATTACACTAATGTCCAAAACTCACTTCAACTTGAAAACCAAAACTGTAGAAGAAATTTCAAGAATCTGTACATAAGATTTAGAAAGACTCATCCAAACAAGAGTATGTTTTATGAAAAGAAACTGTGGCTCCTATCAACAGCAGTTCTCAAAATGCTGCCCTAGATGCCCCAAATGATAGCAACAGAATCTTCATGATGGCAAGTGTGATCCTCGGGTAAGTAATATAAGACACATTTTTTGAAAAAGGGTACTGAATGTCACAAAGCAGACTGTGCGAAAAAAAAAAAGTATATCCATTAAGTTTTCCTCATTACCTGGCAAGCTCACGGGGTAAAATTTTTAGATCTTCCTCTATAGGAAGATCTGTTAACAGAAGTATTAGGTGATAATTTGGAATGTTTACCAGTAGACGGAATTTGTTATTAGGTAAACGTGTACTAGAAATGACCTTGAAATCTTCGGAGTGGAAAGTAATCATTTTAAACATGTATATGTGGTAGTTGATAAATACCATTTAAGAATTCTATTGGGTTTCACAGACTGAGCATTAGGTAACTCTGTGACCAGCCTTTTAACATTATTACAGTTAACCTTCTTGAAAACTGTAAGTGTCTATTTTGACATTGCCTCCCCTCCTCCTAAAACTGGATAAAACCCAGTAAAGTGCAACTTGACAGTGATCTCTCTCAGATTCTAAAGAGGCTGCCAAAATCATCTAAGATCTAAAATCATCTAAAATGCTATAGATACTAACAAGAACTTATAACAACTAAAAAAATGGTAATCCAAAAAAGCTAAGGGCAACTTAAATAGTATCCTTCAAGGGTCTGCTATCTCACTGCATGACAATGTATACCCCACATCTCTTAGAACCCTGTAAAGCCAGTGTTTCATGTGTAAGTCTCAAAACCTACAAAACCTACTGTGTCAAGTAAATTTCATTTCAGAAGAATGGATCAATACAGGTGAAACTTGAATTGTCTTTCTTAGGAATACAAAGATTCCCCCCAAAATGAGATTCATATCAGCTGCAATATATCCCTTGCAAAAGAATGCAAGCCAACCAATGCCTCTCAGATGCTCAAAAACAATGTAATGTGCACATGAGAAACAAGGAGCTAACTGCTTTGAATTACTATTGAAATCCTAAAGCAGCTACAGTATCTGCAGAATCAAGGAACTGTTACAGTTCTGTTTTTTACCTTTCTCTCCGCCTCACCTAAAACAAGGCTTCACTCCTACTGCTGTGAAGACGGGAAGAAAATCACATTAAAAAGGGCTCATGTTCTATAATGGTTGACAAAGTTATTCTAATTTTATACACCAAAACATTTCCTGCAGCAAGTTACCCTGCCTTCTGTGAAAGGTAAACCTAAGATAAACATGTGAAGAATCCCATAAGACTCCGGCTGTTGGAGGGTCTCTCTTCATCCACGTTTGGGGAGTATCAATTTAAATAGTTTTTATACATTTTAAAGAAAAGTATCATCCAGCTGCAGATAGCAGAAGTAAAAACTGGGGGCATCTCGGCAGTGCATGGAAAGTGTCCTGGAAATGGTAATGCTCGAGCTGAGCTTATTAAAGCATTCTGAACGGTATTTTTAAAAAATCAAGTATCAAAGAGGATAGGTTTTGAAGTGAAAAAACATTTCTACGTGCAGTGTTCTATGTACAAACTGCAAAGTTCTACAGAATGATGAGCTATATCAAATACCACATTGGAACAAAAAAAATACAGTAAAAAGTAAACTCAAACGAGGGAAAATATGGCAGAACCTAAGAAGAAAGTTTAATATCTTAGGTGTCCTGAAAATAATTCTGAAAAAATCTCCCTTTTCTTCATCATCTACTCTGATTCATTTGGGACCAGGAGGGATCGTGGATGGATTCTGCACTGATGAAGCTGGAAACGCCTGCAAATTCATCCCCGTCTGGAACGGTGCCCCAGATTGAGTAGGAATTACTACAGACTGTTGTGGTGTTCCTGAAATTCCTACCCACTGTACTGGATACCCTGGCCCCCCGACAGCATTATACTGACAAACATGGGGCATTCCATATGAGGATAATGGCCTAGGAAATGAAGGGAGTGACAGTCCTTGTGGCAAGGAGGTTGGGGCAGCTCCACGGATTTGGGACAGAGAAGAAATCCATGTTGATGTGTAGCCCATAGTAGATGGAGTATTCTAACAAAAAGACAAAAAAACAAATCAGTTTATTTGGTAGATGCTTTTACCCATCTATATTCCTTCCTATTCTTTTTGGCTTACTACTCCCATTACTCTCATTACTATGAGTGCTTACCATTTTTGGAGCACCTTTGTGTGTGCTAAGCATAGTTACTACCTTATTTCATTTCATCTTTGTAACTGCTCTGCAAGGTAGGCATTTTCAGATGAGGAAACAGAAGCTCAAAACTGGGAACACCCAACACCGCTAAGCAAGTTAATAGTGAGGTGAGGATTTGAACACAGTTCCAGCTAACTCCAAGGCCCCTGCTAAATCTCTGTTCACAGTTTAGTGTCTCTTTTCCTCATGCTAGTACTATTCTTCCATTTTTATTTCTTTCTGCCAGTCCCAGGCATTCTCTCAGAGCCACAGACAATAGCCTATCTTACTACATAATTCTTGGGAAACAGAGGAGCATGATTTAATGTGGCACAGGGGAAAGAGCCTGGCATACAGTAGGTGCTCAGTAAATGTGATCTCCCCACCCCTTTCTAGTCACTATCTTAAAGTCTGACGTTTCTGTTATATTTTTGAAAATTTAGATTCAAGACAATTACGTTTTGGGCAGTATTGAGAAAATATATTCCTGCCTGACTCATATTATATCATACTGTGATTATGCATATGTATAGAGATTACTGAAATCCTATGCACATGGGAATAATAAGTGTAATAGAAGTAAATAATTCTCACTTAAAAGAGAGCTTGGTATCAGACCCAAATGCTTTAGTTCTTCTAAATTGAATGGTCAAGCTAAAACTCTTTCAACTAACGTTTCAAACTAAAGTTACGATAAAGATTTTTAGCTTGACTCAAGAATGAATGACGATATCTCTTGAAGTGAAAAAAAAAAAACATTTATTCAAAGTTCCGTAATCCCTTCTTCATATCAGTGTTTTTGTTCTGTTAAAGTAAAATTAAATTTAATACTTCTGATTCAAACCAGCACATACAGTATGATCACATTTTCATAAAATTATTTCCACATATTCATAAACAGACATAGAAAGACATCTGGAATGCTGTTTATCTAAATTAGTGACAATTATTTCTGGGTGGTGGGATTTAAAGATGGCATTTTAAAATTTGTACTTTTCTGCATTAATCTTCTTCAACAAACATTATTTTATAAACAAGAAGAATGAAATTTTTATTTTTAAGAAAGACTGAATTGGAGATGCCTTGTTATACTTAATCTTCTCTTGGATATTTCAAAGGCATCTCAGATTCAAACGACCAAAACCAAACATATGATCTTTCCTCTACCAAAACGCACTGCCAGTTCATTTTCCCCATCTTGGTGATTGGTACGCTGGAATGATAGCCAGTTATACCTCCCAGAAACCTAACCTTGACACCTCCCCTCTGCCATACATCCATTCTATCACTAAATCTGGTCTATTTTCTCTCTTAAACATTTTTTGGAATCTGTTCACTTCTCTTCATCTCAGCTTTTCTTTATCTAGATTACTGTGACTAACTCTTAATTAGCCTACCAACAGCTACCCTTATGCTCAATCATCTCTTCTTGCTTCAAGTCAGAGTGATCTTTTCATTTTTTTTTAAAGATTGGCACCTGAGCTAACAACTGTTGCCAATCTTTTTTTTCCTGCTTTATCTCCCCCAAATCCTCCTGGTATATAGTTGTATATTCTAGTTGTGAGTGCCTCTAGTTGTGGCATGTGGGACGCCACCTCAACGTGGCCTGATGAGTGGTGCCATGTACACGCCCAGGATCCGAACCAGCGAAAACCTGGGCCGCCACAGTGGAGTGCACGAACTTAACCACTCAGCCACGGGGCTGGCCCCCAGAGTGATCTTTTCAAAAGGCAAAGTGGATCATGTCAACCCTAGGGCTTCAATGGCTATCCATCTTTCCTAAAATAAAGACAAAGTTCCTTGTCATCACTGCTTTTAAGACCCTACCCACCTGGCTTAGATTCGCTGTGCACCGACTCTTCTCTTTCTCTTCACTTCAGCCAAATTGGCCTACTTTCAGTCCTTTCATGCTCCCTTTCCTCATTCAGGGCTTTTGCATATGCTGTTCTTTCTGGTTGGAATCATATTCCCTCCCCTTTCACCTAGTTAACACCTACTCATCTTTCAGATCTCTGCTCAATCATCACTTTCTCAGGGAAGCTTTCCTTGAAACCTGTTTACTAGGTCAAATTTCCCTTACTGTATGATATCCTGTATATCTCCTTTGTAGTCCTTATTACAGCGGCAATTTTATATTTATTTATACAAGTCTGTTCATGTCTAACTGTCCCACTAGAGTATCAGTTCCATGCGAACAGGGAACATACTTGTTTTTGCTCATCAAACCCAGTGCCTAGCACAGGACCTGGCACATAATTGTGACAAAATTTTCTAAGTAAGGCTACAGAACAGTAACATGCAAGAGCATTAGATAGCGAGATGGGCTCTCCACACAAAGACATAATCAACTGGACCTAAAAATACAAAATAACTACCATATGTAGGGTACTACTATGTGCTAGGCACTTTATAGGTGTTACCTCATTTAATCCATGCAGCAATCCTGCAAGGCAGGTCAATATTATCCCTATTTTAAAGACATGAAAATGGAGGCACAAATGACTTAACTAAAATCACACAACTAGTAAGTGACTGAGCTGACACTGGAACCCAAGTCTGTTTAAAGATCTTCATCACTTCTATTCATACTCCATTTTCTACCCACTCTTCCTCCAAACATCCCCTATTATACTGCAATAAACCACCCTGTTTCTAGTCTACAAAAGCCTCCATTCACACCCTACTCAGAGGATCTCCCACTGGCAGCACAAATGCATTTCTGCCTTGAAATTTGCCTCTAAAGCCTTCCAGTTTTTACAATGGTGATACTATCAGTATATAAGTCAGTGCCAGGAGTAAGATAAATACACAGAGCACCCAAGCTTACATAGCTTACTAGTTTGGGAAATCTAGGCTTTTGAAAATTTTTATTCAACATTAAGACTACATGTATTTTCAGACTTTCTTTACCAAACTATATGCAGTGACTATCCATAGACGAATACATGTACACAAATTAACAGACACACACAGATATGTCTCTTTCAATTGTGATGGTTTAGATTCTAAGTTCTGATCTACATTTTAACATTTACTCATTTTAAAAGAATGACACTTACTTTAAAAATTCAAACACAGAAAAGTACAAAGTAAAATAAGGCCCAAATTCCACCATCCAGCACATTATTAATGGCTTTTCCTATTTCTAGGCATGTAAACATATATCTAATGTATATAATTTTACATAAATACTATATAAATACTGTGCCCTCTTCCCACTCCAGAGTGCATTGTGGACATCTTTTTACATTTCAATTGCATGTACACCTAAGGCCATATGTAATTAACTAGGCATCTCGCCCATAAACTTAAGACACTTTTTATAATATTCTAGCTTAAAGAGCTTTACAATTCTTTTTCATACTGAACAAATAATATAACCTATTGGCCCTAAGAATATTGATGTACAACATAAGATAGCTTTTCCTCAAAACCCAAATTCTTCTGGCAACACGGGATTGAATTAACCCTCACTCCAGATGCTTTTTTTGATACTTGATGGTTTTTTTCAGGTATAATAGTCTAAAACAAGGGTCAGCAATCCATGGCCTGCCACCTGTTTTTGCCAATCGAGTTTTAATGGAACAGCTGTGCCTGTTCATTTATGTGTTGCCTATGGCTGCTTTTGCACTACAAGAACAGTTGAGTAATTGCAACTGCATTTACTAACTGGCCCCTTCCCAGAAAGTCTGCTGACCTCTGGTCTAAAAGATGATTTGCTCAAAGACATATGAATCTAGACAAGGATAAAAGTCTTCATGTTGTCAGGTCACACCACTCTCTCATAGTGACTGTAACCATAGGCCTAAGTAAATCAATTTTTATGGTTTTAGTTCTCATAAATAAAGAAGATTGGGTATAAACCACTTACTTCATGTACTTTGTTCCAGTTGTCTGTCTCTACTTTGTGTTGACTCTGTTTAAGTTGATTTAAACTTGGCTTAATAAGAGAATTTCCCACTGTTTCCTTTGTCCAGTCATCCACCAGTTTGTGTAAGTCATCTGTGAACATCCCCTTTTTACTAGCTGGAGAGTGCTGGCATGATGCTGCATTACTCTCCACACAGAGTGGATCTATAAGAAAAAACAGGGAAACCATGAAAAGGAATTAAAACTGATAAATACTCATCTTTGGTCAACAATGCAGTTGACAGAACCACACATGGGGTACAGATAGGGTAATCAGACATTTTAGTTTATCTGGGACAGTCCTGGTTTAAAGCTGTCATCCTGAAGTAATTACTAACAGTATCCTTTTCACTTTCAAAAGTTTCCTCTTGTTTGGATAGAAAATTATATGGTATGGTCACCTTAGGTATAAGTCAAATATAATATAGTATCTCCAAAAAATTAGTATCAACTCTAATCTTTTCATCAGTTTCCTCAGATAGATACTTAGAGAGAGGAGTTAAAAAACAATCACAGAATGTTAAAAGTGGAAAGAACCATAGAAGTCTAATCCAAACCACTTGTTTTATAATAGGGAAATGAGGCCCAGAAAAAGTAAATTGTCAAGCCTGAGTTCTTGCAATTAGTTACCAGCAGAGCCAGGCCTAGAACTCTAAAGCCTAGACGATGACTCTCTCTTTTCAATATACCATACTGACTTTCAACGAGCTTCAAAAAAGTAGAATCTCATTTAATTTTTTTACCAATATTTGTTTGTTAATGATAAAATGAATGTGTATCTAGAATAGCGGAAACAAGGATGCAGATGGTTTGTGAGCCTCATGAGTTCTGGAGCACAAGATGTCCAAATACAGAAAAGAAATCAATTACAGATGTCGCCATCAGTTTCCTAATCTGAATGTCACACTAAGTCCTTAAACTATTTAGTACTATTACAAACTTCTACTAAATCGTTCTCAAAGAACAGACTCATAAACTTCCAATTCCTCTGACTGATTTACAAGCCAAAACTTACAGAGTGGGTCTAAAATGAATTTTAGGAAATACACTTGTGAAATTTAAGCACAGTAACATTTTCAGGGATTTAATAAATAATCATGTGAAGATTTCTTGTACATTTGTTATGGCATTTTTTTTAATTGTGAAAAAAATATGGAATATGCAAAAGATACTGCAAAGCCTCCATATTCGAAGTACTCTTCTTTAAAACTTATAACAGGCCTGTGACATAGGTTCAGCAAATATTCTATTTTTGGGAAGACTGGGATCCAGAAGGTAAACAGCTGGGGTTATATGCTGGGGCTAGAACCCAGGTATGCTGGCCATTAGGTCAGTGTGCTTTCCATTGTATCATGCCAACCCATGCAATAAACTGGGAAATGGATGAGGAAATTGCTTAACAAGGAGGAACATGATAATCTCAATGATTGCTTATACATAGTGTGTGATTCTCTATGAACTCTGCACTACTAAAAGCTTAGATTCAAGGAGATGAAATATTAAATGGAAATATATTAGTGAAAATGACAAGAATTTAATGAATTAATTGGAACATATTCGCATATACAAATGAGTTTTATAAAAGTCATGTTTACTAATTTGAGGCAACCACGATTTACCAAAATGACATACCAATCTTATTGGAATTCCTACTTTTCTAAGACTTAAAGCCCAAAGACACATGTCAGCCCATAATAAAAATATCAGTTTTTCCTGTTATCACTCTTCACATTCATCTAATTCTCTGCCAATTCCAGTAAAGGAACAAAGAGCACAATAATGGTGGGGAAGACTTTGGAGCTGAAGCCTTTATAGATTGTGTACCGTGGAAAAATATCAGCAGGTAGGAGTAAAGAGGAGAAGATAGCCAGAAACATATGCACATCAGTGCCAGCATTTTTGCTTACGCAGCTTCTCCTAAGGAGTATTTTTGTGCTCATTCCTTTCAGTTTCTAAAAAATTTATTGTGTAGAGATAAATTTGAATGTCACTCGTTTAAGAATATTTCCGGACTAAGGGAAAAACTCAATGTCAAGATTCTTCGTGTGTACCACTCTGGTGGAACAAGTGATCTTGAACACTCAATTGGCAGTCAATGGTGGCTGCTGCACTAGTGGCACAATAGCCAACAAGTGGAGGAAGAAATAATTAACAAACCAAAACAAGTATCTAAATGAAACAGGGTCTGAGGCAAGACTAATTCTAAGTAGGCAACAGAAAGATCTATACACACATACCTTCCAAAAGTTACCAAGAACAATGTGCCATATGAGAAGAAGAAAATGTTATTTGAATGTTATTCAGTGCCTAATTATGTTTTACACACGGAAGGAACATTTATCTATTGATTTCATTTAAAATTTATTCATATCTTACTATAAAAGACCACTTAATTTAAAGTTCACAAACAAAAAAGTACCCAATCAATGCACATTAAAATAAGTACTCTACAAATGTGTTTTATAATAGGTAATAACATTACTTATTAACTTCAAAGATGCTCTTTAATATTCCTTTCCTACTGATGAAATTAATAAAACCAGAGTTCAGTCCTTGGTGATCTTGTTTTTTCCCCCCACAGTGATGCCTAGATTTAGATAGTTTCAGTGATCACCCAACTGCAAATGTTTCTATCTATTATCTCAAATTTTGACCTCTCTTCAATCCAGTCTCACAACCAACTCCCAAATGTGTTTTTTCACTTGGATGTCGATAAATTGTTCAATTCAGTACACCTAGAGTCAAACCTATCATGGTCTTGGCATGACAGTTCGCCTAAATGTCATATATCTGTTAAAGATACCATATTTTCTTCAAACCACCCAGACTCAGATCCTTTGGATCTTCCTACAAACACACATGACCCATTCATCACCACGTCATACCAATTCATCCTATACAGCATCTCTTGTCTATTTTTATTTCCACAATTCTCTAAGCTCTTAATCATCTCATACATGAACTGTTATGATTGCAATGATCTAATGGACTTACTCCCTGGCACTAGGCAATATATTCTTCACATTGCCACCAGATTAATATCAGTTAAATGCTACCTTCAGATTTCATTCTTCTGCTCAAAAAAACAAAAACACTTGAGGGGCCAGCCCACTGGCGTAGTTTGCATGCTCTGCTTCAGTGGCCCAGGGTTCATGGGTTCAGATCCCTCAAGCAAAAAGAGGAAGATTGGCAACAGATGTTAGCTCAGGGCCAGTCTTCCTCACCAAAACGAAAAAACACCTTTAATAGTTTCTTAATACTAACAGTGGGTTTTCAACTTGTTTAGGTGGCAAAGTCCTTAGTAGTCATGGTTGTCTTTGCAGAACAGATATGTTATCTTACTTATTATCCTTAAACAAACACATTATCCCATTTATTAAGCTTAAATAGATAATTATGTGTTAGATCAGATACATTATCTTTCACTAAACTATAACATAGATAAACTGTGGCAGTTGCCAAGTTTTTTAAAAAAAAGTATTGAGGAAAACTCTTCTAATGTAAACCCTACATTTCACCCAACTGTTATATTCTCTTTCTCCCAAATAAAGAGTGTGATAAGAAAAAAGTATTTGAAGAAATATTAGCTGAAAACTTGCTAAATTTGGCAAAGGACATAAACCTACATATTCAAGAAGCTCAGTGAACCCAAAACAGGAATAAACACAAAGAAACTCATGCCTACATACATAATAATTGCTGAAACTGAAACAGAAAAATTGCTGAAAATTAAAGAGAAGGAAAAAGCTCTGAAAGCAACCAGAGAAAAACAATACATTTCATACAGGAAAACAATGATTCAAATTTCTGTGAATTTCTCATCACAAACCAAGGAAGCCAGAGGGAAGTGGCATAATATTTTTAAAATGCTAAAAGTTGTAACTGTCAACCCAGAATTCTATATACAGCAAAAATACCCTTTAGGAATGAAGGTGAAAAAAGACATTCTCGGATGAAAAAACGTTAAGAGAATTTGTCACCAGCAGACCTGTTCTCAAAGAATAGCTAAAATATGATCTTCAAACAGAGGGAAATTACACCAGTAGGAAACATGAAAGAGCAGGAATGAAGGAAGACCAACAGAAATGGTAGATATCAGGGAAAATGTATTTTTTTGAGTTCTGAAACTCAAGAAAAGATGAAAGTTATAACACTGTGATGGAGTTTTCCACACATGTAAATGTAAGACATAAGACAATTATAAAGAAGGAAGAGACCTATATGGATGTAAGGTTTTTACATTCCTCTTCAAGTGGTAAAAGATTGATTTTAAGTAGACTGAAAAGTTAAGTATGCATATTATAATCCCTAGAAGAACCATTAAAAAATATACAAAGAGATACAGAAAAAAACATAAAAGACAAATTAAAATACCAAAATATATTCAGGTGAAATAACAGAACAAACAGAAACAGATTTAAAATACAGTAGACCAAAATCCAAAAGTATCGATCATTACATTAAATATAAATGGTTTAAAAATAATTGAGGGACCAGCCCCATGGCCAAGTGGTTAAGTTCGTGCGCTCCGCTTTGGCAGCCCGGTGTTTCACCAGTTCAGATCCCGGGAACGGACCTGGCACCGCTCATCAGGCCACACTGAGGCGGTGTCCCACATGCCACAACCAGAGGCACTCACAACTAGAATAGACAACTATGTACTAGGGGGCTTTTGGGAGAAGAAAAAAAAAGAAGATTGGCAACAGTTGTTAGCTCAGGTGTCAATCCTTAAAAAAAAAAATTGAAAGACAGATCACCAGAATGGATTTCTTTTAAAAAAAACATAACCATAAGCTGTCTGCAAGAAACTCACTTCAAATATAATAATATAGGTAAGTTAAAACTAAAAGGCTAAAAAAGATACACCGTGCAAACACTAACCAAAAGAACGATGGAATGGGTATTTAATATCAGACAGAGTAGACATCAAAGCAAATAAAAATAACCAATAAAGAGAGACACTACATAATGATAAATGAGTCAATTCACCAAGAAGACAGAACAATGCTAAAAGTGTGTTCAACTAACAAAATAGCCTCAAAATACATGAGGCAAAAAATGACAGAACTGAAAGGAGAAGTAGACAAATCCACAATTACAGTTGGAGTCTTCTACACTCTTCTCTCAGTAAACAATAGAAATAGTGGACAGCAAATGAGCAAGGGTATAGAATAATTGAACAACACCATTCAAACCTCTAAATCTAACTGACATTTATAGAACACTCTACTCAACAACCACAGGGTATACATTATTTTCAAGTGCACATGAAACATTCATCAAAATAGACCATATCCTGGGTCATAAAACCAATCTTAACAAATTGAGAGGAATCAAAATCATTGAAAATATGTTCTCTGACCATAATAAAATTGAAATACAAATTACTAACAAAGAGATAAGAAAAATCTTGAAACACTTGGAAATTAAACAACCCACTACCAAATAAACCATGGAACAAAGAGGAATTTTAAAAAATCGGAACTGAAAAAAACCCTGAAAATACAACATATCAAAATTTAGGGGATGCTAGAGAACAAAGCATAAACCTTAATGTGCAAATTAAAAAAAAATTAGGAGGTCATGAGATCCCAGAATGGAATGCATCTGTCAAAACATATAGAAGTTTACAGCACAAAGGGTGAACTTTAATGTATGAAAAATTTAAAAATCATTTAGGAGGTCAGGGGATTCCAGGATGGAATGCAGAATGTGACAAAAACATCTAATCATATTACAAATGTATAAAGGAACCTCACATAAAGGGGTACGTGAACAAGTGCTGATTTATATAATGTTGGAAATGAGTGGCACCTATAATATTAAAGGCAAAAGAAACTGTACATAAGCACCGTATTCTGGTTGGTAAAGGTGTTTCTCACAGGGGTGTAAGTTAACAATTCTGAAACCAGTATACCCTACACTGGAATTGAACAATTAAGTAAATGGATGGAATATGGCAGGAGCCAGGTTTCTCACTGTTGGAGTGGGAGCTTACAGATAAGCAAGGAAAGAAGGCTATGATGATCCATATGGTACATTATGACAGTTGGAAATATCAATATGATGCATGTTTACCTTAATAGGATATAGATGGTTACATATAGAAATATTCATAGATGTGGATATATATGGGTTAGTATGAATACATATATTTCCTTATCTGTTAGCTAAGATGGCCTAGAAGCAAGACACCCCAGTAGCAATGAGCACATCAAGGACTCAGATCTTGGTTTCTAATCCATTCACCAATAAAAGGAATTAGGGCTCCTTGTGGAAATGGTGGCTTCAAGTACTGGGGTAGGAAATATACAAGATAAGCCTGGAGCATTTTCTGGTGCCTCTAAGTAAAGAAGTGTTCAAAAACAAATTTTCTACAAAATAACTGACTGGTACTCCTCAAAACTGTCAGGGTCATCAAAAACAAGGAAATTCTGAGAAACTTAAAGCCAAGAAGAGTCTAAGAAGACATAACCTCTAAATATAATGTGGTATCCTGGATGGGCTCCTGGGACAGCAAAAGGATATAAGGTAAAAACTAAGGAAATCAGAGTAAAATATGGACTTTAGTTACTAATGTATTGGGTGAGGAAGATTCACCCTG
Source organism: Equus asinus (assembly GCF_041296235.1). Taxonomy (NCBI): domain Eukaryota; kingdom Metazoa; phylum Chordata; class Mammalia; order Perissodactyla; family Equidae; genus Equus; species Equus asinus. Next base: position 35,380,277 of record NC_091820.1, read on the forward strand.
AGCTAACATCTGTGCCAATCTTCCTCTATGTTTTGAATATGGGATGCCTCAAGAGCATGGCTAGTGAGTGGAGTAGGTCCACATCTGGGATCTGAACCCACGAACCTAGGATGCTGAAGTGGAGCATGTGGAACTTGAACCACTTGGCTAGAGGGCTAGCTCCCAGAGGTCATTTAAAAAATTCTTAGTAGATGCAGCCAAAGTGGTGCTTATAGGAAAATTTATAGCGTTAAATGCTTGTATTACAGAAAGATCTCACATCAATAATCAAAGCTTCCATTTTAAGAAACTAGAAAAAAGAGCAAAATAAAAGCACAGCTTGTAGAAGGAAGGAAACAATAAGGATAAAAGCAGAAATCAATGAAATTAAGACAGGAAAACAATAGAGAAAATCAATAAAAGCAAAAACTGGATATTTGAAAAGATCAATAAAATTGATAAACCTTTATTAAGACTAACAAAACAAAAAAAAGAGAAGACACAAATTACAAATATCAGGAATGAAAAAGGTGATGTCACTACAGATTCCCAGGGCATTCAAAAGATAATAATGAACAACTCTAAACACAAGGATTCAACAACTTAGATAAAATGGACCAAGTCCTCAAAAACCACAAACTACCAAAACTCACCCAACAGGATAATCCTATAAGTAATATTAAAATTTGAATTTGTAGTGAAAAACTTCCCCCCAAAAATCTCTGAGCCCAGATGGTTTCATTGGAAAATTCTTCTAGACATTTAAAGAAGAAATAATACTAATTCAACACAAACTTTCTCAGCAAATAGAAAAAGAGGGAGAACAACTTTAAAAAATGCAGAGTAGGGACTAGGTGAACTTGCTTTTAAAACAATGAAAATATGGGCAAAACAACTAAAACCAACCATTTCAGAACTCTGACAATTATCCAAAGACACAGAAGGAAATAAAAATAATTTACCCAAGACAAACTACAGTCATGTGGCACATAATGACGTTTTGGTCAACGATGGACTGCATATACGACAGTGGTCCCATAAGATTAGTACCATATAGCCTAGGTGTGTAGTAGGCTATACCATCTAGGTTAATGTACACTCTATGATGTTCACACAACTATGAAATCACCTAATGGTGCATTTCTCAGAATGTATCCCCATCCTTAAGCAACACATGACTGTACTGAGATCTGTGACATACTAACTTGTGGCAATTCCCATCCCCCCTCCTTCCCAATTCAGTGTTGTGGCAGCCAAAAGCCAGCAGCATTGCAGACAATGGAGAGATTAGACCTCTTTTTGAGCTCCCTTAAAAGCACGATCCCCAGAGCACAATCAATATTTTGTCTGAATTTGCAGCAACCTGGAAAAATCTCTGTTCTCAGAGTGTGTAAGATATTTGATTTCACTCAGAGCTCAGCTCAGCCTAGCCAAGCCTGGGTGTGGTGGGTTTGGGGAAGAATCGGGGGCTACCCTCCAGGGCATTACTGAAACAATAGGAGAATGTTGGCAACAACTCAGATGCCTAAGGCTATGACTTCAGTTGGGGCAAACAAGAGCCTGGTCTAGAACTGAAAAGGAATTCTAGGACAACTAGATGAACATAGGAAACTTTAAAAACCTCTGACATATTCCTGGGCATATAAATGTCTGCAATGCCAGGAAAGACCTGAGAAAGAAGAAGGTACCAGTCACTCAATTCTGACTGAACTTGAGTTTCTAGACAAACAGGTGGTAAATTCAAAGCTTGTCTTGTAAACTGAAGCTTGAAGGCATGCCTTCTTACATAAGGATCCCCTTGGCAAAAACATCTAGACAAGACATTTAATGAAATCTTCAACCACTGGCTCGCCACTAAATGTACTGGCCAAGGTGTGAACCCTAGCATACTAAGCTTAATATAAAAAAAAATTTTTTTTAAAACTTAGCAAAGAACTCAATGGTCATACACTGCAGGGAATACAGAATCAGTCTGGGATTGGGAAAATCACTAAACAAATAAGTAGCAACAAGAAAATGCAACAGAAATAATAAACAAACAAAATACAGCAATAACACCAAACCTTGTTGAGGAAGGGGGCAGAAGAATCTCGTACCAGAGATGTTTCAATATATTATCTGTAACATGCAGTTTTCATCACAAAATTGAGAGACATGCAAAGAAACAGGAAAGTATGCCACATACACAGGAAAAAAGTCAACGAAAACATCCTGAAAGGGACCTAGATTTTAGACTTGGTAGATAAAGCCTTTAAAATCAGCTATTCTAAATGCATTCAAACAACTTAAGGAAACTAAGCCTAAAAAATTGAAGGAAAGTATAACAATGTCTCACACCAGATAGAGAATATCAGTAAAGAGCAAGAAATCATTTTTTTTAAAAAAGAAATTATGAGTTGAAAAGTACAATAATTGGAATAAAAAATTCATGAGAGGGGCTCAACAACAGATTTGAGTGGGCAAAAGAATCAGCCAACAAGAAGACCAGTTAATGAAAAAATCCACTCTGATAAACAGAAAGAAAAGAGAATGAAATAAAATGAACAGAGTCTCAGAGACCTGTGGAATACCATCAAGAATGACAAAATATGCATAATGGGAGTCCCAAAAGGCAAAGAGAAAGGAGCAGAAAAATACCAATGAGATCCATACCTATACATATCATAATTAAACTGATGAAAGTCAATGTGTCTAGGCATGGGTCTTTTTAAGTTTATTCTGGAGAAATTAGAAAAAGAAGAGTAAACTAAACTCAAAGCAAGTAAAAGGAAGGAAATAATAAAGATTAGAGTGGAAAAAGAGAAGAGGAAAGCAATAAAGAGAATCAATGAAACCAAAAGTTGGTTCTTTGAAAAGATCAACAAAATCGACAAACCTTTAACAAGATTGACCAAGAAAAAAAGAAAGAAGACTCAAATTACTAAAGTAAAAAATGAAAGAGGGGACATCACTACAAATCTTACAGAAGTCAAAAGGATTATAAGAGAATACTATGAACAATTGTGCACCAAGAAATTATATAACTTAGATGAAAGGGTCAGATTTCTATAAAATCAGAGGCACTGACTCAAAAAAGAGTAAATCTTAACAGACCTATAACAAGCAAAGAGATTGAATTCGTATTTTTAAAACATCCACTATATAGAACCAAGACCCAGAGGGCTTTACTGTTTCATTCTACCAAATATTTAAGGAAGAATTAACACCAATCCTTTATAAATCCTTCTAAAAAACAGGTTACAAAAAATGGCAAAACACTTGAATAGGCACTTCACCAAACAGGATATATGGACTACAAATAAGCACAAGAAAAGAATGTTAAACATTACTAACCATTAGGGAAATGAAAATTAAAACATTATACCACCACACACCTATTAGATTGGCTAAAATAAGGAATGCTGATAATACCAAGTGCTGAAGAGCATCTAGAGAAATTAGAAGTCTCATACATTGCTGATGGGAATGGAAAATGATATAGCTGCTTGGGAAAACATTTTCACAGTTTCCTAAAAATTTTAAATATACATGTGACTCAGCAGTCTTACACCTGGGTATTTTATCCAGGTGAATTGAATACTTATGTTCACCCAAAAAGCTGTATGTGAATATTTACATCAGCTTTATTTGTAAAGCCCAACACTGGAAACAACCCAAATGTCCCCAACAGGTGAATAAATAAACAAGTTATAATATATCCACACCATGGAATATTACTCAGCAATAAAAAGGGCACAAGCTATTCTAACACAAAATGAAGAATCTCAAAGACAATGTTCTGAGTCAAAAAAGCCAGTTTCAAAAGGCATGTTTTTACCACGAGATCCCATGCTTCTGGCTCTTGTTGATTTTAAGAGGTAGTGTAGTGTAAGCGCCTGACAATAAGCTTTTTTGATTGTAGTCTAAGTGACTGACATTAAGCTTCTGAATGCCAAAGCATCCATTTCAAAGACATCCATCTAGAATAAACATATGGAAAGCTACACAACTAGATAAAGTGCTAGGCCACCCTACCCATTAAGTTTCCCTTTTAAAAAGCCTGGTTGACCTAGACAACTGATCATGTGAGTGACCCTACTTTTCCCTTCCCACACCTTAATTCTGACTCTTGGTTTTAAATTAACCAGTCAAGAGTGAACCTGTGAAACCCTAGGTACCCCACCCACGATCCCAATAAAGGCAGAACCCCAGGTCTCTCTCCCCTCCCCCTCAACTTGCAACCTCTCGCTGTGTGTCCATAGGCATGCCATGTACCATCCAGAACCTGTGAATAATAAACCTAGTTTTATCAAAGTTCCCTGATAGTTGTTGCTGAGGCACATCTTGCAATCATAATAAGAACCACAAGAGCGGGTCCAGCCACAACGTTGCCTCCAGTCAGGGGAAAGGTTGAGGGCATTCCTAGCTGATGGCATCACTGTTGATAGGCTGAGAACCAAAACAGGTGGACACCTGCCTGGAGAAGAGTCCACCAATAGGCCAGGCAATGGCCTTTGACTCATGATTTGGCATGAAAAAGATGAGCAGGGTCAGTCAAATTTTCTCTCTCTGGAATCTGACAAAGGCTAGTTAAGCAGAGATCTGAAAGTAAAACAATGCTTTGGGATCATAACAAGCCAAAGCCATCTGAAAGTCAAAGTTCTGGGGAAACAGAAACTACATAAAAAGAGCAAGCCATTTGGGAAGAAAACAGAATAAAATAAAGTATAGTAATTAAAGGCAGAGCATTAGACTGAAAGTCCACATGCTTCTGCTGCTCAATCCACAAAGCTGCCCTCAATCCAAGTCTACCCTTCAGTTCTAACTTTATGAGGATCATCAAAGCACAGTTCCTGTTCTTGATCTCTGTATTAGTTTTCTATTGTTGCTGTAACTGATTACCACAGATTGATGGCTTAAAACAACACAAATTTATTATCTCATAGTTCTGTAGGTTAGAAATCTGACATGGGTCTCACTGGGCTAAAATCAAGGTGTTAACAGAGCTGCATTCCTTCTGGAGGCTCTAGAATAGATCTGTTCCCTGGCCTTTTCCAGCTTTAAGGGGCTACCTGCATTCCTTGGTTTGTGGCCCAATCCTCCTCCATCTCCAAAGCTAACAATGCTGCATCCTCACATCTTTTCTTTGACCCTCTCTTCTGCCTTCCTCTTCCACTTTAAAGGACCTTTATGATTACATTGGGCCCAACCAAATAATTTCCCTATTTTATTTTATCTTTCTTTGCTTTTTTTAGGTTTAATCATACAAGAGAGGGATTTATTTTTTTTTTATCAAGGTCACATTGGTTTATAACATTGTGTAAAATTTCCCTATTTTAAAGTCAGTTTATTAACGACCTTAACTCCATCTACAACCTCAATTCCCCTTTGCCATATAACCAAACATAGTCACAGGTTCTAGGGATTTGCACATGGACATCTTTGGGGGACCATTATTCTGCCTACCACAAATTCTGTTGAGATCTCATATATATCACCCTCAAATGCCCACCTTGACAATGCATATGTAGCCAAGGAAATCTGACGTGATTAACAACTTCTTCATTAGTTAAGTAGAGACTGATCCTCTTTTTTTCAAAATCAAAGACATTTTTCTAATACTCTCATAAATAATAAATAAACAAAGATCAGATAGATCAGATAGAACATGATTATATTTTTAAGATGATCTTGATTAGCAACAAACTCGTCAACACACTCTAAATGTTAGATCAGTGGTTCCCACTGACTGATAGCATTTCAGAAGCTATTTTGGGGATTGAAATTGGGCTTCCAGGTGCTTGTTTTCCAAATGAAAACATACAACACACTCATCTGCTCTCCAAAATCTACCATCTATCCTCACCATTATTTCATAAAAGAACATTCAACACCAAAAAGGTAGAAAAAAATTTAAGAATAATGTGTACTTCTTTAAATCATCTTAGCTTAATAGAAAATAAATTGTATTATCAGTTTTCTAATTTTGCTGATCTTTGACCAGTTTTTTTAAATCGCCTTTAAGATTGATTTACCTGTAGCAACTGCACCATTGTCCACTTGTGTCAAGGACTGGGGGCGACTGCGAAGTTTGCTTTTGAAAGATCTTGGTCTACGTGGTGATGCAGGTGGCAGAGGAATCTCTGATGATTGGACTTTGCTATCTTTAATTGCCCGAAGGCGTTCATAGAGCTCCTGCAGCTCCTTATTCTGCTGGGTTTGAAGATTTACCACCTCTTGAATGTGTCTGAATGAAAATCATGCAGAAAATATTTTAATGGCCCTGGCACCACACAGATGAGCCAAGAAATTCTATACCAGTACAAGTAAAGTTTAACAAGGAATTTAGATTAAGAATGTGGAAATAGAGAATATTTTCACAATTTTAGGATGGGAAATGCCTTCCTACGTATAACATTAAACTAATCAGACATAAAAAGGTAAATAAATTGACAAAAACAAATTTCTAAAACTTCAATATAGTGGAAAACAATAAAACAAAATTTAGAGTCACATGGTATTGATAATATTAACCTTTTATTATATGTTGCAAGTATAAACAGGAAGAAAATATTTGCAATATAAGTAAAAGGTTAATATTGAGAATATATAAATAGTTCCTAAAACTCAATAAGAAAAAAAGAAACAACCTTATAGGATAAAGCAAAAAGAATATGAAAAGCCAACTCCACAGAAGAGGAAATACAAGTAGCCAATAAATATGAGATGATGTACAAAATCACTATTTTATTTTTTAAAAATACTTTTAATTCATCTGTTTGGAATAAAACTAAAACAATCGATAATATCTAGTCCAATGTTAAGAGTGGGAAAACAGGCCCTTTCATTTATTTTTGTTTGGTGTGTAAAATGGTATAGCTACACTGGATGACAATTTTAGCAATACCTATCAATTTAAAATGTACCCATCTTTTAAGCCAGCACTTCTACTTTTAGGTATCTATCCCATAAAAATATTCAGCTAAGTATGTAAAAATATAAGGATGTTCACTTCAACATTGTTTACATAAGCAAAACATGGGATAAAACTGAAATGTCCATTAAGGAGAAATTAAACTTTAAATGGCTACCTGGTATTCCAATGTATGGAATAAAGATTATTTGTGCAAACATGAATATATATATAGGTGACAATGTCAAGTCAAAAAATTGTAGAATAACATGTATATTATGATCCCACTTTTGTAAAAAGCAAAAACTGTATATTTGTAAATGAATAGAAAAATGAGTGTAGGGGACTAAGAACAAAGGAGGATGTTTCGGACAAAGGGGTAGTGATTTGGGACTTCAAAGGTGAGGAAGGAAATTCACATGGAGATGGAAAAGCAAATGTTTGTTAGACAACTGTTTACTGGGCCACCCTAGAAAGAATGTGGCCCAGAGACAGGATTTTGGATTTCGATAAGATGGGCTTGTTGGGGCCTTTCTTATCACATCTATTTTACATTATACTATAGTTATCTCATGGTATTAGCTCCTTCTTGGAACAGGCCTTCTGCGTTAAATTCTTTTAGGCAGTTTGGGGGAAGGCTAAATGTTCTTCCTGAGTCTTCTGAGACTTTATTGTCTTCAGTTCAAAATAACCCGCATACCAGAGTGGTGCATCTTGGGGCAGCCTCCCCTGAACCCATCAACAGGCAAGATACATACCAAACAGTTCACAGTGATTGCCTCTGAGAAATGAGATTAGGGCATAAGAAATAGGAGACTGTTTTGTGTGCCTTTTTACTGTTGTGATATTATGATTTATAATAAAAAATATATATTTGGTCTTTGTCCCTGCTTCTGGCACACAGCTCCTAAAACCCTTGTAATTTCCTAAGTGACAAAAGTAATGGGAAAATCTTTTGTTATGATATTTGGTCTTTTGTCCTCAGATAGGTCCAGTTCCTATATGAAATAGCTCCAGGGTAATAAAGGTGAAAGGAGTGTCCTGTTATTCATAACAAGTCCCTTTGAATCACAACTGAGTGTATGTTAATGAAGTGACTTTTGAAAAGCCCCTAAGAATGGGGTGACTGGTTGCCAGGGGAACCAACCCTGTGATTACAGAGCAGGAACTTTCAGCCCCTCTCTCCCCACCTCTGGGAAGGGTAGAGGGGCTGGAGATTGAATTAATCACCAAAGGCCAATAATTTAATCAATCATGCCTACTGTAATGAAGCTTCCCTAAACATCCCTGAAGTTCAAAGAGCTTCCAGGCTGGTGAATACATGGAAGTGCTGGGAGAGAGGCACTCTCAAGATGGCATGGAAGATCCACGCCCCTTCCCCTATACCTTGCCATCTGGCTGTTCCTGGGTTGTATCCTTTTAAAATAAACTGCTAATCTAGTAAGTAAACTGTTTTCCTGAGTTCTGTAAGCCACTCTAGCAAATTAACCAAATCGGAGGAGGGGATCATGAGAACCTCCGATTTATAACAGGTTGGTCATAAGCATAGGTAACACTACCTGAACTTGTAACTGGCATCTGAAGAGGGGGCAGTCTTGTGGGACTGAGCCCTTAACCTGTGGGATCTGATGATCTTTGTTGTTGTCAATCATTAAAATGTCACCAATTCTAAATCAGCTACCAATCAAATACTTAGTTCTATAAAACCCAGGGCAATCAGATTTGTGACAAAAGAGAAACAGTCCTTACTTTTCTCGCAATCTTTGAAGCTCCACTTTCAAGTCCTCATCCTCTATTTCTGACTCATCATCACTGCTCATTGGGGAAGATGGCGAATAGAAGAGTGAGCTCTGTGCTTGAGCATAGGCTTTTTCTTCATCAAGTGGTAAGCACTGATCACTCTCTGGACCAGTCTTTGCCACTGACTTCCCTTTCCCAGAAAGAGCGGCTGAAAATTCACTATCAGAACCAGGCTGTTTCCCAACTGTAAGTATCTCTATCTCTTTAACCAACAGTTCAGATCCAGACTGCATGCTACTTCCTATGGCTGAATTTTCTTCCAATTCTTTTTCTGGGGTCATGGAAGAAACATCAGTCTCACAAGCTGTGCTGAAAGATGAGAATTTGTCACCTTGTTTGGGAATTCTTTTGTCTTCTTTAAAGGTTTCGTGAAGAAATTGTAACTTCTGAGAAGAAAATGAAGTTTGTGGATTATGTGTGGCAGGTTCCATTTCTACCAAATGAGACTTTGCTGTTTCAGTAAAGCCTTCTTCACTAGAATGGCTTGTCATTTCATTGAACGCTGGTATGTGTTCCACTCCAAAAGATGTCACTTTCACTGACTGCTGCTGAGGAACTGTAATCACCTGAGATATAAAAAGGCAACAGTGGCTGACTCTGCCTAACCAAAGAGTAAACCCATAAAGAAATTCAATATCAATATATGGCACAGACAAGTGGATGGTCTGCTGTAATGTATACATTGATAATACCAAAACTTAAAACTTCCATCTATACTCCCCATATTCAAAGTCTTTCAACTGGGCCTCTTGGATAAATAGAGTTGGCTTCATATTGCTCAAATAAAACTTCATAATGAAAAAGAATTCCATAATTAAATTTACCAAGATTCTAAAGGATGTTTTATAAAAAAGGTTTATAAAAAAAGATGACCCAACCACCCACCAAAAGATGACCCATTTCTGTGCTCTCTTCCACCTACTAAAATCCCCATTTCTTTAGACTCACCTTTACTGGGTAGTTTCAAAAAGTGAGGGGATATGTATAAATGGAACAAATTAAATATGATGTGATCTACATTTAAAATAAGTATCATCTACAGACCAAGATCTTCAATACTTTTACCTTTTATGTCCTTATAGATCAGAATTCAACCAAAGACACAAACCTGGAACCGACCCCGCTGAAATGATCCACTCATGGCTTTACATCTACTCAAAGCCCTGGTATCAGCTGTGGACTCTCCTGTCAGTCGAATGGGATCAGGAGCAACTGCTGATCTCCTATCTTCTGTTTCCACTGCAAGTTTTGCCAAATTGTAAGCAGAAAAAAGAAAATTGTTTGTTAAGACTAAATTTGTTTACATTACCAAAAATGAAGAAAAGTAGAAAAAGCTTAACTCCTGCTAGACAATTAAAAAGTGTTAATGTAATAAGCAACACTGTAGAAGTCCCTAACTCTAAATCAGACATTGCAAAATTTAACCCAAGACTTAGTATCTATATGAAATGAATAACTGTAAAACCAAATTAGTTACAAAAAGAAAAATAAAATGGCATGACGTTAATGGTATATGTCACATACATGGGCTACATGGAAAAAGTGGCAAGATTTGTGTATGAACAATAACAAAAAAAAACCACCAGAATTAAATGAAAAGTGATGTTACCTAGTCTATGTCCCTGACTGTAAGCACACTACCTTGACGGACTTTTGATCTCTTGAAAAAGCTGGTTGACTGCCGTAGCCTGTATGCCCAGCTTTTTAATTTGCGAGTCCAGGATTTCTTGCTAATAGGATTTTTGAGACTAGGACAAGTAAAGCTTAGGCCAAAATATCCACCTCCTGTCTGCAGATGAATGGCTCCACCGCCTGACACAGCAGCAGGATAGGCCTCTGGATCCCCTGGAAGTGAAGCATCTGGGGACATCTCCTAATGGAGATAAAAAGAGAAAAATCAAAGTGGTAATAATTTAGGTAAGGTAGAGCAGTTGTTTGTTTATACCATTGGAGTTCCTGTATGGAGTAATCAGTAATCAAAAATAGAATGCTATGTATACTTGCATTAATAGTACCATATCAGACTGAACCCAAAGTATTCAACTTATAGGAATTAAGCATTCCCCTTTCTTTAAAAATATTATTTAGACTTTAGATAAATAAAATTAATCTTCCACTCTAGAATATTTTCATTATAGCAACTTTGAAAACTGAAAATTAAAACTAAAATTATTTTCTTCATATGCACCAATTTACTAAAAAAGGTTACTGAAACCCCATGCTCTTGAAATGAAATTTTTCATTTATGCTATTATTTAAGAGTGTTAGTTAAAGATGCCCAACACACATGATAACACAGAAAAACAAGATATCTAGGCATTTAGATTTACAGAGGAATATTACCCAAATCAAGTTTCTTATTTATGTAAGCACACAGAAATTTACAATGGACCTCTAAATCATTTCAAAGTCATGTTCTAAAAATTGTTAACATCAGGCCACAGCTGGCTATAAAATCACTCTCCCCTCTACTTGTCCTCCCATCCCTCCCTGCAAAAAGCCAGAATTAACTGTTGTACTCTAAATGAGTACTTTAAAAACAAATTTCCTGTAATAATTAATATAAAAAATTAATATACACAACCACAAATACTTTTGGAAACATGAGAATGGCCACTGCTAACCTAGAAAACTAAAGAGTATTTAAAAGCACAAAGAATGTGGGGCTGGCCCCGTGGCCGAGTGGTTAAGTTCGCACGCTCCGCTGCAGGCGGCCCAGTGTTTCGTTGGTTCAAATCCTGGGCGCGGACATGGAACTGCTCATCAGACCATGCTGAGGCAGCGTCCCACATGCCACAACTAGAAGAACCCACAACGAAGAATACACAACTATGTACCGGGGGGCTTTGGGGAGAAAAAGGAAAAAATAAAATCTTTAAAAAAAAAAAAAGCTCAGGGGCTGGCCCCGTGGCCCAGTGGTTAAGTTCGCGCGCTCCGCTGCAGGCGGCCCAGTGTTTCGTTGGTTCGAATCCTGGGCGCGGACATGGCGCTGCTCATCAGACCACGCTGAGGCAGCGTCCCACATGCCACAACAAGAAGAACCCACAACAAAGAATACACAACTATGTACCGGGGGGCTTTGGGGAGAAAAAGGAAAAAATAAAATCTTAAAAAAAAAAAAAAAAGCTCAAAGAATGAGATTTAGCATTTGTTTAAAGGAAGACAGCCTAAGCAGCACTAAGTATACTGCAGTCTTGGGTAAGCATTATTAACACTTAGGGCAGGTCAGCAGTTATTGAAAGTAAAATTCTGAACAATCAGTTTTTATTTTTCAAAGTCCCATTTTGGACTAGTAATAATGTCACTGACTAATTGCCCCGAGGAACTCAAGGGAGCTTTCAGAAGCATTTAACTGTTTCTCTAAATTGGTTTTTTTCTTTGTTATGTTAAGAGATGCAATCACCAAGCACCCTGAACCAGACCAAACCTCACCACGAGAGCGATGGCTGTGTAAATGGTCAGAAAAGTGCCCAAGAGATGACCTTTGCCTCATTTTTAATGCTAAGATCTCCGCCCTGGGAGGAGTTTAGGACTTATTACCATAACATGTGATGTATACGGAAGCATGTTTTCCAACTGAGCCTGTGCAAGTGAATACCCCCCTCTCCCTTTTGAATATTCATTCCCCATCCAAAATAAAAGGCCCCTGCTGTCCTGTGCTAGGGAAGAGCCACAACTTTGGAAGTGATTCTGCATGGTCTCCTATTTGCTGCCAATAAACTTTACTTTGTGTGACAACTACTTCTGGTGGAGAGTCTGATATTAACTCACTAGAAAGCAAACCCACTCATGAAGAGAAAAAAGATCATTTAATAATATTACAATTTAGAAAGTGTTACATTGGTCCCACTGAAATTACAGAAAAGATTTTTAATAAGTAATAACTGGATCAAGATGGTAAATTAAATACAAGTTCTAGCCTCCCTTACCAATCCAAATCCACAAACAAAACAGGAAAAACAGATGTAGACACATGTGTATATGACTACACGAGGAAAAAGCAGCCCATGACATATGCAGTAACTGTTTCAAAATGCTGCAAACGGGTGACAGATATGGGCAGCAGGAGAGAGCCCTGGCCAACTCAAAGGATGGGTGGTTGGCTAGAATGCTTGCAAAGCTATACACATCTGTCTCCTATCTGTCTCTTCAACATCATCTCATGACTCTCCTACTTACTGGCTTTCTTTTGGTTCCTTGACCAGGTCTCCACCTGTCAAATGTTACCACCATATACAAGTCCTTCCTTGACTACCCTATATAGAGTAACCCCCCAGTCTTTCTATCATAACCCTTTACTTTAATTACCTTATTTGTTTAGGGTCTATCTTCCCCCACTAGAATGTGAGCTCCACAAAAAAAGAGATCTTGACTTATTCACTGCTCAGTATTCACTGAATGAAAAAATGAACTGGTTGGGGTACCAAAGAAGGAACAGCCAGGCAGTTCTGCCCCTTCCCTCCCCACCTCCACAGCAAGCAAAAGACAGCAGAGCCATCTGCTCCCAAATAAGAGTGGTGAGAGGAAAATGTTTGTGGCCAAGAGAAAGGTCAGCAATATAGGGAGAACACCACATCCAAGAGGAAGGGGAAGCCCTTCTACCTTTGAAAACTAGCTACTAGGCCGCCCTCTGGGCGGCATTAAACACAAGTTTCAACATCCAGTGCCAGGAAGTATGTCCCACGCCTTTCCCACAATTACTGGAGGAAGGCTACAGTAATTATATATAGCATTTACAGACAGAATCTTATGGAGGAAAAAGAAAAATCAGTACAAGCTAAGAATCACCAAACACGGTAAATCAACACTATAAGAAAACACTAAACTCAACAAACAGAAGAATAATCAAGGAAACAGCATTAATAGCACAGAATAAGACTTTAATATCTTCAGAGATATATGTGAATATACTACATCCATGAGAAGAATGAACTACAGTTACTAGAATTAAAAATGTAATCCCTGACATAAAAAAATAGTGAACGGGAGATTGGAAACAGGTTAAAAATTGAGAAATTCTCCCAGTACAAAAGGGAAAAGGACAAAGAGATGGAAAGCATGAAATGAAAAATTAATAGATAAGAAAAACAGGAAATGAAGAAACGAAATTCTCTATTCACAGATGATATAATCTTATATATTATATAGAAAATCCTAAATAATACACCAAAAGCTATTAGAGCTAATAAACAAACTCAGCAAAGTTGAAGGATACAATATCAACACTCAAAAATCTGTTGTATTTCTATATACCAGCAATGAAAAACTTGAAAAGAAAATGAAGAAAACAATTCCATTTATAACAACAACAAAGAGAATAACAAATGATGCTGGAACAATGGATAGCCACAAGCAAAAGAATGAAGCTGGACCCTTATCTCACACCATATATAAAAATTAACTCAAACTGATCCTATCATCTGTACTTAATCAAGTGTGACGCAAAATAAAGACACTTTTAGACATAAAAAAAAAACCAAATTAGTCGCCCATGCAACATATTTAAAAATATTACTTATGGGGCCAGCCCAGTGGTGCAGCGGTTAAGTGCACACGTTTGGCTTTGGCGGCCTGGGGTTCGCCCGTTCGGATCCCGGGTGCAGACATGGCACGGCTTAGCAAGCCATGCTGTGGTAGGCATCCCACAAATAAAGTAGAGGAAGATGGGCACAGATGTTAGCTCAGGGCCAGTCTTCCTCAGCAAAAAGAGGAGGATTGGCAGCAGATGTTAGCTCAGGGCTAATCTTCCTCAAAAAAATAAAAATAAAAATAAATAAAAATATTACTCATAGAAGCATTTTGGGGTGAGGGGAAGGAATTCTAGGACACCAGAAACAGTGGCAGATAAGTTTGACCCAGCTATAGCAATGAACACTTGAAACAAACAAAAGAATCCATTTGACTGTGACACTTAGAAGAGTCTACTTTGAGCAACAAAGTTTAAATGACGGGAATTACATTTCATTTTTTAATGGTTCTAGTCACATTACATGATCATCGAATAACATATAATCATAACATAAATGCTATTTATTGATTTCAATTCTTCAAATCAACCTACAAACCATGTGCAACTAAATACAGATGTTATAAACTCTGCCAATGTTAACAAGTAATTTAAGTAATAAAAACTGGGAGGTGTACAGGGAAGAAAAGTGGAGGAAATGGAAAATATAATAATTTCCTCACCCTTCACAGCAATGAGTCAATAGGTATTGTCTATAATAATTAAATCATCGATGATGACAGATGGAAACTAGACTTTTGGTGGTGAACACAATGTAGTCTATACAGAAGTAGAAATACAATGATGTACACCTGAAATTTATATAATGTTATAAACCAATGTTACCTCAATAAAAAATATATAAACAATTAAATTTTTTTTAAATTACTAAGTCAAAAAATAGATAAGTATATTATTTACAAGTTATTTATAGCAATGATCACAAGAATTAAAACCAGGAACTTAACAGTGTTTGGGGAGTGGGATGGGGTGTGGGAGGGTGTTAACACAACAATTACTTTTAATTTTCTATCCTTCTGAATTGCTTTCATGTTTATGCATTAATTGCATAATTTAAAATTACTAGTTTACAAAAAATAAATGATTAAATTGTATCTATTCGATGGAATGTTATACCATTGTTTAAAAAAGTTAAGTGAGGTGGAACTATGTGTAGTGACATGGATAGATGGAAAGTAAATGCATAACAGCACATGTATATATAGAAGAAGTATATGTACATAAATGTATAATATGTATCTATGTCATTATAAATATATAGTACATATAAAGAAGTATTTCTTTTTTTTTTAAAGATTTTATTTTTTCCTTTTTCTCCCCAAAGCCCCCCGGTACATAGTTGTATATTCTTCGTTGTGAGTTCTTCTAGTTGTGGTATGTGGGACGCTGCCTCAGCGTGGTCTGATGAGCAGTGCCATGTCCGCGCCCAGGATTCGAACTAACGAAACACTGGGCCGCCTGCAGCGGAGCGCGCAAACTTAACCACTCGGCCACGGGGCCAGCCCCAAAGAAGTATTTCTATATAAATATTTGTATGTTAATTAGAACCATGTCTGGAAAGATTTATTAACAGGTATGTCTATAGGTTTGGAACTGAGGTGGATTTTACTTTACATACACACATATACTAGTTATATAATAATAATAATAAGGAGATACAGTGCTAAAGATTCAGAAAGATGTCTATGATATGATATAAAAAAATCAACTTGCGAAACAATATGTATAAATAGCACAATCCTATTTTTGTGAA
The DNA here is from genome assembly GCF_041296235.1 of Equus asinus. Lineage (NCBI taxonomy): Eukaryota > Metazoa > Chordata > Mammalia > Perissodactyla > Equidae > Equus > Equus asinus. Next base: position 35,396,228 of record NC_091820.1, read on the forward strand.
TAAAAAGTATAAGTTGTAAATAGATCTGTGTAAGCTTAAGTCAAGAAAAATAAATAAGTACCAAATAGTGGATAAGCACCAGATAGTGGTTACTTGTGTGATTTGAAGTGATAGAAAAGAGAAATTAAATTCCTACATGACTTAATTTAAAAACAAGTCATGAGACTATGGATAATTTTACTTTTTTTTTTTCCTGAGGAAGATTAGCCCTGAGCTAACAACTGTGCCAATCTTCCTCCACTCTATATGTGTGTTGCTGCCACAGCATGGCTGACTAGTGGTGTAGGTCTGTGCCCAGGATCTGAACCCGTGAACCTGGGCCACCAAAGCAGAGCATGCTGAACTTAACCACTATGCTGTGGGGCCAGCCCCTTTACTTTCTTTTTTCAAAAATATTGCAAATAAATTAATACCCACAAAAACAAGATTAAATTAAAACCACAAATTTTTTTATAAAGGAAACTGATACCAGGCATTTTTAAGTGGAAATCTAAAACTAAGTTCTTCCTACCGACTAAAACAATCTATAAATCAGTCCTGTTCTGTCGTTAATACAAAAATAGACATTGCTCGCAAGTTCCCAGCTAATTCACCAGAGGGCTCTCTTACCAAAGATAGTTCTGCTGTGTCTATTGAGTAGTTCTGGGCACCTGCAGCCCAAGTCAAGGCCTTCTTAAATACCTGTGACTTCAGAATCTTGTGACATAGACAATTGCATTTCAAAGGACAGAACTTTAGGAAAAAAAGGCATTTCTTTAAAAGCATAACAATAAGGTATTGGTTAGAAAGAATGATACTTACATGTAAACATAATTCGCTGGGTACAGAAGTTATCACATTCAGGTCCCTTTTGAACACTGATATGTTAGTAGGCTGACTTGTAGCCACATTGGACAGAATCTTAGAGCCTGTCTGCTGAAAATTAGGGGACTGTGCAGGACTATCTTGAATTCCACAGTGACTGATGGCTATGACTTCTGGCACTGGACATGAGAGTGTATCTTCAGCAGAGGAAGAAAATTGAGAGTCTATGCTTTGAGTATCCTTCTGACTCTCAGGATAGATGCTAGATATACTATGCTCCTGATAGAGCAAGTTTCTTAATTTTTCATCCAGAGTTTTAATTCGGTTGTCTGCAAACTCCATTTTTGGAGGTCTTTCCCCATCTGATTCCAGGACAGTAGTGGGTAGAAGGGTAGTCGGTTCAAGGCTGGGAGTCTGAGTGGGAATGACCATCTTAGAAGAACTTGCTTCAGTGTTCACTGTGGTTTCTCCTTCTTGGGAAATAAACTCTGTATCCATAGTCGGCTGCTGCACTAAGGATTGAGGCTTTTGATCAGACATACATGCCGGAGTTGTAAGAGAGTTACCAGCAATCCGAGTTGACTCACCAGGACGGGCCATAAGTACATCAGCCTGATTGGCAGCTTGGTGACATGGATACACAGGTAGGAACATGCTTGCTTGGTTGGTGAGTCCCTCACATTCAACTGGGACTGCATGAACTGAAGTAGCAGTATAACTGGAACTAGTAGCAACTGGTGCCATTATCTGCCTGTCATTTTCCACTTGATAAAATATAGCTGGCTGCTTAGTTTCCACACTGGCATATTCAGAAATCTTACCATCAACTACATCCTTGTGTTCTGATTTGGAGGTGAAAAGTACACGCTGGCATGGATTATTTTCTAGAGTGAGCAGTGTGTCCTGTGATATTTCCTTATTACTGATGTTTCTTGGACCTGGAACAATAACAAAGAATGGCTAAGCATGTACAAAGCATGGACTAGTACCCAAACTCAAAAGGGACAGGAGGAATAAGGGGCAAACGAGAACCTGTATGAAAGTACTCATAAATAAGATTCAAAATACACAGAATTCAATCTGTCAGGGGAAAAAACCTTTTAAAAAAATAAATGTTAAGTAAAAAATGGCTTAAGTTATACCCTAATATTAACATCTTCACAAATGCTTATGAAAATTCTCAAAAGCATAGAATAGCCATGAAAATAAGTTAAAAATATGGTCTATATACTTGCATCCCCATCCTCCAAATCTGGATAAAGGTGGCAGACAATGAATGCTTACTAAAATGTGGATGTAGTCCAGGAACTGCAGACATGGACGGCTGAAAAGAAGGAGGAGACTGAGCCTCACGGTTTCTTATCGTTTGATTGATACAGAATCGCCACCGACCAACTGGGGATGACTGAGGAGCAGATTCATCTGTAGAAAGAATTAGTAAAAATTAATATGCTAAGAAATTGTCAATATATTTACCTTATTGACTAAGGAAACCAGGTTAAAACACCAATTTGTCTTGTATCTCCATTTCTAACAGCACTAGGACTTGTGTAATTTATAAGACCAGACCTCCCAATCCTGACCAATACTCTAAAGAACTAAGCACAAGATACCTTTAGAGAAGGATTTTAGATTCTACTGAAACAAACATTGTATCAGTAACAATTAGAAGCAGGGTACTTTTTGGGAAAAAATGGAAAACACTTTTTCCATTAAAACCTACATCTGTTCTGTATCATGATATGGTCGTATTTACATAAATCTATATGAGTATTAAAATTTACAGAACTATACACCAAAGGAAAAAAAGTTCAATTTTACTGTATGACAACTTAAAAAATAAAGTTAAATAAGCCCCTAAAGCTTTACTCCTCCTTTGTAAAGTTATTCAAATAAGTAGTTCTCTCTTAAACTTTACCCTACTTAGTCAGAAATCTGCTCAGACTCTTGATAATGAGAAAAAGAAGACAGAGGAGGACCCTGGCATCCGAACACAAACTAAATTTCAGGGTAAGTGGTATCTGGTTCCATGACTCCCACACCACCTGTTGCTTCTTCATGTTGTTATAATTCCTTCCGAGGTCCTCATTTGCCTATGGCTCTTCTCCCCCTCCCAGATACTCTAAATATACCCATGACCAGAGCTGAGAAGAATGGAGAGATAAAGTCATCAGAAAAGAAAATAGAAGACCCCATTTTTATCTGGAAGTTTATCTGGTATCTGATTTACAAAAACTTATCAGTGATCAGAGCAGACAGAAGCATATCGCTAGTGGAATGAAAGCAAGATATGAATGACTATTAAAACATGAGGCAAACTTAGAACATAATGATTTTAGTTAAACTTTCTGTCCATCTGATATCAGAGGGAAAAAAACTTACCAGTTAAGTTCAAACAGTAAAGCTGTTAAACGTCATCAGTACTGTGACTGCTTTTCTGGTAACATACCATGTGACGACTCAGAAATAATAAATCAGATAAAGAACCAACACTTGGAGGAAACTTGGAGAATGTTTTTACTTTTTCTTTTACTTCTTACTTCTGGGCTACAAAGTCCTCCCAAAGTATGGAAAACCCTGCATTAACAATTTATCAAATTCCTTTATTGGCTAACATCCTTCCCAATGAAGATGTGTAAATTAAAAGTTTCCAAATGTCTTGCTTCAAAAGCCAAATGGTAAATTTTATTAAATATACTTACTGCTGGTGTGGGTGGGTGCAGAATTTATCTGTACTTGTTCAGATGATCCTGTCTGAATTAAAAATGAATAGATAAATAAAGAAGTTCCTGATCCATATCCGAAAAGACCTATGTACTACACAACTGCTCTTACTTGGCTACTGTTGGGTTCCACGGTAACAGAGTCAACTCCAATGGCTCTTTCTGCAGCAGAGTGGACATGAAGGATCTCCTGGGCTTGACCTACAATAGCTCTCAATTCTTCTACAAATTTTTCTTTCTCACTTTCCAGCACAAAGTTATCTTCGACCTATCCAAAAGTAAAAGTAAGTCTATTCACAAGAATGAATTTAGTTTCTTCAAAATTATAAAATTGTATCAATGGTGACTACTCTAAAGAAAAATAAATTAAAATTAAGTATTTAGATCTAAATGTCACGACAGAATTAACAAAGACCAGTAATAAAATGCCACATAATATATTAAATTATTCTTCCTATTTTTTTTTATCATTCTTTCTATATTGAGACCACTGACGTTTGTCAGATTGGCACTACCTACCAGAGAAGAAGCCAGCATTTAAGAAAATATCTGGCATTCTATAAAGTGAATGTCATTTGAAGAACATAACTGAGGCAATGTCTGTGTTTAAAACTAGGATGTTCAAACCCCAAAGCTTTTACATCAAAAATCACAAAATGAAACATCTCTAAAAGATGATAAAAAATGGCCCAGAGACAGTTCAGAAAATGCTGCCAAATGAGGCACAACTGACAAAATTATTAACTTGTAAAACGTTTACTTCTACTTGGCCAGGAATGCACATGCAAATAAAACTGGCAGAAACAAAAGCATATACTTTCCCTGACACCCTAACCCATCCCTCACAAAGAGGGGAAAAATACTAACGTAAGCCTAACAATTCAAAGAAAGTATGAAAACTAAATGAAATGATGAACATTACTTGAACAACTATATGTAAGATGTTATATCATTAGCTAACATATTAGAATTACCTGGGGAACTTTACAAACCATTCATGCTTATACCTCACGTCCAAAGATTCTCATTTAATTACGGACCCAGGCAATGGAAGTTTTTTTAAAAGGTTCCACAGGTGATTTTAACATGCAGCCAGGGATAAGAACCACTGACTTAGATCATCTCTTAATTAAACCCCCTAATATTTTGCAGATAAATATACTGAAACCAGAGGAAGTACAGTGACTTACTCTTGATCATAATCAATTTAGCTCTGTACAAATTTTAAAAACTAACAGCACCCTAAAAGAAGATGGCTCTGAATAAATGGGGGGAGAGTAGGAGGGGAAAAAGAGACAGAGAATGCTGAAAGGAAAATAACTTGGTTTTATTGTACTTACCATATAGTCTGCAATATCCTCTGGAGCATCACCATCAACATCAAACTTGAAGGTGACCATCTTATTATTGTGTGTCTCCAGTTGACACTCTACCATGTTATCTCCAGAGGTTGACACCTGGGCACAAACATTTCACTGGTTTAAGAATCAGTCATTGCCTTCTTTGCAAATGGTACAAGGAACATGTTGATGAACTCACATACAATATATGGGAAAAACGGTTTAAATTGCTTAGAATCTAAAAAGATTCTGTTTTACCTGTGATGAAATACTGTCCAAACAGCCATTCTATGACAAATCTAAGGTTCAAATTACTCAGTAAAAAATAAGTTAGAAATGTGATCTTGTGGGAAACAAAAGGGAACACAACTTTTATAAAAAGGCAAAAAATAGTCACTATAGCTGTCTGCAATGCAAAGATCTAAGTTCAGTGATTCACTTCCAAAATTCTCTTAATCCCACAGACTCTTTAAGCAAAAGAAAATGCACTGCTAATGGAAATGTAAACTGGTCCAACCTTTCTGGACAGTGATCTAGCAACATGTATTTAGAAACTTTAAAAATCATCATACTCTTTGACCCACTATTTCTACTTCTAGGAATCTAGCATAAGGAAATGATCAGGGATATATACAATGATTTGTGTTCAAGGGTGTTTGCTGGAGTGAGAGAGACAGACACACAGACTCAGAGAGAAAGACAGAAAGTTAGAAAAAAAGACAGACTGGCAGAAAGAGACACACAGACAGACAGAAAGATACAACCTAAATGAAGACTAATAGAAAGAATGATTAAATTATTATATCTCTATGCAAGGGACTATCTAAGGCAGCCATTTAAAATATCATATTATTGAAAAATGACTTAATGACAAAGGAAAATACACATGATATATATTAAATTTTTAAAAAGGCAGAATAGGGGCCAGCCCGGTGGCAGAATGGTTAAGTTCAGGCACTGCGCTTCGGTGGCCCAGGATTCGTGGTTTGGATCCCAGGCATGGACCTACACACTGCTCATCAAGCCATGCTATGGTGGCATCCCACATACAAAATAGAGGAAGATTGGCACAGATGTTAGCTCACTGACAATCTTCCTTAAGCAAAAAGAGGAAGATTGGCAACAGATAAGAGTTTGTGGCAAATCTTCCTCACCAAAAAAAAAAAGGCAGGATAATAAAATTATATCTAGGTAGGTCTAAACACCCATCCAAAATGTATACCATATTGGCAAGAGATATGGGCTTTAAAGTCTGATCTGGGTTCAGATCTGACTAATTACTTGCTAGTTCAATGACCTTAGGCAAGTTACTTTAGCTCTCTATCTTCAGTATCCTTGTTTGTAAAGACAAGTATACTACCACCTAATCATACAGGGTTATTGAAGGATTAAATGATAAAATGAATGCATAACAGTCCAGGTGTCTACCACATAAGAATTCAATAAATTTTCGCTACTATTACAACTTTAATAATGCAAAATACTACTCATACATACAGAAAAAAGAGATGAAAACAAACTGAAACATTAATAAGAAGCATTTCTGAGAGGTCGTTACAAGTGATTGTTATTTTCTTCCTTATATTTCACCTATATTTCCTAAGATTAACAATTAATACATAATACTTGTCAGAAAAATATTTAACAGAGTAAAAGTTAATTTAGAGTTTCACAATACTCTGTATTCATGTCCGCAGCAACATTGCCTCTCCCTAACCCCCCCCCGCCCAGACATCTACACACACTCTTAACCAAACCATATTTACACACTGACCTGAAGGACAGTGAGCTGGAATTTAGTCCCTTTCTCTGGTCGAGGACAGGAAGCTCTTCTCTGTTTGATCCGATCTTGTTTGCCATTTCCACTTGGGTTATCAGGGGTATTGGTGTTTTCCTTCACAGCTGCCACATCATGATTCAAACTAGTAATTGAGAAAACAAAAGCAACTCCTGATCAATTTCTCAGAGCAGACATTATTCTGTGATTCTCAAAGCCCAATATTTAATCCAAATCAGGGTTAACATCTGAAGTTCCTTCATGGCTAGAATCATTCCATCTTGATGGTAAAAGTCTAAGAAAAACTCCCAATTACAGAATCATAAATAATGAGTGTAAGGAAAATGAATAAGTACTACAATATCTTTTAAAAAGTTATGACTGCACAACTCTGCAAATATACTAAAAGCCATTAAACTGTACACTTTCAATGGGAGAATTTAATGGTATGTAAATTAGATCTCAATAAAGCTGTTTTTTAAAAGTTATAAAAACTGAGGTCATATTGTATTTATTTGGCAAACATCTTCTCATAGTAGTGGGAGTGAAAGAAAAACACTGCCAGTGACAGACCTCTGATACCTTTTAAGAGATGATGCTCTTGAGCAATTTTATCATCTTTGTTTTGGGGCTTCTAATTAATGTGGTTCAAATAAAAACCAATTTTCACTCAAAATATACCTGTTTATGTAATGAACTCAACAGAAGTAGAAAGACCAGCTATGAGAGACAGGAATAATGCAGGAGGCAGAAGAAGAAATGAAAATGAGATAAAGAAAATGTGGTGTGTGTATGTATGTGTGTATATATATATATATATATATACACACACACACACATACATACATACACACACAATGGAATATTATTCAGCCATAAAAAAGAATGGAAGCTTGCCATTTGTGAAAACATGGATGGACCTTGAGAGCATTATGGTAAGTGAAATAAGTCAGAAAGAGAAAGGCAAATATCAGATGATCTCACTTATATGAGGAATCTTAAAAAAAAAAAAAACAAAAACCCAAGCTCATAGATACAAAGAACAGACTGGTAGTTGCCAGAGGTAGGGGTGGGCAGTTGGGTAGAGGGTGGCTGAAATGGATGAAGGGACTCAAAAGGTACAAGCTTTTAGTTAAAATATAAATAAGTCATGGGGATGTAATGTGCAGCATGGTGACTATAGTTAAAAATACTGTATTGCATATTTCAAAGTTGCTACGAGAGTAGATCTTAAAAGTCCTCATCACACACAAACACAAATTTTCTAACGATACGTGATGATGGATGTTAACTAGGCTTATTGTGGTAAGCATTCTGCAATATATACAAATAGCAAATCATTATGTTGTACACCTGAAATGAATATAAGGTTGTATGTGAAAATGGCTCAACATGATTAATTCTGATTAGATATATTTTGCAAGTTCAAATCAATATGATTATGAAAGGGAAGATTTTAGTTTATCTGTGTCAAAGGCATTTTTCAGCTATTTAAAAATAAATTTAAAGATATTTCAATACATAGAAAAATTGCAATAAATACATTTGAAACTTAAATGTGAAGATCTGTAGGCACAAAACAGATATCTTTTAAATTAATTTTTAAGTAAACTACTTTCTACTAAAAGCTACCCTTGAACTATTTGTATAAAGATATACAAGAAAAGGATACCAGGTCAAGATGGCAGCATAGGCAGACTCTGAACTCATCTCTTCCTACAAATACAACCAGGTTAAAACTATTCCTGGAAAAATTACCCTGGAGAGAAAACTGAAAACTGGATAAAAAGAACCCCCGCAACAAGGGAGAGGCCTGACTGAGGCAGAAGAGGCAGAAATTCCTTTTGAAGAGGAAAAAAGCAACCTTCACCAGCTGTGGAGCTTCATTGCCAGCTGGGTGGGAGCAACCATAAGGTACAAAGACTTCCCTGGAGAGGTGGGGACCTTAGCAGGGGCACATCCTTCAGACTTAGCACAACTGAGATGAGTGTCCTACCATCTGGCTTCACTGGCTATTAACTGCAATGGAGGAATACCCTCAGAAAGCCTATCAGATGAAAGCCGAAAAAACCCGGCTCTTTAAAGGGCCAACACACAAATTCACCTGTCTTGAGAAAGCAACCTAAAATCACCAAAAAGAAAGATACACAATGTTTTGATGAAAAAAGACTCACCAGGTAGGCATCTCTGGGTGCATCTCAGTGAGAGGTGAGACGTCTCCAGAGACTGAGACATCAGTAGCAGACATTGTTGTGACCTAGTACAGGTGTGCTGACACACACCCTAGCAGATGCCATTGAAGTTGCACCCCCCAGGATGGTTAGCCCAGGGGTCTGCCACACCCACTAGCACACAGATTTAATCCAGTTCAGGCAGGGTAGGCAGCCTGCCTTAGGGAACAGCCCTACCCAACAATAAGCCCTCAGGCTACTTGTTGGCCTGCATACACCGGGTGCCTTGATCCTCTACAGGGAGGCAAGTGTGTCCAGCTCTGAGGAGCAGGGCATGTGTAAGGCCCAGGTAACCTGTGGGGGGCGTTGGTGGAGAGGTGGGGGCTTCTGCAGTGGGGCAACTGAGTACATTCCAGGGGTCAAAGAGTGCACATGTACCAGGACTGTGTTGACAGTGTGTGTGGACCTGTGGGGGTCAGACTTATCAGTAGCAGAAGACCTGTGCTTCACAAACAGCCACACACAGGATTGGCCCCACCTTGCAAAGCCTGAAACAACTAGGTGCTCCAGTGCGTGGAGCCAGGTCCACTCAGCTGCAATCCTAAGAGAGCTGACAACAGCCTTGCAGGCCTGAGGCCTACAGCAACTCTAAGCCCTGAGCCTAGGAATCAGCTACACTGGGTACCAACCCAATTAAGAGGAAAACTGCAATAGGAGTGTGCTGACAGACTTTGTAGCCAACAGTGCTGAGGCTCCCCAAACCGGATTTACAAACAGCTGGCCAGGGAGGGAAAGACTAGACTCCCTGGGTACCTGCAATAAGAGCAACCCTGCCACAGCAGAAGGACACAAGTAGCCCACACAAGGGTCACGCTGGATCATTTGGACTGGTGACAAGAGGGAAGCACACTGCTGAGCCACAAAAGGTATCTCCTACATAAGGCCACTTCTTCAAGATCATGAGACATAGCCGACTCACCTAATACATAGACATAAGCACAGAGAAAGAGGTATAATGAGGAGGCAAAGGAATACATTCCCAGCGAGGGAACAAGACAAAACACCAGGAAAAACACTAAATGAAAGAGAAAAAAGCAATCTACCTGACAAAGAGTTCAAACAGAAACTCATAAAGATGCTCACTGATATTGGGAGAAGACTGCATGAACACAATGAGGATGTCAACTGAGGATTAGAAATAAAAAAAAATCAGAAATGAAGAATACAATGATGGAAATGAAAAATTCACGAGAGGGACTCAATAGCAGAGTACATGATACAGAAGAACAGATTAGCGAGCTATAAGAAAGACTAGAGGAAATCACCCAAGCTGAACAGATAAAAGAAAAAAGAATTACACAGAATGAGAAAAGTCTAAGAGAAGTCAGGGACAATATCAAGCACACTAACATTCATATTATAGGTGTGCCACAAGGAGAAGAGAGAGACAAAGGAGCAGAGACTCTATTTGAAGAAATAACAGCTGAAAACTTTCCTAACCTAAGGAAGGAAACAGACATCCAAGTACAGGAATCACAGAGAGCACCAAACAAGATGAACACCAAGAGGCCCACACCAAGACACATTATAATTAAAATGTCCAAATTAAAGATAAAGAGAGAATCCAAAGAGCAGCAAGAGAAAGGCAACAAGTGACACAGAAAGGAAAGTCCACAAGGCTATCGGCAGACTTCTCAGCTGAAACCAGACAGGCTAAAAGAGAGTGGCATGATATATTTAAAGTGCTGAAAGAAAAAAACCTACAGCCAAGAATACTCTATCCAGCAAGGGTATCATTCAAAATACAAGGAGAGATAAAGAGCTTCCCAGACAAGCGAAAACTAAAGGGGTTTATCACCAAGAAACCAATTCTACAAGAAATGCTGAAGGGACTTATCTAAGTGGGAAAGAGAAAACCACAAATAGGGATAAGAAAATTATTTAAAAAAACAAACAAACAAACAAACAGGCAATAAAATCTCTGGTAAAGGCAAAAATATAGTAAAGGTAGCAGATCAACCACCTATGAACATAATATGTAGGTTAAAAGAAAAAAGTACTAAAATTAGCTATTTCAATGATAAGAGGGTAATGGATAGACACACACAAAACAAGAGATTAGACATGATTTTAAAAACATAAAATGTGGGAGGAGGGGAGTAAAAGAGTAGAGCTTTTAAAAAGACGTCAAGCTAAAGAGACTATCAACTCAATATAGATTGCTATATTTGTAGAATACTATATAGGAACCTCATGGTAACCACAAACCTGAAACCTATAGTAAGTAAACAAATAAGTAAGAGGAAAGAAATCAAACATATTACTAAAGAAAGCATCAAACCACAATGGAAGAGAGCAAGAGAACACAACAGGAACAGAGAAGAACTACTAAAACATCTAGAAAAGAAAAGTAACAAAATCGCAATAAATACAGATTTATCAATAGCTACTTTAACTGTCAATGGACTAAATGATCCAATCAAAAGATACAGTGTGGCTGATTGGATAAAAAAACAAGGCCCATATATATGCTGCATACAAGAGACACACTTCAGACCTAAAGACACTCACAAACTAAAAGTGAAAGGATGGAAAAAGATATTCCATGCAAATGGCAAAGAAAAGAAAGCGGGGGTAGCAATACTTATATCAGACAAAATAGAGTTTAAAACAAAAACTGTAACAGGAGACAAAGAAGGGAACTACATAATGATAAAGGGAACAATCCAACAAGAAAATACAACACTTGTAAATACCTATGCACCCAACATAAGAGCACCTAAATATATAAGAAAATTATTAATAGACATAGAAGGAGTAATAGACAGTAACACAATAATAGTAGGGGACTTTAACACTCCACTTACACCAATGGATAGATCATCCAAGCAGAAGATCAATAAGGAAACACTGGCCTTAAAGGACACATTAGACCAGATGGACTTAGTAGCTATATACAGAACATTCCATCCAAAAACCACAGAATACTATTCTTTTCAAATGCACATGTAATATTCTCCAGGATTGATCACATTTTGGCCACAAAGTACGTCTCAATAAATTTAAGAAGATTGAAACAATACCAAGCATGTTTTCTGACCAGAAATTTATGAAACTAGATATCAACTACAGGAAGAAAACCAGAAAAACCACAAAAATGTAGAGATTAAACAAAATGCTGCTGAACACTGATTGGATCAATGAAGAAATCAAAGCAGAAATCAAAATTACCTGTAGACAAATGAAAATGAAAAGATGACATGACAGAATCTATGGGATACAGCAAGTGGTTTGAAGAGGGAATTTTATAGCAATTCAGGTCTACCTAAACAGACAAGAAAAATCCCAAATAAACAATCTAACAGTGCACTTAAAGGAATTGGAAAAGAAGAACAAGCCTCAAATCAGCAGAAGAAAGGGAAAAATAAAATTCAGAGCAGAAATAAATGAAATCGAGACTAAAAAAACAATGGAAAAAAATTAATGAACCAAAGATCTGGTTCTTTGAAAAGATAAACAAAATTGACAAACCTGTAGCTAGACACAACAAGAAAAAAGAGAGAAGGCTCAGATAAATAAAATCAAAAACGAAAGAGAGGAAATTACAACGGACACCTCAGAAATACAAAAGATAATAAGAGAATACTATGAAAAGCTATATACCAACAAATTGGATAATCTAGAAGAAATGGATAAATGCTTAGAATCATGCAAACTTCCAAAATAGGATCAAGAAGAAGGAGAGAATTTGAATAGGCCAATCACCAGTAAGGAGCTCAAAACAGTAATGAAAGACCTCCCAAAACATAAAAGCCCAGAACCAGATGGCTTCCCTGGTGAATTCCACCAAACATTCAAGGAAGACTTAATATCTATCCTTCTCAAATTCTTCCAAAAAACTGAGAGGAGAGGAGGCTTCCTAACTCCTTCTACGAAGCCATCATTATCCTGATACCAAAAACCAGACAAGGACAACAAAAAACAAGAAATTACAGGCCAACATCTCTGATGAACATTGATGCAAAAATCCTCAAAAAAATACTAGCAAATCGAATACAGCAATACATTAAAAAGATCATACATCATAATCAAATGGGTTTTATTCCATGGATGCAGGGATGGTTCAAAATCTTCAAATCAATCATTTGATACACCACATTAACAAAATGAAGAATAAAAATCACATGATCATCTCAACAGATTCAGAGAAAGCATTTCACAAGATACAGTATCCATTTATGATAAAAACTCTCAATAAAATGGGTATAGAAGGAAAATACCTCAACATAATAAAGGCCATATATGACAAACCCACAGCTAATATCATTCTCAATGGAGAAAAACTGAAAGCTATCCCTCTAAGAACAGGAAACAGACAAGGATGCCCACTGTCACCACTCTTATTTAATGTAGTATTGGAAGTCCTAGCCAGAGCAATCAGGCAAGAAAAAGAAATAAAAGGGACCAACATTGGAAAAGAAGAATTGAAACTGTCACTCTTTGCAGGTATCATCATTTTATATATAGAAAAGCTAAAGAATCCAGTAAAAAATTTTTAGAAATAATAAATGAATACAGTCAAGACACAGGATACAAAATCAACATACAAAACTATACACTAAGAATGAAGTAGCAGAAAGAGAAATTGAGAATACAATCCCATTTACAATTGCAACAAAAAGAATAAAATACCTAGGATAAACTTAACCAGAGGTGAAAGATGTGTACACTGAAAACTATAAAACATTGTTGAAAGAAATTGAAGAAGACACAAAGAAAAGGAAAGATATTCCATGCTCTTGGATTGGAAGAATTAACATAGTTAAAATGTCCATACGTCCTAAAGCAATCTATGTATTCAATGCAATCTCTAGCAAAGTTCCAACAACATTTTTCACAGAAATAGAACAAAGAATCCCCAAATTTATATGGAACAACAAAAGACCCCAAATAGCCACAGGAATCCTGAGGAAAAAGAACAAAGCTGGAATTATCACACTTCCTGATTTCAAAATATACTACAAAGCCATAGTAACCAAAACAGCATGGTACTGGAACAAAAACAGACACACACATGAATGGACAAGAATCAAGAGCCCAGAAATAAACTCACACATTTTTGATAAGGGAGCCAAGAATGTATGATGGAGAAAGGAAAGTCTCTTCAATAAACGGTGTTGGGAAAATTGGACAGCCACGTGCAAAAGAATGAAAGTAGACCATTATCTTATACCATGCACAGAAATCAACCCCAAATGGATTAAAGACTTGAATGTAAGACCTGAAACCATGAAACTTCTAGAAGAAAACATAGGCTGTACGCTCTTTGACATCAGTCTTAGGAGCATATTTTCAAGTACCATGTCTGACTGGGCAAGGGAAACAAAATAAAAAATAAACAAATGGGACTACATCAAACTAAAAAGCTTCTGCACAGCAAAGGAAACCATCAACAAAACAAAAAGACAACCTAACAATTGGGAGAAGATATTTGCAAACCATACATCAGATAAGGGGTTAATATCCAAAATATACAAAGAACTCATATGTCTCAACAACAAAAATACCAACAACCCAATTAAAAATGGGCAAAAGATCTGAACAGAGATTTCTCCAAGGAAGATATACAGATGGCCAACATGCACATCAAAAGATGTTCAACATCAGTAACTATCAGGGAAATGCAAATCAAAACTACAATGACACATCACCTCACTCTGGTTAGAATGGGTATAATTAAAAAGACAGGAAACAAGTGTCGGAGAGGATGTGGAGAGAAGGGAACCCTTGTACACTGCTGGTGGGAGTGCAAAGTGGTTCAGCTACTATGGAAAGCAGTATAGAGTTTCCTCAGAAAATTAAGAATAGATCTACCATATGATCCATCCATCCCACTGCTGGGTATTTATCCAAAGAACTTGAAAACGCAAAGGTATAAAGATACATGCATACCTATGTTCACTGCAGCATTATTCACAATAGCCAAGACTTGGAAGCAACCTAAGTGCCCATCAAGGCACAAATAAAGAAGATATGGTATATATATATACACACACACACAATGGAATAATACTCAGCCATAAGAAATGATGAAGTCCGGCCATTTGTGACAACATAGATGAACCTTGAGGGTATTATGCTAAGTGAAATCAGTCAGAGGGAGAAAGACAAATACCATGTGATCTCAATCATAAGTAGAAGATAAAAACAATGACAAACAAACACATAGCAATAGAGATTGGATTGGTGGATACCAGAGGGGCAGGGGGGAGGGAGGAGGGCGAATGGGGTAATTAGGTTTACATGTGTGTGGTGATGGATTGTAATTAGTCTTTGGGTAGTGAACATGATGTAATCTACACAGAATTTGAAATATATTATGATGTTCACCTGAAAGTTATATAATATTATAATCCAATGTTACTACAATAAAATAAATAAATATAAATATAAAAAAGATATACAAGAAGAGATCAAAATAGTCCTAAAATTTTTTCTATGTCCATGTGAAAAAGAATTTGCTTAAATACAAGTGGTGGAAGAAGATACATTAATACTGTAGTTAGTTTTTTTAATACACAGAGAAATAGCAGTAACAACACCTTCAGAGAACAAAAGAGACATAATTCTAGTCAATTGGGCTATATCATTTGCTTCGTAAAGTTACCTTAAAACACTAGTTTAGAATTTAGGACCAGATGGCAGAAACTCAACTCTCCCTTTTCCTCCCTGCTCAGTACAACTAGAAAATCTCAAAATAATACAGTAGACAATCACAGGAGGGCACTGACTGGCTAGGGACTCCCAGGACTTGAGGAAAAATACAGCAGCTTGGCACCTCCCAATTACCCACCCAGCGACAGAAGGCAGTCCAGGTTCAGCATCTCGCAACTCCCAGCCCAAAGGCAAAGGCAGCCCAAGCCCAGTGGTCCCTGACCCCCAGGGCAGGAGTAGAATGTGGTTCAAGTGGGCTTTTCCTCCCCTGGTGACACTGGCAGGAGCTCCACGAGTAGCATGTGGCCTGGAAAGCTGGTCTGGGGCAACATGCTTAGAGAAGTGCTCTCCAAACCCTCGGTTGAGCAGTGGGGCCCAGTGCTGGAGCCTAGTAGTGGGGCCCAGCGGTGTCAGGTGAACCAAGCAGATCAGAATAGTACTACAAGGACTCTGAAAACTAAATTGTCATTAGAACCACAGCCCACAAAAGTACACCAGGGCCTATACACCTAAACAGGGTGACTGCCTGCTAAAATAGAATATTTAAATAGGATCCAGAGTCTCTAACATAATATCCAAAATGTTCAGGAGACAAACAAAAATTCCTTGTCATACCAAAAGCCAATAAAATCACAACTTGAATGCAAAAAGACAATCAACAGATGCCAACACCAGGATGAATCAGATATTGGAATTATGTGAAAAAGATTTTAAAGCAGCCATCATCAAAATGCTTCAATGAGCAATTACAAATATTCTTGAAGCAAATGAAAAAACAGAAAATCTCATAAAAAACAGAAGATATTAAAAAAGAATAGAATGGAAATTATAGAATTAAAAGTACAATAACAGAAATAAAAACTCATTGAATGGGCACAATAGCAGAATAAATAGGACAAAGGAAAGAATCTGAACAACATAAAGAGAAATACTTGTTTACAACTACCAAATAATAATACAATTATATATCTGGTTGTAATTTATTTATTTAGATTACCTGGAATTTTACTGTAAATTACATTATGTATTTCTTATTTCCTTTTTTAAACCTTATAAGCTTTTCTTAAGAACAGAATGTTATAATAATGAGAACAAGAAAATTTTTTGGCCAATAATTTCATGATCCATATGATCCTCATTAACATAAAGTAAAATAATACCTACTATTTTTATTGAACATACACACAAATATAAGAACACAGAAGCTTCTATAGTTGAGACACAGTAAGCACCTAATGAATGCAAATACTTCAACATACCTTCATTGTTTTCATGATATTAATTTTAACATACTCACCTTCGAACTAAATCCGGCTTTAGAAGAGTTGCTTGTTGTTCAGCTCCAACTGGTTGGGATACAGGCTATAAATAGTACAGAAATAAAACTTGCTATGATAACAGCAAACTTCAAGTTAAAGATGCAATTTGCTATTATTTCAGAAAACATGAATTGTTAACATTTACTGTTTTGGTTAACTCACAAACCAGGTAAGAGCATCTACACTATTGAATGTCTGTATTAATCCTATTATTGATGTTACTACCAAAGATAAAAATAAAATGTAACAGTACTCATATTCATTAAGATTTTTCATTAAAAAAGATAACATTGTTTTATATACTTTTGTTTGTGTTATTTTTCAATGGAGAACAGTGACATTCAGCTTCCAGTCCTGATTGTAAAACTACTACTAAAAGAGATGCTGCCATTACACAAGCAGATAAACCAATGACTCAAGCTTTAACATATTGTGTGGTCTCACTCTTTCTTCCTCTTTTCCCTAAACTACTGCCAACTATCCCTTTGAGAGTTAGTATCCATCAGCTGCAATACTGGCTTCTAGGAGAAAAGTTTAAGCCCTCTAAGAAGGCAAATGCCAACCCTGTTTGAAAATAATTTTAAACATTTATCCACTCCATCCTATGCAACGCCACTGGTGACAGCAGAGTGATCTTAAAACGCAAATCTACCAAAATCGATCACTTCTCTAGCTGGTTTAAACACTCTATGATGGCTCCTTATCTTCAATAAGGTTAAGTTCCTTCATATGGCAAATAAAGCCCTCAATAAACTGGTCCCTGCCTCATTCTCTAGCAGCTTCTCTACTTGAAGCCACAATGAACCGTAGCTCGTCTGAATGAGTTGAGCTCTTCCATACACTGTGATTCTACTTATGTTCCTTCATCTCCCTGGACTATTTCAACTCCTCCTCAGTCCTATCCATTTAGCAAATATCTGGACAGAACTCCTATATACAGGAAGCCCCTATTACAGTGGGTTCCGGACAGACCAGCAAATCGCCTTGGGAACTCTTTAAAAAAACATATACCTCAGCTCATATCTTGGTTTCTAAACTAAAAGAGGTGAAAGTTCCTTGGAGAAATGGCTGATTTCAGCACTACAGTAAGGAAAGTAGAAGATGAGCGTGGATCATCTTGCTATGCCAAAAAGTAAAGAACTGCTCAAAGAGTGATGGGAACATATCAAAAGCACATAGAGGCCAGAATGAAGGGGCTCCCACTGCCCAAGTATGGGACAATTTGGTCATCAAAATAAATAATGACAGGAACAGAATATAACCCATTCAATAAGAATCTATGAGTTCACACTGATACAAACAAATAAATAAAGGAAAGCTCTTACAGTAAAAAGCCAACTAATAAATATCAGGAATGATGAAGTTAGAAAATCATCAATGGATGATAAAACTAGTAGGTGAAAGTTGGATAAGGAACAGGATATTTACATAGTTCCATATTATCTCCCCACAGATTACTTATCAATTACAAAAGCAAAAAATGGTCTCTTTACAATGGAAGAAATTGGCAGGCCCTGCCTTAATCAAGTAATTAAATTTAACCTCACTAATACTGGGACAAACTGACATCACATGACTCCGAATATGATAAGATGTGCAAAGAACACATCATCACTTAGGGGTATTACTGAAAAAAATGCATGATCTGAATCTGAACAAGAGTAAATTTCAAACAAACTCAAATTGAAGGACATTCTACAAAATAACCGACCTTCATGCTGAGGAACCATTCTAGATTAAAGGAGAAAGAGACAAACAACACAAATCAAGGCAATGTATGATCTTCAATTAGGTCCTGGAACAAGAGGAGAAAATTGCCATAAAGGACACTATTTGGACAACTGGTGAAATTTTAATGTGGACAACAGATTAAATAATAGTACTACATTCATGTTAAATTTCCTGAATTTGTTCATTGGATTGTGGTTAAGAAAATGTTCTTGTTCTTATACTGAAATATTTAGGGATAAAAGGGCATCATGTCTGCAACTAGCTCTCCCATGCTTCAGAGGTAAAATCATGCATGGATGAATGGATAGATGGATGATGGATAGACGGACGGATGGATGGACAGAGAGATGAACCAACCAATAGATCAATGGACCATCATCCAGTAATGTCTTTTATTATGTCCCTCTATCATATATGTTTAATGTCTGACTCCAAGGACTCTGTCTGATTCATCTTTGTATTCTCAATGCCCCTTAGCACATTGCCTGGCACATTTTAGGCTTTCAATAAACATTTGAAGGCAGAAAAAAATGGTGATGTAAGAAGAAAGGTTGTAACATAAATGTATTCGTGATCCAATATTATCAATCTTGGACATCAATCCTAAGGAAATAATATAAAGGAAGAAAAAAGTACACAGTATAAAGTCTGTTTCATAGTAAATGTTCAATAAATGGTAGCTATCTCTGTGTTTTTATTGTGGTATTATTCATAATAAAAACTGGCAGCAAGTTAGTTATCCAGGAATAGGAGAAGAGTTAGGTAAATATGAATAGTGGTTGCACTATCGTGTTGCCATTGAAAACTGGAATTGTGAAGGCCAAGTCAAGGCAGGGAAAATTACTTAATGATGAGTGAAAAAAGCAGAAAACAAAGCTGTAAATATAATTACAACCATTTATGCATGTGACAAAAGCCTGGAATACTATAACAAATATTATAATCACTGTCATGTTACGTAAATAGCATTCTAGGTGATTTTTTCCCATTTTCCTACTTTTTATAATGTTAACACATACATTTTATAATTCAAAATTTTCAAAGGATAGCAAATACTAAGTGTATAGGAAAATATGTACTTTCATAAACCACTGGTGGGACTGTAAACAAGGAAACAAGAGTGTATGCAAAGATTTAGCTACAAAAATGTTCCTCACAGCATGGAATGTAGTTGCGAATAGAAAAAAAAATAGACACTTGTTTCCTTTACTTTCTCCATTCAATAAATAATGGTACATCCATACTAAAGGATATTATGCAGCCCTTTAAAAATGTGCTAAAACATATAAGATGTTTTAAGTGAAAAAAGATTGTAAGAGTATGTACAGTATGGTTACATTAAAATTACATGTATGATAACAATATAAAATGGTCTGGAAGAATATACACCAAAGTGTTAAACAAGCTTGTCTATATTCATCCTGCTTTGGTAATAAGAAAACAATTAATTCAACTTTGTACAGATTGATCAACCTCCAAATCTAGTAATCTCAGGGCAGGCCCCCATGATTTCAATGCACAAAGTTATAGTAGTTTTAGACAAAAGTAAAAATGAAACATTTCACTAAATTTGAAAGAGATCTACAAAAATGGCCCAGCATCTATTTGTAAATAGTAGTTTCGAAACTCCTAGAAATATTATGACAGAACTTGATTTGAAGCTATCATATAAAAAGACAGGTGAACCAACTATTAGCCACGATTCTGAGGGCCAACATGAAGTAGCATTAATAATCCTGTTAGTAATATAAGTGGTTATAAAATATAATTCCAGACTGTTGTCATAGTAACTACATTTTGTTTCTCTTTACTTAATACATAGGCTTTGCCTCCAGATTTATGCATCAGGACACCAGGTCACTGCTCCATCTTGCTGGGACTCACCATAATCCTTTTAAAGTTTCTTTAATACAAACATTTGTTAAGTTGGATACATTTTGTTGAATCCTGTGTACACAAAAAAAGAAATCTATTTGCCAAAGTATTTGCCCGCAATGTTTAAACAGTGATTATATTAAAGAGCTAATCATCTAATCTATAATTAGAAGCTAATCTAACTTAACCAGAAAAAAAACCTTCAGTATGGGTTGACTAGGTTGGAAGTGGAAAGGGAATGCAGGAAATGGTATATTGTGCTCATCTCTCCCCTACCCCTCACCTTCAAATCCAAATGAAAGACAGGCACCAATCCCTTTTCCTAACGAGTCACTGATATCTGGATATCTGAGACCGTAGTAGCTTGCTAGAAAAGTTCAATAAAACTGAAGTACCTCTGGGCACTTTCAAAATGAAGACAAGCCAAAATGAGAAGCAAAACTAGGCTTGGATTCCATGGGCCACACTATTCTCTCCTCTCTATCTTGGCACTTAAAACTCTCTCTTAAACTTGTTTCTAGCTCTTTTTCACCCATGATACTGTGAGCTCTTTGAGGGAAGTGATGGAATCTGTAAGATTTATCACAATATTCCCAGTGCCTAAACAATACCCGAGACAAGAATAGCTGTTAGGTAATGTCTTTCACTATTATAATGTTCTCATTTTTATTATTTTTTAATTATAACAAAGTAACCACTATATATTGAGCATTTATTAAGTGCTAAGCACTTTATATACATTATTTAACTAAATTCAACCCTTCCAACTCTAAGCGGTAGGTATTGTTATCTTTGTTTTACCAATGAGGAAGCTGAGGCTATAAGTAATGGAGGCAAACAATTGAGTCTGTAAAAGAAAATGAATGAATGGAGAAATGACTCCAAAGAGTACTGAAGAGCAGGGACCTGTTGTGCACACTACAGAGGCTTTTCTTTTAGTTCTTAACCCTTCTTTCTCCTTTACTTACTTCACCATTACTTGCCCTCTTCCCATCAGTGGTTCTCAGCCCTGGAAGCACTTTATAATCTCAAGGGAAGGAGAGGAAGAGAGGAGAAAGGGAAGAGGGGAGGAAGAAAAAGAAAAGAGACAAAGAAAAAATCCATGCTCACACATAACATTTCAGAGATTCTTATTCAGTTATTCTGGAGTGAAGGAGACCAGTAAAACTGGGAAGTATTTTTGAACATTTTATAAACTGCCTTATTGTATTACTGACACTAAAAAAAAATGTCTCTCCTATGAAGTGGTTTTTCACAACCATTATTTATTGAGCACTTATTATGTGCCAGGCACTTCTCACATATGTCTCACCTAATGCTAATTAGCCTGCAAGACAGGCATTTTTTCTGACATGATGAAAATTTTCCAACATACAAAAAAAGTTGAATAACTGTTCAATGAAAACCCACATATCCACCACTCACAGTCTATAGCATTTTACTATATTTGCATTAACACATATATATCCATCGACCCATCTTATTTTTTATGCATTTGAAAGTAAGTTGCAAATGTAAGACAGGCACTTCTAAAACTTTATTTTACTAATGAAAAGAACCAAAGATAAAAGAAATTAAATGACTTTCTTCAAATCACACAGTAAATAATTCAAAGAGCCAGAGTTCAAACTCAGGTCTAACTAAAGATACAAACTGGCTCAAGCCTGTACGTGTGCCATAGAGATCTGTTTAACAGTGAAATTTTTGCTTCTTCAATTTAAGAAAATTATCACTGTATATGATGCCCAATTCCATATTTTTTTTGCAGAGAAAGATTCGCCCTGAGCTAACATCTGTTGCCAGTCTTCCTCTTTTCTTTTTGCTCCCCAAAGCCCCAGTGCATGGTTCTATATGCTAGTTGTACGCCTTTCTAATTCTTCTATGTGAGCCACCACAACAGCATGGCAAGTGACATACAGGTGGTATGGTTCCATGACCAGGAAGCGAACCTAGGCCACTGAAGTAGTGAGTGCCAAACTTTAACCATTAGGCCATCAGGGCTAGCTCCCTACTTCCATATTTTTACATTTATAAAGAACCCTTCAGCTATAACGTTATTACTTATCTAAGCCTAGTCTTGGCCAAGCCAAGATTCTGAATAATTAAATTTATCCTAAGAAATAACCGATCCACAGTGTAGTTCCTTGGATAAATTCACATAACCGCATTCAGGATATTAAATACACAAGAAAAAAAAGATGAGGGGCTGGCCCGGTGGTGCAGTGGTTAAGTGCGCACGTTCCACTTTGGTGGCCCGGGGTTCGCCGGTTCGGATCCTGGGTGCAGACATGGCACCACTTGGCAAGCCATGCCGTGGTAGGTGTCCCACATATAAAGTAGAGGAAGATGGGCACAGACGTTAGTTCAGGGCTAATCTTCCTCAAAAGAAAAGAAAAAAAAGATGAAAACACATCAGCACCACAAAGACTGACAGACAAGAGTGATAGAAAACAGGAAGAAGTTTCATTAATTACAAGGCAGGTAGAATTGGATTGATGAAAAAACTATACCTGGGCTTCACACCAGGGCATCGCTAGGGATCACCTAATGAAAGGGGACCTAACTTGAAGGAGACTTATACTTCCTACTTTCCCCCTAATATCTGCCCCCAGTTGAGTTAGCAAAGGTTTGTACCAACCAGCAAATTGATCAAGCACTGGCTTTTGTCTCAGGTCTCCAAGCTACAGTTATTTGGAGAGAGCAACTGACATCTTTTTTGTTTGCTCTGTTTTTTCTAAATGGCAGGAGTGAGAATGTATTACTGGAGATGACAAGGAGGGGACTAATGGAGCCACTTGGCAATCTGGGAGGTAGAGTACCTACAAGTAAAGCCAAATCAACAAGGATGCAGAAAGGAAAGATTTGGTAGCCATCCACGTCGGAGATTGTAGTCTTTCATATATTTGATTATTACAAGTATTAGAGAATTCATTATGGGGGTAAAAGTAAACCACATCTCAATAGAGAAGAACTAAAACAGATAATGCCTATTAATATGCAGAAAGTGTACATATCCTTGTCCTCAAGTTGTAGATCTGCGAAAGGATTTAATCATCACCCGAGAGGACAACAGAAGTCAAAATCTACAAGAAGTCAGAGAGGGGCCGGCCCTGTGGCCGACTGGTTAAGTTCATGTGCTCTGCTTTGGTGGTCTTGGGTTCACTGGTTCAGATCTTGGGCGTGGACCTACACACCACTCATCAAGCCATGCTGTGGTGGCGTCCCACATAGAAGAACTAGAATGACTTACAACTAGGATATACGACTATGCACCGGGGCTTTGGGGAGAAAAAAAAAAAGAGGAAGATTGGCAACAAGTGTTAGCTCAGGACCAATCTTCCTCACCAAAAAAACCCCCATACTTTAAAAAAAAGAAGAAGAAGAAGAAGAAGAAGCGAGTTGGGCAGGAAAGTCCAGATCCCATAGGGCTTTTAGGCCATTAAGTACTGTATTGTGACTTTTACTATGAGAGAGATGGCCAATGGGAGGTTTTGGGTAGGGTTGAATCATGATCTGACTTGCATTTCAAAAGGATCACTCTGCTTCAGATAATGAAACAAAGGTTTTAAAGGAGCAAAGGCAGAAGGAAGAACAACAATTAGGAGGCTACTACAATTATTCAGGTAAAAGAGAATAGACTAGCATGATTATGGTGCAGGTGGTAAGAAACAGTCAGGTTGCAAATATATTTTAAAGGAAAAGTCAAAAGACTTTCTGATTATTTGAAGTGAGGCATGAGAGAAAGAGAAGAATAAAAGATGACCACAGATATATGGCTTGAGTAACAGGAAAAATAGAGTTGCCATTTGCTGAGGTGGGGATAACTGTAGAAAGAACAGACTTGGGGTGATAGTGAGAGGGGAGTGCAAAAAAAGTGTTTGATTTTGGACATAGTGAATTTGACATGCCCATTATACATCAAGTGGAGATGTTGGGTGTATACTGGAGAAAGATGGCAAAGTAACAAAAACAAAATCCTAGAACACAAAGTCAAACGTAAAGTAGGCTGGAGGTATCAGTATAAAATACACACATACACACAAATTCTCTCTCTCTCTCTCTAGTCTGTGCACTGAGAGCCCTAGAAGCTATGACCCCCAAGTAGTAGCAAATGTACCCAATATCCAGATTTTGGTTTCTAAATTACATTCCCCACTAAAAGGAATCAGGGCTTCCTGGAGAAATTACTGATTCCAGGGCTGGGGCAAGGTAAGTACAAAATGAGCCTGGAGTACCTTGCTGGCGAGAAAGGAAGGAAGTGATCAAAGAATAATGGGGACATGTCAAAAGAACACAGACCCACCCTGAATGGGCCCCCATTAACCAAATCTGGGGCACTGTAACCATCAAAATTACTACTATATCACAACCTATAAAGTTCCATGAGTCCAAACTGACATAAGTAAGCAAGTAAATAAATAAATAAATAAATAAGAATGGTCAACTAATAAATCTAAGGAGGAATGGTGAAGTTAGAATATCATCAATATGGGCCGGCCCCGTGGCCGAGTGGTTAAGTTCGCGCGCTCAGCTTCGGCGGACCAGGGTTTTGCCTGTTCGGATCCTTGGTGCCGACATGGCACCGCTCATCAGGCCATCCTGAGGCGGCATCCCACATGCCACAACTAGAAGGACCCACAACTAAAAATACACAACTATGTACCAGGAGGCTTTGGGGAGAAAAAGGAAAAATTTTAAAAAAAAAAGATACTAAAACTAGTGGGTGAAAGTTTTGATGAGGAAAGGGATATTTACATAGTCTCAAAATATCTCCCTACAAATAACTCAGATTATACAGGGAAAAATGGCAACTTTATAGTGGAAAAGACTGGCAGGCCTTACTTGAACCAAGAAATAAAAGTTAACATCACCAATATTGGCACAAACTGGCATGCCTCCTAATATGATGCCCCAAGAAGAACACAATGTCACTTCCATGGTATCCCTGCCAAAAATGCATGATTTGAATCTACTCATGAGGAAACTTCAGACAAACCCAAACTGAGGGCCATTCTACAAAAAACTAGCCTCTGCTTTTCAACAGTGTCAAGAAAAACAAAGAAAGGCTGAAGAACTGTTGGAGATTAAAGCAGACTAAAGAAAAAGACAATCTAATAAACTGATCAAGCTGTATGTTTAAGATTAGGGTACTTTAATGTATATATGCTTTATATACTTCGATAAAAAAAGAAATCTTTTAAAAAGCTAGTATGATCCAATTCTGATAAAAATAAATAGTAAAAAATGTGTGTATGTGTATGAATAGAAAAATGTCTGGAAAACTTCAAAGGTTTTATTTCTGAGAGGTGAGGTAACAGATAATTTTAGCCTTTTCTATCCTTTTCAGAATTTTTAAAAAGTATTTATAAGAAGAAAAGTTATTTTTAAAAAGCTATTTTTATGTGAGAAAATACAATATCCATAATAAGACATATAAAAGATGTATACCAAATTTTTCACTTTCAAGGATAAAGAATGCCACCTATAAGCACTTAGGAGGAAAGAGGAGTCAAAAATCCAACTGGCTTTACACTTCTTTTCTGCAGCATTAACTAGAAGTCAACAGAACAAAATATGATGTAGAAGGAAAGAAAAGGTTATAAACTGATTCTTTTTCTACCCAGCCAAGTTATATTTCATGTGTGGATGTAAACGAAAAGTCAGTTTCAGATACCCAAAGAATCAAATATTGCACATCCAAGTAACGTTGAAAAGTTACACAAAGCCACTCTGCAAACTACAGAGACACTTAGCAAAATTTAAGAATCAAAAATAGGGAAGTTGTGGCATAAAAATTGGTGTCGCATACTAAAATCAGTGATCAGTTATTAAGTCCAAGTTGTTAAAATTGTGTTTCAAAACTGAATGTGCACACAAAAACTGAGAATGTAACATGTATAGTATGATAAAATTAAAAAAATACCTTTCATAATTGCTATCATCAAAACAATAGTTTGCCTTTTCCTTAAATACCTTATAATAGTAATCCAGAGATAATCGGTCTCTTAGCTCATTCCACCAACCTCTCAAACTGAAGATTTCAACTGTGCTGCTATTTCAGAGGTTGGCTCTTTCCTAGAGAATGAGATCAACCTAAAAAGTTCCCACCCCTTCAACATCCTCAATATTCCAACTGATTTACATTAGAGAAGGGAGAAGGCTGAATAATGCCGCTGTAAATCAACCCAAATGACTAACGTCCTTATCATTAACAGCTTCAACATTATGAAGATATACTAAGTAATATGTGCCTTTTGAGAACTTTTTTTGACAGTGTTCAGCAAACACACTCACTGTTTAAACCAATTTCCCTTCAACTAGAGTAATTTCACATAAATAAAATATTTTGCTAAATAGCATTTTTGTACCTAAGTGGTCTAATACCCTGGAAGCCAGAATCTCTCTCTCTAGAGAAATCAGACATAACTGTAAATCTCAATTTTTACACAATATTTTCATTTAATGGAATTTACTACTTTATAGAGGAAGTTACAGTGAAGATTAAATGACATAGTAGGTCCTCAGTGTCAGCTTCCTAACTATACGATTTATTCCTTTACAATGCCTCAGAAACTGGTCATATAATATATTAAAACTGTCTCTACCAGAATAAACTTGTGGATTATTTTAATCATATTCACACACAGTAGGCCCATAGGTGTTTCTGAACAAACTGAACATGGAGAATATTTTGCCAATTAACATCAGCATTATCAACAGAGTTCCTTCTTCATGTAGTTTCTGTACTGTCCTGAAAGCACAAGAAGAACAGAAGTTATAACCAGAGACAAAGTAAACATCTCAAAGGTAGTGAAATCTTCAGTAACTACTTTTATGGGTCTTAAACATAATATGTTTAGAATTAAAATCACCAAGACTTAGTGTAAAGATATTACTTCGCTAATTAAGAAACTGGAACTGAAAACTTTAATAATTCCATTGAGATCAGCTATGAAATAATAGTAAAATAGGAAATGCTAATAAGAACCGCAATTTTCAGAGTAACCTCACAAATATACAACTCAGATATGCTAATATATAGATTTATCTGTGAAAACAATAAATATGATAAAAACATGATAACATTTTGACTCCTGATGCATTCAAAGTCTGAAATCTGGCCCATCCTGTCATTGCTTCTAAAAACAATTATCAACAAAAACATGAACAAAACCCCTGCACCTAGCTGTCAATGCTAAATGTTTACAACAACAAAAGTCACTGTTACCTTTCCCTTATAATGTTAATTGACATTAGTTATGCAGATAAAAAATTCTAAGAGACAGAATCAACATGGTAACAGTGAACATATACATCCACTCTAATACTCTAGAAAGGAACAGAAATGATGTTTTCAAAAAACTAGAATAGGGGCCAGCCTGGTGGCACATTGGTTAAGTTCACATGTTCTGCTTCAGTGGCCTGGGGTTCGCTGGTGTGGATCCCGGGTGCAGACGTACACACCGCTTGTGAAGCCATGCTGTGGCAGGCGTCCCACATATAACATAGAGGAGGATGGGCATGGATGTTAGCTCAGGGCCAGGCTTCCTCAGCAAAAAGAAGAGGATTGGTAGCAGCTATTAGCTCAGGGCTAATCTTCCTCAAAAAAAAAAAATTCACACACACAAAAACTAGAATAAAGTCATAACATCCTAGAAAAACCAAAGAAGAGTACCATCCACAGACCATAAATGGTAGAGAATCTCCAAAGGAACAGAAACCAATAGATCACATCCATAGGGAAACAAAACCTATGGAAACCAAACCTTCAAACATATATATACAGGAGGAAAGTATTACAAAGTTAGGAATGACTTGGGAAGCATGAAACCTGCTCGGAGGACATCAGAAGCATCAGGTGGCTTTGGGGAATTCAACTGAGGGATTAAATGGAAGATAAATGAAGAGCAACTGAGCAGTCCTATCTACCCCCCATCCCCTGTTGTGCTAAGTGGTGAGCAGCAATGAAGTTTGCCCCAAAACTGAACCTAGAGCCTGGGAGGAAGGACAAATCTACAGGTGACTACTGAAGAAACATAATTCCTCTATACCTGCCCCTCATTCACAATGGCTGGAGGCAGGCAGGCTACTGTAAACAAATCAGGCAGGTGAGCAAGAACCTTAAATACAAAAGACCAGAAAACCAAGCATCAACAAACCCCTGAGAAACACCAAAGCTTAGAAAAACAGAAACATCAAACTCAACAAAGTTAAATCTTCAGAACAACTAACTTCAAGCAGGTACTTAATGCTGCCATGTGGTAAAGAAGGTACTACCATTCATTCTACTATTCTCCTAGAAAAATACTTCGTACCTTCTCCTCTCTCCTCAAACTTTAATATATACTCCCTCCCCCAAACTCATGCTCAGATAATGACCCTGCTTCTATTTCACTGAGAAAATAAAAAAGTAACACGAAGAGAATTTCCATGAGCTCCCACTACCACATGTACTCACCTAATAGCATTTGTGCCCATACTCTGCCTTTGCCCATATAATTATGGACAACCTGTCTGAGCTCCTATATTAAGGCCAACCCCTTGATTTAGAAACTAAACATCTTGTCTCACCTTCTCAAAGACATGAATCCAGTAAACCTTTCTCTCTCCTATCTCACCAATTTTTCCCTCACTCTTAAATTTCCTCTTATAAACATGAGATTGTATCTGCATTAAAACAAACGGTCTCAACCAGGGTTCGTTGAGGTATGACCAATTATGAAGCTGGGGCAGGGAAGAATAGGATAAGCCTGGAACATCTCATTGTATAAAGGTAAGTTCAAAGAACAATGGAAACATGTCAAAAGGGCAAAGGAACCAGCTTGAAGACTATCCCACTAGCCAAATCTGAGATAGTTGGTGCCTCAAAATAAATAATGATATTAATGGATTATAACCAATGGAAAATAAAAATTTACTGTTATATTTAAACAAATGAATTAATAAATAAATGGAGAAGAATGGAAAGCTCTAATTCAAATAATAAATCTAGAACTCAAAAATCACCACAGTAGTAACTGTTATAGGCAAGAATCTTCAATGACTACAAAAACTGTAAGAGTTTTATGATAAACATAGTCCCAAACTAACTCCCCTCAACTTACTTAATTACAAAGTGAAAAAAATAACCTTTCAGTGAAAAAAGGGGGCTGGCCCCGTGGCCAAGTGGTTAAGTTCGCGCGCTCCGCTGCAGGCGGCACAGTGTTTCGTTGGTTCGAATCCTGGGCACGGACATGGCACTGCTCATCAAACCACGCTGAGGCAGCGTCCCACATGCCACAACTAGAAGGACCCACAACTAAGAACATACAACTATGTACTGGGGGGCTTTGGGGAGAAAAAGGAAAAAAAAATAACCTTTCAGTGAAAAAACCTGGTAGACATAGCCTTAACCCAATGATCAAAATTAATATCACCAGGGGACCAGCCTGGTAGCACAGTGGTTAAGTTTGTACACTCTGATTTGGCAGCCCAGGGTTCACAGGTTTGCATCTGGGGCATGGACCTGCACACCACTCATCAAGCCATGCTGTGGCAGCATCCCACATACAAAATAGAGGAAGATTGGCACAGATGTTAGCTCAGGGCCAATCTCCCTGTCCAAAAAATAATAATAATAATATCACCAGTAATAAGATAATGGACACCATGTGCCTGCCTCCTGATAAGATGCACTGAAAAGGACCCAACATCACTTTTATAGTATTCCTACCACAAATGTATAACCTGAATCCAATTATGTGGAAACATCAGAATAATCCATTTTGAACGATATTCTACAAAACAACTGGCCCATACTCATCAAAACATCAAGGTCATGAAAGATAAAAAAAGGTTAAAAAATTGTTTCAGATTAGAAGAAACTATTAAAGTAGCATGACAATAAAATGTGACCAGTTATCGTGGACCAGATCCTGAACCAGAGATTTTTTTTTGTTTTGCTGTTATAAAGAGGATTCATATATTTAGAAGAAATCTTTGCATAACAATTAAAAATGAAGAATCTGAGAGACTTCTGGAACACCCCTTAAATATCCCACACAGTACAGCTAACTACAAAAGATCTCATTGCTACTACAGGCATTCTTGAGATGTGAAGTGAAGCATTGTTAACCTAGAAGTTACAAAGTTTACACACTTTAACTGAGGAAGCCCAAACCAGCTACCAATGCTGATCAATGAGACCATCATTTTAAATATAAAACAACAACCAAAAAAAAAGACTAAACATAGGAGGAGATTTAACAACCATAAATCAATACATGTTCTATCCCAAGGGAATGCGCCTGGCACATGGAAATAAGCAAATTAATGGAAAGAACTCAAATGTATGTCAATGGGAGAAAGGGAAAATGAATGAACTAGAGCTACGTCTATCAACATTGATGAATCTCATAAACAATGTTGATTTTTTTTTAAATTGCAGAGGAAAGCATATGCTGGGATGTCACTTCCATGAAGTTTTAAAACTTGCAAAAATAATACAGGTATCCAGGGAACTGCAAATGCACTGATAATTTATTTCTTAAGCTGGGTGATGGATATGTGGGTGTTCTTTGTATTATTATTGATATTCTTGCCTATATCATTCAAGAGTTCATTATAAGTATTTTAAGCCATGAATGTAGGTTAACTAATAAAATATTTTAGCAATATTCAATCCTCTTCTACAGGCGATTCTTACATGTACCAATTACGTAATCTTTAATATAAAAGAATGCACCTGCCTTTAAAAAGAAAAAAAAACAACTATCAATAGCCTCATCAGTTCAGGTCAGATTTCCCACCAAATAAATTTTGGCAAGAAATATAGGCAAATCCTTTCAGTGTCCAGAAACTTTTACAATCAAGGCATTAGGAACCTATAATAAGAAGAAATGGAAAAGTCCACAATTACAGCAGGATACTTCAACATATTTTTCTCTTAAAACAACTGGATAAAAAAAGTAAGGGCATAGAGAATTTGAATATTATAATTAATAAGCATGATGTAATAAATATATAGAGAACTTGGAATGCTCCTCCCAAAATAGAAAATATAAATCTTTAGCAAATAAGGCACAAAAAGTATCAAATTCCAAAAAGCAGAATGCATAGTCTGACTATAATGCCATAATATAGAAATTAACAGTAAAAATCTACTCAATTCAAAATTAATAATCATTTAAAATAATTTTTATTTAATAGGAAATCAAAGCAAGAATTTCAAACTTCTTATAAATAAAAATAAAATGTAATCAAAACACTGGAGTATTGGTATAAGAATAGATAAAGGCCAAAGGAACAAAACAGAATTGAGAAATGATCCAAGTATGTCTAGTAACTTCAGATATGATAAAGATAGCATTTCGGATCAGTGTGGAAATAATGGATTGTTTAATAAATGTGTTGGGACAAATGTCTACTCATTTTGAAAAAGTACAACTAGATCTCTACCTCACACAGTCTACAAAAAAACAAAACCCAAATGGAATATGGAGCTAAACAAAGACAAATTTTTTAATGTATCAGAAGAAAATACAGAAGAATATTTTATGCTCATGAGCCTTCCTAAGCAAAACACAAAATCCAAAAACAAAAAAAAATGATGAAGAGATTTGATCTTATGAGAATAAAAGCTTCTGTATGACAAAGGACACTATAAGCAAATTACAGACACACTGGGAAAAAGTAATTGCAAAATACTTAAAGGATTAGTATCAGAACGTATAAAGAAATAAAAGAGAAAAAGATCTCAATAGACAAATGGGCAAAGAATATGAATGGCATTTCGAAAGAAGCAAAATGAATATTCAATAAATATATGCAGAGGTAAACAAACTATGGCATAGCCATACAACAGGATACTATTCAACAATAAAAAGTAAGCAACTACTGATACACATAACAACTTGAGTGAATCTCAAGTCAATCTCAAAAGGTTACATATTGTATGATTCCATTTATACAACATTCTCAAAAGGACAAAATGATCAGGATGAACAGCTCAGTGATTGCCAGGGGTTAGAGGTAGGGGGGAGGGTATGACTAAAAATGGATAGCTCAAAGGAGTTTTTTTGGGTGGCAGAACTGTTTTGCAACCTGATTGTGGTGATTGTTATACAAATCTATGCATGAAACAAATTCATAGAACTAGTGACACACACAAAATAAGTAAGTGCATGTGAAAGCCAAACAAGGTTTGCAGTTTAGTTAATAGCATTGTACCAATGTCAATTTCCTGGTTTTGATAATCGCACTATGGTTATACAAGATGTCAATATTGGGGAAAGCTGAGTGAAGGGTACACAGAAACCCTCTGTACTATTTTGGCAACATGTATGTGAATGTAAAATCATTTCAAAATAAAAAGTTAAAAATAAACATGAAGACATGCTCATCATCTCTAGTAATCAAGGAAATGCAAATTAAAACAATATATTATTTTTCACTCATCAGCCTAGCAAAAAATATCTGATATTATCAAATATTGACAGTGAGATTGTACCACTGGCTGATGAGAATTTAAACTGGTCCAGCATCTTGGGAGAACAATTTGGCAATATGTATTAAAATAAAAAATGTATAGAACCTATGGCCCAGTAATTTTGCCCCAGTGTCTCCTCTAGCATGATCTACTTTGCTCATTGCAACATTAGTTAAAATAGTGGAAAAACAGGCAAAATGGCCATCAGTAGGAGGAATAGCTAAATAAACTGCAGTACAGTCTTACCAATGAATACTATGGGGCAATTAAATCAAGTGTATTTATATGTAATAACATAGATATATTTCCAGGGCACATAATTGAGTAAAAAAATTGCAAAGTGAAATATGCGATAGGATCTCTTTTATGTGCTTAAAGACAAAAATCAAACCAGAAAACCATACCAAATATGGTTACATATCTATGTATGTAACTACACTGAAAAAGATCTGGAAGGATACACACCAAACTGATAACAGAAGGGAAAAGGACATAGGGAGGGGTAAGGTCAAATGAGACTTCTCTGCATTGTTTTAACCTCTTAGCAGGAGTATATATTGGCAGGTTACTTATGTAATTAAAGAAATTATAAAAATATTTTTAAAAATAAAAATAATTCAAATATTGTGGTACGGAATCAAAGTGACATTCAAAATACTGTACTGAGTAGGGATGCAATTGCATACACAACACTGAGGTTTAATATTTCTCTCCAGGAACTGAAAATGAAACCATCTAAACAATGTTTGATTCAATCACAATGTCAACTGAAAAGGAACCAATCTCAATCACCAAAAGTACAAACGCACTAGTACTAACACATCACACAAGAGGAGGTAAGAAACGCTGACCTTGCAGTAGATAAGTATCAGAATAAGTGGTTTTCCATATTATTTGATAAAACAATCAAAACAATGATTGGCACTTCTGAACTCATGATTCAATTTCTGTCTCTTATATGCCCTAGTCCATTGCTACGTGGGGAAATAAAATGGAGATATAAGAACAGATCTTAGGTTGCCCACCAAACACAAGTTCATTATGAATTTGGAAGTCCTGATTAGGCAACAAGAATGATAAACATCAACAGAAAATCCTTCTCCCATTGAGGGCAGGCTGATAGAGACATCTACAGCCATTCTTATTTATTAATGTATCCAACAAACACACAACAAGCAACAGATTGCACCAAACACTGTGCTAGGTGCTAGGAATACAGAGATAAATTGGGTACAGATCTCTGCCAAAAGAATTTTCAATTTTATTAAGGAGACAGATACAAAATATAAGCACAGCTTGCTATTTGACCAAGCTGAAGATCCCTCTCCCTTCTGCCTCAGCAGTAAGAAAAAATCCAAACATCAGAAATTCACTCCATTCCTTTGTCATCAACTTTTCAGAGTTTCCTGATGGGCATATAGTGGTTACCTCAAGTCAGGGATAATATTTTGCAATGACAAAAATTAGGAAAGAGAATTTCTACTTCTGGTGATGGTCTCATCAGACCAACCGCGCCAGCCCCCACTCTGCAGATACCAACAAAAAGTGCTGGACAAATGTAAAAAGACAATTGCCTGAAGGCATAAGAGAATAACCAAAGGCTGGTAGAAACTGGTAGGAAGGTGACATTTGAAAGAAAGGAACGACAGTGGATGAGTTTGACATTTTTATGGCTTTTCCCTTGAGGGCAAGCCCTATAGCAGTTAAAATTCAGAGGAAAACCCACATTCTTACAAGACTGAAGAAACAGAGGAAGGAGTCTGGCGGCACAGAGCCTTCCAGACCAGGAAGCTCCTAGTGCTCTACCATGCAGCAGAAAAAGATCCAAGCCAGGAGTCTCCTGACTCTTCAATCCAATGGCAGAAGGCA
Organism: Equus asinus; assembly: GCF_041296235.1. NCBI lineage: Eukaryota > Metazoa > Chordata > Mammalia > Perissodactyla > Equidae > Equus > Equus asinus. The sequence goes on from NC_091820.1 coordinate 35,431,017, forward strand.
ACCGAGGGCATTATGTCCCAGCCCTCTACCCAGTGGTAGAGAGCCATGCAGACCCCACAACTCCTGACCTTCTATCCAGCAGTAGACAGTAGCCAGGTAAGTACATCATAACCCAGTGACACCGGCAGAGATCAAGTATGAAGGGTACCAGCATCAGATGGCCAGAAAAGAGGCCAGGGGAAACAGTCTCCATCCTGTGGGTCCAGCATCCCCCATTCCCTAAAACTAAAACTTGGCAGCCCAGAGAAGCACCTTCCACTCTTAAAGGTAGCATCAACAGGGACCCAGCAAGAGCTCAACCAGAGGCAGAAGATCAAGCAGACCAGGATGGCATTACAAGAACTCAGAAAACTAAATTATCATTGGAACTACATCCCACAAAAGTAGGATAGAATCCACAGGTTAAATTTAACAGGGAAATATGATCAAGAATCTGCAATCGTAATATCCAAAATACAATTAAAAATCACTTGTCATACCAAGAATGAGAAAAATCACAACTCAAATGAGAAAAGACAATCAACTCACACCAATACCAAGATGAATCAGATTTTGGAATTATCTGACAAGGATTTTACAGCAGCTATCAGAAAAAAAGCCTCAGTGAGTAGTTATAATTTCTCTGGAAACAAATGAAAAAATAGAAAACCTCAGAAAAAAATAGAACTTATAAAAAAGAACTGTATAGAAATTACAGAACTGAAAAATACAATAACCTAAATAAAAAACTAACTGGATGGGCTAAACGGTAGACTGGAAATGACAGAAAATAAAATCAGTGAACCTGAAGACAGACTAATAGAATCTACTGAGTTTGAACAACAGAGAGAAGATAGGATGAAAGAAAAGGAACAAGGCCTCTAAACCTGGGGAACAATTTAAAAAATTGAAAAATCATATACAGGCATACCTCAGAGACATTGTGGGTTTGGTTTCAGATCATCACAATAAAGTAAATGTCACACTGAAGAAAGTCACATGAAGTTTTTGGTACATATAAAGTTTCTAGTGCATATAAAGGTTATGTTTACACTCTTACACTATACTCCTATATGTCTATACACTATATGTCTCCTAAGTGTGGAATAACATTATGTCTAAGAAAACAATGTATACACCTTAATTTAAAAATACTTTATTGCTAAAAATGCTAAACATCATTGTCTGAGCCTTCAGCAAGTCATAATCTTTTGGGGGTGGAGGGTCTTATATAAAAAAAACAATATCTGCAAACTGCAATAAAGTGCAATAAAACATTGAGATATGCCTGTAATTGGAGACTCAGAAGGAGACAAGAAAAAACATTCAAAGAGATAATGGTTGAAAACTTCCCAAATTTGGCTAAGGACATAAAACATGTTCATGAAGCTGAGTGCACTTCAAACAGAATAAACTCAAAGACATCCCTGGTAAGCTATATCATAATTAAACTTCTGAAAACTAAATTTTAACAGCAACTAGGAAGTAACACCACATAATTAATAGGAAAATACCAATCTGAATGATATAAAATTTCTCATCTGAAAATACAGAGGCCAGAAGGAAGTGGCATAACATTTTTCAAGTGCTAAAAGAGAAGAACTTTTAACAGTGAATTCTACATCCAACAAAATATATATTTGGAAATAAAGGAAAAGAAAAAAGATATACTCAGACAAAAGAAAACTAGTAGAATTTGTTGCTATCAGATCTATCCTTAAAGAATGACTAAAGAAAGGAAGCTCTCCAAAGAGAAAGGAAATAATAAAAGGAGGCCTGGAATTTCAGAAAGGAAAGAAAAACAATACAATGGGCAAAGATAAGGGTAAATATAGTACACTATTCTCCTTATGAGCTCCTTAAATCATATTTAATGCTTAAGGCAAAATTTATAACATCTATTATGGTGCATAACATATGTAGAGGAAATACTTGAGACAATTATATTTAAAAACTAGGAAGGGTAAAGGGACCTAAAATGGAAATAAGGTCTTAATACTCAATGTTTAGTGGTAAAATGTCCATACCAGTAGAGTGTGATAAGTTACATATATATATATATACATACGTATGTGTGTGTGTGTGTGTGTGTATATATATATATATATATATATATATATATATATAGTATTACCTAAAACAACCACTAAGTAAGGTATATAGCACAATACACTCAAAACAGTATAAATAAAACAAGACGGAATTCTAAAAAATTTGCAAGTAACACACAAGGCAAGAAAAGAGAAACATAGGGGAAAAAAAAGCAAATACTAAAATGGTAGACATAAGTCCCAAGATATCAATAATTATTTTGAATGTAAATGCTCTAAATATACCAATTAAAAGAGAGATATTGGCAGAGTGGATAAAAAACCAACTATATGCTTTCTACAAAAAACTCAGTTCAAACACAAGATAGATAGGTTGAAAGTAGAAGAACGGAAAAAGAGTATCATGCTAACATTAATCAAAAGAAAGCAGGAGTGGGTATGTAATATAAAATAATACAGACTTCAGAGAAAAAATTACAGAGATGAAAAGGCCACAATATAATGACAAAACAATCCACGAAGAAGACATAGCCATCTTAACTGTGGATGCACCAAACAGGAGACCTTCAAAACAAATGGGAAAAAAACAACTGAGCTAAAAGGAGAAATGGATAAATCTGCAATTGTAATTAGGGACATCAACACCCTACTTTCTCATCAATGGATAGAATCTCTAGACAGAAAATTAGTAGAGATATAAAAGAAGAGAACTACAGACTAATATCTCTCATGAACTTAAGATCCAAAAATACTCAACAAAATACAAGCAAATTGAATCCAACAACATATACAAAGAATTATATATTATGACCAAATGGGTTTATTCCAAGGATGCACGGCTGTTTCAACATTCGAAATCAATCATTAACATAGAAAAGGCATTTTCTCAGTGAGTCAGAAACAGCAAGGCACTACCTCAACTTGATAGACAGCATGTATGAAAAATCTATAGCTTATATCATACTTAATGGTGAAAGACTTAATGTTTTCCTCTAAGACTGGGAACAAGATAAGGATGTTCATTCTCACAACTCTTACTCAACACAGTACTCAAAATTCCAGCCAGGACAATAAAATAAAAATAAGAACTAAATAGCAATACAGAGTAGAAAGGAAGAGATTAAACTGCCTCAATTTTAGAAATTACATAACTGTCTACATAAAAAAGTCCCAAGGATTTGACCAGAAAAACCACTCCTAGAATAAGTAAGTTCAGCAAGGTCATAGGATACAAGAGACACACACACACACACACACACACACACACACACACACAAATGAACTGCATTTCTATGTACTAACAATGAACACGTGGGAACTAAAATAAAAAACAATACCATTTACAATCCCTCCAAAGAAAATTAAATACTTAGGGAAAAACTTAAAAAATACGTTTGGCATATATATACTGAAAATTACAAAATGCTAATGAAAGCAATAAAAGGATACCTAAATAAATGGAGAGACATACTGTGTTCACGTACTAGAAGACTCAACATAGTAAAGATATCAATTCTCCCCACACTGACATACAGGATTAATGCAGTTTCTACCAAAATCCAAGCAAGATGTGTTGTAGACACAGACAAGCTGATTCTAAAATTAATATGGAAAGGTAGAAGTACTGGAATAGCTAAACTAATCTTTAAAAAAAGAAGACAGTGGAAAGGAGTGACGCATCATGGCAGAGTGAGCTCATCCCTTAGACTATCCCCTCTAAGATACAATGAAAAGGACATTCATATACCAACAGAGGACATTCACACAACACAAAAGACATCTGAGAGACCCATGCAGCCATACATCTGAAAGTAGAGGTGCCAGACCCCCCCAAAGGAAGTGGAAGGAGGCAAGGGAATCTCCTCTCCCTCCTCCAATGGGAGTGACCTAGAGCACAAGACCACATGCAGCTCTGAGAAAAGGGGGAATGGACAGCCCTCTGTGGAACACCCCACACAGAGGTGGCTAAGATATCGCTGGGGTATCTTCCTCAAGCCAGCATCCTAAGAGAGCAGATAGCAAGAGCAGAGCAAGAACAAGCCTGGGATCACGCAGGAGAAACTCATAGCAATACAGGCCCCCTTAACAAACAAGAAAAAATCTCAAATAAGAAACTTTAAACTATACCTAACAGAACTAGAAAAAGAAGAACAAAGCCCAAAGTCAGCAGAAGGAGGAAAAAAATAAAAATTAGAGCAGCAATAGATGAAATTGAAATAAACAAACAAAAAACAGTAGAAAGGATCAATGAAACAAAGAGCTGATTCTTTGAGAAGATAAATAAAACTGACAAACCCTTAGCCAGACTCACTAAGAAAAAAAGAGAGAAGGCTCAAATAAATAAAATTCGAAATGAAAGAGGAGAAATTACAATGGATACCACAGAGATACAAAGGATTATGAGAGAATACTATGAAAAACTATATGTCAAAAATTTGGACAATCTAGAAGAAGTGGATAAATTCTTAGACTCATACAACCTCCCAAACTGAGCAAAGAAGCAATAGAGAATCTGAATAGACCAATCACAAGAGACTGAAACAGTAATCAAAAATCTCCCCAAAAATAGGAGTCCTGGGCCAGATGGCTTCTCTGGAGAAGTCTACCAAATATTCAAAGAAGACTTAATACTTATCCTTTTCAAACTATTTCAAAAAACTGAGGAAGGTGGAATACTTCTTAACACATTCTGTGAGGCCAACATCACCCTGATATCAAAGCCAGACAAGGACACCACAAAGGACAGTGGGAGGAATCACTTTACCCAATGTTAAGGGTTTCTATTTAGCCACAGTAATCAAGACCATGTGTAATTAACGGAAAGATAGACACATAAATGAATTACACAGAATAGAGAACCCAGAAATAGACCCACACAATATGCCCAACTGATTTTTGACACAGATATGAAAAGCAATTCAAAGGGAGAAGGATAGTCTTTTTAACAAATGGGACTAAAGCAATTAAATTTCTACATGCAAAAAAAAGAGAAAAAAGACCTTCAATATAAACTCCACACCTTATACAAAAATTAACAAAATAACATAGAACACATTGATAATGAATGAAAACCATAAAATTATGAAACTAAAAAATATAGGAGACATCTAAGGATAGGCAAAAAGTTAGACTTCACATCAAAAGCAGAATCAATAGAAAAAAATTTGAAAAACTGAACTTCAACAAACTTCAAAATTTTTCTCTCAATTTCTTGAAAAAGGGAAATATTTATATAAGGCAAAAATTATAACAATACATTGTGTAGTTTATGATATATGTAGATGTAATATATATATAACAATTATACCTTAAAGCCTAAAGGGAATAAATGGTTACATGGTTCTTATATTTTATATGATACACTATTAAATTACAATATTGGATCCATGTAGAAACTAAAGAATTAAAAATGTAAATTAAAATCCCTAGAGCAATCACAAAAAAATACTAAAAAGGGACACAAGAAACTTTTAAGGGTTTGGGAAATGTTGGGTATCTTGATTGTGGCATATTTCTGTCAACTAATTGAATTGTATGCTAGAACTACATGAAGTTTATTGTACACAAATTATACCTGAATAAAAGTGGAAAGATCCATAGCTAACACAATACTTAATGGTGAAAGATTGAAAGCTTTCCCACTAAGAAAAGGAAGAAACCAAGGATGTCCCCTCTCACCACTTCTATTCAACATGGCACTGGAAGTCCTGCCAAGAGCAAGTAGAAAGAAAAAGAAATAAATTGCATCCAAATTGGAAAGGAAAAATTAAAACTATCTCTATTCCCAGATGACATGATTTTATATACAGAAAATCCTGAAGAATCTACACAAAAAACCTATTAGAGCTAATAAACTAACTTAGCAAAGTTATAGAATACAAAAGAAACACACAAATAATAATTTCTATACATTAGCAAAAACAAATCCAAAAATGAAATTAAGAACAATACCATTTACAATAACATAAAAAAGAATAATTTAGGAATAAACTTAACAAGGAGGTGTAAGACTTGTATGCTGAAAAATACAAAATGTTGCTGGAAGAAAGTAAAGAACACCTAATTTAATGAAAAGACACCCCATATTCATGGATTGGAAGACACTATTATCTCTATTAAAAATAAGCTGGCTTTTTGGGAAAACTTCACAAGCCGATCCTATAATCATATGGAAATGCAAGGGACCAAAAAGAGCCAAAACAGTCTTGAAAAAGGAAAACAAAATTGAAGAACTCATATTTATATGGTCAACTAATTTTCAGCAAGAGTGCCAAGTCTGCTCAACAAAGAAAGGATAGTCTTTTCAATGAATGGGTACTGGGAAAACTGGATATCCACACGAAAAGAATGAAATTGGACCCCACTGCAAACTACATATGAAGATTAACTCAAATCAAACACCTACATTTAAGAGCTGAAACTTAAAACTCTTAGAAGAAAACAGAGGGGAAAATCTATACAATCTTGGATTATGCAATGGTTTCATAGATGTTACATCAAAAGCACAAAGCAATCAAAGAAAACAGATAAATTGGACTTTATCAAATTAAAAAAAAACATTATGCTGCAAAGGACACTATCAAGAAAGTGAAAAGATAACCCACAGGATGGGAGAGAATATTTGCAAACCATATATCTGATGAGGGTCTAGCACTCAGAATATATAAAGAACTCCTACAACTCAACAATAAAAAGACAAAAACCCACTTAAAAAATGGGCTTAGGATAGACAAAAATAAACTCAAAATGGATCAAAGACTTGAAGGTAAGATCTGAAATCATAAAACTTCTAGAAGAAATTATAGGGAGTACACTCTTTGACATCAGTCTTAAAAGGATCTTTTCAAATACCATGTCTTCTCAGACAAGGGAAACAAAAGCAAAAATAAACAAGTGGGATTTCATCAGACTACAGAGCTTCTGCAAGGCAAAGGAAACCAGGATCAAAACAAAGATAACCCACCAATTGGGAGAAAATATTTGCAAATCATATATCTGACAAAGGGTTAATCTCCAAAATATATAAAGAACTCACAACTGAACAACAAAAAAACAAACAACCCAATCAAAAAATGGGCAGAGGATATGAACAGACATCTCTCCAAAGAAGATAACAGACATTTCTCCAAAGAAGATATACAGATGGCCAATAGGCACATGAAAAGATGCTGAACATCACTAATCATCAAGGAAATGCAAATCAAAACTACAAGAAGATATCACCTTACACTCATTAAAATGGCTACAATCACTAAGACAAAAAATAAATGTTGGAGAGGTTGTGGAGAAAAGGGAACTCTCATACCCTGCTGGTGGGAATGCAAATTGGTGTGGCCACTATGGAAAACAGTATGGAGATTTCTCAAAAAATTAAAAGTATATATACCATAGGACCCAGCTATCCCACTACTGGGTATTTACCCAAAGAACTTGAAATCAACAATTCAAAGAGACTTATGCACCACTATGTTCATTGCAACATTATTCATAATAGCCAAGATGAGGAAGCAACCCAAGTGCCCATCAACTGATGATTGGATAAAGAAGATGTGGTATATATATAGGTGTGTGTGTACACACACACACACACACACACAATGGAATACTACTCAGACATAAAAAAGGCAAAATCATTCCATTCACAACAACATGGATGGACCTTGAGGGTATGATGTTAAGCGAAATAAGCCAGACAGAGAAACACAAACACTGTATGATTCACTCATATGTGTAAGATAAACAAATACATGGACACAGAGAAGAGCTCAGTGCTTACCACAGGGAAGGGAGTTGGGGGGCAGACACAGGTGGTGAAGGGGAGCACTTACCTGGTGACAGACAAGAAATAACGTACAACTGAAATTTCACAATGCTGTAACCTATTAGGCCCTCCAGAAAAAAAAAAAGGGCAAAGGATTTGAAGTTATTTCCCCTAAGAAGATAAGATATACAAATGAACTACAAGCATACGAAAAGATGCTCAACATCATTAGCCTTTAGGGAAATGCAGATCAAAACCACGATGATACCATTTCACACCCACTAGGAGGCTACCATCAAAAAGACAGATAACAAGTGTTGGTAAGAATGTGGAGAAATTGGAACCCTTATACCTTGTTGCTGGGGATGCAAAATGGTACAGCTGCTTTGGAAAAGTTGGGAGTTCCTCAAAAAGTTAAACACAGAGTTACCATACGGCCCTGCAATTTTATTCCTGGGTATATAACCAGAGAAATGAATGTTTACACTAAAATTTGCATACAAATGTTCACAGCAGCATTATTAATAATAACAAAAAAGTAGAAACAAACCAAATGTCCTGATGAATGGAGAAATGAAACAGAATATATCTATACAATGAACTATGTATTTGGCAATAAGAAGGAATGAAGTACTGATCCATGCTACCACATGGATGAACCTTGAAAACATTATCCTAAGTGAAAGAAACCAGACACAAAAGGATATATTATATGATTCCATTTATGTGAAATGTCTAGACTAGGCAAATAAATAGAAAGTAGGTAAGTGAACACCAGGAACTAGGGCAGTTGGGGGTCTACAACAAGGAATGACTGCTGAAAGATATAGTTTCTTTTTAGTGTGATAAAAATGTTCTGGAATTAGTTAGTGATGATGGTTGCACAATGGTGTGAATATACTAAAAACCACTGACTTGTACACTTTAAAAGGGTGAATTTTATGATGTATAAGTTAGATCTGAATAAAAAAACTGCCTAGATAAATAAATTTGGATAGAAATTGTTAAAACATAGAAACAATATATAGCTAAAAAGACAACAGAAAAATTAAAACTGGATTCTAAAAACAAAATTTTTTAGCCAACAGAGGCTCATCAGGAGGAAGAAAAAACAGAGGGAAAACGAGAAAAAATACTAAAATGGTTCATGTAAATCTAGCCATATTAGTTATATGTCATCATATCACCATTTTAATATATGCAGAAAAAGCATTTGACAAAATTCAATATCCACTCAAGATAAAATACTCTTAGTGAATTAAGAATAAAGGGAAATTCCTCATCTGACAAAGAGCATCTAGAAAATCCTACAGCTAACAGCATACTTAATGGTGAAATATTGAGCATTTTCTCCCTAATTATCAGGAGAATGTGGCAAGACATCCACCTCTTCTCTGCTATTTAACATTGTACTGGAGGTCGTGACCAGTGAAATAAGGCAAGAATAGAAGTTAAAAATATAATGACTGGGTGGGGAGCATCATGGCAGAATGAGCTTGCCCAGGACTCACTCCCATGCAACAGACAACAAAAATGAGCAACCATACTCCAACAGAAAATACCCCAAGAGCACAGGAATCCATGGAGAGTCACAGCAGCCACACGATGGAGGGCGGAGAGGTTTGAGCTGCACTCGGAGGAGCTGGAACAGGGTAAGAGAATTTCCCTCCCTCCCCTAGAGACTGGGATCGCTGCCACGGGAAGCTCCATGAGGGAAGGAGCGGTGGAGGGCTGCCGCATCTGCAGGATCACCCAGGACTCCCTAGGGGCCTTGCAGCCTAGAGGGAAGCCTTCTAATGGAGCGAAAGCTTTCGCACAGGGGTGATCTCATCAAGCCAAGACCCCAGGAGACCAGATAGTGAGAGCTGATCAGAAAACCAGGATTGCACACAGGAGAAAGTGCCACACCTCCAGCCTGCACTGTGTGTCGCCATCTCTGCTGAAGGCGGAGGGCTCAGAATACATGGCTCTCAAACCCCATCCAGAGGCAATAGGCTGTAACTGCAACCAAATAATATCATAATGGGAAAACTCCGTTCTTCCAGCATCAGGCAATTCATCAAATCTCCAGAACAAAGGGAAAACAATAAATACACAGAATTCAGTCCTGAGGACTCAGAAATAGGTAAACTAAATGACAATGAATTCAAAATAGCTATTGTAAAAAACTCAATGAGATAAAAGCGAATATAGAGAAGCAATTCAATGAGTTCAGGAGCTACTTCACAAAAGAGATTGAAACTATAAAGAACAATCAATCAGAAACACTAGAGAGGAAAGAGTCAATGGAAGAGATAAACCATAATACAGATACCATGAATGCTCGTGTGGACACCATAGAGGAGCGATTCAGCATAATTGAAGACACACATGTTGAATTGCTCTAGACAAAGGAGGAGAGAGAAATCAGACTAAAAAGAAATGAAGAAAGTCTCCAAGAAATATCCAACTCAATGAGGAAATGCAACATAAGAATTATAGGTATTCCAGAAGGTGAAGAAAAGGAGAATGGAGCAGAAAGCGAGCTCAAAGAAATAATAGCAGAGAATTTCCCAAATCTAGGGAATGAGAGGGAAATGTGTGTGGAGGAAGATTTCAGATCTCCTAGATAGGTCAATGTAAAAAGATCTACTGCAAGGCATATAGTAGTAAAACTGGCAAAAATGAATAACAAAGAAAGAATACTCAGGGCAGCAAGGCAGAAGAAAATAACCTGCAAAGGAACCCCTATCAGACTTTCAGCAGATTTCACTGCAGGAACCTTACAAGCTAGGAGAGAATGGAATGACATATTCAAAACTTTAAAAGATAAAAATCTCCAGCAAAGAATACCTTCAGATATCAGGGAGAAATTAACTCTTTCCGAGACAAACAAAACCTAATGGACTTTGTAGCCACAAGATCGTCCCTACAAGAAATGCTCAAGAAGGCCATCATACCTGAAAAAAGAAAAAAAGGGAAAAAGGGGTCACAAAAAACAGAGTAAGGAGACAAATAGAATCAGAATAGGATAACAAATATTCAACTATAGCATTAGGGTAAAGGGAAGGAAAACAACAAAAACAAAGACAATCTTGTCACTTTAACCACAAACTCACAACACAAGTTGGAACAAGGTATGAGAATAATAACTTAGGTGGGGAGGAGGATAGGGACTGAATCAGTTTAGACTAAGAAAACAAGAGGCCATCAGAAAATGGACTATGTTATGCATGAGATTCTGAACACACTTCAGGTTAGCCACTAAACTAAAAAGCAGAACAGAGACACAAAAAATAAGTAAGGGAGAAACAAAGAAACACAGCATAAAAACTGCATAATTCAATGGGTAGAACAAAACACACAGGACGAGAAACAAAGGAAATGCAGGAAAACTGAAAAACAAGTGAGACAATGATGGCATTAAGCCCTCATACATCAATAATCACCCTCAATGTAAATGGACTGAACTTTCGGCAAGATGGATTAAAGAACAAGATCCAACAATTTGTTGCTTCCAGAAAACATCTCAGTACCAATGACAAACAGGCTCAGAGTGAAGGGGGTGGAAGATGACAGTCCAAGCTAATGGCAAACAAAAGAAAGCAGGTGTTGGAATAATTATATCAGACAAAGTAGACATCAAGATAAGGCAGGTAAGACATTGTCAAGATGGTGGTGTGAGCAAACATTGAACTCGCTCCTCCCATGAACACAACCAAGTTACAACAATTTTTGGACCAATTACCCCAGGCTGAAAACTGAAAACTGGATAAAAAGAACCCCCACAACAAGGGACAGTCCTGACGAAGGCAGAAGAGGCAGAAATTCCTTTTGGAGAGGAAAAAAGCCACCTTTGGGAGGAGTGGAGCTTTTCAGCTGGCCAGTGGGGAGCCACCCCAAGGTAGGCAGCCCTCCCTGGAGGAGTGAGGTCCAGAGTGGGGGCGATACTGTGATTAGCATCCTCCAAACTCAGCCCAACTGAGACGGGAGTCTTACTGTCTGGCGTTGCTGGCTATTAACTGCAGCGAGGATAGCCCCACAAAAGCTACTGGCTGAAAGCCAAAAAGACAAGGGGCTTAAAGGGACCGGCACAAACTCTCTCATTACAGCAAGCTAAAATCACCAGAGAGAAGGCTGACAGTCCTTTGGTGAAATGAGACTCAACTGGTGGGCTCTGGGGGCATCTTGGTGAGAGGAGGGACCTCTCCGGAGACGGAGGCATTGGTGGGGGCCATTGTTCTCAGCTGGTCCAGGCATGCTGACACAGACCACGGTGGGCGTCACTGAGGTTCTCCCCTTGGCCTGTTAGCCCAGGGGTCTGCAACACCCACTAGAGTGCAGATTTCATCCAGGTGAGCCAGGGCAGGCAACCCGCCCTAGGGACCAGCCCCACCTAACAGAAAGCCCTTAGGTGACTTTTCAGCCTGCATTGACTGGGTGCCTTGATCCTCTACAGGCAGGCAAGGGTGTCTGCCTCTGTGGGGCAGGGCCTGTGTGAGGACCAGGTTAACTGTGGGGGTCAGTGGTGGACAGGTGCTGGCCTCTGCAGTGCAGCGTCAGGTTACGCTCCAGGGGGTTGAGAAGTGTGCATGACCAGGACTGTGTTGACAGTGTATGCAGTCCTGTGGGGGGGTGATGCTTATCAGCGGCTGAAGACCTGTGCTTCACAAATAGCCATAAAAAGGATCAGCTCCACCTTCCAAAGCCTGAAACAATTGAATGCTCCCTTGCCTACGGCCAGCCCCACTCAGCAGCACTCCTAAGAGAACTGACAACAGCCTTGTAGGCCTGAGGCCTATCACACCTGTAAGCCGCTGAGCCTAGCAACCAGCTACACTGGGTACCAACCCAATTAAGAGGAAAACTGCAATAGGTGTGTGCTGATAGACTTTGTAGCAAACAATGCTGAGGCTCCCCAAACCTGATTTACAAACAGCTGGCCAGGGAAGGCAATATTAGACTCCCTTGGTACCTGCAGTGGGAGCAACACTGCCACAGCAGAAGGTCATAAGTAGCTCACAAAGGGGTCACTCTGGTTCTTATGAACTGGTGATGAGAGGGAAGCACACTGCTGGACCTCATAAGGCAGATCATACATAAGGCCACTTCTCCAAGATCAGGAGACATAGCCGACTCACCCAATACATAGAAATAAGCACAGAGAAAGTGGCAAAATGAGGAGGCAAAGGAATACTTTCCAAGCAAGGGAACAGGACAAAACCCCAGAAAAAGGACTAAGTGAAACAGAAACAAGCAACCTGCACGACAAAGCGTTCAAACAAAATCTCATGAGGATGCTCACAGATATGGGGAGAATGGATGAACAAGGTGAGCACATCTGCAAAGCACTGGAAGACATTAAAAAAAACAATCAGAAATAAAGACTACAATACTGGAAATGAGAAATTCACTAGAGGGACTCAATAGCAGAGTAGAGGAAGCAGAAGAACAGATCAGCAAGCTAGATGAAAGACTAGAGGAAATCTCCCAAGCACAACAAAAAAGAGAAAAAAAGAATTAGACAGAATGAGAACAGTCTAAGGGGACTCTGGGACAATATCAGGCATGCTAGCATTCGGATTATGGGTGTCCAAGGAGAAGAAGACAGAGACAAAGGGGAGAAAATTTATTTGAAGAAATAATAGATGAAAATTTTCCTCATCTGAGGAAGGAAACAGACATCCAAGTACAGGAAGCACAGAGAGCTCCAAACAAGATAATCACAAAGAGGACCACACCAAGACATATTATAATTAAAATGGCCAAAATTAAAGACAAACAGAGAATCCTAAAAGCAGCAAGAGAAAGGACACAAGTGACATGCAAAGGGAAGCCCAACAGGCTATCAGCGGACTTCTCAGCTGAGACCCTACAGGCGAGAAGAGAATGGCACGACGTATTTAAAGTGCTAAAAGGAAAAAACCTACAGCCAAGAATACCCTATCCATCAAGGCTGTCATTCAGAATGGAAGGAGAGATAAAGTGCTTCCCACACAAGCAAAAATTAAAGGAGTTTATCACCAAGAAACCAGTTCTGCAAGAAATGCTGTAGACACTTATTTAAGTGGCAAAGCAATGACCACAAATAGAGATTAAAAGAAATTATCAAAAAAACAAAACAACAACGACAACATAAAACCAGGCAATAAAATCACTTGTAATGTAAAAATATAGTAAAAGGCAGAAGATCAACTACCTTTGAAGATAATATGAAGGTTAAAAGAAAAAGGTACTAAAATCACCAATTTCACTGATAAGAGGCTAATGGATAAACACACACTAAATAAGAGACTATATATGATTTGAAAAACATATAATGTGGGAGGAGGGGAGTGAAAAGTAGAGCTTTTAGAAAGAGGTCAAGCTAAAGAGTCTATCAACTCAATATAGACTGTTATATGCATAGTATATTAAATAGGATCCTCAAGGTAATCACAAATCAGAAACCTATAACAAGCAAGAAAAAAAGTAAGACAAAAGAAATCACACATATTACTAAAGATAGCCATCAAAACACAAGGGAAGAGAGCAAGATAAAAAGAAAGGAAGAGAGAAGAACTACTAAAACATCCAGGAAAAAAAGTGACAAAATGGCAATAAATACATATTTATCAAAGGCTACTTTAAACATGAATGGACTAAATGTTCCAATCTAATGCCATAGGGCAGCCAAGTGGATAAAAAAACAAGACCCATGTATATGCTGCATACAAGAGACACACTTCAGATCTAAAGACACTCACAAACTGCAAGTGAAAGGATGGAAAAAGATTCCATGCAAATGGCAAAGAAAAGAAAGCGGGGGTAGCAATACTTATATCAGACAAAATAGAGTTTAAAACAAAAACTGTAACAGGAGACAAAGAAGGGAACTACATAATGATAAAGGGAACAATCCAACAAGAAAATACAACACTTGTAAATACCTATGCACCCAACATAAGAGCACCTAAATATATAAGAAAATTATTAATAGACATAGAAGGAGTAATAGACAGTAACACAATAATAGTAGGGGACTTTAACACTCCACTTACACCAATGGATAGATCATCCAAGCAGAAGATTAATAAGGATACACTGGCCTTAAAGGACACATTAGACCAGGTGGACTTAGTAGGTATATACAGAACATTCCATCCAAAAACCACAGAATAAACATTCTTTTCAAATGCCCATGGAACATTCTCCAGGATTGATCACATATTTGGCCACAAAACAAGTCTCAATAAATTTAAGAATATCAAGATAATATGATGCATCTTTTCTGACCACAAAGGTATGAAATTAGAAATCAACTACAGGAAGAAAACTAGAAGAGCCACAAAAATATGGAGATTAAACAAAATGCTACTGAACAACGATTGGGTTAATGAAGAAATCAAAGAAGAAATCAAAAAATTCCTAGAGACAAATGAAAATGAAAACATGACATACCAAAATCTGTGGGATACAGCAAAAGCGGTTCTAAGAGGGAAGTTTATAGCAATTCACGCCTACCTCAACAAAGAAGAAAAATCCCAAATACACAATCTAAAAGTGCATCTACAGGTACTGGAAAAAGAACAACAAACAAAGCCCAAAATCAACAGAAGGTGGGAAATAATAAAAATCAGAGCAGAAATAAACAAAATAGAGAGTAAGAACCAACAGAAAAAAATTAATGAAACCAAGAGCTGGTTCTTTGGAAACATAAGCAAAATTGACAAACCGCTAGCTAGACTCACCAAGAAAAAAAGAGACAAGGCTCAAATAAATAAAATCACAAATGAAAGACATTACAATGGACACCTCAGAAATACAAAATATAATAAGAGAATACTATGAAAAGCTATATGCCAACAAATTGGATAATCTAGCAGAAATGAATAAATTCATATAAACATACAACCTTTCAAAACTGGACCAAGAAGAAGCAGCAAACTTGAATAGACCAATCACCAGTAGGGAGATTGAAATGGCAATCAAAAACCTCCCAAAAAAATAAAACTCCAGGACCAGGTGGCTTCCCTGATGAATTCTACCAAACATTCAAAGAGGACTTAATACCTATCCTTCTCAAACTCTTCAAAAAAACTGGAGGAGGGAAGGCTTCCTAACTCATTCTACGACGCCACCATTATCGTGATACCAAAGCCAGACAAGGACAACACAAAAAAAGAAAATTACTGGCCAATATCACTGATGAACATTGATGCAAAAATCCTCAACAAGATACTAGCAAATCGAATACAGAAATACATTAAAAGATCATACATCATGATCAAGTGGGTTCCATTCCAGGGATGCAGGGATGGTTCAACATCTGCAAATCTATCAACGTGATACACCATGTTAACAAAATTAAGAATAAAAATCCCATGATCATCTCAATAGATGCAGAGAAAGCATTTCACAAGATACAGCATCCATTTGTGATAAAAAGTCTAAATAAAACGGGTATAGAAGGAAAATACCACAACATAATAAAGGCCATGTATGACAAACCCACAGCAAATATCATTCTCAATGGAGAAAAACTGAAATCTACCCCTCTAAGAACAGGAACCAGACAAGGATGCCCACTATCACCACTCTTATTTAACATAATATTGGAAGTCCTAACCAGAGCAATTGGGCAAGAAAAAGAAATAAAAGGGATCGACATTGGAAAAGAAGAAGTGAAACTGTCACTCTTTGCAGACGACATGATTTTATATATAGAAAACCCTAAAGATTCCATTAAAAAACTTTCAGAAACAATAAAGGAATACAGTCAACTCATGGGATACAAAATCAACGTACAAAAATCAGTTGCGTTTCCATACACTAAGAACGAAGTAGCAGAAAGAAAAATTAAGAATACAATCCCATTTACAATTGCAATGAAAAGAATAAAATACCTAGGAATAAACTTAACAAAAGACATGACAGATCTGTACCCCGAAAACCATATAACATTGTTGAAAGAAATCAAAGAAGACACAAAGAAATCGAAAGATATTCCGTGCTCTTGGATTGGAAGAATTAACATCGTTAAAATGTCCATACTTCCTAAAGCAATCTACAGATCAAACTCAATCCCTATCAAAGTTCCAACAACATTTTTCACAGAAATAGAACAAAGAATCCCAAAATTTATATGGAACAACAAAAGACCTCGAATAGCCAAAGGATTCCTGAGAAAAAAGAACTAACCTGGAGGTATCACACTCCCTGATTTCAAAATATACTACCAAGCAATAGTAACCAAAACAGCATGATACTGGCAGAAAAACAGGCACACAGATCAATGGAACAAAACTGAGAGCCCAGAAGTAAACCCACACATTTATGGACAGCTAATATTCAACAAGGGAGCCAAGACATATGATGGAGAAAGGAGAGTCTCTTCAATAAATGGTGCTGGGAAAACTGGACAGCCACATGCAAAAGAATGAAAGTAGACCATTACCTTACACCATGCACAAAAATCAACTCAAAATGGATTAAAGACTTGAATGTAAGACCCGAAACCAGGAAGCTTCTAGAAGAAAACATAGGCAGTACGCTCTTTGACATCGGTCTGAGCAGCATATTTTCAAATACCATGTTTGACCAGGCGAGGGAAACAAAAGAAGAAATGAACAAATGGGACTACATCCAACTAAAAAGCCTCTGCACAGCAAAGGAAACCATCAACAAGACGAAAAGACAACCTAACAATTGGGAGAAGATATTTGCAAACCATATATCAGATAAGGGGTTAATATCCAAAATATACAAAGAACAAATACAGCTCAACAACAAAAAAACAACAATCCAATTAGAAAATGGGCAAAAGATCTGAACAGAGATTTCTCCAAAGAAGATATATGGATGGCCAACAGGCATATGAAAAGATGCTCAACATCATTAGCTATCAGGGAAATGCAAAGCAAAACTACAATGAGGTATCACCTCACTCCGGTCAGAATGGCTATAATTAACAAGACAGGAAACAACAAATGTTGGAGAGGATGTGGACAGAAGAGAACCCTTGTTCACTGCTGGTGGGAGTGCAAACTGGTACAACCACTATGGAAAGCAGTATGGAGTATCCTCAGAAAATTAAGGATAGATCTATCATATGATCTAGCTATCCCACTGCTGGTTATTTATCCAAAGAAGTGGAAAACACAAAGGCATAAAGATATTGGCACCCCTATGTTCATTGCAGCATTATACACAACAGCCAAGACTTGGAAGCAACCTAGGTGCCCATCAAGGGAGGAATGGATAAAGAAGATGTGGTATTTATACAAGATCGACTACTACTCAGCCATAGGAAATGATGAAATCTGGATATTTGTGACAGCATGGATGGACCTTGAGGGTATTATGCTGAGTGAAATAAGTTAGAGGGAGAAAGTCAAATACCGTATGATCTCACTCATAAGTAGAAGATAAAAACAACGATAAACAAACACATAGCATTGGAGATTGGATTGGTGGTTATCATAGGGGAAGGGGGGAGGAGGGAGGGCAAAAGGCGTGATTAAGCTCACATGCGAGAGGATGGACTATAATTAGTTTTTGGGTGGTGAACATGATGTAATCTACGCAATTCGAAATATATTATGATGTACATACAAAAATAAATAAATAAAAAAAAATTTTTTTAAAGATAAGGCAGGTATAGAGAGACAAAGAGGGGCAATATATAATGAGCAAAGGAACACTCCTCAAGAAGAAATAATGCTTATAAATAAATATATATGCACTCAACACAGGAGCACCAAAGTTCATAAAGCAACTGTTAACAAACCTAAAAGAAGATATTGAAAATAACACAATAATAGTAGAGGACCTCAACACCCTGGTCACATCATTGGACAGATCATCCAGACAGACAATCAATAAGGAAACAGCGGAATTAAATGCAAAGCTAAAAGAGTTGGACTTAATATACATATATAGAACACTCCATACAAAAGCAGAATACACATTCTTCTCAAGTGTGCATGGAACATTCTCAAGGATAGACCCTATGTTGGGAAACAAGGCCTCTATAAATTTTAAAAAGTGAAATAATAACGAGCAGCTTCTCCGATCATAATGCTATAAAGCTAGAAATTAATTACAAGAAAAGAGCTGAGAAAGGGACAAAGATGTGGAGACTAAACAATATACTATTGAACAAGCAATGGATCATTGAGGAAATTAAAGAAGAAATCAAAAAATATCTGGAGACAAATGAAAATGATAACATGCCATACCAACTCACATGGGATGCAGCAAAAGTTGTATGAAGAGGGAAATTCATCACAATACAGGGGCATCTTAACAAACAAGAAAATCCCAAATAAGCAATCTCAAATGACACCTAACTGAATTAGAGAAAGAACAAACAAAGCCCAAAGTCAGCAGAAGGAGAGAAATAATAAAAATCAGGGCAGAAATAAATGCTGTTGAAACAAAAAAGGCAGTAGATAGGATCAATGAAACAAAGAGCTGGTTCTTTGAGAAGACAGATAAAATTGACAACCCCCTAGCCAGACTTACAAAGAAAAAAGGAGAAAAACCTCAGATAAACAAAATCTGAAATGAAACAGGAGAAATAACAACAGACTCCACAGAAATACAATGGATTATAAGAGAATACTATGAAAGATTATATGCCAACAAAATGGACAATTTAGAGGAAATGGAGAAATTCTTAGACTCTTACAGCCTCCCAAAACTGAGTCAAGAATAAAAAGTCAATCTGAACAGACCAATAACAAGCAAAGAGATTGAAATAGCAATCTAAAGCATCCCAAAGAATAAAACCCCAGGACCAGACAGCTTCCCTGGGGAATTCTATCAAACTTTCAGAGATGATTTAATAACTATCTTTTTCAAGCTACTCCAAAAAATTAGGGAGGATGGAACGCTTCCTAACACATTCTATGACGCCAACATCACTCTGATACCAAAGCCTGACAAGGACAGCACAAAAAAGGAGAACTACAGGCCAATACCGCTGATGAACATAGATGTAAAAATCCTCAACAAAATTTTGGAACCCAAATTCAGCAATACATCAAAAGGATCATACGTCACGATCAAGTGGGATTCATACCAGGGACACAGGGATGGTTAGACATCTGCAAATCAATCGATGTGATACACCACATCAACAAATTGAGGAATAAAAACCACATGATCATCTCAACAGATGCAGAGAAAGCTTTTGACAAGATCCAACAGCCATTTATGATAAAAACCCTTAACAAAATGGGGACAGAAGGAAATTACCTCAACATAATAAAGGCCATATATGACAAACCCACAGCCAACATCATACTCAATGGGCAAAAACTGAGCGCCATCCCCCTGAGAACAGGAACAAGACAAGGATGCCCACTATCACCACTCTTATTCAACATAGTACTGGAGGTTTTGGCCAGAGCAATTTGGCAAGAGAAAGGAATAAAAGGAATCCAAATAGGGAGTGAAGAAGTGAAACTCTTGCTGTTTGCAGACGACATGATCTTATATATAGACAACCAAAAAAAATCCATCGGAAAACTAATAGAAATAATTAACAACTATATACAGTTGCAGGGTACAGAATCGACTTTCAAAAATCACTTGCTTTTACATACTCCAATAACAAACTTACAGAAAGAGAACTCAAGAATACAATTCCATTTGCAATC
Source organism: Equus asinus (assembly GCF_041296235.1). Lineage (NCBI taxonomy): Eukaryota > Metazoa > Chordata > Mammalia > Perissodactyla > Equidae > Equus > Equus asinus. The sequence continues at coordinate 35,451,431 of NC_091820.1, forward strand.
GCAACTAAAAAAATAAAGTACCTAGGAATAAATTTAACCAAGGAGGTGAAGGACTTATACACAGAAAACTTTAAGACATTACTGAGAGAAATTGATAATGACTTAAAGAGATGAAAAGAGATTCCTTGCTCATGGATTGGAAGAATAATCATAGTTAAAATGTCCATACTACCCAAAGCAATCTACAGATTCAATGCAATCCCTATCAAAATCCCAGTGACATTCTTCATGGAAATAGAACAAAGAATACTAAAATTCCCATGGGGCAATCAAAGACCCAGAATTGCTAAGGCAATCCTGAGAAAGAAGAACAAAGCTGGAGGTATCACAATCCCTGACTTCAAAATGTACTACAAAGCCACAGTGATCAAAATGGCATGGTACTGGTACAAAAACAGGCACACAGATCAATGGAACAGAATTGAGAGGCCAGAAATAAAACCACACATCTACAGTCAGGTAATCTTCGACAAAGTTGCCAAGAAGAGACAATGGAGAAAAGATAGTCTCTTCAATAAATGGTGTTGGGAAAACTGGACAGCCACATGCAAAAGAATGAAGGTAGACCACTATCTCACACCATACACAAAAATAAACTCAAAGTGCATCAAAGACTTCAAGATACGACCTGAAACTATAAAACTCCTCGAAGATAATATTGGCAGTACACTCTTTGACAGTGAATTAAAAAGGATATTTTCAAATACCATGTCCTCTCATACAAGGGAAACAAAAGAAAAAATAAACAAGTGGGAATTCATCAGACTAAAGAGCTTCTGCAACGCAAATGAAACTAGGATCAAAACAAAAAGACAACCCACCAATTGGGAGAAAATATTTGCAAATCATATGTCTGAAGGGGGTTAATCTCCATAATATATAAGGAACTCACACAACTGAAGGATAAGAAAGCAAACAACCCAATCAAAAAGTGGGCAGAGGAGATGAACAGACATTTTTCCAAAGAAGATATACAGATGGCCAATAAACACATGAAAAGATGTTCAACATCACTAATCATCTGGGAAATGCAAGTCAAAACTACACTAAGATACCACCTTACACCCGTTAAAATAGCTATAATCACTAAGACTAAAAATAACAAATGTTGGAGAGGGTGTGGAGAGAAGGGAACTCTCACACGCTGCTGGTAGGAATGCAAACTGGTGCAACCACTATGGAAAACAGTATGGAGATTCCTCAAAAAACTAAAAATAGACCTACCATATGACCTAGCCATCCCACTACTGGGTATCTACCCAAACAATTTGAAATCAACAATCCAAAGTAACTTCTGCACCCCTATGTTCATTGTAGCACTATTCACAATAGCCAAGACATGGAAGCAACCCAAGCGCCCATTGACCAATGAGTGGATAAAGAAGATGTGGTATATATATATATATATATATATATATATATACATACATATATATACACCACACACACACACACACAATGGAATACTACTCAGCCAGAAAAAAAGACAAATTCATCCCATTTGCAATAACATGGAAGGACCTGGAGGGAATTATGCTAAGTGAAATAAGTGACAGTGAGAAAGACAAACACCATATGATTCCACTCATATGTGGAATATAAACAAGTACCAGGACAAAGAAAACAGTTCAGTGGTTACTAGGCGAAGGGGGATCGGTGGGGGGGGGGGGGGGGGGCACTGGGAGTGAAGAGGAGCACTTACGTGGTGACAGTGAAGAAATAATGTACAATTGAAATCTCACATTGATCTAAACTATTATGAACTCAATAAAACAAAAACAAACAAAAAATTCATCATCAAAAAAGAAAAAAACATAAAGCCTGGAAAGGAAGAAGTAAAACTGTCTCTATTTGCAGATTATATGATTATTTACATTGAAAATCCCAAGGAATCAACAAAATAATGACAACTAATAAATTGAACTTAGTAAAGTGACAGAGTAGAAGGACAATACACACAAAAAATTTATTTTATACAAACAGAAAACGATAGGAAAATGTAATTTAAAAAGCAAGGGGGGTGTGGGGGAGGGCAAAAGGGGTAAAAAGGGCAGATGTGTACAGTGATGGATGGCAACTAGGCTTTTGGTGGTAAACATGATGCAGTCTATACAGAAGTTGAAATGTAATGATGTACACCTGAAATTTATATAATGTTATAAACCAGTTACCTCAATAAAAAATAAATTTAAAAAATAAAAGAAATTGTGCCCCTAAAAATAAGCAAACAAATAAATAAAAAGCAACTCCATTTATATTATTGTCAAAACATAAAATATTCAGGAATAAGTTTACCGAAAGATGTGTCCCCCACCTCCACACACATGCACACAAAAATGTGCTAAAATCTCCATTTCTACAAAATGTTACTGAGAAATTAAAGATGTAAGTAAATGGAGAGATATGCCATGTTCCTGGGTTGGAAGATTCAATATTGTTATGATGCCATTTCTCCCCAAATTGATCTACAGATTTGACACAATCCCTACTAAAATTCTGCCAGACTTTTTTTTTGTACAAATTGTCCATCTGATTTACGTGGAAATGCAAAGGACCTAGAATATCCAAAGAATTCTTGAAAAAGCTAAACAAAGTAGAAAGACTTATACTACCCAACCTCAAGACATACTATAAAGCTATGGTAATCAAGACAGTGTGTTACTGGCTTATGGATGGACAAATAGATCAATGCAACAGGATACACAGCCCTGAAACAGATCCACATTTATATGGTTATCTGACTTTTGACAAAGGTGCCAAAACAATCCGATGGGAAAAGGAAATCTTTCCAACAAATGGAACTTGAACAATGGGATAGTCATATGGAGAAAAAAAATAACTTTGATCCCCTACTTCACACCATTCATAAATATTAATTCAAGATGGACCATACCTGAACGTAAAATCTAAAACGATAAAATAAGAGAGTATCTTTGTAACTTGGGTTTAGGTAAAGGTTTTTGAGGCCAAAGAAATCAATAATCACAACATAAAATTTTGATGAATTAGACTTCAAGATTAAATACTTTGTCTCATCAAATGAAACCATTACAAGAACAAATGGGCAATCCACAGATTGGAGAATATATTTGTAAAACGTGTATTTGACAAAGGATTAGTATCATTCAGAATATATAAGAACTTCTACAAGTCAATAATAATAAGGCAAACAACAACGGGCAAAATAAAATAGTCAAATGCCTTGAACAGACACTTCACAAAGAAAGATATACAAAGGCCAATTAATACACAAAAAAGTGCACAACATCATATTGCTCAGGGAAATGCAAACAAAAACCATGATGAGGTATCATTACACACTCACCACAATAGTTCAAATCAATGCTGCTGAGGGTGTGGAACTCTCATATATTGCTAGTGTTAGTGTAAAATGATGTAGTGAATTTGGAAAACTGGCAATTTCTTTAAAAGTTAAACAGCTATCCTATGACCTAGCAATTCTATTCCTAGGTATTATCCAGCAGATATGAAAACATATGTTAACCAAAAGACTTACACAATAATGTTCATAGTAGCTTTTTCCTAACAGTCCAAAACTAGAAACCACTCAGGTGTTGATGAATAGTAGAATGGATAAACAAATTTCGTATATTCACACAATGGAATATTACTCTGCAGTAAAAAGAAAAACACAAAACCTACTGATACACACAACATGGATCAATCTCAAAAATATGTTGAGTGAGAGAAGCTTTACACAAGAGTACATATTGCATGATTCCATTTGTACGAAGTCTAGAACAGGCTAAACTATGGCGAAAAAAATTAACAATGGTTGATTCTGGAGGGATATGGGGAGAGGACTGACTGGGAAGGGGCATGAGGGAACTTTCTGCAGTAATGACAGTATTCTATATTGGGTAGGCAAGCTACAGCATGCAGGCCAAATCTGGCACACCACCTGTTTTTGTGAATAAAGTTGTATGGGAACATAGCCATGCCCATTCTTTTACATATTGTCTAAGGCTATTTCATGCATGCAATAGCAGAGTTGAGCAACAGAGACTATCCAGCCTACAAAGCCTAAAATAGTTACTATCTAGACCTTAAGAGAAAAAGGTTAACAACACTTGTTCAATATTTTGATAAAAGTTTGAGTTATATAGGTGTAAGCATTTGTCAAAACTCACTGAATTATGATCTGTGCATTTTACTGCATACAAATTTAAACTAAAAATATAAAGAAATACTGAGTTCTAATCAATAATATGCATGCTGAAGTATTTATGGATGAAGTATACTGATGTCGGCAACTTTAATTTTGAAATGTACCAGAAAAATAAGATGAATTGATAAATGGATAGATATGTGATAGAGCAAATACAGCAAGAGTTAGAATCTAGTTGGTTGGTATACGGGTGTTCACACTACAATTTTTTCAACTTTTCTGTATCTTTGAAATTTTTCTTAATAAAATGCTGGGGAAAAATTTTTTAATTAGGTAAGGAAAGTATACAACACATACCCACAGAAATGAATGTTCCAATTTGAAATATTTTGTGAAGAACTTTATTCTAAAGAAATAAATCCTGGAATAGCATGCTTTGTCTGAAGAAACTTCAGCTGTAAAAATCTTTATTAGTCTTTAATCATTCCTGTTAGGAGTCAGCATGCACACATCGGAATTCATTATAATTTATGCCCTTGGAGAAGAGGGAATTTTATAAAACACAATACTTGACATAATAGCTGTTTGGAATACTAATATTTCACTAGAAAACTCTTACAGTACAGAACACATTTTATCTAAGCATCTCAAAACATTTTATTAGCCAAACTTAATAAATTCAGAGTCTTTAGAGATAATCTAAAGCAGAACAGAAGAGCAAAAAAAGAATAAACTGGATTCTCAGTTCCTTCCTTTAATTAATTCAATCAATCCCCTGAGTTAACTAAATCTCACTGAAGTCACCATGCTCTTTTTCTCTAATTCTATCAGGGAGGATAGCTATCTTACAAAGACACTGAATGGTGTAATGATTAAGGGCACAGCCTCTGCAGGTAGTGTGGGTTCAAATCCTGGCCCTGGTGTATGACACTAGGGAAGTTACTTTACCTCACTGAACCTCGGTTTCCTCACCTGTAAAACAGGGGTAATGACAGCTACTGTTCATAGGGTTGTTATGAGGATAGTACACATAAAGCCATTACAACAGTATTTGGCACTCAATAGTGCTTATTATTATCATCCCATAAAGGCAAATGCTTTATTATAAATGTAGAATAGTAAGATAACCATAGGCTCCTAATATTTTAGAACTAACAGCTACACTGGCCTCCTTGCTGTTCTTCAAACAAGCCAGACAAACTCCTTCCTCAGGGCATTTGCACTGGTTATTCCCTCTGCCTGGAATGTGCACTGCGGACTCCCTCTCACCTCCTTTAAGTGTTTGCTCACATGTCACCTTCTCAATGAGGTCTACCCTGATCACCACCTCATTTAAAATTGCAACCCACTCTCCTCCAGACTCTGCTCCATATTGCCCCTGATCTCCTTGTACCGTATATATAATTTTCTTTTTATTATTTATTGACAGACTCCTGCCATCAGGCAACAAAATCAATGAAAAAAGGGATTTTTGGGTTTTATTTACTGATATATCCCAAGCAGGTGCTCAAATATTTTTTATTTTCATCATTTGGTCTAATCCCTTCAAGTTACAGATGAAGAAACTCCAAAGAGACTTGAATCAAAGCCACCCAGTGGGTAAGGAATAGAGCCAGGAACAGGGACTATGACTCCCAGTCCAGTGCTATTTCCACTATAGCTCACTATCTCCCTGACCTTTGAACATTACAGAAAAATCACAATCATCTACATTTTTCCCCCAGGAAGATTTACCTTTGGAATTTCTTGGCTTTGTAAATGCTGCTGTGTCTGTAACACAGACATGCTCTGAAAGGCAGTGGAAGCCTGTACTGGAATACTAAGTGTCGACAGATGAATAGAAAAAGACGGTTGATTTGAAAGGGCTATCCTAGAGCTTTGATAGAGGGTCTGCTGTTGTAATTGTGTTTCTGATGACCCAGAAACAAGTACTAAGCTAGAAGATTGCTGCCAGTGTGGCTGGACAGCAGACTGCTGCTGAATGTATGCTGGCTGGTGCTGTGCTAGGTTTATCTAAAGGGGAAAAGTTTGACTGCTGTCTAACGCCCGAAGCACTGGAGGCTGGGCTAAAGGCTGTATTACACATTGTTGTTCCATTGCTGCTGGTTGTAACTGTTCTTGCAGAGTGTAACCTGGACCATGTTTGTAATGGCCTTTAGAATACCTGATAATGGCTGAACTTGCTTATGTGCCTGTGAATGAGGTATCTGATGCTGGAAAACAGCATGTTGGCTATACAAAGACTGCTGTTGATTTATGGGACCTTCCTGAGTAGACAACTGATGGCTTTTCTGTGCTTGTCTATGAGATGAATGAGTCATCTGGTGATGCTGAATGAAAGCTGAGTCAGAAATCTGGCTTGGTGTTAGATGTGATTGGGAAAACTGTGCTGAGAAGTGTGGGGGCTGGATCTGGGCCTGTGAGGAGACTTGCTGAACGAAGGACATCTGTGCAGGGTGTTGAAGCTGTCCTTCCATGGCCCTCTGAGATGTAATGCTAGTTGACTGGGCTTTTAGCAAACTGACATCAGCTTGGGATGGAGCAGCTGAATGCTGGACATTAAATAAAGGGTCAGTAGAATGTGTCTGTGTATCTAAGGTTGATGTTAAATATGTCTTTTGTTCCAAAATTGAAAAATTACTAACTTGGGGTTGTGTTAAATAGCCCTGTTGTTCAGAACTTTGTGCTACATAAGGTGATACTGAGTATAACTTCTGACCTACAGAGTTTGTAATATGTACTTGCTTGCTATCAGGAGGGTTTACTGTGTATATTTGCTGGGTTATGAAGGCTGCCTGTTCAGTTGGCTGGCGTCTGGATGGCGTAAGCAGTTTGTCCTGAATAAGAGGCTTGCTCAAGAGGTACTGCCTGGTAAGCAGGCTGTTCCGTAGGTTGCACAGGGTAAGCTGCTTGGATCATATATGCTGGTTGATCTGGAAAAGGTGACTGAACCAGCGGTTGCACTGGACCAGTAGGCTGCCCTTGGGTTGGAGCCAAATAAGAGGGCTGTACCACAGGTGGGACTGAATAAGAAGTCTGCATAGAATAGGTTGCCTGTGATCCCAGTGGTTGTACAGTGTAAAGAGGATGCCCTGCGACTGGCAGTGAATAAACAGGCTGTGCTGGAGCGTGGATTGGGTAAGTTAGCTGTGATAGGTAAGAAGCTTGTTCTTGGAGATGTACCACAAAGGGCAGCTGCTCAGGAACCTTCAATGGCAAGGATGGCAGTACTGCAGGCAGTCCTGGATAAGCTTGTTGAACAGAATAAGATGGCTGTTCCAGGGGCTGAATCACATTTTCAATACCACTCTTTAGCTGCTGCCGACTTGCATGAGCTTCAGACCCTAGAATACAATCCTGCTGAACATTTTTCTGTGGCGATGCCATAATCTTAGGTTGTAAAATAAATGGCTGTTGCTGAATAGAGGCTTGGAAATAAGGCTTCTTCAAATGCACTGTCTGACTTTGTGGCACTGAAGAACCTGGAGTTATAGACTCCTGATGTACCACTGGGTAAGTCTGTGATACTGAATGCAACTTTTTGTGAAGGCTGATGGGCCCCTGAATGCTTCCCAATGGAATTAGAAGGGAGCTGAGCTGGTCCAGCAGCATTCTGTACACTGCTCACATAGTGGGCAGAAGAATGATTCAACAAAGCTAGAGGGTGATTAGCTGGTAAGAAACTAGGAGTCTGACTGGCATCTGGTGATTTGGTTAATAATGCCTGATTCCCATTTTTAGAGCCAGGCTCAAGTTGAATACCAACTGTTGGATGCTGGGAAGTCATTTGTGAAGCAAGCAATGTCTGAGGAGAAACTGCATAAAAGACTGGTTGTGGAACTCCAGTAACTGACAAGTCTAAAGCCACAGGTTGGGCTGAAGTTTGTCCATCTGCTCCAAAGGTCAGCTGTAGTTCCTGGTACTGGTGCAAGAAAAATTCAAATTATAAAGGCATATACCATGCCCATTTTAATGGTGCTGTCCGAGACAGAATGATAGATAAAATAATGCTATGTTCTAAAAACTTCAGCAAGTGATCAAAAAGTTGCTGGGTATAGCATTAGTCCTATAAAAATCCTAATACCATGAGGAAATGCTAGTTGAATATACTAAGGGGCTGAGACCAGTCCCAGCAGTACACTGCTCATGGCTTCTCATTTATCACACTTGCCACATAACTCATTCAAACCCTGGCAGAGATTTAGAGTAACTGAATCTGACACCTTCACACACAGACAGTGGAAGTCCCGAGAAAAAGCTCCAAAGCATTTCAATATCATAGCTAAAATGAACATAGAAGCTCTCTTAAGAGGAGAGGAGAGAAATGACTGAAATAAATACAGGATGGCTGCAATAATTCCTAGAATTTGAACAACCACGCTCATAAAAAGACCTCAATGTTCAAAGTGCTTGCTTATGTAGCTTCTATATATTAGATGAAAAAGGCAGGCTACAAAATAGTACGTATGTGATATACATATGTATATATAAACAAAATTATATATGTATATATGAAAAAGAGACAAATCTAGAGGCTCTACTCCCAAATGTAAACAATCAGTTGGTTCTAGCTAGAGAGATAACAGGTGATTTTTCACTGTCTCCTTTATAACTTTATGGGCTTTATTTTTAAAACAGTAAATAATACTTTTACAGTAATTTTTTAAACTTTTTAAAAATTTTGGAAACACATTTTAAAACATACATACCCATATACTTATGTGGTTGAACCTAAGTTAATTTAAGCGTCCATTCAACAAGTTTTGCATGATACTCTTAGAAATAGACAAATCAAACCAGAACATGAGCTCAATTACAAATTATGTACCATATCACCTACAAACACTAGCCAAATACCAGGCACTGTCAACTACATCAGATTAAATCTACCCCTAGAAGATTTTAAATGCATCTGACATTTGTCAAGTACATGTATGCTTTCCCCTACAAGACTGTGAGCTCCTTGAGGACACAGACCATATTTTATTTTATTTTATATCCCCAGAGATAGTGGTCATTAACAGTTTGTTGATGAACTGTGACTGACTATATACCAATGTCTTAAAGAAACAGATGTGCCAGCTGCTCACTAAGCCATATATAGAGAATGCCTAGGAGCTCAGACCATCTCATTCCCAAAGTGAGAAGGCATACACAGAGGATGGTAGGGTTGAGGAAAGAAAACGGGGTGATGGTAAAGAAAACCCCAACCATGTGTCCAGAGTCCATAACCCAGGGAACCAGGATATAGTCTTGATATATGAACTCTCACAAAGACTGTTTACTCATTGTCAGAAATGAGTAACTCTGACTTTGAGAGTCTAAAAGACAAAAACACTTGTTTCTCCTACAGATATAAACATAAATCAAAAAAAAGTGCAGAATTTAGATGAAGGTGCTAAAAATTATAAGAGTCTATTAAATACTATTTCTAAGTAATTTCAAAAGACATCTCTCTACATTCAAACCAGGCTAGAAAAGTTCAATACAAAGAACAAACCATCATTACGAAGAGAAAAAGATCTAAGTCCTAAATAAAAATTTTTTAATCCACATGCTGAGTTCTCAGTTTCTTTTCCAATTACATAAGCAGTGTCTCAAGATTCTAGTTACACAAATTAGGCACATCCTTAAGAAGAATGTCTTAGCTGAAGGAAAGCATAAACAACTTTTAGGTTTCAGTGACTTTTATATAAACTATGATGAATTTATGAAAGAGAACCTTTGCCTGTCAGAAAATCTAGGCAGTGTTAAATATGTTTAACTGAATATAAAGCCTTTAAAATGTATCTTACCTTTACCTGTGACACCTTCTGGACAGTTAATGGGGAAACCTGGGGTTGAGAGACAACTGGAGGTCCAAGAACATGTACAGGCAAAACAGTGGACTGACCTTGAACCAAAGGCAAAATTGGGGGCTGAGTCAGCTTGGGCTGCTTCTGCAACTGTTAAACAAGAAAAAAAAAGATTAAAGATAAACTCTCCCATTTACAATAAAAATACTGATTATATATTTAAAAATACAACAGTTCACCTCACCCCTGAAATCTGCTGGTAATGTCCTACTAGCTGCTGGGATGGATAAATTTTCCCTGGAACATTTATTTCAGCCTGTGGGATGTTAGAAACCATTTGAGAGCCCATCGTCTGGTCTGAGGAATAGGCTATATTGGGCTGACTTGAAGTATCTGAGTGTTTAACTGATCCAGCTCCTGCCTCGGACAAACTGTCACCTACGACAAAGAAAATAAGCAACAGGTAGAAGGGAAAACTCGAAGCACAAGGTTCAAATGGCATAGGAAATGCTAAGTGTTTCTTTAATTTTTTTTTTAACTCTGCCAACCTGAGACAGCCTCAAATAAAATGTGTACACTGCACAATTAATCAAAAACCATCATGTAAACTCTCCGTGCTGACACTGTAGTATAACTAAAATTTTCTTAGTAAAACAGACCTAAAACCAAAGAATTACAAAAAAATCAACTCCATTTGCTGGCCATTTCATGTATACCCCAAACTAATCTATACTAGTCATTAGGATTTCAGTAAAATCTAAGTATCATATTCTCATTCTCCTAGAACCTGCCTAGAAAATAATACTGTCTTTATAGAGCAATTGGTTATTACTGTGAAAATACTATGTCCTTCTAGAGAAGAGAATGCACTACAGCAAAAAAATTAGAGTAACTTAATTTTATACTTGAGTCTAATATACAAAGGGTCTTCAAGTCTGGAAAATTCCTTCTTGAAGAATAAATTACATCTGTAGCCCCAAATTTTCTCTATTAAAGGATTTATGTTAGATCCTTAAAAATGGTAAAAAGATTATAACCCTTACTCAACTAGTACCTTGGACAGGTCACTTAGAACAGTTTCTTAATTTCAAAATAAGCAAACTAGCTGGCTTGTCTATTTCAGAGATTTTGTAAAAAGATTGATGAAATGATAGATAACAGAATGCTTTGAAAAATATGAAAGTACTATTTAAAAATAAGTGAATACAATTACACATCGTTTTGCTTTTATAAGTTGTAACTGTGTTACCTGTAACAGAAGAGGAGTGCTGCTGTGGTTTTCCTCGTAGAAGCTGTTGTCGAACATGTTGATCAACCTCAGTTTCTTCACATTCAGCCCCGGTGTGCTGAGCAGGAGCAGGAGGCAAAGTTGTATTCTGGTGCTGAGGGAGTATATTCCCTACAGATTTGCACTGGGAATCCCTGCGTTCTTCGAAACAGCCAGGTGGCTTCTTCTCCCTGGTCTTCTTTATCAGGGTCACCCTATCTCTAATGGACTTAGCCACAGCTTTGGAATCACTTTCATGGAAGAATCCTGACTTGACCTACAAAAAAAAAAAACTCATAATAAGCAAACTACATCTTTAACATTTAAAATTTTAACTTTTTTTTTACTAGTAGAGTTATTTTGTGCCCCAAAATTCAAGACAGAAATAAGTCAGACAGAGAAAGACAAATACCATGTGACTTCACTGATATGTGGAAGATAAACAAACAAATACATAGATACAGAGAACGGATTTGTGGTTACCAGAGGGGTAAGGGGGTGGAAGGACAAAAGGGGTAAGGGGGCACATATGTATGGTGACAGATATAAACTAGATTTTTGGTGGTGAATATGATGCAGTCTATGCAGAAACTGAAACATAATAATGTACACCTGAAGTTTACACAATGTTATGAGCCAATACTAGCTCAATAAAATAATTTCAAAAAAACAAAATTCCAAATGTTATGAAATAACAGTTCATTTGTTTCTATATTCTTTCTTAATCAGACATACATAAATGCCAGAGCCTTTAATCAGCATAAGAAAAATAATACTATTACCAAGTGTTGTTGAAATAATTCTGACTTTAATCAAAAACAAATAACTTGATGTTTCAGTACATGCAGTCTTATTACAGGTAATTTATGGCTGCCGTTAAGTTCTGTGCAAGATTAGAAAAGTTTCCTTAAATCAAAAACATTAAGTGCCTACACTGTGCCCAGTACTGGCCTCCAGAGGCATATAAGTTGACTGCATTGGTCCTTTGTCCTGTAAGAGCACACAATCTGGTAGTGAGAGAGGGATACAAACTTAAAATGAAATAAGAGGTGGAAATGAACTGCTGCAAAAGCCCTAAAGGAGTACACGCTCTGGAGGAAGTAGAAGTGTAAACTCTGACCTGGAATAAAACAAAAAAAGGATCCTGCAGGCTATTGAGGAAGGTATAAATGAAGTTTAGAGATCAATGCTCCAGGCAGAGGGAAGTAGGCTCATAGCAAAGTACTACATCTTACTAGGCATTAGAAGAGTAAGAGAAGTTAAGGACTTGTTGCTTGAGAGGAACAGGGCTGAGTAGCAGAGAAAACGACTTGAGGAGGTGCTATGGCATATCATTCTCAGCTCTACCATCTGCTTTTTAAAGCATGTCTTAGGGATCTGCAGACTTGGGGAAATTTCATGGTAGTTGAAAAATGATTAAAATGTTAGACAAAGTCCACGCATTCAATTTTACTCCCTCCCAAAGCTCAAAAAAAAACCCATATTAAATGGATTTTAAGTTATAAACCCACAAGGACAGGAAGAATAAGAGAAAGACAATAGCAACAACACTTTGGACTATGGAAAACAAACAGGTAAGTAATAACTGACCTAGTGGACCCAAAAAGGGGAACCAGGGAAAGCTGAGAATCATTCCCATTTATACTGAAGAATACTCATAAGGCACAGGGACTGGCAGCACCAGGTACTTCTAGAACTGGGTAAAGTCAAAAGAGATGACTAACATAAGGAAGACTAAGTGAAAGGGTTTTGAGAAGTAATCAGATATTTAAAGTTCCTGTGCCCCACACTCTGGTCCACACCTTTGGGAGATTGCTTCTCCCCTAACCAAGAAGGTCTAGAGTTTTGTTCTCCAGAGAGGGTAAAAGAAAGCATCTCTGGACTATGAAACACCAGGCACAGTTGAGGGTATGGTACTATGTGGAAAACAAGAAGATTAAATGACCATATGCATGCTGAACGCCATATGCAGAAACCTCCAGCCCTCTTCTCCACTTGGCTACCAAGATACCAGTAACCACACCCTTACCCTCCAGGAAGGACATTGAAAGATGATTCTCTGGGGAATCTGGTCAATCCAAGTAGAAAGACCTACAAATATTGATGTCACAGATTCCCCAATTAATGGCCCACTCAGATACCCTACAGGAGAGGTCAAAGTTAACAAGTTCAATGCAAGCAATCATACTGTCAAATTAGCTTGTTAGTCCCTGTGGTAGGCAAAATTATGGCCTCCACAAAGACATCCTATCCTAATCCTCAAACCTGTGAATATGATGAGATATCACTCACATTATTGTGCTATACACTGTTGACCTTAAGATAGGGAGATTATCTAGGTGAGCCTTTTACTAGCTGTTGATACTAGAAGGATTCGACATGCCATTGCTGACTTTGAAGATGGAGTAGGGGCACATGAAAGGACTGAAGAGCAGCCCCTAGTTGCTGAAAGTGACCCCTGGCTAACAGCCAGCAGGGAAACGGGGACCTTAGTCTTAGAACTGCATGGAAGTGAATTCCATGCCAACAACCTAGATGAAACTGAAAGTAGATTCTCCTCCAGAGCCTTCAGATAAGAGCCCAGGCCACCGACACCTTGATTCCAGCCTGTGAGACCCTCAGCAGAGAATCCAGCAAAGCTCACCAGGACTTCTGACCTACAGAACTGAGAGAATAAATGGGTGCTATTTTAAGCCACTAATTTGTGGTAATTTGTTACACAGGAATAGAAAACTAATACAATCTTAATCATGAGCATCTGGCCAAGAAATACCAGAAATATGAGAAAAGGCACTAACAAGAAGACGGAGCACAAAACCAATAAAGGAACAACAGAAAAGAGAGTAGGCAAAAAGAAAAAATGTCAAAAACAGTCTTTACTAACATTACAGGGAGGTGTGATAATATTACATCCACAAAACAAAGAAGATGTTTACTCTAAACAGAAACAGATCAAAAAATGAAAAGGAACTCTTGAAATTAAAAACATGATAACAGAAATAAAAAACTCAATGGAGGTCAGCCCTGGTGGTCTAGTGGTTAAGTTCGGCAAGCTCCACTTTGGTGGCCCGAGTTCAGCTCCCGGGCACGGACCTACACCACTCGTCTGTTAGTGGCCATGCTATGGTGGTGGCTCACATACAAAAAGAGGAAGATTGGCAGCAGATGTTAGCTCAGGGCAAATCTTCCTCAGCAACAAATAAAAATAAAAATAAAAAAACCTCAGTGGAAGGGTTAGAAGATAAAATCGATAGTATCCACCAGAAAGGAGAATATAAAGACATAAAGATGGAAAACGGAAAAGATAAGAACATTGGAGAAACAGTCCAAGAGGTCCAACATCCAAATAACAGCAGTTCCAGAAAGAGAAAACAAAGAGGAAGAAATCATCAATAAAACCCTTCAAGAAATTTCCCAGAAACTAAAGGACACAAGTTGACAGATTGGAAGGGTCCACTGAGTATCCAACACAGTACATGAAAATAGACCCAAATCATGACACATCACTGTAAAATTTTAAAATACAGAGAAGAAAGAGAAGCTATTACAAGCTTCCAAAGAGGAAAAAAATGGATCACATGCAAAAGATCCAGAAAATAGAACAACTTAGCACTTTTCAATATCAATACTGAAAGCTAGAAAAGCATGGAGAAATGAGTCTAAATTTTTTTTAAAAAGCCAACCTAAAATGACTTAGTCAGCCAAATAATCAATTAAATATGAAAGCAGAATAAAAATATTTTCATACATGCAAGTCTCAAAGAATATACCTCCCTTATACCCTTTCTTAAGAAGCTAGCAGAGGAAGTGTGCCACTAAAACAAAAGGGTAAGCCAAGAAAGAGAAAGACATGGGATTTAGGAAACATGAAATCCAATACAGGAGAGAGGCAGAGAAGTCTAGGAAGACAGTAAAGGGAAATACCAGGATGAGAGTTGTGCACCAAATGTCTAAGACAGTCATTCAGATTAGAATAATGTGACTGGAAAGACAAACATGTTAAAAGCTATCATCACCCAGATCCCCACTGTCACTGCCTTATCTTTCTTTTTAAACTAAGGAAGAATGGCCAGGTGGGCCTGGCTCAGAGTAACTGTACTTGGCTAATCTTAACCACGTGCTGCCGAAGCTCCTACATGCCCTCCCCTGAAGCAAGGCAGCAGCCTGGATCAGGTGTGGACACGCATTCCAGCCCACAGAAGTTATCTGCTGCCATTTACTCTTGTGGGGGTGGCGGGGGGCGGGGGGGCGGGGGCTGGTCATGGGGAGATTAGAAGTAGAGAAGTCAGAGGGGACCACTTCCCATCAATCCATATCTTTACCAGACAACTCATTTCTGGTCCACATAGCAGCCCTGGTGCCCTGACTGTGGTGAGCTGTGTATTTCCCTGGACTCACAGATGACCTCACCCACTGAGTTGCCCAGAAGCAACTCTAGTAAACTCCTAGGGAAGCTGAAGTCAGACTACGACTGAGAGACTCTGCTCAGCTTATCCTCTCCTGGGCATCTTCACCTAAAAGTAACTTCAGTCACCAGCTAGGTGTGTGCTCGCCACTCAGGTTTTCAAAGCAAAACAGTATATTACTTAGGTAAACTATAATGAAAAGCAAAGGAATGAGTAACACAAAAGTCAGAGTAGATATTCCTGTGGTGACAACGGAGGGGAATGCAACTGCGAGGGGCACACAGGTGGCTTCTAAGGTACAGTAGTGTTTTATTTCCTAACAAAGGTAGCGTTTTTATCATTCTTTATATCTATACATACAAAGTTGATTTACTATGCTGTAAAGATACATATTAAAATAAAATAAAAATTTAAATAAAGAAAAGGAGAAAATAAGAGGAAAGAAAGCAATGAGAAGAAGAAAGGAATTAACCCTCATACTATAAGGGGTGGGGGGAAGAGCAGCAGATTCACTTACCATTTCATATGCTACTTCCTCAGGTGTATCAGTTTCTAAATTGAAACTGAATTCAATAGCTTCATTGTCTTTATGTTTTCCTTTCAGTTTTTTAGGGTCTTCAACCCACAGTCTTAAAGCCAGGGAGGAATTTGAACAATCGTCTTCCTCTGCTAACTCCACCCTCAGTCCTGTATCCTCAGCAAAAAATGCGTGGTTTAGTAGGTCCCTGATAGATAACCTAATAAACAAAATACATACCTCATTACCAAATTCTTCCAATCATAAGCAAGCTACAGAACCTTAATTAGTAAAAATTAATTGTATCAAAGTAACAATCTTATTTTAAATTTTCTATTAATTAAATCATTAATCTGCTTTGTTATAAAAACCAAATCTTATATCCAACTTATAGATGTCAAGAAATCCCAACTAGCATGCTTTTGTGGTGACCTTAATTAAATATTATTACTAGTAACATACCTAGATGCTGAAGTTTAACATACCTAAAAGCATGCCTAGAAAGAACTGGAGAAGTGCTGCAGTATATCTTAGGTGGACTGAGTAGCTTTCCTAAGCCACTGGTTTCAGTTACTAAGACTCAAACAACAGATTCTTGGAAAAGGAAACTAAAAATTCTTTTAGATATATAAACTCTGAAGTAAATTAGAAATTCAAACTCTTTTAGAAATGTTATAAATAGAAGTCATTGGCTCCATTAATAATAATTTACTTCACTTTTTAGAGAATGCCATAGATGAAGCTAATTTATAATTTATTCAGCAAAGTCCTGTGATTTTCTTTTAAAGTATTTTAAGTCTAGTGTTTTAGACCAAAGTATACATACAATGGATACAACTCTAGCCTAATAATAGGGATTAACCATCTCTGAAGAGAAAAAAAGGACAGGGGTTCGAAAGATTCTTTTACAAGCTGGGGAAGTTAATTTACTTTTCTTTGACCAACTTCTAAAACCGGTGTATAATATCTAATCTATCTGTATTACAGACCAGGGAGAGCTAAAACTGATGCATTCCATAATGTCTATGTAGAAAGCCCCTCCTGCACTATCTAAAACAGACAAAGAATATTGACAGCATGGTATCCTGTAAGTCAAGGATTTTCAACCATCTATATTTTTAGTGATCAAGAGACAAACACTTAACTAAGGCAGTGTTATAAAAAGAGTAAGTTTGCTTAGGCTAATTAGTTTTAAGGTTAAGGTGAGATGTGTTTAAAAAGGCACAGCCCAGTTAAGCCCTCCACCTCACAATGAAAATTTTGCCTAGGTATTTTTGCTAAGGAATAATTATAGCAATAGCAGCAGAAGACACCATTCATTAAATACTTATTACTCTGCTAGGTATTTTATATGGATTCATTATCTTTTAATCATCAAAATAATACCTCTTTAGAGGCACAGCTAAGTAACTTGATTAAGATCACAATGGCTAAGTGTGAGTTCAGATTTGAATCTTAGTCTGACATTGAAGTCTGTGCTCTTTCCAATACACTAATATGTTATGAATACTTTTGAATATTCCAGTGTTATTTGTCAATAGATCATAATTAAAATACTGTACAAACAACAATCAGAATAGAAACTAAAATGGCTACTTCAACACCGTACTTTTAGCCTCACTTAAAAAAAGCATGCCTAAACTCCTACCACTCAAAACAACAAGCAAAAAAAAGCCTAATTTTAAAAAAAGAAAAGAACTCAAATAGATATTTCTCCAAAGAAGATAAACAAATGGCCAATAAGCACATGAAAAGATACTCAACATTATTGGCTATTAGGGAAATGCAAATCAAAACCACAAGACACCACTTCACATACATTAGGATGGCTATTGCTAAAAACAGGAAAATAACAAGTGTTGGTGAGGATGTTGAGAAATTGGAACCTTCATACATTGCTGGATGGAATGTAAAATGGTGTAGCCACTGTGAGAAAAGTCTGGTGGTGCTTCAAAAAATTAGACATGGTATTACCATATGATCCAGTAATTCCACTCCTAGGTATATAGCGAAAAGAACCAAAAGTAGGGATTCAAGCAGATATTTGTATACCAATGTGCATGCAGCATTATTCACACTAGCCAAAAGGTAGAAATAACCTAAGTGTCCATCAACAGATGAATGGATAAATAAAATGTAGTATGTGTATATGTATACACATACATACATACATACAATGGAATATTATTCAGCCTTAAAAAGGAAGGAAATTCTGATACATGCTACAATGTGGATCAACCTTGAAAACACTGTGCTAAGTGAAATAAGCCAGACACAAAAGAACAAATATTGTATGATTCCATTTATACGAGGTACCTAGAATAGGCAAATTCATAGGGACAGAAGGTAGAATAGAGGTTACGAGGGGTTGAGGGAAGAAGGAGTGGGAAGTTATTGTTTAATGACTACAGAGTTTCTGTTTGGGATGATGAAAAAGTTCTGGAAACAGATAGTGGTGATGGTTGTACAACAATGTGAATGTATTCAGCCCCACTGAATTGTACACTTAAAATGATTAAAATGGTAACTCTTAGGTTATGTATATTTTACCATAATTTAAAAAAATATATTCCTAGATATAGCCTGTTGGTACAAACACTAAGAATGTTCTGTAATAAAGCTGTAATTAAACAGGCTTTACCTTAGTGGCTTTATATATTCTCAGATATGCAACACTAAACTTAGAAAACTAATAAAAATGAAATCAATGAAATGCTGGTGGAAATAATTTCTATAAAGGACATATCACTTATATTAAGCATAATCAATAAGGAGGTAAAAATCAAAAGACTAACCTACCAATTTAAGTCAGCAACTGCCCAAAGCTCAAACTAAAGGGAAATAAGCTAAAACTAAAGGGAGTTGTCCATAAGAAAAATATGAACTGTGATACAAATAAATCTAGAACGCTATTTCTTGAACAAAAATAGCCCCATCAGCTTTACCATTATCATGACACAAGGACATATGGTCAAATAAAAAACATTTGGTGAGTTGATGGTTAAGTTTTTTTTTAGCTATCATAAAAAACCATTTAAGTATACTTACCTGAAGGTGACACTGCAGAAGCTCTCTACTATCAACTGTTAGAAGCAAATTAACCAGGGGTGGGGAAGGTTCCACTGACTGTTAAACTGATGGCTGAAGGTTATGAAAGCTTGTCACAACAGACACAGACAAGCACAACCCAAATGTCAGTTAAAGGAAAATTCAACATGTGATATCAAAGTCTAAAATGGCAAACAAGATGCACTGATACACTTCACTCTAGACAATATGGTTTGGCTTCCACTCAAAAGTCATACCCAGTATGATTCAAAGGTCAGAAAATGACCTGGTGCAAGATAGGAGAAAAATGCATCCATCAGTTATGTCATTTCATTACATTTACACACACCTTTCAGATTTGTTTTGACGAATACATCCTTCAATGATTTCTTTCACTTCAGGATCGGTGACTTTATTGAAACTGGCTGGTTTTATGCCCTGGGAGAAGAAAAATGGTTTCTAGTCACAAATTAAGCAACTGAAAGCCCAAGTCAACATGACACATTAAAATAATGATTTTTACCACTAACCCACATTCAAGTTTTACACGAGATAAACATATACATATAGTATAACGACTCTTTTGACAAGGATTTTATCATAGCTCTACAAGTAACAGTGAAAAATTGTAAACAATCTAAATCTCCAACAACAGAAGCAAAGTTACATAAATTATTTGATATATATGTGCTAATATTATGCATAAACTAAAAATGTTCTCAAAGAAATTAATAACATGGAGAATTCTTATACTGTAACATTAAGTAGGGAAAAAAACAGGAACCCAAAACATACATAGAGTATAACCCCAATTAGCAAAATATAATATGCAAGCATTTGTTGGAATCAGAAAAAAAAATGTTATTAAAAAGTACTTTTGAAAATTCCAAATAAGCACTTCTCTATCACAAACATTCCAAATCAATATTATTTCAAAGTCTTCTAGAATGGCTAGAAGCAATGAACAATCAATATAGATGTATGTATGAAAAAAATATATGTATACACACATATATATATATACACTTTTGAGAAATCAGGTTTTTTTTCTTAAGCAATACTAAAATATTCAGAGAACCTCAAGCTAATTGTCAAGTTCTAGGAATTCAGTAACAAATTTATGAGGTTCAGACAAAACGTCCCTATAATAACTGTGTTAGCTGCCTGAATCTGCTTATTTTACATTCTATTACCCTTAATTTACAAGTTTTGGAATTAAAACAATAATCCAAGTAAGAGTATTGCAGTTATTTAACAGAAAATTCCAAACTAAGCTAAAAGCAGAAAAGGTATAATAGAACAATTGTCATGGAATGAGGCAATCCAAGACTAGTTCTGTGTCCGTCACACTACCTCACAGGATGCAGAATCAGCCCAGTATCATATACTAGATAAAACTGGTGAGATTAGGAGTTAACTTGGATCCCAAATTCAAGAAACTTTAACATAGATGGAAATCTGAATTGTGATATGGCATTTTTGTGACTTTAATATAAAATAATAGTCACCATTCAAAAAATGGAGTTATGTTATTCTACTTATAGAAGAAGCCCTCCTAGACCTTTCCACTGATCTCTTACCCATTCTCAAGCCTTGGGTAAGTATTGCCGTTCTCTGCTCCTAGGTGAAAATAATTGAGGAGGTGCAACTTACAAAACCAAGTATAAACTCTTCTATTTATGGGCATCCAACATGAACCCAAACTAAAAAGACATTCTAGCCTTATCTCTTTCCTCAGCTCTTTGTTATACAAATTTTCACACATACTCAAAAGTAAAATAGCATAAGAAACCCTACATAACCATCACCAACTTCAACAACAAGCAACATTTTGTCAATCTCATTTCAGGTATCTACCCCCACACCGTTTTTATCCTGGAATATTTTAAAGCAAATCCTACACATCATGTCATTTCACCCATAAATTCTCCAGTTTATATCTCTAACAAATATCATGTCATCATCCCACCTAAAATAATTAATTCCTTAACATCATCTAAAATCCAGTCCACACTCAAATTTTCCAAGTTGTCTAAATGATATCTTCTTTAGTTGCTTTGTTCAAATTAGGATGCAAATAACATCCAGACATTACTTGTACGGTGCATTAGAGCTGGCTCATATCGGTTCATAAGAGCCAACTATTACATTTTCAGGAATTTTGCAAGCTGATTGTTAAACTTAGCCATTAAAAAAAATAAATTATATAAACTTATAATTAAATAAATTATATTAAAAGCCAAGGTAATAAATACTGAAAACACCACTCCCTAATTATTTCACCATTATATATGCTCTTAAGGTTGTTTACATCTACTGTATCTGTATGGTGGAAATACTATATAATGAGTGCCACTGTGCATCCCTTCCCAACTCTGCATTCAGTGAGGTCACACTGGTGACCTGAAATCAGCCACAGTGGGAGTATTTACACCAAGGAAATCAGCAAATGCTAGAAATCAACACATTTTCCGAGAATCAATTGTTAAACATTTACCAGCTCACCACTACTTTTAGGTCTCTTGTATTCTATAACAAGTCCCTCCACCTTTTTTCTTTCATGAAATTGATTTGTTGGAGAAACTAAGTCATTTGTCCTGCAGAATGTCCCACGTTCTGAATATTGGCCTTATTTCTTATTGTCTCCCTACACAAACACCTAGAGCCAGATAGACTTGGGGTCAAAATCCACCATTATTAGTAGTTGTGTGAAGTTGAACAAGTCTCAACCTCTGATTCTAAGTCTCATCATGTGTAAACTGGAGATAGCACCAACTTGGACGGATATAAAGATGAAAACACGTGGCATACAGCATTCATTTTAAAATGGTATCTATTAGTATTAGTTACCTGAAACACTCTAACAATCTCTTTCATGGCCTATCTTGAGCTACCCAACTGGATATGAAGCAGACCTCTCTTGAACAATCCTAATACTTCGCTTCCACCTCCCTTTTGTCACTTACTATACTCCCATCCTCTTATTTTTATAATTAATTGTGAACTTATATTATTGCCATACTAAAAATGTAAACTCTTTATCAGTAGCAAATACTTCTTACTCATCTTTTCACTCCTTGCAATTTCTAACACAAAAAACTACTCATAGCAGGGAATCAAATACTGTATCTGTTGAAGTATATTTTGAATGTCCTTTCATAATAAGGCTTTTAGAATTAGCAGAAACCTTCAAAACCATTTAGCCAATCTTTATTATTCAGCTTTGGAAAAAAAATCCACCTAATATCTAAAAATTCTTTACAAACAAATGGATATAGATCATATCTGGACATTTTCCCAAAGAGACTAATACAGAGCATTTTATATGACCCCTAATAGAGTATAGGTATATAGCATAAATATAAAGCTTGTTTCATTACAGATATGTTAAATTTAGCACTGTTATACAGAACTAAACCAAAATTAGGTTTGACTAAGTTGACTTTACTAACTTCAACATGAAATGTGGCAATTTATGAAGTAAAAAGAATAAAGTTATACTTACACTAGTTACTTTACGGTATATTTGAGCTGCGTTCTGACACTCAGAATAAGGGTACTCCGAAGTAGCCATTTCCAACATACACATTCCAAAAGCATAGACATCCACAGATTCATCATAGTGTTCTTCATACATCTCTGGGGCCATAAACTCAGGAGTCCCTACAAAATAACACCATAACCACATTTTTATTAAAAAGAAAATTTTATCCACCAAGATCACATTCTCTTTGACATAAGGATTACCTGAGTTAATTTCTGCTTCCTAAAAGCAAATTTATAAATATAAAATTAGTTGAATACTTGTATCTATATAAAGCACATAAAAGAATTTCCTTAACTTTCTGTACTGTTAAAGTACAATTTGTAATGCTCAAGATTAGGTAATGAATATTAAAATCTATTTTTATTTCTATCCTTCTTTTTAGTTATTCAAATTTTTCTGAATTAGTAAACCCTTTTTCTTAAATCCTGAGAACCTTTCCATAATCTTAAATATATCCCACAAAAGAAATGCACTAGGATGCCTCCAAAATAAGTCAATATACAATAGATATTTCAAAGAAAATTCACATTCTAGGTCAGGAGCCAGCAAACTTCTCTGTAAAGGGCCAGATAGTAAATATTTCAGGCTTTGCAGTCCATATGGTCTCAGTCACAACTACTCGATTCTACCCTTACAATGCAAAAGTAGCCATAGACAATACATGAACAAACAGATGTGGCTGTGTTCCAATAAAACTTTATTTACAAAAATAGGCAGCAGGACCAGATTTGGCCCATGGGCCATAGTTTGCTGATCCCTGTTCTAGACATACAATTAACAAGTCTCTCTTTACCCAACCAACAAACTATAAAATGTTAATCACCAATGACACTCTTAGCAAATGATGTGCGCATTAAGGTGGCTAGTCCTAGATCACCAATCTTCACAGATCCAGTGGGTCCCGTGATGAAAATATTGTCACACTTCAGATCCCGGTGAATAATAGGAGGAGTCCTAGTGTGCAAGAACTGCAATCCCTTTAAAATTTGCCTGCACCAGCTCCTTAAGACCTTTGGTTTCATGACTTTAAATCGTTTTAAGTACCTACGCAAAGAAACAAAAGACCACATGTAAACAAACACACCTAGCTTAATGTATGAGCACTATCAGGGTAAATCACGGAAGCTAGCTGATATTGTATGTACTACAATTGCCATCATTAAGGTGTTTTCTATTATCTGTTACGGCAAATTTTAAATCTAAGGCCTCATTCTTAGAGAAGACATCCTACCAAGTTTAGCATTTTTAATCAAAACAAGAATCATTCCACTCAGAGTGGCCTTTTGTGGAATGGCAGCACAATTTTAGAAAGTCCTTCTCCACTTCCTAATAACTACTTATATAGAGTCACCAGAGGTTTTAACTATATAAAATTTTAGTGCAAAAATGCTAGGAAACAGAAAAAGTATATCCCACATTTAATAGCTACAAATAAGTGATTATACCACCAAATGAAAAACTGTAGTCAGAAACAAAACAATAGACTAGAATTACATAGTATAGCTCATTAGATCTGTAAACCTGGCCACATCCCCAGCCTTTCATTATCTTTTACAAAATGACACTATATTATCTCTATAATGATTTCTAATTCTAAAATTCTATGATACTCCATAAATATTAATTTCTCAACATCGTATTTTTTAACGAACTTCATTAACATCCTAATTTTTTAACCTGCCGTAAAACATAGTCACTAGATTCAGATTCCATAAATCCTTTAATCAAGTAGTGTTATTGTACAAACAACTTTTATGACTCCTGAAAATTATTTCCAAATAAAACTCCATTGGCACTATCAGGATCAACTTACGTCTTTAAGGTTCCTGATGTCATAAGTTCAGTCACTAATACAATACATTTCTTTCCTTTTAATATAGACTCCCAGGAATCATAAAATCGAACTATATTGGGATGTTGGAGACCCTTTAACATCTCTGCTTCTTCCTTGAACCTTTGCTGCTCAGCTTTGGTTAATTTCCGGTCCTGAAATGGAGGAACAAGTTCCAAATTAAAGTCTAAAAATTCTCATGCACATTTCTAACACCACGCAAATGAGTGCTTTATTTTATTGTATTTAGTATGTATGTACACATGCATTTTCACCTGTGAATTCTTTTCTCAGGACCTATATAATCACTGATATCCTTTGTCAGTTGGTTACTTTGACTTCTCCCATACGGCAATGCAGCAGCTGTTACATTTTAAACTTTGTTATAAACCTATCTGCATAATAAATCAAATACCTTGAAAAGCAGTATCTTGGATTGAACTAAATTTTTATGTGATAATTATTTTGCAATATATATATATATATACCAAATCATTATGTTGTACACCTTAAACTTACACCTTGTTATATGTTAACTATATCTCAAAAAACTAGAAAAATAAAGAATAAAATTTCCTTAGCTGGCAAAGAAAAACAATTCTCAAAATGAGAAAAAGTAATAAAACAGATAATAGGAGGGTTTTCCTAAGAAATCCCTGAATTTCCACATCTAAAGGACCTATAATGTCAGGGCAGGAATAACCAAAATGTTAGACACTTAGACATTTATTCTGGTTAAATATCTAAATTGCCACACATATTTCCAGACAGAAACATAAAGTTACCAACCAGTAAAAGACCTTCAAACAGGCTTTGGACCTCTAATCTACTACATCAAACGCTGGAAGTCAAAGGAGCAATGTTTACAGAATTCTGAAGGAGGATTAAGAACCCTAAAAGTCTGAACCCAGACAAGCTATCAATCAAGTTTATAAGGGAAAGATACACACATTTCCACGAAAACAAGAACACAGAAAGTATACCACCCTTTCTGAAACTATTACTAAAAGAATTGCAATGAAAATGTGGCCAAATAAACGTGGTAGAAAAGGAGAGTGTGGCATACAAGATATAGTTAAGAAATTTCCAATAATGCCTACTTAGTGTTAAACCTAAGTAATCGTGGCTAATGTAGTTAGTGAAATTGAATGAATCTTCTGAACAGTAATCAGAAGATACATAATGCAAAAAGAACAGTCTGGAATGAAAATTCCAGAATATTTCTTTAAAATCTAATAGAGAAAGAAGAATAAAAACAATTTTTGTCTTGTGCAAGGGGGAGCAGGAGAAAAGGGAGTGATAGAACTATTTTATGTTTTGATGTTGATAGAGAAACAATCAAGTATGCTAGTTAAAAATTTAGGTATGATTTCCATTTCATGATGGCTGACAACATATTAAATTAATCCCCCTCCATTCCTCAATCCCACCAAAATGACAAAAGAAATATACAAATAATCGATAGTAGTGATAGAAATATGAGAAGGTTCAAACAAAAGATTTTCTAAAGTTAAAAAACATATATCTTATAGAAATATATTTTTATGCAACTCAAGAGAGTAGAAGAAATGGTAATTTAATAGAAGCAAAAGACTTCCATTAAGGAGTTTTTTTGTTAAGACTTCATAATAACCCTAATAAAGCAGCACACTAGAACTCTGGTAATTTTATTTTTGGTTACTTTCTTCACATTATTCCTTGATATGTATAAGGAAATATGTAAAAGGATATTAAATGTAGCACAGTTTCTAATTGTGAATAATCAGAAACAACCAAAATGTCAATAACAAAGTTTATTATATGCCAGGCAACAACCAAAATGTCAATAACAAAGTTTATTATATGCCAGGCAACAACCAAAATGTCAATAACAAAGGTTATTATATGCCAGGCACTGTTTTAAAATTTTTATATATATTAACACATTTAGTCCCCACAACAACCCTTTAAGATAGGCATTACTACTGTTATCCCTATTTTGCAAATAAAGAAACTGACGTTAGGATGGTTAAGTAAACTGCCCAGAATCAAATGGGTGACAGTATGCTAAACTTGGTTATAAACAAATAACAGTTAAAAGAATGAGATAGATTTATGTGTACTAATCTGGATAGAACTCTAAGACACACTGTTGAGTAAAATATTAAAAAATTTACAACATGATACTTTGCACATAAAAAGGAACCATGCTTAACAATGCTACATTTTCTAGTACATATTTAAATACATAGGGAAAGGACTCAACGGGTACACAAATGAGTTACTGCAGTTTCATCTGGAGAATTAAGGGGAGATGACTGGCATGGAAGAGTCTTTTCTTCAGATAATGATCATTTGGTATACTCCATAGTCATTCAGCAATGTCTTTTACTTTATTGAATATCTATTATATGAATATCTAAATTTTAGTCTACTAAGACTTTATCTTTTATATTTAAATTTTTAATCCATCTGGAATTCATTTCTGTACATGCACTATTTTCATCTAGATGGTTAATCAATTGTGCTAGCACCACTTAAACTATTCTTTTCTCACTGACTTGAAGAACGTGTTTGTTTTATATTAAGTTTCCAGCTATACTGAGTTCTGCTTCCTTCCACCAATCTCTCTATTCCTATGGCAGTGGCTTCCAGTATGTTTAATAATTGATAAGGCAAGTCACTTCCTATTCTTCATTATTTTCTTGGCTATTCTCATCTATTTATATTACATACAAACATTAAGATCATTTTTCCAATTAAAATAAAAGAGAATCTCTTTTAATCTTAACTGGAATTATATATATATATATATATATATTTATATATAAATTTAGAGAAAACTGGCATCTAAAAGCCATCTAAGAACATGGTTTAGGGGCTGGCCCCGTGGCCGAGTGGTTAAGTTCGCGCGCTCCGCTGCAGGCGGCCAGTGTTTCGTTGGTTCGAATCCTGGGCGCGGACATGGCACTGCTCATCAGACCACGCTGAGGCAGCGTCCCACATACCACAACTAGAAGAAGCCACAACGAAGAACATACAACTATGTACCGGGGGGCTTTGGGGAGAAAAAGGAAAAAATAAAATCTTAAAAAAAAAAAAAAAAAAGAACATGGTTTATATCTTTCCATTTGTCCAGAGTTTCAGTAAGATTTTTTCTGTGTGGGGGGCGGCTATGAAGAGAAAGAGCTGATATTCTCTCAGCTTCTTTGTTCCTGAAACACATATTTATTTCAAAATTTACATTTAGTAAGAATGACTTTTTGGTGTACAGTTCCAGGAGTTTCAACAAATGTATAAGGTCATGCAACTACTGCCACAATTAAAATATAAAAGAGTTCTATCGTTCCCCCCCAAAAAACTCCCTTGCACCATCCCTTTATAATCAAACCCTCTCCTCACCCTTAAAGTTGGAAGCCACTGATCTACTTATTATTCCTATAATTTTACCTTTCCAAGAAAGTCCTATAAATGGGAAGAAAGTATATACAGCCTTTTGAGTCTGGCATCTTTCACTTAACATAACGTCTTTTACATTGATCTATATTGCTGCAAGTATCAAGAGTTTGTTGCTTTTAATTGTTGAATAGTATTCCATCTATGGATATACCACAGTCTGCTTATCCATTCTCTGGATGAAGGACAGTTGGGTGGGTTCCAGTTTTGGGTGATTACAAATAAAGCTACTATAAATATTCATGTACAGGTATTTGCGTGAACATAGGTTTCCTTTCTTTCTTTCTTTTTTTTTTTTTAAAAGATTGGCATCTGAGCTAACAACCGTTGCCAATCTTTTTTTTTCCCCTGCTTTTTTCTCCCCATATCCCCCCAGTATATAGTTGTATATTTTAGTTGTGGGTCCTTCTAGTTGTGGCATGTGGGACACCGCCCCAGCATGGCCTGACGAGTGGTGCCATGTCCGCGCCCAGGATCCGAACCAGCAAAACCCTGTGCCACCAAAGCACAGCACACGAACTTAACCACTGGGCCACGGGCCAGCCCCTCTTCTTTTTTTTGCTGAGAAAGACTCACCCTGAGCTAACATCCAATACAAATCTTCCTCTTTTTTTCTTTTATGTATGCCGCCATCATGGCATGGCCGCTAACAGATGAGCGGTGTAGGTCTGCACCCAGAAACCAAACCTGGGCCACTGAAGCAGAACACACCAAACTTAACCACTAGGCAACCAGGGCTGGCCCAGAACATAGGTTTTCTTGAATAAATATTTCAAGTAGGATTGATGGGTCATATGGTCATCTACATTCACATGTGAGATTAAATTATAGTTTTCTTTTTTTGCACGATATAAGGATTTGGTATTAAGATTACACTGGTTTCATGAAATTAATTGGGGCTAAGTAGTGTTAACATTGGAATCACTTTCTAGAAATCAAGCTCTGAATAGATTTGCTTATGATGTGTTTTTTCTCTTTAAATTAAAAAAATTCAGGCATAAAGAATAAGGTACTCACTTTACAAGAAACTGACAAAGTGCCCAAATGGTTTTACCATTTTGTATTCTCACCAACAATATATGAGTTTCTCTTCGTGCATCATCCTCACCAGCAGTTGGTACTATCACAGATTTCTTTGGTTGGTTTTTAGCCATTCAAATAGGCGTATTGGGGGTATCAGATTATGACTTTAATTTCCATTTCCCTAATTATTAATGATGTTGAACATCTTTTCACGTGCTTACTTTCCACACATCTGTCTTCTTTGGTGAAATGTCTGTTCAAATCTTTAGTCCATTTTTTATTTGGGTTTTATCTTGTTGAGTTTTGAGAGAGCTTTACAAATTTTAGATACAAGTCATTTGTGACATAAGTGATTGGAAAATATTCTCTGCCACTCTGTGGACTATCTTTTCATTCTCTTAACAGTGTCTTTCATGGAGCAAAATATTTTAATTTTTATGATGTCTAATTTATTGATTTTTTTAATGGATCACACTTTTGTTGTTATAGCCAAGAACTCTTTGCATAACCAAAAATCAAAAAGATTTTCTCATCTGTTTTCTTCTAGAAGTTTTACAGTTTTGTGTTTTACTTTTAGGTCTATAATCTATTTTGAGTTAAATTTTGTATGAGAGTTAAGTCAAAGTTCTTTTTTTTTGAATACACATATCTGATTGTTCCAGTACCTTTTGTTGAAAAGACCATCCGTTCTAAACTGAATTGCCATTGCACTTTTTTTCTTTTTTAAATCACTTGACCATTTCTATTTGTGTCTATTTCTGAACTCCATTCTGCTCCACTGATCTGTGCATCTATCTTGTTGCCGATACCATGCATATCTTAATTACTGTACCTTTAGAAAAGTCTGGAAAACACTTAACATGAATTCTTCACCATTGTACTTGTTTATCAAAATTGTTGTAACTATTCTAGTTCCTTGCCTTTCCATATTAATTTTAGAATCAGCTTGTCAACACCTAAAAGAATTCCTGCTGGGATTTTGATGAAATTGTCTTGAATTTCTAGGTCATATCGAGAGAAATGACATCCTAACAATATTGAGTATTCCAACCAATCCATTTATTTAGGTCTTCTTTGACTTCTTTTATCAGTATTTTTTTAGTTTTCAGCATACAGATTCTGCACATACTCTGTTATATTTATATTTAAGTATTTCATTTTTTTGGTGCTATTGTAAATGATACTTTTAAAAAACTGCAATTGCCAATTATTCATTGCTAGTATATAGACATATAATTGGTTTTTGTATATTAAATTTGCATCATGCAATCTTGTTAAAATCGCTTATTAGTTCCAAGATCTTTTTTTAGATTCCTTGGGATTTTCTACATAATCATGTGATCTGTGAGTAAAGACAATTTCATTTCTTCCTCTCCAATCTGCATTTCTTTTATTTCTTTTTCATATCTTATTTCACTGGCTAGGACTTCTGGTATGAGAGCATCATACTGGAAGTTGTGAGAGCAGACACCCTTACCTTGTTAGAGAAAAAACTGTCAATCGTTCACCACTAAGTATGATGTCGGCTATACGGTTCTTTTTATTAAAAAGACGCCCTTTATCAGGTTAAGGAGATTGCCTTCTATTGCAAGTTTGCTGAGTTTTTTATCATGAATGGATATTCAATTTCCTTAACTGCTTTTTCGGCATCTATTGAAATCATCATGTTTCTTCTTCTATAGTCTGTTAATATGTCAAACTACATTGATTTTCAAATGTTGAACAATCCTTGCATTCCTGGGAAAACTCCTCACAACCATCATATGTTATCCTTTTTATATATTGCTGGATTCAATGTGCTAATGTCATGGTTGAACATTTTTTCATCTATGTTCATGAAGGATATAGGTCTGTAGTTTTCTTTTCTTGTAATGTCTTTATTTGGTTTTGGTTTTGGGTGGGTGGGCTTTGGTTTGACTCTTGCTCTGCTGTCTTGAGGCAATCATTCCCTGAAAAAGTTAGTATACAAAAGAAGGCTTGGACCTCCACTTTGTCATCCTATACCTTCTAACTTCCTCTCTAGGGGTCTTCTAAAGAGCACATATTATAATGAGATTGAGATTTTCCAGTTATTACGTTCTTTCATCAACAGGAAGAGATAAAGTTATCTCTTTCACAATGTTTGTAGTTTATTTTCTTATCTTATTGATTTTACTAAAACATCCACAACAATATTGAAAAACATAATTCTGATAACAGTCATCACTGACTTTTATGGTATTTTAATAAAAATAGTTTTATTATCTCAAAACTTAGAACGTTTACTGAGTTTTGTTTTTGTTTTCACAAACAGTTTAACATGTTGTAGTAATTTCCTTATATTCCTACTTTACTTTTATTTTTTAATTAGGAGTGGCTGCTGAATTTTATCAAATGTTTTCTCAACACCTACTGATATCATATGGTTTGTTGACAGGTTCCTGACAAAGAACTAGTCTTAAATCTTAAAACAGGGGCCAGCCTGATGGCACAATGGTTAAGTTCATGCACTCTGCTTTGGCAGCCCAGGGTTTGTGGGTTGAGATCCCAGTGAGGACCTACAAACTGCTCATCAAGCCATGCTGTGGCAGGCGTCCCATATAGAAAACAGAGGAAGATTGGCACAGCTGTTAGCTCAGCAACAATCTTCCTCATCAGAAAAGAAAAATCTTAAAACAAAGCTTACCTACTTGTGGCATATTATTTTTTTTGATCCACTGATGAATTCTACTTGCTAATGTTTTACTGAGGATTTTAACATCTACATTCACATGTGAAATTAAATCATAGTTTTCTTTTTTGCATGATATAAGGATTTGGTATTAAGATTAGACCGTTTCGTGAAATTAATTGGGGTTAAGTAGTGTTAACATTGGAATCACTTGTCATTTAAAGGTTACCTGGAAATCAAGCTCTGAATCCACTTGCTCATGATGTGTTTTTTTCTCTTTTTAAATTATTTAAAAAATCAAGCATAAAGAATAAGTTACTAACAACCAGCTTTGTTGAATTTTAACATTTTGCAAAATCTGCTTCCATTTCAACGAGACACTACAACTATAGTTGAAGACCCCTAGATACCCATCCTTGATTCTGTTCCCTTCCTTCTCTTCCCAGAAATAACCACTGTCTGAATTAGGTTTTTAATCCATGCAAGTTTTTTAAATATTTTAAAGTACATGATTGTATCCATAAACAATATAATTTTACAACTGTTAAAACTAAATAAAGGTGGTAAATCACGCAGTATTTGTCCTTTTTCAACTTGTTTTGCTCAATACTATATTTTTTATAATGATCTATTTTGATATGTATAGTTCTAGTTTATTTGTTTTAACTATTGTGCAGGATGTCATTATATAATTCCACCACAATTTATCCATTCACCCATTGATGTACATTTGGGCTGATCCAACTTTTCTCTATTATAAACAATGCTGCATTGCATATTCCTAGATGCCTCCATGTCCCAGTATTAAGAAAAAAATAAGAACTTAAATCACCTTGCTATATCTTCTCTAATAACTGGCTTATTCAACTTTTCTACTTCTCCTTGGGTACATTTTGAATTTACACATTGTTTGGGAGTAATCTATTACTTAAGATTTAAAATGTATGATCAATGTTAAAGGTAGATCTAGATGGTAGGTTAATATGTCTTGTTTTGTGTGTGTCCATCCATTACCCTCTAATCAACGAAACAGGTAATTTTAGTACTTTTGTCCTTTAACCTTCATATTATCTTCATAGGTGGTCGATCTGCTATCTTTACTATATTTTTGCTTTTACCAATTATTTTATTGTCTGGTTTTTGTTTGTTTGTTTGTTTGTTTCTGATAATTTTCTTATCCCTATTTGTGGTCTTCTCTTTCCCACTTAAATAAGTCCCTTCAGCATTTCTTGTAGAACTGTTTTCTTGGTGATAAACTCCTTTAATTTTTGCTTGTCTGGGAAGCCCTTCATCTCTCCTTCTAATCTGAATGACACCCTTGCTGGATAGAGTATTCTTGGCTGTAGG
The DNA here is from genome assembly GCF_041296235.1 of Equus asinus. Taxonomy (NCBI): domain Eukaryota; kingdom Metazoa; phylum Chordata; class Mammalia; order Perissodactyla; family Equidae; genus Equus; species Equus asinus. Next base: position 35,484,426 of record NC_091820.1, read on the forward strand.
TTTTCTCCTTTTAGCCCTTTAAACACGTTGTGCCATTCTCTTCTCGCCTGTAGGGTCTCAGCTGAGAAGGCCACTGATAGCCTGATGGGCTTCCCTTTATGTGTCTCTTGTGGCCTTTCTCTTGCTGCTTTTAGGATTCTCTCTGTCTTTAATTTTGGCCATTTTAATTATAATATGTCTTGGTGTGGGCCTCTTTGGGCGTATCTTGTTTGGAGCTCTCTGTGCTTCCTGAACTTGGATGTCTGTTTCCTTCCTCAGACTAGGAAAATTTTCATCTGTTATTTCTTCAAATAAATTTTCTGCCCCTTTGACTCTGTCTTCTCCTTCTGGGACACCTATAATCCGAATGTTAGCATGCTTGATATTGTCCCAGAGTTCCCTTAGACTGTTCTCATTCTGTCTAATTCTTTTGTCTCTTTTCTGTTCAGCTTGGGTGATTTCCTCTAGTCTTTCGTCTAGCTCGCTGATCCGTTCTTCTGCTTCCTCTACTCTGCTATTGAGTCCCTCTAGTGAATTTCTCATTTCCAGTATTGTATTCTTCATTTCTGATTGTTTTTTTTCTCTATATCTTCCAGTTCTTTGCTGGTGTGCTCACTGTGTTCATCCAGTCTTCTCCCCATATCTGTGAGCATCCTCATGAGATTCTGTTTGAACTCTTTGTCGCGTAGGTTGCTTGTTTCTGTTTTATTTAGACCTTTTTCTGGGGTTTTGTCCTGTTCCTTTGCTTGGAAAGTATTCCTTTGTCTCCTCATTATGCCTCTTTCTTTGTGCTTACTTCTATGTATTAGGTGAGTGGGCTATGTCTCCTGATCTTGGAGAAGTGGCCTTATGTATGAGATGCCTTATGAGGCCCAGCAGTGTGCTTCCCACTCGTCACCAGTTCAGAAGATCCAGGAGTGACCCCTTTGTGAGCTACTTGTGTCTTTCTGCTGCGGCAGGGTTGCTCTTACTGCAGGTACCCAGGGAGTCTAGTCTTTCCTTCCCTGGCCAGCTGTTTGTAAATCCGGTTTGGGGAGCCTCAGTAACGTTGGCTACAAAATCTATCAGCACAGTCCTGTTGCAGTTTTCCTCTTACTTGGGTTGGTACCCAGTGTAGCTGGTTGCTAGGTTCAGGGGCTTACAGTTGCTATAGGCCTCAGGCCTACAAGGCTGTTGTCAGTTCTCTTAGGAGTGCAGTTGAGTGGGGCTGGCCCTAGGCATGGGAGCACCTACATGTTTCAGGTTTAGCAAGGTGGGGCTGATCCTCTGTGTGGCTGATTGTGAAGCACAGGTCTTCTGCCGCTGATAAGCCCCATCCCGTACATGTTCACAGACACTGTCAACACAGTCCTGGTCCATGCACACTTCCCGACCCCCAGGAGCAGACCCCAACACCCCACTGCAGAGGCCCCCACCTCTCCACCAACACCCCCCACAGTTCACCTGGTCCTCACACAGGCCTTGCCCCACAGAGGCAGACACCCTTGCTTGCCTGTAGAGGATCAAGGCACCCAGTCAATGCAGGCTGAAAAATAGCCTGAGGGCTTGCTGTTAGGTAAGCAGGTCTCTAGGGTAGGCAGCTTGCCCTGGCTGAACTGGATTAAATCTGTGCTCTAGTGGGCGTGGCAGACCCCTGGGCTAACAGGCCAAGGGAAGAACCTTAATGGCGCCCACTGGAGTCTGTGTCAGCCTGCCTGGACCAGGTCAGAACAATGGCCCCCACTTATGTCTCAGTCTCCGGAGAGGTTGCTCCTCTTCCCAAGATGCCCCCAGAGCCCACCAGGTGAGTCTCGTTTCACCAAAGCACTTTCAGCCTTCTCTCTGGTGATTTTAGGTTGCTGCAATGAGTGAGTTTGTCCGTGGGCCCTTTAAGACCCTGGTCTTTTTGGCTTTCGGCTGATAGCTTTTCTCTGGGTATCCCTGCTGCAGTTACTAGCCAGTGAAGCCAGACAATAAGGCTCTCATCTCAGTTGGACTGAGTCTGAAGGATGCTTATAGCAGTATCGGACCCCATTCAGGACCTCACTCCTCCAGGGAGGGCTGCATACCTCAGGGTGTCTCCGCCTGGCCAGTTGTGTAACAATTATTAAAAGCCCCATATCCATTTGTTTAGGATACGTTGACCTTAATGGCAGTGTGAAGAACCAGGAGAGAGAGATTTTACTGCTGATGTTTGACTTTGAGGATGTTAAAAGCAAACAAACAAATCCTTTGATGATATATGTCAGATTTGTGAGTTGGCCATAAATATCTGCATATCAACAGTGTGTCATATTTTATGCTTTCCATAACTTGATTTTTTTGTGCATTAGTGGAAAGACTTTGACCTAATGTTCTGTGTAAATAACTTGCTATATTTCTTGGTAATTACTTGGTGAATTGCTAATTTTCTGTGAGTAAGGGCTATGGGTCCTAAGTGCTGTGTAGAAGACTGTTTATTTTAGTTCACGATGTTGAAAGATTTGGTCAGATGTTACTGAAAGGCCTATTTAGTAACTCTTAGAACGAGTCAATCACAAGAGTTTGTAATAGTTTCCTCCTCCACTAACAACTTGAGAGTCAACAGCACTCTGCTCTTACAAGTGGAAATACAATCAGTTTTTGCTTTACTATAACTTGGAAAAATACTTCTACTAGAATGTTTGTCATTTGTTTTCTTGATGGAACTGAGTTTTCATGTAATGGGGCTATTTTCCAAATGAAGGAACAACATATATATATAAATATATATATCTGAAAATTTTTGTTATTTGACTGTTTCTAAAATGTATTTGAGTGTGCTTGTAATAAGCTTCACTGTGGGGTCACATATGTGATTATGTGCTTCTCAGGGTAATTAAATGGGCCTCCTTTAAGTGACATCTAACAAGTGGATATCTAACAAGTCTAGCTATCCTCTCAGAACGGAACCAAAAATGGCAATGAAACGAAAGTTAAAAAATAAAAAGACACAATTGACTGTCCAGGTTGACATGTTGAGTGAGCATTCCAATACGCTTTCATTATAGTAGTGAATATATTCAGAGCAATGCAATGGAAGTGACAGTTTAAAAATCCATACTTCTATACCTAAAGCATCTATCAAAATTGTGGAGAAACTCATTTCCATTTTGTTTTCATTCATCATCTAAAATCACTTTGGGGAGGAGTATATTTTTAGACATCAGCCCTACATTTAATTGTGAAATTAGAATTAGATAATAATGTAGAAACAGCTGACTTTCTAAGAAAGGAAAAAGTAATTAAAAAAATATATACTAGGATTTTTGTTTCTGAATAAATACTGTTGTCCAAAGTATTCACTCTGGGATACTTTGGCTCTCAAACTATTGTTGTTATGACCCTCTTGAAAAATGTTTCCAGATTCTGTTTGAGCCACACAAGAAAGGCCCTATTAGATATAGGCACACCCCAAATAGTGTTATTTGGTTTGATTTCCCACTATCTTCATCAGACCAGCCCTCAAGGTGGAATATTCTCATAGACAAAGAATGATGACATTGAAGGGAGGAGGGATAAAGCTTGCTTAAATATATATGTTCTAGTCTCTTTGTTTAAAAACTAGTCATATAACTTTATTAAGTACAAACCAAAGGCAGATGTTTCCATAAAATGACAAAAAGTGAGAATGGCAGAAGACAGACGTGGTCTGGGAAATATCGTTAATTTTCCCAGTTAGCTCGACGAGTTAGTTTTGAGCTAACTCTCTACTTGATAGATAAAATAACAAATTGATACATCTCATAGGCTGCATAATTGCACCCCAAAGATGTCCTTATCCTAACCCCTAGAACCTATGAATATGTTAACCTGACATTGCAAAAAGGACTTTGAAGATGTGATTAAATTAAAGATCATGTGATGAGTAGATTATCCTAGATTATCTGGGTGGGCCCAGTGTAATCACAAGGGTCCTTACAAGAGAGAGGAAGGAGGACCATAGTCAGAAGGAGATCTGACCATTGAAACAGAAGTTGGCGTGATATGATTGCTGGAAGTGGACAGTGAGCCAAGTAATGTGGGCAATCTCTAAAAGCTGGGAAAGGCAAGGAAGCAGATTTTTCCCTAGAGTGTTCGGAAGGAACAGAGCCTTGCCAACACTTTGATTTTAGTCTAATGAGCCTCATTGTGAACTTCTGTAGACTTTCTTCTTATTGTGGTTCTCCACGACTGGAAGATAATAAATTTGTGTTGTTTTAAGCCACTAAATTTGTGGTAATTTGTTACAACAGTGATAGGAAATGAATACAATACACATAGCTGCCATTCATTCATATAACAAATAAATATTCAGTACCTACGATCGTCCAGAACTGTGCTAAGTGCTAGGGACAGTATGGAGAGAAAAAACAGACATGGGCCCTGTTTTCATAAAGCTTACAGTAGAGGGAGTTTATATTCAGTAAGAAGAAGGCTTGGAGATTGGAATTAGTGAAAAGATGAAAGGGCTGTTAAATATAGGTTTGAAGGAAATGGTAGGGTTGGGAGTAGCAGGCAACAGGGATCCCACTCCTTTACCACTTAGTTTTCTTTTTCTAACTTTTATTTTAAGATAATTTACTACTAACAGAAGAGTTGCAAAGATAGTATAAAAAGTTCCTATATGCGCTTCACTCAGTTTCCCCCTATGTTAATATCTTAACCAGAGAACATTTATCAAAACTTAAGAAATTAACGTTAGTACAATACTATTAACTAAAGCACAGAACTTATTTGGATTTGACCAGTTTTTCCACTGATGTCCTTTTTCAATGCTATGATCCAATCCAGGATCCCACATTGCGTTTAGTTATGTCCCCATAGTCTTCCAATCTGTGACAGTTCTTCAGTCTCCCTGTATTTCATGATCTTGAATTTTTGAAGAGTACTGCTCAGTTATTTTGTAGATAGTCCCTGAATTTGCATTTGTTTTATGTTTTCTCATGGTTAGATTTAGGCTATGAATTTTGGCAGGAATACTACAGAAGTGATACATCCTTCTCAGTGCATCACAGCAGGGGGTACATGCTGTTGATGTGGATTACTGGTGATGATAACCTTTATCATTTGGTTAGGGTGGTATCTGATAGATTTTTCTCTACTGTGAAATTAATATTTTTCCCTTTATAGTTTAAAAAAATCTTGGGAGTAGATACTTTGAGACTATGCAAATATCTGTTTTTCCTCAAACTTTCTCCCATTGTTTTGGCATCCATTAGTGTATCTTGCCCATAATAAGTATTACTGTGGTGTTCTAATAGTAAGTTTCTATTTCCCACATTCCTTCTACTTTTATTAATTGGAATTACCTCTTAGTTTTATGTAGTGTCTTCCTAAGTATGACTGTTAAGTTTCTGAAAACCCAACAATTGGGGAATTTGTGGTTGAGGAACTTTAGTATACCATAAATTGTTGATAGTGGTATCATACACTTTCCATTTATGAAAAATAAAATTAATTGAACACTTATGCAGGTACTTAATTTGAATATTTCATTTAATCTTTGCGACAGTTATATGAGGTAGGGATGATTAGTTTTTAGATGGTGGAACTGAGGTTTTGGTACATTAAGTAACTTACCCAAAGGGATAGAGCAGGGATTTGTAGTCCATCAATTATATAGATAAAACAGTTGCATAGATGACTTAAAAATTTCCCCCTCATTAGTTATTTGAACAGATCATTCTTTTGTGTCTTTATTTTAGAACAAATTATTTCTTAAATGGACCCTGTTTAAAATAATGTTCTTAACATTAAACTGCTGAAGCTTAAGCAGTACTAGTTAATGGTGTCATTTAAGGCCACTCCCTGGCTTGGGGCTCAGAGGAACAGTTTCATAGTTGGGTTGCCATAGTTCACTGTGTGGCCTTCACATTTTGTCAGTGTCCAGAGGTGAGTGGATGCGTTGAGTAAACTGACTTGTGCTAACTCAAATGCTTAAATCTAGGGCACAAACTTATTAATTTAGAATGAAGAATATAGTTGTTAGGTCAAATGCTCTAGTTGGTCTATAGGCTAGATACATGGAAGCTATATTATAATCAGAAGTGGCTTGATAATTATAGAGTCAGAACAAAGAAACTAGATGTTCCTGTGTGTCCTCCTGCTAAGACAATAGACCAAATGAACTGGATGCTCAAGTCCTGACTGGATGAGGACTTCCTCTTTGTTCAACAGTACTGGAAGACAAGTGAACCTGGTTCTGTATGTGGTTTGTTCCCCTTTCCATATGTTATCTTAACCACCGTAGATGAGCACTTTTCTTTAGGTATTCATTGCTGTCTAAAGGCCTTAACATGCTACTATGGCCACACTATGACTGTTATATGCTGATTTCTTGATTAATACTTTGATGTTAGCATTTACCAATTACCATTACCCTAGCGTGTGTTTATTTCATTTAGTTTTATAAAGTTCTGGGGTGCTACATGTCTCTCCTTGGAAGGTGGTTTGTGAATGAGATATCTGCAGTCATTGCTGTGAATACTGTTTCTGAGAGGCAGAGTGATGAACTAGAAAGTGCTTGGGATTCAGATTATGGCAGACCTGGGTTCCAGTGTTGCCTGTGCCAGTAAGGTACCTTGGGCAAGATAAGTAGGTTAACGTTTTGGAGGCTTAATTTTTCACTTTTTTTTTAAGAAAAATATAACAAACCTGATATACAAAAAAGAATAAAGAATAACATAATGGAGATTGTATATCTGCTGTTCAGCTTAAGAAAAAGAATGTTGAGGATTAGAGATAATGCTTATAAAGCATGTGGCACATGTTTGAGTGTTCTATAAATGATAGTGATAAAATAGTGAGCAACCTCATATTTATCCAGAATATTCATTGATAGACTGTTCTGTAAGTTAAGTACTATTTTGAAGGCTTCATAGTGTTCATCCTTACTTAAACTAGTTTTTTTAATAATACAGCTTTTATATCATTGTTGATGATTTCTTCCTCCTTTCACATTTGCAGAAACAGATCCATGCAGCCTCTAACCTGGTTCTGTAGCTCATTGTTGGTGTTTGCATTAAGAGCCATAGCTGATAAGGCCATAGTTTACCTTTTGGAAATGAAATGCTTCTTATCTTAAATAAATACATATGCAGGTTAGTCATGTTGGTATTGTGCCTTGTCTCAGGAAAGGTTTTGTGTACATTTTTAGCATTCCATATCTTATAGATTAAGTATTTAGTTAACATTCATAAAAGGACAGTATTTCCTTTTAAAGTAGTGTGGAGTAGTTGAAATCTATTTGGTAAATTTGTATTTTGCCTCTATTATATTTATCAGCCATATAAATTAATATTAATAACACAGGAAAATTGATATTTGATAGTTTTTTTTGGGTGGCCTTACCTAGAGACAGCAAGATTTAGGGATTACTTTTGTAGAATACAATTTTCCTGGCTTCTGACTATGTCAGCTCCATTAGCTATTCCTGCTCTCTAGTTTGCCTTTTGTGGTTCATCATTTCCTTTCTTGTGTAAGAACTCTCCTCATTGGCAATGTGTGAAAGTTACCTTATCAAAGTGGTTGTCATTAATACAGTAGTGTGTGTGTATATGTGTGTGTGTCTGTCTGTGTTTAAAGGAGGATTACTATAGTAGCTGAAAGCTTTCCTCTGGATTTTAGTGCTAGTTTGACAGGTTTACTTTCCACTCATTGAATTAGAAGTGGACCTTTGAAGATCTTGGCTGTACCTTTTTAGTGGACTTTACCTCTAGCAATTTTTCTAGGACAGCAGTTGTAATTTTATAAAGTTGTTTACTTCTAATGCTGACTATTTTTGATCCATAAGACTAAAGGATAAAATGGAGTAGTTTAGTTTGGCACATGAAAGACTTGTATTTTACTAGTTTAATCAGGAGGCATCAAAATTTATTCATTATTCTTCAGAGCACATCTGCTGATCTATCATGAGTAGATGACTTCTAGCTAATTATAGGGACATTTAGGACTTGTTAGTCATCTTAGGTTAGATAGAAAAGCATAAACACTTATTTCCAGATCTCTTCTAAATTTAGCATTCCTTGCTTTTGTTCTTTGAGTTCCTTAACTTTTTTTAGCCCTTTTTTAAATTGAGATACAGTTGACATATAACATTGTGTAAGTTTAAGGTGTACATGTGTTGGTTTGATACATTTATATATTGCAGTATGATTATTACTACAGTAGCTTTAGCTAACACCTTTATCATGTCACATATGTATTATTTCTTTTTTGTGTTGAGAACAGTGAAGATTTAGTCTCTTAGCAACTTAGAAGTTTATTGTACAGTATTGTTGACTATAATCACTATATTGTACATTAGATCATCAGAACTTACTTATCTACTAGTTGTAAATTTGTACCCTTAAACAGTATTTCCTAAATTCCCTCATCCCCCAACCCCTGGTAGCCACTATTCTACTTTCTGTTTTACAAGTTCAGTTTTTTTAGATTCTACATATAAGTGATATCATACAGTATTTGTATCTTGAAGGTCTGTCTGCACACCCATGTTTATTGTTGCACTATTCATAATAGTCAAGATATGGAATCAACCTAAATGTCCATCACCAGATGAATGGATAAAGAAGACACACATGCACACACACACTCACGTGCTGGAATGTTATTTAGCCATGAGAAAGAAGAAAATTCTGCCGTTTGCAACAACATGGATAGACCTTGAAAGCATTATGCTAAGTGAGATAAGTCAGAGAAAGACAAATACTGTATGAATTCCTTAACTCTTTTTTAAAATAATTTTTTATTGTGGCAAAACGTACATAACATAAAATTTACTATTTTAACCATTTTTTGTTGTTGTTGTTGTTTTTGGTTTTTTGTTGTTGTTGTTATGGAAGATTAGCCCTGAGCTAACTACTGCCAATCCTCTTCTTTTTTTGCTGAGGAAGACTGGCCCTGAGCTAACATCCACGCCCATCTTCCTCTACTTTATATGTGGGACACCTACCACAGCATGGCTTTTGCCAAGCGGTGCTATGTCCACACCCCGGATCTGAACCAGTGAACCCCGGGCCACCGAGAAGCAGAACGTCCAAACTTAACCACTGTGCCACTGGGCTGGCCCCTATTTTAACCATTTTAAGTGTACAGTTCAATAGCATTAACTACATTAACATTGTTGTACAACCATCACCATCATCCATCTTCAGAACTTTTTCATCATCCCAAACTGAAACTCTGTACTATTAAATAATAACTCCCCATTCTCCACTCTCCTCAGCCCCTGGTAGCCACTATTCTACTTTCTGTCTCTGAATTTGCCTATTCCAGGTACCTCATATAAGTGGAATCATACAGTATTTATCCTTCTGTTTCTGGGTTATTTCACTTAGCATAATGTTTTCAAGATTAATTCACATTGTAGTATGTATCAGAATTTTATTCCTTTTTAGGGCTGAACAGTATTCCGCGGTACCTATATACCACATTTGTTTTATCCATTCATCCATTGATGGACATTTGTGTTGCTTCCACCTTTTGGCTATTGTCAATAATGCTGCTCTGAGCAGTGACATACAAATATCTATTCAAGACTCTGCTTTCAGTTCTTTTTTTTAAGATTTTATTTTTTTCCTTTTTCTCCCCAAAGCCCCCTAGTACATAGTTCTATATTCTTCATTGTGGGTCCTTCTAGTTGTGGCATGTGGGATGCTGCCTCAGCGTGGTTTGATGAGCAGTGCCATGTCCACGCCCAGGATTCGAACCAACGAAACACTGGGCCGCCTGCAGCGGAGCTCACGAACTTAACCACTTGGCCACAGGGCCAGCCCCTCTGCTTTCAGTTATTTTTGGTATATACCTAGAAGTAGAATTGCTGGATTGTATGATAATTCTATGTTTAATTTTTTAGAAACCACCATACTGTTTTCCACAGTGGCTGCACCATTTTATATTCACACTAGCAATGCAGAAGGATTCCAGTTTCTCCACATCCTCGTCAACACTTATTTATTTATTTTTAATAGCCATCCTAATGGGTGTGAAGTGATATCTCATTCTGGTTTTGATTTGCATTTCTCTAATCACTAGTGATACTGAGCTTCTTTTCGTGTGCTTATTAGGCATTTGTATTTCTTCTTTGCTAATTTTTGAACTCGGTTGTTTGTCTTTTTGTTGTTGAGTTGTAGGAGTCCTTTATATATTCTGAGTATTAATTCCTTAATATGTATATGAATTGCAAATATTTTCTCCCATTCTGTGGATTGCCTTTTCACTCTCCTAATAGTACCTCTGATGCACAAAAGTTTTTAATTTTGATTGAGTCCAATTTATTTATTTTTTCTTTTGTTACTTGTGTGCTTTTGGTATCATATCCAAAAATTCACTGCTAAACCCAGTATCATGAAGCTTTTCCCCTATGGTTTCCTCTAAAAATTTTATATTTTTAGCTCTTATGTTTAGGTCTTTGATGCATTTTGAGTTAATTTTTGTATATCATGTAAAGTAAGGGTTCAACTTCATTCTTTTGCATGTGGATATCTAGTTTCCACAACCATTTGTTGAAGAGACTATCCTTTCTCCATTGAATGATCCTGGCATCTTTTTCTAAAATCATTTATTTGGCCAAATGTGCAAGGATTTATTTCTGGCTCTATAGTCTAGTACATTGATATTTATGTCTGTCTTTATGCCAATATCACACTGTTTTGATTAGTGTAGCTTTATAGTAAGTTTTGAAATCAAGAATTCCAACTTTGTTCTTTTTCAAGATTGTTTTGGGTATTTGAGGTCCCTTGAGATTCCATATGAATTTTGGGATGGGTTTTTTTTTTATTTTTACAAAAAATGTTGTTGGGATTGTGATAGTGATTGCACCGAACCTGCAGATCTCTTTCGGCATTGACATCTTAATACTATTATATGTTCCAATCCATAGACATGGAATGTGTTTCCATTTATTTATGTCTTGTTTAATTTCTGCAATGTTTTCTAGTTTTCAGTGTTGTAAGTCTTTGATCTCCTTAATTTTCTTCCTATGTATTTTATTTTTTGTTGCTATCATAAATAGAATTATTTTCTTAACTTTTTTGATTATTTCTTTTAGTATGTAGAAACAAGTTATTTTTGAGTGTTGTTTTTGTATTCTGCAACTTTGCTTTATTAGTGTTTGATTTTGAATGTTAAGGAAGGTAACCACTAGTAAAAAAGGAAAAAATATACTTGTAAGTTAACAGAATAAAGGAAATAACAAAGTAAAATATGTAAAGAACCTAAAATAAAATGGAAGGAGTAAAATTAACCATATCATTTGCTATATCAAATGTGGACATATTGCATTTGCTTGTTAAAAAACTCAGACTGTCAGGACAAAACCCATATGTGTTGTTTACTAAAAACATACTTAAAACATTGATAAGGAAAGGTCAAGCTAAAGGTATAAACAAGCAAAGAGAAAACAGGAGTGGCAATATTAATATCTATCGTAGAAGGAAGAAAGTAAAGTTAAAGCATTAACTAGGATATTGTGAAGTTATTTACTTCACAGTTTAAGAAGATACATCAAAGACCTATAGCCACCAAAAATATTTTGGCTAATAGTTGAAACTCAGAACCTGTAATAGATTCAAGGAAAATGGATAAACATATAGCTATGGTAGGAAATTTCAGGTGCATTTCTTTCAGAATAGGACAGATCTAACACAAAAGGTAAATAAGTATAGAGGAATTGGATAATATAATCCACGAACTCCATTTGATGGATATGTAGAACTTTATATCCTTCAAATAGGGAATATACATTTTTATAGTCTATAAGCTGCTAAAAAATGTTGGTTGAATATGTGGTCCAAAGAGAATCTTAAGTTAAAGAAAAGAGATTTTATATTCTGCATTGTTCAGTAAAATTGGAAATAAATAATGACACATATAACCAAAAGATTCTTAACTAGAGATTAGAAATGACACCCCTATATAAATTTTGATAAATAAAATCAAAACTGAAATTATAAACTACCTAGAAAGTAATGGAAAAAAAGAAGACATTACAACAAAACTTATGGGTAATTGCAAAAGCTATACCCAGAAGAAAATTTATTGCCTAAAATGTCTTCATTATTAATGTGAACGATAACTAGAAGGAATTTAGTACTGATCTTAAGACATTAGGGAAATAACACCAAAAGAAAGCAAAGTAGGCGATCTCGTCAAGATGGTGGTATAGGCAGACTGAATTCACCTCCCCCCATGAACACAACCAGGTTACAACTATTTTTGGAAAAATTACCCTGCAGAGAAAACTGAAAACTGGATAAAATGGATCCCCACAACAAGGGACAGTCCTGACTGAGGTGGAAGAGGCAGAAATTCCTTCTGGAGAGAAAAAAAGCCACCTTTGCGAGTGGTAGAGCTTCATAGCCAGCTGAACAACAGCCACCCTAAGATACACAGCCTTCCCTGGAGAAGTGGGAACCTTAGCAGGGGCACATTACCACTATAAGCATCCTTCAGACTCAGCACAACTGAGACGAGTGTCCTACTATCTGGCTTTGCTGGCTACTAACTGTAACGGGGCATACCCCCAAAAAAGCTATGGGACAAAAGCCGGAAAAACCCAGCTCTTAAAGGGCCCATACACAAATTCACCCATCTCAAAGAGCAACCTAAAATCACAAGAAAGAAGGCTGCATAGTCCTTTGGTGGAAAGAGACTCACCTGGTAGTCTTTGGGTGCATCTTGGTAAGAGGTGAGACCTCTCTGTAGACTGGGACATTGGTAGCGGTCATTGTTGTGACCTAGTACAGGCATGCTGACACAGATGCTGGCAGACACCAATGAAGTTCTTCCCCTGACCTGTTAGTGCAGGAGTCTGCCACACCCACTAGAGTGCAGATTTAATTAAGTTCAGCCAGGGCAGGCAGCCCACCCCAGGGCCAGCCCCACCCAAAAGCGGGTCCTCAGGCTACTTATAGGCCTGACTAGACTGGGTGCCTTGATCCTCTACAGGCAGCCGAGTGTGTTCTCCTCTGTGGGGCAAGGCCTGTGTGAGGACCAGGTGAACTGTGGGGGGTGTTGGTGGAGAGGTGGGGGCCTCTGCAGTGGGGCGTTGGGGTCTGCTCCTGGGGGTCGGGAAGTGTGCATGGACCAGGACTGTGTTGACAGTGTCTGTGAACATGTACGGGATGGGGCTTATCAGCGGCAGAAGACCTGTGCTTCACAATCAGCCACACAGAGGATCAGCCCCACCTTGCTAAACCTGAAACATGTAGGTGCTCCCATGCCTAGGGCCAGCCCCACTCAACTGCACTCCTAAGAGAACTGACAACAGCCTTGTAGGCCTGAGGCCTATAGCAACTGTAAGCCCCTGAACCTAGCAACCAGCTACACTGGGTACCAACCCAAGTAAGAGGAAAACTGCAACAGGACTGTGCTGATAGATTTTGTAGCCAACGTTACTGAGGCTCCCCAAACCGGATTTACAAACAGCTGGCCAGGGAAGGAAAGACTAGACTCCCTGGGTACCTGCAGTAAGAGCAACCCTGCCGCAGCAGAAAGACACAAGTAGCTCACAAAGGGGTCACTCCTGGATCTTCTGAACTGGTGACGAGTGGGAAGCACACTGCTGGGCCTCATAAGGCATCTCATACATAAGGCCACTTCTCCAAGATCAGGAGACATAGCCCACTCACCTAATACATAGAAGTAAGCACAAAGAAAGAGGCATAATGAGGAGACAAAGGAATACTTTCCAAGCAAAGGAACAGGACAAAACCCCAGAAAAAGGTCTAAATAAAACAGAAACAAGCAACCTACGCGACAAAGAGTTCAAACAGAATCTCATGAGGATGCTCACAGATATGGGGAGAAGACTGGATGAACACAGTGAGCACACCAGCAAAGAACTGGAAGATATAGAGAAAAAAAACAATCAGAAATGAAGAATACAATACTGGAAATGAGAAATTCACTAGAGGGACTCAATAGCAGAGTAGAGGAAGCAGAAGAACGGATCAGCGAGCTAGACGAAAGACTAGAGGAAATCACCCAAGCTGAACAGAAAAGAGACAAAAGAATTAGACAGAATGAGAACAGTCTAAGGGAACTCTGGGACAATATCAAGCATGCTAACATTCGGATTATAGGTGTCCCAGAAGGAGAAGACAGAGTCAAAGGGGCAGAAAATTTATTTGAAGAAATAACAGATGAAAATTTTCCTAGTCTGAGGAAGGAAACAGACATCCAAGTTCAGGAAGCACAGAGAGCTCCAAACAAGATACGCCCAAAGAGGCCCACACCAAGACATATTATAATTAAAATGGCCAAAATTAAAGACAGAGAGAATCCTAAAAGCAGCAAGAGAAAGGCCACAAGAGACACATAAAGGGAAGCCCATCAGGCTATCAGTGGCCTTCTCAGCTGAGACCCTACAGGCGAGAAGAGAATGGCACAACGTGTTTAAAGGGCTAAAAGGAGAAAACCTACAGCCAAGAATACTCTATCCAGCAAGGGTGTCATTCAGATTAGAAGGAGAGATGAAGGGCTTCCCAGACAAGCAAAAATTAAAGGAGTTTATCACCAAGAAAACAGTTCTACAAGAAATGCTGAAGGGATTTATGTAAGAGGGAAAGCAATGACCACAAACACATATAAAAATATATATATATATTACAGAAAAAACAAAACAACACAAAAAAAACCAGGCAATAAAATCACCTGTAAAGGTAAAAATATAGTAAAGGTAGCAGATCAACTTCCTGTGAAGATAATATGAAGGTTGAAAGACAAATGTACTAAAATCACCAATTTGAATGATAAGAGGGTAATATATAGACACACACTAAACAGGAGACTATATGTGATTTCAAAAACATAAAATGTGGGAGGAAGTGAGTGAAAAAGTAGAGCTTTTAGAAAGACGTCAAGCTACAGAGTCTATCAACTCTATATAGACTGTTATATAAATAGAATATTAAATAGGATCCTCATGGTAATCACAAATCAGAAACCTATAATAAGCAAGCAAGAAAGTAAGACAAAAGAAAAAAACATATTACTAAAGGTAGCCATCAAAGCACAAGGGAAGAGAACAAGAGAAAAAGAAAGGAACAGAGACAAACTCCTAAAACAACAAGAAAAAAAAGTAACAAAATGGCAATAAATACATATTTATCAATAGCTACTTTAAACATCAGTGGACTAAAGGCTCCAATCAAATGCTATATGGTGACCAATTGGATAAAAAAACAAGACCCACGTATAGGCTGCATACAAGAGACACACTTCAGACCTAAAGACACTCACAAATTGAAAGTGGAAGAATGGAAAAAGATATTCCATGCAAATGGCAAAGAAAAGAAAGCAGGGGTAGCAATACTTATACCAGATCATATAGACTTTAAAACAAAAACTGTAACAGGAGACAAAGAAGGGCTCTACATAATGATAAAGGGAACAATCCAACAAGAAAATATAACACTTGTAAATATCTATGCACCCAACATAGGAGCACCTAAATATATAAAGCAATTATTAACAGACATAAAAAGAGAAATAGACAGTAACACAATAATAGTAGGGGACTTTAACACTCCACTTACACCAATGGATAGATCATCCAAACAGAAGATCAAGAAGGAAACACTGGCCTTAAGGACACACTAGACCAGATGGACTTACTAGATATATATAGAACACACCATCCAAAAATCACAGAAGACACATTCTTTTGAAATGCCCATGGAACCTTCTCCAGGATTGATCACATATATGGCCATCAAACAAGTCTCAATAAATTTAAGAAAACTGAAATAATACCATGCATCTTTTCTGATCACAAATGTGCGAAACTAGAAATCAACTACAGGAAGAAAACCAGAAAAGCCACAAAAATGTGGAGATTAAACAAAATGCTACAGAACAACAAGTGGGTCAATGAATAAATCAAAGGAGAAATCAAAAAATTCTTGGAGACAAATGAAAATGAAAATATGACATGCCAAAACCTGTGGGATACAGCAAAAGCATTTCTAAGAGAGAAGTTTATAGCAATTGAGGCCTACCTCAACAAACAAGAAAAATCCCACATAAACAATCTAAAAGCACATCTAAAGGTACTGGAAAAAGAACAACAAACAAAGCCAAAAATCAGCAGAAGGAAGGAAATAATAAAAATCAAAGCAGAAATAAATGAAATAGAGACTAAAAAAAAAAATAGAGAAAATTAATGAAACCAAGAGCTGGTTCTTTGGAAACATAAACAAAACTGACAAACCATTAGCTAGACTGACCAAGAAAAAAAGAGACAAGGCTCAAATTAAAAAAATCACAAATGAAAGAGGAGAGATTACAACAGACTACCCAGAAATACAACAGATAATAAGAGAATACTATGAAAAGCTATATACCAACAAGTTGGATAACCTAGAAGAAAATGATACATTCTTAGAAACATACAACCTTCCAAAACTGGACCAAGAAGAACTAGAGAATTTGAATAGGCCAATCACCAGTAAGAAGATCAGAACAGCAAACAAAAACCTCCCAAAAAATAAAAGTCAAGCATGAGATGGCTTCTCTGGTAAATTCTACCAAATATTCAAAGAAGACTGAATACCTATCCTTCTCAAACTCTTCCAAAAAATTGAAGAGGTAGAGTAGGCTTCCTAACTCATTCTATGAAGCCAACATTATCCTGACACTAAAACCAGACAAGGATGACATGGAAAAAGAAAATTACCAGCCAATATCACTGATGAAGATCGATGCAAAAATCCTCAAAAAATACTAGGAAATCGAATACAACAATACATTAAAAGATCATACATCATGATCAAGTGAGTTTCATTCCAGGGATGCAGGGATCGTGCAACATCCTCAAATCTATCAACGTGATATACATCATTAGCAAAATGAAGAAGAAAAATCACTTGATCTTCTCAATAGATGCAGAGAAAGCATTTGACAAGATATAGCATCCATTTGTGATAAAAAGTCTAAATAAAACGGGTATAGAAGGAAAATACCTCAACATAATAAAGGCCATGTATGACAAACCCACAGCAAATATCATTCTCAATGGAGAAAAACTGCAAGCTATCCCTCTAAGAACAGGAACCAGACAAGGATGCCTACTTTCACCACTCCTATTTAATACAGTATTGGAAGTCCTAGCCAGAGCAATCAGGCAAGAAAAAGAAATAAAAGGCATCCATATTGGAAAAGAAGAAGTGAAACTGTCACTCTTTGCAGACGACATGATTTTATATATAGAAAACCCTAAAGAATCCACTAAAAAACTTTTAGAAATAATAAATGAATACAGTCAAGTCCCAGGGTACAAAAGCAACATACAAAAATTGGCTGGGTTTCTATACACTAACAACGAAGTAGCAGAAAGAGAAATTAAGAATACAACCCCATTTACAATTGTAACAAAAAGAGTAAAATACCTAGGAATAAATTTAACCAAAGAGGTGAAAGATCTATACTCTGAAAACTATAAAACATTGCTGAAAGAAATCAAAGAAGACACAAAGAAATGGAAAGATATTCTGTGCTCTTGGATTGGAAGAATTAACATTGTTAAAATGTTCATACTTCCTAAAGCAATCTATAGATTCAAGGCAATCCCTATCAAAGTTCCAACAACATTTTTCACAGAAATAGAACAAAGAATCCTAAAATTTATATGGAACAACAAAAGACCTCGAATAGCCAAAGGATTCCTGAGAAAAAAGAACTAACCTGGAGGTATCACACTCCCTGATTTCAAAATATACTACAAAGCCATAGTAACCAAAACAGCATGGTTCTAGCACAAAAACAGACACACAGATCAATGGAACAGAATCGAGATCCAGAAATAAACCCACACATTTATGGACAGCTAATATTCAACAAGGGAGCCAAGACATATGATGGAGAAAGGTGAGTCTTTAATAAATGGTGCTGGGAAAACTGGACAGCCACATGCAAAAGAATGAAAATAGACCATTCCCTTACACCATACACAAAAATCAACTCAAAACGGATTAAAGACTTGAATATAAGACCCGAAACCATGAAACTTCTAGAAGAAAACATAGGCTGTATGCTCTTTGACATGGGTCTTAGCAGCATATTTTCAAATACCATGTCTGACCGGGCAAGGGAAACAAAACAAAAAATGAACAAACGGGACTACATCAAGCTAAAAAGCTTCTGCACAGCAAAGGAAACCATCAACAAAACGAAAAGACAACCTAACAATTGAGAGAGGATATTTGGAAACCATATATCAGATAAGGGGTTAATATCCAAAATATACAAAGAACTCATACAGCTCAACAACAAAAAAACCAACAATCCAATTAAAAGATGGGCAAAAGATCTGAACAGACATTTCTCCAAAGAAGATATATGGATGGCCAACAGGCATATGAAAAGATGCTCAACATCATTAGCTATCGGGGAAATGCAAATCAAAACTACAAGGAGGTATCACCTCCCTCCAGTCAGAATGGCTATTCTTAACAAGACAGGAAACAACAAATTTTGGAGAGGTTCTGGAGAGAAGGGAACCCTTGTACACTGCTGGTGGGAGTGCAAATTGGTGCAGCCACTATGGAAAGCAGTATGAAGTACCCTCAGAAAATTAAGAATAGGTCTACCATATGATCCAGCTATCCCACTGCTGGGAATTTATCCAAAGAACTTGAAAACGCAAAGGCATAAAGATACCTGCACCCCTATGTTCACTGCAGCATTACACACAACAACCAAGACTTGGAAGCAACCTAGGTGCCCATAAAGGGATGAATGGAGAAAGAAGATGGGGTATTTATACACCATGGAATACTACTCAGCCATAAGAGATGATGAAATCTGGCCATTTGTGACAACATGGATAGTCCTTGAGGCTATTATGCTGAGTGAAATTAGTCAGAGGGAGAAAGTCAAATACCATATGATCTCAGTCATAAGTAGAAGATAAAAACAACAACAAACAAATACATAGCAAGGGAGATTGGATTGGTGGTTATCATAGTGGAGGAGGGGAGAGCAAAAGGGGTGATTAGGCTCACATGTGAGGGGTTGGACTATAATTAGTGTTTGGGTGGTGAACATGCTATAATCTACACAGAATTCAAAATATATTACGATGTACATCTGAAAGCTACATAATGTTATAATCCAACATTACTGCAATTAAAAAAAATAAAAATTTAAAAACTTAAAACAAATTTTGCAAATAGCAAGAAAAAAATAATTATTACACAAGGCTCAAATATCCACAATGGAGGGAAATGTCATCAAGAGAAAAAGGTATAAAAACCTTTTGTTGAGTTGTGAATTACAAATCAGACATGCAAAAATAAAATTTAAAAAAAGAAAAGAACTCCCTAATTTTAAGGGAGAAGACTAAGCAAGAGGTAGTATGAATGCAATAAAATACAGTTCACATATTTTAATGATGTTAATAAGTAGAAAATATGTATCAATTGATAAATAGCCAATTTTATATATTATACACATATATATAAACAAAGATTGGAAAAGAAGCTACAATAATTTAAACATTTAAACTGCTCACTGGAATGTTTTGCTACAAAATTGTTTAATTATACTATAAAGAAATAAAACTTTAGGGAAAAAATGGGAAATTGTACATTACAAACTGCACAGTACTCACAGGAAAGTAATTAAAAGATGAGGCGCTTATCCTTCTGGGATTCTAAATGAGTTCATTTCTCTTAATTTTAAATATGCAGAAAATTAAGTGAGATCCAAAAACTGCATCAACTAAGTCCACCAATTCTGACATTCCTTTCAGAATAGAAAATTGCAATTGTTGTTCTCTGTGTAAATTAAAATTTATATATTTACATTTGCTCCACATGAGAGATTCCCAAATCTGGCTATGTATCCGATTACCTGGGGAACTTTTAAAATAAGTTCCTGGCCCCATCTCCTGGAGATTCCAATTTGGAAAGCCTGGAGTGGATGCCAAGAATCAGTATATATAATATAAAGCTCATGTTGGTGTAGTAAGGGTACTCCTCCTCTGATTCAGCTAGCTTTTGGAACTGGTCCCTTATTTCAGGGATTTTCAAACTCTACTGTGCATACAAACCACCTGCAGATGTTACAAAGAAGCAGATTCTGATTCAGCAGGTCTAGGATGAGGCCTAGGAACCTGCAGTTCCAACAAGCTCCCAGCTGATGTCCATACTACTGGTCCAGAGACTATACTTTGAATAGCAAGACCTTATAGGATCTTTCGATCTTTCCACAGGTGAATGATAGATGGCATTCCCCTATGCAGTTCCTACCACTAGAATATTTTCTTCAAGTTTTACCTCAAATCCTTTAGCATAGCTAGAATATACAATTTGCAAAATACTTGACATATCTTTACTATGTACCCTAGTACCAAGTGAATGGAAATAATTTCCTCCATTTACAGAGTATCCCTAAAGGATGAGCGTTACTGATGTCACAATTCAGAGATGAAATCAAAATTTACATAGTTTTCAATATATATACAAGGAAGTTGATCACAATCATGGTTATAATAGTGAAATATTGGACAAAAATGTAGATGTCCAACAACATAGGACTGATTAAATAACTTATAAGGGCATCTATTAAAAATAATGATGTGTTGGGCCAGCCCTAGTAGCCTAGTGGTTAAGTTTGGCACACTGTGCTCCGGCAGCCGGGTTCAGTTTCTGGGTATGGACCTATACCACTCATCTGTCAGTGGCCATGCTGTGGTGATGGCTCACATACAAAATAGAGGAAGACTGGCAACAGATGTTAGCTCAGAGCTAATCTTCCTCAGCAAAAAAAAAGAGCAAATATAATAATAATTTTTAAAAAATGACGTAAATGCACAATTACTGGTAATGAAAAGATGTTCATGATAAGTAAAGAAAAGAAAAAAGGTTTCGTAAAATCTTTTTTTAAAGATTTTATTTTTCCTTTTTCTCCCCAAAGCCCCCTGGTACATAGGTGTGTACTTTTAGTTGTGGGTCCTTCTAGTTGTGGCGTGTGGGATGCCACGTCAGCATGGCTTGATGAACGGTGCCATGTCCGCGCCCAGGATTTGAACTGGCAAAACCCTGGGCCTCTGAAGCAGAGCGCACGAACTTAACCACTGGGCCACGGGGCCGGCCCCCTATAAAATCTTCTAATACAATTCCATTTTGTGAGGGTAAAAAACACACAGTGATATATACATTTACACAAAAGAAAGAGTCCAGAGAGATATATACTAAAATATTTAAAGCATCTTCAAAGTACTGGAATTTCCGGTGATTTTGATGTTTGTTTGCTCACATTATCTAATATTTCTATGACATAGATGTTATAAAATTCTTAAAGGGTAAAAATAGGGTGAGAAGAAAACCAAGCAAACCCCACATGCACACACCTTTCAAGAACTACTAGATTGGCTTAACTTCTAGGTAACTTGCACTCCAAAGAGCCATAAGGGACTTCATACAAAGCACTTTGAAAGCTTGTTAAAATTGCAATCTTGCATCCCACCCCAGACTTACTGAATCTGAATCCCTAACAATAGGCTCTGGAATCCTGCTTATAAAGCAAACACTGACTCTTACAAATAGAAAAGTTTCAAAAGTTTGGTGTTAAACAAAAAGCTTCCTAGAAATGCAGGGACCTGGATTAAATTTCAACCTATCTGAATGGCAACCTACAGCAAATTCAGAACGGGTGAAATCACAGTACATACATACACACCCACATGCACCAAGACCATTGGAATTTGAACAACCACAAAAACCTATACTTAGGGGCCGGCCCGGTGGCACAGCAGTTAAGTTCGCACGTTCTGCTTCTCATTGGCCCAGGGTTCACTGGTTCGGATCCCAGGTGCGGACCAGGGCACCAACTGGCAAAATCCATGCTGTGGTGGGTGTCCCACATATAAAGTAGAGGAAGGTGGGCATGGATGTTAGCTCAGGGCCAGTCTTCCTCAACAAAAAGAGGAGGATTGGCAGTAGTTAGCTCAGGGCTAATCTTCCTCACACACAAAAAAAACAAAAAACCTATACTTAGTGATTTATTTATTCAATCTTAATTTTAAGCATCTCACGTGAACACTGACCATTTCTCAGGAGCTAATTGACGTCACAAAGATTTTCCTTATAGTTGATCTACATCTATCTGAAACTATTCGTTTTTTTTTATCTGAAACTATTCTTATTATAACCCCTTCTATGATGTTTTATCCTCCTTTAGTCCTTCTTTAGTTAGAAGTACCACATAAACATTTATTATGGAACCAAATATTTAGGTAATTCAACTATTCTATTGTTTTCATTTGTCCTTTCTAAACACATTCCAACTGACTAACCTCAGTAGATTCTGGTGATTATTTCTTCCAGAGATCCTCTTTGAGCTAAATTCAAAGGCATGGTGGAGTATATATTAAAAGAAGTCCTCAAAGAATCAAGAAAAACATTTCCTATTCTGAAAAATACCACATGAACCCCCCCAAAATTTACTGAAAGAAAAAGAGAAAAGAGAGATATCACACTGAATATATCCCTAACATATCACACTCTTAAGTATTTAGTATAACAATCAACTCATAAGGCATACATTTACTAAAAGTTTTCAAAATGAGATGTTAAGAGTTTCGGGAATTTTCTAAGGTTAATAAATTAAGAGCATTTTCCTAAAGAAAGCCGTGATATTTTTCTCCTTTAAAACAGGGGAAAACATTAGGAGAAAAAAAGGTCGGCATGAGCTCCTAAGAGGATCTAGGAAAGGAGCACAATTTCAGGGAGGTGGGGGACAAACTCTTCATTTTATTTTAATCCATGATACATTTTAATCCTGGATCACTCAGAAGGCCAGGCCAGTTAAAACTGCAATTTATTAAAACCAAGAAGATTTTATACCCACCTGCAGTTCACACCAAGCAACCTCAACCCATGTTTCAGTGTCCAGTCCTTTATACACTGTTTTAAATGCTCCTCTTCCCAGCTCTATGTCAAATTTCAGGAACCTGCCACTAGGAGAAGTAGCTACAGCCTTCATTTCTGCTTCTTCTTCCATTTCCTTTTCATTTTTCTCCTTGAAACAATCTTTTGAGGATTCCGAAGTTGCCTTTGAACATTGTTCATATTTAACTTCTCTTAGCACATTTGTAGGAAGCTTTTCTACTCTTGGAATATCTGTTGCAGTCTTTATTCTCTCATCTTTGGAGGAAGATTCAGCAACTTTGTCATCTTCTGTCATCTCAACACTCTTTCGGAAGAATCTCTTCCTTTCTATGGTTTCCCCAGAAGCAGACAAGGTACTGTTTTTTTCCTTTAGTCTAGCTTCTACTGTCAAAGTCGCTGGAGCCTGAGGAACTCTGTTTTCCAATGAAACTCCATCAGGTTTCTCAGAATCTTCTGTGCTAGCTGGCTCTCCTGAATCAGTAGCCATTGTAATTAAGGTTGGCACTAAAATTTTTCCTTTTCCACTCTTCAGTCCAGTTACATCTCAGGTATCAGAATTATCAGAATGGACTTCCTTTTATGCGGTCATATGTTTCCATAGCAACCTGAAGGGGAAAAAAGGATATTTTAAAATCAGCCCACAAAGGAAATCATTAAGGAGAAAATAAGTCACCTGATGGTTTAATCCCTTTTTTTTAAAATAAGATGTTTGCTCTTTTTCCTCTCCAATCTTAGCAACCATCAGACTCCAGGGACCATGTCTTATCTTGTTTATCACTGTAGTCCTCAGTGGCAGACTGCTTGGCATATAGCTCAACAAGTCTTGATATTGTATGAATATTGGTTAGGAACCTGGTTTTCAGCCCCATCTATCAATCCATCATATTTAAAACAAGAATCCAAACCCTGAGTTCACTTAACTACAAGGTTAACACACACAATAAGTAAAACAAGCAGACAATTTCTCAGTAGGTGGTCTTTGTCTAAAATTCTGGAATCAATCCAACAGTAGTTTCTTTGTGGTGAAATATACTTAATATCAAATTTATGATCTTAACCATTTTAAGTGTACAATTCAGTGGCATTAAGTACATTCACAATATTGTGCAATCATCACTACTATCTTTTTCATCATCCCAAACTGAAATTATGTATCCATTAAACACTAACTCCCCATCTCCCCAGCCCCTGGTAATCTCTATTCTATTTTCTGTCCCTATGAATTTGCTTATTCTAGGTACTTCATATAAGTGGAATCATACAACATTTATCCTTTTGCGTCTGGCTTATTTCACTTGGCATAATGTTTTCAAAGTTCATAGATGTTGTAGCATGTAGCAGAATTTATTTCTTTTTAAGTCTGAACAATATTCCATTGTATGTATATACCACATTTTGTTTTAAAGATTTTATTTTTCCTTTTTCTCCCCAAAGCCCCCCAGCACACAGTTGTATATTTTTAGCTGTGGGTCCTTCTACTTGCGGTATGTGGGATGCCACCTCAGCGTGACCTGATGAGCAGTGTCATGTCTGCGCCCAGGATCCGAACTGGCGAAACTCTGGGCTGCCAAAGTGGACCGCACGAACCCAACCACTCGGCCACAGGCCCAACTCCCACATTTTGTTTATACATTCATCTGCTCAATGGACTGGGTTGTTTCCACCTTTTGACATTGTGAATAATGCTGCTATGAACATTCAATAGTAGTTTTGAATAATGCAAATACTTGTTTATGAGCTTGCCTTCGGATTTTAACAGAAAGAAACTACTGTCAAATATTAACACACTATAATTTAAAAAATGGCAAGAAAGACTTAAAAATATGCAACCTCTTGAACCAGCAATTCCACTTATAGGAACTTGTCTTAGAAAAATAGTCAAGAATCTGTGCAAAGATTTAACTATAAAGACATTCATTATAGCACTTAAAATTTGGAAAAACTGTAACAAAACATAAGCCTAATAGAAGTTTAATTAAATACTCCAAAATGAGATTGGTTACATCATTTAAAAAACACTGCAGTTTTTAGTGAGATAAAAAGACATTCCCTATAAATTATATGGTTAAAAAAAAGAAATAGATACAACAAGCTTCCATATACACACACACATAAACACAGACACACAAAATATTAACTCTGAATGGTGGAATTACAGACTTTTTTCTTCCTGATTTTCTGTATTTTCTAAAACTTTCCACAATGAACATGTGGAAATATATAGAATATATAAGGAAAAAAATTTTTCAAAAGAATAGTCAAACCACCAATAAGAAAATCCTTCCCTTCTCATGACAAACATGCATCACAAAGTTAAGACTGTATACCTGTTTATTATACTATGTGCCTTACAAGGCACAATTTGTCATGTCAAACCAAAAAGAAACAGAAATATCAAATTTGAAAAACTAAAGAAAAACAACCCTGAACTAAAACAAACAAAATGGGGAGAAATACTCCAAACTGTTATACGCATTCAACACAATTCCTATCAAAATCCCAGCTGCTTTCTTTACAGATATTAACAAGCTGATCCTAAAATTCATATAGAACTTCAAAGGGCTGAGAATAGCCAAAGCCAAAACAATCTTGAAAAAGTACAAAGTTGGAGGATTCACCCTTCCCAATTTTCAAATCTACTACAAAGCTTCAGTATTAAGACAATGTGGTACTGGCATAAGGATAGATGTATAGATAGGCAGAATAAAAGTAGAGTCCAGAAATAAACCCACATATTTATAATTGATAGATTTTCAACAAGGATGCCAAGACAATTCAATGGGGAAAGAGCAGCCTTTTCAACAAATGGTGCTGGGAAAACTGGATATCCACATGCAAAAGAATGAGGTCGGACACTCTAAGTAGGGTTTCCTGGAAAAAATGCCTG
Source organism: Equus asinus (assembly GCF_041296235.1). Lineage (NCBI taxonomy): Eukaryota > Metazoa > Chordata > Mammalia > Perissodactyla > Equidae > Equus > Equus asinus. The sequence goes on from NC_091820.1 coordinate 35,510,166, forward strand.
AAGTGAGTCTCAAAGAAAGAAAATTAGCTGATCCAAGCAAAGGGAAGATCACAAGCAAAGTCATGAAACAGCACAAAGTAAGTGTATGAGTGGTACCACGAACAGTTTACTTGCAGGCACATTAGAAGCAGGCAGATGAGGACAGAGAGGCAGATAGTCACCAAAGATTTCTATGTCATACAATGTAAAACAAGGAGACCAGTTAGAGAGCTACTGCAACAAACCATGAAATAGATGCTGAGGTTTGAATGAGAATAGTGGCAAGAGAGATAGATTCAAGATACATTAAAGAAGTACTAAATGCAAGATTTACTGCCTGAATATGTCTGTAAGGGAAAAGGAAGAGTCTATGATAACTTCCAGAAATTTGCCTATCAGATAACACTACTAGGACATAGCTGTACTAACACCAGAGGTAAGAACTAAAACAAGGACTCATGAAGTGCTCTATAAGGTTACACCGCCAAATCAATATACTTCAAAAGTCACTTAATAATATTAGTATTGCCTGCAAGTAAGAAAAGGCAACCAACAATGCCTCACTTAAGTGGAGGATTTTTCTTTAACTTTTTATTTTAACATAATTTTGGACTTGGGAAAAAACCTGCAAGGATACACAAAGAATCCAGTATATGGTGCACTCACATTCCCCAAATGTTAACATTTTAGGTGAGATATTCTTAAGAAAGAATAATATTATTCATTTCACTTGACTGAAGGTCACTTTGAAGGTCACTTGAAGAAACCTGAAGAGCAGAGATCCATAAGACAAAAGGACTTCTAAGCAGACACAAATAGGTAAAATCAGAGAATTAGTGCAGAACCTCCTTTAAAAAATGAAATCTTACTCAGAACCCTAAAATGAAAACAGAAGGGCAAGTAGTACTGCTCTGGTATAATAATTCTAACATGTTTGGTCACCTAGTTTCCCAAACTACAAGATAAGAAGCAACAAATAGGAGAGATGGAGAAAGGATTGTTCCCTCAGTCTTTTAAAAACCAACCGTAAGACAAAAAATGTCACTAAAGACAAAGAGGGACATTTTATAAGAAAAGATTCATTAGGACAATATAACAATTATAAACATATACATATGTAACAACAGAGCCCCAAAATACATTAAACAAAAACTGAAGAGAAAGAAACAATTCAACAACAACAGTAGAAAACAACTAAACAGAAAACCAGCAAGAATCTAGAAAACTTGGCCATACTATCCACCAACTTGACCTAACTGCCATCTATAGAACACACCACCCAACAAGAGCAAAATATACACTCTTTTCAAGCACACATAGAAAAATCTCCAGAACAGATCATATACCATGCAATAAAATATCAATAAATTTAAAAGGATTGATATCAAACAATACCTCCTACCACAAAAGAATTACATTGGAAATGAACAATAAGGACAGATATATAGATCATTGAAATAGAATTGAGAGTCTAGAAGTAAACTTTACCATTTATTGTCAATTGATTTTCAACAAAGAGCCCAAGACTATTCAATGGGGAAAAACAGTCTTTCAACAAAAGGTTCTTGGACAACTGGATATGCACATACAAAAGAATGAAGTTGGACCTCTACCTCACACCATACAAGAAATGAATTCAAAGCGGATCATAGACCTAAATGTAAGAGCTAACAATATAAAACTCTTGGAAGAGAACACTTCAATAAACCTTAGTGACTCGGGTTTAAGCAATGATTTCCCAGATACAACAACAAAAATACAAGTGATAAAAGAGAAAATTGAGAAGTTGGACCTCAACAAAATTTAAAACTTTTGTGCTTAAGGATGCCATCAAGAAAGTGAAAAGCAAAAAGGCTGGAGAAAATATGTGCAAATCATCTATCTAATAAGGGACTAGTATTCAGGATATATAAAGAATTCTTACAATTCAATAATGAAAAGATAAACAATCCAACGGGCTAAAGATCTAAATAGACATTTCTCGAAAGAAGGTATAGAAATGACCAATAAACACATGAAAATATTTTCCATATTGTTACTCATTAGGAAAATGCAAATCAAAACCACAATGAAACACTACTTCATACCAATGAGGACGGCCACAATAAAAAAGACAGACAGTAATGGGGCCAGCCTGGTGGCACAGTGATTAAATTCGCATGTTCCACTTCGGTGGCTTGGGGTTTGCCAGTTCAGATACCAGGTGTGAAGATGGCACCACTTGGCAAAATCCATGCTGTGGCAGGCGTCCCACATATAAAGTAAAGGAAAATGGGCATGGATGTTAGCTCAGGGCCAGTCTTCCTCAGCAAAAAAGAGGAGGATTGGTGGCAGATATTAGCTCAGGGCTAATCTGCCTCAAAAAAAAAAGACAGTAACAAGTGTCGGTAAGGATGTGGAGAAAATGGACCCCTCATAACATTCCCTTGTAAAATGGCGCAGCTGGTTTGGAACATAGTCTGGCAGTTCCTCAACAAGTTAAACATAGACTTACCATATGACACCACTACCCAAGAGATATGAAAACATATGTCTGCAGAAAATCTTGTACACAAGTGTTCATAGCAGCGTTATTCACAATAGTCAAAAGATGGAAACAATCCAAATGACTATCAACTGACGAATAAACAAAATGTGAGATACCCACTCAATGGAATATTATTTGGCAATAAAAAGCAATGACGTGTTGATATACCCCACAACTAGGATGAACGTTGAAAACATTATGATAAGTGAAAGAAGCCAGAGGAAAAGACCATATCCAGTATGGTTCCGTTTATATGAAATGTCTAGAATATGCAAATCTATAGAGACAGAAAATAGATTAGTTGTTGCCTGGGGCTAGGGCATAGGAACAGGACTTACTGCAAACTGTCATAAGGGATCTTTTACAAGTGACGGAAATGTTCTAACATTAGAATGTATCAAGGTTATATAACTATACATTTACTAGAAATCATTGACATTTATACTGGTGAATTTTATGGTACATAAATTATAGCTCAATAAAATATGATCTCCCTCTTTAAGAATAGTTGTTTTTTTTTTAAGATTTCATTTTTCCTTTTTCTCCCCAAAGCCACCCGGTACATAGTTATGTATTTTTAGTTGTGGGTCCTTCTAGTTGTGGCATGTGGGATACCACCTCAGCATGGCTTGATGAGCGGTGCCGCATCCACACCCAGGATTCGAACCGGTGAAACCCTGGGCCACCAAAGCGGAGCACGTGAACTTAAGCACTTGGCCATGGGGCCAGCCCCTAAGAATCTTAAAATAAAATGTTTTCACTAAAATAAAAGCCATCATAACATTAAATATGCCTTTTTAAAACTATACTCTCTACCTCCCCTACCCCCATTCTGTCCACTCTCCTTATCTTCAGCCTGGTCTCCTAGGTTGAGAATCAGTCTTCTGAAAGGAAAAGATCTGACAAAAATAAAATGTAATAACTAGTAGCCTAAGAGTAAACAACAAATAAGAAAAATAAATTTTAAGAAATAAGCCAAGGATCACTGATGTCAGCAACATGATGGAATGAACTTGCCTGGGACTCTCTCCCCTCCAACATACAAACATACATACATACATACAAACAACATACATACATACAACAACATATATACAAACAAAAAGGGGCATCCAAACTCCAACAGAGGACACCCTAACATAATACAAAAACATCAGAGACACGCAGCCACATGATGGAGTACAGAGAGGCTGAAGCCCCCCTCAGAGGAGCTGGAACGGGGTAAGAGACAACTTCGCTCCCTGCCCTAAAGACTGCGATCACTGCCGCAGGAGGATCTGTGAGGGAAGGAGTGGGGAAGGGGACGCTTGTGCTTGTGTGCAGGATCACCAAGGACACCCTAGGGCCCGTGAAGACTAGAGAGAAGCCCCTCTAATGGGGCAAAAGCTTTCATGGGGGATAACCTCCTCAAGCCAAGATCCCAGGAGACCAGATAGCGAGAGCGAATCAAGAAAGCCCGGAGTGCCCACAGAAGAAAGTGCCCCTCCCCCTACCAGTCCTGTGCCATGCCGCTCCACTGCCTGGGATATTGAGTGAAAGTGGAGGGCTCAGAATACATGGCTCTCAACCCCCACCCAGTGGCGATAGGTAGTAACTGCAACCAAATAATATCAGAATGAGAAAGGGCTGACTTTCCAACATCAGACACTACATCAAATCTCCAGACCAGAGAGAAAACGACAAGCACCCAGAACTCAGTCTTGAGTACAGAGAAATATGTAAGCTAAATGACAATGAATTCAAAATAGCTATCATCAAAAAACTCAACAAGGTAAAAGAGAATGTAGAGAAACAATTCAACGAGTTCAGGAGCTACTTCACAAAAGACATTGAAACTATAAAGAAGATTCAATCAGAAATACTAGAGATGACACAAGGGAAGAGATAAAATAATACAGATTCCCTGAATGCTTGAGTGCACATCACAGAGGAGCGTATCAGCATAATCGAAAATAGACATGTTGAAATGCTCCAGACAGAGAAGAGAGAACTAACACTAAAAAGAAATGAAGAAAGTCTCGAAGAAATATCTAACTCAATGAGGAAATGCAACATAAGAATTATAGGTATTCAAGAAGGTGGAGAGAAGGAGAATGGAGCAGAAAGCGTGTTCAAAGAAATAATAGCAGAGAACTTCCCAAATCAAGGGAAAGAGGGAAATCTGTGTGGAAGAAACTTCCAGATCTTCTAGATTTGACAATATAAAAAGACCTACTGCAAGGCACAAAGTAGTAAAACTGGCAAAAATGAATGACAAAGAATACTAAGGGCAGCAAGGCAGAAGAAACTAACATACAAAAGAATTCTTATCAGGCTTTCAGCAGATTCCTCTGCAAAAACCTTACAAGCTCGGAGAGAACGAAATGACATATTGAAATCTTTAAAAGACAAGAATCTGGGGGCCAGCCCGGTGGTGCAGCACTTAAATGTGCACATTCTGCTTCCATGGCAGGGGGTTCACCAGTTCGGATCCTGGGTGCAGAAATGGCACTGCTTGGCAAGCCATGCCATGGCAGGCATCCCACATATAAAGTAGAGGAAAATGGGCACAGATGTTAGCTCAGGGCCAGTCTTCCTCAGCAAAAAAAGAGGAGGATAGGCAGCAGATGTTAGCTCAGGACTAATCTCCCAGAAAAAAAAAGACAAAAATCTTCAGCCAAGAACAAACTATCCAGCAAAAATATCCTTCAGATATGTGGGAGAAATTAAATCTTTCCCAGACAAACAAAAGCTAAGGGACTTCGTAGCCAAGAGACGCTCCCTACAAGAAATCCTCAAGAAGGCCCTCATACCCGAAAAAAGAAAAAAAGGGAAAAAGGGGTCACGAACACAGAGTAAGGAGATAAATAGGTAGACAGAATCAGAAAAGGATAGCAAATATTCAACTACAGAGTTAGGCTAAAGTGAAGGAAAACACCAAAAACAAAGACGACCTTGTTATTTTAACCACAAACTCACAACACAAGTTGGAATAAGATATGAGAAAAACACCTTAGGAGGGGAGAAGGAAAGGGACTAAATCGGTTTAGTCTAAGGAAATAAGAGGCCACCAGAAAATGGACTGTCTTATACACGAGATTCTGAATACAAACCTCAGGGTAACCACTAAACAAAAAAGCAGAACAGAGACACAGATAATAAATAATGAAAAACCAAAGAAAAGCATCAAACAAAACTACATAATTCAAGGGCTAGACCAAAACACACAGGATGAGAAATAAAGGAAATGCAGGGAAACTGGAAAACGAGTGATAAAATGACAGCATTGAGCCCCCATACAGCAATAATCACACTAAACGTAAATGGATTGAATTCTCCAATAAAAAGATGCAAAGTGGTGAGATAGATTAAAGAACAAGACCCAACAATTTGCTGCCTCCAGGAAACACATTTCAGCTCAAAAGACAAATGCAGGCTCAGAGTGAAGGGGGGGAACTCAAGAATACAATTCCATTTGCAATCGCAACTAAAAGAATAAAGTACCTAGGAATAAATTTAACCAAGGAGGTGAAGGACTTATACAATGAAAACTATGAGACATTACTGAAAGAAACTGATAATGACAAAAGAGATGGAAAGAGATTCCTTGCTTATGGATTGGAAGAATAAACATAGCTAAAACGTCCATAACACCCAAAGCAATCTAAAGACTCAACGCAATCCCAATCAGAATCCCAATGACATTCTTCACAGAAATAGAGCAAAGAATCCTAAAATTCACATGGGACAACCAAAGACCCCAAATTGCTAAGGCAATCCTGAGAAAAAAGAACAAAGCTGGAGGTATCACAATCCCTGACTTCAAAGTGTACTACAAAGTCATAGTGATCAAAATGGCATGGTACTGATACAAAAACAGACACACAGATCAATGGAACAGAACTGAAAGCCCACAAATAAAACCCCACATCTACGGACAGCTAATCTTCGACAAAGGTGCCAAGAACATACAATAGAGAAAAGACAGTCTCTTCAATAAATGGTGTTGGGAAAACTGGACAGCCACATGCAAAAGAATGAAGGTAGACCACTATTTCATGCCATACACAAAAATAAACTCAAAATGTATCAAAGACTTGAAGATATGTCCTGACACTATAAAACTCCTGGGAGATAATATCAGTAGTACACTCTTTGACATCGAATTAAAAAGGATCTTTTCAAATACCATGTCTTCTCAGACAAGGGAAATAAAAGAAAAAATAAACAAGTGGGAATTCATCAGACTAAAGAGCTTCTGCAAGGCAAAAGAAACTAGAATCAAAACAAAGAGATAACCCAGCAATTGGGAGAAAATATTTGCAAGTCATATATCTGACCGGATGTTAATCTCCGTAATACATAAGGAACTCGCACAACTGAAGGATAAAAAACAACCCAACCAAAAAATGGGTAGAGGATATGAACAGACATTTTTCCAAAGAAGATATACAGATGGCCAATAAACACATGAAAAGATGTTCAACATCACTAATCATTAGGGAAATGCAAATCAAATCTACACTAAGATACCATCTTACACCTGTTAAATTGGCTATAATTACTAAGACTAAAAATAACAAATGTCAGAGAGGGTGTGGAGAAAAGGGAACCCTCATACACTGCTGGTGGAAATGCAAACTGGTATGGCCACTGTGGAAAACAGTATGGAGATTCCTCAAAAAACTAAAAATAGACCTTCCATATCACCTAGCTATCCCACTACTGGGTATCTACCCAAACAATTTGAAATCAACAATCCAAAGTAACTTCTGCACCCCTATGTTCATTGCAGCACTATTGACAATAGCCAAGACATGGAAACAATCCAAGTGCCCATCGACTGATAATTGGATAAAGAAGATGTGGTATATATATATACAATGGCATACTACTCAGCCATAAAAAGGACAAATTCATCCCATTTGCAATAACATGGAAAGACCTGGAGGGAATTATGCTAAGCAAAATAAGCCAGACTGAGAAAGACAAATACCAGATGATTTCACTCATATGTAGAATATAAACAAACACATGGACAAAGAAAACAGTTCAGTGGTTACCAGGGGAAGGTGGGTGGAGGGTGGGCACAGTGGGTGAAGGTGAGCACTTATGTGGTGACAGTCAAGAAATAATGTACAACTGAAATTTCACATTGATTTAAACTATTATGAACTAAATTAAAAAAAATAAGCCAAGACCTTCACTAAGCCTTTTCCAGGGCCTTTTCATCGTAGATCCAATAGCTTCTTGACCATAAAACAGAGTTTCAGAACACAGGCTTTAGAGTAGTATAAACCTGGAATCAAATCTTGGTTCTGCCTCTCACTCCTCAGAGATTTGGGGCAAATTACTTAACCTCATTCATTCTTAATTTCATTTGTGAAATCTCACAGGATTGATATGAAAATTATCATATAAACTACTTAGCATGGTGCTTGGCACAATATAATAATCAATAAATGGAAGCTTTTTTTTTCTACCTCTTAATAACCCATAGGAGCAGCACTATATTAAAGCACCATATTAAAGCATCAAAAATACTCAAGAAAACATTAAATGATTTTCAGGAGACTCTATTTAGTAAGGCCAAAATGTATATAATATACTCTTTTAAAGCTTTCCAGTAATAAACCATGTTGGTATAGCTAAAGGAGTATGCTTCAGTAACCAGGATCTCTCTTCTACATTCAGCAATGCAAAAACACAGCTCAGTGAAATAGGCCACAAAACTCAAGCCTTAAACCTGAAGTTTCTTTCTGAGTTCAACAGCTATATATCATAACCTGTGTGTGACCATTTTTTTCCTTCATAAAATGGTAACACAGCAATCTAAGCCCTAAGAATATGTATAAATACAACTGCAAAACCACTCCTAGAGAGACTGAAATTATAGGAAAAATCTCACAAATCTGCACCCTATATCTACTCTTTCAACATGTTTGATATATAAGCTTGGAGCAGTTGAGTTAAAAGTTCAAAATAATTTTTCCCCTGTAACTTTTTGTGGTTCTATCCATGGGAAACCCAGCACACAATCAGTACTTTGTCAATCAATGACTCAAGAATTTCTTCAAATTTGGGAACCAGCAATTGAAAGAATGCATATTTAAATAATCAAAATTACACAGTAAATTTTCCGTTAGCAATTCTCTCTCTCACACACACATATGCATATTCATGAGAATAAACATTTACCAAGTGCCAAGTACTGTGTCAGCGTCTGGGGATAAAAGAAAAGTCAGTTCTTGTCCTCAAGGAGCCTACAGTTTATCAAAGTTTAAGACATACTACTGTTGACTTCTGGTTCAAGAAGGTGAAGTGAATCTCTCTCTCTCGTATTTTTCAAGACCCTGGAAAAGCGATAGGAAAAGAACATAAACGTATACATCACAAGTCAAGGACATGAATGGAAAATGGCACAGCAAATACAAGATTTCAACAATTTCTGACAGAGAGAAGACAGGAAAGAACTGACTGAAAACATAAATCAAAGGATGCTCCAATCTAAAGTATATAATAGAAAGGGTTCCAACCTAGGAGGGAGCAGACTTGCGGGGCAAAACTCCAGAGGGACTCCACATGCAAAGACTGATCCCAAAAAGAGCCAGAGTGAGAAAAAAGCTGAAAACAGGGATTAACTGAAGGTCTGAATTATGATACAGTTGATGAACTCTCCCCCTGAAAGAAAGAAATCCCTGCCTGCAGAATACCAAATTCAACAAACTGGGAAGAATAAGGGTGCCCCAAAGCAAAGGCCTCTGCCCTCTGGCATTTGGGCCGTCCAAGTGTAACAGCCAGCTTCCTACCTAGTTACCCCAAAATAAAGCCTACCAGTTGTAGGCTGTGTACTCTACCGAGGTACACAGAACTCCCAGTTAGCCCTTCTACTAGGTCATTCTTAAATACGAACAGAATCAGGAGACAGCCATTTGACGAAAATCTTTAACACAGAAGAGAAAGATCAAGAAAAAGAAAACAATGTCCTTGGAGCAGCTGAAACAATTCAAGAAACCATTATTAATTTAGTTTTTAAAAATATAATCATAAGATTCAAAAGTAAAAGATAGAGATATATAATGGACAGGTTCACTGCCAACCCTGTTTCCTATCCATTCAGTTCCCACCACTCCCCCAACCACTCATTAGATTCTTGTGCAGCCCTCTGGAGTTTCTTTAGGTAAATAAGCAACATAAATATACGTTCTCCCTCTCCCTCCCTTTCTACACAAAAAGAAGCATAGTATATACCAAGCTTGCTTTAATAGTCATAATAACTTAAGAAATTTTTTTCCCTGTCAGTACACAGAGGTTCCTCATTCTTATTTTTTAATACCTATATAGTATTCAATTATTTGCTATGACAGATAACACTGAATATTTCATTTTGCATATGTGTGTGTGTATACACATACATGTAAATTCCGTGAAATGGGACAGCTGGATCAAAGGAAATCTGCATATTTAACTTTTATTGAAGTACACTAATATAGCCAGAAGAGTACACATAATACATCTGCATCTTTATATAAAGCTGCCAAACTGCCATCCATGGTCATTGTACCAATTTAAACTCCCACCTGCAATGTGCGAGAGTGTCTTTTACCCCACAGCCTTGACAAGAAAAAAGGTGTTATCAAACGTTTTGATTTTTAACACTCTGATAGGTTTAAAAAAGGAAACTGTGTGGTTTCAATTAGCATTTATCTTATGAGTGAGGTTAAGTATCTTTCACATAAACAATAATTAAAGTTAGGAATAAGCCAAGAATTTCTATTATCACTGTTACCACTTAAGGAAATAAGACTTACAAATATTGGAAAGTAGGAAACAAAACTCAGAACTTGCAGACTATACCATTATCTATCTAGAAAATCCAAGGAAATCAACTAAAAAACTATAATAGGAACTAATAAAAAAGCTCAGCAGAAAGGCCAAAGACAAAATCAACAAATAGAAATCAACGATTCTGCTATACATCAGCAATAACCAATTAGAAAATGTAATTGAAAAACAACTATCCTAAGGTGAGGGCTCTGGGGTAAGGTGGCGCCAGGAGGGGGTCAGAAGGGATGGCTGCCCCAGAAGGACAGGTCACTGTGATTTAAAAAAAAAAAAAAAAACTATCCTGGTCATAAGCGCAACAAAGCTATAAAATATTCAGCTAGAAATAAACTCAAGAAGAAATATGCAACACTTATATAAAGAAAACTGTAAAATTTTAGTGAAGCACTGTACATAAAATATACCTTTCTTTGGTAGAAAGACTCATTATCAGCATCTTCACAAACTCCCCTCTCCCAGATTACTCCAAAATCAATGCAAACCCAATCTAAATCCCAAAGAGATGTTTTTGTCCCAAATTTACAAGCTGATTTTAAAAAAGCACAAGGAAAGCAAAGAAAATCTTGAGAAAGAACGAGGAGAATTCGCTTTACCAGATATTACATATAATATAGCTAGAGTAAGATAAACAATGTGGTTTCAACACAGAAATAGACAAATGGACTAAGGGAGAACAAGAATCAGTACAGAAACAGACACATGTATGTATGGGAGTATAGTGCACGGGAAAGATGGCATTTCAAATGTGTGAGGAACAGATAGCATAGTAACTAGTGTCAGAATAATTGGCTATCCATTTTGGGGGAAATTTAAAGCCCCACTTAAAACCAGAAACAAAAATAAATTCCAGGTAGATTAGAGAGCTAAATGTAAAAACCAAAACTATATAACTACTAAAAGAAAACACAGCAGAACATATTTCTAATCTGAAGAAAGGCTTTCTTAAAAAGGCAAAATGCAAGACCATTAACAAAAAAGCTAATACATTTGGCCATTTGACCATGAACGAGGTTAAAAGATAAGCAACAGACTGGGAGCAAACATTTGCAACATGTATAGCAAAGCATTAATATCTAGAATATATAAAGAACTAAAAAAATCAGTGAGAAGAAATACAAATGGCCAATACACGTATGATCGGGGATGGCTCAAACTCTTTAGGAAGCAGGGAGATGCAAATTCAAACAACTTAATATCATTTTTTGTCCAAGAGATAAGCAAAAAAATCTGTTAATATCACTTTTGAGAAGTGTACGAGAAATTCGACACTCCATGCACTGTTGGCAGATAAACTGGAATAGCCTTTGCATATGGCAAATTCCAAGTATCTAGTGCATATTTGTCACCTAGCAATTCCACTTCTTAGAATCTACTTGAAAAATATTTTTGTACGTGTAAAACTATGTATGTACAAGGATTTTTTACTGAAGCATTGTTTGAAAGAGCAAAAAAACTGAAAAGAACTTAAATATCCATCTGTAAGAGAATAATGGAATAAACAGCAGTACATCTATATTTAGTAGTAACACGCATCTGTTTAAAAAATAAGAGATGGATATATACTGACGTATAAAACTCTCCTACACATACACACTCTTAAGTGAGAAAAGCAAGTTATAGTACATGTACATTACTTCTATATATCATTTATGTAAAAAAACACAAAACTTTATATTTCTAAATGTATTCATATATGTGTAGATGCATATAAAAAAGACTGGAAGGATATGCTCTAAACTGATCCTAGTGGTTAAAGAAGCATGTAGTACGAAATACTATGTATCCACTCAAATGAATGAAGTGAACAGACATACTGGCGTGAAAAGAGCCCTAAATCATATTCTTTGGGAAAACAGCAAGTCATAAAATACGTGTTTTTTATTTGTATATGCATATACATATGCAAGTAAATACAGAGAAAAAGGACTGTACAAGTTCACAGTCAACTCTTAACAATGGTTACCCACCAGGAGGGCAGGACATTGGGTAAAGGGGGACTTTAAGGTTTAATCTACCTCTATATTATTTTAATACTTTAAAGCAGAATTGTCCATCAACAAGCTGTACAAAAGAACTAGTTAAGGATATTATAATTTCCTAAACTAACTGAAGGAAGGACAAAACAAATAAGATATGTACAACATATATTCAAATGAATATTCTCAGTTAACACTTATTGAGTGTTTGTGCCAAGCACTGTAAGCCCTTTCATGCATTTTCTCATGTAACCATCACAAGAATCTTGAGGTAAATAATATTTCTATTCCCATTTTACAAATGAGGAAACTAGGCTCAAAAAATTAAGTTAACTTGCCTAAGATCACACAGCTAGTAAAAACCAGGGCCAGAATTCAACCCAGACATCTGACTCCTAAGTCCACTCTTAACTACTCATAATATGGGGTCACATATGACTTGGAGCCACATGCACACACTATATACAACCCTGACTTGCACAGAAACACATACACTGCACAACCACATCACAGTCATTGTGAGTTTATAACACTAAAATGATCTTCTTCCTCACTTTCATCCTCCAGTTTTGCTTTAGCAAGGTCATTTCCTCAATTAAAGATGCCCATTTTATGTGAAAAAAATCCTGGGTCCAAATTAGAAAAGGGGTTGAAACCACCTCCATATTCTTTCATCATCAAAATTAAGCAATTCCTATTTATCAATCATCTACTCTCACATCCCTAATTAACACCTTACTCTGCCTAACCTTTTATAACAGTGATTGCCAAAGTACAGACGGCCCTCAGGCCAAACCCAACTCACCTCACTGCCTGTTTTTGTGCAGCAGATGAGCTGAGAAAGATTTTCAAATGGTTGAAAAAAAATCAAAAGAAGAATAGTATTTCATGACACATGAAAATTATTCAAAATTCATATTTCAGTGTTCATAAATAGTTTTATTGGAACATAGCCACGCTCATTCATTTACATATCGTCTATGGTTGCTACCGCAGTAGAGCTGAGTTGATGCAACAGAGACTCCTTGGCCCGCAAAATCTAAAATATTTACTACCTGATCCTTTACAGAAAAAGTTTATCAAATCTTGCTTTAGGGTTTTCAAAAGAACTTCTTCTATTTAACTCAACTACTCCTAACAACAACCCTGAGAGCTACTTGGCATTTTGAAAATTAGAAGATTTTAGAATTCTGAAAATTAGAAGGCTCAGAGAAGTTTAGCGTCTTGCCCAAGTCACAGAGCTAGTAAGTGAAGGGGAGAATTCTGGAACCCAGGTTTTCTAGCTCTAAATCCAACATACTTTCTATCATACTATCACTTTCTAAAAACCCAACCCCTCCCAATTAATCAATGAGTTTAGACATTTGCTGCTAAAATTTACCACATGAGTAGAGACATAAAAGCTTTAAGTTGGTGGGAAAACATTTCTCAATTGAGAAACTTTGACTCAAAAAATATATTAACAGAATGCATTGCATTTCATATGTAGTTGTATAATTTACAAAGTATATTTTCTCATTTAATTAGCAAAGAAACACTGCAAAATAGGTAGGGCTTTTGTTTTGTTTAGTAACAAATAAGGAAAAAGATGCCTACAGACTTGCACAAGATTATACTGAGGCAAGACCAGAACCCAGGCTGACTCCTACTCCAGTGACATTTCCACTTGGGAACACTGTCTCTTCTCACAAGGAATGTACCTGGGTTTTTTTCCCTTTGAAACAAAAAACAGTAACTCACACATTTTTAAATAGTAGGAAATCTCAGGTGTTATTTTAGAAGGGATAAATTAACAAGGTAACAAAATAACAATTAACAGAAGGGGTATAATCAGAGGTGAACTATCACCTCATAGGTCTTAGAGCTGATCAAGCAGATTTCTCATTCTTGTATTAAAACACATCTCCTAGTTTTTTAAAAACTTCAAATTAATGTCCCTATTTTAATTATGCTTAACTAGAGGCTGAGATTTACCAACCAATTCTGCTGTGCTAAATTTTAATCCTCATTTTTACAAGTAACTAAACTAAAATAATCTTACATTATTCCTAAACAAATAGGATAATAAATGGGTGATATAGCCTAAGCAAATAAAAAGTCTCCACAAGGAACTGATCGATATACATTTTGGTCAAGAAGTTGGCTCACAATCATAAACTATTTAACACATAGATATGATTGCTTTAAGGATAAATCTAATGGCAATTTCTGGTTAATTACAGACTAAATCTGCTTTTTTTTCCCCTAGTTTTAAGCAAAGATTTCACCCTATACAAACAGTTTGAAAACAAAAAAATACTCATTATTAAAAACATCACTTATGTAACTTTAGCATAATGATTGCCTAGCTTACCATATGGAAAATGCCTCATCACGAAAGTCTCAAAGAGCTCTAGAATACCCCCACATTTCAAATATAGGTCATGACCTTCAAAAATGCATTGAGAAACATTTCTCCCCCACAACTTCCCAGAGTGATTAGAAATCACCACAACATAGCTTCATTTAACTAATATACACATATAGTATTGTGTATTATGTATTTTACAGTTTTAAAAACTTCAAGTTAACCCACACGAAAAAGAACGAAGCTGGACCCTTACCTCATACCATATATAAAAATTAACTCAAAATGGATCAAAAACCTACTATTAAAGCTAAAACTATAAAACTTATAGAAGAAAATATAGAGGTAAACCTTCATGATCTTAGATTTGGTAATGATTTCTTAAATATAACACCAAAAGCACAAGCAACAAAAGGAAAAAAAGATAAATTGGACTTCATCAAATTTCAAAACATTTGCACATCAACAGATACTACACCATAAAAAAAGTAAAAAGACAACTCACAGAGTGGAAGAAAATATTTGCAGATCATATATCTGATCAGGATCTTGTATCTAGAATATATTTTTTAAAAACTTACAACTCAACAATAAAAAGATAACCAAATTAAAAAATGGGCAAAGGACTTAAATAGACATTTCTCCAAAGAAGAAATTCAAATAGCCAATGAGCACATGAAAAGATGCTCCACATCATTTGTCATTAGAGAAATGGAAATCAAAACCACAATGAGATACCACTTCATACCCACTAGGATGGCCATAAAACCCACAACAAAACAAACAAACAAAAAAAACCCCAGAAAGTAATAAATTGTTGGTGAGGATGTGGAGAAATTCAAACCATTATACACTGCTAGTGGGAATGTAAAATGGTGCAGCAACTGTGGAAGACACTTTGGTGGTTCCTCAGCAAGTTAAACATAGAATCACCATATGACCCAGTAATTCCACTCCTAGGTACATACTCCCCAAAACTGAAAACATGCATTCAAATAAAAACTTGTACATGAATATTCATACCAGCATTATTCACAAAAGCCAAAAGGTGGAAAGATCCCAAATGTCCATGAACTGACAAACAGATAAACAAAATGTAGTATATCCACACAATGGAATGTAATTCAGCCATAAAAAAGAATGAAGTACCGATACATGCCACAACATGAACCTAAAAAACATGCAAAGTGAAAGAAGCCAGACACAAAAGGCCATGTATTATATGATTCCGTTTATATGAAATATCCAGAATAGGCAAAGCTATAGAGACAACAGACTAGTGGTAGACAGGGGATGTGGGGAAAGCAGAATGGGAAGTGACTGCTTAATGGGTCCAGGGTTTCCTGTTGGGGTAATGAAAATAGTTTGGAACTAGATGTGCAACATCATGAAGGTACTTAATGCCACTGAATTGTATACTCCAAAATGGTAAATTTTATGTTATGTGAATTCTAGCACAATAAAAAAGTTACCAGGCTAAAACACAGAAAACAATGTGACGTCATTTCTATTTTTAACAAAAGTTAATGAACAAAATAATACATCCCTGGAAGAAAGGGGCATTGAAGCCTCACTTCTGCAGTAAGTTAATCTCAACATTTTCCAAATCAAGTATCTCATGACAAGCTCTACCAAAACAATTAAAAATGGCATCAAACTCTACTTTTGAAGCTTTGGGAATTTCTGAATGAATGCCTTTAAAAATGTCCCTTACAGTCATCAAATATCTCCTAAGAGTGCCATAAATTTTATGATCTCAAAGAAAAAGGGAAAAGATCCACCCCTAAGAGTGTATTCTGGCTTTTAGCCAAGAGACATAATCAAGTATATCTGCAAATAGAGCTGGTCTACTTATACTAAGATGGGAGACTGAGAAAGGAAGGTTTTTTCTTACACTCAATTCCCATCCCCACAAACATAAACACAAAAATTTAGGCCCTCCATTAATTATTTTTTAAGTAAATTACCTGACTAGAAATCTGATAGTAATTTAACAGTTCTCCTTTTCTTTACTTCTGAGTATGCTGGTTCTTTGCAACCACTGGCTTTATCATTTACTGGCTAAGCGATGGACGCCTTATTGAAAAGAAATTCCTCTACTTTACAGAAGAAAGTTAAAGTCTGAGTTACAGAAACATTAACTCCTAAAATACTATAGAAAAATTATATTAACAAATGCAGACCTGTGACATGAGGATTAACATTGGTCTAGAAATCAGAACTCCAGGGTCTACCACTTACTTACTAGGGAAAGTCTTATTTTTCTGAGCTTTATTTTACTCTCAGGTATAAAAAGGAAAACAATTTCCCGCCTGCCTGCCAACAGAAGTACAGTAATAAAAATATGTACGAGGTATGATGGGACCACTAAAGAGGGGCACCTAACCGAGTGCGGTGGAGGATGCTAGGAAAAGGGGGAGCAGCAAAGGCTTTCAGGAATAGCTAATGACGGAAGTTAGTCTAAAAAAATGAGTTCAAATTCAAAAGGAGGGGGAGACAGAGCATTACAGGTTGCAGGGCGGGGGCATCAGAAGCAAAGGCACAGAGAAGAACATCACAAATCTGTTTGTTATTCCCCTTCTTTAACAGTCAAGGGCTCCTAACTCCGCAGGGTAGTCCTTCACCCCACCCTCAAAGATTCCATGCTCATCTCATTCCACTCCCCAAAGAGACCATGCTTACACTTTCCAGCCTCAATACTTGAATGTTCCTCCACTCCAGGAACATATAATTCAAAACTGGGAGACTACCTTGTCTGCCAAAGTTAGTGCAACATTTCCAGGCTCTCATGGTGCTTTTATACTTCGGCGCTACTACTTAATACACTAAGTATTCATCTTAATACAAGAGAATATGAACATAATATTAACTTTTGTATTTAAACTCTGGGTAGCCAAAACAAGGATTACACTCTTTCCAACATCAAAGCAGAATAAAAGAAAAAGGACATGGGAATGTTCCCAAATTTGCAACATTTCCAAGATAAATGATATATGTCAGTAAAGTTTGTAAAAAGTAATCATGAAAAGTTAAAAATCCATAAACTATTAATCTTGACCTAGAACAGAATGAGACCATCACAAGACATCCTTAACAGAAGATAATTAATGTATTCAGAGAACAAAATGTCCAAGTAATCTGCTGTAATTTAAACTCACACTAAAAAGCAAGTGCCAATTTTCAAACAAGGTAAATTCAAAATGACTTTAAAAGTCATGTACAATTATTTTACCACTCAAAATCAGCTTTAGTGCATCTTAGCTATCCTTTAATGCAAAGAATCTTTCTTTTGGACTGTTGATTTTAAACAATTTTTAAACTCATCAACCCAATGGAGAGAAACTGTCTAGAAGACATTCACTGCTCTGTGTCATATAGTGAGACCTCTTCAAAAGTTCTCTTGGTATTACAACTTACTATAGACGAAAAACAGGTAACAATGCCTCCCAAAATTGGATGCAATCACTACCATACAAAAGGTTTTCATAACTTAAAGGCTATTTATTCATATAATTGCTTCAGTCAATAGTAACTCTTAAGAAGTACTAGCCATAGCACTCCCATCTGTTTTGAGGGTTCAATTTCATTTTAACAAGATCTATCAACTCCCAAGATACGGAGATACACACGTGCAGGATTTCCACCCACATCCCACTACATAAATGTTTCACCACTCTTAAACTTGTCCAAAAAAACCCTCTTTCAGAACAGTGAAGCCACCTCACCACTTTTATCCTAACCCCATCATACCATCTCCTCCCCATCCCCAACCTGTCAGTCACAGAACACACCACCCATTCCCAAATAACACCTCTCAATCTCCTCGAACCTAACCCATTTATACAACTAGCTAGCAATATCCCTCACCCCGATCCAGACGTAACGACCTTCACACACATCAAGTGAATCTCTAAACTAAATCCACTTTCCCCCACCCCATTACCCACTGAAACTCAACTTCCCATACCCGAAGCGATCTTGCCTTTTAGTAGCCTCAATCCCTCTTAAATAAGATCACTCAGTCCTTTGTCAACCGTCTCGCGGCCCCCCTCATGTATTCTCCTCACCTTCCCCGTTCCCTAGTCTTCCATCAACTCCCAAAGTTGCCACCCTCCAACAAAAACGAAAAAGAAAAGACAAAAAACGCACCTCAACCTCAAACCTGCCCTTCCTCACTTTCCCCTCTGAATTTCCCTCTCCGCCTGTTCGCTCACACCGACAGCAGCTACGATAACCCCGAAGACCCGAGCCCGGCCTCGTCCCATACCTCTTGGTGAAGGCAATCACCCTGCCTCGCTCAAGCCGCCCCCAACTAGGGCGCTTACTCCGAACAGACTCTTGGCCGCCGCTGCCTCCCTCCATTCATCCCCGGCCCATTCATCTCTCAGCCCGATCCCAGACACGCCCCCCGGCCTCCTCCCTCTCTCCCAGCACCCCTGCCGGCCCGGGACCCTCACCAGGTTTGAGGCTCTCGCGGAGGGAGACTGACTCTTTTCGCTTCTCCCTCGCCCTCTTTCAAGCCTCAACTCGCCCCTCGACGAGCCACACCATAGAACACACACATACACACACACCGCCTCCTCCTCTATCGCCTCCTCGGATGCTTCTTACTCCCCTCCTCGATGGCTCGAGCTCAGCACCGCGTTGTGTGCGCGTGCGCGCACGAGCGTCTCCCCGAGAGCCCACCGGGCCAGCTACGGCCGCTAGGTAAAGAGCGGGCGGGGTTAGGGGAGTGGGGTGCGAGCCCAAGCTCGGGCTCGCCCGGGAGCTGAGCAGGCGCACGCGTACTCCAGCCAGGGAATTCAGATGGAGAGGAGAGGAGAGGGGGGCGGAGGGGGACGGAGGGGGGCGGGGAAGGGAGGGGAGAAAAAGAGAGGAGGAGGGGCAGAGAAAGCCGACGGAGCAATCCCAACTCCGAACGGCCCTTATTACTGCGAGGTGCAGAGTGGCTAGCCAACTGCAGCATGCGCACTCCTCCCCCGCCCTCTTCAACGCAGCGGGAGAGAAGGATGCGCGTCGAGGAGAAAGGCTTCTCTCCTTTCCAAAAAGAAAATCTCAGTTAGGAACCACGGGTGACGCCTCCTATGTGTTCAAAAGCTCGCTCTCTACGGCAGATTTACCCTCTCCTCTCCAAAAAAAGAATTAAAAAGTCCAAGCACACTACTTTCTACCCACCCACAGCCCACTCTCAGTTCTCCTCAAGCATCTAAATGCGGGAGCTCTCCTGAGATGTGGTACCCGCCGGCACCTCTTCGCCAGCCACCCCAAACTCCTTTTCCAACTCCCAGCTTTTCTCGCGAGACCCATACCTGCCGGCTTCGGGATTAGAAATCGAGGCACAGATTTACAAATACCGGTCTCCCGGTTACGTTGCGAGGGCAACGACCACAGCATGTCTCCCCCACCCCCCAGGACCGCAGTGCGCGCGCGCGGGGGCTGGGCGACAAGGAAAGTAGGGGTGAGAAAGGGAAGCTATGAAACGGATTTTTGACAGCATGTAACCACTAGGCCTGGGCACGTGCCCTGCGCTTCGCAGGCGGATGCGGTGTACCCTGGGAATTGTAGTTTTTCTTCCCAACTCTAGTCCTACTCCCACCCTCAGCCTTACATAGGCCTCAGGCCGGGAGGGGGATTAGCGACGCCATTTTGCCGGGAACAATGGCCCTCGGCCCTAGCGGTGGCGGGTGGGGGAGGGACTTATGTTTTAAGGGTTCGGTTAACCTCCCCTGGCCCCTCGGTGCCATAGCAACCCCTTCAGAAACCTGGCCACGCCCCCTCGCTGTTCCGCCAGGCTCCCAGACTTCGCGCATGCGGAAAGGCCACCTCCCCTTGAGGCTGGCTCTCAGCTTCTCGTACCGCCCGCCTTTCAGATTCTCTAGTTTGTAGTGACTGCTACCTCCTTCGAGCTCTCACTACATGTTAACCTCGGCACAGCGGCTTTATTTAAGACCTACTTCGTGCATGGTATCAGGCGCAGTGCAGAACTGTTTCTCTCATTCTCACATGAACAATCCTGGCTCCACAGAGGAGGAAACTGAGGCTCAGCAAGGGAAAATGGACATGACTTGCTCAACTTCACACAACTGTGTATGGAGGAGTCAGAACTTTAAGCCAGGTGTGCTCACTCCAGAGCCCATGCATTTTTCAATCCCCCAGGCTGCATCTGGTGTCACAGCCCCTGAATGAAAACTCCTAAAGGGCGGAATTTCTTTCTGAATGCCCCTCAAGCCTTAGCAGGATGCCTTGAGGGTAGGAGCCTGTGTGGAAAATGCCCAACCTCAGGGCCCTATCGCTGAGTTATACCAATCTCTCCTCTGTCCATAATTTTCTTTTTTCTTTTCCTTCTGTAGGCCTCAGAACCTCAACCTTTTACAGCTCTTAAAAAAACCGTCAATAAATTTAACTCTGAGATTTCCTGAGTCCAAATGGTGGGAGCATTGCACCCTTGTTTCTTATCTCTACACCTTTCCTCTTGAAGATTGCTTATTAATCCCAGTATTTCTAGAACATTTAAGGAAACCAGACCATGCCCTTAATAAATTTAAACCCCCATCTTCCAATTCTGACAATGAAGGGAGACTCTGAGGAAATGAAATTCAGGGCTATGAGGTCCAGCTACTCCACGTGTAGAGATCTTCCTTCCTGGGTAATTTTGGAAGAGCAAGGTGTAATTTCTCCAAATAGTGCAAACTCTCTACCTTAAAGGTCTCTGCATTCCAAATTAGCTGCATAATGAATGATGTCTCCCAAACTCCATCTTTCCTCACTGCCCCAAAGATGGCCCCTTTCCCCTGTTGAACTGTTGACTACTGTAAGGAAAACAGGAAGCATAGCCAGATAACCACCAAAGAGCAGTTTCAAAGGTTACTAAGTTACTCCAAGTTTTCGCAGGTCCTAACTACCACTAAGATGGTAATGAAAAACTTGTGCCCAACGTTTTTATTTTTCAATATCACCCTACTTCCACCACCACTACACACATCCACCTTAAGGAAAATCAATAGATACCTTCCTCAATTGTAGCCTGCTCCTCTTCCTTCATCTCTGAGCCTGTTGATGTAATCAATACAGAACAGTACTTGGAAATGTTAGCCCTTCAACCTGCTCAGGTGTGAACCCTTCTGAGAAGTCCGTTTTTGACATTTGCTAAATAACTATAAAGTGGTGTAACTTTTACAAACTTCAGAAATTAGAAAATCAAACAAGTCTGTTCCCCATCCAAGTACAGGCCCTTCTCAATTTAGGCCTTTTATTGACATACGTGCTCTTCTGTTTGAAGCAGCCTGTCCATAACTCAGCACAAATACCACTATAGGCAGAAAGGGGATTGGGCTAAATTATAGCTAGTCAACAATGTACAGCAGAGAACATTCCCTTCTTACTTACTTGTTTCCACGGACTCTCAAGTGACACTTGTGATGTTTCTGTTCATCAAATAGAAAATTTGACTTATATTAACCACTTGTAATTTGGCTTTACATTATTCCAGGAAAATGTCCTTCCAATAATCTAGCTCATCTTATCTAAAGGCTCTGGTACCAAGAAATTACAAAAGCCTTCACTGGAACGATTTTTAGACCCCAGCATCCCAGGGGATGGAGGGGATCTCCTCCCTACCACACAGGATGGTAACTCCCGCAGTCAACAAGATGGAACCAAGATGAACCTCAAAGTTTACAGTTAGCTGGTAGAGTTGTGGTTATTTCTGGAACTCAGTTTCTGATCCTGAGCCCTCCTTTTACCAGGTGATTGGGAAAACAATATAAGTCATTCTCGGCATTCTTTTCCCTTATCCCAGGTGATGCCACAGTTTGGGGTTGTTATGTAGTGCCCAGGCATGGGGGTGGAGAGTGGGGGGTAAATAAAGATATATATGCTTCTAGGTCCTTAGATCCTGTCAGCTACTGCTGAGCCCTCTGCCCACATGGATCCTCTCAAGTGCTGTGGTCCTCTCCAACATCTCTGCCACAGTTGAGGCACAGAACTCATTGCCAAGGTCACCTGTTGGTCCATCTACCTAGACATTCCATACAACCCTTCTTCTCTTGAATCTTCCTGCCAACCAAGTGTTGCTTCTGGGAGTATATGCTGCTTAAGCTCCCACAGAGGTCTCTCTGCCTCTTCCCTGCACGGAGAGGTGGGTGAGGGAGAGAAGAATCCTTTTTTTAAGCTTATGCAAATGTTTCTTCCTTCTAATTTCTTGGCCCAGATACTTTGTCTCTGCCCTTGCACCCTAATCCCCCTTCCCTAGGACTTAATGCTTTTGGAACACAAAAGCCAGAAAAACTGGCAAAGTATTTATTTTCCTGCCATGCCACCTCCCTCCCCTGTGATACACTACAAAGCTGACTACTTTGTTGAGGGTAGGGGGAAACAGGCAGAGAAAAGGAGAAAAATATAGGAAAGAAAAAAATCCGTTTGAATCTCAAAATAATATTGTAGCCACATTCTCCCTCTATTAAATCTTAGCATCTCAGCAAAGAAAATTTACTTCTCATCCAGATGCCCCCTGCTCAAGACAATAACTCCCAGGGCTTGGATCCCTGGGTGATCTTTTCTCCAGGCAAGCCCCAGCACTCAGGAAATTTCTCACCTGGATCGTCTAGGGGCTGTTAGTGTCCTCCTAGGAGGCTCTCTTTCCTCCCAACGCAAGGTGAGTGTCCCCTGAGTAAGAATAAGGATCACCTGCCTCAGAAATGAGCGGCTATCTTTGGCTTAGTGACTCACTTAGAGACACTCCACCTTTCAGATTGGACAGTGCAATTTCTCAAACCTTACTGTGGAGTCTGACCTCCTCTTCCTAGACACAGTCTTTCCTCATGTGCCCTAGGCCATATATCAGGGGGCAAATTTAAGCTAAGTGCCTTTGCCTTGGCAACTGACTCTTGGCGAACCTAAAGAAAGAGTAAGCCCACATCACTTCTCTAAAATTTGCTAAGTATCTGGAATCTTAACTCTTCTGCAAAGTCTGCATGTGGACAGGATACAGAGCCTGAGTTGGAGTTGGAGTTGCTAGAACTGCCCTTTCCCTCTCCAGAAGAAGATCAGTTCCTTTAGAAATGTATAGTCTAACATAGTATATTCTTCTCTGAATCAGAGAATTCAGTCTCCCGGGCTAACTAACAAGGCTACATTTCCCTGCCTGCATTTCCTTCCTCCACCTTCTCTCCCTCCCTCCTTCCCTTCCTCTGACCCTTCTGTATCTGTTCCAACATTCCGTAATAGCGTTTCAAAACAGACTTGTTACAAATCCTTCATGTAGCAGGAATGAATCAGAGTCTACCACTAAGAAGTATAATAATAGCTAATAATTAAATAATATTTATTATGTGCTTTATACAAACCCACTGAATCTTATGGGCTAAGTGTCACTGTCAACACCATTTTTCAGATTAGTAAACCAAGGCACAAAGAGGTCAAATAACTTGCCCAGGGTAACACAACAAGTAAGTTGCAGAGCTAGATTTGAACCCAGTTAGTTTAATTCAGAGTTCATGCTCATAATCATTTTGTTGTATCTTTCTTTATTGTCTATGATTCCATTTAACT
Organism: Equus asinus; assembly: GCF_041296235.1. Taxonomy (NCBI): domain Eukaryota; kingdom Metazoa; phylum Chordata; class Mammalia; order Perissodactyla; family Equidae; genus Equus; species Equus asinus. Next base: position 35,534,368 of record NC_091820.1, read on the forward strand.
TTAGACTCCAAGCTCCCCATTCCATGGGGCTGGTAAAATAACTTAACCTCAATTCTTCTTGACACTCCTCCACCCCAGGCTCATGCCACAGTTCTGGGCTATTACACAGTGCTGAGGCCTGGGAGTGGAAGTCCATTAAGTCCTTGTCATCAGGCAACACAGCTTAGTAGTCAGAGGTCTATTGCCTCTGCCCACAGTGTTCCTTTATGGTCTGGCAGGCCCTTGTTGCATTGGGACCCTGCTGGTGGCTTGGAAGTTTTTGTTAAGGCTGCCTAGTACAGCCCCTATTCTCTCAGGTTTTCCTGTATACCTAGGGATGGTGCCAGGAAGGAGGACACAGGTCCCCTGTACCTAGGACCCATGGATCGTCCTGATAGCATTACATTATCCCCAGCCTAGGGAGCAGGAAGGGCTAGAATCTCTTTCTAGTCTGGATAAAATCCTTTTCCCTTCATATTTTCTGGCCAAGACACTTTGTCTGTGCCGCTAATCCTCATCCCCTAAGGACTTAGGCTTTTGAAACACAAAAATAAAGAATTGGCAAGTGAAATCTGCTTTTAGTCTTGCCACATCCCTTCCCCGACACAATAAAACCTGAGTGAAGGGGCAGGATGGGGGAGAGGGAGATACAGAAATTAAAAGCAATAAATACAGAAAACATAAAAATATGTGTTTTAATTCTGTGCAAAAAGGATAGTTTATTTAATAAATGGTGCTTTCAAAATTGGTCATCCAACTACAAGAAAGCAAACATCCCTGCCTTATGCCATATATAAAAATAAATTCCAGATAAATGTTCATTTCCCTGCTTCCATCCATTGCTGATGGAAGTATGACTCCCTACTACCCTTTTTGCAAAGTAATCTGGGAGAATCTAATAAAATTAAAAATCTATAATATCAGTTCAGAATGGTTTGGGCTGCAAGTGACAGAAAATCTAATAGTGACTTAAACAAATAGAGGTTTGCTTTTTTTTCTCACATAACAAGAAATCTAGAGGGACACAATGCTAGCATTGGATCATCTGCTCAACAAGGTCATAAAAAATCTAGACTTTTTCCATCCTTCTACTCCACTATCCTTGACATGTTGGCTTTTTGTCCCTAGGCTTTTTACTTCATGCTTTCAAGATGGGCTGCTGAATCTAGATATCACAATTGCATTCAAAGGCAGAAAAAGGAGTGAGGGAATGGCAGTGGCCAGGGAAGCAAGGGAGGTGCCACTCTCGTTTACTCAGAGAAGGCAATTTTTCCCAGACATCCCCCAGCAAACTTACCCATACATCTCCTTTGCCATAACTGGATCACATGTCACGTATAGACCAGGGAATGGGACCACCTTCCTTGAGATGAGGGTTCTCTGCCTAACACCTGAACAAAATTAGCATTTTGTTAGCAGGAAAGAAGGGGGAGAGTGCCAGATGATTAGGCAACTGATATCTGCTGCGTAAACTTACCCTTTGACCAAGCTCTTTGGAGTCTATCCTACAGAAATAAAAGTGCCAGAAAACCTGCATGCCCATCAATAGAGGAATAGTTGAATAAATTGTGGTATATCCACACTGAAGCATATTATGCAGCTATTAAAAATAATGAGTGATATTTATTCCTTTTGACCTGGAGAAAATTGTGACACAGTCCATAATTTTAATAATGGTTACCTCATTTGGGAGTGTGCATTTAGGGGTGGTTGGCGCATGTTCCTTCTGTAGTAACAATTTTACCTAGCTGAAATGGAAATGGCATAAGTAGGTCTTTTACCATAATTTCTTGAGAGAAAATTGCTTTGATTTGCACAGTTTTAAGCCATGCATGTCTTTTCAAGGATACATCCTTGCATATGCCAAGGAGTACTCGTAATTACCTTGGTAAACTATTTCTGTTAAGAGTGCTGGTTAGTGGTATAGTTAAAAAAGAGTAGTGGACTGGGAGTCAGGAAACCTGGGCAAAATAATTATACTAATGCTACTACTTGTAGAAAAGAGAAGCACACAATTGTAGTCCCTGATTCTGGTAGACTTATAAAACAAGTGAAAAGGAAAATAAGAATTCAAGAATTGTTATAGAGTACTGAACAACTAATTGACATGTGCATGTTGCTTGTAATAAGTGCTGCAGGCATTCATTCATTCATTCATAGGGTTTTAATGCACAATCCAAGATGTCAGACCTTGCCTGGGTAGCTGTCTCTGCATTCCCCCTTTCTCAAAATTAGTGTCTGAAACTTATTTCTCATCTGGTTTCCTGGTTTTGGTGACTGATCTCCTGGCTTGTTATCATCTACATAATCTGCCCTGTGCTTTGGGCCTCAGCCCCAGTCTTGCTCTTCCCTCTTCCTCTCCTTCCCAGAGACCAATCCTAAAATCTGTCCTGGGAATGGCTGAGTGTGTGCTTCTTGCTGCCAGATTTCCATGATACTGCTTACATGGATCTAAGTCTAAATCCTTGCCAATCTCTCTGCCTATGGTCCAGTACCACCAGTCCATCTCTCACATCAGCCATGAATGATCTTTCTAACTCATAGATCCATCCATATCATTTACCTGCTTAAAACCCTTCAGTGAGCTTTCAGCCATGATGGAATAACAGGGACCAGATTTACCCTCTGCCTAAAAAAACCTTAAAAAACAGACAAAATATATGGAAAAAAAAGGTATTCAGACATTGGACATCAAGCAGTACAGAGGAATAAGCCCTGAGAGATGGGAAACAAATGAGGTGAGTTCTACAGTTGCCCCAGCTGACGCCTGAATATAATTTCGAGGCCACAGTGCGGGGAGAGGGGATTCAAATGGAGCTTGATGCTCTCCCTAAATTGAGGAGGTGGAGCTGAGGATTCAGGGAAGCCAGGATGGCTAGAATTGATAGCACAAAATATCAGAGAGGGAAGAGCTTCATAGAGAATAGAGAGCTGCACAGGAGAAGAACTCCAGAGACCTGCAGAAGGTTCCCCTCAGATCTTCAGCTGAGTACTGGTCAGCACATGTGTGTAAAGAAATTATCCAAGGCTGAGGAAAGAATCACCTGAAGGGAGCAGGGGCAAAAATTCTTGGGGCTCATGTAGAGCTAGGATCATTCACATTTGCAACAGTCAGCGTGGAGAAAACTTGAAATACATGGAAAAGTACTCAGAGGCATATTGCTTCAGTAGTAAGGCAAAATTAGCCCTAAAGACCGCTCTGGTCCCATCTACAATGCTTGAAAGCAAGCTTCAAAAGGATAAAATTGTTTCCAAGTAACTTATCTGTTTCCTAAAACAAAGCTCAAAATCATTTAAAGGAATAAAAAAATGAAATCCAGAACCCGACATGGTAAAATTCACAATATCTGAGGTCCAATAAAAAAATAATCAGGCATACACAATGGCAGAAAAATTTAACCAATAAGGAGAAAAATCCATCAATAGAAAGAGACCCAGGAGTGACACATATGATAAAATTAATGGAAAAGGACATTAAAACAGCTATTATAAATACATTCTATATGTTGAAGAAGGTAAATGAAAGAGTGAGCATATTAAGGAGAAGATGGAAGTTATTTAAAAAAAGATCCAAATTGAGCTTCTAGAGATGAAAAATTGATTGTCTGAGATGAAAAATACAGTGGATGGGATTAATAACCTCATTATTTTCCAACAAATATTTGCTGATGTCCATAGAAGAGGTAAAACAATTCTTTAAAGTAGAATGTTTTCAAGTGTAAGGCTTACTGTGAAGGGAGCTTCTATTCCCAGTAGGTTATATTGTTTCCAACAAGAAGTCTGCTATTATCCTTATTATTGTTTTGTACATAAAGTATCTTTTTTGGGGGCCGTCTCTGTGACCCAGTAGTTAAGTTCACTTGCTCTGCTTTGGCGGCCCAGGGGTTTGCAGGCCATGCTGGGGTGGCATCCCACATGCCACAATTGGAAGGACCCACAACTAAAGATACACAACTATGTACCGGGGGGCTTTGGGAGAAAAAGGAAAAATAAAATCTTAAAATAAAAAAATTTTAAAATAAACCATCTTTTTTTTAAACAAATTGCTTCAAGATTTTCTTGGACATTGGACATTGCAGAAGAAAAACTTAATGAACTTGAAAACTTGGCAATAGAAACTATCTAAAACACACAAGAGAAAAAGTGAACAGAGCATTACTGAGCTGTGAGATAACTTCAGGGTGCCTTAATATGCATGTAATTGGAGTCCCAGAAGGGGGAGGGGTCAGAAAAAGTATTTGAACAACTATTGGCTGAAAAGTTTCCAAATTCCTTGAGAATTAGAAAACCACACATCCAAGAAGCTCAAAAAAAAACCCAAGCAGAGGAAACATACAGAAAACTACACTAAGGCATGTCATAACCAAGTGGCTTACAACCAATGATAAAGAGAAAATCTTAAAGCACCTCGTTTTAAAAAAAAGATACTTTGTGTATGGAATGATGTTAAGGATGATAGCAGACTTCTTGTTGGAAACAATATAACCTATAGGGAACAGAAGCCCCCTTCACAAGTAAGCCTTACACTTAAAAACATTCTGCTTTCAAGAACTGTGTTATCTCTTCCATGGACCTCAGCAAATATTTGTTAGAAAAAAGTGAGCTTCATTTATTTATTACATTCACTAATTTAACACACTCTGTGCTCAACTTAAGGTGAGAACCTAGGACAGAAGACTAAATTAGGCCAAGTTTCAGCACTTGAACTTACAGTTTAGTTAGGGGTTCCAAAAAAGTTCTACGGTTTTATAATCTTAAACAAATTTTGAAAAATTCTGGCCATTAGTTCTTCAAACACTTTTGGTTTTAATGTTGGGAAGAAGGACTTGTTGACTTGTTGAAGAAGGACTTTCAAAGGATTGAGCAGGTAATTTTCATGTTGGCTTTGAGGTGTCTTTTCAACTCTCGACAAATTTGTCCAAAGGAAGTCAAACACCAGCCTTCTTTTTTCATTTTATAGCATTCTATATAGTAAGTTGTGCCCCAATCACAGCTCTGCAGAGCTGTGAACCTCTCTGATTCTGGAAACCCGTATTTTTCGGTAATCTCTACTGATTCTCAGTCCAAAATCTAAAACAATTTCTCCATTTCCTTCATCAATACACTGTACCTTTTTGACTCAATTTTCAATGAGGTATTTTCAGTCATGTGTACATATTCTTTTCCCTTGTTCTTTTCCTTCACAATCGAATCCCCTGTTGACCAGCTGCTCTAATATGTTTATCTCAAGAGTCATTGCTTTTGACATGTTTAATTTTATTAATTTTTGTCTAAACTATAATATTAGCCCTTTCACGTTTTTGGCTTTCCATTTGTATTTTTATAAAATAGTAAGAGGAAATATAATAAAATATTTGAATCACTGTGCAAAATCTGTTCTACCAAGATGGCTTCATTGTAGGAATTAGGGAGTTGGCTGGCAGGGAATAGCATGAGACCTTTGTCATCTGATGTATTCAAGTTCAAATTCAGCCCAAGAAGATGGTTTGGGTATATTAATATATAATGTATGACTGTGCAAATTTTGTAAAAGTCAAGTGTACAAAAGATGAAAACCCGTGAAATCAAATAACCCTTATACAAAGTAGAAACTAATGTGTACTATAAAAACATATACAAATTCAGGCCAACTGGTTGGTGTAGTGGTTAAATTCGCACACTCTGCTTCAGCAGCCCAGGGTTTGCCAGCCTGGATCCCAGGTGCAGACCTATGCACCACTCATCAAGCCATGCTATGGCAGGCGTTCCACATATAAAATAGGAAGATGGGCACAGATGCTAGCTCAGGGCCACTCTTCCTCAGCAAAAATAAGAGGATTGGCAGTGGATGTTAGCTCAGGGCTAATCTCTCTCAGAAAAAAAAAAAAAGATATGCAACTTAGAAGAGCTAGGGGAATTATGAGGGATCAGGAAGAGGTAACATGGATGTGGGCCTTGAAAGACTGGTAAGGTTTAGACAGGCCAAGATGGTGCGAAAGGACATTCTAGGTTTAGATATTGGAAGTTTGTAACTTACTTGGGTTGGTGGGAAGAGTTCAAGTTTTCCTTATTCCCACCTACTCCCCATTTTCATTTGTTTGTCTCCAGAAATTTTTTGATTTCTCCTTTGATTTCTTCATTGACCCAATCATTGTTCAGTAGCATTTTGTTCAATCTCCACATTTTTGTGGCTTTTCTGGTTTTCTTCCTGTAGTCGATTCTGGTTTCATACCTTTGTGGTCAGAAAAGATGCATGGTATTATTATGATCTTCCTAAATTTATTGAGACTTGTTTTGTGGCCTAATCTGTGATCAATCCTGGAGAAGGTTCCATGTGCATTTCAAAAGAATGTGTATTCTGTGGATTTTGGATGGAATGTTCTATGTATATCCACTAAATCCATCTGGTCAAATGTGTCGTTTAAGGCCAGTATTTCCTTATTGATCTTCTGTTTGGATGATCTATCCATTGGCGTAAGTGGAGTGTTAAAGTCCCCTACTATTATTGTGTTACTGTCTATTTCTCTTTTTATGTCTGTTAATAATTGCTTTATATATTTAGGTGCTCCTATGTTGGGTGCATAGATATTTACAAGTGTTATATCTTCTTGTTGGATTGTTTCCTTTATCATTATGTAGTGCCCTTCTTTCTCTCTTGTTACCTTTTTTGTTTTAAAGTCTATTTTGTCTAATATAAGTATTGCTACTTCCGCTTTTTTGCCATGTGCATGGAATATCTTTTTCCATCCTTTCACTTTCAGTTTGTGAGTGTCTTTAAGTCTGAAGTGTGTCTCTTGTATGCAGCATATACATGGGTCTTGTTTTTTTATCCAATTGGCCACCCTATGCCTTTTGATGGGAGCATTTAAAGTAGCTAATGATAAATATGTATTTATTGCCATTTTGTTAGTTTTTTTTCTGGGTGTTGTAGTAGTTTTTCTCTGTTCCTGTCTTTTTCTCTTGCTCTCTTCCCTTGTGGTTTGATGGCTTTCTTTATTAATATGTTTGATTGCTTTTGTCTTACTTATTTGCTTACTTATTATAGGTTTCTGATTTGTGATTACCATGAGGATCCTTTATAACATTCTATGTATATAACAGTCTATATTGAGCTGATAGACTCTTCAGCTTTACCTCTTTCTAAAAGCTCTACTTTTTCACTCCCCTCCTCCCACATTTTATGTTTTTGAAATCATATCTAATCTCTTGTTTTGTGTGTGTCTATCCATTACCCTCTTATCATTGAAATAGGTAATTTTAGTACTTTAGTCTTTTAATCTTCATATTATCTTCACACCACCTACTCTCCAAATGGAGATCTTCTGATAAGGTTCAAGAACACATAATTAAATCACTCTCTTGAGGGGTGGAGCTTTATGAGGTAAGAACTGAGAGATTAAAAACTGTTGCTACGGGATCTCTACTTTGGCATATCTCTATCTTGACCTTCCCCTTGGACATCTTTCTGTAGTTAACTTATTGGATCGTGCCTTTTCTCCTGTGCAGGTGGTATGGTAGGAATGTCCATCCCTAGACCATCGTCCTTTACTGAGCAGTCTACGTGGGAACTCACAGAGTCCAAAAGATTGGAGCCCTGGGATTGGGAGGTGGGAGTGAGGCATGTTCTGCTCTAAACCCTCTTATCTAGGGTTTCTCAATGTCAGTACTATTGACATTCTTTGTTGTAGGGGCTGTTCTGTGCGTTGTAAGATGTTTAGCAGCATCCCTGACCTCTACCAAGTATATGCCAGTAGCACCTCCCATACACACAGTTATGACATCATTTCCAAATGTCCTCTGGGCATGAGGGAGGGAGGGGACAAAATTGCCCCTGGTTGAGAACCATGGCTCTAAGCCTTATGAAAAGGTTTTCTATGCTTCCTGCTGCTCATAGTCTGGGTAGTAAGATTGAGAGGGACAGAACCCAGCGCATGAGAGCCCAGAGGGAAGGGCCAAGGATCTTAATTGGCCAGTCTCTAGTTTAGACCTTAAGCTAGAAAGATTCATCCCTTTTAGACTCCTTATGGCTTATACGTGCTCTAGTTCCTTTTACAGGGGTAAGAACTGGAGCTCTTCCTGATCCTGCATTGCAAAGTTTCTTCTCATAGAGCACAATTAATACCTAATGTGGCTCAGCCACCTGTGGGGAGTATACACACATAATGTGGTAATGCCAATATCTCTGCTTATGTCTGGGGAATGGTAGTGCATGCCCCTCAATGTCTTGCGGAGGTTTGGAGGGTGGGCAGAAATCATGGAAAGGGGACTAATGATCTCTCACTGGCCAGTTTGTGGATCTTGCCCTCTGATACATCTCAGGACAAAACTCAGCTTCATCTCAGCAAGAGTTAGGCCCCTCCTCTTCCTGAGGACTTTTTCCCAAAGCCAAACGACAGCCCAGGCCATAGCAACAGAAGGAATTCAGTCCCCCACCATGCACCTGGGTGAGATTCCTTTGACTGACAAAAATGAAAGAAAGAAGATGCTTTGGATTATTTGGGGGTTTAATTTTTTCTTGGGAAAAAAGGATTCATTTGCTCCTGGAAAGGACTTGATATTATTAAATTTTATTGGGTATTGTATAGATCATTGTAGTTACTTGATACATATTGTGAAATCTAATATGTAGAGCTCAGTTGGATAGCAGGTTCGTTGTTTTCAATTCCTGGTCCCCATACTCACTTCTCACAGAGCCTTCCCACAGCCCCACTGAATGGGCAATGGGCCATTGTCACCTCATTCCCAGGCTGCAGCTGATTGGACCAGGGTAGTCACCTAACCTATGCTGAGCTAATCAGCTTCTCTTCTCTAAGAATTTGGAAGAGGCCTCAAACACTCCACTTAGCTAGCTACAGGTGCTGGACTGGTAAGGATATAAATTTGGAGTTTGGGGGCCATGTTGGCCCACATGAACTGATGAGCTGGCAGAGAAACTGAGTCTTCATCCAGTCTGTTAGTATCTGTCTCCCCTACAAGATTATAACCTCAAAGAGCACAGGAACCATGTTTCTTTTGCACATCACCGTAGTCCTAGAGCTGGTACGGTGCCTGATGTATAATAGACAATAAATATTTATTGAATAAAGTTATTACCAGCTTTCCCATGTAAGAGTATAATTTATGGCTATTTGTCTTCATTCTCCAATTAACTGTTTAAGCACTCATTCTCCTTTATTAATAGGAAGTCACCAGCTCCCTTTTGAGGCCTATTCCCCCCTAACTTCATAAAGAACCTAGGCACCTATTCATTCCAAGGTTATGAGTCCTATTTCTAAACTCTAGGCAGAGGGAGAGAGAACTAAAAAGTCCAGTTAGTCCACCAGCACTATTGCTTCTCTTGCTGTCTCCCCTGGTCCTGCACAGTACAAGAATTTATAGTAACAGTTTTACAGCTCTTTGAGTTAATTCTTCATGTTCATCTGTTGACTCTCAAAACATACCATTGTGCCTGCCAGTTTCAGTCCTGGGGCTTTAAACCTTAGAACCAGTTCAACCCCCAACAACCCTTAGTGTTGAGCCTGGATAAGCAGCCCAGATTCTTGCTGCCTTCAAGATAATTTCTCCTTTGGGACCACTGGCATCCTTTCTTGCCTCTCCAACAGATTTCTAAAACTTTAAATCCAGGAAAGAAGAGATTGGATTCTTGGTGCCTTCCCTTTCAGAAAGCCTCTTGCTTTCTTATGCAAATTAGTCTACTCCCTTCCCAAGACTCTCCAGAACTCTGAATAACACTACTCAAACACAAAAAAAAGATCTTGTTATTCCTTGGCTAAGAGTGCCTTCCTGCCTTCAATTTACATGACTTAGGGAACTAGCCAAGTGATTTTTTTTCTGTTAGAAAAAATCTGCCCAGAGTGAGTCATAGTCTTCATCTCTAAACATCAAAGAGATTGGGATCATTTTTTTAAAATTCTACTTTACTAGATACCTTGTTATAAAAGAACAAACAAAGGTGCAGTTACCTGGAATGTGCTTTCAGCATAACTCTTTCAGGAATCTGCAGAGGCAGTAGGTCAAGGATTTGTGTCATCAGGGTTCGAACTGTACTCTGAAGTGCCTAACAACATGCAAGGGCAAGAGAGAGGAATATCCACTATGACCTCATCTTAACTGCAAAGACCCTATTTCCAAATAAGGTCACATTTCCAGGTAATGGGGGTTAGGACTTAAACATATCTTTTTGGGGCATAGAATTAAACTCGCAACAGAGACTAATACCCACCACCTGTGTTAAGGGTTCTGTCTCTTGCTGCTTCCAATCTTTGAGGTGCTAGAGATATGCTGTGTTCTGCATAGGGGTAGGGATAAGTTCCATCGCCTCCACTCTGTGTCACCTTTTGTCCCCCTGTGTTTCATAGGGTTCCTTGTAAAATCAACTCATATTCTGCCTGAAACCTCTTTCTCTAAAGAGTTCAGACATCAGTCCACAAAGTTAGGAAACAGACAATATATATAGCAGAGTGGTCAAGAATGTGGGCTCTGCAGTTAGACTTTCTGGATCTACTAGTATGTGTGATGTTGGTTAAATTAATTAATCTCCTTAAACCTTAGCCTCCTCATTTGGAAAGTAGGTATGAATGATAACCTACCTCATTTCAGACTTAAATGAGATATAATATGTATAAAAAGTTTAGCAAAGTTCCTGGCACATGGTAGTTGTTTAAATGAGTATGAACCCACCACTAAGATGAAACATATTAATATATTTCCATAATTGCTGCAGCTATTTTTACTTTTGAAAGAAATAAAACATTACAGATACTTCTAGACCCCACTTCACATCATTTTCCCCTCTGTGCCCCCTCAGAGGTAACTGATGTGGGCTCGGCAAGCCAAAGAGTCAAAAGAAAGATTTCTTGGACTCCCAAGGTCTGGCAGTAGTGGTCTTTTATTCAGAGACTAGCATGGAGTAGCATGGGGAAAGGACCCATGGGCAGTGAAGAGCTGCAGTGGGTTGTGGGTAGGGCTAAATTTATAAGGCATAGGTATGTGAGTTATTTCTTTACAAGACAAAGGAAAGATCATGAAAATCGTTAAAATGATATCAGTGCAGGTGGGGCCTGGTTATTGGGTGGTCCTATAACTTTGGATAGGAATCAGGTCAGACCAGGTCAGGATGTCCTATGCTTCCTGGAGGATGATATAGATCGGTATGTAGGGCAGGGCACCTCGGGCTTCTCTCCCTGGGGCAGCCTTGATCCTCATCAGTAACCATCATCCTGAGGTTGGTATATATTATTCCAATGAATGTTTTTATACTTTTGCTTCTTATGTCAGTAGCCGTACACAATATTTACCATTGTTTTTGCATAAATGGTCTCATAGTGTATGTATGATTTTGCAACTTGCTTTTTAAACTCAACATTGCTTTTCAGATTTATCCAACTTAATTGATGTAGACCTAGTTCCATTGCATATTACATTCCATTGTATGAAGAAATCACAATTGATTTATCCATTCCTTTACTGACGGAGAGTTGAGTTAGTTCCACTTTTTTTGTGGTTACATGCAGTGCTGCGGTGAACATCCTTGCACATGTCTACCTATACTCATGTTTGAGATTTTTTTCTAGGGTAAATACCTGGAATTAGATTGCTGGGTAATAGGGGATATGCATCTTTAATTTTTATTCAATGTTTTATTATGAACATTTTCAAACACTCAGAAAAGTTGAAAGAATTGGACAGTGAATTCACATGTACCCACCACCTTGATTCTCCAACTAACATTTTACCATACTTATTTTATCACACATAACTATCCTTCTACCCATCCCTCTATTAATCCATCAATCCATCTTATTTTTTTGATGAATTTCCAAGTTGCAAACATCAGTATACTTCACTCCTAGATACTTTGGCACACACATCATTAAATAGAGTTCAATATTTGTTTATGGTTCTTTTTTCTTTTGAGGTAAAATTTACATTTAATAAAATACACAAATCTTAAGTAGTAATTCAATGAGTTTTGACAAATGCATGTACTTGCATTGTTGAAACTCCTTGCAAGTCACAGAACATTAGCATCAACCCAGGAAGTCTCTTCACACCTCTGGGATCTGGATGTCTGGTTTCTTTCACTTAATGTCATGTTGGTGAGAGTCTTCCAGGTTGTTTCATGTAGAAGTAGTTTATTCATTCTCATTGCTATGTGTTATTCCATCTTATGAATATACTACACTTTATCCATTTTACTGTTGATGAGCATTTGAGTAGTTTCCATTTGGGGCTATTATAAGTAGTGCTGCCACAAACCTTCCTATATATGTCTACTGATGAACATATGTATGTATTTCTCTTGGTTATATATCCAGAAGTGGAATTGCTGGGCCATTGGGTATATGTGTGTTTAGCTTTAGTAGTTATTGCCAGTTTTCCAAAGTAGTTATACCATTGTATTGTTTCCCATCAAGATATTCCACATCTTTGCCAACATCTGGTGTTGTCAGTCTTTTCCAATTTTCATACTGGTAGATGTGTAGGGGTGTTGCATCATGATTTTAATTTGCATTTTTATGATGACTTACAACATTGAGCAATTTTTCATATGATTATTGGCCATTCGGATGTTCTCTTTTGTGAAGTGCGGGTTTTAAGTCATTTTTCAATTGGATTGTCTGCATTTTTTTACTGATTTGTATGACTTCATTATATATTCTTAACATGAATCTTCTATTGGACATATGTATTTCAAATATCTTCTTCCTCTTTTTGTCTTGCCTTTTTACTCTCTTAACAGTGTTTTGATAAGCAATCGTTCTTTATTTTTATTTTAAAGATTGGCACCTGAGTTGGCGCCTGTTGCCAATCTGTTTTTTTCTTTTTCTTCTTCCTCTCTCCAAAGTCCCCCAGTACATAGTTGTATATTCTAGTCGTGAGTGCCTCTGGCTGTGCTACGTGGGATGCCGCCTCAGCATGGCTTGATGAGCACTGCTAGGTCCACACCCAGGATCCGAACCAGCAAAACTCTCTGCTGCCAAAGTGGAGCTTGTGAATTTAACCACTCAGCCATGGGGCCGGTCCCAATAGTTCTTTAAGGAGTCCAATTTTTTCCCTCTATGATTAGCACTTTTTGAGTCCTATTTTAAAAACCTTTGCTTATCTCCAGATAATATTTTGAAATATTTGGGTTTTTTCTCCCTGTATTTCACCCTTTCCTTTTCTCCCTTTCCGGTAGATAGCAGACTCTGTGCTTCATTGTCTTCTGGGAAGTATGTGGCCAAGCTGAAAGCAGATTAGCTTGAAAGATATTTGAACTTCTTTTCCAAAATCCTAAGCACATTAAGGAGAATTGGGTTTGAGGGAGAATGGGACTTCCATCAGATTCAAAAGAGATGTCCCTTGGAGTGGGGGAAGAGAAGGTGGGAGAAGTCAGCTGGGCCTTGGGCCTTGCTTCCTGTGGCCTCCTGATGAGGCCCCAGAGAGGAAAGGCTGCTTTAATGAACTTGAAGGACAGGAATGCAAGGCCTGAGGTCACAAACATTATAAGAGATTTTTGTGTCCTAAGGCTGGCACAGAAGCCACAGAGAGACTGCCAGTCTAAAGATGCCAAGTGAACATTGTCCCTCAGTATTAACCTGTGAGGACAAATGATCCTCCTTAGTACCTACCCAAGGTTTGACATTGCATAAGACCCTAGACCAGTTATGGAGGCCCCAAGAATTATATTGACCCCCTTCTTGCCCCAACAGAAGAAGCTGTATCTACTTCCTTTTGTGGCATTTTCTGAAGTTTGAGATTGATTTGAGAAAGGAGAGCATTAAAAACTATTTAAAGATGTAGACATGGAACATGGATGGAAATTACTTGATGTGAACTGCAGGTGAAAGGATAATCTTCTTAATAAATTCCAGTTTTAGCCAGCATAGCTTCCTGAATGATCTAGGATTAAAATAATAACATAATTTAAAATGGAACATTATTTTTCTTTTTCTCTGAACTGTATTTCTTTTCTTGATCCTCTTACGAGCTCACCAAACTTTTCTTCCTCCTGTATTTTTCCTTTCCATTTAACAAATGAACTTTTTTTGCTTTCTTTAGATGTTAAAAAAGCTCTTAATTTTCCATGATAAAAAATTAAAATGTTCCTAATTTATTTTAAAAAATATTTTAAATGAAGTAATATTTGATGCATACAAAAGAATATTTGTGATTTGTGTTTAAGTTGTAAAGCTTAATAATAAAATAAACACCCGTTAGCCTACCACCCAACTTGAAAACTAGACCATTACCAATAATTTGCATTTAGCTGAATGTTTCTCTATATCCCATCCCCTGACTCTCCACATAACTAACCACTCTTTTGAATTTTATATTTATCGTGTGTTTAAAAAAGTTCTATTGCCTATGTTTATATTCATAAATAATACATTGCTTAATTTTCCCTATTTTTATAAATATAATATCATGCTCTCTGTAGTCTTCTGCATCTTGCTCTTTTATTATGTTTCTAAGATTCATCCATTTTGTTACATGTAGCTGTAGTTAATTCATTTCCAAAGACGTATAACATTCCATTGTGTTCATGTATCACAATTTGTTTTTCTCTCCATGGACATTTGAATTGTTTCCATGTTTTTGCTATTACCAATAGTGTTGCTATGAACATGTCTCATTGTGCATAAGTGAAAGACTTTTTCCAGGGCATATACCTAAGATTAGAATATCTGGGTTGCAGCCTATGAGTATGCTCAACTTTTTTAGTTACATATTACCTAAATGTTTCTGAAGTGGTTGTCCCAGTTTATTCCCACCAGCCAAAATATTAGCATTCCCCTTCCTATCACTTTGCATTGGAAAACTTCTTAACTTTTGGTGATCTAATGAGTAAAAATGGTACCTCATTGAGGTCTTAATTTGCCTTGCTCTGATTACTAATGAGATTGAGCATTCTTTCATATGTTTATTTTACATTCCTGTTTCCTACTCTGTGAAATGCCTGTCCTTTTCTTTTGCCCATTTTTCTATTGAGTCATTTCTTCCCATTTTGATCTGTGGGAGTTCTTGATTTATATTCTGGATACTAGTCTTTTGTTAAGCATGTGTATTGCAAATATTCTCTTTACAATTTATACCTTTGTGATTTCACTTTAATTACATGTCTTTTGATGAACCAAATTTCTTAATTTTAATGTGGTCTATATTAGCTATTTATCAATATGTAATAAATTACCTCAAAACTTAGCAGCTTAAAACAACAAACTTTTTTTTTTTTTTAAAGATTTTATTTTTTTCCTTTTTCTCCCCAAAACCCCCCGGTACATAGTTGTATATTCTTCGCTGTGGGTCCTTCTAGTTGCGGCATGTGGGACGCTGCGTCAGCGTGGTTTGATGAGCAGTGTCATGTCCGCGCCCAGGATTCAAACCAATGAAACACTGGGCCGCCTGCAGTGGAGCGCGCGAACTAACCACTCAGCCACGGGGCCAGCCCCTAAAACAACAAACTTTTATCTCACATTTTCTTTGGGTCAGAAATCCAAACATGGTTTAGCCTTTGGCTCAGTCTATCATGAGGTTGCAGTCAAACTGTCAGTTGGGGTTGTAGTCTCATCTGAAGGCTAGAGACTTATGAGGTGGTTAATGGACCTTGGTGTCTTGTTATGGGTGCCTCTCCATAGAGGTGTCTCATGACATGGCAACTGGCTTCTTTCAGGGAGAGTAAGCTAAGAGAGGGAGAAATTGAGAGACAGAGACTACCCAACACAGAAGCCACAGTGTTTTTATGACCTAATCTCAGAAGTGCCATCCTATCACTTCTGCCCTATTGTATTCATTAGAAGCTAGTCACTACATCCAGCCCAGTCCCAAGCAGGGAGATTATGCAAGAGTGTAAAAACTAGGAGGAAGGGATCATTGGGATCATCTCAGAGGCTGCCTAACACACGCTAAAATTTATCAATTTTATCTTATATTGTTAGTGCTTTTGTGTCTTGTTTATGAAATACTTCCCTACTCTAAAGTACAAATGTATTTTCCAGTATCTTCTTCTAAAGATTTTAAAATTGTCAATGCCTTCCAGCCAAAGACTACCAGTTCTCCTTTCATTGCACCGTGCTGCCTCCTGCTTGATGTAACGTTAAACTCAGCAGCTAATGTGATCTCGTTTCTTGCCCTTCAAATTCCAGTGGTCTCTGTGAATATGAATATGTATGTATAAAATACCATGATTTCACCCCTTCTGTATTTGCTGTAGGTTGCCATTCAGATAGGTTAGGACTTATTACAGGTCCCTGAATTTTTAGGAGTCTTTTGTTTTAGTTAATTAATTAATTAATTAATTTGAGGAAGCTTAGCCCTGAGCTAACTACTGCCAATCCTCCTCTTTTTTTTTGCTGAGGAAGACTGGCCCTGAGCTAACATCCATGCCCATCTTCCTCTACTTTATATGTGGGATGCCTACCACAGCATGGCTTTTGCCAAGCAGTGCCATGTCTGCACCAGGATCTGAACCGGCGAACCCCGGGCCGCCAAGAATCAGAACGTGTGAACCTAACCACTGCACCACGGGGCTGGCCCCTAGTTAGTTTATTTTTTAAATGAATTACCCATGGTCACTTATGGCATCTGTGGCAGAAGTAGGACTGGAAGCCTGACTCCAGTATCCCAAACCAGAGATCTCTGTAAAAGGTAAAAATGAAATACTAATCAGATCTACCATTTCATTAGCACTTATTAGGAGTCAGGCACTGTTCTATGTCACACAGATTAAGTTTTATATATCTCACAACAACCTATCTTCACTTTACAAATGAGAAAACTGAGGCACAGAGAAGGAAAGTTATTTGCCCAAGGTCACACTACTAGCAAGTGGCTAAGTCAGAGCTAGAAGCAGACAGCCTGACTCTAAAGTTTGTCCTCTTAATCTGTGTGGTATTATACACTACCTCCCAAGAAGAAACAAAGATCTTGGTTAATATGCACCAACCTCAACTGGTGCCAGATGGGACTGTAGAACTGATATCACATTCCTTTCACTCCTCATCACATTGTAAGTAGGTGTTGGTCCTCACTCCTCCAGTGAAATTGCCCTTGGCAAGGTTACCAGTGAACTTTAGGTTGCCAACTGTATTCAATACTTCTTTATCCTTATTTTTATTTTTATTGTTTGATGAAGAAGATTGTCCTTGAGCTAATGTCTGTGCCAATCTTCCCCTACTTTGTACATGGGACACTGCCACAGCACAGCTCGATGAGCAGTATATAGGTCCATGCCCAGGATCTGAACCTGTGAACTCTGGGCCACTGGAGCATGCAAACTTAACCACTATGCAACCAGGCCAGCCCTATCCTTGTTTTAATCAACAGCTTACCAACCATTATGTACTGAATGTTTCTGTTTCCCAAAAATTCATATGTTGAAATCCTAACCCGCAATGTGATGATATTAGGAGGTGGGATCTTTGGGAGGTGATTAGGTCATGATGGTGGAGGCCTCATGAATGAGATTGGTGCCGTAATGAAAGAGAACCCAGAAAACTCTCTTGCCCTCTCTGTCATGTAAGGATATAAGGAGAAAATGGCTGTCTGAAACCCAGAAGAGGATTCTCACCAGAACTCAACCATGCTGGCACCCTGATCTTGGACTCCTGCCTCCATAACTGTGAGAGACAAATTTCCATTGTTTATAAGCCACCTAGTCTATGATATTCTCTTATAGCAGCCTGAACTGACTAAGACACCAACATTCCACATAGTTAATCATTCCATTCTTACAATATTTTCTTCTCTTGGTCATCACAACACTGAAAGCTTGTAGTGTTCCTCTTGTCTCACTGGCTGCTCCTTCACACTGTCTTATGCTGTCTCCAGTTTTTTTCCTCAGCCTCCAAACCTTGGAGTGTTTAAGGTTCAGTCCTCAGATATTTTGCCAGATAATCTCATCTAGTCCTCACACTTTAACTATCATCTATGTACTAATCACTCCCAAATAGACATCCTAGCCTTGACTTATATCCTGAACTCCACACTTGTATATTCGACTGCCTGCTTGAACTTTCCAGTTGGATGTCTCATAGGCTTCTCTAATTTAGTATGTCCAAAAGAGAATCTTGATCTTCCCATCACCACAAACCTGCTCCTCTTGCAGTTTTCCCCATCTTGGTAATGACAACCCCATCTTTCCAGTTGCTTAGATTAAGAACCTAAGAGTCATCCTTGATACCTTCCTTTCCTTCACACTCTATGTCAAATCCATCATCAAGTCCTCTCAGCCTGATCTCCAAAATGTATCCTAAATCTGTCCACTTCTCACCATATACACTGAGAAATCTTGAGAATCATTGATAAGAAAAGTAAGAAGAAGGAGCGCTTGTATTTTCCCTAATCAGGAAATAGCACATTTCCTGTACCCACCCATGGCAAATGAGCCAGAAGTGGGGAGTGAAAAGCATCATAGTGCCTGCTGGCATTAATTATAACTGAAGTCCACAGTGTGATAGTCTCAGTATTAGCCTCTTTATCCACTTATTCAAAGGAAAATTTTTTAAAAATTCCTCAGGAGCATTACACACCTTGCCCTTTAAGGAGGTAGAGAGTGTTGTTACACCTTTGCATATTTGCATGCATTCTCTCACCTGCAGTTCCCTCTTTATACTTGTCTGCCTAGCCAACTCTTAACTCCTCCTTCAAGTCTTAGTCCCAAATCTACTTTTCCCCTAATTTATTAAATGGTATCTATAGACTCAGCTATGGCTCTAGGTGTTAGAGAGATAAAGATGAATGAGACTCTGTCAGTTTTCAAGTAGTTTCACAGCTTTTTATCAGAAAAAGAAACATAAAGGAACAGATGCAACAAGGAGATACAGGTGCTATGACAGAAGTCTAAGTGGGTTTCACTATGGGCATGTCCAGTTCTACCTGAAGGCATCAGCTGAGTCTAGAAAAATAAATAGGTGTTCACCAGGTGCAGTGAGAAGCAAGAGCAAAGACACAAGAGTGCGAAACGGCCTGTGAATCCAAGAATGTTGAGCCATTCAAAGCAGATGGGACATTAGAGTGGTAGTTTGGGTGGCTTGAGAAATGAAGGTGTTGAAGTCTATAGTGGCTAAATCCTGAAGAAATGTAAATGCTTTGCTGAAGAATGTGGGTTTTATCCTGTGAATAAGGAAGAGTCATTGAAATTTTAATCAATGGAGTGACTTTGTCAAATTTGCATGTTACAAAGATTCAGTTGTGCCAGTGGTTTTCTGGAGCTGGCTCCTACCAGCTCCCAAGAGAGACAATTCTTAAAATTCCAGGAACTTTGCAAGCGAATCAATATGTTAGTAGCTTAAATTCAGTCATGATGAGAATAATTACATCATTGAAATCAGCAAATGCTACAAATCAGAGCTTTTTCCCTAGAGAGCCTGTTCTTGAACCTTTAGTAGGACACAACTGGCAGCGGCCATTGTGGCAAGTGGACTAGAAGAGGAAAATTGAAGTGAGAGAGGCAAATGCAATAATCGAGAAAAGAGATATTGAGACAGAGTTAGGGAGGTGTCTTCGGGGATGAGAAGAGGAGACTGATTTAATAGACCTTTAGTTGTACAGGCATCAGTCCTTAATTGGAGGAATTGGGCAGGGAGCAGGAGAGACAACTGCAAAGTTCCTGGCTTAGGTCATTGTGTGGATGGAGTTGTCACCAGTTAGGGTAGGAAACATAGGAGAAGAAACAAGTTTAGAAAAGAAGACAGTGAGTTTGGTGAGACTTTGAATTTGAAGTGTTTACAGGATGTTCACAGAAAGATGTCCTGTAGGCAATTGGAGATCTGGGTCTGGAGCTCAGGGAAGAAACCTGGGCTGGTAATAAAGATTGGGCATCATCTGCATGAGCAGCCATGACCCATGGCCTTTGTTTAGTTCACTGACTTCTTTAAGAATATCATGCCAGCTCTGGACCTTAGGAAAATGCACATTAACCCTATTTTGTACATATTTAATTGCAGTGAGAATAGCAAATAAAATAAATATTTTCAGATAACTGTCTCTCCCACTGTCATTTGTTATGCAAAAAATAAGGGCCAGTTCCCTGGGTGGGGGGAACAAAATAAAAAGGAAACAAATAAAAATTATGAAATTTAGACAAATACAAAGAATCCCCTAATTCTGCTCAAAAGTAAGTTTAAACCAATGATGTATAAAAAGAATTATAACCAAAATCCAGTGGAATTTATTCCAGGTATGCAAGGCTGGTTCAACATAAGAAAATCAATCAATATAATCCATAATATCAATAACAAGAAGAAAACTCATATGATCATATCAGTTGGCTCAGAAAAAGTGTTTGACAAAATCCACTACCCATTCATGAAAAAAACCCTCAGTAAGTTAGGAATAGAGGGGAAGTATCTCAACTTGATAAGGAGCACCTACCAAAAAAACCCCTTTATCTTATAGATGACATAATTGCCTTAGTAGAAAACCACAAGAAATCTCCAAAAGCCCTACCTAGAATTAATAGGTGAGTTCAGCAAGGTTGCAAGACACAAGATAAACATACAAAAATCAACCACATTTCTATATACTAAAATGATCATGCAGAAACCAATATTAAAAACACAGTACCGCTTACAGTTATTCCAAAGAAAATGAAATATTTATGGATACACTTAAAACATGTACAAGATTTTTATGCTGAAAATTATAAAATGCAGATGAAAGAAATCAAAGAAGACTCAAATAAAAGGGGAGACATACCATGTCCATGGATTGGAAGACAACATAGACTCAAAGAGGTCAATTCTTCCTAAATTAATCTATAGGATTAATGCAATTCCTATAAAACTCTCAGCAACATTTTTCTAGAGATAGGCAAACTTATTTTATGTATTTAATGTATGTGAAAAGGCACAAACCCTGGAATAGCAAGGCAATCTGGAAAAAGAATAAAGTGGGAGGAATTAATCTACTCAATTTCAAGACTGATTATATAGCTACAGTAATCAAGACTCTGTGGTATTGGCAGGGGGGCACATATATTAATGGAAAAAAATAGAGAACCAAGAAATAGACCCACATAAATATGCCCAACTGATTTTTGACAAAGGAGCGAAAGCAATTCAATAGAAGGATAGTCTTTCAACAAATGTTTCTGGAGCAATTAGACATCCATAGATAAAAATATGAACCTTGACTTAAATGTCACATCTTATCTGAAAATTAAGTCAAATGGGTCATATGTTTAAATGTAAAACATAAAACTATAACACTTATAGGAAAAAGCAAGAGAGAGAGAGAGTGACGTCAGCCTCATGGTAAAGAGAGCTCTACCCTTAGACACTCCTCGCTAAGATACAACAAAAAGGACATTCATATACCAACAGAGGACATCCACACAACACAACAGATGTCTGGGAGACCCATGCAGTCATATTTCTGAAGGTGGAGGTACTGGACTCACCAAAGGAAGTGGAAGGAGGTAAGAGAATCTCCTCTTCCTCCCCCAATGGCAGTGACCCTGGGCTCTGGACCACTGAGAGGAGAGGGGTTAGAGGCGGCCCTCCACAGGAACATCTTTGCTCTCCAAGTTTTCTCGCAGCCCATGGGAAAGCCCCACACAGAGGTGACTAAGCTATTGTGGGGGTGTATTCATTAAGCTAGCACTCCAGGAGAGCAGATAGTGAAGGCAGAGTCAGAATGCCCCCAGGATTGCTCAGGTGAAAGAAAGCGCCCCTCCCCCCACCCAGTGCTGCAGCTCAGCTGGTTGGGAAAAGCACCTGCACTGATAGAAAAGCAGCAGCTGTGAGTGAGCAAGCCACGGATTGTGGCAGGGTCAGACTAGACAGCTCTTGACCTCCACCCAGTGGTGGCAGGTGGAAGCTGTGACCAGATAATATCACTATGCAAAGGCACAAATCCATGCAATCAAACAGTATGAAAAAATATATTAAATCTCCAGACCAGAAGGAAAATCACAAGCACTCAGAAATCAATCCTAAAGGCGCAGAAATTTATTATCTAAATGACAGAGAATTTGAAATAGCTATCATAAAAAAACTCAGCGAGTTACAGGAAAATACAGATAGATAGTTCAATGAAATTGGGAACTTCTTCAGAAAAGAGATGGAAACTATAAAGAAAAACCAATCAGAAATGTTTGAGATGAAAAACACGATAGATGAGATACAGAAAAATCTGGACTCCCTAAATCACAGAGCTGATATTATGGAGGAGCAAATCAGTAGTCTGGAGGACGGAAATGTAGAAATACTTCAGATGGAGGAGGAGAGAGAGCTGAGACTCTAAAGAAATGAAGAAATTCTCTGAGAAATATCCAACTCATTTAGGAAATACAACTTAAGGATTATAGGTATTCAAGAGGGAGAAGAGAAGGATAAAGGAGCAGGAAGTTTGTTCAAAGAAATAATAGCTGAGAACTTCCCAAACCTGGGGAAGAAGCTGGAAATACAAATGAAAGAAGCCAATAGATCTCCTAACTGTATCAATGTAAAAATACCTTCTCCAAGGCATATAGTAGTAAAGCTGGAAAAGTCAGTGAAAAAGAAAAAATATTAAGGGCAGTAAGGAGGAAGAAAATAATCTGTAAAGGAATCCCTATCAGGCTTTCAGTGGATTTCTCAGCAGAAACCTTACAGGCTAGGAGAGAGTGGAATGAAATATTCAAAATTCTGAGAGACAAAAACTTTCAACCAAGAATACTCTATCCAGAAAAATATCTTTCAGTTATGATGGAAAAGTAAAAACTTTCCCAGATAAACAAAAGCTAAGGGAGTTCATTGCCACAAGACCCACCCACCCCCCCAACCCCGCCAAGAAATGCTTAAAAAGGCCCTCATACCTGAAAAAAAAATGAGAAAGGGTTTACAGAGCCTTGAGCAAGGAGTTAAGCAGGTAGACAAAATCAGAAAATTGCAGCTCTCTATCAGAGCAAGTTAGCGAACGTTTAATTATAACATTAAAGATAAGGTGAAGGAAAACACAAAAAATAAATATAATCTCGTTATTTTAACCACAAACTCACAACACAAAATGGAATAAGATGTGACAATAATAACTTAGAAGGGGAAGAGGAAAAGGATCGAATCAGCTTAGTCTAAGGAAATAAAAAGCTATTCGAAAATGGACTGTTGCTTCTATGAGATTTTTTACACAAACCTCATGGTAACCACTAAACAAATAATCACAACAGAGACACAAGTGATAAATAAAGAGAAAACTATGAAAACCATCATAGAAAACTACCTAACTGAATTGGTAGTCCACAATACATGGGACAAGAAACAAACAAAAAAAATGCAGAAGAATTGGAAAACAAGCAATAAAATGGGAATATTAAGTC
The DNA here is from genome assembly GCF_041296235.1 of Equus asinus. Classification (NCBI taxonomy): domain Eukaryota; kingdom Metazoa; phylum Chordata; class Mammalia; order Perissodactyla; family Equidae; genus Equus; species Equus asinus. Next base: position 35,557,607 of record NC_091820.1, read on the forward strand.
CACATACATCAATAATCACTCTAAATGTAAATGGATTGAATTGTCCAATGAAAAGACACAGAGTGATGGGATGGATAAAAAAATAAGACCCAGCAATATGCTGCCTCCAGGAAACACATCTCAGCTCCAAAGACAAGCACAGGCTCAGAGTGAAGGGATGGAAGATGATACTCCAAACTAATGGCAAACAAAAGAAAGCAGTTGTTGCCATACTTATATCAGAAAAAGTAGACTTCAAGATAAAACAGCTAATGAGAGACAAAGAGGGGCAGTATATAATGATGAAAGGGATAGTCTACCAAGAAGACATAACATTTATAAATATATATGCACCCAACAGAGGAGCTCCAAAGTACATAAGGCAACTATTAGCAAAACTAAAAGGAGATATTAACAACACAAGAATAGTAGGGGATCTTAACACCCCACTTACATCAGATCATCTAGACAGAAAGTCAACAAGGAAATAGTGGATTTAAACGAAAAACTAGACCAGATGGACTTAACAGCTATATATAGAACACTATCCAAAAACAGCAGAATACACATTCTTCTCAAGTGCACATGGAACATTCTCAAGGATAGATCCTTGTTTGGAAACAAGGCAAGCCTCAATAAAATTAAGAAGATTGAAATCATATCAAGCGTCTTTTCTGACCATAATGCTATCAACCTGGAAATCAAGTACAAGAAAATAGCTCGGAATGGGACAAAGATGTGGAGACTAAACAACATGCTACTGAACAAGCAATGGACCATTGAAGAAACTAAAGGATAAATCAAAAAAATCTGGAGACAAGTGAAAGTGGAAACATACCCTACCAACTCATATGGGATACAGCAAAAGCGGTCCTAAGAGGGAAATTCATAGCAATACAGGCCCACCTTAACAAACAAGAAAAATCTCAAATAAGCAATCTTAAATCATACCTAAAAGAACTAGCAAAAGAAGAACAAACAAAGCCCAAAGCCAGCAGAAGGAGGAAAATAATAAAAATTAGAGCAGAGATAAGTGAAATTGAAACCAAAAAAACGGTAGAAAGGATCAATGAAACAAAGAGCTGGTTCTTTGAGAACGTAAACAAAATTGACAAACCCTTAGCTGGACTCACTAAGAAAAGAAAGAGAGAAGGCTCAAATAAATAAAATTAGAAATGAAATAGGAGAAATTACAATGGATACCACAGAAATACACAGGATTATAAGAGAATGCTATGAAAAACTATATGCCAAAAAATTGGACAATCTAGAAGAATTGGATAAAGTCTTAAACTCATACCACCTCTGAAAACTGAATAAGGAAGAAATAGAGAATCTGAATAGATCAATCACAAGTAAAGAGATGAAACAGTAATCAAAAACATCCTCCCAAATAGAAGTGCAGGGCCAGATGGCTTCTATGGAGAATTCTACCAAACATTCAAAGAAAATTCAATACCTATCCTTCTCAAACTATTCAAAACACTGAATGATAAGACAGAACACTTCCTAACAGATTCTAGGAGGCCAGCATCACCCTGATACCAAAACCAGACAAGGACAACACAAAGAAGGAAAATTATAGGCCAATATTGCTGATGAACATAGATGCAAAAATCCTCAACAAAATATTGGCAAACTGAATACAGCAATATGTTAAAAAGATTATACACTGTGATCAAGTAGGATTTATACCAGGGACACAGGGATGGTTCAACAACTGCAAGTCAATCAATGTGGTACACATTAACAAAATGAGGAATAAAAGTCACATGATCATCTCAATAGATGCAGAGAAAGCATTTGACAAGGTCCATCAGTCATTTATGATAAAAGAAAATCTCAATAAAATGGGTATAGACGAAAAGTACCTCAACATAATAAAGGTCATATATGACAAACCCACAGTCAACATCATACTGAATAGGGAAAACCTGAAAGTCATCCCTCTGAGAAAAGGAACAAGACAACTCTCACCACCCTATTTCAACATAGTACTGGAGGTTTTGGCCAGAGCAATTAGACAAGTAAAAGCAATAAAAGGAATCCAAATAGGCAATGAAACTCCCACTGTTTGCAGGTGACGTAATTTTATATATAGAAAACCCTAAAGAATCCATCATAAAACTATTAGAAAAAATGGACAACTACAGTAAAGTTGCAGGATACAAAATCAACTTATAAAAATCACTTACATTTCTATACTCTAATAACGAACTAACAGAGAACTCAAGAATACAATCCCATTTACAATTGCAACAAAAAGAATAAAATATCTAGGAATAAATTTAACCAAGGAGGTGAAAGACCTATACAATGAAAAATATAAGACATTACTGAAAGAAATCGATGATGACTTAAAGAAATGGAAAGACATTCCATGCACGTGGATTGGAAGAATAAACATAGTTAAAATGTCCATACTACCTAAAGCAATCTACAGATTCAATGCAATTGCAATCAGAATCTCAATGACATTCTTCATGGAAATAGAGCAAAGAATCCTGAAATTCATGTGGGCAACAAAAGACCCAGAATAGCTAAAGCAATCCTGAGAAAAAAGAACAAAGCTGGAGGCATCACAATCCCTGACTTCAAAGTATACTACAAAGCTATAGTAATCAAAACAGCATGGTACTGGTACAAAAACAGGCACACAGATCAATGGAACAAAATTGAAAGCCCAGAAATTAAACCACACATCTACAGACAGCTAATCTTTGACAAAGGAGCTAAGCACATAAAATGGACAAAGGAAAGTCTCTTCAATAAATGGTCTTGGGAAAACTGTACAGCCACATGCAAAGGAATGAAAGTAGACCATAATCTTTTGCCATTCACGAAAATAAACTCAAAATGGATCAAAGACTTGGCTGGACCTGAAACCGTAAAACTTCTAGAAGAAAATATATGGTCTTTGACATCAGTCTTAAAAGGATCTTTTTGTACTTCTTCTTGGTCCAGTTTTGGAAGGTCGTATGTTTTTAAGAATTTATCCATTTCTTCTAGATTATCCAATTTGTTGGCGTATAGCTTTTCATAATATTCTCTTATTATCTTTTGTATTTCTGAGGTGTCCGTTGTAATCTCTCCTCTTTCATTTCTGGTTTTATTTATTTGAGCCTTCGCTCTTTTTTTCTTGGTGAGTCTAGCTAAGGGTTTGTCAATTTTGTTTATCTTTTCAAAGAACCATGGTTTCATTTATACTCAATGGACTACTACTCAGCCATAAGAAATGATGAAATCTGGCCATTTGTGACAACATGGATGGACCTTGATGGTATTATGCTGAGTGAAATAAGTCAGAGGGAGAAAGTCAAATACCATATGATCTCATTCATAAGTAGAAGATAAAAACAATGACAAAAAAACACATAGCATTGGAGATTGGATTGGTGGTTACCATAGGGCAAGGGAGGAGGGGGGAGGGCAAAAGGGGTGATTAGGCTCACATGTGAGGGGATGGACTATAATTAGTTTTTGGGTGGTGAACATGATGTAATCTACACAGAATTTGAAATATATTATGTACATCCGAAAATAAGTAAATAAATAAATAAATTTTCTTAAAAAAGGATCTTTTCGAATACCATGTCTTCTGGGACAAGGGAAACAAAAGAAAAAATAAACAAATGGGACTTCATCATCCTTCTGCAAGGCAAAGGAAACACAGATCAAAACAAAAAGACAACCCACCAATTGGGAGAAAATATCTCTAAATCATATATGTGACAAGGGGTTAATGTCCAAAATACATAAAGAACTCACACAACTGAACAACAAAAAAACAAACAACCTGATCGAAAAATGGGCAGCGGATATGAACAGACATTTCTTCAAAGAAGATATACAGATGGCCCATAGGCACATGGAAAGATGTGCCACATCACTGATCATCAGGGAAATGCAAATCAAAACTAAACTAAGATATCACCTTACACCCATTAAAATGGCTCTAATCACCAAGACAAAACTTAGCAAATGTTGGAGAGGATATGGAGAAAAGGGAACCCTCATACACTGCTGGTGGAAATGCAAACTAGTGTGGCCACTGTGGAAAACAGTTTGGAAATTTCTCAAAAAATTAAAAGTAGATATACCATGTGACCCAGCTAGCCCACTACTGGGTATTTATCCAAATAACTTGAAATCAACAATTTAAGGAGAATTATGCACCCCTATCTTCATTGCTGCATTATTCACAATAGCCAAGATGAGGAAGCAACCCAAGTGCCCATCAACTGATGAGTGGATAAAGAAGATGTGGTGTATATATACAATGGAATACTACTCAGCCATAAGAAAAAACAAAATCATCCCATTCACAACAACATGGAGTATGATGTTAAGCAAAATAAGCCAGACAAAGACAAACACCGTATGATTTCATTCATATGTGGAAGATAAACAAACACACAGACAAAGAGAACAGTTTAGTGGTTACCAGGGGGAAGGGGGTTGGGGGATGGACACAAGGGTGAAGGGGCACATTTACATGGTGACTGACAAATAATAATGTACAACTGAAATTTCACAATGTTATAAACTATTATGACCTCAGTAAAAAGAAAGGCAAAAAGAAAAAACAAAGTCAAATCACCAGTAATGAGACAAATCAACATTGTGTACCTAAAAGCAACATGGGATTGTTTTTGTGATATTCCTATGAAAAATGTACAACCTGAGTCTGTCTCTTCATGAGGAAACACCTGACAAATGTAATGGAGGGGCATCCTGTTAGCCTGTCCTTTCCAACTGTATCAATGTCATGAAAGACAAAGTCAGATTGAGGAACTGTCCAGAGAAAAGGAGACTAAGGGGACTGGACAACAAAATGCAATGCATGATCTGAGAATTTTGTGGGTTACAAAAGATGTTATTGGGACAATTAGCACAATCTGAATAAGATATGTTGATTAGATAAAAGTAATGTAACAATGTTAAAAAAAGGAAAAAGCGGGAGAAAATCTTTGTGATCTAGGGCTAGGCAGAGTTCTTAGACTTGACACCAAAAGCACAATGTGTAAGAGTAAATTTGATAAATCGGAATTATCAAAATCAGAATTTTTTACTCTATGAAAGTCCTTGTTAAGAGTATGAAAAGACAAACTAGAGACTGGAAGAAAATATTTTACATCCACATATACAACAAAGGACTAGTATGTAGAATGTAATAAAGAGTTTCTAAAACTTAATAGAAAACAAAAACCAATTCAACTAAAAGATGGACAAAAGATGTGAGGAGACGTTTCACTTAAGAGGATATGGAGGGGCTGGCCCCGTGGCCGAGTGGTTAAATTCACGCGCTCCGCTGCAGGCGGCCCAGTGTTTCATTGGTTCCATCCTGGGCACGGACACAGCACTGCTCATCAAACCATGCTGAGGCAGCGTCCCACATGCCACAACTAGAAGGACCCACAACTAAGAATATACAACTATGTACCGGGGGGCTTTGGGGAGAAAAAGGAAAAAAATAAAAATCTTTAAAAAAAAAAAAAGAGGATATGGAGTTGGCAAAGAGGCACATGAAAAGATGCTCAACATCATTATCCATTAGGGAAATGAGCATTAAAACCACAATGAGATTTCACTGCATATCTATCAGAATGTCTAAAATAAAAACTGACAACACCAAATGCTGGTGAGGATGCAGAGAAGCTAGATCACTCATACATTGCTGGTGGGAATGTGAAATGGTATAGCCACCCTGGAAAAGAGTTCAGCAGTTTCTTAAAAAAACTAAATGTGCAATTGCTATATGATGCAACAATTGTACTTCTGGGCGTTTATCATAAAGAAATGAAAACGTATGTTCACACAAAAACCTGTATGTGAATATTCATAGTAGCTTTATTTTAATAGCCAAAAATCTTTCAACAGGTGAATGGTTACACTAACTGCAGGACATCCATATCATTGAATACTATTCAGCGATAAAAAGGAATGATACGTGCAACACATTGGATGAATCTCCAGGGAATTATGGTAAGTGAAAAAAGCCGATTCCAAACGGTTACATATTGTATGATTTGATCAATATAACATTTTTTAAATGACAACATTTTATAATTAGAGGACAGATTAGTGGTTGCCAGTGTGGGGATGGCAAAGGAACCCAGTAGGGAGGTGTGGGTAGTTATAAAAGAGCAACATGAGGGATCCTATGGTGATGGAACAATTCTGTATCTTGACTGTGGTGATGGACACAACACAGATAATAAAACTGTACAGAATTTAATACACACACAAATGAGTATTAGCAAAACTGAGAAAATCTGAATAAAATCAGTGGGTTGTATCAATCTCAATATCCTAGATGTGATATTATACTATAGTTTTTGCAAAATGTTACCACTGAGGGAAACTAAGCAAAGTGTACAAGGGATCCCTGTATTATTTCTTACAACTGCATGTGGATCTACAATTATATAAAAACATCTTTTTGATTTAAAATGTTTAACATCAATTTAATAAGAATCCTGCTATTTGTCATGAATTATGGAGCGACGTTCGACATGGCAATCGATTCTTTTTTTTTCATGAAAATAAGAAGAAAAATATGAGCCTAGCTTTACATGTCACAAACAGATTAGAGCTCCCACACCTCACTTTCCTAGATGATAATGCTACGTCAAGAGAAAGCAGCTTCAGGGCCGGCCCAAGTGGTTAAGTTGGTGCACTCCGCTTTGGGGGCCCAGGGTCTCGCTGGTTCGGATCCTGGGCGCGGACATGGCACCACTCAACAAGCCATGCTGGGACAGCATCCCACATGCCACAACTAGAAGGACCCACAACTAAAAATATACAACTATGTACCGGGGGGCTTTGGGGAGAAAAAGGAAAAATGCAATCTTAAAAAAAAAGATTTGTTTTATAAAAAACAAAAAGAGAGAGAGAGAGAGCAGCTTCCCCGAGCCCTTTGGGTTGAATTCAGGTTGCATCATCTCCTGTGTTGTTCAAGTAAATGAAGTCTGAACCAATGCTCCCGTTAACATCAGTGATAAAATGACTGCAACTCCATGTTTCAATTTTTAAGGCTATCTGAAAGAAGTAACCTTTAAAAACACTTATGTAACATTTCCAGTTAACTGTAGGCTTTTGTACTCAGAGAAATCAACAGGACATTGTCACTCTCAACTCCAGCCTATAAATACTCATCAGCACTAGAAACTTAGTGGAGTTACATATCTCAGTCTGCTCTAAGACTAAGGGAGCAATATGGTTCTTCTTGAAAGCCCAAATTAACTGTAGGCTACAGAAAGTGATGTAGGTAGTGAATATTAAAAATTAAAAGGGTCTTCTAAATAGTACAAAAAAATCTTGAAAGAACAAAGTCAGAGAACTAACACTTCCCACTTTTAAAACTTACTACAAAGCTACAGTAATAGAAACAGTGTGGTAACGGTATAAGGACAGATATCCAGATTAATAGAATAGAATTGAGAGTCCAGAAATAAACCCTTACATGTATGGTCAATTGATTTTCAAGAAGGTTTCTAAGACCATTTAATGGGGAACAAACAGTTTTTTCAACAAATGGTGCTGGGAGAACTAGATATTCACATGCAAAAGAATGAAGTTGCACCATTACCTCACACCATATACAAAAATGAACGCAAAAATGGATCAAAGACCTATATAAGAACCAATATAAGAATTAAAACTATGAAACTCTTTAAAGAAAACATAGGAGTAAGTTTTATAACCTCAGATATGGCAATCGTTTCTTAGATATGACACCAAAAGCACAAACAACTAAAAGAAATTGATAAATTAGACTTCATCAAAATTTTTTTTTAAAGATTTTATTTTTTTCCTTTTTCTCCCCAAAGCCCCCCAGTACATAGCTGTATATTCTTCGTTGTGGGTCCTTCTAGTTGTGGCATGTGGGACGCTGCCTCAGCGTGGTTTGATGAGCAGTGCTGTGTCCGTGCCCAGGATGGAACCAATGAAACACTGGGCTGCCTGCAGCGGAGCGCGCAAACTTAACCACTCGGCCACGGGGCCAGCCCCTAGACTTCATCAAAATTTTAAATTTTTGTGCATCAAATGACACTATCAAGAGAGTGAAAAGACAACTCACAGAATGGGAGAATATATTTGCAAATCATAACGTCTAATAAGGGACTAGTATGCAGAATATATAACAAACTCCTGTAGCTCAACAACAAAAAGACAAACAACCCAATTAAAAATGGGCAAAGGACTTTAATAGACATTTATCCAAATAAGATATACAAATGCAAATCAAGACCACAATGAGATAACACTTTACACCTACTTGAATGGCCTTAATTAAAAAAAAAAACCCAGAAATTAACAAGTGTTGATGAGGATATGGAGAAATTGGAACCCTTCATACATTTCTGATGGCAATATAAGATGGTGCAACCACTGTGGAAAATAGTTTGGTGCTTCTCCAACAAGTTAAACAAAGAGTTACCACATGATCTAGAAATTCCACTCCCAGGCATATAACCAAAAGAATTAAAAAGAGGTTTTTAAATAAAACCTTGTACACGAGTATTCATATCAACGCTATTCACAAAAGCAAAAGGTATGAAAACATCCCAAATGTCCACAAACTGATGAGTGGACAAATGCAGTATATATCCATACAATGGAATATTATACATCCATTAAAAAGGAATGAAGTAATTGTACGTGCCACAACATGGATGAACCTTAAAAACATTGCACTAAGTGAAAGAAGCCAGACACAAAAAGCCACATATTGTATAATTCCATTTATATGAAATAGCCAGAATAGGCAAATTCACAGAGACAGCAAGCATGTTTGTGGTTTCAGAAGCTAGAGGGAGGGAGGAATGAGGAGTGACTGATTAACGAGCATGGGGTTTCCGTTTGGGGTAATGAAAATGTTCTGGAAATAGATAGTAGTGATAGTTGTACTTAATGCCACTGAATTATACACTTTAAAATGGTTAAAATGAAAAATGTTATGTTATGTGTATTTTACCACAATAAAAAATAGAAAGAAAAAGTAGAGAGATGTTGCTGAAACAGCTAAATTAAATATCGTTGTCCTCCAAGCCACTATACAAGATGTTATGTGACATACCAAATAGGGTAAGGAATTGTCCAGAAACCTGTGAAATCTATGGAGATGTTAAAATTGGCAGCATAAGCAAGTCTCAGAAGTGTAAATGTGGATGAAGATGGGACCACTACCCCCTTTAAAAAAAACAACCTAAAAATACTCATATGTATGCCAGGAACTATTCTCAGCCCTTACAAAATTAGACTCTTGGTATCCTTACAACAACCTTATAAGGAAGGTGCTGTTATTATCTCCATGTGCTACCATGTCTGGATTAATGATGAGGCCACTAACTAAGGAGTATGATTGCATTAGTTTTCTATTGCTGTGTAATAAATTACTGTAAGTTTAGTGGCTAAAAACAACATACACATTTATTATCTCCTAGTTTCTGTGGGTCAAGAGTCTCAGCACAGCTTAGCTTGGTTCTCTGCTTGAGAGTCTCACCAGACTGCACTACAGGTGCTGGCTTCTTCAGAAGCAGCAAGTGAGAGTCTCTCTGACTCCACATCTTCTAAGGCAGATTCATGTAAAACATAATGTTATCACAGGAGTGACACCTGATCCCCTTGGCCATGTTCTATTGATTAGAAGCAAGTTACAAGTTCTGAATGCACAAATGAATGGACATCAGGATGTGGGAATCTTTGGAGGTCATCCTAAGGTCTATCTGTCACAATGATTGAGCAAGTCAATCCAATTCTGGACCCCAGAGAGTCAGGATTTAAAAGATTTTTAAAGGATTTTAAAAATTAAAAATTTAAAAATAAAAGAAAAATTCCCCCAAAGAGATCCATCTTCAATTTGGTGGCAGGAGGACCCTGTAAGCCTCTTGCTTCCTTTACCAGTTTTGAAACTTGCTCTGGCTTTGGCTTACATTTCCTGCCAAGATGACCATACCAACCAGTACCTTTAAGGACCTCACCACCTCCCTTCTACTTCCTCATGGCAAGCAACCATTGTCAAGTGGTTGCTTCAGACTGAGGCTCCCAATTCATTGCCTAAAAACATGACAGTTGTTGTTTTTTGGGCTATCCAGTTTCATACTTTCCACTGTGTGTAGTCTTGGCAGGAGGGGAATTCCCAACACCTGCTTCCCACTGCTGGCTCCCATTACAAAAGCTTATGGGGCCAGATTCTTTTTTTACCTCCCCTCGGTATAGACATGGTGTGAGCACTTGACCCAAATTTGGCTTACTTTTAGGACTTTGAATCCTGAGTGAGTGATGCAATAATGGGGGAAACTTTGGAAGTGAGTGTTCGCTGCAATTCCAATAATGTCACAAATCTTTTCTTCCCACTCTTCAGGATCAATAATCAAAGAAACTTGTGCTCTGGGTACTAATGTGGGACTTGTGGAACAAAGGGTATCCTAAGTCTATTACCTAAATATCAGCTTTGTTCCCCTCTGGGGGTGACTATATTATGTGACACCCTCTAGCTAGGGCTGCACTTTTGGTTACCAGAGAAAAGTCATAGATTGATTCATTCAACAAAAATTTATTCAGCATCTGCTTTGGGCCAGGCACTGTTCTAGATGCTGGTGATACAATGAAGTACAAGGCAGACATGGGGCTTGGCCCTCATTAGGTTGCTTCCCAGTGGGGCAAGACAGATAATAAATAAATAAGTAATAAGTTATATGAAGAAAATAAAATAGAAAATAAAACAGGAAAATGTAATCAAGTGGGATTTAGGGTTGAAGTGAGGAGGACCACATTTGATAAGGTAGTCAGGGAAGGCCTCTTTGAGGAGATGACGTATGAACTGAGACCTGAAGGATGAGGAGTCAGTGATGTGGATATCTGGTGGAAAAGAATTCCAGGCAGACGGAAAAGCAAGTACAAAGACCCTAAGACGAGATGGGCTTAGGGTGTTTAAGAAACAGAACGAAGTTCAGTGTGGCTGAGATAGAGTGATTGAGGGGGAGAGAGGTAGAATTTAAGATTATAGAGGTATTGGGAGGCCAGATCATGTAGGGCCTTGTAGGCTACTATAAGGACTTTGGTTTTGACTCGGAGTGAAGTGGGAGCCACAGGAGGATTTTGAACAGAGGAGGGATGTGATTGACTTAGATTTTCATAGGACCCCTTTGGCTGCTGTGAGAATAGATTGAAGGAGTCAGGGGTGGAAGCAAGAACACAGTTGCTTTTTAGGTGCTGTTTGCCTATCATTGTGTGACTTTGAGAAAGGTGCCTCCTCCAGGCAGACGTAGCCCCATGGTACTTGGTTTAGAGAAAAGGGCCTTCGCCTAAAGAGAAAGATACCCCTTCTTCCTGCAGATGCAGCCCCACACCATAGTGCATTACTTAGGACCAGAATACAGGCTGGACTTCAGCCCCTACTGGGCCCTTCAGCCAGATGTCCTTGTGCGGTGCACAAACCACACAGCTGTCTATAGCCCTGATCAAAGACACTGGGAGGAGGCTGTTGCAGTAATCCAGAGGAGAGATGATGATAGCTTAGATCAGGGTGGCAGCAAAGTGGAAGGAGGAAAATGCACAAGGGATATGCTAAGGAAATCCCTAGCCCTGTGTCCCAGCTCTAGCCCTTGGAAGCATGGAGTATTAATTGATTCTCTCAGAGCAGTTCTAATGTCCACCAAACATGTGGGCTCAGACTCATTCCAGCCTTAAACAACTCCCCCAAGGGAGGGGTGGAGGTGGTTAGTCTTGGGGGGAGGAATTTCTCTCCCCGTGGAGAGAAACTATAACCCCCAGGAAGCTTTGGCCCTCAGGAAGGATGACAGCCAATAGGCTGCCTTCCCATGGGAGTCCAGGAACAGTTGTGCATCTGTGCAAATTGTGAAAAATGAGGATATTAATCCCCACTTAACATTAGAGGGTTGTTGTGAGGATCAAACATATGTTCAAAGAAGCTAGACTGGGCCTGACACTGAGTAGTCACTCAGAAGACCTCAGCCCTAGTACCAGTTCCTCCATGGACTCACTGAGGGGTCTTAGACAAATCACGTTTCCTTTCTGAGACCCAATTTCTTCATTTTTACAATGGATGCAATATTCCCTGCAAAGAAAAAGTTGATAGAGCAGATAGAATGAAACCCTGGATGTGAGGGAAGCTCTTGGAGAGCTGGCCATAAGGTAACTGGTGGCATCATGACGTTGCAGCCTTTCTTTCTTTCCTCACTGTCCCATTAGTTCAGTCCTTATCCCTTTTGCCAGGACTTCTGAAAGAGCCTTCCAGCTGATTGCTCTACCTTTTGTCCCCTTGCTGTCTGATCTACTTTTCCTGAATCTCAGCTGTAGGTATGTTTGCCCTTGCTCCAAAACCTGCATTGGCTCCCTAAAGCCTACCAGGTTTGTAGGCGGAGGCAACAGCTAGGTGCCATGAAAGGACCTGGACATGACAGAAATGAGATTGCCCTAAAAATGTTTAGTGGAGTGGTACTCAGAAAATGGTTATTATTCTCCCAAGGGGGCTAGAGAAGCCGGTTTCAACCACTTTTCTTCACTCTTTCTTTTCTTCCTTTATTTCTGTCTCTCCTTCCCTTTGTCTTTCTCTGACCTGTTCTCCTTCCTGGCCTCCCTCTGTGTTGCCCCTTTCTCTTTTCTGTGATTCAAATTTCTGCTTTTCTGTTTCTCAGTCTCTCTCTTCTCCTTCCCTTCAATGGATCAGTCTTTGGGTCCATCTAACTCTCTGCCCCACCCCCACCCCCCAGTGCTCTTTGTCTCTTGTGTCTGCTCCATCCCGCCTCTACCCTTCCTCCCTCCTCCCAGGTTTAAGGATGAGCAATGTCTGAAAGTCTGGAGCTCTCACAGCTGTTCTGAGCCCCTGGGGCCTCCCACCTCACAGGCCTGAATAAGGCTGACCCTCAGCAGGGGCCAAAGGAGAGGGTAGCAGGAAAAAAGTGGTGTTGTTACATTTGTAGTCTCCCTTTTTGCTCTTCATTTTGGAGGGGAAAAGTGAAACAAACTAGGAATTTAAAGCTTCCTATTCTGTCATGCCCCGATGCAATTAATGACGGTCTAAGAGCATGGTTTGACTTTCTAGGAAAGAAAACTCTAAGAAACCACATCCTTTAAACACTAGATTTGCCTGGACCACAGCATCTGATAAGATAATGAAAACAGAAAAGGCTTTTAAAACCAATTTAACTCACATACAAATGTAATTCTAATGAAAAATCAATAGTCTGGTGTATTATTTTTCCTGCTACTCCTTGGAGAAGCAAAGAGACTTTCAATCAATTGGGTGGATAGTGAATAAAATATTCTTTTTGAAATAAATCGAGTTGATTTAAAGATGAAGATTAAGTAAATAATAGCCAAGATGGTACCTGGTCTCGGGAAACATTCTAAGGTGATTCTCTGGTGGCTGCTGTTTAGGAAACACTGATCTAATGAAATCAATATACGATAATGAGAGGTGGCCAAATGACTACACAAACTCATCAGGGCTATGAATACATTTGAAGGAAGAATGGTTCCATGGACTAGCATACCCAGCCTTGAAAAGGAGAGATCCATAATTGGAAGAGTGTGGCTCGTTCTGTCCAGGGGAGAAAGATTTGGCTATATTGCTTGCCAGTTTTTGGTTGCCCAGACCCACTTCTCCGCCTTCCTTTGTTGTCTTTGTGGAATTCTCTGTGATTCATTGTAGCAGGTCCTGTTGGTTGCCCCCTTCTTCTAGGCTGTCATGGCCCTGCTTTGGTTCCAGGGACCACTCTTCCCCTATGTGAGTCAGGAATGAGTTCTGATTGATTTAAGCTAATGGTTCTCAAAGTGTGGTCTGAGGCTCCCTGGGGATCCTCAAGACCCTTTCAGACTACAAGGTCAAAACTCTTTTCATTAGGTGGAGTTTTCCAGAGGTTACATGACATATCATAATGTCATCACTCTGACAGTTAATAGAATGTGTGCTTGTGTATTGTTATATTTTCTAGAATTTTCTAAGGTTTAACATATAAATATATGTGTTTTTACCGATTAACTCAGTTTAATCTCAGTACTTCTACTGTGCTATTACTAGGTGTCTTCAATTGCACCTGCTGTAATCTCTGTAACTTTATTATCATCCAATATATCATTACTTTTAAAATCCAAAGTTTTCCTTGAATCTACATGGGAACACACAAGAAGTTAGTACACTTTGTCATTATGTTTTGCAATCATATTTTTAAAATTACTCAGTCTTAATTTCTAATACTATAAAAACTGGCAGCTATCATTCATATAAACAAAGGATTTTTGAGGTCTTCAATAATTTTTAAGAATATAAAGACTATAAAAATGTCCTGAGGCCAAGAAATTTGAGATCTGTTAGTTTAAGCCAATCATAGGTGACCCATTCCTCTTTCTAGCAGTTGGTTAAAGAAGGAGAATGTGACACTGTTCTATCATGAGACTGAAAATGAGATTCACTGTTGGTTGGTTTTATGGAAAGGGTTTCCTTGATCTGAAAAGGAAACAAAGAAAATCTTTTGGTATTGTCCTGTCTAGGAGTGATGCTGGGACTTGGCAACCAGCAAGGCAAGGAAGCCTTTAAGAACAAAGTCAGTGCACACTGAGATCTATAGCATGGCAAGGTGGAAAGGACTGGATCCTTGAGGTGCTGAATTAACCAACCCAGAAGCCCCCATACCTTAGGACTTATTTTGTGAAATAATACATTTCTTTGTTATGTAAGCCAGCCAAGTAGAGTTTGAAATTACTTGCAGCTTAATTAATTGATATACTCATTGAATGTAGTCTTGGTGGGACAGTAAAACCCACTGTGAGAACCTAAATAGGCTAGCAATTACCTCTTTTCTCCCTAGTGTGTTGAGGGGAGTGGGCTTATCACCTAAGCTTAGCCAACCAAGCAGTATGTTTGAATCATGAACAAAGAATATAAGGATGGAGGAAAGAGTGTGAAGGTGTGAAGTTGTTCACTCCCCATAGCATTCCTGCAGCTCCCTTATTTTCCTGCCCTGTCCTCAGCCTGGTCCTCCGGTCACACATGGATTCTACAAGCACAGAATTGATTTCTGTTGTTCACAGCCAACAACCTTAACAGAGATACAGGGTCAGAGAGAGGAATACACCAATCACTGTTTCATTTTGTTTCATGAGGCAAATATCACTCAAGACTCTATTTCTCTTGGCACTGGTTCTCTGCTCAACAAGGTAGCCACTCCATAAATTAATTGAGTGGCATCTGATTTGTGGAGTAATTGAGTATACCGTTTGCCTGTGTCACCCAACTCTCAGTTGGATCAGCTCTATGTGTTCTTGAAAGTCAGGCTTCTGGACCCAGATGGCTGAGGCTCATAGGCTTTGGTTTGTGGAAGATAAGGAGCTTGAGCTAGCAATGAGTAGGTCATTCATTCAGACAGTCAGCAAATGTTTACTGAATATCTAACTGTTCTAGGATAAGGATATAGCAGTAAACAAAATAGACATAGTCCCTGTCCTTGTGGAGCTGACATTCTAGTTGGAGACACAGGCATTAAACAATAGATTGTAAAAATATTTAACTGCAATCAACACTAGGAATGAAAAATACAGGGTGTCTTGAGAATGTATAGCTGGGCCCCAAGCTGGTCTGCAGTGTCAGGGAAGGTTTGCCCTGAGAAAGGGACAAAAGGGTGAAGGAAGCATTCCAGGCGGAGAGGACAGCGTCTTGTGAAGGTCCATAGGCGGTACGCTAGGAGAACAAAAAGAAACTCCTGGTTGTTGGGGCAAAAAGTGAGGGGGACAATGAGGCCAAATGAAGCTAGAGAGGTGGCAGGGGCCAAAAGTGACTTTGTAGGCCAACTCTTCTTTTTAAAAATTTTTAATTGTGGTAAAATACACATAACATAAGAGTTACCATCTTAACCGTTTTTAAGTATACAGTTCAGTGGCATTAAGTGCATTCACATTGTTGTGCAAAAATCACCACCATCCATCTCCAGAAGTCTTTTCGTCTTGCAAAACTGAAACTTTATACCCATTAAACAATAACTTCTCATTCCCCCCCTCTCTCCAGCCCCAGGCAACCATCATTCTACTTTCTGTCTCTATGAATTTTTCTATTCTATATACCTCACATAAGTGGAATCATACAGTCTTTTGTCTTTTGTGACTGGCTTATTTCGCTTAGCATAATGTCCTCAAGGTTCATCCATGCTGTAGCATGTGTCCAGAATTTCCTTGGGCCGGACCTTCTTAAACTGTAATTCTGCTGCTCCTTGGACCCACTTTGATTAGCAAGGTTATAGGCCATGCTAAAAATCTCAGGATAAGATCTTGAAATCTTAATCTTCGTGTTTTTCTTTTTTGCCTTACCTTTCTTAACTCTTCCACTAGGAAACAAGAGCATCCATGTTTGTATTAGTTTCCTAGGGCTGTCATAACAAAATACCACAAACTAGATGGCTTAAAACAACAGAAACTTGTTCTCTCACAGTTCGGAGGTGAGAAGTCCAAAATCAAGCTGTCAGCAGCTGCCACAACTAGAAGGACCAGCAACTAGGATATACAACTATGTATGGGGGGCGGGGTGGTGAGATAAAGCAGAAAAAAAAAAAAGGTGTCAGCAGGGTTAATTTCTTCAGGAGGCTCCAAGGGAGAGTCTGATCCATGTCTCTCTCTTGGTTTCTGGTAGTTGCTGCCAATCTTTGGCGTTCCTTGGCTTGTAGATCCACTCCAATCTTTGCCTCTGTCTTCACGTGACCTTCTCCCTGTGTGTGTGTCTTCTCTGTTTCTGCGTCCAAAATTCTCTCTTCTTATAAAGGCATCAGTCATTGGATTCAGGGCCCACCCTAATCCAGTATGGCCTCATCTTAACTTGATTACATCTGCAAAGACAATATTTCCAAATAAGGTCACATTATAGGTTCTGGGTGGACATCAATTTGAGGGGAAGACACTATTCAATGCAGTACATTGTTACCTCCAAGGGAATTTGGAATTAGGATTGTTAGAGAAGGAACATAAAGAGAAAGAAATAGATAATGTTCAGTTTTTTGTTTTGTTTTGCTCCTAACTTAGACTTTTGTACAAAGTTAATGCACTTTGACTTTGTATGAGAGAGAAATCCTTGTTTGGAGCAGAAAATATTATAATAAAGATTGGAAAGAGAGGAGAGGAAAATAGAAACCACCTTATGGAGCTCTCCCCCAACCAGGTACTACTTGAGAGTCTCTTGATCTGGTAAGGCGGAGGAAAGAGTAGTGACAGCGACATTAGGGGAGGTCAAAGGCCCTAAGAAGGAAGGATTGAATGGGAGGATCATGAAAAGGAGAAGGAACCGAGTGAAAACAGTGCCAAGCGCTGTTGGTGGCTGCTCAAGGATTGCTCCTGGTGTATGTAGCGGCAAGAGTGGCTATGGCACCTAGCAGGGCAGTGCAAAGTAGCAGAAGGGCCCAGAATAAGTAGGAAATCTGGCCAAGATAAATAAGATTCTGCCAAGAATCTTCAGAGATATTAGGGGAGATACCGGATTTTCCAAGTGGCTAGGATTTAAGTCATTTTATGAGAATATTAAAGAACTAGGAGATCATATCAGGCTGTACTTTTTGGGTACATCTGGGCAGAAGGCATTTAGATGACCTTAGGATTTGTTCAATATCACTGTCTTGTTTTAAAGCCCCTACTACATTGACATCCCTATCACATTCATTCATTCAGCAAGTTTTTTTGAGCATCTACCATGTGCTAGGTTCTGGGGATGCAGGGATGAATAAGACACACAAAGTCCCTGTCCTTCTTGGTCTTTTCTGGCTGGGAAGAAAGATACAACTAATAATTACATAAAAATATATGTAGCATGTAGGGCTGGCTCTGTGGCCTAGTGGTTAAGTTCCGCATACTCTGTTTCAGCAGCCCCAGGTTCAGTTCCTGGGCATGGATCTATACCGCTTGTCGGCTGCCATGCTGTGGTGGCGACCTACATACAAAATAGAGGAAGATTGGCATAGATGTTAGGTCAGGGCGAATCTTCCTTGGCAATAAATACATAAATAAATAAAAATTTTAAAAAAGAAATCTGAGATTATTTTAAAGAATATATATGTAGATTATATGAACAGCTTTACAACTCTTGAGGTGCAAGAACAATCACATCTATTATATTTCTCCAAATTAAATGAAAACTAGCTTGAGCCTTCACGGACCAGATTAGCAGGAAGTTCAATTAGCCACGCTCTTTGGCTCTTCTCTTCCTCTGGCTTATCCAGGAAAATGTTTAGTCCACAAAGGAGTTTGGCCTGATGTCCATGCCTCAGCCTAGAAAAGCCTCCACTGCCTTGCCTGCCATTGTGCCTCATTGCTACAATGTATCACTATTGAACACTGATCTGCTTCCATCTGGCACTGCTGGTCTACTTCAGAGCAAAGCTTTGCTGACTCTACCTGCCAGCACAGGTCAATGCAGTCCTTCAAAGGTTCCCCAAGTTGCAGCTCTAAGTGACCAGTGTCTTTGGATGTATACTTAGCTCTTCTCCTCAGAGACTCACTACCTCAGAGACACTGGGTTCAGATTGAATCAGGTACTTGACCATCACAGACCCTCCTTTTCATTCCCTAGGGATTTATCCTAGGAGTTGAGAGGTTTTCCTTTTCAAGCCCCTGAAATTCCCTTTCTTGGGCAAAATAACTTCATTGTCTCCAAGGTGGGCCCAAATCTAATGAATACCCAAAGGTTTGTTAACACTTCCTGGGAAAAATACCTTCCAAACTCCACCCTCTCAAAGAAGACCAAGGGTGAAATGGATATTTATTTGGTTCTTGGCCACCCAGCATTTGTTCACCATTCTTTTGGCAACAGCATCCTGATTTGGGAGATTTGAATTATCACTTCTCCCATTGTCTATAGTCTGGAAGGACTGTCAACGATGCTATAATGCCCTCCTCTAGTCAAGGGACGGACACATGATCCAAACCAGACCAACTGGGTGTTGAATAGGGCAGTGCTTCTCTGAACTCTAATTTATGTATGAATCACTTGGGAGTCTTGCTACAATGCAGATTCTGAGTCAGTGGGGCCTAAGATTCTGAATTTCTAAAAAGCTGCCAGATGATGCCAATGCTGCTAGTCCACAGATCACCCTTTGAGTAGAAAGGGAGTAGAGTGAGTAAACAGCTGGAGTGCCTTCATCCAGATGCAGCAAACCTTAAAAGACCATCAGTCCAGAGCTGCTCTGGATCCTGTCCTATCTGACCTGAATCTTCAGCCTTTCCTTCCATTCTGCAAGCTTCCTATATTCTTACAGTAAATTATTTTTCATATTCAAGGTGACAGAATTGACTTTTGTTTCTTGCAACCAGAGGAAGGAAGGAAGAGAGGGAGGGAGGCAAGGAATTGAGGGAGGGAGGGAGGGAGAGAGA
The DNA here is from genome assembly GCF_041296235.1 of Equus asinus. NCBI lineage: Eukaryota > Metazoa > Chordata > Mammalia > Perissodactyla > Equidae > Equus > Equus asinus. Next base: position 35,576,957 of record NC_091820.1, read on the forward strand.
GAGAGAGCAATTTCCCTTCAGTATGCAACTGGGTCAAAGTACCATTGTCTCTCCAAACAGCCAGCACCTAGTTTTCAGCCTTTGTGTGCTGCTGATGTCATCAAAGACATTCTATTTTGTGAGCCCCTTTGGGAGACTGTTAAGGCTCTTGGACGTCTTCAAAGTGGTAGAAAGTTCCTTTGTCCAGCAACAATTGGAAGAAAACTTTGGAGAACTATATGCATAGATACCTCACTGTTCATCTAGTTTTGCTGCTTTGGTGAAGAAAGAAGGTCTGCACATCACTGTGATTCTTTGCATTGATGTAAAATTCTCCATTAATAATTATTCTGTTCATCAAGTTGCTAGAAAGCCATATTTGAAAGATTTGTCATTACAAATGCAGTGGCTTATTGTAAGCTACATGGCAGGAGAGAGATACGGTTAAGGAGTGATCTGAGCTAATGTCCCGAACTCACTGTTCTCACTATTCAGGTATACAGCTGCAAGAAAAAGGACAAGTTTATCAGTGTATACCTGAGAGATTGTTAGTAGCTGATAAGGACAATTCAGAAATTTCTTCCTTAATAAATAAAAATAAAAATAAAAATAGACAACATTTCTGTGAGGGTTAATCTTTGAAAAAAGCCCTCTTATGAAGCCTCTGTTTCCCATAGATGGAATGAATGCTTGAGGACCTAGGCATTATTGTGGATGAGGCTCAGCAGCTGGGAATTTCAGGAAGTGTTCAGCTTTGGTTTCTTCCCGGCAAGGTAATGGAACACTCTTATGGGATTTCCATCTGGGGCCATATTTGGTATGGAGCAGATTCCATAGTGGAGGAAGCAAAAATCTGGGTGAGCTTTTCTTGTACACACTGTTCTCACAATCTATGGTCCTAGCCTGCCCAACATTTTGCCCAAATGACTCTGTCTCCAAGGCTCCAGAAATTTTCTGATGGCAAATAATATGAGGTATTACATCCACCTGAACTTTGGTTTACAATAGACAAATTATTCTATATTAGTCTTAATAGTCATAGTAATTTATTCGCGTCTACCCATAGAGAGCAAAACTTGAATCTGTAAGACTTCATTCATTAGTGTTCAGAATGCTATTCGGGGTTCTACCCTCAAAATCATTATTGTAAACTTGGCAGAAGGTGATCCCAACCTCATCTCTTCACTTATAACTGTGGGTTTTGATCAGGATTCTTTGCCTGCCAGTAACAGAAAGTGGCCTTAGCTACCTTAAGCAAAAACGGAATTATTTCAAGGCTGGGGGAGAATTCACAGGATTGAAAGGAAGGTTGGGGCAGACAGAAGCCCTTCAGTTACCAAGGGAACTTGATAATAGCATAAAATTATTAACAGGTTCCTCCAGATACCACTCCTGGAATGAATGAACACCAATCATTTTTTCTATCTTTTCATTGTTGGATACAAAACCCATAGAAATATGGAAAAATAAGCAAAGGGGATGAACAGAGCATTCACAGAAAAGGAAATATAGTGTAGGAATGAGTGTTAGAGTAGACTGTGAGAGACACTAGGTGAGTAGAAGTGGTCCCACCACCCTCTCCAGGGTTCCCCATAAATTAGCTCCTTTAATCCTCACAACAAATCTGTAAGATGGGTATGACTATGCCCCATTTGTCCAACAAGAAAACTGAGGCTCAGGGATGGGAGGTGGCTAGCCCTAGGTTGTCTAGCTAGGAGGTGGCAGAGCTGAGGCTGACCTCATATAGGTCATTTCACCTGCACATGCTGCCTTGGCTGCTGTATATGATTATGCAGTTTAGGCATTGTACAGGAGTGCTCAGTCCAGAGGATTAGTGGGATGTAGGCTGAAATCTAGCCTGTGATCCACTCAACAAGCTGATTGCCCCTTTGTGAACCTGTGCCTATCTGGAAGAAGGGGTTCATTTTCTGATTTGTCCACCCAGAGGAGTGTCTTTTTCACTACATTCAGAGAACGGCACTGTATGATCTAGTAGCAGCCTTACCTGCTACATCTCCCTGGGGTAGGCATGTGGAGGGCATGGGTAGAGGTGGCTGGATAGGGATGAGACAACATAGGATAAGAAGCTGTTAGCTTGACAGAGGTAGAGGGAAACAAGATGAAACATTGCAGAAGACACAGGTGGGTACTCAAGGCAAGTGGGAACTCAGGGCAAGAGCTTATGTAGGGAAAAGGGCAAGCTAAGTGCATATCCTCTCCCTGGGAATTTACTTAGGCATATGTGAGCTTCTCAGTTCAATATGGAAACTTGATTTGGGAGCATAGAATCTATGTGGCTCTACCTCAGGATCTCAGTTTTAGGGCTCCATTTAGAGGGGACTCATTTTATGAGGCTATCATAGATGGCTAGGTCTTGGATGTAGATGACCCATCCACCATCTTGGCCTCTCAGTTTTCTGACTTCCTTATCTCTAACCTTCTCTTCCAGCCACCTCAGCCTCCTACTTCCATGGTCACAGCCCAGCCCTTGTCCTCAGCAAAAATGGAATCTCCTCCCCAAATGCCAAGTTCAAACATACCACTCTCTAATGATCATTTCCTGGTCCTCTAGCTGATTTACTCTCATACCTGTCTGGCATAAGAATTCTTCAACCACATCTCAACCTATGATTCTTTCACCCCCGCCACCTTTTCACTGCCCCTCACTCCCCGCATGTCCTCACGTCCTTCCTTATGTAGCGTGATAGGCAGAATTCTAAGATGGGCCTCATGATCTCTACCCCCTGGTATTATGCCCTGTATAATCCCCTTCCCTGGAGCATGGGCAGGACTTGTGACTTGCTTCTAAACAACAGAATATGGCAAAGGTGATGGAAAATATCTATCTACCTATCTATCTGTTTGCTGTTAGTGCCATCGAGTTGATTCCGACTCTTAGTGACCGTGTGTACAGCAGAGCAGAACCCTGCCCGGTCTGTTTGCACTATCCTCTCATCTTCTGGGGCTGAATCAGACAATCCCCACTGCTATTCATAGGGGTTTCATGGCCAATTTTTTGGGAAGTGGGTGGCCAGGTCCTTCTTCCTAGTCTGTCTTAGTTTGGAAGCTCCACTGAAACCTGTCCACCATGGGTGAATCTGCTGGTATTTGAAATATCGGTGGTATAGCTTTCAGAATCACAGCAACACACAGCCACTACAGTATGAAAACCGACAGATGGGTGGTGTGACTCTCTGACCAGGAAATGAACCCAGGCTGCAGCCGTGAGAGCTAACCACTAGACCACCACCACTATCCGTATGTATGTCCATATGGCTCCATCTTGCTAGCACACAAGGAACTCAACTGCTGGCCCTGCAGAGACAAGTTGCTATGCTGTCAACTGCCTATGGAGAGGGCCACACAGCAGGAAACTTCAGGAAAACTCTAGGATTTGAGAGCCTCAGTTCTACAAGCCCAAAGAACTAAATTCTGCCAATAACCACGTGGTCTTGGAAGAGAATATGAAGTAATATGTGGCCTCATAAGAGGCTGTAGCCCTGGCCAACATCTTGATTTCAGTCCATGAGACCCTGAACAAAGAACCCAGCTACTTTGTGCCTGGACTTCTAACACAGGCAGACTGTGAGATAATAAACGTGTTGTTTTAAGTTGCTAAGTTTGTGGTAATTTGTTATGTAGCAATGGAAAACTAATACACCCAGCTTAGATTTCATTATCCATCATTATAATCACTCTCTTGCAAACATCCTTGCTATTCTAGCCCTTGTGGCTAACAGACCCTAAAGTGACCTCTAGTAATCCCCACCACCTGGTGTTCATGCCCCTTGAGTGTGAGTGGAACCCGTGACTTGCTTCTAGCCAATAGAATATGACAAAAGTGATGGCATGTCACTCCCCTAAGACTCCATCTTAGCAGACTGGAGTTTGAGAGACTCTGTCTTGCTAGCTGTGAAGAAGTAAGCTGCCATGTTGTGAGAGGGCCTACGGAGAGGGCCACGTGGCAAGGAACTTGGTTTCTAGCAGCTGAGAGCCATCTCTGCCGGAAAGCTAGCAAGAAAATGAGGACCTCAGTCCAACAGCTTCAGGGAGATGAATTCTTCCAAAAAGCTGAGGGGGCTTGGAAGTGGATATTTTTCCTAGTCAAGCCTCTGATGAGACTGCAGCCCCAGTTGACATCTATATTGCAGCCTGATGAAACCCTGAAAGAGAATACCCAGCCAATTTGTTCCCAGACTTATGACACAGAAACTATGAAATAATAAATGCATTTTGTTTTAAGCCTCTAAGCTTGTGGTAATTTGTTAGGCAGTATAGAAAACTAATGCAGTCCCCCTCTCCCATCTTTAGACTGGCCGGGGCAAACAACCCAGGTTAACCATAGTGCCCCACCTACTCTCCATCTGTATCAGAGCAGTTGAATGTTTTTAGAGAAAACCAAATACCACAAAACAAGTCAACTGAAATCAATTGATTTCACTCTAAATTATTGATTGCAGACCTCAAATGGGCATTAATAGCACAGCAATCTTGCTATGCTCACCTCCCCACTCTCAGAGATAACTATTTCATACCTTATCCTATCCTCCTGAAACTCGCACATCCCAACTTCTGTCCTCACCTTCAGCTGATGACCTCACATCCTTCTTCATTAAGAAGATAGATGCATTCAAATGGGAATTTTTAAATCTCACCACTAGATCTACAATTGTCTCTGCACCCAACTTCCTCTTCTTCTGATTTGTCATGTGGAGGAATTGTCCCTCCTCATATCAAAGATTAGTCCCTCCACTTCTGCTGTAGACGCTTCCCACCTACTCAAGGACTTCACTCCTTCAGTTACTCCCATCTTTCCTGCATCACCAGTTTCTCCTCTTTTGGGCTATTCCCATCAGTGCATGCGTGTGCTCTATTATCTACCATCTTTAAAGTCCCTCTTGAATTCCATGAGCTCTTCCTGCTACTGCCTGTTTCTTTGTTCCTTTCACAGCAAAGCTTCTCAAGACATAGGTTACACATTTCTTTCTCCATTGCATCTCCCATTCACTCTTCAACCAACGCTGGTCTGGGTTGATACCACTCTGTGGAAACTACTCTCGTCAAAGGCACCAAAGACTTCATGTTGCCAAATCCAACAGGCAGGTAATTTTTCTTTTCTCACCCTGCTTGTCCTGCTTGTAGCATCTGACACAGTCAACCTGTCCATCCTTCTTGAAACATACCTATTTCTTCTCATTCTCCTTTGCGGATCTCTAAATGTTGGCATTCTTTGAGCTCTAGATCCAACTCTCCCCCTGTCATCTCCACTTGAATATCTCATAGGCACCTCAAATTGAACATGTCTACAACAGAAATCTTGATATTTTCCCCAAGTCTGTTCCTCCTGCCACCTTCCCCTATTTCAGTACAACTATCAGTTACTGAACTAGAAAGCTGAGAATCATCCCTTTCCCTCACCTCCTGCACACTCAGTAGTACTTTTTATGGAGTACTATTGGTTTTATTTCTAAAATTTATCTTGAATTTGTCCACATCTCTCTGTCTTCACGATCACTAACCTATACCAAAACACCATTGTCTGTTGTCTGAACTATTTTAGTAACTTCCCAATGGTCTCTCTGCTTCCACTTTTGCCCCTCTGTAATTCCTTCTCCACACAGTAGTTAGAGTGGTTTTTCCAAAAATTAAATCACATCAGTTCATTTCCCTGCATAAAACATATTCCATTGCATTTCAAATAAAATTCAAGCTTTTTGCCATGATTAACAAGGCCCTTGACTGTGTTACACACCTCATCTCCTGTAGCTCTTTTTCTCTCTTACTAAGTTCTGTTACCCTGGCCTTTGTGCTTTTTGTTCCCTTTTCTTGGAATCTCCTTCCTCTGGCCCTCCATCTCCTTCTTATGAGCACGGCTTAAATGTTACATCTTCAGAAGTGCTTTGCCTTATCACCCTAACAGAAACTGTTCCTCCCTCCCCTGTGATCCTCACTCAAATGTAAGCTCTGTGAAAGCAGAGGCTTTGTCTGTCTTGTTAGTTCTCCAGTGCTTAGGGCAGTGCCTGGCACATATTCAGCACTCAATCAATATTTGGTGAATGAGTGAATGAAGGAATGAACAAGTGAGGCAGTTTTTCTGAGGATCTGAGTGCAATGTACCCCAATGCAAGGACTGAGATTGGTGTAAAAGAAAAAGTGCACTGGACAATTAAGGAGATGATTTTATTCAGGCTATTGCAATAGAGAGACCGTACACTAATGGGAAATGTCTCAAAGAAAAGGAAAAGAGACTGAGATTTTATGGAGGCAAGTAGACAATTTGGGTGTCTTATGGGGTGATGAGGAAGGACAGAGACAGGTCTTATCTGAGCCATTGAGGAAAGGTGGAGCTGAATCTTATCTTGGAATATGTGGGAGCACAGAGGTCCTTTGCACTTAGCCCTGTCTCAGAGCACAAAAAGGTGGGAGGATTTTTTTTGACCATGGCTGTTTTCCAGGGACACAGGGCTCAGATAAGTTTCAACATTGTCACCGGTTATCTCTGTTTCAGTATAGAGGTTGATCTGAAGATTTCAATCTGAGGAATCAGTTTGGGAGCCTATATTTGGGTGCAATCTGAACACCCCAAGTAGATCACCTAGGGCTATCATTGCAGGTAAGTCAGTCTGGAGTCTTAGCCTGAGGGACTCAATATTGGGACCTCAGTTTGGTAGATCAGTTTCAGGGAGCTCTATCCGGGAATTTTACTCTGGAGAACTCAGCTTGGGGGCTCTGACTGGGATATTCTGTCTCCTAGGCACATTCAAGGGGCTTATTCTGGATGTGACAGGCAGGTACTTCATTCAGGACTCATTCTGAGGTTGGTACTATGAGTTTAATTTGGGGAAACTCAGAGCGTGGCCTTGGTATGGGGGTCTGAAACTTCATTCTGCAAACTGAGTCTCTTGTACACAGCCTGGAGAACTTCTTCACGGGGCTCAGGCAGGGTCTTTGCTCTGAGGATATATCATTTTGGGAGTTTGGTCTAGAGACGCTTGGACCATCTACTTTATGGTCACCTTCTAGGGGCTCAGGCACTGATGGCTTAGTAGCAGGGATCAATCTCACTGTGTTGGTCAGTCAGGAGCTTCATCTGGATCACTCACTGTTGGGTGCTCAGCATCAGGATTTGGGCTTAGAGCGCCGAGTCATTGTGGCTCAAGCATCAGCACACTCAAGAGGGCTCAGCTGGCATCAGATGCTTTTGTATGTAACAAAAAACCTCCAAATAATGATTGCTTAAGACAGAAGGCTCTATTTCTCTCATGTAAAAGCAGCCTCAAGAAACTGCCCCCTCTTCCATTTAAATCTCATTGGCCGAAGCTTATATCATATGGCTATACCCAGTTGCAAGGGAGACTGGAAAATGTAGTCTTTTAGCGGGACTTAGGTCCACCCAGCTAAAAGTAGGGATTCTATTCCAAAGGAGGAAAGGGAGAAGGTAAATTAGAGTGTGATGCTAACAGCCTTACCACACAGGTGTCTCAGCCATGGATTCTCAGTCTGAGCCCCTGATTCTGTGGACATTATTTTGGGTATTCAATCTGTGAGTATGAATCAAGGGTCTGAGAGGTTGGAAACTCAATCTGTGGGAATCAGTTTCATGATCACAGTTGGGGAGATCTTGGTCTAGTGGCTGACTCTAAAGGATTCAGTTCAATATCTGAGTCTGTGGACAGTCTGGTAGATTCAGCCTACAGATTCCCATTCTTGGTTTTCTGTTTTAGGGGGCTCAGTCTGGAGGTGTTCAGACTAGGGGATCATTCTAGTATTTCAATACGAGAGTTCAGTCAGGGAGCTTGATTCTTGGGGTTCTACCTGGGGGCTCAGTCCAGGGTCTGTCTGAGCCTCTGTATTGCGAGTCTGGTGCTTCATTCTGGGCTTCGGGTTTGTGGGCCCACATTTTGGAGGCTCAATCTAAGGGAAATAGCTCAATTTGGGGGGACTAACCTTCAGTCATCACTTTTAGGATTCAGTGTAGGGTCCTCAGTCTGGATTGTCAGGGACCTCCTTTCTCTGGATGCCAGTCGGGGGATTCCTTTTTGGCACATGTCTTGGGAGCCCAGACATTGGGAACTCAGTCTGAGGGTTCAGTGTGGGAGCTTCCTCAAGGGGGTGAATTAAATGGATAACCTAGGAGCTCATTCTGGGGCATTTAGACGGAGGGCTCAGTCTTGGCAGCTAATTCTGCAAACATAAGCCTAAGGTACATAAGCCTGGGAGTTCAATCTGGCAGCCTCTGGGGTCCATCTGGATCACTCCCTCTTCCATGCAAGTCAGAGGACTCAGAATAGGGTATTAGTTTTGGGCTGAGACCTTGGAAGCTCATCTGGGAGCATTCTGGCTCCTGATCTCAATCTGTAGGCTCATTCGGAAAATGACAGTTGAGGGTCTCAGATGCTGGCAGCTCCATCTGGTGCAATTAACCTCACAGTCTCATGCCCGGGAACTTGTGTTAGTTCTCAGAAGCAGATACGAAGATGGTATTAAGTGAGCAAGGATTTGTATCAGGCGAAATGCTCATGAGAGAAAATGGAGTGGGTGCCATGGAAGCCTGGGAGAGCCGTCAGAAGGCAATGCAGTCTGACCCAAAATAAGGAAAGAAGGAGGGAAGGTTGAGTGGAAGTGTTCTAGACTGCTGTGCAGTGCCAGGAAGGTCTGGCAAGGCTGTCGGGGATTCCTTGAACCAAAGTTGCCAAAGTATCCCTGCCATACTCAGTCACTGGCTGAGAGTAGCTCGTGGGAAGCATGGTTTCTGCACAAATGTGGGGATGGATTTCAGAACACAGCAGCTGAGGCCCTCCATCAGTTATGCTCCCTGAAGTCTAAAGTCTATGAGATTTATTCTCATGGCTACCATGGAGTGCATACTGGTGGTTCTCTCTGGGGAGTCCCTCTAGGGCTCATTCTGGGCCTGTTATCTGGGGGTTCAGACATTAGGTTTTCAGTCTGAGGGAACCAGTTTCAGAACATGGGCTCAGTCTGTACTTGTAGTGGAGGGGATATATCTGTGGCCTCAGTGTGTGAGGGGTCCTTCTGCAAACAGCCTGGGCCCACTTCCTGGATATCATCCCCGTTCTTCTTCAAGGAGCTAAGTTTGGGGTGTCAGTCCCATAGCTCTGCCTAGAGACTCATTATAGGGACATGACTTTGAGGGTTTAGACGTTGACAGTTCACTCTTGACACACCTGAGGATTCAATATGGGAGCCTGAGTTTTGGTCTAAGATATGACTGAGGCTTTCACTAAGTGAGTGTCAGGCTCAGGGCTCAGTGTGGGTGGCTAGGTCTGGCCTGCTTTGGAAGGTTCAGATATTGGAAGCTCAATCTGGGGTATTTTAGCCTGAGGAGTCAACCCTAGGGGGATCTCGATGTAATGACCTCACCTGGAGATCTCTAGCTGGGTCCTAGGCTGAAAATTTCCACCTGGAAGCGTTTATAAACTAACAGTTCACTTAGGCAGTTGAATCTGCGTTTCAGTCTTGGAGCTCAGTCTGTGGCCTCATGCTGGGGATTGAGTTTGGGTTTAGGTTTTGGGAGTTCAGTCTTCAATACATTAATCTGATCATCTTCATCTGAAGGCTTCATTTAGCCTGAAGTGTTCCCTCTAGAGTACAGTCTCGAGTAGGAACACTTAACCTGGGATGCATAGACTTATAAAGGGTCATGCACAGAATTTGGAGTGTCTGTGTATTGGATGAGAAAAAAATACATCTTATTTTTACTAACCTCCAATGAAATTTGGCATTTCTTTCAATACTGAATCTAGGCAACAAATCACAGTAGTATTATCAGTATCTGTGACTTTGCCAACAATACACAGATGTTTTTCATAGCAGATCTCTTAAAATATTGTTTACATTCATCATTAATTTGAAATCACAGTTGTCATTTAACCTGCTAGTAGATCATAGTATTTAACGCATTAATAAAGAAACGGGTATATTACAATTAGTTTTTGTAATATTTTGATAACCGTATTTTAATATAGTTGGTTTCCTTTGTAATCCTATGTTTTATTTTATGCATTTAAATGCATTATTCTGGGAAGGGATATATCGGCTTCATGAGACTGCCAGATGGGTTCAAGGCACAGAAAAGGTGAAGAAGTCTGTCACTTAGTGTACTCAGCCTTGGACTTCAGTCTCAAGGCTAAATCTCAGGGTTCATTCAGAGGCCTTGGTTTATTGGAGCCCAGAGGGACACTCCACGTATAGGGATTTCTAGCAGGCCGACAGTGACATTGTGATTTATAATAAGAAATATATTTGTGGAAATTTGTTCTTTGACCCCATTCCTGGCACAGAGCTCCTAAAACGTTTGGAATGTCCTAAGTGAGATGAGGGTGGTAAAAGGTTCTTTTGTTATGTTAATGATGTGACTTTTGGAAAGGCTGTAGGTAACCTAAGGATCCGGGCTGGTTGGCAGAGGATCCAACCCTGTGACTAGAGGGGTGAAACTTTCAGTCCCACCCCTCCACCTCCTGGGAGGGGAAGGGGGGCTGGAGATTGAGTTCAATTGCCAATGACCAATGATTTAATCAACTGTGCCTATATAATGAAGCCTCCACAAGAACCCTAAAGAACAGGGTTTGGAGAGCTTCCGGGTTGATGAAGATGTGGAGATGCAGGGAGAGTGGCACGCTCAGAGAACTTGGAAGCTCCGTGTCCCTTCCCACATACCTTGCCCTATGTATCTCTTCCATCTGGATATTCCTGAGTTAGATCCTTTTGTAACAAATCAATAATCTAGTGAGTAAAATGTTTCTCTGAATTTTGCGAGCTGCCCTAGCAAATTAATAGAACCCGAGGAGGGTGTTGTTGGAACCTCTGATTTCTAGCCAGTCTGCCTGAAGCACAGGTGACAACCTGGACTTCCAACTGACATCTGAAATGCCTGTGGGGGGCGGGGGGCGGGGAGAGACACACACACACTGACAGCCGTCTTGTAGGCCTGAGCCCTTAACTTGTGGGATCTGATACTATCTACCTGGAGATAGTATAGTATCAGAATTGAGTTGAATTGTAGGACACGCAGCTGATGTCAGAGAATTGCTTGGTGATGTGGGAAAAACTCCCCCCTACATTGTCTCTGGTGACCATGAATTTTACCTACTCTCTCCATGTACCTTTGAGACCTCAGACCCTGGGAACTCATGCAGAGGTGCTTAATCTCAGTTTCTTCATTTGGGCCTCTGAAATCAATTGCCGAGTCTGTGGGACCGAGTCTCTGGAGCTCGGGGGCAGTTTACACCTGCTGAGGTTATCAGTCTGGGAAGGCTCATGATTATCATTACACACCATGTTGTTTCTTGCCTCTGCGTCTTTGCATACAATGTTTCCAGGGCATGAAAGACTTTCTTTCTTTTAGTAAGACATCCCCGCCCTCATACTACAGACTCCCCACTGCCTGGCAAAATTCCACTCAAACTTTAACAATCAACTCAGGCATCATCTCTGAAAGGCTTACCACAATCCCCAAGGGTGGGTCAGTGACCCCCTCTGCTGGACTCCCATGGGCCCCTGTGCTCTTTTTCCTCTAGCATTGCACAGGGATGAATTTATCATAGAACTAATAAAGCTTAAGCCTCAGCACCTCACACTTAGACAGGCCACTTCCAAGTCCCTGCTTATTAAGCATTGTCAATTTGAAGAGTATTTAAGATTTGTCACTGCACGAGAACAGTTAAAATACCTTGAAATTTTACAACTCACATGTAAAAGAAAATATATAGAAGTTTTCCCAAATTTGACAACTATCTTAAAATTTACATTATTAATAACGAGTTGTAAAGTGGAAACTTTTCTAAACTACCAATAATAAAAACTTTTGATCAACTGAATAGAATTGAATTCAATGGAATTCTTTGTATTCTCTCTAGAAAAGGTTATTATAAAATAATTGTCATATTCATTTAAAAGAGGATATCAAAGAGTTTGCAGCCCAAAAGAGGAAAACTCAGTAGAAAGGTGAGCCAGCAATTAATAAAAATATTTTTCTGGATTTGAGGATGTTTGTGGGATTTATCAGTTTTTTTTAAAAAAAATTGTGACTTCACTTATAAATCTAAAGTAATACTCACTTTCATACCCAAATTTGTACTATTTTTCTTAAAGAGGGCTTGCAAAATTCTATCTGCCTGAGGCCCTTCAAAACCTAGATTCACCCTGAGCACCGATCATACTCTATGGCCCTTGGACAGTCTTGCACAACAGACTGAGAGCTCCTTGAGAATCTCTCCAAACCCTGTGACCTAGCAGCATTCGGCACAGGGCCAGGCACAGACGCGTCAGTACTGTTTGTTAACAGGGTCTAGTCCAAAGTTTGCAAGCTTCGCTGTGAGAGGGAATCACCTACAGTACTTCTCTAAAAACAGCTTTATTGAGATATTATTTATATACCATAAGTTTCATGCTCTAAAGTGTACAATTAAAGGTTTTTTAGGATATTTACAGAGTTGTACAACTCTATTAGTTTGCTAGGGCTGCCATAACAAAATGCCACAGACTGGTGGCTTTAACAACAAAAATTTATTTTCTCGAAATTCCAGAAGCTAGAGGTTTGAGATCAAGGTGTCGGCAGGTTTGGTTTCTTCTGAGGCCTTTCTCTTTGGCTTGCAGATGTCCACCTTCTCTCTGTGTTCACATGGTCATCTCTCTGTGCATGTATGTGTCTAGTGTCTCTCTCTGTCAGTGCCCTAATCTCCTCTTCTTTATAAGAAGATACCAGACTTCTTGGAGTAGGGTGCCCTCATATAGCCTCACTTTACCTTAATTGCCTCTTTAAAGGCTCTATCTCCAAATACAGTCGCTTTCTGAGATGTTGGGGGTTAGGGCTTCAACATATGAATTTCGTGGAGGACACACAACTCAGGCCCTAACAGCAACCATCACCACATCTAATTTTAGACCATTTTAATAACCCCGAGAAGAAACCCTGTGCCCATTAGGAGTCATACCCCATTTCTCCCCTCCCCAAGCCCTGGGCAACCATTAATCTATTTTCTGTCTCTATAGATTTGCCTATTCTGTACATTTCATATATCTTAAAATATGTGGGCTTTTTTGAGTAGTTGGTAGTGATGTCACCCCTTTCATCCCTGATTTCAGTAATTGGTCTTTTCTCTTTTTAGTCAATCTAGCTGAAAGTTTGTCAATTTTGTTGATCTTTTCAAATAACTGACTTATGGTTTCACTGATTTTCTCTATTATTTTTTTTCTTATTTATTTTATTGAGGTCACATTGGTTTATAACATTATGTAAACTTCAGATGTACATCATTATATTTCAGCTTTTGTATAAACTGCATCGTGTTCACCACCAAAAATCTAGTTTCCATCTGTCACTGTACACATGTACTCCTTTACCCCTTTTGCCCTTCCCCCACCCCCTTCCCTTCTGGTAACCACCAATCTGTTTTCTGTATGGATGTATTTATTTGTTTGTTTAACTTCCACATATGAGTGAAGTCATATGGTATTTGTCTTTCTCCATCTGACTTTTTTCACTTAGTGTAATACCCTCAAAGTCTATCCATGTTCTTGCAAATGGCACAATTTTGTCTTTGTTTGGGGCTGAGTAGTATTCCATTGTGTATGTATACCACATCTTCTTTATCCATTCATCCATTGATGGGCACTTATGTTGTAGCCAAGTCTTGGCTATTGTGTGTAATGAACATAGGGGTGCACATATCTTTTCAAATTAGTGTTTTCCTGTTCTTTGGATAAATACCCAGAAGTAGAATAGTTGGATCATATACTATTTTTGTTCTTTAATTTTTTGAGAAATCTCCATACTGTTTTCCATAGTGGCTCCACCAATTGACATTCCCACTGGCAGTGTAAGAGGGTTCCTTTTTCTCCACATCATTGCCAACACTTGGTATTTCTTGTCTTTTTAATAAAAGCCATTCCGATGGGTATGAGGTGATTTCTTATTGCAGTTTTGATTTGCATTTCCCTAATAATTAGTGATGTTGAATATCTTTTCATGTGCCTGTTGGCCCTCTGTGTATCTTCTTTGGAAAAATGTCGGTTCAGATCCTCTGCCCAGTTTTTGATTGAGTTGTTCTTTTTTTGTTGAGTTGTATGAGTTCTTTATATATTTGAATATTAACCCCTCATCAGATATATGATTTGCAAATATTTTCTCCCAGTTGTTAGGTTGTCTTTTCATTTTGTTGATGGTTTCCTTTGCCATGCACAAGCTTTTTAGTTTGATGTAGTCCCATTTGTTTATTTTTCCTTTTGTTTCCCTTGCCTGAGGAGACATGATATTCAGGAAGATTCTGCTAAGGCCAATATCAAAGCGTGTACTGCCTATGTTTTCTTCTAGGAGTTTTATGGTTTCAGATCTTACATTCAAGTCTTTGATCCATTTTGAGTTCATTTTTGTGTATGGTGTAAGAAAATGGTCTACTTTCATTCTTTTGCATGTGGCTGTCCAGCTTTCCCAACACTATTTATTGAAGAGACTTTCTTTTCTCCATTGTATGTTCTTGGCTCTTTTGTCAAAAATTAGCTGTCCATTAATGTTTGGGTTTATTTCCGGGCCCTCAATTCTGTTCCATTGATCTCTGTGTCTGTTTTTCTGCCAGTACCACATTGTTTGGATTACTACAGCTTTGTAGCATATTTTGAAATGAGGGAGTGTGATACCTCCAGCTTGTTCTTTTTTTCAGGATTGCTTTGGCTTCTATTGTTTTTCTGTTTTCTATTCCATTTATTTCCTCCCCAATCTTTATTATTTCTTTCCTTCTGTTTGCTTTGGGACTACTTTCTTCTTCTTTTTCTGATTTCCTAAGGTGGAAGGTTAGGCTATTAATATAAAATCTTTCTTCTTATTTATTTATTTATTTTGAGGAAAGTTAGCCCTGAGCTAACATCCTGAGCTAACCCTGAGCCGCCAATCCTCCTCTTTTTGCTGAAGAAGATTGGCCCTGAGCTAACATCTGTGCCCATCTACCTCTATTTTATATGTGGGACACCTGCTACAGCATGGCTTAAGAAGCAGTGCTAGGTCCATGCCCAGGATGCAAACTGGCAAACCCCCGGCCACTGAAGCAGAGTGTGTGAACTTAACCACTATGCCACGGGGCCGCCCCTCGTCTTTTTTAATATGAGTGTTTATAGCCATAAAATTCCCTTTAAGCATTGCTTTAGCTGCATCTCATAAATTTTGGTGTACTGTGCTTTCATTTTCATTCATTTCAAGATGTTTTCTAATTTCCCTTATAATTTTTTCCTTTGACCCATTTGTTATTTAGAAGTGTGTTAATTTCCACATATTTGTGAATGTCATATATTTCTTTCTGTTATTGACTTCTAATTTCACTCCATGTGGCCAGAGAACATAATTTGTATAATTTTAGTTCTTTTAAATCTATTGTGGCCTGCTTTATGACATAGTATATGGTCTGTTCATGTTCCACATGCCCTTCAGAAAAGCGTGTATTCTGCTGTTGTCGGGTGCAGTGTTCTATAGATGGGAGGATGGTTTTTTTAATGCAGATTTTTAGGTTATGCTCTCTGAGGTTGATTCCTCTGTCCCAGGGTCTGGAATCTGTATCTTTACTAAGTTTCCCGCATCTTTTCTGCGCAGTACCCACAGGTCCAGAACCCATGATCCCACGCGTCCTCCACTTCTTACTTCCTTTGATTTCATTATTAAACGCGCCTAACTGTCGTGGTGTCATCGATTGCTCTGACAGACTTTCCTATTGCTCTAGCTTTGCTGCCAAGTCCGCGGAAAGGCGCATTTGCGTTCTCGGGCTCGGCTTCCGACTCATTCTGCCTGGGCCGTGCTGCGGAGGGATTGGGTCGCTTGGGCACACGTGGTCCGCGGCCGGATGATGGCCGGCGCTGGGGAAGACCTGCGAGCGCTTTTCCGGGCTGGCGTCCGCGCGGCGCTGGAGGCTTGGCCGGCCTTGCAGGTGAGTGGGGCCGCGGCCAGGATAAAGGTTAGGGCCTGAGGCAGAACGGCAGTTGGTCGGGCGAGGCGCCTGAGGCTTGGCTGGGCGGCGTAAACGGCGAACCTCTACGCCACCTCAGGCTGGCTCCCGGGCTGACGTGGTGGGCTTCGGCCTGTGTTCGCAGATCGCTGTGGAGAATGGCTTTGGGGGCGTGCACAGCCAGGAGAAGGCCGAGTGGCTGGGGGCTGCAGTGGAGGAGTACTTCTTCCGCAATGGTGAGTGAACGTGAGGCGCTGCGAGCTGTCTTTGGGGACGTGGGGAGGAGGAGGCCGGTCCTGGTGAGCCCGCACTTCCTCTTGAGCAATTGTCATTTGGTACCCCAGGGCGAGGTGGAGTGAATCCAGGCTTTGGGGTCAGAATCCTGAGTTCGGAGGCCTTACAGGTTGTGCCATTGACTCATGATGTAACTCCGGACAAGTCATTTTACCTTCCTGAGACTCAGTTTTCTAGTTCCTGAAATGGGTATAAAAGTATTCACCCCAGCGCTGTCCAATGGAAATAGAATGCGAGTCACATCATGTAATTTAAAATTTTTCAGCGGCCACTTTAGTAAAGTAAAAAGAAGATGAAATTAATGTTACTTAACTCAGTTTATCCAAAATATTTCAACATGTAGTCTATATAAAACGTTATTGAGATACTTTACATCCTTTTTTAGTATTACGTTTTCAAAATTTGGTGAGTATTTTACACTTTTAGCACATCTCAGTTTGGCCTAGGCACATTTTAAGTGCTCAGTAACCACTTTTGGCTATTTGGACAGCAAAGATCTACACCTTTGATGTGTCTTGAGGGTCATATAAGAATAAGGGGCCCTGCAGAGGGCGTTTGGCGTAGTATTATTTTTACAAAATTCTTCATTCATTTTTTTGGTCTTGGAGATGACATTAGGCAGAGTCCTTTCTTTCAAGGAAGTTTACCATCTAGTGAGGGATCCAGATAAGTAAATAGGTGTTTACACATAGGATGATACATGTTCTAATAAAGAGGAGCTCAGGGTGCTTGGGTAACATGAGACTGGGGAGGAGGAGGCTTCTTTTGGAAGTTGTTAGGGGAAGTGGTGACTGGGCTGAGTCTTAAAAGATGAGAAGGAATTAACTAGGTGGAGGAGGCAGAGGGAGAAACACTCAAATGTTTAAGTTCTGTGCTATGAGATTATGTGTTATATTTGGAAAGTGGCAGGGAGCTCAGGATTTGAGTAAGGGTGTGTGTGTTCTTGTGGGTTTGTGGAGGGGAGGAGTGGTAGAAAATGAAGCTGTGGGATGGAGAGGCCCTTGGAAAAGGGTAAGACATGGAAGGCCTTCCATGCCTTTGATGTTGTTCTTTAGGTCAGCGTTTGCCAAAATGCATGCTATGGAAGACTAGTTCCCTTAGATGTTCAGTGAAGAAAAGGCTTCACCAGTTAAGTTATGTAAGAAAAGCTCTTTTCTTCACTTCTTACTTAAAAGTCACAATAATCATCAACATAGTAAAGCCTCGTGTAAGGATAAAAACCAATAGAAAGAAACCTGTTTACCTTTGTTTCTCATTAGCTTTCTATGGACAGCATCCCTTAAAAGCCAGCAGGACAGTTATTTATCAAAAGCAGAATATGAAACACTGCAGTAGGTGATAAAAATTCATGGGTAGGTTCTAAGGTGAGTAATAGGATGGGATTTGCTGGCTAGAAAGTTTAGAAAGTAATCAATATGGAGCATGGACTGGAGAGGGAAAGACTGATTAGAAGGCTGTTTCTGTCTGGAAAATGAGGAGGCCTGAACTAGGGCAGCAGCAATAGTCATGGAAAAGAAGGGATGGATTAGGGCCTTGGAGATTGTTTGGCCGTAGAGGGAGAGGGAAAAGTAGGCAGGTTTCTGGTTTGTGTCACTGGGTGGATTAGGTGCCTTTCATGGAATAGAGGAAACCTGGAGGATGAGAAGTAGGTTTGGAGGGTTAGGTAATGAGTCTGGCTTTGGATATGGAGGTTCTGAGGCACCTGTGAAACAGATGGAGAGTAGTTTGGGTTGGAGACAGATTTGGGGGATATTAGGTTGGAGTGGTAGGGAAAGCCAAGGGGGTGAATGAGCTCTCCCAGAGGGGAGAGAGAGTGAGGAACTTTGTGGAAGACTTTCTTGAGTTATTCTCTAATTCAGAAAAAGTAGAGTGTAGGCCCATAAGGTAACCGAAGCCTAGAGAGGAAGGCTCAGCTAAAGTCACACAGGAGGATGTTGGTGTCAAGGCTCTGATGATTTCATCATTGCAGGTACTTAAGATCTATTTCTTCTTACCTATCTCATTGGTTTGTGGCCTCCTGTATCAGTGGAGCCACAGTTGTGAAGGGTCTCTAAACTTCAGAAACTTCAGCTCTTGAGTGATGGGAATTAACATGGATTATGGATCTGCCCTGTGCTAGGCATTGTTTGGCTGACTCCTCATAATAGACCTTCAAGGCTGCCACTATTAGCCCCACTTTGCAGATGAGAAACTGAGGGACAGAGATGAATATGTAACTTGCTCAAGGTCACAGAGAGAGGAAGCTGGTTAAAATAGGCCAGATGAAAGAGGGTGAGTGTGGCTAGTAGGCTGTGGGAATAGAGGGCTTAGTAGGATGTAGGAGATTGGAAGTTATTTATATTTAGTGTTTGGGTTTTTTTGAAAAGAAAATAAATGTTAAAACCTGGAATGCGGGGCTGGCCCGGTGGCGCCGGCCTGGTGGTGCAGCAGTTAAGTTCGCACGTTCCGCTTTGGCAGCCCCGGGTTCGCCGGTTGGGATCCCGGTGTGGACATGGCACCGCTTGGCAAACGCCATGCTGTTGCTGGCGTCCCACATATAAAGTAGAGGAAATAGGCATGGATGTTAGCTCGGGGCCAGTTTTCCTCAGCAAAAAGAGGAGGATTGGCAGATGTTGGCTCAGGGCTAATCTTCCTCAAAAAACAAACAAACAAACAAAGAAAAAAAGCCCCTGGAATGCAGAGTGCTTCAGTGAATAAAAGGCTCACTGTTTGGACCATTACCCACCAACCAGATGTGGACCCACCAACTAGGTACTGAAGAGTAGCAGTCAGGAGTGATGAAGTTGGCTGGTCTTTGACCAAAGGGCCCTGTCCTTTCCTACTCAGCTGACTTGGAGCTAGATGAGGTGGAGGACTTCCTCGGGGAGCTCATGACGAATGAGTTTGATACGGTTGTGGAGGATGGAAGTCTGCCCCAGGTGAGTATATCCTGGACACAACTGCCATCTCCCTGCCTGCAGTCTTTCTTCTCTTAAACTGTCTGTTTTAGGCCAAGACTCTTGGCTCTAACCATTCTTTTCTTGAGTACTGCAAAAGAATGTGCTGTGACTTCTTATTGCCTAAAAGAAAAAGTCTAGTCTTTACAGGCATTTCCAGACCCTGCCTCTTCTCTTTTATTTCTCTCCATCCATCATTCTCAGCTAGGTCTCTTCCTCACCTCCATCCCAAGGGGAGGTCAGGCCAGGTACATTTCCACCCCTGCTCTGGTTAACATCACTCTCTCTGCTGGGATTGCCTTCCCTTTTACATCTTCCATCTTTCAAACCCAGTTCTAGTGCCTTCCCCTCCTAGGAGGCCCTCCTTCAATGCTTCAGGCCCTTACCTGAGCCCTTCATGTGTAGTTGCTTCATTAGTGAACTCTTTGGGGAGGAAAGAGCCCATTCTCTCTGGAAAATTCCAAGTCCCTCCCCACTGTTGCTGCAAACACAGGTTGGCTGTATTGTAGGTTCTCGAGAAAATCCAACTGGTTGAATGTTTTTTTGGTAGGTGAGCCAGCAGCTGCAGACCATGTTCTCCCATTTCCAGAGGGGTGATCGAGCTGCTCTAAAGGAGATGGCCTCCCACATCACCCAAAGAAAATGCAAGGTCAGAGCCACTGCACTTACGACAGCCAGAGAGACTGATGAGGATGAGGATGCGGACAGCGTGGAGGAGATGGAGGTGAAGGGGGTGTCCCTTGGGTGGGGAGATGCAGATATTTTCCAATTGTTTGGGAGATCAGCTGATTTCACAGCGAAGTGATGGGGAGTTGGGTAGCGGTGGTGGTTGTATTATCTAGAGATGGCAGGGAACTTTCCTAAGGTCACACAGCCAATCCTTGTAAAGCTGGGAGGAGAGCCTGGGTCTCCAGTGGCCGCAGCCAGGAGGTGTTGTATTTAGCTCTCTCTTGTATTTATTCTCCAGGTCACAGCTACGAATGATGGGACAGCTACAGATGGGGTCTGCTCCCAGCCTGAACCCTCTGGTCAAGACTCCCAGACTATTAAGGAAGAGGATATAGTGGAGGATGGCTGGACCATTGTCCGGAGAAAGAAATGAGTGGGACTGGAAATGGTTTGGACCCTTGTTTGCTAGTTGTTTTGAGATTCATTTGTAGGGTTTTTGGAGGGTTGTGGGACCTCTGGACTGATTATCTGATCTCCACCTGCTCCCCATTCCTCTGTCCAGCTCCTTCCAGGGGAAGAAGAGCCCTAGGGTCTGTGGTCTTGGGGTGGTGAGACCTGGTTCAGCACACCCTCCTGGGCCTTAAGTTACTGAGTAATGAGGCCTGGTTTCCCAGCACAGTGCCTCTTGGGTGCAGTCAGTGTGAAGAGGGAGGGATGAGTGGGTATGGGTGTGGCTGGAGGAGAAGCTAAATGCTGGTTGACACTGGGCAGGTGGATTTGTGAAGGGAGAGGACCAGCAGGAGAACCAATACTCAGCATTAGAGAACCAGTACTCCTGCTTCAGGAATGGTGAGATGAACATGCAAACGGACAAGAGATTAAAGATGTGAATGAAAGTACCTGTGGTACTTCTCCCTCTTCTCCTCCTCCACACACACCCCCCCCCAGCTCTCTACCCCCACCACACCCACACCCACACATGTTCTCTATCCCTGCCCAGAAATTGGAACCTCTCAGGAATGTCCCCTTCCTGCAGCCCAGCCTCCAGCCCTGGGCTCCTTCAGGAAGTCTAAGACCTTGGCTAGGTGGGGAGCTTGGGAGACCTGGGCTTTGTTTTCTGCTGCCTCCAACCTCTTTCCAAACTCTTCATCCCATCCAAGCCCACGCATGAGGCTTAAGACCTCAGTAAGTAAGACCTTATTGTTTAATCTGTGGCTTGACCTGTGAGTAGCCTTGGAATCAGCCTTCTGGGAGCTGAGCTTCAGAGCTCAGCAATGGAGCAGTTTCTGGGCCCACCTTAGCAGCCTGGTACTTAGGACAAACAAACAGATGAACGAAGAGAGACAGCACTCTGAAAGTTTCCGTAAGCCCGAAATAAACTGTATTTTTCTTTAAAAAAACAAAACAAAGAGTATCCATTGTCCTCCCCCCTGTTACCTGTCCTGCCCTGTGGCCCTGCCATGGGTCTGGACGATAAAATACTGGGTAGCCATGAGGCTGAGTAGAAGCTATAAGCCTTGGGAGAGGCAGGAGGGGTCTGGTCACCACCCCACATAGCATCATACGTGTGAAGACACTGGCTGAGGGGGCAGAGCTGGCACTTGAATCCAGGTCTCTTGCTCTGGTGCTTTGGGGGGAATTGGGTGGAGGCAGGATCCGTAGGGTGTTAAGGGGATGGGGGAAAAAATGGCCTAATTCAGGCGGGTCTAGCAACAGTTCCTACCCTCCCTGGGGAGAGGGATTTAAAAAATTAACATCACTGTAGGAATATTTGTTTTAAAAGCCCACGTTTTGTGAAAAGGTGAATTAAAAAACCCAAGACCCAGCATTCAGGATTGAAAGTGCCCATGATGGGAGTTCAAGTATTGACTGAGCTGGGAGGGAGGGGGCTGGGGCCCCCAATCGGACATGGGCAGCTAGAGTGTGGGGCAGGGGGCCCCAGCTCCCTCCAAACCCTCTAGGTCTTGTCTTGGGTCTGGGGGCCTTCAGAGGGTTCAGCAGTGGCTCCTGAGGCTGCCACCGGTGCCTCCTCCATCTCCCTGTCCTCAGACAGTGTGGGGCCTGGGCAGAACGTGTCCCCACGGCCTGCCCGGCCAAGCACAGCCATCCAGCGCCGCTGCAGCTCCTCTGTCTCAGGGCTGAAGTACCAGCTCAGGTGGCTCTGGGTGATCTTGAAGACATGCCGTCTGTCAGGCCGCTCCCCTGCCTCGGGAGGCCCCACCTCAAAGCCAATGAGGGGCAGGCTGCGCTGGGCTTTCACATCCTGTCGCAGGGACAGAGCCAGGGTCACCTTGGGGCTGGGCTTCTCACTGGTTTTGCATCTGCTAAGCCCCTCTTTTCCTTCCCCTGCTCAAGAATCTTCCATGGCTCCACTGATGGCAACGGGAAAATGTCTGAACTGGGACTAGAATGCAGGCTGGTTCAAATACCTGTTTCCTCCCACACCCAAAACCAGCAGGGCTCGTCTTTAGCGTATAGCAGATAATCTTTTAAGGCCTTTGCCTAGGCTGTTGCCCCCATCTGCATGTTCTTTCCCACTCAACATTGGACCCAGCAGTGCCCTGTCTCCACTCTGGCTTCCTCCAGGAAGCTAGCCCCCTCAACTCACCACACTTTTTCCTATATATATTGACCCACAAACCTTGTCTCTAGCCTGTCTTTGTCTCACAAGGGTGGGGCTTCTGATTTTCCTTTAGGCTCACTCTATAGCCCAAGCCAAAGGAGAGGTCAAGGACAGGGGGAAGGGGAGCAGCCTGGTTTTGCCAGGTGGCTGAAGGGACCCGAAGGAGTAGGATGCACACCTGGGGGGCGCCATAGATGTACAGCACCAAGGGTTCGTTCTCAGGGACCACAAACCATGCCTTGTGCCAGCCTTTCCCGCCCTTCTCCATGTAGTGCAGGAAGCTGCAGATGACGCTGTTCTCCGCAGCCACTGAGGCCTGTTTCTGTGGCCAGAGACATTGAGGGGGAGGCATCAATGCTGATGGAAGGCCTAGCCTGGCTCCTCTTGGCTCCACTAATCCCTCAGAGCAGTGACTGCCATTCCCATAATCTCGGATGAGGAAGCTGAAGCTCAGGTGGCAGGAGTGATGTGCCCAGCGTCACCCAGTGAGTCTGAGTTGAGATTCAAAGCTAAGCTTGTCTGCCAGACTTGGGCCATGGCTGCTGCCTCTGAGAGTTGGTGAGAGGGATGTACAGCTCTCAGTGAGGGCACTCAATTGCCAGTCAGGCATTCTTTCTTCCATCAGTCCATTTATTCCTCAAGTCATGTATGCATTTACACCTCACCATTTCTTTCATCTTTCATCACACATGCATTCCCTACACTCAGCGAAAGGCAAACTAGCCTTGTGGGTAAGTGGATGGGTGGTTGGATGAGGCAGTCTGGCTCAGAATCTCAACTCTAGATGAAAATGTGTTGACTCGGAAGGAGAGCATAAAGGGTTGTTGAAAGGATCAAATGAGTTAATATACCCAAAGTGCTTAGAATAGTGCCTGGCACAGGGTAAGCATTCTTTAAATGTTAAATAAATACCTTGATTGGGTTAAAAAACAAAAACAAAAGTGAAATGTGTGTATCTGTGTACACCTAAAAAGATAGGAAGGTTAAGTGGTAATAGTGGTAATCTCTGGATAGAAGGAATATGGTGTTTTTATTATTTTTGTTTATATTGTCTAATCTTCAGTGCACATAGCCTACTTTGTGATAAGAAAAGGTAATTTGTTAATTAAAAAAAATCCCAGCTCTGGCACTCATTGGCTGTGTAACTTGAGCAGATAACTTCCCTGGGCCTCAGTTTCCTCATTTGTAAAACAGGGATAGTAATAGCATGCATAGATTAGTTACTGCGGGGATTAAATGTCTAAAGCACTTAAATAAGAATTCTTGGGGCCGACCCGGTAGCACAGCGGTTAAGTGCGCATGTTCTGCTTCGGCGGCCCGGGATTCCCCGGTTTGGATCCTGGGTGCGGACATGGCACTGCTTGGCAAGCCATGCTATGGTAGGCGTCCCACATATAAAGCAGAGGAAGATGGGCATGGATGTTAGCTCGGGGCCAGTCTTCCTCAGCAAAAAGAGGAGGATTGGCAGCAGATGTTAGCTCAGGGCTAATCTTCCTCAAAAAAAAAAAAAATTCTTTTCATTCACTCTTGCACTCATTTGCTCACTCCAAGCCTGGGTCACTTGTTCAGTGGATGTACATGGCACCCTACAGTTTCAGAGATGCCCAGGCCTCAAGCACACTGGGTGGGTGGCTGGGGCCCATGTAGTCAGTGTGGGAGGTTAGTTGGGGGCCTGGCTCTTACCTCCAGGATGGACCTCCGGCGCTGGGGTGTATGCTGGCTGCAGGCTGGACTGCTCCCGGGCACTCCGTGCAAGGCCACATAGCAGTCAGTGCACACACGGTTGGAGCGGTTGTTGTCATAGATGAGGCGGGCCCGGAACTCAGAGCACTTCCCACAAACCACCTGGGGTGGCAAGCAGGCAAGAGCAGCCTGATTCCAGCAGGCCTTCCCCTTCAGTACCAATTCCCACAGCGGACTTGTGGCCTCACCCCCCTTGAAAGGTGCCCACTCAGAAGTAGGCCTTCAGGCTGCCGGCCTGTCCCCTCCCTAGTTCTTCCCTTGTCCCCCAACACTCACATGCCCGCAGGCCTTGCAGTGGTGCCTGCGTTTGGTGATGGAATTGAAGGGCTCCTGACAGCGCATGCACATGGTGACTTCCTTTTCTCGGATGGGCGTAGGCGCTCGCTTCCCAAGATCCACGTTCTGGAGAGAGGGCCAGGTCCCAGTTCAGAGTCAGCTACTCCCCAGCCCAGTCCAGCCAGCCCTTGCCCCTGCCCCAAGATTTGGATCATCACTGGGAGACAGCGGACACATTCAGAAGACCTGCCTTTGAGTCCTGGCTCTGCCCCTACCTCACTGTGCTACTAAAGACAAGTTACTTCTATTCTCTGGGCCTCGGTTTCCCCAGTAATTTCTCTGTGGCCCTACCAACAGAAGACTGGGCTTCTGAGATCATGCACTGCCTCTCTGGGCTTTACTCTCTGAGAAGGGGAGAGGAGCATCTCAAGGTAAGGTGGGGACTTGGAGGCCTGGAAGGGGTTCCAGTGCAGGGGTAGAGGGTAGGGACACTTACTGGAGAGTTAGGGGGTGTGTCTTCATCTTCCCTGTTCGTTGAGTTCAATAGTTTGAAGGTCTCCAGCGTCTGTTCATGCTTCAGGAGGGTGGAGTTGATGGCCTGGGGAGGATGTGTAAGACATGAGAGGTCAGATCACCTCAGAACGCACCCATTTCCACCCTCACCTCACCTTCCTGTGACCTAGCCTGAAGTCAGAAAAGTTGGGTTCTAGGCTCACCTCTACCCCCTGCTAGGCATATGACCTTGAGGATGTCCCTTTTTCAGCCATTGATCCCTTTCCTCCATTTCACAATATAAGAACTGAGACCTGGAGTTGGGAAGGGACATCCTGGCCGCTTCCTGGGCTTAAGGTTTTACAGGGCTTACCTCACGGGGGTTACACCCTCAGAGGAGCCCACTTTCTAAAGGAAGAATTTGTGAGTTTCTGCTTAAGCTCTAGACGTCAGTTTGCTTATTTGTAAAACAGGAATGGTAAAGTTTGTTGGAAGGCAAGTGTCCAGGCGCATTCTGGTCAGATGTGAGTTTGGGGGAGAGTCCACCAACCCCTAGGAAACCTGTTAATACTCCTCCAGCCCCCTATCACAAAGCCTTCTTAGATGTTACCTGGACCCAGTCTTTCTTCTCCTCTTCAGTCCTTGGGGGAAAAAAAAGAAGTTGGGTTAGGCAGACCAATCAAAAGCAAGTGGAGTGATAAAGAGCAGCTGTTTTGGAGTCAGACAGACCTGGGTTTCACCCTCTGCTCCTTCACTTATTACTCATGTGACGTTAGGCAAGTTATTTAAACTGAGTTTATATATTTCAACAGTTGCTAATACTTTCCAGACCTTGTGCTAGGAACTTGGGCCTCAGAGAGGACCCTATCCTCAAGGAACTCAGGGTCTAGTGGGGAGACATGGACAATACAGGGGGATCAGTGCTGTGACAGAGTGAAAACAGGGCTGAGGATTCCAGAAGATGAGACCTGCCCCAGCCTGGAGTTTGGGTGGGAGCACTAAGGAAGGTTTCCTCAAGGAGGTGCCAGGCCTCAGGTAGAGGGGTAAGGGTGAGGTGTGGGTGCATAAGAGTATGGGACATAGAAGAAACCATAAATAGTTCCCTGTTGCTGAAATGTAAAGTTTGAGAAAGGAGGGCAATTAATTTTTCCTCACTTGTAAAATGGAGATGATAACAATCAGTCTAGGTTGTTCTGAGCAGTAACTGAAGTGACAGTCCCTAATTATGCTAGGTGCTCCATCAGTGTGAGTTAGCCGTTTACTTTCCCTCCTTCCCTGACTCTCTGTCTGTCCTGCAGTCTCCAAGGCCTCTGCCC
The DNA here is from genome assembly GCF_041296235.1 of Equus asinus. Taxonomy (NCBI): domain Eukaryota; kingdom Metazoa; phylum Chordata; class Mammalia; order Perissodactyla; family Equidae; genus Equus; species Equus asinus. Next base: position 35,603,232 of record NC_091820.1, read on the forward strand.
TGGTGCAGCCCCATCAGCTGCTCACTAGGAACAGGGCCCAGCCTCTTTGCTGACTTCCACCTGGCCTCTTCTAATCCCCTTCCACATCCACACACCAGACATCAAAAGTACTCCTCTAGGGGCCGGCCCCGTGGCCGAGTGGTTAAGTTCGCGCGCTCCGCTTCGGCAGCCCAGGGTTTCGCCGGTTCAGATCCTAGGCGCAGACATGGCCCTGCTTATCAAGCCATGCTGGGGCAGCATCCAACATGCCACAACTAAAAATAGATAACTATGTACTGAGGGGGGAAGGGCTTTGGGGAGAAAAAGGAAAAATAAAACCTTTTAAAAAAAAAGTATTTTTCTAATATGAAAGTCTGACTACATCCTCAGAACCACTTCATGAAAAATTAAGGATGTGAGTCAATATTTAGCTACAAGAATGTCCATTGCAATGCTATTTATTGTAGTGAAAAATTTGAAGCAGCCTGTGCCCAACAAAGGGATCAGGTTAAAAAAAAGGAATGAGGGGCTGGCCCCGTGGCTGGGTGGTTGAGTTTGCGTGCTTTGCTTTGGCGGCCCAGGGTTTCACCGGTTCAGATCCCGGGCGCGAACATGGCACCACTTGTCAGGCCATGCTGAGGCGGCATGCCACATGCCACAACCAGAAGACTTTACAACTAGAGTATAGAACTATATACTGGGGGAGCTTTGGGGAGAAAAAGGAGAAAAAAAAAAGATTGGCAACAGATGTTAGCTCAGGTGCCAATCTTTAAAACAAAGAAAATGATGGTACCTCACTACTGCCAGTGAACATGAATGATGTAGAAGGCTGTTTATAATATGTTAAATGAAAACAACATGTATAAAATACACATAGCATTCCATTTTGATTAAAAATATATGTAACACAAGTGTTTACATTTGTCAAAACTCATTGAGGGTACACTTAAGACCTCTATATTTCACTGTATGAAAATTTTACCTTAAGAAAAGAAAGGAAACTTAAACAAATACTGAACTCCAGTTAATGATATGCACACCAAAGTATTTAGGGGTGAGGTAGAGTGATGCCTGCAACTTACTTTGGAATGCATTAAAAAAAATCAGATGGATTAGTGGATGGATACAAGGATAGATTTGTGATAAATATAGCACAATGCTAACACTTGTAGACTCTATATGGTGGGTTTATGAGTGTTTACTGTACAATTCTTTAAATTTTTCTGTATTTTGGAAAGTTTTCATAATAAAATATGGGAAGAAAACACTGTGTTTATGCTTGTGTATATATACACATACACATGTGAATAGAAGAAAGGCCTGAAAGGGATTCTGCCCACACATCAGTACTGGTTATCTCTGGGTGATACAGTTCTAAGGGATTTTACTTTATTCTGATTGTATTGTTTTTTTAAAAATCTGTTTTTTTATATATATTTTCTAACTCCTAATTTTTTTGCAGTGAACAATATTGCTTTTGATTTTTAAGAGCCACATAGCGTTTTTGGCAATGCGTGCCAAAGTATATTGGGGTGAAGTATCATGTCTGTAATTTACTTTAAAATGGTTCAGCAGAAGATATATATGGCATGTCAACAGTTGCTCACTCATAAGTCAGTGATTCTAAACCCTGGTGCACACATTAGAATCACCTAGGGAGCTTTTAAAACTCCGCATGTTCAGGCTACACCCTAGACAAATCAGAGTCTTTCCTAGGGTGAGTCTCAGACATCAGTATTTTGTGTGTGTGTGTGTGTGTGTGTGTGTGTGTGTGTGTGAGGAAGATTGGCCCTGAGCTAACATCTGTGCCTGTCTTCCTCTATTTTGTATATGGGATGTCACCGCAGCATGGCTTGATGAGCAGTCTGGGCCCAGGATCTGAACCTGCGAACCCCAGGTGCCAAAGCGGAGCGCATGAACTTAACCGCTATGCCACCTGGCCAGCCCCCATCAGTATTTTTTTTAAAAGCTCCCCATCTAATTCCTGTGTGTCGCCAAGGTTGAGAACCAGTGATGGGCATGTGGGTGTTTGTTGTATTTCTACTTTTCTGGATATTTGAAAATTTTCATTAAAAATTTTTCTTAAATGCAAATCAAAACTACACTAAGATATCACCTTACACCCGTTAGAATGACAAAAATATCTAAAACTAATAGCAACAAATGTTGGAGAGGTTGCGGAGAAAAAGGAACCCTCATACACTGCTGGTGGGAATGCAAACTGGTGCGGCCACTATGGAAAACAGTATGGAGATTCCTCAAAAAATTAAAAATAGAACTACCATACGATCCAGCCATCCAACTGCTGGGTATTTATCCAAAGAGCTTGAAGTCAGCAATCCCAAAAGTCCTATGCACCCCAATGTTTATTGCAGCACTGTTTACAATAGCTGAGACGTGGAAGCAACCTAAGTGTCCAGCAACAGACGAATGGATAAAGAAGATGTGGTACATATGTACAATGGAATACTACTCAGCTGCAAAACAGAACAAAATCATTCCATTTGCAATAACATGGATGGACCTTGAGAGAATTATGTTAAGCCAGCGAAAGAAGGATAATCTGTGTATGACTCCACTCATATGAGGAATTTAAAGTTATGGACCAAGAACAGTTTAGTGGATACCAGGGGAAAGGTGGGGTGGGCACAAAGGGTGAAGTGATGCACCTACAACATGACTGACAAACATTAATGTACAATTGAAATTTCACAAGATTGTAACCTATCAATAACTCAATAAAAATAAAAAATAAAAAAAAAATTTTTCTTAAAAGGTAGTACAAGTGATTGTAAAGCAAACCCTCCATGCCTTCCCTCTGCCACTAGGAGGAAACCCTATACCGCTCGGTGCACCTTTCTGGGCCCAGCATCCCCCTGCAGCCCCCTCCCCCTCCCATCCTCCCAGCAGACAAATGTGTCCCAGTCACGTGGCTTGTCACGCAGGCTCTGCTGAGGCCTGACTGGGCCCCACACCTGCCCTCCCCTGGATGTGCCAGTCCTGTTGTCAGCTTTGTTCTCGCTTTCCCCAGCTACAGCCCTCCCAGATGCTCTCTCAAGTCTCCAGGAGCTTCAAACCCAGCTCCCCTCTCTTGTTCTCCAGGAGGACACTCTCTAGCCCATATTCATCTTTCCCGCCTCCATGCAGTGCCAGCAATGAGTGTTCTGACTCTCATTTCCCACTTCCTTGCACCCTGTCAGAAGCAGATCTGTAAATGGGGGTTGATGGTAACGGTAGCTACTTCAGGGGTCATTTTAAGGATTCAACTAGTTAATTTAAACTTAAGTTAACATTAACTCAAAGCAGTACCTGGCATAAGAACAAGTCTTCATTAAATGTGAGCTATTATTATAATCATTCAAGTAGAAGACGGAGGTGAAAACCCCTTTGTTTAAGTGGCTGGGCATTATTTTTAAATTTATTATTATTTTTTATTTTTGTTATTATTTATTTACTTTTTTTTTTTTGAGGAAAATTAGCCCCGAGCTAACATCTGCTGCCAATCCTCCTCTTTTTTTGGTGAGGAAGACTGGCCCTGAGCTAACATCCATGTTACTTTATATGTGGGTTGCCTGCCACAGCATGGCTTGCTAAATGGTGCATAGGTCCGCAGTCGGGATCTGAACCCACGGACCCCGGGCCACCGAAGCGGAATGTGAGAACTTAACTGCTGTGCCATGGGGCCGGCCCCCAAATTTGTTATTATTTTTTAAATTTTTATTATGAAATATTTCAAGCACACAGAAAAGCAGACAGGATCGCACAAGTACATTAAATATATACCCACTATATAGATGCAAATTTTAAAAATATTTTGCTATATTTACTTCATATATGTGTACATATTACTATATATTTATATATGTATGTATATATGTGTGCATATGTAGATATGTATGTATTTTTTGATTGATAAATCATTTAAAAATAAATTACAGATATTGTGATACTAAATCCTCAGCACGCATCACCAAAAAACAAGGCCATTCTCCTGTATAACCACTATACCATTATCATACCTGAGCAAGTTAGCAATAATTCCCCAAAGCTCAGTTCACATTCAGATTTTCCCTATTGTCTTATAAATGTCTTTTAGGGCTGTTTTTCTCAAACCAGGCTCCTATCATAGACCCAGCATTGCATTTGGTTGTTATTTCTCTTAAATCTCTGAATCTACAATAAACTATTTACGTTGTTGTTATTCATGTTTGGATTAATATCTCATTCTTCCCTCTCCTCTAACAAAGCCCACCAGGAGAGCAAGCCTGCATCTTTGGGGAAAGGCACCCACCCTTTCTCTGGAACAATCTCTTCCCTAGGGAGGTAGCTTGTCACCTGGCACTAGGCCTAGAATGCCTCAGCATATCTGAAGGGAAGAGGGGGCTGGAGGGAAGGTATAGGCAAGGACAAGTACCTGGCCTGGAGCTCCAAGGAGCGTTGCTTTCCTGACACCAGGAAGGTCCGAGGCAGATTGAGGTTGGAGCTTTCCTTTAGCTGAATGGAAGGAGAAAGAGGCTTTGTGAGGCCCACTGAGCTCCACAGGACCCTTGCCCTCTGCACACATGCACACACAGACTTGGGGTCAAAGTCAAGGACATTTTTGTTCCTCTCAGCACCAAGGCCCCACTCCAGGTCCCCGTTTCCCACCTCTTGGTGCTCACCTCCATGCCATCTACATCAATGCGTGCCCGCACGCTAAACTTCTGGCCAAGGAGCCGCAGCCTGGGCACGCAGTAAAGGAGGCGGTCGTTGAACTAGGAAGGAAAAGGTTCGTGATGTATGTGTGGATGACCCAGGAGGAGTGTGGCCCAGTTCCCTAACCTTATAGGACCCCTGAAGCTTTATTGCTGGGGACTCAAGGCAATAGATGGAGAAAACAGCCCAGACTAGGCACAAAGATTGCAAGGAAAGAGCCTAGGCATGGGAGTCACTTCCTAGTTGCGTGACCTTGGGCAAGTAACTTCTCTCTAAGTCTGAGTTACATCATCTGTAAAGTAGAGAAAAAAAATTCCTAGTATAGGTAGTGAAAATACAATGAGTTAATAGAGGAAAGAATGGCTAGCAGGAGGTATAGTCTTGAGTGAGTACCAGGTTAACGTGTATGTGGGGACGTGGCCCACCCACAACCCCACTTACTAGTATGAGGTATCGGTCTTGAGTGGTCCCATTCTTTGCTGATAGCTTAAGGATGTGGCCTTCTTTTATGAGCTCTTTGGTGGGGCTGACAATGTCTTCCTCACCCCCTAGCAACTCATATACCTTCAGCAGCTTGTGCATTCGCTCCTGGTAGAAGACAGTGAGCAAAAGGCAGGTTTGGGGTACTTGCCTCCCCTCAGATGTCCACAAGTCCCAAGTCCCACCAAGACAGGGACACCACAGGTGGGTGGCCAAGGAAGGGCAAGGGCTAGAAGGGCCACTCACCATTTTGCGGATGGCAGCATTAGAGTGCTCTGCTGCTGTGGCTATCAGCTCCAGAGACTCTGAGGAAGAATGGGAGGTCAGATGAGGGACGAGCAGAGAAGAGGCTCTTGTGGGCTTCTCCGCTCCGTGAATACCTCCTCCTGGCCTGACCCTACCCTCGCCATCCCAGAAAGCTGTCCATGGCAACATCACTTAAAATCAGAAATTGTCTGAATTAAAGCCACAATAGCAGAATCATTGTACACGGAATAGCTGGCGGCCAATAAAACACAAGCTTAACAAGATTATTATTACCATTAAAAATAACAACAATAATAGTTACATATATAACTGGAAGAAAACATACCCATGGTTAAGAAGTTGTCTCTGGATGGTGAGACTATGGGTGGTTTTTATTGTCGTCTTTAGATTTTTCTGTATTTTCCATATTTTTGACAAAGGACATGTATTACTTTGACAATCAGAAAAAGTCATGTAAAGAAACAAAGAGGTGATCCCATTCTTTATCTCAATAATTCTGATTATAGGACTCTATTCTAAAAAAATACATGTTCTATGTACAAATACACTTTCATGGCAGTTGGTGTTTACAACAGTGTCAAACCGAAACAAAAATGTCCAACTGTAGGGGGTTCAGTTAAATAAATTAATGTGCATGCATATAATGGAATACTAAACTTCTACAAGTGATGCTTACGTAGGTTTTTTCATAATCTGTGAAATGCTCAGAATATTTTAAGAAAAGGATATAAACTTGGATATACCAAATGATTTCAATTTCACAAATATATATGTATTAAAAACACCAGGAAGAACATATGTCAAAATGTTCTCATGCTTATTCTCTGGGGGCTTGCATCATAGGTGATTTTTTTCCCTCTTTTGTCTTTCCTGTAATTTCCATATTTCCTATAGTGACCAGGTATCATCAGGAAGAAAAACTGAAATAAGTCCTTATACATCTCCACACACTAACAAATCCTGCCCACACTTGAGGCCCAGCTGCAGCTGCACTGCACCCCACTTGCGCTGTACTCCACTCTGTCTGTATGATGCTGGATTGTCCCACTAAGAAAATATGCCTGTAATGGAGGAGCACAGGTGAATCTGAAGAGGGTCCATATGGTTGGCAAACCAAGTCTTGTTTTCCTGGGAGGATCTCCCTCCATGACCAAGTCTTGGTGCTCAACATCCGTGGCCCCTGTCCCAGCTCAGGCCTTTCAGGTGCCAGCCTCCAATCTCCAACTCCTCTTCCACCCTAGCTGCCAGAGGGAACTTTCTCACACACAGCTTCCCGTCACTCCTCTGCTCAAATCTGTCAATGGCTCCCCTATGTCTGTAGGGTAAAGACCCAGCACTTTAGCCTGGCATTCAAAGCCCTTGGTGATCTAGCTTCTGCTGACATCTCTAACTTTCTCCACTTGCATCTCCTTAAATATGTCCTGTCTTGCTTCATCTGGCCAACTGCCACTCAGTCTTCTGGATCCAGCTCACCTCCTCTAGTAAGCCTTCCCTGAGTTCCCAGGCTGGGTTAGGGCCCTGTCTGGGCTCCCACATTCCCCTTTGCTCCCCTCTGTCCCACTAGTCACACTGTGTATTCATTGTGCATTTATATATCTGTATCCCTCAGTAGACTAGGAGCTCCCTAGGATGGGGCCAAGGTCTCACCACCCTCTCTGGGGCGTCCCAATAGCTGCTTTGCATAAATTAGCTCCCTCAATCCTCACAACAACCCTGTAAGATAGGCGCAGTTGTGCCTGTTTGTCCAATGAGGAAACTGAGACTCAGAAAAGAGGTGGCAGCCCTACGTTGTCTACCTGGGAGACAGCAGAGTTGACATCAGAGTGGGTGCTGCTCTCTCAGCCGCCCTTTCTCCTACACATTCTGCATCTCCCCACCCCAGGGTAGGGGGCATGCTGGGTGGTGGAGGTAGGAGGTACCCAGGGAAGGGGACAGGAAGGAGACTCTGGCAAGGTGTGGGCATACAAGCTCAGGCCTGCGTATGCCACTGGGCTGAGACTAGAGGCTTTGCTATCAGGAACTCTGTCTGGAGATGTCTTGTGTGGGGTGCAGACTGGCATTTCCAGGGCTCCAGTGTGTGTGGGCTCTGTCTAGGGCTTCAGTGTGGGGATGTCAGTCCAGGATTTCATTTGGGAGTTCAGGCTAGGGAGTGCAGTTTGGGGGAGCTTGGTCTGGAAGCTTTGGTGGGGCCTGGTCTGAGCTTGGCAGTTCAGGATCTTTCTTGGTTTGGAGTTGAGTCTTGGGCTCAGGGTAGGCAGCTGTGGCCAGGAGTTCCAGCTGGCCTGGTCTGGGGAGCCCAGTCTAGGGTTCTGGCTCCAGAGTTCAGTCTGGGAAGTAGAAAGTTGGGGAGTTAGTCTGGGGAACCAGAGATATGATTCAGAGGAGCTCAGACCTGGAGTTACTTTCTGGGGCTCTGCCTGGGGATTTTAGTCTGAGGAGTAAAAAATAAGGAGGTTTGCTTAAGATCTTGGGCTGGGGAGCTTTGTGAGCACATCTCGGGCTGGCTCTCATTCAGCGCAGCTCAGAAACCTGGACTGGGAAGTCCTTTCTGGGGAGTTCATCTCTGGGCTCAGTGTGGGGAGCTCAGTCAGCCAAGCTCAAACTCTCAGGTTCATTCTGGGGACTCAGATAGGGTTGAGATTTGCACAAACTAGGAACCTAAGTTAGGGGAACTCAATCTGTGGACTGATTTTAGGGGCATTCTGTATGGAAGGTGTCAGCTAGGGCATTCAGTAATAAAAACAGCTAATATTTATTGAGACTTTACCACATGCCAGGCACTGTCCTAACAGCTTTACCTGGATTACCTCATTTATCCTCAAGACAACTCTATGAGGTAGGTATCATCATCATCCCCATTCTACACATGAGAAAACTGAGGCCAAGAGGCTGAGCAGCTTGCCCAGGCACACACAGTTGGTAAAAGGGACTCCATCTGAGGCCCAGTCTAGGGGAGCTTACACTGGCAGCTCATTTTGGAGCTCTAGTCCAGGGAACTCGTTTGGGGAATTTCAGTTTGGGAATGCCATGCTAGGGATCCAGTGTGGAAGGAAAACTGCAGTACTCGGTCCTGGAAGCTCAGTGTAGACATGGGATTCTGCGGAATGCATGAGCTCTGAGCGGAGAGCCATGAAATGGGAGGCTTTATTCTGGGGAACCCAGTAGGAGGGGTATAAAATGTGCAGACTCAGTGTGGCATTGAGGTGCCCTTCTTGGGTCTCAGTATGGGGTCCAATCTGGAGACCTCTTTCTGCTGGACTCAGCCTGGGAATCTCAATCCATGAATCCAAGTCTGAGAGGTAGAAAATGGGGGGCTCAGTCTGGGGGAGTCAGTCTAGGAGTTGAGACTGGGAAGATCAGACATGGTGCTTGGCATGGGTAGCTTAATTTGGGGGACAATCTAGGGCATTAGTCTAAGGGCTTAGTGAGGGGGATGGAAAAAAGGGGTCTTCAGTCTGGGGGACTTGGGCTAGGAAGAACACAGTCTGGAGTCCCTGTTTGGAGCTTAGTCTGGGCAGCTCAATCTCAGAGTTCCCTCTGGGGTTCTCACTGGGAACTCTAGAAATCCAGTTTGAGGGCTCAATGGTTTGTCTGTGGGATGGATCTGGAGAGTCAGTCTTTTGGGCTCAGGCTACAAGTCTTGGTCTGAGGGACAATAAAAGGGGGGATTAATCTAGGGTGCTCAGTTTGGCAATACCTGTCTATAGAATGGTGGCCAAGGAGATCAGACTTGGAAGCTCTTTTGGGGGAATCTCACTTTGGGACCTCAGGCTGAGGGCACTGACTGGGAATCCACTCTGACATCTCCGAGTGGGGACAGCATTCTAGAGGCCCAGTTTGGGGATCTTAGTTTGGGGGATCCAGTGTGGGGAATCTATTAACTGGGACCTCAGACTGGGTTCAGCCTAAGGGCTCAGGTTGGAGATGTTAGTCCATGGGGTTCATCCCAGGGAATCAGTCTAGAAGGATTTATTAGAGGTTTAGGTTATGTAGCTCATCCTGGCATCTCAGTGGGGGCTCTAATACTGGGGGGAAGGAATGAGGCACTTAGTCTGCAGATGTCTGTAGAACTTAGCTATCAAACTTTCTAGGGTTCTAGCTGTTTCTAGAGTTCCAGATTTGGTAGCAAAGTGCCCCATCTGGTGGGGTGGATGGGGCTCAGTTTGGGAAGTGGACAGTACAGTGGACACAACTGTCTACTCCCATCTTTTGTGGTTTCCAGGACCTCACACTTTCCTGGTTTTCCTCCTACTTTTAGGGCTGCTCCTTCTAAGTCTCCTTTGCTGATTCCACCTCCCTCAGCTTTGTCCTTGGCCTTCTTTTACTTCTCCATTTACATTCACTCCCTTGGTGATTGTGGCCAGCCTGATGGCTTTGAATACTGTCTATGTGCCAATGACATCCAAAGCTTTCTCCCCGGGATTCTAGACTCATCTAATTGTCTAAATGGCAGCTCACTTTGAACATGTCCAAAATCAAACTCCTAAGCTCGTCTCAGGACCCATCACCACCAGCCCAAAATCTGCAAGTCATCCTTGACTCCTTCTCCCAAGCCCCACACCCATTCCACCCTAGTTCTTTCAGTGCTACTTCCAAATATAATATATCCTGAATCCAACCATTTCTCACTACTTCCACCACTACCATCCTCATCCAAGTCAACTTTTCTCACTTACATTATTGCAAAAAGCTTCTAACTGTTCTCTTGGCTCCCTCTCTTTCTCCCCAAGTAATCCCAATTGAAACCTTCCCATGGCTACCACTGCACTCAGAATAAAATACATCTTATCTTGGCCTTCAAAGTCTTGCTCCTCTCTCCAACCCTACTTCTACCATTCTACCCTCACTTGTCATGCTCAGATCACACTGGCCCTCTTGTTGGTCCAGAGATATGCAAGCTGCTGCCCGGTCCCCCAACCCCTGCCTTAGGAACTCTGTACCTGCTGTTGCCTCTCCCTAGGGCATATTCCTCCCCAATCTGCACGTGGCTCCCTTCTTGTTATTCAGGTTTGACTCAAATATCTTCTATTCAGAGAGGCTGCTCAATCTAAAGTAGGCCCCCCAGTCCCTTTCACATCACCCTCTTATTCTCTGAATTACACACAGCACCTATCTAATGTTCCCCCCATGTATTTATTACTTTGCTTATTGTCTGTCTCCCTGGCTAGAATATACACTCCCTGAGATCAAGGACTTTGTCTGTCTTTTTCATCTCTGTATCCCCTGTGCCTAGGACAATGCCCAGAATACCGAGGTGCTCAGTAAATAGCTGTTACGTTAATGAAGGAATGAATGGAAATAACAGCCTGGGGGAGAGAAAGTTGGGGAGACTCTGGGGAGCACTCTTTGGGGTGTGACCCTGGGGGGTGGGTCTCATACTGGAGGAATCAGAATGAAACACTCTTCTAGTGGTTCAGTGTGTGAAGACTCAGTCTGGGGAGGCGGTATCTAAGCCTAGAGATCCAACTCTGGGAGGCAGAAAATATGGGGTCCAATCTAGGGTGCTCAGTTCTAGAGAGCTAATTTTGTGGGGCTCTGATCAGACTTGAAGGTTCTTTTATTTTTCTTTTTTTTTTTAAAGACCGGCACCTGAGCTAACATCTGTTGCCAATCTTCCTTTTTTGTCTTCTCCCCAAAGCCCCCCAGTACATAGTTGTATATTCTAGTTGTAGGTCCTTCTGGCTCTGCTATGTGCGATGCCACCTCCTCATGGTTTGATGAGCGGTGCTAAGTCTGCGTCCAGGATCCGAACCAGCGAAACCCTGGGCCGCCAAAATGGAGCGCACGAACTTAACCACTTGGCCATGGGGCCAGCCCCAGACTTGGAGGTTCTTTTGGGAGGTTCATTCTGGGTGGTGGCTGGCAAACACGGAGTGGAGCTCTAAATGTGGAGTATGGAAAATCAGGGGCTCGGTCTAAGGGAGTCAGTCTGGGCTCTCAGCATGATGGCTCAGTCCCTGTGAGTTCAGGCTCAGTTTCATTTTGGACTTGGGACAGCTTCATTTGAGGACAAGTTGAGGAGTCAGCCTTGCGGTCCCAGCCTAGGAAATGGATGGCTCCCTTTAGGGGATCATTCTGGGCATGCCCCTCAAACTCTCGGCTTCTAGTTGGGAACTTCAGATTGGGGGACTCCTGAATGTTCTGTCTGGGTATTCAGGCAGAGATCTCAACCTGGAGGTTCATCCTGGGATCTCACTCCAGAGCCTCAGTGTGGGCCTTTCAGTTTGGAGGTTCTATTCTGGGATCTCAATTATGTGGCAATGGAAGGCTGATCTTGTGAGTTAAGTCTGGAGGTAGGGGGACAGGGCCCAGGTATGTGTACTTACTTTGGGCATCTTTGCTGTCCGGGGAGCCATGCGGCAGCTTTAACAGATAGTCCTTGAGAAGCAGCTCATAGCGGGGGATGCGCTGCACAGGTTCCAGCATGTGGTGCTGTAATGTCAGGTTGCCACAGGCTTCTTCCTTCTGTGACAGGCAGAAGCAGAGGGGCTCAGGTCTGGCCACAGAGCCCCCCATTGGGTCCCTCCAGACGTCTCCTCCAAGTTTGCCCCATTCAGCTTCACTGCTTACCTGCACCTCATGGATAATCACTTTAAACTGGGTGGAGCGCTCTGTCCAGGTGTTGACCAGCTCCACGGCCCTGTCAAAGTTCTTCACATACTCGCCATACATCTTGAGGAAGGGTGCCAGCTTCTGCAGGATATCTCCTATGCGTGGGTAGCGGTCCCTGGGGTGGAAGCAGGGGCTGACATTGTCCTGCTGATCTTTGTCCTCCAGAATCTCCCTACTCCTTAGGTCTCCAGCCCCACGCAGGCTGCTCTCATCTCAGTCCTGGAAATCTACTTCTCAACCAATATGCTCCTTTGGAAATGCTGCTTATTTATAGGCCAATTAGGCCAAGCTCAGCTTGACCTGAGACCGTGGCCTGGGCTGCCACCTGCCCCAAGTCTGCTCTGTTTGAGCACCAGGAATGACATGTCCTGGAATACCCACTCTAACCTCAACTGTAAGGGCCACTTCATATACCGATTATTGATTCTGTGCCCAGCATTGTGCTGGGTGATTCTGGGGACACAAATGAGTCACACTTAGTTGGGCCCTGAGCGGGTCACTGTCTGGTAGGCGAGGTAAAATGACCAAGTCTGGTCACACTTCTCAGGAGTCAGTCTGCTGGGGGACACACAGGACCAGTACTGGTTCCAGCCCTCAGGGGTCACAGTCAACTGGGGAGACGTAGGAACCAGCTTCATGCCAGCCCTCTGTGGTCACAGTCTGGTGAGAGGGACACACTTTATCCTGTAGGTGTGGGGAGCGTGGAGATGATTTTAAGTAGGAAGTAACATGGTCTGATTGTTGTTCAGAAAGACCATTATGGCAGGTGGCATAGACTTCAAAGTATGGATCGGAAGAGGAGAGCCTAGAGGTCAGAAGACTGCCTATAAACCCTGTCCTTCTACTTCAGGACTCAGCTCAGGTATCACTTCCTCCCTGAATCCTTCTCTAAGCCCCAGGCTAGGTTTGGTCCATTTGTCTGGATTCCCACAGCCTTCCATCCTCAGCTCTATCATAGCACTGATAACAAATAACAATAACGCACACTCATTGAGCACTCATTATATACTGGCTACTCGTCTAAGCTCTCTACATGTATCAACTCATTTAATCTTTAAAACAACCCTACAAGGTAGGCTATTATTATTATCCTCATTTCATAGATGAGGAAACTGAAGCACAGTAATTTAAGAAACTTGCTTAATGTCACAAAGCTAGCAAGTGGCAGAGCGGGAATTTGAACTCAGCCAATTTGGCTCCTAACCTCATACTCTTAAGGACTATGCTATTCTGTTGTAATTTTCTTTCTTTCTTTCTTTTTTTTTCTGAAGATTGGCCTTGAGCTAACATCTATTGCCAATCTTTTTTTTTCTTCTTCTCCCCAAAGCCCCCCAGTACATAGCTGTATATTCTAGTTGTAGCTCTTCTAGTTGTGCTATGTGGGAAGCCGCCTCAGCATGGCTTGATGAGTGGTGCTAGGTCTGCACCCAGGATCCGAACTGGTGGAACCCTGGGCCCCTGAGGTAGAGCATGTGAACTTAACCACTTGGCCGTGGGGCCGGCCCCTGTTGTTTTTCTGAGTCCTGGTCTGTGTTTCATATTAGATTGGGAGGGCCTAGAAGGCAGAATTAGGGCCTGATTCTTTCTGTGAAAGGCAGTACAAGGAGAGGGCAGGCAAGAATGAACTCTCATGTACAAATCTGGCCTAGGTTCAGCAGGCAAGTGGTCAGGAGGGTGGGCAACCTAGATCTGGGGCTCCTCACCATTCCTCCATGCGCTTCTCTAGCTCAGGCAGCAGGAACTGCTGGTGGAAGCAATAGATGGAGCAGATATTAGAGAAGATGCCGTGGACAACATCAGCCGGGAAGGAACTGCGGTTTCGAGCTTCCTCCAGCAGCCGGGCACAGAACACCTGTGGGGCAGGGCAAGTGTGCTCAGCCCAGCTGGGCCAGGGGCTGAGCCAAGGAAGGGGCAGCTTGCAGGTGAGGGCAGTGTTTATGGGCAGCTCTGTGGAGCTTTGGGATCAGCATTGGTCTTGAGACTGAGGAAAGAAGGAATGGAGTTAGATTATATATGGAGGCTTGGATTTCAGGTTGTCATGGTTAGGACCTGGAGGTAGGCGTTGGAACAATGAGAAGTCAGGATCGGGGTCAAGGTCAGAATTAGACCCAGAGTCAGAGAGGTCAGATTTAGATCCATTTACTTAACACATATTTTTGAGTCCCTACTGTGTGTCAGGCACTTTCCTAGAGTCTGGGATAGAGCAGTGAACAAAGCTGGCAAAAATCCCTACCCTCAGAAATTCTAGTGATTTGGGGTCAGGAATAGGGCCAGGGTTAGAATGAGGATCAAGGCCTGGTTCACAGCCAAAGTTAAATTCAGGATCTGGGTCAGAGTTGCAGTCAGGGCTGGTGTACCCAACCAGGGTTAGGAATGAGGGTTGGTACAAAGATCGAGCTTAGGGTCATAATCAGAGTTGGCTTCAGGGACAGGATAGGGGGTCAAGGTCAGAAAGGGGCCTTACCAACTCCAGATTTTGGCCCCAGTGGTGGAGTTGGGCTCAGGCCCTAGTCTTTCCTCCTTGGAACCCACCTATCAGGTCCTGGGGCCCTGGGACCCCTGAGGGGCCATTCACCTGATCCAGGAGATGGAGCCTGGAAACGTAGGCCTTCTCGGTTTGCAGGAGCTCATTGGCAATGTGGAACACCTTCTGCTGCACAGTCAACTGGAAGGGAGAAGAGGCAACTGCTGATTCATCATCCTGTACCCTAACCCTCACCCAAGCTCCCAGAATTCTCAGAACAGCTCAAATGCTACTCTAAGCCCATGACACCCTGGGACAACCGTATCTCCCATCTCTAGACCCATATGGCCCCCAGCTTCATCCCTGACTCCCCAGTGCATCATAACGGCCACCCCTCAATTCTGATGACATGCACTCCCTTACTCAGCTACTCATTCACTCAGCCATCTGCCCTCTCTATTCATTCAGCATAGTGTAGTGGTTAAGTGTGTGGGCCGGAAAGTCAGACTTCCTGGGTTCAAATCCTAGCTCTGCCATTCATTAGCTTGCATAAGTTGTATAACTGCTTTGTATTTATGTCTCCTCATCTACATATACAGATAATAACAGGATCTAAGTCCATTTGTAATCGAGACAATTAAATGACTTAATATAAATAAAACATAGTAGGCTATAGATTAGGTAGTCTATAAATGTTAGTTATTTATTCACCCACTCAGTTCACTGTCAGCAAAGGCTCGCTGAGTACCTGGGGTGTGAAGAAAACACAAAAGTATAAAAATGTATAAAACTCATTGGCTCAGTTTCCTATCCACCGGACACATATTTCCTGAGTCCCTGGCCTTAGCCCCCACATTTGAGTTAGGTTTTGGTGGAGCAGGTATTCTGGCTGCAACTTAAGTGCAAGGATGCCTTTGGAAGCAGTGTTAGGCTGCCAGGGCACAGAAAGGGGTTCCTGCTGCCAAGAGCCTTCATCTTCACACTCTGGGGGTCTCTAGCTCTTTTGTCCCTCCAAAGGACAGCTGTTTGGAAGTCTCTCTGGACATGAGAGACTTTCCATTTTACAAATAAGGAAGCTGAAGCTTGTGCTGGGTGAGTGGAGAGGGAAGAGACTTGCTCAATGTCATATAGCTAATGAGTCTTGGGATTTTCCAGCTAGAACTGGACTTTAAAGATCCCCAACCAGGATGCCCATCTTCAAGATGGAAAAACAGGTTCAGCTAGTGGTTCTCTGATGAGGATAGAACAACTTTCCCAGTGGGCATTTGGAACTGTGCATGGTCATTTTGGTAGTCACAGTGATGGAGGACAGGGTACGGGTTTGCTACTGATATTTAGTACCAGGAGACCAGGGAAGCCAAACATCCAAAGTGGAAACAATGCCATGTTTCAAGAAATACTGAGCTGGGGGAAAACCAAGTGCAAAAGCCAGGCTCCTGGTTTCTCCACATGGTCTTGCCTCTTGGTGAATATGGATCAGTACCTCCACAGACTCCTGTCTCTCCATTGGGGGCACTGGGATTTCTCTGTCTTTCTCATCCTCCTCCTCATCGTCTTCTTCCTCCAGGTCACTATCAACCTCCTGGGAGCCAGGCCGGTAGGGGTCGGCCAAAGCAACAGGGACGCTGGCCAGGGCAGGGGGCCCAGGGCAGAGGCTGTGGCTGGGGGGCCCGTCATCACTGACGAAGCATGTCTCCTCGCTGTTGGATGGTGAGCTGATGCTGTCAATGCCGCTGTCCCGGTTGGGCACCTTCTCGCCATCCCGGGGCCCAGGAGCCAGCAGGAACAGGCAGCGGGAGGCCTCACCCTCGGGGAGCTGAGGCACTGGTGGCTGCGGGGGTGGCTGTGGCAACATGGCTGGCTCTGTGGGACCTGGGCAGAGGCCAGGGGTTGGCCTATCCGAGGTGACAATCACAGGCTCTCTGAGGTGGGTGGTGGACACACATAGAAGCAGAGTATGAGCTTGACTGAGAGGCCTGTCTTATAACTGTCCTTCCTGTCCCAGGCCCACCCTCACCCCCACAGGGTCCCCCAGGGACCAGACTCACCTTTCAAATTTCTCAATCAGTGAGGATACTGCTGCAGAACTGGGGCTGGCCTCCGACCTGGGGGCCAGGCCCTTGGCCACTCGGGGGTCGGCAGGCAGTGGGCGTGATGGTGGAGGGGGAATGGGCTCAGGTGGGAGAGGCATCCGGGGCATCTGCAGGTAGCTGGGCTTCGGGGGGACTGGAGAGATGGACAGGGAAAAGAGAACGGGGAGAACCCAGTGAGCCAGGTTTGGAGGTGGCTGCAATGGCCAGGCCACAAGCCCCACCACGAACTCACAGTCTGTACCTTCCCCGATAGGCACAGAGCACAGTCTGAGGCAAGATTCCAGTATGCTCACGTTAGCCCCAGGCCACAGTCCTCTGTCCCTAGACCGTGGTGTTTCTTGTCCTTCTAACAAGCCCTCTCCTCTGCCACAGGCCCACCTTTCCTCTCTTCTGTCCCCTCTCTTGGGCCATTTCTCTGTCCCTTTCTAGAACCACTTACCCTGTGGCTTTGGGCCCGGTGCCCGCTTCAGTGGTGAGGGACGCTGGCTGGGGGTTTCAGTGGGGGGGCCTGGGTCTGAGCGAAGTCGCTGGGGACCTTCTGGATGAGGCTCAAGGCTTTGGCCAGGTTCAAGGGACAAACTTTTAACCAGGATCCGGTTTCCCTGGTGTAGCCCTGCAGAAAGGGAGAAACTGGGTATGAAGTGACTGACGTTACCCCAAAGGGCACTGGGGAATTGCATGTCTTAGGAGATATCTGGGATGTTGTGTTTCCCTGAGCCCCTTACCTGGCCACACTGCCCTTCTGGAAAGCTCCTACTCCAGCCCTCAGATGGGGAGCCAGGCCCAGGGCTGTGGCTGGCTGTTTTTATCAGTAGATAAGAGTTCTTTGTGATTAGTACATCGATTCTTTGTATGTCAGCAGGCGTTATTACTAGGGAGTTTAACCAGGCTGGGGGTGGGCGTTAGCACCCTACAGTTTGTGTATGTGTTTGCCGTTCTTATTTATATAGCCCCAGTGGGTACTCTGAGCCTAAACCATCCTTCATCCTTTTTCTTAAGGTCCTGAGGATATCTGGACTTCCTTGTCTTCAATTTTATATAGTTGAGTGTGCTTGAAAATGACGGAATTGTATTTCACAAACAAAAGTTTTGCTTCTTAAAATCCCAGCTTCTCACTAATCTGTACTACCCTCCTCTACTTCCACACCTACACCCAACAAGCACCCAGAGTTCAGATCACAGGAATAGCTTTAAAACAGCAGGCAACAAATTCAGAAAAAGGGAGGTCTTTTTGCACTGTCCTTCTTCGCTCACTGTGGGCTCCCTAAACCTACCTCTGTCTTTGGCCCTGCAGAAGCACATAGTCACACTCAAGAAAGTGCAGTCTGGGAGGCAGTGAGGGACCCCCCAAGGATGACATGTCCTGAGAGAAAGAGTGTGGGGCTCAGGTGGGCCTGGCTGGGCAGGGAGCTGTAGGGCATCTTAGATGACAGAGAAGTTGGTGGGGGGGCGGGGGAGGGCAGAGTGGAGAGGGCAAGTCCCGGATGGCAGGCTGAGGAGCTGGGCAACTATACTGTGGGCAGAAGGGAGCCACGAAAGGCTGTCGTGTAGGCAAGGAGGCAGGCAACAGGTGTGAGGACGAGAGAGCAAGCAGCAGTCAAGAGCTCCCAGAGCTTCCACCCGCACATCATGTTGGTTTTGCTGTGCCACAGCCACATGGCCTTTCACAGCCACAGAGAGTCTGTTACCCTATGTCACACCGTCTCATACATGGCCAGTCACAAATGGGCCACTCAGTCACAGAGACTCATGGTGTTATCTACACTGTTTCACACAGCTGCAGGGCCACACAAATTCAAACATCCAATCACATGTTATCATGCTCCTGAAAGCCTGGTCACACACAGTCACAAAGACCCACAGTTACAATCTCACATATTATCACACAGCCTCACAGTATCACATACACTGGCAAGCATGGTCATGCACAGTCACAAAGACACAGTCACACAGTGGCAAGCCTACCGTTTCACACAGAGCCTCATACAACAATCACCCAACCACATACTTACATTACATTCCTCAAATAGGGTTCCACTGAGTCACAAAGATATACAGTTTCATTTATACTGTGTCTCACAATCGCAGGGCCACAAAGTGTCATATACACCATAATATAGTATTGCAAGTTCACATGCCTGCAAATGGTTCACACAGTCATAAAGACTATAGCCACACAGGGTCATTATACCATGTCAGACACAACCTCCCACAATGGCAAAACAGCACAAGTCACACACCACCATGTACTCAGAAACACAGACACACAATCACAGACATATGGCATAATTTTCTACATCATATTCTGAAACAAACATATCCATGCTATCCCTGGGTCCTAGGGGCTCAGACATACAAACACACGTGACACTTGCCTCCTGGTCTAAATGGTTATGGTCTCACATATGGCCTCTGCTGCAAAAACACATAACTACAACATGCACAGAGACACCCTATAAGGTCACATAGGCAAAAAAAGTCACAGGGACTTTTAGGTCTCCCAGTCCTGAAAGGAAGGAGTAGTCCAACCCACAGGGTTCCAGCAGCTTCCCTGTGTTCCTGACCCCACCCTGGCCACAGTTCAGCTAGGTAGGCCCCAGGAAACTCAGGCCATGGTCCCCTCCCAGCCTGAGGAAACATGGTGCCCCAGGCCCCAGGCTGAGCCCCACCCTGCGCCCACCTAGTACCTTGCTTTGGGTGCAGATTACCCGCTTCCTTTCCCACCTGAGCAGGCAGGGCCCTGGCCAAGAGGGAGGAGGTACTCCTCTCAGCTCAGCTGGGCTGCTTACCCTGCCCTGCTCAGCACATCCTGGCCTGGTCCTGCCCTGCCCTCCCCCTGGGCGTGGGGTTGAGGAGGATGAATCACCTGGAGGGCGGCACATGTGGACATATACTTTGAGAGACACATGGCAAGAGAAAGGAGGAGACACAGAGAGTAGCTGACAGGGCCAGAAATCCAGCAAGCAAAGCCAGGCACTCCACCATGCAGAGACCCCTCTCAGAGATACACACATAGGTGCCAGGGTCCCAGGTGCCCCTTGTCTGCCCCCTTGGGCCTAGAGGAGCCCACCTGGCTCTGTCTCCACACCTCAAAGCAGGTGGGCCTCCCTGGGCAAGCCCTCCCCACCCAGTCTGTACAAGGCAGTGGGGCCCCTGGCTGGGCCTTCTCTCCCTCTGCTCCACTGCCTGTCCTGAGGATAGGGTGATCATACCACCCTCTGCGGCCCTACTCTGGCCCACCCTCTGCTCCCTCCTTACCCACCTCACCTGGGAGCCCATAGATGGGCCTGATTCTCCTATCTCTCTGCCTCCTTGCAGGCAGCCCTGCAGAATGGGAGACTGAATGAAATTTAAATATTCTGGGACACCATGGATTCCTAAGTGAGAGGGGCAGAGGCTGTCAGCCCAGTTTCTAATGAAGAGAGAAAGGCAGAGAGAGGGGCAGTGACTTGCCCAAGGTCACACAGCAAGTCAGTGGCAGATTTTCAGCAGACCAGTCCTGGACTGGATGTCTTTCTTAACCCTGTTCTCCAAGGGAAAGCTGGAAAAGACAGGAACCAGGAGGGGCAGGGGTATACTCGAGTGCTTCAGAAAGTCATGAGCTGTAGTATGGCTAGTGAAAGCAACACCCCCAAGCCTGCCCACAGGAAGATGACGACAGGGTCCTAGTTCAGGAGTCTAGGCCTGGCCAAGAACCAGGCAAGGCTCCACTGAGGGAATAAGGTTCAAGATCCCTCCCTCTCCTATTTCAGTGTTCCCCCTCCCTGTCCTTCTGTCTACATTTCCCTGTCTCCTCCTGTGTTTTCCCTCAGCAGCCCCCTTGGCCCCAGGTCTTCCTCCCTCCAGGTGGCTGGATGGACCTCGAGCTCAGGTCATGCCACTTACCTGCACAAGAACCTTCTGTGACTCCCCCATTGCCCATGGGGAAAATAAGAACTTCTCAGCTAGGCCTCTGTGGCCCCTCACAACCCCACTGAATTCTCTGGCTTCCCTCGGCTTAGTTTACTCCCCCAAATATTTCTGAGCCCTGCTCTGAGCTCGGTAGACTCTGTGCTTGGGGATGTGAAAATCCCATGTCTGCCCTAGGGGAGCTCCCGTGGGAGGCCCTCCCCCTCCCTAGATACCACAGCCCTTCTGCTACCTCATCCCTTTCCCACCCAGCTAAGTCCTGCATTCATTTTCTCCAGCCCATTTTTTATGGTTGATAATCTACAACACTCTCTCTCACACACGTATTCACACCCACATCTACATACCTGACAAGGTCCTCTACCAGCACTGTCCCCTCCACCACTGGGTTTACCAGAGTCCCCAGTGCCCATTAGAGCACAGGCCACAAAGGGCCCCACCCCACACACAGAAAATCACACCACCAAACCTCATAACAGTTTGTGAAAACGTACCCAGCCACACACCCACTGTGCACAGCCCTCAAAGACCTAGTGAGAACCACAGAGCTGTTCACGTGTCCATGTGCAACATGCTTGGCACAATGTGCACACACACAACCACCACTGCCACTCGGGTGTCTCTCATCACTGATGGGAAGCATACCCTGTGCACTCCTTGGAGTGCCTGGGTGCTGTCCCAGCTCTGCTGTGGGAGTTGGGGTGTGCACCACGATAAGCCCTCAGCAGGCTGAAGGGAAATCTTGATCCTGACCTTCAGGGAGCTCCCAATCTCAAAGACAAGAGACTCTCATTCAGGAAAAGCTAAGTGTGGCTCAGGAAGTGCAAAGGGGTCAGCGTGTCAGGACTGGGGAAGCTCAGGGGAGGGAGAGGCCGGGGACAGGATGGCCAGATAAAATACAGGATGCCCAGTTAAATTTGAATTTCAGATAAACAATGAATAACTTCATAGTATAAGCATGTCTCATGCATACTTATACTAAAAAATCATTATGCTACACTAAAAAATTATTTGTTATATATCTGAAATTCAAATCTAACTGTATTTTTTTGGGGTGAATTTCAGTAACCTAGTCAAGGAGAACTTTGAGTGAATAAGGCAGAGCCAGGCCTCCAAGGCAGCACCTGGCAGCCAGGGCCTCCTAGACTCTTGTCCATTTAAGCCTCAGGCAAGCTGTGGCTCTACCCAATTTCCCTGCAACGGGCACCTGAATACTCATGACAATGACATTATTTCAGGAATAACCTTGAATCTGGTCTTATTTATTAAAAAGTAAAGTCAATAATTTTTTTCTTTTGAGGAAGATTAGCCCTGAGCTAACATCTGCTGCCAATCCTCCTCTATTTTGCTGAGGAAGACTGGCCCTGAGCTAACATCCATGCCCATCTTCCTCCACTTTATATGTGGGACGCCTACCACAGCATGGCTTACCAAGCAGATCCGAACCGGTGAACCCCGGGCCGCCGAAGCGGAACGTGCGCACTTAACTGCCGCACCACCTGGCCGGCCCCTAAGGTCAATAATTTAAAACCTGTAGTACTCGACTATTCCAAGGAAGGGTGGCGTGATTACACTCGCTGATTGGACCGCATGGGTTCAGGTGTTGAGGATAATCTCAGCTCCCTGATTTTGGGAAGTCCAGGAGACAAAGGAGGGAAAAAACATAGTGCCCCCCACCCACAGAACCATGTGGGTTAAATTTGAAAGCCAACAGAAGCGCATATCTATGAAGACACAAAACTACTCACACAGACACATATAAACCCACAGGCCGCAGGCTGCAACCCACTATAAAGCTATCGACACAGTGAGAAGCACAAGCAAACCCAGCGAGAGACGGACACAGAATCCAGCCCCACTCCCCATGACAGCTCCTCAGAGACAGCTTCTCAGATCGGGGCAGGATCCCTACTAGAGGCAGCATGGCAGTGAAAAGACAATGGTTGCCACCCCCCCATTCAAATTCAATTGGTGATATAAACCATACAAAATTGTAAAATAAGCGTCAAGAAGTATAACAGAGTTTTGAATTTCTCCATGACAACTTAATGTTATTGAAATAGGAAAATCATTCCAAAAATTGTTTCTGGTTGCTGCTCGTGCCTGCTTGGCAGGTGCCCTGAGCACATGCTTCTGGGCTTACTGGCAGAGCAGGTCTACCCTCTAGCTAAGTTTGAGGACAAGGACTCCTCCGTTTGCCCTTTCCCACTGGACTAGACTGTGCTTCTCCTTTCTCTTTCTGGCAATTTCAGCTCACAACTT
Organism: Equus asinus; assembly: GCF_041296235.1. NCBI lineage: Eukaryota > Metazoa > Chordata > Mammalia > Perissodactyla > Equidae > Equus > Equus asinus. The sequence continues at coordinate 35,625,993 of NC_091820.1, forward strand.
TCCCCCTCCCTGGCCAGCAGCACCCCTCTCCCTTCTCCCAGCTTTAGCCTTGGCTTAATCTCAAGACAGCTAATAGGCTCCCAGACTAGACCTTGGCCATCAACTTGCTGGTGACCTGGGCAGTCACTTCACAGCTCTGGACTCCAATTTTCCCATCTGCAAAATGGGGAGAATATGTGTGTGCTCCTCATTGTGAGGAATTGGTGAGATGCTAGAGTGGGCAGAAGCTGGCCCCAGCACTCAGGCCTCCTGACCCCTAATGCATGCTCTTCCCTGCAGCCCCCAGATCTCTGCCTCTCCAAGCTGAGAGGTAGGCCCCAGGGACAGCTGGAATTCCTGGGGGTGGGGTGGGATGGGGAAAGGGAACAGAGGGAGTGGAGAAGAAAGAACAACAGCAAATAAGAAAGTGCCTTTTGGAGAGCCAGCTCCATGGGGGGAAGGGAAGTCCCTCAGCTTGGGAAAAAGCAGGGAAAAAGCATAGCTGCCCTACCTCTTCCCACCTGCCCCTTGAACTTGAGGTCCAGCCCAGCTGCCCCACTCCACCTTTCTGGCCAGACTGCACCCAGGCCTTGGTAGGCCTAGCAGATGTTCTCTCTGAAAGTTCAAACTCAAAGTTCTGTCAAGTGTGAGAAGTGCAGGGGGAGCTGTCTACAGGAACCCTGTAGCGAGCCTGAAGCTTCCTTCCCTGAAGTGGACTGGTCTCTTGAACATAAGGACTCTGCAGAAAAACAGGCACCTTCTGCAGAGTGAAGGCACTTTTGGAAAGTGGGAGTCATTCTGACAAGTAAGGAGCTTCCGAGAATGTTCCCTCCTGCAAAATGGAGAAGCTTTCTATAAATGGAGGTCTCTTTGATAAAAAGAAGCCCTCTTCAGTAAAGGGAAGAAGTTTCTACAAAATGGAGGAGCCTTCTGCAAAGTGGAGGGATATTCCTAAAGTGAGGAATAGTTCTGTAAATTAAAGAGTCTTGTAAAATGGATGACCTGTCTGTAAATGAAGGACACTTTGACAAAATAGAAGACTCTTCTGTAAAATGGAGGAACTCTTTTTTGTAAAGTAAGGCCCCTTCTGTAAAGTGAAGGATGTTTCTGTAAAGTGTGGACCCTTGTGTAAAGTGAGGACCTTTCTGTAAAATGGGACAGTATAAGGCAAAAGGGATTGGTGACGACCGGGGTAACCTGGAGAGTACCTGCTTCACCTAAAGTAGGGACAGCAGCTCCTCCCCTCCATCTAATTGTCACATGCAGTAATGGGGCCCTGTATTTTCAGATCTTCCAATATTTTGAGAGAATCAGAAATCTAGACTTTTACTGTGAAATCTCCTAATTTTAAAAACAGTGAGTAGGCCAAATGAAACTTGTGAGTCAAATTCAACTTGTGGGCCACCACTTTGCAACATGAGTTAGATGGTCCCTTCCACCTCTACCATTTACCTCCTGCCCTATCTGACATGCTCTGGCCCTTGAGAGGTAGCCTTGGAGGTCATCTCTTTTTACCTTCTGGAAGGGCCCAGTCTCCTCTGGGCCTAAGCAGGCTCAGGGAGCTGGTTCATGCAATATTTGTCAGCAGTTCCCTGGACTGGAATCTGCCTTTTGTTCTGTCTGGTCCAGTTCATGTTCTGCCCTGTGTAGGATGCCTAGAGAAGAGAGCAGGGGATTCTAAGAACTTTGAGAGCTCTCTGGAACTCAAGGTGTTCACTTTTTTGTGGAGGATATAAGGTATGGGGATTCAACTGTTTGTTGAGCACCTACTCTGGGCCAGGCATTGTGTTCATGCTTTCCTGTATGACATTCTCCTAACAACCCTGTGTGCTATTAGCTCGATTTTACAGATGAGGAAACTGAGGCACAGAGAAGCAAAATAGGTTGCCTGAGGACACAAGGCTAGAAGTGGTTGAGCTAGGACTGGATCCCAAGTGTGTCTGTGTCCAGAGTCACAGAGCACATCCTCAGTCAATGTTTACTGAGTTGGGAAAGAAATCACATTTGTGGGGAGAGGACTTTCTAAAGGAGGTGGTTTTTGAGTTCAGCTGTCCAGGATGGGGTGTGTTTTTTCACGTATGGATGGACAGTCCTGCAGGCAAGGGAAGAAGAGTGAGAAAAGGTGTGGATGGGGTGGGGAGGTGAAGAGTGTGTTTGAAGGCACAGTGAACAGAGTCCTGCGTTTGCATGAAGGTTCCAGAGCAGGAGGAAGGGGCAAAAAAGGCCAAAAGACAGGCAGGCAGATCCCCCTCCCACACCAACCACCACCACGACCAAGATACAGACCCATAGGGGGCATACAGACAGTGGCACAGAAACAGACACACACACACACACACATACACACACACGACCTACAAAGACCCACACAAAGAAACATCTAGAAACCACTAGGGGCTTAGATATAGCCAAGGTGACACACAACCAGGCATACAGGCACATACAACAATGTATACAGCTCTAAAGACATACATAGACACACACGGATATATACAGACACAGTCAAACATAAACACAGACATACAGAAACAAGAACATGAAGATATACACAAACAGACCTATGGGGACAAAGACAGCCAGGCAGCCAGGCACATGCGCATGCATGCGTGCACTCACACACACACACACACACACACACACAACCACACAGCCACATGGGAGCACAGGCAGCCCATCCCTCTTCCAGTTGCTTGATTGCTGTGAGGGCCTGGCCACCTCCTCCCTGTGTCTCTGGACCTGAGGCCAGAGAAGGATGGGGGTGGTGGCTCCACCCCTGGGAGGGGCTGGGGACTTCAGAGGACAGGAAGGGAAGGGAGTGGAGCTGCAGCTGGGAGCACTGGGAGCAGTAATTACCCGGTGCTGGGGCTGCCACGCTGGCTGGGATTTCCCTCCCCATGAGGACAAAGCCACTAGGGGATGGCCCTTCTGACCCCTGCTGTGTATGACCCCAGGGACCCCAAGAGCCACTCATCTCCCCTCCCCCCGCACCAGAGGCCTGGTCAAAATTGAGAGTTGGCGACACACAGAGATTATGAGGGAAAAAGACAGAGGGGACAAAGACAAGGAGAAAGATGACAAGAAAACCACAAAGACCCAGAGAACCAGAGAGCTAGAGAGGGAGACAGAAAAAAGGGGAAGGCAAGTCAGAAGGAAGATAGAGCCAGTGAGGGATGCAGGCCCAGAGAGGTAAAGGGGCAGGGACAAAAAGGGCAGGCTAGAGCCATTTGTTGAACAATGTGCCATGCACAGTGCTGTGGGCTTTACCTGTGACATTTAACCCTTACAACAACCCTAGGAGGTGGGATGATAGCCCCATTTTATAGATGAGAAAACCAAGGCTCAGAGAAATGAGGTGACTTGTCCAAGGTCACATGAAGCTAGAAAATGGCAAAGCTGGGTCTGGGGGGCTCTCACCACTGTCTGACCCTGCTAGAGACATGGGGCCCAAACAGAGATCCCTGAAGGAATTCTCTGGAGACAGAAGCAGTCAGGGAGACCTGGAGTCCGGGCCCCTAAGAGAAGAACAGTGAAAGCATCTCACACCTTCCCTGCTCCCTCCCTGCTGCCCCGGGGTGGGGGAGGGGACCGTTTCTACACCTGGAATGCATTAGGCAGGGAGGCCTGGCCTAGGGGAGCCAGGAAGAAGCTGGAGGGGGAAAGGTGAAGGTGAAAGCGAAGGCGGTGGTATGGGCGGATGGCTGCGGTGCGGGCCTAGCAGGCCCTGACGGAAAGGGCTTCTATGCCAGCTGCTGCTCCTTGGGGCCGGCCCTGCCAGTCCCGCCTTTCTCACTTTCTACAGGCGCCTTCCCTCCGTGACTTAACCCTTTCCCTGCAAGGGCCATGGGGAAGCACCACGGAGGGCTAAAAGCTGCCAGAAAGAGCCTTCCGTTGTTCCCTCTCTGGGCCTCAGCTACACACCTGTGCCCCTCACCCACCTGCTCTAAAGACATACATAGACACTCTGGGGCCCAGCTGGGCACAGCTGATGCCTACTGGGTGCTGCCACCTAGATGCCCCATCTTCAGGCTCCTCAGACTCAGTGCATCCTAAACCACACCCCTACCCTAGCCCCTAGTGGCTCCTCTTCCTGCCTTCCCCAGCCCAGGAATGGCACCTCTATCCACCCAGTTCCACAAGCCAGAGGCTGGGCTTCCTCCATGACTTCTCCCTCAACTCAAAACATCCAGCCAGATCCCAAGTCCTATAGATTTGACTTCTTAGTAGCTCTAGAATCCATATACTTTTTTTTTCCACTTCAGCCTCCTAACTGGTTTCCTTCTCATCCTCAGGGCTCTCTACAAAGCATTCTCCACGCCACAACCAGCTTGTGAAGACACAGTCCCCTTCAATTCCTGCAGCCCTGTGAAGGGCTCCCCTTGCCTCCAGCATGAACACCAAACTCCTGAGCACAGGGACAAGTAAGGCCCAGCTCATGAACACTTCCCTGCCCCCACACTCCAGCCACAATGGCCTCTTGTCTGTTCCTCGAAAGTGCTCTCTTCCGCCTGGGGCTTTGGCACAAGTCGTTCCTGTGGCCTGAACGGCTTTTCGGCTTATCCTTTCCTCTGGACTCCTATTTATCCTTCAGGTCTCAACTCAAGTGTCCTCTTTTCCCTGTCTGCCTCCTCCTCATATGTTTTTGCAGCATCTACGCTTGGAATTACTTGTCATGTATGTCTTCCCTGCTAGAAAGGAGCTCCATAAGAACAGGGATTGTGCCTGCCTTGTTGCCCACCAAGCACCTTGCACTGGGCCAAGCACACAGTAGGTACTCAATAAACATTTGTTAAATAAACAAATGCCCTCCTTCCTCCCCTCTTCCTTATCTTATTGCCAAGTATTTATTGATGCCCTAGTATATGCCAGACAAATGTGATGACCAGGTTCACAAATGGGGAAACGAAGGCCCTGAGAGGGGAAGGGAAGTCTAGGGGCACAGTGAACCAATGGCAGAGCCAGGAGTGCTGAGGCTTCTTTGGTTACTGCCCTGCATCCTTGTTGCCAGCCCTGTGTGTGTTTTGAGGCACCTTTTGGAGATGTGATGCCTTCCAGGTCCAAGGAACTGGGTATTGGAGCCTTGAGAGGCTGGATTCACTTCTCCAAGGATGTCTGCTCTCTCCAGATGAGGGAATTTAACTCTGTGGGGCTGGCCAATAGCAGACGGTGCTTCCTGCCCTCATTCCAGACAGGTCCTAGCCCCACCCAGCCAGCGTCTGGCCAGCTCCACATCTGCCTAAGGCATTTAGGTGACTGGCCCCCAGAAAGCCATGGCTGGCATCTGTCTGGGGCACTGTTAGCTGCCACTCACCCTTGAGGGAGCAGGTAGCACCATCCGGGGCCCTCCCTCAGGGACAGAGGCACCTGAAAGAGATGAGGAATGGGAATGCCAATCTGCAACTTGGAAATATCAATTCTTTTTTCTTTTTTAAAGATTGGCACGTGAGCTAACAACTGTTGCCAATTTTTTTTTCTCCTCAAATCCCCCCAGTACATATTTGTATATTGTAGTTGTGGGTCCTTCTAGTTGTCGCTTGTGGGATGCCACCTCAGCATGGCCTGACAAGTGGTGCCATGTCCGCGCCCAGGGTCTGAACTAGCAAAACCCTGGGCCACCGAAGCAGAGCATGCAAACTTAACCACTCGGCCACGGGGCCGGCCCCAAGGAAACTTCAACTCTTTTAGTCTTGTCAGGGGAATCCTTTTCCCAGATACCCAGAGTCATTATATTTTGTTGTGTTTGCTTGGAAGGCCCCAGCTGACTAGGAACCAAATCTGGGTCTTTTCCCAGACACTCTCCTGGAATCTCAAACTGCTACTCTCCAAAATTCCCCACAAGAGCCCACTACCCCTCCTGTCATAAGCCCCCTCTTCTCCTTTATATGAGCAAACCGTCCTACGGCCTCTTAGGGTGCCTTCAACAGGGAGAACATTGAGGGAGCCACAGGAATTTACTTTACCGGTGTTTGCTTTGCTTTTCAGGAGTACTCCCTCAATTCTTTGCAAAAGCCACTACCCTGGGTATATGTGAAATGGGTCTCAGCTTTATGTAAATATGCTTTAAAAACTTCTCCCCCGCCAACCAAAGGCATTTCTAAGGCAAAGTTTGAGCAGGTATTGAATAATCCAACTGAGCATGACTCTGCTGACCTCACTATCTATGTCTTCAAGGATGGGACTGGCCCCCAGAACCATGCACACTCTCCCCATGAGCCACTGTATGATCCAAGGCATGTGTTTGGTGGTGAGAACTCCCAAACATCTCCAGCCCAGACCTCTCTTCTGAGCTTTCCAACCCTACATCCAAATGCCTTCTGGCCACCTCCACCTGGATGTCTCCCTGGCCTCTCAAACTCAACACATCTCAAAAACAACTCAGTATTTTCCCCCAAACCTGCTCCTTCTCTTGCATGTAGATGGCTCCACCACCATCCACCATGTCACTGTAGTTGGTTTCAGAAAACAACCTAGGCTCATCCTGGACTTTTCCCTCTTCCACAGCCTCTACATCCAAGCCACTACCAAGGCCTATTGGTGTCAGCACCTAAATTTCTCTCAGATCTTACCTTCTTCATCTGCCACCACTCTAACTCAAGCTACAATCACCTCTCGCTGGGATGACTGCAATCCCCACCTGCCTGTCTCCCTGCTCCCACTTTTGTGCCCCTACCACCCACTCTCCACATGTTGCTACAGGGATCTCTCAAACACCCACATCTAAGCACATCATTCTCCTGCTTAATAAACCCTTCAATGGTTCCCCTTTGCCCTCGGGATAAAGTCCTTCTGCCAGCCTTATCTCTCCACTCCTCCCAGTATCAGCCCCAGGCCCCAGGATGCCCCATGTATCAGTGCCTTTGCTCCCACTGAACTTCCTACCTGAACTGCCCTCCATGTTTGTCCTAGCTTTACAAACCTTGCTGACACCCCTCTAGAGTCCTTCCTTTGGGCCATGCCCTGTGCTGGGCACTGCTGATGCCAGAGTTTCCTCTGCTTAGTGTCCCAGAACTACAACTGCCTTCCAGTTTGAGCTGCCAAATGGCAGTCATTCACAAGAGCTGGGCATAGAGGGTAAACTGAGGCAGCTAGTGTTTATGTGTATGTGGGTGAAGGGTTGACTCATTCCCTTTAGCTTAGATCCCATGCCTCCCTTCCAGGTTGGGAGTGAGGGAGGGAGGCCCACATAAGGCCCTGAGGAGAGGACCTCAGAGGGAAGGAAGGTTGATACATTCTCTTGGCCCTAGTGATGATGAGACTTACTGAAGGACCATAGCTAAACTGCCTCTCTGAGCCTCTACTACCCCAATTAAAAAATGGCTCCCACTCTAGGCTGTGCATCAGAATGACCTGGGGAGCTTTGAAAATAGATTTCTGGGTTGCAACCCCAAGATTCTGGAGTGCTGAGGTAGAGTCTAGGAATCACATTTATTTTTCAAAGTCAAGGGATTCTGATGTTCACCCAGTTTGGGAAACCCAGAACCATACGGTGTCTAGGGGCCTTTCCAGCTCCAATTCTAACTCTTGGAGTCTCTGATGATGCCCCAGGATCCAAATCAGAAGGAACAAGTCCCTCTTGGTGCCCCCCTCGATTGGCTCAGTCTTCCACTACCCATGAAAAGGCTCTAACATCAGGTACAACTCTTTTGACTGAGCTAGAGTCAGTCCCCAAGTTACCCCCCACCTAGCATTTGGAAGGATATCAACCCTGAGGAATAAGGTAGGGTTCCTCTCAAATGTCTATGAGCAAACCTACACCTGGGAACTCCTTTCTGACTCTCAAAGCCCTCTCTGGCATTTCACTGGGTTATCTCAGTAACCCAATGAGGCCTTAGGTTTTACAAAGCTGGCAAATGGGCATAAAAACAGTCGCCCTTCCCCTCACCAAGAATCAGGGTAACCAAAAGAGAAAGCACTTTGAAGTAATATAGGGCTTTCACATGGATAAGATATAACTATTATTTTAAAAAGCACCCCCCCACTCCCAGGATGGGCCACTGGCCCCTAAGGATGGTGATTCAATAACGGCCTCAGCAGTCTGAGGGAGGAAGTAGGCAGGCACACAGAAATCTTAACATGTGGACTAAAATGTTTCAACCCTTTAATTGAAGCTCAGGACTCTCTCTCTCTCCCTCTCTTTCTCTCTCTCTCTCTCACACACACATACACACACACCCTACAACCACCAACTCTGCCTTCTTTGGGCCAATTATAGGCAAGTCCTGTAGAGAGAGAAGCAAGTCACTTGTGCCTATCCCTGGGCTGGCTGGGCAGTGGGGGAGGCGGGCCTCTAACACTCCATGCTGCTGTGAATCACATGGCCCAGCGCCCGCCTTGCCAGGGCCTGAGTAATTCCTCCGCCTCCTCTTCAGAAGGTTTTCCTCTTATTTTTTTAGAAAATTTATTTCATTCTGCAGGCTTTGCAACCAGTACCTCATAGATTCCTCATGGCTTTCTCTAGATGAGGAAAGTGAGGCTCAGAGAAGGGAAGTCACTCACCCAGGGTCACACAGTAAGTCAGTTAGGAATGGTTGGATGGAAGGCCAGGTCCTTCCCTGACACACTTCTTATTCCCAATCCTCATTTTGGGGTAAAAAAAAAAAAAAAAGATACCCACCAGTTACAGAGGCAGAGACTTCATTGGGAAAAAGGATCCTGGGAACTTTGTGTTGCTTTTTGGGAGAGGAGGGGAGTGGTTTAGGATGGGTATTGTGATTGGTAATTTGGACAGATTGGTGGAGTGGGAAGACAACTCAAAATCACCACCGTGTATTGATCAGAGGCCAGAGACCAGTGGTCTAGACACCACCCAGCTACTGACTCCAAGAATAAGAGTATCTGGAGGGCAGGAATTCAGTTGTCCTTCTCTTAGACAATAACTACTGAGGGTCTACTATGTACTTCCTTAGTATCTGTTCAGGCATTTGTTCAACAAGGGTCTTTTGAGCACCCACTTTGTGCCAGGCACTGCGCTAGCCACTGGGGATACAACAGTGAACAAAACAGAACAATCCCCTTGCCCTCACTGAGCTCACATTCTAGTGGAGGAAGACAAGCAATAAAGGAGTAGATACATACAATATAATTTCAGACTGTACTAAGTGCAAGGATGGAAGCACACTGGCAACTGCAAAGGAGGCTTACAAGTGGCCCTACCTAAAGTGCTCAGGAAGGTCTTTCGGAGGAGGTGACATCTGAGCTGAGACTTGAAAGATGAGGAACAAGCCAGGTGGAGAGCAGGGGGAAGAGCTGCCAGGAAGAGGGAAAGCAGATGCAAAGGCCCTGAGGTGGGAGTGCTTGTGGCATGTTTTGGGATCTGAAAGAAGGCACTGCAGTGAAGTGGGTGAGTAGCCTGCTCCACACAGTGTCTGTCAAGGGGAGTTTGGAAAGCCAGCTGGAGCAACATGCAGGGCAGGGCATCAAAGGCCTGTTGTCAGCTGGATATCTCCAGCCCACACCAAGGGAGCCCCTGAAAACTCCTGGAGTTTCCATGACTAGCCCAAGGTCACAACAGCAGCAAGGGGCACATCTTGTCTGCACTTTATGCTTCACTACTGATACCTGGTGCTGCACCACAGTCCCGAAGATCTGTGAAGCCTGGGATGTGAGCCCTGGGGGCCCCAGAGTCTCAACAGCTCCTCAGTGTTTCCCAGGGGAAGGCAGAGCAGACATGCACCGCTCTTCCTCTGTGGCTCCTGGGCTCAAGTCCCCATGAGGATGTCCCAAGATGGAGCAGGCCCTGCGAGACTCCTCAGACACTTAGGTCTGTGCAGTGCAAAGGCCTCTCCAGGCAGTGGTCTGTAGCCCCAGCCTAACCTAGAGCTGCTCCACCTCTGCAAATCCAAGTTTAAGTATCCTGATTTCGCCTCACAAGCAACCTTGTAGTCCTCCAGCTCTCCAGCTCTGCTACAACTGACTCCTGCCGCCCCTGACCTTTCTGCTGCCTCCCTACCTCCAGCTCGCCCCTACAGCTTGACCCTCAAGGCTAGAGGGGAGCCTCCAGCCCCAAGGTCTACCTCTTCCACCTTTCTCTCTCATCAGCACCTTCTACTCCCTCCTTCCCTTGTCCTCCTGCCACACACACCTGGCAAAACCCCAACCTTGGATCAATTCACCATTCCTTTTTTTTTTTTTCCACTCATACTCCAGAGCTACTGAACTGTACAGGAGAAAATCACATACGCAGAAGGCTTGGCATTACTTTCATGGTCTCCAACCTCAGTGTGGGGAAGCAGAGAGACCACAGACTTCGGACTCAAATAGATCTCGTTTTGAATCCTGGCTCCATACTAGATGTGTGATCTTGGGCAAGTTACTTAACTTCTCTGAGCCTCAGTTTCCTCCCCTACAAAATGGGGCTAATGATACCTACTTCACAGGAGACTGCTGAAGATGAAATGAGAACTCATGTAAAGCACCCAGCCCATTGCCTGGCACAGTGTAGGGGCTTGGCAAATGGGAGACTCCTTTTCTCCTATTCCCCCAAACAAACCCGGGTTCCCCCAACCAAATATCCCTACTGCCTTGCAATCCTGCCCCTTTTTATTGGAGTGCTCCCTCTCCCATTAGCCTCAGCAGATAGAAGAGAAGGGGGTCGGAGGTGTTGAGGGGGCACAGGGGACAGAGAAGAGACGGAGGACAGAGGTTGAAAGGACTGGACGAAGGACGAGAAGCAAGGGAAGGGGTTGGGGTTTGAGAAGACTCGAAGGGCCCGGGGTGAGCGGGCCGGCCCCGAGGTGGAGCTTAGAGCCCGAGAACAAGAACCCGCTCCCAGTACCAGGCCCGTGGCCCAGGCTCCCATGCTCTCTCGATCACTCACCAGGCCGGGGCTGCGAGCCCTCCAGGTGGTAGGAGAAGCGCAGGGCCCGGTGGTGCTGTGGACTGGGGCCGCAGGGCAAGACCCGGGGGCCTGGAGCAGCGCCCAGGCTGGCGTCCGAGGGTCCAGCAAACTGGGGATCCAGGGGGCCGCCGAAAGCCGAACCTGAGCCCCTGGGCACCGGTAGTCCGGGCTCCGAAGCTCCGGGGTCCGAGTTGGCACAGGCCGGTGGAGTGGCGCCTGGGGGGTTCGTGGTCGGGTGTTCGGACTCCGAAGGCCCGGCGCCCCCCGGGGCTCGGTGGCCATGCATGGTCCGGGCCTGGGCGCGGGGCCCGGGCTCCCCGCTTGGCTCCAGCTCTTGGGGCGGAGGCGCGGGCGGAGGAGGCCCGGCGCCCGGCGGAGCAGCGGCCTCAGGCTCGGGGGGCGGGGCTGCGGGCTCAGCCCCACTGCAGAGACTCGAGACCCCGGCCCGGGCCCAGGCCAGCAGCCGTGGCAGCGGCGGCAGTACCAGCAGCAGCCGCGGCCACCGCCGCTGCCGTGCCAGGCATCGCCGGCCCGGGCCCCGCGCGGGGAGTGGGCTCGGCGGGGCCGGGGGCCCGCTGGGGAGCGCTGTCTATGCGGCAGCGGCTGGGTGAGGGTCGGGGGGCTGCTCTCGGCGCGGGCTCTCTGGTAAGCAGCGAACCACTTCCGTGGCCCGGAGCGAGCGGTCGGTCTGTTCGGAGTGCGGGGTCTCTTCTTTCTCCCCGAATGGGAATCGATTTGGGCTCTCTTGGCTGGTCGGAAAGGGTTCTTCCTCCCGCCGCAGCGGAGGCTGGGGGGCGGAGGGGAAGGGCGGGGAAGAGAAGGGAGGGAAAGGAGGGAGGAGAGGACGACGGTGGCGGGGGGCGCGCGCGTGTGCCGCGCGCTTGGGCTGCGGGGCTCGCCCTCAGCCAATCCCTCCGGACGATGCTCCGGCCGCGCGTGCAGAGGAATATCCTGGGCCCGGCTCCACCGTCCTCCTCAGCCTCGGCCTGGGTCTCCGCGGCAGCGGGCGGGAAGGATCCCAGGGAAGGGGGATGGGGAGGCGGGAGCTGTCGCTGAGGCAGCCGCAGCCACAGCGGCGCTGGGACCCAGTTACCCGGGCCCCGCTCCCTAGCCCGGGATTTGCGCTTGGCCACGCCCCCTCACTCGGGCCCGCCTCACTTCCCGCTGCGACCGCCCTCAAGGCCCTCCTCCTCCCCGGTAAAAATTCTCTTTGCCTGCCTTCCCCATCCTTCCCAGGTCCTACATAGGCAAGTTTCTGGGCTGAACCCCTCGAATCTGCCATTCTGTCCCATCTCAGGTCTTCCTCTCTCCTCCTGTCCTTCAATTTCTTTTCCAGAAGCCTTTCCACATGTTCCAGAGTTTCCCTACAACTTGGCTCACAGAGGACTTGTCTTTGATACTCTTCACTCTGCTCAGACCAGACTTCATGGTCCTTTTCTTCCCCACTCTCTTGCCAATAACCCAGTTCCCAGGATTGTCGCATCGGCCTGGCAACATCAAAACCTTGGATCAGTCCAACTGTCCGCCTTTTCCATACCTGTGCCCAGGCAGCTAAACACTGCTGGAGAAAACTATTCAACCTCACAGATTTGTGCCACTATAAACTCACAGTCTCTAGCTTGTACCAGGCCCTCAGTTCTGACACAGAACTCTGCTATGTGTCCCTAGGCAGCTCTCTCTCCCATACTCCACAACAGCCATTTCAAACCTCCCTTCTCCTCACACCCCCAACTTCTCCATCTGCCCCCTAACCCTCAGCAGATGACCTCACCTCCTACTTCAGAGAGTAAACATAAGTCATGGAAAAGGAAGTTCTTGACTTCTTGCCACCAAACCTAGAGTCCCTCCCTTGCTCCTTCCCATCAGCATCTAAACACACTCAGTTCTCTTCCATCTAAAAACAAATTACCAGGGGCCGGCTCCGTGGCCGAGTGGTTAAGTTCTCGCGCTCCGCTGCCGTTGCCCAGATTTCGGATCCTGGGCGCGGACATGGCATCGCTCGTGAGGCCACGTTGAGGGGGCGTCCCACATCCCACAACTAGAAGGACCTGCAACTAAGATATACAACTATGTACCGGGGGGTTTGGGAAATAAAGCAGGGGGAAAAAAAAAGATTGGCAACAGTTGTTAGCCCAGGTGCTAATCTTTATAAAACAAACAAACAAACAAACAAAAAACGCTGGGGCTGGCCCCGTGGCCCAGTAGTTAAGTTCGCGGGCTCCGCTGCAGGCGGCCCAGGGTTTCGTTGGTTCGAATCCTGGGTGCGGACATGGCACTGCTCATCAAACCACGCTGAGGCAGCGTCCCACATGCCACAACGAGAAGGACCCACAACGAAGAATACACAACTATGTACCAGGGGGCTTTGGGGAGAAAAAGGAAAAAAATAAAATCTTTGGGAAAAAAATAAAAACAAATTACCAGAAAGTCCCAGAAAGTCTCCCTCTTCAACCACCTCCCCTATCTTCTCTCTAGAAACTTCTCAAAAGTCATCTATACTTAACTGTCTTAATTTTCCCACTTACCACATATCTTTCAACCCACTCCAATCTGCCTCCACTACTTGCCTGATACTGCTCTCTCATCAAGGTCCCCCATGGCCTGTGCCATTAAATCCAATAGACTCTTTTCAGAGGTTATCCTGCTCAACTTCTTGGTAGCATTTGGCACTGGTGACCACTCCCTCCTCCTTAAATCACTTCCATTAATCCATGCTCTCACTTTCCTCCTATTTCCTTAGTAATTCCTTTTTAATTTCCAGGCCCCTCTTGTCCAACCGTTAAAGCTTGGTGCTCTTTGGGGCTTTGGCCTGAGCTCTGTTGTCTCCTCTATATTCTTTCCTTCAGTTATCACATTCACCTCCATGGCTTCAATTATTATCCCTTTGCTGACGACTCCCAAATCGATACCTTAAGTCCAGATATTTCTCCTGACCCATGCATTCAATTAGTTAGTAGACAGCTCTGAGTACCCCAGAAACACCTAAAACCTCAGCTTCTCCCCAACTCAAGCCATCCTCCTCCAAACCTCTTTGTCCCTCTTTGTACATTAGCGAATGACCCCAGAAACCTGAGCAACAACCCTGACTCTTCCCTCTCCTCTACCCCCATGCAATCACCAAGTCTTGTCATTTTTACCTCCTGAATACCTCTCAAATTTATTTACACAGTCTCTTCATTTCTGCTGCCATTATCCTAGTCAAGGCCAGCATCATTTCTAACCTGTGATACTGTCACAGCCTCCCTGTTTCAGTCTTGTTCCCTGGAATCTATTCTCTGCACTGTAGGCAGTGTGATCTTTTGAAAAGGTAAATCAAATTATATCACTCTCATGTTTAGAACCCCTCAAGGAATCCTCATTGGCTCAAAAGGAAACCTGCCTTCCTCAACAGGGAGGGTTAAGCTTGGCCCTTCATGATCTGGCCCCTGCCAGCCTGTCCAGACTCCATGTGAGTCAAAGCTGACATTTTTAGACTGTTCCTTAGTCTCTCTAGCCTCTGAGTCTTTGCATATGCTCTTGCCTCTGTGTGAAACTCTCTCCACATCTCCCCAGTTTCACTTCATTTGTTCTTCAGATCTCCACTCATTTGATGAATGTCTTTTGAGCACACACTATGAGCCAGGCACCATGTGAGATACTAGTTATGCAGTAGTGAATAAGACACACACAAACAAGATGGCAGTGAGCAAACTCAGCCCTCAGAATTTACAGTTTGGTGCTGGGGAGGACGTGAAGTAAACACACACAAAATTACAACACATAAACACACATAATTACAAATTGTGATAATACTATAAAGGGACAGAACAGGGTGATAGGAAAGAGCATAACGGGTGGGAGCAATTTAGCCTGAAGGGTTAGGCAAGGCCTGATATTTAAGCTGAGGCATGAAGGAGTGGGAGTTAGCAGATGATGAGTGCAGGCAAAAGTATTCCAGGCAGGGGATACAGCAAGTGGGGAGGCCCTGGGGAGAAAGGGAAAGGGTATACTGCAAGAACTGCAGGAAAGTAAATGTGGCTGGAGCATACTTAGCTGAGGACAAGAGGGCTGGGATATGAGGTCGAAGAGGTAGGCATGAGCCAGATTATGCAGGACTTTATAGGCCATGATAAGGAGAATGGATTTTATTCTACAAGCAATGGAAAGGTATTGAAGCAGTACTTTTAAATGTGGGTCAAACTGCAGAAGGTACTGAAATTAATTTGAGAAAAGAACAGAAAATATCAGAATGTATCATGAGATCATGTAGGAAGAAGGGTAAATATGTTTCATGAAACTTTTGTTTCAGTTTGTATTATATGAACTGGATCATGATGAAGTAGTAGCTCTTTTGTAGATCCTTCATGTCCCCTAAATGCTGAAATACACTACATTGAAAGGTTTTAAGTTTGGGATTGACATGGTATAGTTAATGTTTTAAAAAGATTACTTTGGCTGCTGTGGATTGAATTACAGGTGGACAAGATTAGGAGCCTACTACAATCAGAGATGATGGTGAGTAGACTAAGGTGGTGGTGGTGGAGATGAAGAGAGGTAGACAGATTTAAGATATTTTTGGAGTTGAAAGGGCTTAGCGTCGTGGCTTGGGGGTGAGAGGGAGAGGGAGAAATCAAGGATGTCTCCCAGGGATCTGGTGATGTGGGGCCAGGTCAGTCATTGAGATGAGGAAGACAGAAAGAATAACGGGTTTTCAGGGGAAGGTCAAGAATTCAGTTCTACATGCCCTTGTGACAGCCAAGTGGAGAAGTCAAGCAGGTAGTGGTATATACATCCTAGGGGAGAGGTCTGGGTTTCAGATATAAATGAGTGC
This sequence comes from Equus asinus, assembly GCF_041296235.1. Taxonomy (NCBI): domain Eukaryota; kingdom Metazoa; phylum Chordata; class Mammalia; order Perissodactyla; family Equidae; genus Equus; species Equus asinus. Next base: position 35,641,616 of record NC_091820.1, read on the forward strand.
TGTCAATATAGAGATGGCATTAAAAGCCATGAGAGAAGAGGTCAGTCTGAAACAGAGAGGATCCTTGACTGAGCTCCAGGGAACTCCAACTTTAGAGGTTGGGTGAAGGAGCAGGAGGGGGCAAAGAGACTGAGAAAGAGGTAAAGAGATAGGGACATAACTAGAGGTGTGTCAGGGATGTTCAAGAGTGCTGAGAAGTCAACTAGGATGAGGACTGAAAAGGGTCCATTAGATATGGCAACATGGGTAGTCACAGTGACCTTGACAGAAGTAGTTTTGGAGGAGTGGTGGGGGTGAATACCAGAATGGATGAAGAGTGAATGGATACACCATTGGTGGGAGTGTAAGTTGATACAACCACTCTAGAAAAAGTTGGACATTTTCTAGTAAAGCTGAATGATGCACATACCCTATGACTTAGCAATTTTAGGTATATATCCCAGAGCAGCAGTTCTCACAGTGTAGTTTGGGGATCCTGGGGGCAGGGGTACGGGTAGGGGGGAGCCAAAATCATATTAGTAAGATGTTATTTGCTTCTTTTACTCACATTCTCTCAAGAATGTAGAGTGGAGTTTTACAGAGGCTACACGACATGTGATATCATAACAGATTGAATGCAGAAGCAGATATGAGAATCCAGCTGTCTTCTATTAAGCTAGACAGTAAAGAGATTCGAAAAAATGTAAAATGATGCCACTCTTCTCACTAAATTCTTTTGTTTTGGAAAATAGTTATTTTTCATAAAGATATTTTATTTCTGTTAAATGTAATGAGTTTATTATTGTTATTTCAAAATTAATATATTTAAGCTTTCTCAGTTATTTCTAATACAGCAAGTATCAATTGATATAACCCACATACACCAAAGCTCTTGGGGTCTGCAGTAGTTTTTAAGAATGTAAAGGAAGTCCTGAGACCAAAAAAGTTTGACAATTGCTCTTCTAGAGAAATCCTTGCACATGTGTACTGGGAGACACTACAAGGATGTTCACCAAAGCCTGTTTGTAACAGCAAGAAACGAAAATAAGAGCATGGAATGAATAAATTGACACATTTATATAATTGAATACTATAACAAAATAACAAATGAATGAACTCTAGCTACATGTATCAACATGGATGAAACTCAGGAAACCTAATGCTGATTCAAAAAAGTCATGAAAGAATATGTTTATATAAAGTTGAAAAACATGCAAAATTACATAATATATGGATACAGTCATGTGTTGTAAAACCATACAGAAAAGCAAGGAATGAAAAATTCAGGACTGTGGTTACCTTAGGGAGGGGAAGGAAATGTAACTGGGGAGGGCTACACAGGGGAATTTTGTTATTCAAAAAATGATCTGTTTAGGGGCCGGCCCCGTGGCCGAGAGGTTAAGTTCACGTGCTCCGCTGCGGCGGCCCAGGGTTTCGCCGGGTAGGATCTTGGGCGCGGACATGGCACCAGTCGTCAGGCCACATTGAGGCGGCGTCCCACATGCCACAACTAGAAGGACCTGCAACTAAGATATACAACTATGTACTAGGGGGATTTGGGGAGATAAAGCAGAAAACAAAATTATCTGTTTAAAATTATCTGTTTTAGAAGCTGTGTGACAGGTACACAGATATTTATTTTATTATTTATTCAAACTGTACAGATATTTATATTCTAAAATTTATAATCTATATCATGAAAAATAAAATTTAAAAAAACCAGGAATAATTGGATCAAATGTTGGTAGGAGTGTAGGTTGTTAGAGGACCCTCCTAGAGGGCAGAGGGAATAGAACACATCCCCCCACCCCGCTGAAGTGGAGCTAGGTGTGGGCAATTCCCTTGAACGGGAAAAGAACCCAGCGAGATAGGGCGATGTTATGAGGAGGGTCAAAGAATGATTTTTTTTTAAGATGGGAGATACTAGACTGTGCTTGTTTGCTGCTAGGAATGATCCAGTAGAGAGGGAAAGGACAAAGAGAAAGGGGATAATGCAAGGGAAAGGAGGGGTTGGGATCGGGGACACCGGGCCTCAGAGCAGAGGAGAGTTCCCTGGGCCCCTTGTTGTAACAGGAAGGAACAAGACAAGTATGGAACACAGATACTGGGCGGTTTAGAGACTCTTTGGTGGGAAGATGAAGGCCCTGTAACAATTCTAGATGTCCAAGGGCTTCTATTTTGTCACTGAAGCATGAGGTAAGGTCATTTTCTACAGAGAGAATAGAAATATTAGTCAGTCTTTCTTAATAGCATGGTTTATAGAAATTTTTTACTATTGATAGTTTAGAAAAGTTTCAGCGGCACAATATTGTACATTTTTAGGACTGCTGTCAAATTTGGGAAAACCTCGGTTTAGTTTCTTTCATGTATGAGCTATGTCAGGGCATTTCACTTTTCTTGTAGAGTGACAGATCTTCAGCCCTCTTTGATTTTCACTGGTTGTTAACCAGGGTCTTGGAAGGGACCTGTGCAAATGAGGGGCCCTGAAGCTTCACTGACTTCTATGTAAACCTGCCTCTGGCCACTTTGAACTACCTCCTCCCCCTCCAGGAAGCCTTCTCTGATTTTTCCAGGCAAAGTTCTCCCACAGGGCTTTATACCTGCCACTCATAGGACTTTTCCCAGTCTCTTTAAGCTAGCCAGGTCAGCCTCCTTCACTAGATGGAGGGCGCTCCAGAGGGTAAGGAGTCAGGACACACTTACCTTGGCTCAGCAGTCCTCCATTAGTCTGTCAGCAAGTCTTCACTGAAGCAGTATGGCACGGTAGTCATATATGTAGGCCTTGGAATCGGACAGACTGGAATTTGTTTTTTTGCACCTTGGGAGGGCAGGCAGAACAGGATTCATCCTAATCTTTGGTCTGCGACATGCTTTCACCACTGGTCCAGGCTTCACTCCTAGCTCCTCTGTGTGGCCTTGAACAAGTTACTCATCACTCTGATTCTTAGTTTCCCCATCTGTAAACTGGGGATGATAATAATAATACCTATTACACTAGAGTTGTGAGGACTCGATGACATAATCCATGCAATGCATGCACATTCCCCGGTACCTAGTGTTTAATAAACGGTAGCCCTCCACATGATCGGGACTATGTTGTGGGTGTAGGATACAGTAGCGAATAAGAAACACCCAGGCCCTTCCCTCCTGAGCTCACAGTCAAGTGGGCACCACCTAGCCCAGTGCCAGCCCTGAAATACCCGAGAGACTTGTGAATAGTTGTTCAATTAAAATGACTTCATCCTTTTGTCTCTGTTTCTTTCTTGTTGTTTACTGTCTCTTCCCTCTAGTTCATCATCACTGTCGCAACCTCTCAGACATCTCCCATCTCTGTCTCTATTTTGCTTTTTCTCATCTTTCTGTTTACATCTCTCTTGCGGTTTCCCTGTCCTGTCTTTAATATTCTCTCTCAATCTCTCTCCCTTTCTTGCTCTTGCTCTCACTCTCTTTATATTGTCTGTGTTGAGGGTCACCTTGTCTCCATCTTGTCACCGTCTAACCCATCTTGGTCTGTGTCTCTGTCCTCACATATATAATATATAATTTTACCTCACCTGTTTCTTAATTTCTTTGTGTTCCAAAATTTCTGTCTTTTCTTTCTCTTTCAATTTCTTTCAGCTCCTTGGCCTCTTTTCTGTCCGCCCTTTTGTCTCCACCACTCTGTCCCTATTTCTCTTAGCTCTGGCTGTCTCCCAGTCCTCATCTTTCTATTTGTGTTGCTGCATTCATCTCTCACTGTTCCTCATCTATCTTTCTCTGTTCTCACTTTACTGTTCCCATCTCCGTCTTCATCTTCCCCCTCCAACATTTACATTCTTTGTCTCTGTTTCTCTCTCACACACACACACCTTTATGTTGGTCTTCTTGCCCTTGTTTCCCTATTTGATTCTCTCCTTATCTCTCTATCACCCCTTTTCTATCTCTGTTACCATCTCTCTTGTTGGGTCACTCTGCTCCTGTGCCTGTCTCTTGTCTCCATCTCTCCATCCCTATGTGTGTTTCATCCGTTTGCTATCTTGTCCCCAGCTCCCTGTCCCTCTGTCTCTCTATCACTGGCAGAGTAGTCAAGAGAATGGCCACTGGTGCTAGACTGTTTGGATTCCAATCCTAGTAGTGCCACTGACTTGCTGTGCCTCAGTGTCCTCATCTATAAAGCAGGGCTGATAATAGCACCTGCTTCACAGTGTTACTGTGAGCATTAAATGAGCTAACACATGTACAGCCCGCAGAACCATGCCTCAGACATAACACATACGCAAAAATGTTAGCTTCTACGTCATCAACCTCTTCCTCTTCATCGTCATCATCATTTCTATCTTTATCTCATCTCAGTTACTCCCTCCCTGGCTGTTATTCTCTCTCTGTCCTGTCTTCTATGTAGCTGCCTCTTTGACCCCAATCTGTCTCTGTCCCCATCTCTTTCTCTCCCTGCATTCCCGCCTCGTTTCTGTCAGTATCTCTTTCTCCACCCTACCCACTCCATCTCTCTGTATATCTCTCTGCCCCCATCCTTCTTTGTTTCTTTATGCCCATTTCTGATTCCCATCTTTCAGGCCCTGTTTCTTGGTCTCTGTCTCTATCACTTGTCCTCATCTATCTGTTCCTTGGTCCCCATATCTATCTTTGTTTATTTCCTTAAAAAAATCTCATTCTGTTTCTTTGTCCTCATCTTCCTGTGTCTTCTTCTGGCCTCTCTGGACAATTGAGATTGGAAGTGGTCTGGTAGATAATGTGGAGCTATAAAAGGGTTTAGGAGGAAGAAGTAGGCCTGGCAAGAGGCGAGTGGCAGGGTGTGGAATTTCATGGCTCTGCCAAATCTTCCTGAAAGACGTGGCCTCTGAGGTCAAGGTTAGCATAAACCCCCTCAACTCAGTCTCTTGAAGGAAGACAAAGAATGCTGCAGTTATTGGGAGGACCAGGAAGGGGTATTTTTCTGAGTGAAATTCCATCCGGAAGCTGGAATCCAGAGCATTTCCTGTTGTAATGTTTCTTCCAGACTTGGAGAGTCTGAACTTGCCACGTAGCATGTGCACTCCATGCATATATTTCTACAGTGAAACACAAGAGATGCATATAGAATCCCCTGCCCTTAGAGACGGAGACATGTGCAGAGACATAAAGATACAGAATCACGAACCCTCATAGTTGCAGATACTCTGAGACATGGAAAAGCACACAGAATGAATCCCCCACTGGCATAGATGCAGACGTACACAGGGACATTGAGAGACCCATGGAATTATCCCCTTGCAGCTCCCCTGAGGGATCCATGTGAACAGATATAGAAAAATAGCTACGTGGGGAATCATCCAGCTAATTTCCCTTTGAAAAACTGTTCTCTTTCAGTCTGATATTTTTGTAGAAACATAAACACCTCAGAGCATCATGTATAAACACACACATTCATATACAGTCAAAAATATCCAAAGCAACAGAGAAGCACACATAGCCACTGCTTTGCTAGAAGTGCTACAGTAGCCCAACTCCCTCTGCCCCCAAATGATAAACATACTGCTTCTCCAATGACCCTTGTCTCTGTGAAGGCACCACCAGGTACTCAAGCCAGAAACCTGACTGTTAGGAACTAGATAGAAATAATTGGAAAATCTAGGTAAAATTTTTTCGTAAAAAAATATAAAATGACAAAAATGGGATAGGAAGAAGTAGAAAACTTGAATATACCACTAAGCATTAATGAAATTGAAATGGTAGACAAGGACCACCCTTCCCCCTAAATCCATGCCCAGATGGGTTTACCGGTATATTGTGCCAGACTCTCAAGAATAGTTACTTCTCTTCTTATACAAGTTATTCCAGAAAACAGAAAAAGAGAGAAAGCTGCCCAGCTCATTTTATTAGTTTAGTACAATCTAGTATAATCTTGAAATCTTGATTCTAAACCAGATAAGGACAATAAAATAAAAGAAAATTATAGACTCATTTCACTTATGACTATAGATGCACAAATCTTAAACAAAATATTAGCTAATCAAATCCAACAATATGTTAAAAATACATAGCAATCAAATGGAGTTTATTCTAAGACTGCAAGGAGAATTTATTCAACTCAGAAATTCTATCAATGTAATTTACCACATTAGTAGACTAAAGGAGAATAATCACATAAGGTAGAAAAAGTATGTCAAATGCCTACTTATGATGAAAACTCTTAGCAAACTAGGAATAGAAGGCAAATTTCTTAACTTGGTGAAGGATACCAAAACCTTACAGCATATTTTATACAAAATGGAGAAACTAAAGATGCATTTCCTTGAAGATTGAGAATAAAACTAGATACTTTCTCTCACCAACTACTGTTTAACACAGAACTGGAAGTCTTGTTCAATACCATAAAGGGAAAAAAAAGAAAGGATTGGAAGAGAAGAGAGAAAACCGATACATTCAACAGACATACTATTTGAATTAAAAAGAGTTCAGCAAGGTTGCCGGGTAGAAAACCACTTATAAAAATCAATAGTATTTGTTTTTTTGTTCTCCTCCCCAAAGCCCCAGTACATAGCTGTATACTCTAGGTCTAAGTCTTTCTAATTCTTCTACGTGAGCTGCCTCCACAGCGTGGCTACTGACAGAAGAGCAGTGTGGTTCTGCACCTGGGAACCAAACCTGGGCTGCTGAAGCAGAGTGCGCAGAACTTTAACCACTAGGCCATCAGGGCTGGCTCTCAATAGTATTTCCTTACATTAGCAACAATTAGAAAAAAGTAACAAAAAACAAGATACTTAAAATTAACCACTAGACCAAAATGCAAACTTTTCTAAATGTTAGGATAACTACAAAAAAAAAAATCAAACAAAACAGACTATATAGTAAAATGCTTTTAATATATAAACATTTGGCTAAAAATAAAATTTAAAATAATATGACAATATTAACACCAAACATCTTTTGTATCAATAAATATAAATGGCCTTAGCTCACCTATTTAAAGAAAACCATTTCTCCATTGGGGCACTGAGCAAAACCCAACTCCTGTATTCAAGAGAGTCAACTAAAACAAATTGATTCAGAAAGGTTAAAAATACAAGAAAGGGCAAAGGTAAACCAGTCAAATGCAAATAAAGAAAGCAGGGATTGTAGTTTTAATTATCAGACAAGTTAGGAACTCAGAATGAAAGATATTAAGTGACTGTTAAGGTCATGAAAAACAAGGAAAGACTGAGGAACTGTCACTGACTGATGATGACTAAATGCAATGTGGGATCCTGGATTGGGGTCTGGAACAGACAAAGGATAGTAGTCATGTGCCACATAACGACATTTCAGTCAACAACGGACTGCATGAATGACAGTGGTTCCATAAGATTAGTACCATATAGCCTAGATGTGTAGTAGGCTATACCATCTAGTTTTGTGTAAGTACTGTAGGGGAGGAAGAAATTTTCCTCTACCCTTCTAGGTTCTTCTGGCTGGTCTAAGAATTAAATTGACATGAGCAAATTAACAGGAGAAAAACAAAAGTTTAGTAACATGTATACATAGGAGAAACCCAGGAAAACGTAGTAACTGGTCAAAATGGCTGAAGCTCTCACCTAATACCACCCTCAGCTAAAGACAAAAGAAGATGTTGGGATTGGGGAGAGTCAAGGACTTCAAAGGCAGGGAAGCCAATTCACTGGTAGGTGAAAAGCAGCAAACATTTGGAAAACAAATGTTTGTTTGGCCACACAGAAAGAGAAGAACAACAAAAAAGAAACAGAAGAACACAGAGGGGAGCCCAACAAACAGACTTTTCTAGGCTCCTCTCAGTCTACCACCTAGTTCATGTTATACTAAGGTGGTCGCTTCCTGAGACAGGTTTTTTTTATCTGAATTCTTTTAGGCAGTTAAGGGGGAGGTAACAAGAAAAACTTTCTGAGTCTTTTGTTTCTTAAAAATAATCAGCCTAAAATAATACTCATGTTAAAGAGACACATTTTGGGGTGGCAAATTTTGTTCCCCTTCAGTACGTTCTACGATGTTCATACAATGACAAAATCACCTAACGATCCATTTCCCAGAACGTATCCCTGTCGTTAAGTGACACATGACTAGTGGAAAAATTGGTGAAACCCAAATTAAGTCTGGAGTTTAGTTCATAGTAATGTACCAATGCTAGTCTCTTAGTTTTGACAAACATAGTCATATAAGATATTAATCTAAGGGGCAACTAGGTGAAGGGTATATGGAAACTCCGCACTATCTTTGCAACTGTTCTATAAATCTAAAATTACTCCAAAATAAAGAGCTTATTACAAAAAGCATTAATTGAGACAAAAAAGGCCACAACTTACAATGAAAATATAAAGTTATGACTAATTTCATACAAAATAACATAGCAACCGTCACAAAGCTGAAATGTTAAGAGATACAAAGAGAAATAGATACTAGATTGAAACACACTCACCTTTTACTCACCTTTTTCATTCTAGGACAGATCAAATGAATGACAAGAATAAAACCATGTTAAGAATATATATTCATAATATATAAACAACAAAATCAATATTGGCAAAGAAGAAAATCTCAATAAATTCCAAAAAGTAGAACCAATACAATGTTCTCTGATCACAACTGGATAAAACTAGAAATCAATGTAAAATGAATCTTCCATCTGAATATGTAAAAACTCTCTGTCAAACAATTCTTGGGTCAAAGGAGAAACTCAAACCAAAATTACTGAATTTCTAGACAATAATGATAATGAAAACAGAACCTATGGATACAGATAAAACAGTGGTCAGAGGGAAGTTCATAGCCTTAAAATACTCACATTAAAAACAAGGGAAAAAATTAAATGAATAAGCATCCGACTCCGAAAGTTAGAGAAAGAAAAACAAAATAAATTTAAGGGGAATAGAAGGAAAGAATTAATGAAGAGAGAAGTTCAAATAAAGGAGTTAGAAACAGATAACAGTAGAACCAACAAATAAATAGATGAGCTGATTCTGTGAAAAGAAATATATAAGCCATTAAGTAACATAATCAAGAAAAAGAGAGAGCACAAATACACAAATTAGGAAATGAAAAGTTGGACACAACCATAGTAAGAGGACATTTTAAATATCATAAAAGACTTCTTCATACAACTCTATGCAAATCATTTTAAAGACCAGGAAGAGGGGCAGGCCCAGTGGCGCAGTGGTTAAGTTCACATGTTCCGCTTCTCGGTGGCTCGAGGTTCGCCGGTTTGGATCCCAGGTATGGACATGGCACTGCTTGGCAAAAGCCATGCTGTGGTAGGCGTCCCACATATAAAGTAGAGGAAGATGGGCATGGATGTTAGCTCAGGGCTGGTCTTCCTCAGCAAAAAGAGGAGGATTGGCAGTAGTTAGCTCAGGGCTAATCTTCCTAAAAAAAAAAAAGACCTGGAAGAAATGGAAAACATCCTAGGAAAATATAATTTACCAAAACTGACTCTAAAAGAGAAAAGTTCAAATAGACCAATTTCCATGGAAGAAATAGAGAAAGTTATAAAGAGCTACTTTCCCCCTAAAGCACCAGACCATGATGCTTTCACAGGGGAAGTCTAGTAACACTAAAAAGCAGATAATTTGAATGCTACTTTTATTTTCCTGAGCCTAAAGAAGGAACACTTTCAAATTCTTGTTATGAAGTGAGTATAACATTGATACCAAGATCTGACAAAGATTCTACAAGAAAAAGAAAATGATATTGACCAACCTTCACTTGTGAATATCAATGCAAAATCCTAAATAAAATATTAGCAAACAGAATCCATGACTGTGTGGGGTTTATTCCAAGAATGCAAGAATCATTCAATATTAGGAAATCCATTGATACAATCTAACATATTATTAAATCTAAGGAGAAAAATCATATCATCATTTTCAGAGATGCCAAAGAATCATTTGACAAAATTCAACACCCATTCTTTATAAAAAAAATTCAATAAAAGGGGAATATATGGTTTCTTCTTTGATATAATTATGTGTGTAAGTATATATATCTCCCCAAATCCAACAATCCAGCATTTCACTTAGCCAGGAAACACTAGCAGCATTATACGCTAAAATCAGAAACCCGGTAAAGATATCCACTCTCTCCACTACAATTTAACATTGTACTGGAGGTAGCAAGCATTGTAATTAGAAAAGAGAAAGAAATTAGAAGTATTCAATAGGAATGGAGGAGGTATAGCTATTATTATTTATTGATGATAAGATTGTATATCCAAAAAACCCAAGCAAGCCAACAGAAAAACTACAAACAAGAGAACCCAGTAAGGCAGCAGGATATAAAATTAATATATAGAAATCACTCAGTTAGAAGATATATGGAAGAGGGTGTCATTTATTGTAGCAACAAAAAAGAAAAAATACTGTCTTAGTCCGTTGGGGCTGCTATAACAGAATATCATAGACTGGGTGGCTTATAAACAACAGAAATTTATTTCTCACAGTTCTGAAGGCTGGGATGTCCAAGATCAATGTACCCACAGATTCGGTGTCTGATGAGGGTCTGCTTCCTGGTTCACAGACAGCCATCTTCTCCCTGTGTCCTCACGTGATGGAAGGGGCAAGAGAATTCTCTGGGGTCTTTTTTTTTTTTTAAAGATTGGCACCTGAGCTCACATCTGTTGCCAATACTTTTTTTTTCCTTCTTCTCCCCAAAGCCTCCCAGTACATAGTTGTATATTTTAGTTGCAGGTCCTCCTAGTTGTGCTGTGAGGGACACCACCTCAGCATAGCTTGATGAGCGGTGCTAGGTCCTCGCCCAGGATTGGAACTGGTGAAATCTTGGGCTGCTGAAGCAGAGTGCGTGAACTTAACCACTCAGCCACAGGGCTGGCCCTTCTGGGGTCTCTTTTACTAGGGCACTATTCCTATTCATGAGGGCTCCACTCTCATGACCTAATCACCTCCCAAAGGTCCCACCTCCAAAAACCATCACACTGGGGATTAGGTTTCAACATATGAATTTGCGGCGGGGGGGGGGGGGGGGGGGGGGGGGGGGGGGGAGGGGCACAAACATTAAGTCTACAGAAATACCTAGAAAAAAACTTAACAAGAAATGTCCAAAACCTTCATGAGAAAACATTTATAACACTCTGAAGGAACACATAGAAAGGCATCCCATGTTCTTAAATAGGAAGACTCAAAGTCATACAAATGTCAAATTAATTTATAAATTTACTATAAGCTCATTAAAAATACTAATATTTTTTCTTTTTTTTTTTTGAGGAAGATAGCCCTGAGCTAACATCTGCCAATCCTCCTCTTTTTGCTGAAGAAGACTAGCCCTGAGCTAACATCTATGCCCATCTTCCTCGACTTTTATATGTGGGATGCCTGCCACAGCATGGCCTGATGAGCAGTGTCTTGTCCACACCTGGGATCTGAACTGGCGGACCCCAGGCTGCCAAAGCAGAATGTGCGCACTTAACCGCTGCACCACCAGGCCAGCCCCCAAAAATACTAATATTTTTTCTTTTTCTGAAAATAGATAAGCTGAATTAAAGTTAAAATGGAAGAATAACAAGCAATCACAGCCAGGATATCTCTGAAAAGGAAGAATAATGATGGGGGACTATTGCCACAATAATCCTCTGTAAAAATCCAAAATGAATATTTATGTACCAAAACTTACAGTCTATGAGTCAGCTGGGAGGTTCTATGATCTGGATCAGGCTCTGCTGATCTCAACTGGGCTACCTCATGTGTCTGTACTAAGCTGGTCACTTGGCTGGAGGTTGGCTGCTATTGGACGCCCTGGCTGGGAGGACCAGGCTCATTTCTACAAGTCTCCTACATCCCTCCAGCATGCTAGCCTGGATATGTTCTGGTCACAGTAGCAGGGGTCTAAGAGAGGAATGAGAAGATGTAAGAGCTTTTTCAAGTCTCTGCTAATATCAAGTTTGCTACTCTTCCATTGGTTAAAACAAGTTATATGGCCAAACTCAGAGTCAGTTTGGGAGGGCACTATTAAAGGGTGTAGATAGAGAGACACATGAAAAATTGGGGTCATTAATGCAACCTACTACAAAACTATGACTCAAAATCCAGAATGCATAAGAGAAAACATAGATAAACTTATTTACATAAAAGTAAAATTTGCTTGGGGAAAAAATCCATTAGCAAAGTTAAAAGAATGCTAAACTGGGAAAAAATATTGACAACTGATGTCATTCACAAAGGTCTGATCTAATTATATAACAAGGTTCCAGAAATCAAGGAAAGGCCAACCCAAGAGAAAAAGAGACGGGATATAAATAGATAATTCACAGACATTCACATAAAAATGAACCTTAAACATATGAAAAGATGCTCAACTTCGCTCATGATGAGAAACATAAATGAAAACTACAATGACATATCATTTCTCACCTATCACATTGTCAAAAATCCAAGTCTTTAACAATACACTCTGTTGGTGAGACTGTGGTGAAACAAACTCATACACAGGTGATGAGTGCAAAATGGTACACCTATGGAGGGAAATTTTGGCAATATCTCCCAAAGGTACAAATGTAATTCTTGGAATTTATCCTACATAAATATCTGCATACATATGAAATTTCTATTCATTATGGTACCATTTCTAATACCAAAGGACTAAAAATACCCCAAGCATCCATCAGTAGGGGACTACAGTTGCTAAATAAACTATTGTATACCCACATAATGTAACACTTTGTGGAAGTACTCTATGCTTTTCCATACAGTGACTTTCTATGTACTGGAAACTCTCTAATGCTCTGATATGGAAAGACCTCCAGCATGTATTATTAAGTGAAAAAAGCAACATGCATAACAGTATATATAGTACGTCACCTCTTGTGTACGAAAGGGGGAGATAGAATAGAATATACATTTATATTTGTTTGTATCTGCATAAAGAGACACTGGAAGAATACAAAATAAACTAATAAAACTGGTAACTGTGGGGGGGCTGTATATGGTGGCAACTGGATGGAATGGACAAGAGTAGGTGACACTTCTCAAAGTATAGTTCTTATATAGGTTTGATATTCAAAATGTATAAGTATTATCTATTCAAAAAAATAAAAGTCAAAATAGTAACAAAAACTATAAAGCAACTAGCAATTACATTACTAAAAACACATAACAATTCTAAAGAGAAAACTTTAAACTCTTAATAAAGAACACAGATAGAAGGTGAACTGAACAAATGATGAGATATTCCATGTTCTTGGATGGGATGAGTCACTATTGTGATGATGTAAATCCCCTAAATTAATCTATATATTCAGTGTGATCCTAATCAAAATCGCAGCTGGATTTTTGAAGAGCTTGATAAACTCTTTTTAAAATTTATGTGGAGATATAGCTAAGACAACTAAAGAGGAGGGACTTGCCCTATCAGATGTTAAGATACACTGCAAAATATTAAAAAACAAGGAGGTATTAGTACAAGAACTGAAACAGACCTATGTGTGTGTGTTTCATAATATATGACAAAGGTGGCATGGCAAATCAATGAAAAAGGAAGGATTGTTTAGTATCTGATGGTGGGAAATGTGGCTCAATATGTGGAAAAAATAAAATTGTATCACTACCTATCACCACATATGAGAGTGGATTCTAGATGGATTAAAACCTAAAGGTGAAAGGTAAAACTACGAAGTTAATAGAAACAAAGTAGCAGAATATCTTTGTGACCTAGGAGAAGGGAACTACTTTTTAAATAAAACCCCTAAACCAAAAACCATAAAGCAAAAATTTGATGAATTTCGTTGCATTAAAATTAACAATTTCTGTTCAAACAAGACTATCATGGGCAAAGTTAAAACAGAGAGAGACTATTTACAATGTCTGAAACTAACAGGGGACTAATAGCTAGACTATATGAGGAACTCTAGTAAATCAACAGGAAAGATAGAAACCCCAATAGAAAAAATGGGCCAACCATACAAACAGGCAATTTACAGAAGAGGCGAATAACACACACATGAAGAGATGCTCAAAAATTCATTAGTAATCACGGCAATGCAAAGGAAAACAAAATAAGATATTACTTTACACCTCTTAGACTGGGAAAAACTAGAAAGCTGGAAAATGTCAAGTATCAGTGAGGATGTAAGGGTACAGGAATCTTTGTACACTGATGGTAAAACTGTGGACTGGTGTAGCCATCTCAGAGAACTATCTAGCAGTATTCGTGGTCTCCATCAAACTAAGTATATGCACAGTTTATGATGCTATTATTCTGCTCCTGGGTGTATGTTCCAAAATAAATTTTCATACAGGCCAATAAGGAGACAAGCACAAGGATGTTCATCACAGGATTACTTGTGGTATTGGGGAGCTGGAGGTAATCTTGCTGTCCATCATTGAGGGAATATCAGGAAAAATGTAGTGATGGCACACTGTGGTTAGCATGAGCAGGTAGAAGCAATGGATTAGATGTATACACAGCAATATGGATAGATTTTAAAACACAAAGATGAATGAAAAAAGTAAGAAACATAATGAGATATCATTTATATAAAATAAAAATGCACACACACAAAGCATCCTCCATAGTGGGACAACCTGATGTTATGTGCCTCCGAGGTGATACAATACGAAGTAAATGATATCTCCTATGTACTGTTATTGCTAAAAATATTTAATCTGAATCTAATCATGTGGAAAGAGCAAATGAATCCAGAATGTGGGACATTCTACAAGACAACTGGCCTGAACTCTTCAAAAATACCAGTGTCATTTAAAACACACACAGGGGCTGGCCTGTGGCGTAGTGGTTAAGTTCGGTGCATTCTGCTTTGGTGTCCTGGATTCTTAGGTTCAGTTCCTGGGCACGGACCTACACCACTCATCAGCCATGCTGTGGTAGCAACTCACATATAAAGTGGAGGAAGACTGGCACAGATGTTAGCTCAGGGCTAATCTTCCTCAGGGACCCCCCCACCCACACACACACACACAAAATATAGGGGTACTAGTCTAGATTTAAAGAAGTTAAAATAATACAACAACCAAATGTAATGCATAAACCTTGATTAGATCCTGGGACCAAAAAATAAGAGGAGGTCTAAAAATATTTTAGGCACAATTGGAAAATATGAATATAGGGTATCTTTGATAGTATTATTGAATTATTGTTAAACTTTCTTAGGTATTATAATGGTATTGTGGTTATGTAGGAGAATGTCCTACAGAATGTCCTAGTAGATGTGTGCTGAAGTATTTAGGGATGAAGTGCTATACTGCCTGCAATTTTCAAATGGTTCATCAAAAAAGAAAATGTATATACACATAAAAAGAGAAGTAGAGCAAATGTGGCAAAACATTAAGGGTATATGGGCTTTCATTGTACTATTCTTTCAACTGTTCTGAATTTTGAAAAATTGAAAAATAAAAATTTGGGGGAAATATATGCACATAAAACAATGGTACATATTTTGAAAGAACACATGTAAACAAAAAGATACTTATAAAACACCTTAGAATGGTTGCTTACAGGAAGGAAATGAGAATGGATAGAACAGATGAAAGTGAATTTAAACAACAAAAAAAACCCCGCTCCCTCAAGTAATACATATTCGCTGAACATGTGGAAAACACAGAAAAGTACAATGAAAAAAACTAAATTCACTGATAATCTCATTTTCTCAGTCAGTAGTTCTCAAAATGTGGTACCTGGACTAGCAGCAGCAGCAGAAGCTTCATCATCATCATCATCATCATCATCATCATCATCATCATCACTCGAGCACTTGTTAGAAATGCAAATTCCTGGGCCCTACACCAGACTTACTGAAACACAACTCTGGGCTTGGGGCTCAGCAATTGGTGTTTTAACAAGCCCTCCCAGTGATTCTGATGTTGGTCAAAGTTTGGGTACCACTGATCCAGATTTAACCACCATTAATTTTGTTGTAGATCCTCAAAGTCTTTCTAAAAAAAATTATGAAATATTTCAGGCACACAAATAAGTATAGAGAATAATGTAACACACACCCATGTACCTATACCCAGATAAAATATTAGACAAACAGTTGAAGTCCCCTGTGTATCTCTCTTATTCTGTTCTTTTCTTCCTTCTCAGAGGTAATCACCATTCTGCATTTGGTATTTAATTCTCTAATTTAAAAAATATTGTTTATGTATCTATATAATCTATAAACAACATAGTACATTGTTTTCTAGATTTAAAAAAATCTATATAAATGGTCTCATACTTCATGTATCCTTCTACAACTTGTATTTTTTCAGCATTGTGTTTTTGAAATGTATCTTGATTGCTATGTGCAACTCTGGTTCATTTTGTTCTCACTGTTACATTCTGTTGAATGGCTGTACCACTATTTATTTATTCATTCACCTGTTGATGAACTTTTAGAATGGTCATGTTTTTTCCCTATTACAAAAATTTGTGCACATGCCTCCTTGTGCATATGTATAAGAATTTCTCTAGGATTTAAAGTCTAGGGGATATATACATATATATCTCTTAACAGTAGAATTGCTGGGCCATCTTCAACTATTCTGGATACTTCCTGTTTTCCAAAGTAGTAATTCCAATTTTCACTCCTATCAAAGATTTCATTACAATTTTTCCCCTTACAGTTTGTGCACTTGGGACTTTGTTTAAAAAGTCCTTCCTTAGTCCTAGGTCACAAAGATATTCTCCACTTTCTTATGTGGAAATAAGTGGGCATCCACTTTTATTTTTCTCCTTATGGTGAGCCAAATTTCCCAACGCTATCTACTAAAATGTCCATTTCCCATTGATTTGTGGTACAGGCCTATAAACTCACCCATTTAACAAACACTGCTGAAGCCTGCCTTGTACCAGTCTTGCGCTGGGTCTTGTTGTGGGCTGGAAGATATATGGCCCCTTGTGTCAGGGAGTTCACTCTCCTGTGGAGATACAGTCTCATAAATTATTACAGTATTAAGTGACAAGTGTGACAAGGTGTTCTGAGTTTTTAACTCAGCTGGAAGAGTTCACAGAAGTGACAAGAGTTAGGTCCTAAAGAAACAGCAAGAATCTGCTAAGGCAGGAGAAAGGTAAAGGTGGCCAGGGCTGGTTTGGGGTCCAGAGTTTTGTTTCTCTCTAGGGGGAGAGGTTAGAAGCCCTCCATGGATGCAGGGTCAGTGAATCCTGTGTATATAAGGAGTAAGAGTAGGCAGAGGGAGTCATTTTCTGCCTGGATATGCTAGAGGTGGAGGAACAAACCCTCGGGGTAGAGGGGCTCGGCCCCATCCCGAAGTTGGAGGGGCTAGAATTGAATTACCAGGAAGAAGACATTTTCGGACTAATATTTACTGTTTTTAGGGGAAGACCTCATTCTCCAGTGGGGACACGAGCTCCTCGAGATGGTCTCTAAAGAAACCCTTACTCGCCCCAACTCCAAATATATAAATTCATTCCCTTCTGCGGTTGCCGCTCCGGGGCCTGAGGGAAGGGGGGGCGAGGAACGGAGGGGGGCAAACGGGTGGGAGAGGCTTCCAGTTGTTCGGCTCCTGGGCCTGGCCACGGATCTGAGCTTCTGCAGAAAGAGTTGGGAGTGGCTGCCTCAGGGTTGGTCTGGGGCCCTAAAAGCTGAGCAGGTTGTCAGGAATAGCTAACCAAGTCACTTCGGGTGGAGAATACTCAGCAACACATGTGACCCAGGCGGCCATTTTCTCACACCCTGCCCGACGCCATCTTCCATCGTAAACAAAGACACCGATCTCCACCCTTGTCTGATGCGGTCATGGTGATCGCCTGGTCACTAAGATTCGGGAACATGTAAATTTAGGCCCAGGTACCGGAGACAAGATCTCGGCTTATGGCCACACCAGTCGACCCGCCGCTCCCCTCTCCCCCTTGCCGGTTCCCCGCCTGTCCCCTCCCCGGTCCCGGTTCCCCGCCTCCTCCCTCCCTCCCTCCCTCCCTCCAACCCCTCGGCTACTTCCTTAGCTTACCGGGCAGCCTGGAGGCGGGGCCAGCGCGACTGCGGGGAAGGGACCGGCGGGCGCGAGCCGTCAATCCGAAGCCCCGCCCCTCGAGGCTGGTATCCGGAAGTCGCAGACCGGCGGCGTGAGCGCAGCCTCTGGGCCAACCGTGTTGCTGTGCTATCCTCCCCTCTCAGACACCCGTCGGAAGTGGAGGTAAGAGATGACTCTCCTCTTTTTTTCATGGTGAGCCCTCGCTCAGCCGGCTGCGCGGTACAGGTCGTCTATTTAAGGTGAAACTAGAGGCGCCCTCCACCCTGGAATAGAGAGGTAAAGAGCCCGTTACCTTCCAGGGTAGAAGGGCCCAGATGAGGGGCAGGGATCGCTCCACACGTGGACATGCACCCACATGTACTCTTGCGGGATAGAGGGGCACGGCCCCACCCTGATGCGGGGTCGGTGAGCCGAGGAGTCGAAAGAAAGATTTATTAGACTCTCAAGATGTGGCAGTAGTGCTCTTTTATTTAGAGAATAGTGTGGAATAGCATGGGGACAGGACCCATGGGCAGGCAGAGCTTCTGCTGCCCCCGCTGGCATGCGGACAGGGCCCATGGGCAGGCAGAGCAGCTGCTGCTGCCCCCGCTGGCATGGGGACAGGACCCATGGGCAGGCAGAGCTTCTGCTGCCCCCGCTGGCATGCGGACAGGGCCCATGGGCAGGCAGAGCAGCTGCTGCTGCCCCCGCTGGCATGGGGACAGGACCCATGGGCAGGCAGAGCTGGTGCGTGGGGACAGGACCCACGGGCGGTCAGAGCTCCTGCTGCTGCCCCGAGTTGAGGGTTAGGGCTAATTTTATAAGGCATGGGTACGTGACTTATTTTTACTGGAGAAAAGAAAAGATGATGTAAAAAGTCATTAAATGATTTCAGTGCAGATGGGGTCTGGTTATTGTGCGGTCATATAACTTTAGATACGAATCTGGCCATATAGATCGGCATGTAGGTGAGGATGCCCTGGGCTTGTCTCCCTGGGGCGGTCCTAATTCATACCATAAAAAAAGTCCACTGGGTCGTATAGTTTGGCATGTAGGCCAGGTCACCTTGGGCTTCTCTAGCTGGGGCAGCCTTAATCCACATCAACCCCATCTAGACAGGTGTAGACCCCCGGACACACTGTGTAGAGTCACAGACCCCTCCTTGTGTGGAGGAGCGTCGGGTGCCCTCCTTCCTTCACGATAGTGAGGCTACATTCTGCACTTTCCCTGTGTAGACAGATGTCGACCCACCGAAGGTGTGGCAACATTGACCCTACCTGTATAGAAACATATCCTCCCCACAAGCCTGAACAGCGTAGACCTCTACCGGCACTAAGGCACACAGGTCCGCCTCGACACACCTCTTCCTTTAGGATAGATGCTTTAATGTATTCCTACCCCCTCTCCCCCGGCCCGGCTACCAGTATACATGAGCTCAGAAACTTTTAATATACAGGAATAGGGAACCTCCTTCCTTTCGTGTCAAGACCTAGAGACCACCATGTCTTGCCCCGGTGTAACTAATTGACGGAAGCCCCGCCCCCGCTCCCGCAGAGATGGTAAATCACCCCTCCTTGAAGTGGTTGGAGGCGCAAGCCTCAGCCCACCGAGAACCGCACAGATTTCCCCCCTCCTAGGCTAGAGTGAGTCCCATTGTGGAAAATCAGACCTAAACTTCCTCCCCCCGTAAGGAGGCGCTGGTTTACTGAATTTGTAAATTTTTTACAAATTACCCAAATGCCCTGTGGCACACAGCAGCAGACCTTAATCCATGAAGAGACTGTCGGATCTGCCTTTCGTGGGGCTCCCGGGGTAGAGGGGCTCAGATTTGTTATCCTTTTGAGGCAGACCATCCCTCCCGCCTCCCCCAAGGATTTAGAATCACCAAATGTAGCAAAGGAGAGACCTCAAGGATGCAGAGAGATGAAGCTCCCCTCCCCGCAGAGGCATTGACATCATTGACCACCCCACAGTACGTGCATATGGGCTCCCCACTTACCCAAGGTAGAGGAGCTCAGATCTCTTTCTCTCCACCCAGGGTAAAAACACAGGACACCCCTCCGCCCACAAGTGTAAGGGCCGATCTGTTGAATTTGTAGGTGTATTGCTGCCCCTCCCATCAGAGAACCAGAGATCCTGTTCCCTTCAATGTTAGCACACTGCCGACTTCAACCCATACAAAAGATAAACAGATCATCCCCATCCCATGGAAGGGGCTCCAGGCAAGGTGCAGGCCCCCCCTCATGCAAACATGTATGATTCCCCCCTTTGTTAGTGTGGCACTAATGATACCTTGTAGTGGAGACAGGCCTATCCCTCCCCCCCCAACCCTGGTGAAGAGACCCAGGACCCTTCTCTGCACAACTTAGAGATGTACAGACCTGTGCTTCTCTCTCATGTGGCGGAGATGCACGTGGCCACTGTGCCAGTTCCCCCAGTTCCTCTGCACCCCAGAGTAGAGCAACAGAAGGCATCCTACCCCACCCCCCAATTGCTAAGGAACAGACACCAACCACACATGCAGGCACACATTTTCCCCAAGATTTTGCACTGACTTCAGTCCACATAGACACACAGATAAACATTCCTGTTCTGTGGTCCCTTCTCCCCAGGGTAGACTCTTGGGATCTGCCTTCCCACTTCCAGGGTAGATAAGACACAGAACCCCCTACTTGGGAAAAGAGGTACTGTTAACACCTTATGTAAAATAGATGGTCCTTGCATACCCCACTTCCCTCAGTGTAGAGAAGTTTAGTCCTAGTTCCTTACCTAGCATATAATGCTACAGGGTGGAGGATTGAGGACCATGGACTTCATCTAATGCATTGAGGCACTGACTCCACCCAGGGCGAGACGTTTAGACCTAGCCTTCCTTTGGGTAGTGTGATGTTGCCTTCCTTGTATAGACTCAGCCATACTGGGCTCCAGCTCCAGTATAGCCCCTTCTCCCAGTTCCTCTAATTGTTAGGGCTTCCTTACCAAGTTCTTTAACACTTTATTTTGCCTTTTTTGTGTGTGTGCTTTTTTTTTTGGTGAGGAAGATTGGCCCTGAGGTAACATCTGTTTCCAGTCTTCCTCTTTTTTTTTCCTCCCCAAAGCTGCAGTACATAGTTGTATATCCAAGTTGTAGGTCATTCTAGTTCTTCTATGTAGGATGCCACCACAGCATGGCCTGATGAGCGGTGTGTAGGTCCTCACCCAGGATCTGAACTGGTGAACCCTAGGTCAATGAAGTAGAGCGTGTAAACATAAGCCATGGGGCCAGCCCCCTTATTTTGCCTTTGAGAGCTCAGAGAGAGTTTGTGACATTGTGGTTCCCTGCTCTGTCTTCAAATTGGTTCTTCTCTCATTCCAACAGGAAGAAAGCCTGCAGATTTGAACCTACCTGCTTTCAAGCTGGTCATCATGATGAAACTTAGACACAGTGAGTTTCTTTTGCCACCCCCTCTCAGTCCTAAGCTTTAATGAATATTCGTAGTATTTCACAGCAACTTTTAAAAATTGGCCAGTATATACTAGATCATTCAGTCTGTCTTTTACATATGTATTGTCTTCCCATCTTCCTTGTGAGGTAATGCTCCCCTTATTCCCCATTCCCATTTTACAGATGAGGAAACAGGCTCAGCAAGGTTAAGTGACTTGGTCTGAGGTGAATAGCAGCAAATACCATATCACACAGCCTGTAATCCTAACATGCCCTAACATTTTTCTTTATAAGTTATACCTGTAAGTTGGTATGGTAATTTATACCAGTGATTAAGAGCATGGACTCTGGAGCCAGACTGAGTTTGTATCTCAGCTTTTCTACTTACTAGTTGTGTGGCCTGGGAGGCGGTAACTTAGCTTCAGTCTCCTTATCTACAAAACAGGGATAATAGTAGTATCTACCTAATAGCGTTGTTGTGAGGATTTAATGAATTAAAATAGGTATAATACTTAGAACAGTGTCCAGCACATAATAAGCACTCTATAAGTATTGGCTTAAAAGTTCAGTCTCTTCATTTCTCTGTGGAATTTGGCCCCTCAGAGGATGTGTACATTGTCCCGCCACTAAATTATTGTCTGACTTCTCTTGAGCTTTGGATTTTTCTTAAATGTAAAACAGACAGTATGGTCAAATTTCTGTTCTTTCTGCCCTTTCTTCCATCCCTTCTTTCTTCCCTCCCTTCCCCCTCATTCTTCAACTGGATAGCTCTTGCTTGTTTGTCAGATTTCAACCTATGCATCACTTCCTCTGGGAATTGCTCCCTGTTAACCTCCTCTCTTGGTTTCCACTCGTCTGTGTACCCGCAGGAACTGGGGCTGTTGACGTTGTATGATCGGGTCTGTCTCCTTCACTACACTGTTAACTTCTTACCCACATCTGGTTCATCTTTGTGTCCCAGGGGTCCAGCCTGACCCAGCATAGCTATTTGGTACTTAGTGTGTGCCAGGCACTAGAATGTCTCAGTTAGTAGTGCTAACTCAATTCCCTCTCCTCCCACCACGATGCTTACAGCCTAGAGGGAGAAGACAGATGTGGTACACAGACTCTCCTGTATAAGAAGGAAGTCAAGGGCATTAGGGCAGGTCCGGGTCTGTGCTTCCCACCTTTATCCTGCCATATTCCACGTAGAAAATGATAACATTTGGATAGCATGCTGGGTAGATTAGATGAGATTAGTGCAACCCAGTGGCCCCATGCAGACATCCTAGGAGATATTGTGGGTTTGGTTCCAGACTACTGCATTAAAGCAAATATCGCAATAAAGCAAGTCACATGAATTTTTTGGTTTCCCCGTGCATATAAAAATTATGTTTACACTATACTGTAGTCTATTAAATGTTCAATACCATTATGTCTAAAAAACAGTGTGTGTACCATAATTAAAAAATACAAAATGCTAACCATCATCTGAGCCTTCAGTGAGTTATAATCTTTTTGCTGGTGGACGGTCTTGCCTCGAGGTAGATGGCTGCTGACTGATCAGGGTGATGGTTGCTAAAGGTTGGGGTGGCTGTGGTAATTTCTTAAAATAAGACAACAGTGAAGTTTGCCACATTAATTGACTCATTCTTTCACGAAAGATTTCTCGTAACATGTGATGCTATTTGATAGCATTTTACCCACAGTAGAACTTCTTTCAAAATTGGAGTCAGTCCTCTCAAACCCTGCCGCTGCTTCATCAACTAAGTTTATGTAATATTCTTAATCTTTGTTGTCATTTCCACAATCTTCACTAGGAGTAGATTCCTTCTCAGGAAACCACTTTCTTTGCTAGTCCGTAAGAAGCAAATCCTCATCCATTGAAGTTATATCATGAAATTGCAGCAATTCGGTCACATCTTCATGCTCCACTTCTAATTCTAGTTCTGTTGCTATTTCTACCACATCAGCAGCTACATCCCCCACTGAAGTCTTGAATCCCTCAAAGTCATCCATGAGGGTTGGAATCTACTTCTTCCAAACTCCTGTTAATGTTGATATTTTTACCTCTTCCCATGAAGCACAATGTTCTTAATGGCATCTAGAATGGTGAGTCCTTTCCAAAAGTTTTTCAATGTACTCTGCTGAGATCCAGCGGAGGAATCACTATCTATGGCAGCTGTAGCCTTACAAAATGTATTTCTTAAATAATAGTACTTGAAAGTTGAAACTATTCCTTGGTCCACGGGCTGTAGAATGGATATTATGTTAGCAGGGATGAAAACAACATTAATCTCGTTGTACATCTCCATCAGAGCTCTTGGGTAACCTGGTATATTGTCAATGAGCAGTAATATTTTGAAAGGAATCTTTTTCTGAGCAGTAGGTCTCAATAGTAGGCTTAAAATATTTAGTAAACCATATTGTAGACAGATAGGCTGTCATCCAGGCTTTGTTCTATTTGTAGAGCATAGGCAGGGTCGATTTAGCATAATTCTTATGGGTCCTAGAATTTTCAGAATGGTAAATGAGCTTTGGTTTCAACTTAAAGTCACCAGCTGCACTAGCCCCTAGCAAGAGAGTCAGCCTATCCTTTGAAGCTTTGAAGGCAGCATTGACTTCTCTCTAGCTATGAAAGTCCTAGCTGGCATCTTCTTCCAATATGAGGCTGTTTCATCTACATGGAAAATCTGTTGTTTAGTGTAGCCACCTTCATAAATTATCTTAGCTAGATCTTCTGGATAACTTGCTGCAGCTTCTCCATCAGCACTCACTGCTTCACCTTGCACTTTTATGTTATAGCGACAGCTTCTTTCCTTAAACCTCGTGAACCAACCTCTTCTAGCTTCAAACTCTTCTGCAGCTTCCTCTCCTCTCTCAGCCTTCCTAGAATTGAAGAGTTAGGGCCTTGGTCTGGATTAGGCTTTGGCTTAAGGGAATTTTGTAGCATGTTTGATCTTCTGTCCAGACAACTAGAACTTTCTCTGTATCAGCAATATGTTTTGCTTTCTTATGACTTGTGTGTTCACTGGTGTAGCACTTTTAATTTCCTTCAAGAACTTTTCCTTTGCATTCACAACTTGGCTAGTTGTTTGGTGCAAGAGGTCGAGCTTTCGGCCTGTCTTGGCTTTCAACATGCCTTCCCCACTAAGCCTAATTATTTCTAGCTTTTGATTTAAACTGAGAGACATGCAACTCTTCCTTTCACTTGAACACTTAGAGACCATTGTAGAGTTATTAATTAGCCTTATTTCAATATTGTTGTGTCTCGGAATAGGGAGGCCTGAGGAGATGGAAAGAGGTGGGGAAATGGCCAGTTGGTGGAGCTGTCAGAACACACACATTTATTTATATGGGCACAGTTTGTGGTGCCCCAAAATAATTACAATAGTAACATCAAAGGTCACTGATCACATAACAAATATATAATAATGAACAACTTTGAAATATTGTGAGAATTACCAAAATGTGACTCAGAGACAAGAAGTGACCAAATGCTGTTTGGAAGAAAGGCACCAATAGACTTGCTTGATGCAGGTTTGCTGAAAACCCTCAATTTGTAAGAAATACAGTGTCTGCAAAATGTAATAAAGCAAAGCACTATAAGACAAGATATACCTGTATTCTGTGTGAATGGTGGCCCTACCTGTGTAGGGCTTGGTGAAAACAAAAAATTCAATACATTTACTTTATATTAATGTAAAAGCTTTCATCAAGAATCCAACTTTTTTTTCAAATAACACAAGAAAAATGAACAAAATTAATTATACTCTATTTAAGAACATCAAATACCAGATGATAATAGAATTATTGAATTAGTCATGAAACAGACAGTACTTAGCTGGTTAAATAGAGTATATGCATATGAAAAAACCCTGGCAGTTTAAAAAAACGAGGCAGTATTGAATGGAGAGATTATATGGAAAGAATGTATTGTGGGGAAAAACTATTAGATGGAAAGATCTCCAGGATTTGTTAAGTGAAAAGAACAAGTTGCTGACTATAGTATGTTACCTTCTATAAGAGAGATTGGGGGGAAATAAGAATATATATTTGTATTTGCATAAAGAAACTGATGAACGATAAACTAGTAGAGTGGTTTCTTGTGGCGGTGAGGGCACTGCAGTGGCGAGGGACAAGTGTGGGAGGGAGACCTCAAAATATACCTTTTGTATTTTAGAACCGCATGACTATTACCTGTTAAAGAGCAATCATACGCATCTACATTAGTGGGGAAAATGGTAAACATTAAATTAAATAGAAAAGCTTTACATGTGCACACAAAACAAAGTCTTTCACTGTTAAATTGCAACTAAAGTAATGATAAGACTAACTGGGATGATTGCAGCGGAAGATGGGGGAGGTGCTGCATGGTACAACTCCCTGTGCTCTCAGCTGAAGATGCCTTGGACCCAAATGGTAATGATAATGATTAAATCTGGGAAGGTTATTGAGGACCCCTACAAAGAGTGCTCAAATACGGCTTCAACTGTTGTAATTTTTGAATGGTTATTAAAAAAGAGAGTGTTTTATCGCTTAAAAGATTTACAACCATCCGTGATTGGTGGCACACGTATATAATCTGTTGTACTGATAGACTGTGGAATGTAAGTTGCACAGGGAGGGAAGGGGGCTGGCTGATGAATAAGGAACCAAGTGGAGGCTTCAGTGTTTTTGGAAGTCTCTAGAAGACTTGAACAAATGAGCTTGTTGATAGTCGAACAAAGCAGCTTGAACTGGGAGGTTGAACAAGTGAGCTTGAAGATGGTTGAGAGGGGTGTTTGAGACTGCTTTCTCAAGTCCAAGCAGTTACAGATGATGATCATAGGTATCACCATACCAATGGGTGGGGCAGGTGGCTGCATGGAGTGGGGATCCCTGGAAGTGAGGATGTTGAGGAAGTACGAAACCCAAGTGTTGGAAGGGGCCCCGTGATCACCAGTTACCCAGGTGGATGGTGGCAGTATTTGGATCGAAAGTAAAGCTATGAACCAGGTGCTTCAATGAATGAGGAAAAGTGACTCAGGTGACAGGCATAGCATTGGCCTCAAAAAGAATAGGATTTTTTTTTCTTTTTTAACAAGAGGGAGAAATAGTCTTAGTTTGGCAATGGTGAATCTGGAGGTCACCTCCTCTACCTACTGGCCCCAAATTGCTCATGTGCCAGAGAAACAACCACCACCTTTCCAGAGGCCTGCAGGGGAAGCAGTGTTCTCAGGGAAGAACTGAGTGTCCACTAAGGCAGGAGGTTGGGGAATTGTTCCCAAAGAGAGATGGAAGAATTAAAGGAGTGCTGATCTCCCAAGTGGGAGTTTCAGAGGGCATAGTGGGAAGTTTGAAGCAGGAGCAGAGGGAGATTGGAGAGTGGAGTCAGTGTCAGGCTGGGTGTACAGGGATGTGAGGCAAGACTATGGGAGATGATGGGTGAATGGAGAGATCGGCCTTGGAGTAGTAGTGATGTGAGAGTTGGTGAGTTTGACCTAGATGTTGTTGGTGGATGGAGACATTGAGGCTCAGAGAGATTTAAGAAAATTCTTCAAGGTCATATCGCTAGGTAGCTATTGAGAGCCAGAATGGTGACCTAGGTCTGGCTGGCTTACAAATGGTAGCAGTTTTCTCTCTGAAAATGTTGAAAAACAGATTAGCAGAGGCTCCTGGGTGCTGCAGTGCTGTGAGTGATGAGTGTACCCTTGCCCTCCTCCCCTTCTCTCCTTCCCCTTCCTTCTCCCCTCTGAAGCAGATGTTTTTTCCCCTCTCTAAATGAGGTATTTTCTTTCATTGTGTGCTTGTATCTAGTGTAGGCCCTCAGTTTCCAGAAGTTAGGCAGATGGAAATTGTTGAGTAAAATGGCCAAACCTGGTTCATTCCAAACCTCACATTCTTTTCATTGCAACACGAATTCTTTGGAAGAAAAGGAGACTTGGGGGTTTGTTTTCTGTTATTGTTGTTGTTAACAGGGAAATTTAACCCATTCACATTCATTTTGGTAACTAATATGTTTGGTCTACTTTCAGCTATTTTATTTTATATTTTTTGTTTCCTCTTATTCCCTTATTTATTTACTTTTTAAAAATTGATCAAGTTTTTAAAAAAATCTTCCAGTAATTAAAGTTATGTTGGTAATTGTATTCCTATTTATATCAAACATGATTAAACTTGAATTTCTCTATCACTTTACCAAAGTTAAATAATATTTTTGTCCTACCCTTCCAAAGTGAGATCTTTAGCATGCTTTCATGCTTTTCCTTTTCCAACTCCTATTGCTTGATTCCTGAATTTTGTTGAAATAATTTGGTATTTTAGTTCTGAGCTATTTCACTATGATATGCTTCCTGGATTTTAAAAATCCTTTCTTAATATGTATTATAGTTCTTAGCCAGATTACTAGCATTTTCTTTTTAGATTTAATGGTAAGTTTTAATAGTTTTCCTGCTCACCATTATTTGTTTCCTTTAGCTCGAGATCTTCTGATTTAATTTTTATTTTTGCTGGTATACTTCCTCAAGTAGTTTTACCAGAAAGGGAACACAGGTGGTAATCTTTGCACATCTGAAAATGTCTGTCCTTTATCTTCATGTAAGAGTGATCTATTGGTCAGGTACAGGAATTTAGTTTTGGAACACAGTCCCTTGTCTCAGAACTTCGTAATGGGGCCGGCCCGCTGGCGCATCGGTTAAGTTCTCATGTTCCGCTTCTCGGCGGCCCAGGTTCACTGGTTCAGATCCCAGGTGCGGACATGGCACCGCTTGGCACGCCATGCTGTGGTAGGCGTCCCACGTATAAAGTAGAGGAAGATGGGCACGATGTTAGCTCAGGGCCAGGCTTCCTCAGCAAAAAAGAGGAGGACTGGCAGTAGTTAGCTCAGGGCTAGTCTTCCTCAAAAAAAAAAAAAAATAACTTCGTAATGGTTATTCTTCTGTCTTAATTGTTCAGGATTGTAGATTTGAGAAGGCTATCTACTTCTCTTGCCTTTGTTGGAAACTCCTTCTGTTTAGAAGTTTATAAGATTTTTCTCTTTATCCTTAGAGTTCAGAAATTTCATCAGGATATCCCCAGGATATGTCTTTTTTGTTAATCTTGATGCTCCATGAGCCTTTCTAATCTGAAACCTCAAGCTTGTTTTCAACTTAAGGAACTTTTGCTTATTATTTAAAAAAATAATAGCTTCTCCATTTGTAACTTTTACTCTTTCAGGAACTCCTATTATTTAGGTATTTGCTCTCCTGGATCCATTCTCCATTTTCTATTTTTACTCAATAGTTTTCATTTCTTTGGATTTTTGTTCTGTTTTAAGCATTCTCTTCCCTTGATCTTCCAACTTTTAATTTCGTTGTTAGTGATGTCTGTTATGTTTTTCACTACATCTATTGAATTTTTATTCATTATCAAGTTTTGGGAATCTTTTTCTCACATAGTTCCTTTGAAGTATCTTCTTGAATCTCCTTAAGAATTTGTAGTAGTATTTAAATTCTCCGTTTCCTACATTAACTCTGCTTCAGTGTGAACCACCTAATGTGGTTGGGGAGCCTGTTCTCTGTTTGGTAACCTCAAGCTGCTCTTATATTTGTTTGTATATATCCTGACCTGCCAGAACCCCTCCCCCCCAGGAATTCCTTTAGCCCCACTTGCAGATGGTGAGAATTAAGGGCAACCATTCTTCCCCAAGAGGCCAGCTGTGAAGGGGTAGCAGATGGGACTTCTCATTGAAGCGGGGAGAGGCCTCTTAAGTTTCTGGGCTTCATTAAGGCGTGATTGGAGAAGGTGAGCTCTCTCTTCCTTGGATCCAAGGGAGGCTGCACTTCAGCTGTACAGAGCAAGTTCCTTTGGAGGCAATGGCCTGAGCAGGGTTGGCAGGAAGGGACAGTTCTCTCCCCATGTGCTGAGGGCATCTACCTTGGCTTAGCCAGCTCGGACTCCTCAGATCACCTTCCCATACTGCCAGCGCCCCCATCTCAGCCTGGTGCTGAAATTACTGAGTTGCCCCAGTCAGAAGTTGGGGGAGAGAAAGGAGTCTCAAGTGCACATTCAGGTCACTCTCGTCACAGGATTCCAAGAATTGTTTCAGTTTGCATTGAAATAATGCCCCAAACCTTATATCCAGTATTTCCTCTGACACTGTTGCTACCGTTACTGTATCTGTCTTGTACTGGGCCTAGATAGACATGGTGTCTGAAGTTTCCTTAGGTTCCCAGTGTGGCCTGGCCTCCATTAAGGTGTCAACAAATATTGGGTAGGAGGATGATGGCTCTTTCTTTTTTTTGTAGAGAATAAAAAGCCAAGTAAAGGTTCCAAAGGCTGCAAGAAGGTAAGTTGGTCCCACCATCAGGTAAGGTATACCCATTGTTGGAGGTGATGTCAGGAACAGGTTGCTTGCCCTAGAAGAGGCCCATAAAACCCAGTAGATAGATGTTGGATGACTCTAGACAGAGCACTACATTGGAATCAGTAGATCTGGCTTTCCTTCCCTCCTGGGTGGCCGTAGTAGAGAATCAGTAGCATTTATTAAGTTTCCACCGTAAGCCATTGCTGCTTTGTGCTTGATATACCTAGGTAGGTATTGTCATCATCCCATTTTTTAGGAGACTCTGGGCGTCTCTGATAAAGTTCCTAGGTTCAAGGTGGCACACCTGGGACTTAAGTCTGCCTGATTCCCAAGTCCCTATTGCTCATGGAGAGGAGGGAGGCCAAAACATAATCTTTATCCCTCGCTCCTAGATCTCCTGGTCGTGCTGGGAAAGGTGTGGACAAGTAAGACTTGGTCCAGAGCTGTGGTTCTCAGATTTTAGCATGGTTAAAGTTCTCAAACTTTGGCCCTCCAGAATCACCTGGAGGGCCGGTTAAAACACAGATTGTTGTGCCCCATCCTGAGCTTCTGATTCAGTAGGTCTGCTGTGGCATCTGATAATTTGTATTTTATAACAAGTTCCCAGGCGATGCTGCTGCTGCTAGTCCAAGGACCACACTTTGGGAGCTACTTAGCTTTTTCCTTGGCCTTTACTTGGGAAACCTTCCTAGTTGCTCTTCCCCATGCCCCATTTCCTGGGGTTCTTCAGTCAGTACCTGCCTGGCTAGAGGAGGGAGGGTCTCTCTCAAGCCATATGGGCAGACCTCCAGGGACAGAGCCTTTCTTTTTGCTTACTCCTCTCATTCCCCCATAACTATACTTCTGAGCAGCTTTAACCCCTTGAGAGGGGTGATTTCCATGGGTTCATTAGCTCTGTTTGATTTTTTCCTCTTGTGTGGTGACCAGCCTGCAAAGCAGAATGGGAAGAAAGCAGCCTCTAGAGTGGCCTCTGCTCCCCAGTTTGTTCACTCCAATGATCGTGCCAATTGGGACACTGAATTAAAGAAGAAGAGGGTAAGCCCTTTACCTTGGGGGAGAGAGAAGGCCTAGTTCGACTTCTAGGTCCGCAGAAGTGGTGAATGGAAGGGCAAAGGCCAGAACTGTTAGGGTTCTTGAGGCTGTTTGTGGAAGAGGGAGAGAGGGTAGTCGCTTTGATACTTGATTTAGTGTCTCCATTTACTCATCTCCCCCTCACCTTGCTGGACATCATTGCTGTCCAGCCTATGTTCCCACTGCTTCATGGAAATGACCCCTGCCAGCCTCACCAGTGTGTTCTCTGACATCACACTCATGGAGAGTTTTCTTCCTTATCTTACTTAATCTTATCCAAGTTCTCAGTATTTGAGACCGTGCTTTCCTTGAAATACTCTCGCTTTCCCTTGAAACACTCTCACTTTGACTTTCTTATCATCTCACTCTCCTGGATGTCCTCCTTCCTGTTTTCCAGTCTCTCTTGCTGCTCCTTCCTCTTCCTGCTCTTTAAATATTGGAAGATCCTTGTCCTCTTTCCCCCTCTAGTCTTCAGTGGTTCCCTCTGTCTAGAACACATTCTCTCTCAGCTTCACATACCCTCTTTTTATTGTTCTCTGCCACACTTTCCCTTCCTTCATCTGTCTGTCTTTTCCTTTGTCTCAAACCCCTTATCTCCTGCTGTCATATCTGCTCTCCCTGTATCCCTGCTCCTCCCACCTCTGCCATGTCACCTTGTTTCCTCCCTGTCACCCATTCCCTGTTATTCTTGGTCTCCCAGCCCTCCCTTAGGCTGAAGATCTAGTC
The DNA here is from genome assembly GCF_041296235.1 of Equus asinus. NCBI lineage: Eukaryota > Metazoa > Chordata > Mammalia > Perissodactyla > Equidae > Equus > Equus asinus. Next base: position 35,673,021 of record NC_091820.1, read on the forward strand.
AGCTACAGTACTGGTGTGTGTTCACTTGTTAGGTTGGGGAGATGAGGGAGAAGCAGCAAGCTGCCCGGGAGCAAGAGAGACACAGACGCAGGACCATTGAGAGCTACTGTCAGGATGTCCTGCGACGCCAAGAGGAATTTGAGCGCAAGGTAAGAGAGCAGCCTTGGCCCCTGGGTAGGACTGGTGTGGGTTTGCTTAAAAGCATCTTTTGCCATTGCTCTGTAAAAGGGAAAGAGGAAGAGTGTGAGGTCGTTGGAGGGGAAATAGGGAATCAGTACAGAGAGGATGGGAAACAATGAGGATAGAGGGAGGGAGGAAGGATGAGAAGGAGGTACAGGGTCATTTTGAGCCTTATCTGTGACTGGACAACCCTGGATAGGTCCTCTCTCCAAAGCTGGAACCCAAAGACTGGGGGTTGGAATGGGGGCTGGGAGACATAGAACTAGAGGACGGGGGAGAGAGGGAGTGAGAGTATGAAGGGAGGGTTAAGAGGAGTATATGTTGGGGGGATGTCATCTTCCTTCTGGGACTTCTTACTGCCTCTTTTGGCATATATTCTCATCTCACAGAATATGCACTTTCGAACTCACAGTCCCTTTTCTAACAAAAAGTATGTATTTTGCCTCCCCCATCCCATGTCCCCCCATAAATCGTCTTTCTCACTTACACCTCCCTCTCACATTCCTCCCTTACACACCCATGTGCACTCTAAGGCCTCTAGCTGGTGCTCAAACACACACTTACTTACACAGAGGCAGATACACGCACCATGTGGGTCTATCCATTCTTCTTCTAGTTCCTGGCTTTGTTGGCTGGTCAAAGCTATTCTTACTTGGGCTGGGACTCGTAAGGCTCCCCCAGCCTCCCATGGTTTCTAAAACCCTGGCTCTCACTCTCTCTTTCCTCCCCTGGACCATTCTCTTTTTTTTTCCTTTAGGAAGAGGTTTTGCAGGAATTAAATATGTTTCCTCAGCTGGATGATGAGAGCACAAGGAAGGCTTATTACAAGGAGTTCCGTAAGGTATGGGGACCCATTTCTTAAGGCCCTTTGAGGAGGACACCAATCCAGTTACATCTCCTCTCCATTTCTGTTTTTCCTGATTGAGATGGAGACGTTTTCTTTCATGGGCCTGTGTCATTGCTACTCAATCCTTTCCCTGCCTTCATCACCCATCCTCTGCCCTGCAGGTGGTGGAATACTCTGATGTGATTCTGGAAGTCCTGGATGCCAGGGACCCGCTAGGCTGCCGTTGCTTCCAAATGGAGGAGGCTGTCCTGCGGGCAGAAGGCAACAAGAAGCTGGTCCTGGTCTTGAACAAGATTGGTGGGTGTTGGGCAGGATTGGGTAAGGCAGGGCAGGGGCCAGGCCTTCTTGAAAAACTAGCTGGGACCAGACCCCAAGACCCAGCAACTCAGTGGTATTCATAACAGTTGTGCAAGGTAGGAATTCTTGTTCCAGTTTTTAAAGCAAGAAATCTGAGAGGTGAAGTCACTTTTGTGTAAAGACACACACACACACACGACCACACAGAGTGTAGCAGAAGTTTGGAATGGAGTCCAAGCCTGTCTACCTTTTAGCCCTCTGTTCTTGACATTTTGAGCCTTATCTGTGACTGGCCTACCCTGGAGAATTTCTGTCTTCCCCAAGCTGGAACCCAAAGACTAGGGCAGAAGAGCACGTGGGCTCAGGAGTCACTCAGGTTCTGGTCTCATCTCAGTTGTGCTGTCTGTTTTCTTTGGGATCTTGGACAAGTCATGTCACCCGAGAGCTTCTGTTTCTCTAGCTGTAAAATGGGCTATCATTGTACCAACCTCACAGGGTTGTTGTGAAAATTAATGATAAAGTGCTTGGTATGTACATGGTCACTACTTCACAAATGGTAGCCATTCTTGTCAGAGCTATTCTTGACATTTGGCCCAGCCTAGAATGATCCAGAGAGGGGATGGAAAACAATCTATTAGAGGCCTCTGGCACCCTGGTCTCCCTGTCTTGGAAGGAAGGCATCTGGGACTAAACAGCTAGTTTGCCCATTTTCCATGAGGGAACAGAAGTCCCTTCAGAGAGTACCAACTGTCCCCTAGACTATACTGTCCTTTCTCACTCTAACCTGGGGACTGGACAGGGAGTGGTATCTGTTGGGAGGAGAACAAGGCCTAGCCTTGGGTGTGGGTGGCTGTGTCTTTGGAGTGAGCCATTGAGGTACTGTTCTCCTTACCAGTCCTATCTGTTCCTATTTTCCCCAGACCTGGTCCCCAAGGAGGTTGTGGAAAAGTGGCTGGATTACCTTCGGAATGAGCTGCCAGCTGTGGCTTTCAAGGCCAGCACCCAGCATCAGGTCAAAAACCTGGTAAGCTGGGGCCAGGGGCATCTAGCCTCTTTGATGGTAGCCTGGGGCCAGGGTTGGGGGCTTGTGAGTTGGCCCTGGGCCTCCAGCCCTTTGGTAATTGAACTGGGCCTTCAACTTTGAGCTTTTTGCTTTACTGGATGACTTCTTAATATTAGTTTCGTTTTTCTCCTTCCTATATTATTACTCTTCAGGAAGCATTTTTTTTTCCCAGATGTAAGAGTAATGTGTACTGTCTATAGAAAATTTGGAAAATATGGTTAACTATTTGTTAAATTTTAAAAATATATACCTCCATTTGTTTTTCTCTTTAAAACAAATTGCACTACTTTCTAATTATATCGTTAATACAGAAATACATTTTTATTGTAAAATATTCAAGTATACAGAAACATTGGTTGCTTCTAGGGAGAGAAACTGGGTGATGGGGGACATTTTTTCCATCTTGTACCAGGTATAAAAAATAAAGTAGAAAAAATGAAAACAATTACAGATAAAGCTTAAATACTCATTCACCAGTACCCCTAATTCCAATCTCCTTTATCCATACCCATTGGTAACCACCATTGTCAGTTTGGTGTGTATCCTTCCAGATGTTTTTCTGTGCTTTATATATGTGTGGATGTATATATAAAGAGAAAATAGTGTTTAGGGGTATCGTATATTTCATCCTGTGACTTCCTTTTTATTTTCCTTGGAGATCTTTCTATAGAGATCTACCTTTTTGATGCTAAATAAAAATTAGTTTTCAATTTTTTTAAAGATTTCTTGTTTTAATTTATATTTCTTCAATTAAAACTATGGTCAAACCCTTTTACATATATTTATTCATTACTACTTCTGTTTACTCCTGTATGTGAGCCACCACTATTGCATGGCCACTGACAGCTGAGTGGTGTAGGTCTGCACCTGGGAGCTGAACCTGGGCTGCTGAAGTGGAATGTGTCGAACTTAACCACTAGGCCACTGGGGCTGGCCCAGTTTTCAGTTTTTTTATCATTATAGTCAGTACTTCAGCACACCCTTGCACATGTCTTGGCAGGTGGGCAAGTGTTTGTGTAGGTTGGATACTGAGAGGTGGAGTGGCTAGGCTTTACACGTTTTACATTTTCCTAAACATTGATAAATTGTCGCCCACCCCCGTCCCCAGTGGCTGTACCAATTTATCTTCCCACCAGTGGGGTAGATGAATGTGTGAGATGGCCTATTTCCCTACACTCTTGCCAACATTTGATATCATTAAAGATTTTAATCTTTGCTCATCTGGGAGAAACATACAGTAGTCCCTGCTTATCCAGGGGGGATACATTCCAAGACCCCCGGTGGAGGCTTGAAATCACAGATAGTACCAAACCCTATATATACTATGTTTTTCCCTATACATGCATACTTAAGATAAAGTTTAATTTATAAATTAGGCACAGTAAGAGATTACCCATGATAATTATAAAATAGAACAATTATAACAATATTCTGTAATAAAAGTTACCATACATCTTAGCAACCTCAGTGTACAATTTTTTGTTTCCTTATTAAGTCAAGAAGTTTCACCTTTTCACCTAAAGGAAGCTCTTTACGGCTTCTCTTTGGCCTTTCTGAATTGCCAGCATCATTACTCTTGCACTTTGGGGCCATTATTAAGTAAAATAGAGGTTACTCGAACACAAGCACTGTGATATTGTGACAGTCAGTCTGATAACCGAGATGACTGCTAAGTGACTATTGGGCGGGTGGTGTGTACAGAGTGGACATGCTGGACAAAGGGATGATTCACACCCAGATGGGATTGAGCAGGACTCATGAGATTTCATCACGATACTCAGAATGGCGTGCAGTTTAAAACTTGTGAATTGTTTATTTCTGGAATTTTCCATTTAATCTTTTTGGACCATGGTTAACTGTGTGTAACTGAAACCATGGATAAGAGGCGACCACTGTTTCTCATTTATAATTTTTTGGTCTTTTTGATGGCAAAAATGTGGTAAGCATCCTTTTCTAACAGCTTTCTTTCATTTGTATTCCACTTTAAGGATGTATCTCCTTAACTTGTTTCTTATTGATGGATATTTAGGTTAATTCCTATTTTGCAGTGCTGTGCTGGGTAAGTAAGGAAGGAGGAAAAGGAGGAAGAGCATTCTGAGTAGAGGAGGTGGCATTAGGAGTAAGGAGATGGAGGCTGGAATGGGCTTGTTCTGTGTGAGGAATCAAGGGAAGGTAGGCTGTATGTGGGCCAGGCATCTATCTCTTCCTGCCACAGGCAGGGAGGGCAGATGTCCCCATTGTGCAGATGAGGGCACCAAGGCCCAGAGAAGGGAAGCAGGATTTGTTGGGCACATGCCTGTGAGAGGCAGAGCTGGAACTCAAACCTCACCTGTTGAGAGGCCAGGATGCCATCCTGCCCCTGCTGAGGGAGGCAAGAGACACCTGTGTCCAAGCAAAGGCAGGGACAGAGAAGACTAGAGATGCAAAGACAGTGGAAAAACAGGCCTCATGGGTCTCTGAAGGGAGCAGGGAAATGGCAGGTGTTCAGGGCCTGTGTGAGAAGCCCTCTGCTTCAGGTTGGGGATCTCGGTGATTACAAGGAGGTGGCCCTGAAAGTTTCCCTGAAAGTTGGAAATCGGCCCAGACCACATCTCCTACCTGATGCCTCTTCTGTTATACCCCTCATTTTCCAGAGTCGTCGTAGTGTGTCAGTGGAGCAGGCCTCTGAGTCACTGCTGAAAAGCAAAGCCTGCTTTGGAGCTGAAAACCTCATGAGAGTTCTGGGGAACTATTGTCGCCTTGGCGAAGTGCGCACCCATATCCGTGTGGGCGTTGTGGGTAAGGCCTTGGGGGAGGTCATGGGGCCCAGGCTGCTTCCTTGGGCAGGGGCTTCATTTGGCAAAAGGATTCTGGGAACTTTGTATTACCTTTCTGGGGAAGAGAGGAGCAGTTCAGGAAGGGTTTTGTGATTGGTAATTTGGATTGATGGATGTGGGAAGGCATACTCAGAATCACCACTGTGCATTGAGTGTTAGAACCATGGACCAAATGTACAGGGCTGGGCTTTGAGTTAACACCATCTCATCCTACCAGAGCTGTGGGAGGGAGGGATGAACATCTCCCTTTTACAGATAAGAACACTGAGGCCCAGAGAAGGGAACGGAACTTGTGGGGCTCAGCCCTGTTTGAGAGAAGACAGAGCTGAGGCTCAAACCTTGGCCTCTCTGGAACCCAGGGCACTGAGGGAAGGATGGTGGGAAGGGAATAGGGAAATTGAGAGAGGCAGAGATAGACCATTGGGGGGAGGAAGTTAAGCCAAGAGAGAAAGACATTGGAGAGAGAGCTAAACACTGAGAAAAAGGTATAGATATGCGTACTTGAATAGACACAGAAAAAGAACTGGGGAGCCAAATGGTTGGATTGGTGGGGAGTGGAAAGGGAAGACAGAATTAAATCACAGAAGCATGCAGGGAGAGGGAGATATGATCACAAAGAAATACCGGAAAGGGTGGGAATGCAAACTGGTGCAACCACTATGGAAAACAGTATGGAGATTCCTCAAAAAATTAAAAATAGAACTACCATACGATCCAGCCATCCCACTGCTGGGTATTTATCCAAAGAGCTTGAAGTCAGCAATCCCAAAAGTCCTATGCACCCCAATGTTTATTGCAGCACTGTTTACAATAGCCGAGACGTGGAAGCAACCTAAGTGTCCAGCAATAGATGAATGGATAAAGAAGATGTGGTACATATATACAATGGAATACTACTCAGCTGCAAAACAGAACAAAATCATTCCATTTGCAATAACATGGATGGACCTTGAGAGAATTATGTTAAGTGAAATAAGCCAGCGAAAGAAGGATAATCTGTGTATGACTCCACTCATATGAGGAATTTAAAATTATGGGCCAAGAACAGTTTAGTGGATACCAGGGGAAAGGTGGGGTGGGCACAAAGGGTGAAGTGATGCACCTACAACATGACTGACAAACATTAATGTACAACTGAAATTTCACAAGATTGTAACCTATCAATAACTCAATTAAAAAAAAAAAAGGAAATACCAGAAAGGACATAGAGACAGACTTGTGCACAGAGACCTGCAGAGAGAGACATAAGAGGGCTAGAAACACCCCAGGTATGTAGAGAGGCAGATGTGCATGTCCAAAGAAAGAACGAGAGAGAGACAAACACAGGGATAGAGAAACAGACTCAGAGAGAAGCACATAGAACGAGGCCAGAGCCAAGATGTAGACACAGGAACACACACACAGTCCTATGCACACATACAGATCCACAAGCACATGTACAGATCCAGAGGCAAAACACCTGCAGACCAAGTCCTTCCCACCTCACCCTTCCCACTCACCCCAACTCTGCTCTCCCCAAGCAAATAGAGCCACAGAGAGACACGTGTGCCTAGGTACACTCAACCCTCAAACACAGTCACACACCCAGAGTCACGGAGAGAGACAAATACACAGATGTGTCTATGATGAGACAGATAGATATATAGAGAGAAATGGAGACAGAGAAGAGAGTTAGGGAGGCATAGACAGGGAGAGAGAAAAAGAGACACAGTGAAACAGGTGTGGAGGGGCATATATAGAGAGAGAGACAAGCCCACAGAAAGAAGGAACACGTAGAGGATGAGATGAGTTGGCGTAGAGGGAATTACAAAGAGGCCGAATTGGCAGGGTGGGGAGAATCAGAGAGAAGACAATGGCCAGAATGAGAGACAGTGAGACAAACCGGCAGAGAAAGATGCTTATAGAGATACATAGAGAAGGAAAGATGCGGTAGAGAAAACGTGAGTAGGAAAGAAAGACAAAAATGGAAAAAGCAATGATATTTAGAATGAGAAAAACCAAGAGACCAAGAGACACAGAGAAAAAGAGGTGTACATGTACCTTCCACGCACGAGGGGTACGTACACACACCCAGGCACATCCATGAAAGTGATATACGTGTAAATTCTAGCCCACAGAGAAAGACAATGGTGGGAATGAGAGACTCAGGGAGAAACACACAAGGAAATTCTCATACTGAGAGGTACTCACAGATGCCCAAACAGAAAAATACCACACCACAAGCAGACAGCTGCTCAGAGACTAGCATCTGGAGTTAAGCCCCCTCGCCAGGTGAATTACACACCAGGGGAGATGGTTTTCTCTTTCACAGACACTTGCAAATGTCTACCTTCTGTTAGATCATGTCACAGAGGCCTTGCATTGAGCACCTTTCTCAGGCTGGTTGTAGGTGGGAGGTGAGTGTCATATCTAGAACGAGGGCCTTGTCTAGTCAATATGCTCACAAATGGAGGAGAGGGCTAGAAAGGCCATGTGAGGGCCTGGGGTGGGAAGGCAGGAGGCCTGGCTCTCTTTTTGGCTTTCCTGTGTCCTGGTCACTGCCCCTGCATGGGCCACTCACATACAGGCTGGCCCAAATGTTCCTGAGGGCCCTTCCTGCCCTGACCCATCTGCTGCTCCTCTGTAGGCCTTCCCAATGTTGGAAAGAGCAGCCTGATCAATAGCCTGAAACGCAGCCGTGCGTGCAGTGTGGGAGCTGTTCCTGGGGTCACCAAGTAAGCACCTGCCTGTTCCCCCACTCCACAGCTCCTTGACCCTACCATTCACCCAACTCCCATGCCTTCAGCCCCTGTCCCTTTCCTTATCTTAGACCAGCCTCTGATTCTTCCCTGGGTGTGGTAATCTCACTAACAGCCTTTGTTTACCTGACACACACTAGGTGTGGGCCAGGCTCCTAGCTGGGTGCTTCCCTCTTAGCTCCTTGAAGCCTCCTAGCAGATGTGTAAGACTGGGCTACGAATACACAGCTCTGCTTCCTAGATGAAGCAGCTGAGCCTCAGAGAGTCAGAAGCTTGCCCATAGTCCTGCAGCTCAGTTCCCAATGGCAGAGGCTAGACTAGAATCAGTTCCAGGTCGGTAGGGCTCCACAGCCCCCGGCCCCACATCGCTCCACCTTCATCTGTACGCAATCTGCCCCTCACCGCTTCTCTCAACTGTGTGACTGGGGCCTAGAGGACACCAGACACACCTGGGCTTGTCAGTGTCCTCTGTCATCTCCTCTCTCCCACCCCAGGTTTATGCAGGAGGTCTACCTGGACAAGTTCATCAGGCTGCTGGATGCCCCAGGCATTGTTCCAGGACCCAACTCAGAGGTGGGCACCATCCTGCGCAACTGCATCCATGTGCAGAAGTTGGGAGACCCCGTGACCCCGGTGGAGACCATCTTGCAGCGCTGTAACTTGGAGGAGGTACGCAGGGCTCTTGCTCATGCCCTACCCCACTCCAAGGGCCCTTCATTCTTCCTCATGATTTCTTTTCCTCCCTTTACCAGATTTCCAACTATTACGGTGTCTCTGGGTTCCAGACCACTGAGCACTTTCTGACTGCAGTGGCCCACCGCTTGGGGAAGAAGAAGAAGGGAGGCATATACAGTCAGGAGCAGGCGGCCAAAGCTGTCCTGGCTGACTGGGTGAGGTGAGGAGGGGACTAGAGGTAAGGATGAGGCCCTCTGGGCGTCAGGTTCCACCAAGGGGCTCATCTATGTTCATTGCAGCGGTGGGGGCAGCCTGACTTCCTGGGTCCCAGGACAGGGAAGGCCAATGTCCTGCTCGGGAATTTATGGCCAGCGATTATCCAGCAGCTCAGCCTCTTGTTCAGGAGCCACTGTCTGGGTTTGCTTGTTGTCCCTCACTGTTTCTGATTTGGCAACTCATCTTCTCTTTGGTCATTTGTTCTCTTGATGACATCACTACCAATTTCCTCCCGCCTCCCAATGCAGCGGGAAGATCAGCTTCTATACACTTCCACCTGCCACCCACACTCTACCTGCCCATCTCAGTGCTGAGATCGTTAAGGAAATGACTGAGGTCTTTGACATTGAGGATACTGAGCAGGCCAACGAAGACACCATGGAATGTAAGTGGTGGTGAGTGGACTGGCCTGCCCAGCACTTTGTCTTGCCCTGGTGAAGCCACACAGACCTGACACCAAATCTCACATTTGACCTCCTCCTGCCCTGACCCTACTCTGGCTTTTGCAAAATTGTTTAACCAGCTCTAAGCATAGTGTCTTCTCCCACAAGGTGGAGAATTCTAATCTGGGCCATGGAGGTGGTTGTGGGCTCTTGTCAATAGGAAAAAATCAGCAAAGTACCTGGTACACAGTGAGATGCTCAGGAAATGTGAGGTTCCTTTCCCCATCTCTTGGGACCTGGAGTGGACTGAGACACTCCTCTCAAAAACCCCTTGTCTCATGTTGCCCTAAGCTTTGTCTCAGCCATTGCATGTCCGCTCCTAGATTTTATTCTCACCCCCATTGGCGAGTGAGGCATCTGAGTGACAGAAAGATGATATTTGCCAAATGGCGCATGGTCAGTGGCAGGCAGAGGTGGCATTCAAACCAGTTCTTCTGCCCTGTTGTCAAAGATTTCCCCAGTTCAGAGTAGCTGAGTGGGAATGGACTGCCTGGATTCAAATCCAAGTTTTGTTTCTTGTTAGCTGTATGATGCTGCACAAGTTGCTTAACTTCTCCATGTCTCAATGACATCATCTGTAAAACGGAGACACTAGCACCCACCTGATAAGATAATTGTGAAGACTTGTTTAATATGTAAAACCACTTAGAACAGTGCCTGGCATATAGTACATGCTTGGTAAATATTAGCTGTTATTAAGATGATTATTTGCTGGGGTACAGAGGTGTGTCTTTCAGAAACTCCTGTAGGAGTATCTCTTCAGATACTACCATTCTGCAGCCCTGGCTTATGGCTCCTCCTTCCTTCTCTATCCTACCCTAGAAGGGTGCCTGGTGCTCTCTGGGCCTGTCTGTGGGCACTCTAGAATAATGGAGAAAGCCCTAGCTGGACTGGCTTTCAGTTTTTATGTTTCTCTTGATGGCCAGTAGCTTTCCTCCTCTGGGCCTTTTAGTGTCCTTAGATCACAAATGAGGACTAGAGGACTTGCTCACTTCAGAGTTTATTCCCCATATGGCTTTGGGCAAGTCATTCCCCTTTCTGAACTTTACTTTCCTCTTCTCTCAAGTGGGCAATTGGGAGGAATTAGAGCTCATGTTCTTATGGTGATGCTTGACCCTGGCTGGATGTGAAGGCAAGAGAGGCTCTATCACTGAGCATGCACTTTGGAAAAAGATTGAGGTCTGGGAAATTGAGAAGAGGGAGAGGTTAATGGTGAGAGTTTCCTGGAGGAGTTGGCCCTAGTGTTGGACCTTGAAGAGTGAGTAGAGATTAGAGGCCCAGGGGAGGGGCTGAGGGTAAAGTTTAGAAACAGGTGTGAGCGTAGTATGGGCCTAGGGCAATGGGTACATTTGTGGTTTGCAGTGGAGGTCAGCTCCAGGCAAGGGGCCAGAGGGAGGGGGAGAGAGGCCTGGTCCTGGAGAGGGAATCCCAGTTGCTACCATTTACAGAACAGTGTCTTGGGCCAGTGCATTTCAGGAATCCTCTGCTATGACTCACAGCACCCCTGTGTCATAGGGCTTATGGCATTCTCATTTTCCAGATGAGGAAACTGAGGTTCCAAGATCAGCTCCATCAGGCGAGTACCCTACTACAAAACCCAGGCCTTTAATCCTTTGTCATATGGCCTCTCAGCAGGAATGAAAGAACTGTCCTTCCCAACTCCTCTGGGCAGCATCCACATATCTTTTCCACTGAGGCCTGACCAGGGGGCTGGCATCAACGAAAAGCCAGGGCCCTGACAGTGGTGTTGGTTGTGTTAAAGGCTTGGCCACTGGAGAATCTGATGAGCTGTTGGGTGACGTGGACCCGCGCGAAATGGAGATCAAGTGGCTCCATTCTCCGATGATGAAAATAGCAGATGCCATGGAAAATAAAACCACCGTGTATAAGGTACCTGTTCCGTTTCTTCATGGCAACTCTTGCTTACCCAGGGCTCTGGGAAGTGGTCAGTCCCTTCTGCCTGGCTCCCGCGAGGTCTGCCTATAATGGTAGGGAGACATGGATTGTTCACTCACTCACTCTGGGCTCCCTGGGTGCCTGGCTGGGTGTGTCATTTGCCAAGCACTGGCAGGTCCAAGGACGAGGCATGCTGTCTCAATCAAGCAGCTTTCCTAGCCCGACTCCAGCCCAGAGAACAGGTATCCCTGTCTAGCCCCCCAGTTGTTCAGGTTGCACACGTAAGTATCCCTGACTCTTCCTTCCCTTTATCTAGTATCCAGTATCCCATAATAGTCAGCACCTAGTCCCCTGGCTTCTCCCTCCTAAATCTCTTGAGAAGCTGTTGGCTTGTTTCTGTCCTTACTATTCCTATAAGCCTAGTCTAAGCTTCCAATCCTCTCTTACCTGGACATGTGTCCCATGGTTTCTAATTTCCTGATCTGACCATGTCACCTCCCCTTTCATGACTCCCCAGCACCTACAGGATCAAGTCGATATGCCGTGTTGCAGGCTTTTTCAGCCTCCTCTTCTGCCAATCCCCCCATCTCTGCCCTTCAGGAGGTCACAGTTTAGTGGGTTTCAGACACAGACATCTGCGCTATGGTAGGATACATATAAGCTAGGGGTGGAGGCAGAGGTTGGGAAAGCATAGATCTAAGGGCTCTGACCTTTACTACTTGTGGGTCAGGGAAGTCTTCCTAGAGGCCTTGATGCTTGTGCCATCTCTTGAAGGCTGACAAATTCTCTGGACAAGGAGGGCAGCAGCCCATGGGGGAGGGCGCAGCCTGTGCTCATGGCAAGGCTCAAAAAGAGAGCGTGGTGTTTTGGGGAAATTGTTAGTGGTGTAGGGTGGCTGGAGTGGGAGTGGAAGAGAGGAAAGATGAACCTGGAATCAGATCACAGAAGGCCTTGAGTTTGAGTTTCAACCATGGGTAGTAGGAAAACACTGAAAGTTGATCGGTTTTTCCAAAGGGTTTTACTTTTTTTTCCATTTTGTTTATTTAAAATATTTTTTCTTTTTATTTATTTTTTGACTAGGTAATACATGTATAAAATTTAAAAGGCACTAAAGGGTATACAGTGAAAAGTAAGTCTCTGTCTTGCTTCTATCTCCCGACCACCCTGTCCCCTCCTTGGAGGCTGTCACTATTAGCAGACTTGAGCATCCTTTCAGAACTATTCCATCTTTATACACACATATATATACCTACAAGCAGATACAGAGATCTATTTTAATTCAAATAGTAGCATGCTATTCATATTGTTCTGCACTTTGCTTGTTTCACTTAGGAATACATCTTGTAGATTGTTCTTATCTGGGAGGGTTTCTTAAGCAGGGAAGCAACATGGTCAGGTTTGTGTATTAGAACTATCACTGGCGGCTGGGGCAAAAATCAGGTTAGAAAGAAAGGGGCCGGGGGGAGGCAGGGAGTCCAGGAAGGAAACTGTCACGTGTACTCTGTAAGAGATGATGAGACCTGCACTGGGGCAGTGTCAGGAATCACACCATTCCCATCCTTACATAGTTTCAAAGGTTCCCCTGGTGCTTACAGGAAAATCACTGTCAAGTTGTATATTTAAGGCTATCCCCTGATAATATTTCTCACTGAGTCCATAAGCCCCAGAACCTACCATTTTTCCTCAGGGACCTGTAGTAGTTCTCCACTTACACTACGAGTTCCAGACTCAGGTTCAGGGCCCTGAGCAGGGTCACTCCATTGCACAAGTGTGGGAGATACCATTTTGGTGTGCTATATTGTGAATGGTGCCCCCCTGCAACCCCAGAGTTGTATAGTGTGGTAGCCTTGCCTTTTCCCCACTATAGTGTAGCAGGTGGTCATACATATATAAGCCTGTCTGCTTGGGTTCTAATTTATTCCACTGCTTACTAGCTGTGTGACCTTAGGTGCCTTGTTTGTCATATAGCATTGTTGCAAGGATTAAGTGAGTTAATACATATGCATGTGTACCTGTATACATATACCTAAATATGTATACATACGCATATATGTATGTGCTTAGAATGGTACCTTGCACATAGTGAGCTTTCTGTCAATACCAACTTTTACTACCCACATCTACCTTCCACTCCAGCCAAACAGACACTGTTTTGGGTGCCCAGGTATGCTCTGTGTTTTTCCAATTTTCACTCAGGAATGACCTTCCCATCAATAGAACTGTGTTGACCACGACCATCCTCTTAACGTCTGCCACTTATGCTGCGTCTCTCTGGTGGGCACTTACTGCACTCTGACTTGTGGTATGGTTGATTGTATCCTCTTTAGCCTAGTTGTTTCCCAAAGATGGGGCTGCATCTGACTCATTTCTCTAGCATTTCCCCACACAGAGCTGGGCACAAAATAGTTGTCAGAAAATATTTGTCAAATTGAGTAAGACCTTGAAGGGTCACTGGAGCAAAGAATCATTGTAATACCAGTTGTCGTTGATCAGGTAACTCTGCTTTTTCATTTTATTCTTATAAAAGCCATGCAAGCTACCCATTGTCCACTCCCATTTCACAGAGGAGCAAACTGTGACTGAGAGCTTAGCTAAGCACCTAATTTGTGGTGGAGCCAAACTTAGAGCTTAGTTCTGCATGGCTCCAGGCTCCCTGTTCTTACCTAAGCTTGTCCCTGCCTCCTCTGCAGAAGTCTTTGGAGGTACTCTGGGGACCCAGACCTCACTGTTATCCTCTCTCTCCCCAGATTGGAGATCTCACTGGGTATTGCACCAATCCAAACCGTCATCAGATGGGGTGGGCTAAGCGCAATGTGGACCACCGCCCCAGGAACGATAGCACAGTGGACGTCTGCCCAGTAGACCGCCGCCCAATGCTGCAGAGGATCATGGAGACGGACCCCCTGCAGCAGGGCCAGGCTCTGGCATCTGCCCTGAAGAATAAGAAGAAGATGCAGAAGCGTACAGGTGGGGGCACCTGACCACCCCCCTGTGCTCCATAAAGAGCCCACCCGGGGCCTTGATTTAGGGGCTCCTGAATGAGTATCTCCATGTATCCAGCCCCAGACCAGGGTTAGAGGGCAGGGGTGGGTTAGGAGGCTCACCTACTAGCACAATGGTTCTCAAACCTTAGCTTATATTAGAATTGCCTGGAAGGTTCTTAAAACAGATTTCTGGGACCCACCGCCAGAGTTTCTAATTGAGTAGGTTGGCTGTGGGGCCTGCTAATTTGTGTTTCTAACTGTTTCCCAGTTGATGTTGATGTTGCTCCTCTGGGGACCACACTTGGAGAACCGCTGGCCTAGCCTATATATCAAATAGACACCATTTATTTATCATCTGCTTTCTATGTGTTAGGAACCTTACTGGCTATATATAACGTTTACTTTATCACTAGGCAATACACTCAAGGTACAAAAGGATATATAGTAAAATGTCTCTCTCCTACCCATCCCCTAGTCATCCAGGCCTACCCCGATAGGCAACTAGTTAATTTCTTATATCTCATTCCTGAGATAGGAACACAGGCAAATACCTATATATTCTTTGTTCTCTTTTTCTATACAAATGCCAATCTACTGAACGTACAGTTTTGCCACATTATTTTTCCATTCACTATGTATTGGGGATATTTCCATGTCAATTCACAAAAGAACTTCCTCCATTTTGATGGTGGTCCGTTGTGTGGCTGGCCCATTTAGGTCTTCATGGCATACTGATCTTCACTAACTTATTGTGAAAGTCTTATCCTCATTTGGTAACTGAGGAAACTCAGGCCCAGAGATGTTAAGTGACACACTCAAGGTAAGACAATTAATATTTGATGGAGACAAAATGCAAACCTAGGATTGATTGACTCCATTGGCCCAGTTCTTTCAATTAGGCTGTGTTTATAACCATTCACTGTTGGCCTGATTCCACCCTGACTCCTGGGAATCCCCAGATGAATTGCTCGTGAAGTCCTGGTCTTATTGGAGAGTGGAGAGGAGAGAAGAAAACAGACATTGTCAGCACACTGAAGACATAGAAAGCATAGTGAGGGAACCTAACTCAGCCTGGAGATGGTGGTGGAGTAGGGGTGATCAGAGAAGGCTTCCTGGAGGAGGTGATGTTTGAGGGGAATCTTGAGGAACATAACTATTCCTCAGTGTGCCTCGAGGAATGGGAGGTGAGCTTTCAGGCGCAAAGCTCTTACAGTCATGCTGCCTCTTTGCTGTGAGTGCTTTGAGGGTACTGGCAGAATGCTAAGTTCAACACGGTAAAAAAAAACTTGCTGTTTTGATACTAGGAAGGGATAAAAATACTTGGATCCCAGTGAATCTGACACTCTGAGATAGAAGCTACGTAGGGGTGATCATTTCACAGGTAGACAATGGTTCTACCCGTGAGGTTGAGCAGTGGCTGCCAGCAGCCCACCAGTTGTTTTGTGTAGTGTTGAGAGGTAAATGAGCCAGTTTCGGAGTTTGGTGCAGGCCAAGGATAGATGTAGGCTAACTCCTGCAGGCTTCCTTTTGGCAAGCTAGCCACCCAAGTGACTGCCTGTATTTCTCCATCTGCAGATAAACTTGCCAGCAAGCTGTCTGATACCATGATGTCTGTCCTCGACCTCTCTGGCAACGCTGATGACAGTGCTGGTGACTGATGGACTGATCTCACCCCCCAACTCCAAGCACCAGTTTCAGTGGGATAGGGGAATACAGATGGAATGGTTTGCTTCTCCCTGAAGCACCTAAATATTAAAAGAAGCCCCACCGTGCTGCCCCCCCCCCACCTCCCACCACACACACGGTGTTTCGTCCATTCTTCAGGAAAAAAAAAAGTCTCTAGTGGCTGAAACTGGCAAACCCAATACCCTTATTTAACCCCCACTTCCTTTTACAAGAGAAATAAATCATCAGCAGATCCCTGAGGCTAACAGTTTATCCCCAATCCTGTAGGTTGGACTGGTTGGAGGGCTGACCCCTCATAAAACCCTCTTGGACAGCTAAACCTGCAGCTAGAGGCTAGGTTGCTGGTGGATCTGGGGGGGGGGGGGGGTGTGGTCCTGGAAGGGTGATGATTTCTTTACCAGTCCACAACAGATCTCAGCGACAAGACGTTCCTGCAATGGGCTACAGGCCATCTGTCTTCCTCCCACCCAAATCCACAGATCCTCACCTGGGCGGCAGAGGGAGTAGGGGGAACAGTGATGAGCCTTCTGTGTCTCTGGAAGGGTCTGGGGATAGGATATAGGAAAGAAGAGAACACACAAGCCTGGCTGGTGATGAAGTGTGGTAAACACTACCTTGTTTGCACGAAGGGAAAATAAGGCACCATTTTGTAGGCTGGCTGGGTGCCTTAGGGGCAAGCCCTGCCTTGGGGCATTCCTGGGTAGACTGAGTTGGAGGAATCCCTTGAACTGAAGCATTCTGTCTGGGCCCTGCCCTTGTGTGACCATGTCTCATCCAGTACCAGCATTTGAATTCTGTGATTCAAAAAGGTGCTGTTGCCATTTATTCACAGGCTGCATCCTCAAGAGCTTCTGTATCTGGGGTGCACCAGGCAACTCCTTTTCCAGTGTCTAGAAGTCATTATACCCCATTAAATATAATTAGCCACCTCCTCCAGAGGAGCTTACGCCATCAGACGGGGGCAGTGGGCCCAAGCAGTCCCAGGGGCCCTCAGAAAGGGACTGGGGTAGATGATGGCAGCAGAAACACAATCTTCTCACTTCCCCAGGGGTGGTTTTAGTTATGCATACGACCTTAGTTCCCAGCAGTCTACCCAAGACTCATCACATCTGAAAGATGTGATGCTTAGATTAGATTGCTTCAGTCTTTGCCTACTACCCCAAACTTCCACACCTTCTTTGGACCCACAGCCACATCTTAGCCTTGTCTTTCATGCTGTCATCCTCTAATTTATTACTCAAATCCTAGGAGTGGAGCCATGTGGTGGAGTGGTGAGCGCCCTTGGCTTGCAGGCTGATCAGCAGGGAAGTGCACACTGCTGCGTTCCAGGGCAGCCAAAGGAGAGAATTATGTATTGCTTAAGCACAAACTGCACCAAACCCTGGAAACCTGTTATCTCCTTTAACCCTCAGTATAGCTCTGCCAGTAAGGGATTAGCCTCTTCATGTGAAAGATAAAGAAGCAGGCTCAGAAATTTGTCAGGGTGTACCTAAGATGACATGTTAAGTGGTGGTGCCAGGATTGGAAGCCAGGTGTGATAAAACCTTATGCAGGCCCTTTCCTCTGTGTTATACTGCCTCCTTAACATTAAGTACCTACTGTGTGCCAGTTTGTGTTATCAAGCCCTTTAAATACATTCTTGCTTTTTTTTGTTTTAAAAAATAGGGTCTTGAGGGCCAGTCCCATGGCTGAGTGGTTAAGTTTACACACTCCCCTTTGGCGGCCCATGGCCTCGCCTGTTTGGATCCATGGAGTGGCTATGGCACGGCTCATCAGGCCATGCTGAGGTGGCGTCCCACATAGTGCAACCAGAGGCACTCACAACTAGACTGTACAACTATGTACTGGGGGCTTTGGGGAGAAGAAGAAGGAAAAAAAGATTGGGAACAGATATTAGCTCAGGTGCCAGTCTTAAAAAAAATAGTCTTGTAAAAATTCTACTCTGAGTCCCCTTGGATGGGGTCCAACTTATTTCACACTATCTTATCAAACTCTGCTGGTAGATAATAGTTTTACAATGGAAAGTTGGATACCAGGACAGCTAAGGCCATTTTACAACCATATGGTATTTCATGATTTAACATTTAAAATATTTTCTAGTACTCTTAAGAGATCCTGGTAAGTAAGTACTAGAAATAGAGTAGTCTCTAGATGAGTAAGAAGCAGCGTAGGAACATAATTTGGCCCAAATCAAACAGATGAACTAAAGTAGTCATGTCAGGTTAAGAATCTGGGACTCCAGATTCTCTACAGCCTATGATAAGTTTTTAAAAAAGCTGTTTCTTTTTTTAAAGATTTTATTTTTTTTCCTTTTTCTCCCCGAAGCCCCCAGTACATAGTTGTATGTTCTTCGTTGTGGGTCCTTCTAGTTGTGGCATGTGGGACGCTACCTCAGTGTGGTTTGATGAGCGGTGCCATGTCCGCACCCAGGATTCGAACCAACGAAACACTGGGCCGCCTGCAGGGGAGTGCACGAACTTAACTACTCGGCCACGGGGCCAGCCCCCCAAAAAAGCTGTTTCTTGAGACTTTTCCCTCTTACCTTTTTTTTTTTAAATTAAGGTATAATTTACATACAATGAAGTTCATCCTTTTTAAGTTCTGTGAGTTTGGACTAATGTACACAGTAGTGAATCACCATCACGATCAAGATGTAGGATAATTACATCGCCCCCAAAACTCCCGGATCCCTTTGTAGTTAACCCCAGCCCTAGCCTCAGATCCTGTCAACCACCGATCAGTTTTCTGTCCCTATAGTTTTGCTTTGGCATGAATATCATGTAAAAATAATCCTACAGTATATAGGCTTATTTTATGCCTATAGATTTTTAAATTTTATTTTAAAAATTTACACAGAATAGAATTCCCTCTGGCGTATAGTTCTGTAAGCTTTGACAAATACGTATAGTTGTGTAACCAACACAAGATTCAGAACAGTTCCATTATCCCTCGCCCTCCACCACCAAATTTATTCCTGCTGCTTTATAGTACAAAACTCTCTACCCCTAACTCCTGGCAACCCTGGTTTGTTCTTTGTCATTAGAATTTTCTCTTTTGGAGAGTGTCATATAAGTGGAATTATACAGTATTTAGCCTTTTGAGACTGGCTTCTTTCACTAAGCATAATTCATTTGACATTCATCCACATTATTGGGTCTATCAATAGTTCCTTATTTCTGAGTCTTACTCCATTGTATGGATGTACTGCCATTGGTCTCTCCATTCTCCAGTTGAAGGGACGTTGAGTTGTTTCTAGTGTGGGACAATTACAAATAAAGCACCTGTAAATATTTGCATGCAATTTTTTGTGTTTTCATTTCTCTAGAGTAAATACCTAGATTTGGATTGCTGGGATATTTGGTAAGTATATGTTTAACATTCTCAGATGCTGTAAAACTGTTTCTCAGAGTAGCTCTACCATTTAGCATTCCCATCAGTGGATGAAAGTTTCAGTTTCTCCACATCCTTTGCAGCACTGGGCATTGTCAGTTTTTTGACAGCTATTCTAGTAGGATGTAGTTGTATCATTGTGGTTTTGATTTACATTTCCCTACTGACTGATGACTTGGGTATATTTTCATGTGCTTATTTGCCATTCATATATCTCTTTGGCAAAGTGCTCAGATCTCTTGCACAGTTTGTATTTTTTATTGTTGAGTATTGGAAATTCTATATTTATATTGAATACAAGTTCTTCTTTTTGAGTTCATAATAGTTTACATCATTGTGAAATTTCAGTTGTACATATTTCTTGTCACTACGCAAGTGCTCCCCTTCACCCCCTGTGCCCACCCCCCACTCCCCTTCCCCTGGTAACCACTGAACTGTTTTCTTTGTCCATGTGTTTGTTTGTATTCCACATATGAGTGAAATCATATGGTGTTTGTCTTTCTCAGTCTGGCTTATTTCGCTTAGCATAATTCCCTCCAGATCCATCCACGTTGTTGCAAAAGGGAGAATTTTGTCTTTTTTTATGGTTGAATGGTATTCCATTGTATATATATGCCACATCTTCTTTATCCAATCATCAGTCGATGGACACTTGGAATGTTTCCATGTCTTGCCTATTGTGAATAATGCTGCAATGAACATAGGGGTGCATATGTTACTTTGGATTGTTGATTTCAATTTGTTTGGGTAGATACCCAGTAGTGGGATAGCTGGGTCATAAGGTATATCTGTTTAGTTTTTTGAGGAATCTCCATACTGTTTTCCATAGTGGCTGCACTAGTTTGCATTCCCACCAAGCATACAAGTTCTTTACCAGATGCAGTTGACCTTCCGGATCCACATATACTATGTTTGTAATCCGTGGTTGGTTGAATCTTCGGATGGAGTCGACTAAAGGACTAGAGCGTCCGTGGATTTTGGTATCTGCAGGGGCGTCCTGGAACCAATCCTCCACGGGTACGGAGGGACTACTATATATACTTTGTAACATTTTGTCCCAATCTGTGGCTTGTCTTTTCATTCTCTAAAAGGTGTCTTGTTTTTTTTCATTCCGAAAAAGCTTTTTTGACAGATTGGGTTCTTTTTTTAATTTTTAAAAATTGCAGTAAAATGCATATAACAAAATTTACCATCTTAACCATTCTTACGTGTACAAGTTCAGTGGCATTAAATACACTCACATTGTTGTGCAACCATCACCACAATCCATCTTCAGAACTCTTTTCATCTTGCATAACTGAAACTGTACCCACTAAACACTAACTAATTCCTCCCTACCCCCAGCCCCTGGCAACCACCATTCTACTTTCTGTCTCTGAATTTGGCTACTCTTTGTACCTCATATAAGTGGAATCATAGAGTATTTGTCCCTTTGTGACTGGCTTTTTTCACTTAGCATAATGTCTTCATGGTTCATCCATGTTGTAGCATGTGTCAGAATTTCCTTCCTTTTTAAGGCTGAATAATATTCCATTGCAGTATATACCGTATTTTCTTTATCCATTCATCTGTTGATTGACACTTGGGTTACCTTCATCTTTTGGCTGTTGTGAATAATGCTTTAAGCATGGGTGTGAAAATATCTCTTTGAATCTCTGCTTTCAATTATTTTGGGTATATATCTAGAAGTGGAATTGCTGGATCATATGGTAATTCTATTTTTAATTTTTCTGAGTAAACACCATACTGTTTTCTGTAGCAGCTGCAATGTTTTACATTTCTATCAACAGTGCACTAGGGTTCCAGTTTCTCCATATCCTTTCCAACACTTGTTCTTTTCTTTTATTTTTTGATAGTAGTGACCCTAGTAGGTGTAAAGTGATATCTCATTGTGGTTTTGATTTGCACTTCCCTAATGATTAGTGATGTTGAGCATCTTTTTATGTGTTTATTGGTCATCTGTATATCTTCTTCAAGAAATGTCTTCTTTGCCCATTTTTTAATTGGGTTCTTTGTGTTTTTTGGTTGAGTTGTAGAAGTTCTTTATATATTCTATATACTAACCCCTTATCAGATAAATTGGAAATGTTTTCTCCCTTTCCATGGGTTGCCTTTTCGTTCTGTTAATTGTGTCCTGTAGTACACAGTTTTTAATTTTGATGTAGTACAATATTTTTGCTTTTGTTGTCTGTGCTTTTGGTATCATATCCAAGAAATCATTGCCGAATTCAATGTCATGAAGATTTCTCCCATGTTTTATTCTAAGAGTTTTATAGTTTTAGCTCTTAATGTTTAGGTCCTTGATCTATGTTGAGTTAATTTTTGTATATAGTGTAAGGTGAGTTTCTAATATTGTTCTTTTACATGTGGATATCCAGTTTTCCCAACACTGTTTTTTCATATAAACACTTTTGAAGAAAAGAAAATTTTAATTTTGGTGATGTTTAATTTATCATTTTATTCTTGTATGGATCATGCTTTTGGTGTAATATCTAAGGAATCTTTTCTAACATAAGTTTACAATGGTTTTCTCTTATGTTTCTTTTTAAGAGTTTTATAGTTTTAGGTTTCACATTTACGTCTGTGACCCATTTTGAGTTAATTTTTGTGTATGGCACAAGGTATGGATCCACTTTCATTTTTTTTGCATATAGTTACCCGATTGTTCTAGCAGTGTGTGTTGAGAAGGATATCCTATCTCCATTGCATTTTCTTTGTGCTTCTGTCAAAAATCAGTTATATATGTGTGGGTTTATTTCTGGAACCTCTATTCTGTTCCATTGATGTATTTGTCTATCTTTATGCCAATACCATACTGAGTTTGGTTACTGTAGCTTTATCATAATTTTTGAAATCAGATAACCTTAGTCTTTTAGTTTGTTCTTTTCAGAGTTGTTTTTGCTCTTTGGGGGTCTTTTGTATTTCCCTATGAATTTTAGAATTAGCTTGTCTATTTCTACAAAAAAGCCTGCTGAATTGCACTGAATCTATAGATCAGTTGAGGGGGGAGGGGAGAATTTGACATCTTAACAATGTTAAACTTTGGCTCATGAGCAAGTATATTCCTCCATTTACTTCGGCCTTCTTTAACTTTTCTCAGCAATATTTTGTAGTTTTCAGAGTACAAGTCTTTCACATTTTTTCAGGTTTATCCATAAATATTTTATTTTATAAATAATATATGTTTTAAAATTTTTATTGAGTTTATGATAGTTTACACCCATGTGAAATTTCAGTTGTATGTTATTGTTTGTCAGTCGTGTTGTAGGTGCACCACTTCACCCTTTGTGCCCATCCCCCACTCGACCTTTCTCCTGGTAGCCACTAATCTGTTCTCTTTGTCTACATATTTAACTTCCACATATGAGTGGAGTCATACAGAGTTCGTCTTTCTCTATCTGGCTTATTTCACTTAACATAATTCCATCAGGGTCCATCCATGTTGTTGTGAATGGGATGATTTTATTCTGTTTTATGGCTGAGTAGTATTCCATTGTATATATATACCATATCATCTTTATCCAGTCATCAGTTGATGGACACTTAGGTTGCTTCCACATCTTGGCTATTGTAAATAATGCTGCAATGAACATAGGGGTGCATGGGACTTTTGGAATTGCTGACTTCAAGTTTTTTGGATAGATACCCAGTAGTGGGATGGCTGGGTCATATGGTATTTATATTCTTAATTTTTTGAGAAATCTCCATACTGTTTTCCATAGTGGCTGCACCAGTTTGCATTCCCCCCTGCAGTGTATGAGGGTTCCTTTTTCTCCACAAACTCTCCAACATTTGTTACTTTTCGTTTTGGTTATTTTTGCCATTCTAATGGGTGTAAGGTGATATCTTGGTGTAGTTTTGATTTGTATTTCCCTGATGATCAGTGATGATGAGCATCTTTTCATGTGCCTATTGGCCATCCATATATCTTCTTTGGAGAAAAGTCTCTTCATGTCTCCTGCCCATGTTTTGATTGGGTTGTTAGTTTTTTTCTTGTTGAGTTGTATAAGTTCTTTATATATTTTGGATATTAACCTCTTAGCAGATGTATGGCTTGCAAATATCTTCTCCCAATTGTTAGGTTGACTTCTCGTTTTGTTGATGGTTTCCTTTGCTGTGCATAAGCTTTTTAGTTTGATGTAGTCCCATTTGTTTATTTTTTCTATTGCTTCCCTTGCCCAGTCAGACATGACATTTGAAAATATGCTGCTAAGAACAATGTCAAAGAACGTAGTGCCTATGTTTTCTTCTAGAAGTTTCATGGTTTCAGGTCTTACATTCAAGTCTTTAATCCATTTTGAGTTAATTTTTGTGTATGTTGTAAGATAATGGTCTACTTTCATTCTTTTGCATGTGGCTGTCCAGTTTTCCCAGCACCATTTATTGAAGAGACTTTCCTTTCTCCATTGTATGTTCTTGGCTCCCTTCTTGAAAATTAGCTGTCCATAGAGGTGTGGTTCTATTTCTGGGCTTTCAATTCTGTTCCATTTATCTGTTTGTCTGTTTTTGTGCCAGTAACATGCTGTTTTGATTACTACAGCTTTTAGTGTGTTTTGAAGTCGGGGATTGTGATGCCCCCAGCTTTGTTCTTTTGCTCAGGATTGCTTTGGCTATTCGGGGTCTTTCCTTGTTCCATACAAAATTTTGGATTCTTTGTTCTATTTATATGAAGAATGTCTTTTGGATTCTGATGGGCAGTGCGTTGAATCTTTAGATTGCTTTAGGTAGTATGGACAGTTTAATTATGTTTATTCTTCTGACCCATGAACATGGAATATCTTTCCATTTGTTTATGTCTTCCTCCATTTCTTTCAATAATGTCTTATAGTTTTCACTGTACAGGTCTTTCACCTCTTTGGTGAAGTTTATTCCTGGATATTTTATTCTTTTTGTTGTGATTGTAAATGAGATTGCATTCTTGATTTCTCTTTCTGCTAGTTCATTGTTAGTGTATAGAAATGCAACTGAGTTTTTAAAATTGATTTTGTACCCTTCGTCTTTGCTGTAGTTGTTGATTATTTCTAATAGTTTTCTGGTGGATTCTTTAGGGTTTTCTATATATAGAATCATGTCATCTCCAAATCATGAAAGTTTCACTTCTTCATTGCCTATTTGGATTCCTTTTATTTCTTTTTCTTGTCTAATTGTTCTGGCCAAAACCTCCAGTACTATGTTGAATAGGAATGGCGAGAGTGGGCTCCCTTGTTTTGTTCCTGTTCTCAGAGAGATGGCTTTCAGTTCTTCACTATTAAGTATGATGTTGGCTGTGGGTTTGTCATATATGTCCTTTAGTATGTTGAAGTGCTTTCTTTCTATACCCATTTTATTGAGAGGTTTTTTTTTTTCATAAATGGATGTTGGATGTTGTCAAATGCTTTCTCTTTGTCTATTGAGATGATCATGTGATTCTTATTCCTCATTTTGTTAATGTGCATCACATTGATTTGCAGATGTGGAACCATCCCTGTGTCCCTGGCATAAATCTCACTTGATTGTGGTATACAGTCCTTTTAATATATTGCTGCATTCAGTTTGACAATAGTTTGTTGAGGATTTCTGCATCTAAGTTCATCAGCAATATTCACCTGTAGTTTTCCTTCTTTGTATTGTCCTTGACTGGTTTTGGTATTAGGGTAATGTTGGCTTCATAGAATAAGTTAGGAAGCATTCCATCTTCTTCAAATTTTTGGACTAGTTTGAGAAGGATAGGTATCAAATATTCTTTGAATGTTTGGTAGAATCCTCCAGAGAAGCCATCTGCTCTTGGACTTTTGTTTTTTGGCAGGTTTTTACTTGTGATTGGTCTATTCAGATTCTCTGTTTCTTCTTGATTCAGTCTTGGGAGGTTGTATGAGTCTAAGAATTTGTCCATTTCTATTAGGTTATCCAATTTGTGGGCATATAGTTTTTCGTAGTATTCTCTTGTAATCCTTTGTATTTCTGCAGTATCTGTTGTAATTTCTCCTCTTCAATTTCTAATTTTATTTATTTGAGCCTTCTCTCTTTTTTTTCTTGGTGAGTCTGGCTAAGGGTTTCTCAATTTTGTTTATCTTCTCAAAGAACCGACTCTTAGTTTCATTAATCCTTTCTACTATTTTTTTTTACTCTCTATTTCATTCATTTCTGCTCTGATTTTTATTATTTCCCTCCTTCTGCTGACTTTGGGCTTTCGTTGTTCTTCTTTTTCTAGTTCTGTTATGTGCATTTTAAGATTATTTGAGATTTTTCTTGCTTGTTAAGATGGGCCTGTATTGCTATGAATTTCCCCTTTCTGACCACTTGCTTTGTCCCAGAAGAGTTGCTATGTTGTATTTTCATTTCCCTTTGTCTCTAAGTATTTTTTAATTTCCCCTTTTATTTATTGATCCATTGGTTGTTCAATAGCATATTGTGTAGTCTTCACATATTTCTGATTTTCCCAGTTTTTTTCTTGTAGTTGATTTCTAGCTTCATAGCATTGTGGTTGGAAAAGATGGTTGGGATGATTTCAATCTTCTTAAGTCTATTGTGGCTTGCCTTGTTTCCCAACATATGGTCTATCTTTGAGAATGATCCATGTGCACTTCAGAAGAATGTGTATTCAGCTGTTTTTGGATGGAATTCTCTCTATATATCTGTTAAGTCTATCTTATCAAGTGTTTCATTTAAATCTACTATTTCCTTGTTGACTTTTTCTCTAGATGATCTGTCCATTGATGTAAGTGGGGTGTTGAGGTCCCCTACTATTATTGTGTTGCTGTTAATTTCTCCCTTTAGGTCTGTTAATAATTGCTTTATGTACTTTGGTGCCCCTGTGTTAGGTGCATATATATATTAATAAATGTTATGTCCCCTTGGTGGAATGTCCCTTTTATCATTATATACTGCCCCTCTTAGTCTCTTATTGTCTTTTTTAACTTGAAGTCTGCTATGTCTGATATAAGTATAGCAACACCTGCTTTCTTTTGTTTGTCATTAGCTTGGAATCTTGTCTTCCATCCATTCACTCTAAGCCTATGTTTGTCTTCAGAGCTGAGATGTATTTCCTGGAGGCAGCATATTGTTAAGTCTGTTTTTTAATCCATCCAGCTACTCTTTGTCTTTTCATTGGAGAATTCAATCTATTTATATTTAAGGGTGATTATCGATATATGAGGGCTTAAGACTGTCATTTTATCTCTTGTTTTCTGGTTGTTCTCTGTTTCCATTTTTTCTCTTCCTTTGTATTTCTGACTGCCATTTCATTTTGGTCATTTTCTGAGGAAGTTTTCTCCATTTTCTCTTTTTTTGTGAATTGTGGTTCTGCTCTGATTTTTGGTTAGTGGTTATCATGAGGATTGTATAAAAGACCTTGTAAATGAGATAGTCCATTTTCTCATAGCTTCTTATCTTCATTGACCTAAGTAGGTTGTTTCCCTTTCCTCTCCCCTTCTGAGTTATTGCTGTTACAAATTGTTCTGTTTTTTATGATGTGAGTTTTTGACTAAGTTGAAGTATTTATCATTACTTTTGATGCTTTCTTTCCCTTCATCTTTTAAGTTGTAATTGAGTCTTTGCCTCCCTGTTCTGATAGAGAGCTGCAATTTTCTGATTATGTCTTTCTATTCATCTCCTTGCTCAGAGCTTTGTAGACTTGCCTTTTTGTTTCTGGTGTGAGGGCATCTTTAATTATTTCTTGTAGGGGAGGCCTAGTGGCAATGAACTCCCTCAGCTTTTGTTTATCTTGGAAGTCTTTTATTTCTCCATAATATCTGAAGGAAAGTTTCACTGGATAGAGTATTCTTGGCTGAAAGTTTTTGTCTTTCACTATTTTGAATATACCATTACATTCTCTCCTAGCCTGCAGGATTTCTGCTGAGAAATCCACTGAAAGCCTGATAGGGTTTCCTTTGTAGGTTATTTTCTTCTGCCTTGCTGCTCTTAATATATTTTATTTGTCATTGACTTTTGCCATTTTTACTATTATATGCCTTGGAGAAGGTCTTTTAGCAGTGATGTGATTAGGCATTCTATTAGCTTTGTGCATTTGTAAATCCAGGTTTGGGAAGTTCTCAGTTATTATTTCTCTGAACAAGCTCTCTGCTCCTTTCTCCCTCTCTTCTCCCTCCAGAATAAGTATAATCCTTATGTTGTTTTCCTAATTGAGTTGGATATTTCTTGAAGAAGTCCTTCATTTTTACAAAATCTTAGTTGTCTCCCCCTCCACGTGTAGAATTTCTGTATTTTTATGCTCTAAATCACTAATTCTTTCCTCCATAACCTCAGCTCTATTTTTTAAGGTTTCTAGATAGTTGTTTATTTCATTAATTGTGTTTTTCATATCTAGGATTTCTTTTTTTAAAACTTTTATAATATTTTATACAGACATGGAGAATGGTTGTGAAATATCTAGGGTTTCTGCTTGATTTTTTTTATAGTTTCAATCTCTTTAGTGAAGAGATTAATCTAATTTCTGAGCTCATTAAATTGTCTTTCCAAGTTCTCCTGTAAATCATTGTTTCTTTCTTTCTTTTTTTTTGAGGAAGATTAGCCCTGAGCTAACATCTGCTGCCAATCCTCCTCTTTTTGCTGAGGAAGACTGGCCCTGAACTAATATCTGTGCCCATCTTCCTCTACTTTATAGGTGGGACACCTACCACAGCATGGCTTGCCAAGTGGTGCCATATCTGCACCCAGGATTCAAACTGGTGAACCTCGGGCCACTGAAGCAGAATGTGTGCACTTAACTGCTGCACCACCAGGCTGGCCCTTTGTTAAGTTTACGACAGGTATTTTGAATTCTCTCTCATTTAGCTTATATGTTTCTGTGCCTTCAATGTTGGTTTCTGGAGAGTTGTAATTTTCTTTCTGGTCTGAATTGTTGCCACAGTTTCTCATGGTGGTTGATGAACCAGTCTTTTGTCATGGCATTTGTGGTAGTATTAGGTCACAGATTCCGGCTGTTACTGGTAGGTGGAAGCAGGAACAGAGTTTCTGGTCCCATCCGGTCTGCTGGAACCTGTGGGGGGAGTATGGGCACCTGCCCTGGCCTGGGCAGTGCATTCAGCCGCTTGTGTGGACTGTGCCTGGCATAAGGGGCTTCCTTGCTGGACTGAGTTGGGCCACTCCTTGGTGCCACTGATGCACTGTTGTCTCCTCCCCCCACTGGGAAAGCAATCATCAGTGGGCTAAGGGCTCTCACTGCCTCTTCCCAAAGTTGCCCTGGCACACGTTCCCTCTTTTGGGGCTCAGTGGCACTATGTGTGAGGTACAATGCCACTATGGGTGCTTGTGTGGGCCTGGAGTGTGCTTGTTCCAGTGTGGAGATAAGCTGTTGTCTCTGCTTGCAGTCCACAGGGTCCCTGTGCTTGGTGGGTGGGGCTTTCTGGCCAGGACTGAGCTAAGCCCACTTCCTGGCCAGGACTGAGCTAGGGCTGCTCCTTGGTGCTGCAGGGACACTGTGGGCTCCCCCTCCCCACTAGGAAGGCAATCACAAGTGGGTCAAATGATGCCACTGCCTCTTCCTTCAGCTGCCCTGGGACATGCTCCCTCCAGGGCTCAGCAGCACTGTGTCTGTTCAGGCCTGGAGTGTGCTTGCCCCAGCATGCAGATCTTCTGTGGCTTCTACTTGCAGGCTGCTGTCCTTGGTGGGAGGGGCTTCCTTGCTGAGACTGAGCAAGGGGCAGACCTTGGTGCCACATGTGCACACTGTGCTCCCCCTCCCCACCAGGAAAGTGACCACAAGTGGGCTAAAGGCTGCTGCTGATGACTTCTGCCATTGCCTCAGTATGTGTTTCCACTTCTGGGGTCCCTACATCAGGGTGGAAAGTATTCGTGTGTATGCACAGGGCTATCAGGAGAGCAGGGAGTGCTCACTCCAATGACCCCCTTGGGAGCCACTTCCCAGGGGGCCAGTTTATCCACCCTCAGATGTATAGCTGTGTGTGACTCTCAGGCTTCCTCTTGTGCTGTGTGGGCTTCCTCCGTTGGTCAATGAATGTCCATTTAGTTGTAGTACAAAAGGGGGAGAGTCAAAGGGAACAGCTCATTCTGCCATGTTGCTGGCATCCCCTGGACTTTAAATTTTTGGGAGATTTTTGATTGCTGTTTCCATCTCCTTACTGATGATTGGTCTATTCAAATTCTCTGTTTCTTCTTGATTCGGTATGGAAGGTTATATGATTCTAAGAATTTATCCATTTCTTCTAGATTATCCAATTTGTTGGCATATAGCTTTTCATAGTTTTCTCTTATAATGCTTTGTATTTCTCAGGTGTCTCTTGTAATTTTTTCTCTTTCATTTTTAATTATATTTATTCCAGCCTTCTCTCCTTTTTTCTTGGTGAGTCTAGCTAAAGGTTTGTCAATTTTGTTTATCTTTTCAAAGAAGCAGCTCTTGGTTTCATTGATTTTTTTCTATGGTTTTCTTTCTTTCTTTTTTTTTTTTTTGGTCTCCATTGCATTTATTTCTGCTCAGATTTTTGTTATTTCTTTCCTTCTACTGATTTTTGGCTTTATTTGTTCTTCTTTTTCCAGTTCCTTTAGGTACACTGTTAGATTGTTTATTAGAGAGTTTTCTTGTTTGTTGAAGTAGGCCTATAGTTCTATAAATCTCCCTCTTAGAACTGCTTTTGCTCTATCTCATATATTTTGGCATGTTGTATTTTCATTTTCATATGTCTGCAGATATTTTTGATTTCTCCTTTGATTTCTTTGTTGACTAAATCATTGTTCAGTAACATTTTGTTTCATGTCCACATATTTGTGGCTTTTCTGATTTTCCTCCTGCAGTTTATATCTAGTTTCATACCTTTGTGGTCGGAAAAGATGCTTGGTATTATTTCAATCTTCTTTAATTTATTGAGACATGTTTTGTGGCCTAATATTTGATCAACCCTGGAGAATATTCCATGTGCGTTTGAAAAGAATGTGTATTCTGCAGTTTTGGGGTGGGCTGTTCTGTATATATCTACCCAAGTCTATCTGGTCTAATATGTCATTTAATGCCAATGTTTCCTTATTCATCTTCTGTTTGGATGATCTATCTGTTGGGGCAAGAGGAGTGTTAAAGCCCCCTGCTATTATTGTGTTACTGTCTATTTCTCCCTTTATGTCTGTTAATAATTGCTTTATATGTTTAGGTGCTCCTGTATTGGGTGCATATATATTTATAAGTGTTTACCCTCTGTTGGATTGTTTCCTTTATCATGATGTACTACCCTTCTTTGCCTCTTGTTACAGGTTTTGTTTTAAAGTCTATTTTGTCTCATATAAGTATTGCTATTCCAGCTTTCTTTTGATTTCCGTTTCCATGGAGTCTCTTTTACTATCCCTTCACTTTCACTTTGTGAGTGTCTTTAGGTCTGAAGTGTGTCTCTTGTATGCAGAGTATATATAGGCCTTGTTTTTTTATCCAGTCGGCCACCCTATGCCTTTTGATTGGAGCCCTTAGTCCATTGACATTTAAAGTAGCTATTGATAAGTTAGTATATATTGCTGTTTTGTTACTTTTTTTCTCAGTGTTTTAGTAGTTCTTCTCTGTTCCTCTCTTCTCTTGCTCTCTTCCCTTGTGGTTTGATGGCTTTCTTTAGTATTATTTTTTGGTTCCTTTCTCTTATTTTTTTATGTATTTATTATAGGTTTCTGGCTTGTGATTACCATGAGGTTCATGTGTAATAACCTGAGTATATACCAATCTATATTAAGTTGATGGTCTCTTTAGTTTGACCCCTCCTAAAAGCTCTACTGTTTTACACCTCTCCTCCCACATTTTATGTTTTTCATATCAAATCTAACCTCTTTTTTTTGGTATGTATCTGTTACCCATTGAAAGAGGTAATTTTAGTTCTTGTGTCTTTTGACCTTCATATTATCTTTGTAGTTGGTTGATCTGCTATCTTTACTGCATTTTTGCCTTTACTAGTGATTTTATTGCCTTTTTGTTGGCTTATTTTCTTATTCCTATTTGTGGTCTTCTCTTTCCCAGTTAAATAATTCTGTTTAGCATTTCTTGTAAAACTGGTTTCTTGGTGATAAACTCCTTTAATTTTTGCTTGTCTGGGAAACTTTTTCTCTCTCCTTCCGTTCTGAATGATTACCTTGCTGGGTAGAACATTCTTTGCTGTAGGTTTTCTCCTTTCAGCACTTTAAATATATCATGCCACTCCCCTCTAGCCTGTAAGCTTTCTGCTGAGAAGTCAGCTGATAGCCTTATGGGGTTTCCTTTGTATGTCACTTGTTGCCTTTTTCTTCTGGCTTTTAGGATTCTCTCTTTATCTTTAATTTTTGACATTTTAATTATAATGTGTCTTGGTGTGGGCCTCTTTGGGTTCATATTGTTTGGTGCTGTCTGTGCTTCCTGTATCTGGATGTGTTCCTTCCTTAGGTTAGGAAAGTTTTCAGCTATTATGTCTTCCAGTAGATTCTCTGTCCCTTTGTCTCTCTCTTCTGGGAAACCTATAATACCAATGTTAGAGCTCTTGATGTTGTCCCAGAGGTCCCTTAGAATATTCCTATTCTTTTTAATTCTTTTTTCTTTTAACTATTCAGCTTGGGTCATTTCCTCTAGTCTTTTGCCCAGCTTGCTGATCCGTTCTTGTGTATCATCTACGCTGCTATTGGGCCCCTCTAGTGAATTTTTCATTTCCAGCATTGTATTCTTCATTTATGATTGGGTCTTTTTTTTTTTTTTACAATTCTTTGTTGACATCTCACTGAGTTCATACATTCTTTCCCCAAGATCAGTGAGTATCCTTATGACTTTTTGTTTGAACTCTTTGTCAGTTAGATTGTTTATTTCTGTTTCAATTAGTTCTTTTTCTGGGGTTTTGTTCTGTTCCCTTACTTAGAACATATTCCTTTGCCTCCTCATTTTTATGTGCTTATGTCTATGTATTACGTGGGTCAGCCCCTCTGTGGCTTTTTCAGAAGCTCAGGTCTTTTGCAACTGACAAGTCTTACCACCCACAGGGCCACACACACTGTCAACACAGTCCTGCCCCTTGTTCACACCCTGACCCACTGAAGTGGATGCAGTTGCCCCACTGCAGAAGCCCCACACACTCTACCAATGCCTCACACACTCCTCATGCATGCCCTACCCCACAGAGGTGGACACAGTTTCCTGGCTTCAGAGGGTCCAGACACCCATCCTATGCAGGCCCACAAATTGCCTGAGGGCTTGATGTTGTATGAGTCCAGTCCCAAAGGCCACCTGCCTGCCCTGGCTGAGCTGGATTAAATCAGTGGTCTAGTGGGTTGGACAGACCCTGGGCTAACAGGCCAGGTGCAGAACTCCAATGGAATCTGCCAGTGTCTGTGTCAGCATGCCTGTACTAGGCCACACTAATGGCTGCTGCCAATGTCTCAGTCCCTGGAGAGGTCTCACCTCTTACTGAGTCACACCCAGAGACTATCAGGTAAGTCACTTTTCACCAAAGGACTATATACCTTTCTTTCTGGTTATTTTAGGTTACTTTCCAAAATGGATGAATTTGTGCACGGGCCCTTTATGTGCTGGCTTTCCCCCCGCCTTATGTCTGATAGCTTTTCTGGGTGTATTCCTCATTGTTATTAGTAGCCAGCAAAGCCAGATATTATGAGACTCATCTTGGTTGTGCTGAGTCCAAAGGATGCTTGTAGTGGTAATGCTCCCCTGCTCAGGTCCCGCACTCTTCCAGAGAAGGCTGCATACCTTAGGATTGCTCCTGGCCAGCCATCAAGTGACATGGCTTGCAAAGGTGGTGTTTTTTTCTCCAGAAAGGATTTTCTTCCTCTTCCACCTCAATCAGGACTGTCCGTTGTTGTGAGCATTCTGTTTATCCAGTTTTCAGTTCTCTGTAAATTGTTGTAAATTCGTTGTGTCCATGGGAGGAGGTGAGTTCAGAGTCCACCAAGGCTGCCATCTTGACACCTCCCCTCTTTTCTTTTGTTAAATGTCTTTGTCTTTGGTATCAGAGTATTGCTGGTCTCATAGAATGAGTTGGGAACTGTTTCTTTGTCTTCATTTTTTGAGGAGAGTTTGTGTACAGTTGGTTTCATTTCTTCCTTAAATGTTTGTTAGAATTCACCAGTGATGCCATCTGAGATGGAGTTTTATTTGTGGGAAGGTTTAAGACTACAATTTCATTTTTAAAATGAATTTTTTCTTACATGAGAATTGGTTGTTAGTTTTTTCATAGAATTTCTTCATTTTATGTAATTTGTAAAATTAATTTCCATAAACTTGTTCATAATGTCTTTTATTATATTTTTGTATAAATTGTTGAGCTGATTCTAAAATTCATACAGAAATGCAAAGGACTTAGAATATAGTCAAAACAACTCTGCAAAAAGAACAAAATTGAAGGACTAACTAACAGAATATGATGTCACCTTTCTCATTCCCCACTTTGGTAATTTGTGTCTTTTTTTTTTCTTGATCAGGCTAGCTAAAAGTTTATCAATTTTATTGTCTCTAAGAACAACATTTTGCTTTAATTGATTTTCTGTATTCTTTTTCTGTTTTCTAGTTCATTGATTTCTGCTTTGATCTTTATTGTTTCCTTTCTTGTCCTTACTTTTGCTTTGAATTTAATTTGCTGTTCATTTTCTAATTTCTCAAGGAGGACGCTGAGGGTATTGATTTGAGACCTTTCTTCTTTTCTCATATAGGCGTCTAGTGCTATAAATTTTCTCCTAAGTAGTTCTTTAGCAGCATCCCACAAATTCTGATATGTGTTTTAATTTTCATTATGTTCAAAATACTTTCTAATTTCCCTTTTGATTTCTTCTATGATTTATGGATCATTTAAAAGTGTGCTATTTAGCTTCAAAATATTTGGAAATTTTCCAGAGATCTTTCTGGTTTTGGTTTCTAATTTATTCCATCGTGGTAAGGGAACATGCTTTATATGACTTGAATACTTTAAAATTTATGAAGATTCTGTAATGGCCCAGAATGTGGTCTATATTGGTAAAATCTTTCATGTGTACTAGAGAAGAATATTTATTTTTCTGTCTTTGAGTGGAGTGTTCCAGAAAGGTCAATCATGTCAAGTTGGTTGATAGTGTTGTTCACGTTTACTATGTCTATGCTGCTTTTATGTCTACTTGTTCTATCAATTATTGAGCAAGGAGTTTTGAAGTCTCTGACCATAATTGTGGATTTGTCTGGTACTCTTTGTAGTTCTATCAGTTTTTGTGGTGTGTGTTTTGAATCTCTTATATGTTGTGCATAAACATTTAGGGTTGTCATGTCCTCTAGAGTAATTAACCCCTTTATCATTCTGAAATGAATTTTATATTCTTTGTTCTGAAATGTATTTTTTTCTGATATAAATATAGCCACTGCAGCTTTCTTTTGACTAGTTTTAGTATGGTATATCTTTTTCATCCTTTTACTTTTCACCTCTTTGTGTGTTTATACTTAAAGTGCATTTCTTATAGGCAGCATATAATTGGTTCTTGATTTTTTAATCCAATCTGACAGTTTCTACCTTTTAGTTGGTGTTTAGACTGCTTACATTTAATATTATTGGTATGTTTAATTTTGAGTCCATCGTCTTAATATTTGCTTTTTATTTGCCCCATGTGAACTTTGTTCCCCTTTCCCTCTTTTTCTTCCTTCTTTTAGATTATTTTTTTATGATTCCGTTTGTTATCTTTCTTTGGCTTATTAGCTACAATTCATTGTTTTGTACTTTTAGTGGTTGCTCTCCAGTTGATAGTATATAGTTTTAACTCATTCCAGTCTCCCTGCAAGTGATATTTTACCCCTTTACACATAGTACAAAACCCTAACAACAACATGCTTCCATTTCTCCCCTCCTGGCTTTTATGCTATTGTCATAAATTTTGCTCTTACAGATGTTGTAAACTCTAGAATATTATTATATTTGTATACTTTAAATTCTCTTTTAAAGAGATTTAAATAGTGAAAAGAATTATATACTTATTCATGCAGTTATCATTTCTGATGCTCTTCGTTCCTTTATCTCCAGGTTTCCATAAAGTATCATTTTTTTTATTCTGCCTGAAGAACTTGCTTTAACATTTCTTGTATTTGTGAGTCTGTTGGGCAATAAATTTATTCAGCTTTTGTATGTCAGAATAGTCTTTATTTTGTTTTCATCTTTGGAAGATATTTTTCCCAGTATAGAATTGAAGTGGATAGGTTTTGTCTTTCTGTACTTTAAAAATGTTGTTTCATTGTCTTCTCATGTACATCGTTTCCGATGAGAAATCTGATGTCATCCTTATGTTTTCCCTCTATCCATAATGTGTCTTTTCTCTGATTGCTTTTTAGATTTTCCCTTTATCATTTTTGAGCAGTTTGATTATAGTAGTTTATTTCTTTGTTTTTGTGCTTGGAGTCTGTTGAGTTTCTTGGATATGCAAGTTTATGGTTTTTATCACATTTGCAAAGTTTTGGCCACTATTTCTTCAAATATTTTTTCTTATATATCTTATATCTTTTTATATCTTCTTTTCAAATCTCTGTGTTTTAAATATTTTTCTTGCCTCACTGCACTAGCTAGGACAATTTGAACAGAAGACATCCTTGTTTTGCTCCCAACCATAGAGGGAAAACGTTCAGTCTCTCACCATTAAGTATGATGTCAGTTGTAGGTTTTGTGTAGATGCACTTTATCAGGTTGAGGAATTTCCATTGTATTCCTAGTTTGTTGAGAGATTTTTATCATGATTGGACGTTGCCTTTGTCATATGATTTTCTGCACCTATTGAGATGATCATGTAGTTTTTTGTCCTTTATTAATATGGTGTATTATGTATTGATTTTTGGGTGTTAAATCAACCTTGTGTCCCTGTAATAAATGCCACTTGGACATGGTGTATAACACATTTCATATGTTACTGGGTTCACTTTGCTACTATTTTCTTGAAAAATTTTGCATCTATATTCAATAAATATTTGTCTATAGCTTTCTTTTCTTGTGATGTCTCTGTCTTTTGTAGCAGAGTAACACTAGTCTTATAGAATAAGTTGAGACGTGTTACCTCCTCTTATATTTTTTGGAAGAATTTGTGAAAGATTGTTCTTATTTCTTCTTTAAATGTTTGTTAGAATTCACCAGTGAAGCAATCGGGCCTGGGCTTTTCTTCCTGGCAAGACTTATGGTTCAGCATCTTTACTTGTTATAGGTCTATTGAGATTTTATATTTATCTTCCTATTTTGGTAATTGTGTTTTTCTAGGAATTTGTATGTTTTCCAAGTTGTCTATTTTCTTGGCACAAAATTATTCATAGGATTTGCTTATAATTCTCTTAATTTCTTCCTATAAGGTCTGTAATGATGTCCCTTCTTTCATTCCTGATTTTGATAATGTATGTCTTTTCTTTGTTTGGTGGTCAGTCTACCTAAAGTTTGGTCAATTTTGTTGCTCGTTTTGAAGAACCAACTTTTGGTTTCATTATTCTTTTTGCTATCATTTTTCTATTTCATAGATTCCTGCTCTAATTTTTACTATTTCCTTCTTTTGGATTGATTTGAGTTCAGTGTACTCTTCTTTTTCTTATTTATTGAAGTCGAAGCTTAAGTTATTGACATGAGATATTTCTTCTTTTTTAATATAGATTTGTTCCATTTATTTTACCCAGCTGAAAATATTTTAAATTTTCCTTGTAATTTCTTCTTTGGTCCATGTCTTATTTAGAAGTATGTTGTTTAATTCCAAATATTTCTGAAATTTCCAAATTTCCTTCTGTTGTTGATTTGTAATTTTTAATTTAATTTCTCTAGATAAGACTACTTTCTAAGATTTCAAACTTTTAAAACGTATTAAGTCTTAT
Organism: Equus asinus; assembly: GCF_041296235.1. Lineage (NCBI taxonomy): Eukaryota > Metazoa > Chordata > Mammalia > Perissodactyla > Equidae > Equus > Equus asinus. The sequence goes on from NC_091820.1 coordinate 35,710,061, forward strand.
TTCATGGCCTTGAATATTTCTTTATCCTGGAGAATGTCCCATGTGCTTTTGAGAAAAATGTATATTCAGCTTTTGTTGTATGGAGTGTTCCAAAGATGTCATTAATGTCAAGTTGGTTGATAATGTTCAAGGTGTACATCTTGATGTTTTGACACAAAACACATTGTAAAATGATCACCTCAATCAAGCTATTTAACATATGCATCACCTCACATTGTTACTATTTTCTTCTTTTTTTGTGATGAGAACACTTAAGATATACCCTCTTAGTAAATTTCAAGTATACTATAGTTATACTGTACATTAGATCTCCAGAACGTATTGCTCTTTCATAATAAAATCTTATATTCTTTGACGAACGTTACCCCATTACCACCTTGCCCCAGCCCTTCCTTGGCAACCAGCATTCTACTGTCTGCTTCTATAAGTTTGATTCTTTTAGATTCCACATATAAGTGAGATCATGTAGTATTTGTCTTTCTGTTTCTGGCTTATTTCACTTAGCATAGTGTCCTCCAGGTTCATCAATATTGTCACAAGTGGCAGGATTTATTTATTTTTTAGGGATTAATAATATTCCATTCTATAAATACATGCTGCATTTTCTTTACCCATTCATTTGTTGCTGCACATTTAGGTTGTTTCCATATCTTGGCTATTGTGAATAATGCTGCAATGAACATGGGAGTGCAGATATCTCTTTGAGATACTACTTTCAATTCTTTTGGATATGTATCCAGAAGTGGGATTGCTGGATCATATGGTAGTTCTATTTTTAGTTTTTTGAGAAACCTCCATACTGTTTTCCATAATGGCTGTACCAATGTACATTCCCACCAACAGTGCACAAGAGTTCCCTTTTCTCCACATCCTTGCTAACCCATTATCTTTTATCTTTGTGATAATAGCCATCCTATAAGGTTTGAGGTGATATCTCATTGTAGTTTTGATTTGCATTTTCCTAATGATTGATGATGTTGAGCACCTTTCCATATACCTATTGACTATTTATATGTCTTCTTTTGAGAAATGTCTATTCAGGTCCTATGCCCATTTTAAAATCAAGTCATTTTTTTGCTTTTGAGCTGAATGAGTTCCTTATGTATTTTGCATATTAACCCCTTATCAGATATATGATTTGCAAATATTTTCTTCCATCCCGTAAGTTATGTTTGACACTCTGTTGGGTATTTAGTGTTATCACTATTTTTCGTTTTAGCCATTGTGATAGGTTTGTAGTAATACTTCGCTGTGAATTGTGGTCCTAATTTGCATTTCTCTACTGGCTAGTGAGGTTGAACATATTTTCATGTGTTTATTTAACACCTGTGTATGTATTCTCTTCAGTGAAATGTCTATTCACATCTTTTTCCCATTTACTCTTGAGTCTTCAGAATTCTTTATATTTTCTAGATATTGGTCCTTTGTCTAATATGTGGTTTGTAAATATTTTCTCCCAGTCTGTAGCTTGTCTTTTCATCCTCCTAATAGAGTCTTTCACAGGGCAGAAGTTTTTTAATTTGATGAGGTTCTATTAATTTGACTTTTTTCTTTATAAAATGTGCTTTTGATGTCAATTCTAAAAACTCTGTTTAGTGCTAGATCCTCAGATTTTCCTTGTTTTTTCCTATGAGTTTTATAGTTTTACATTTTGATTTAAGTTTGGATCCATTTTGGATACAGTGTGAGACTATTGTCAAATTTCATTTATTGATGTAACGTTTACATAACATAAAATTAACCATTTTAATTTGTGCAATTCAGTGGTATTTAGTATATTTACAATGTTGTGCAACCATCACGTCTATCTAGTTCCAAAACATTTTCATCTCCCCAAAAGCAAATTCTGTACCTATTAAAAAGTAGGGGCATTGAAGTTTCCAATATTATTGTTTAACTGTCTACTTCTCAGTTAAAGTTTGACAGTTTTTGCTTTATGTGTTGTGGGGCTTTGTTGTTAAGGGCACATATATTTATAATTATTATATATTTTCCATAGATTAAGCCTTTTGTCATTATAAATTGTCCTTTCTTGTATCTAGTAATAATTTTTGTGAAGCCTATTTTGTGTGATATTTATATAGCCACTCTAGCTCTCTTTTTGTTACTGTTGGTGTGATATATTTTTCCATCTTTTTACTTTTAACCTATTTGTATATTTGAATCTAATATGTTTCTCTTGTAGAGACTGTATAGCTGGATCATTAAAAAATTTATTCTTTTTTTTGGTGAGGAAGATTGGCCCTGAGCTAACATTTGAGCCAGTCTTTCTCTATTTTGTATGTGGGATGCCACTGCCACAGCATGCCTTGCTGAGTGGTGTGTAGGTCTGCACCCAGCCCAGGATTCAAACCTGTGAACCCTGGGCCACCAAAGTGGAGTGTGTGAACTCAACCACCATGTCTCCAGGTCAGCCCTCAAAATGTATTCTTTTTAATGAAAGTGTTTAATCCCTTTATACTTAGTGTAATATCTGATAAGGCAGGGTTTATTCCTGTCATTTTGCTATTTATTTTCTATGTTATATCATTTTCGTTCCTTTATTTGTCCAATACTTGCCCTATTGTGTTAAATATGTATTTTCCAGTGTTCCATTTTAATACCCTTGTAGTTTGTTTTATTATATTTTCTCAGTTGTTTTCTTAGTGATTGCCCTGGAGATTACAATTAACTTCCTAATTTATAACAAGTTAGTTCAGATTAATACCAACTTAATTTTAGCTGTGTACAAATCTTTGCTCCCGTATGCTCTGTTCTCTCCCCTGTCCTTTGTACTGTTATTGTCATATGAATTACACCTTTATTCATTGTTATCATTCAACTCAAAGTATTTTCTAATTTCTCATGTTTTTTTTTATCCATTGGTTATTTAGGACGTGTTTTTGAATTTTCACAAGTTTGTGAATTTCACAAGTTTTCTTTTGTTATTGATTTCTATTTTCTATTTATTAATTCCTGCAGTTGTCTTTTAAATCCAACAGGAGGAAAAAAGGGTAACAAACAAAAAATACATTTACACATTTACACTCTCTTTTATTTGTATCTATGTAGTTACCATTACCAATGTTCCTTATATCTTCATATGGATTCAAGTTACTGTCTAACGTCCTTTCATTTCAGCCTGGAGCACTCTCTTTTGTATTTCTTGTAGAACAGATTTGCTGTCACTAAATTCTTTCAGTTTTTGTTTACCTAGAATATCTTATTTCTCCTCAAATTTATCATATAACAACTTTATTGAGGATAATTCACATACCACACAATTCACCTATTTAAAATGTATATTTGAATGATTTTTAGTATATTTACAAGGTTGTACAACTATTCCCATAATGAACTTTAGAACATTATCATCAACCCCAAAGGAAAAGCTGACCCATTACCAGTCACTTTCTCTTACTCCCAAATACTAACCCAGACTGAAGCAATCACTAATTTACTTTCTGTCTGTAAACACTTGCCTATTCTGGACATTTCATATATAGAGAGTCATACAATATGTGGTCTTTTGTGACTAGCTTTTTTCACTTAGCATAATGTTTTCAAGATTCAACCATGTTGTAGCATGTATCAGTACTTCATTTCCACTAATTCATGAATACTATTCCATTGTATGGACATACATTTTGTTTATACAGTCATTGGTTGATGGACATTTGAATTATTTCCACTTTTTGGCTACTATGAATAGCACTACTATAAAAATTTGTGTTCAAGTTTTTGTGTGAACAAAATGTTTACATTTCTTTTGGGCATATGCTTAGGTTTGGAGTTGGTGGATCCTATGGTAATTCCATTCTTAGTCATTTTGAGGACTGTCAGACTGTTTTTCCAAAGTGGCTGCACCATTTTACATGCCCATCAACAATGAATGAGGGTTCCAATTACACCTCATCCTTACAGATACATATTATTGACTATCTTTTTGCTTATAACCATCCTAGCGGTGTGAAATGAGATCACATTGAGGTTTTGATTTGCATTTCCATGATGGCTAATGATGTTGAACATCTTTTCATATGCTTATTGGCAATTTCTATATTTTTTGGGGAAAAATATTTATTTAGATCCATTGCCCATTTGTTAATTTGGTTATTTGTCTTTTTATCATTGAGGTGTGAGTCATTTATATATTCTAGATAAAAGTACCTTATCAGATATATGATTTACAATAATTCAAATATATTTCTGTGGTTTGTCTTTTTACTTTGTTAATGGTGTCCTTTAAATCACAAACCTTTTTAAATTTGAAGAAGTCCAATTTATCTATTTTTTATTTTGCTGTTTGTGATTTTAGTGTCATATCTAAGAATCCACTGCCTAATCCAAGCTAATGAAGATTGAGGCCTATATTTTCTCTAAGGGCTGTATAGTTTTAGCTCTTACATTTTGCTTCTTTGATTTTGAATTAATTTTTTATATGGTGTGAAGTAGGGGTCCAACTTCATTCTTTTGCATGTGGCTATCCAGTTGTTCCATAAACATTTGTTGTAAAAGATTACTCTTTCCCAATAGAATGATCTTGGCACCCTTGTTGAAAATCAATTAACCATAAATGTGAGAATTTATTTACGGGCTCTCAATTCTATTCCATTTATCTACATATGTATACTTATGCCAGTATCACACTGTATTGTTTACTGTAACTTTTTAAAATGAAGTTGACCTTTTTTTTTATTTTTGAGGAAGATAGGCCCTGAGCTAACATCTGTTGCCAATTTTCCTCTTTTTTTTCCTTCCCAAAGCCCCAGCACATAGTTGTATGTCCTAGTCGTAAGTCATTCTAGTTCTTCTATGTGGGATGCCACCACAGTATAGCTTGATCCGTACCAGCAAACCCTGGGCTGCCAAAGCGAGCATGTGAACTTAACGACTCATCCACAGGTCTGGTCCCATATTGTAGCTTTGTAGTAAGGTTTGAAATCTGGAAGTTTGAGTCTTCCACCTTTGAGCCTCCTCAAGATTTTTTTTGGCTATTCTAGGTCTCTTAAATTTCCATAAGAACTTAGACTCAGCTTGTTAATTTCTCCTTCACTTTTTTATTGGGATAAAAAACACATAACATAAAATTTACCATTTTAGCTATTTAAAATGTATAAAATTCAGTGACACTAAGTACATTCACAATGTTCTACAACCCTCATGATAATCTCATTCCAGAATTTTTTCATCACACCAAAACTACCCGTTAGTCCTTACTCCCCATTTCCCCCACTCCCCAGCCCCTGGCAATAACTATTCTACTCTCTGCTTCTACGAATTTTACTATTTTAGATACCTCCTATAAGTATAACCATGCAATATTTGTCCTTCTGTGATTGGCTTATTTCACTTGGCATAAAGTCCTCAAGGTTCATCCATGTTGTTACACATTGCATAATTTCCTTCTTTTAAAAGGCTGAATAATATTTCATTGTATGTGTATACCACATTTTCTTTATCCATTTATCCATTGATGGACATTTCGGTTGTTTCCACGTTTTGGCCATTATAGATAGTACTGCAATGAACCTGGGAGTCCTAATAAATTTTTGAGATCCTGATTTCAATTTTTATAGATAAATACCCAGAAATGGGATTACTGGATCATATGGTAGTTTTTGTTTAATTTAAATTTTTATTTATTTTATTGTGGTAACATTGGTTTATAACTTTATGTAAGTGTTGGGTATACATGATTATATTTTGATTTCTGTGTAGATTACATCATGTTAACCACCCAAAGACTAATTACAATCTGTCACCATACACATGTGCCTAATCACCCTTTTCACTTTCCCCCCTCCTCCCTTCACCTCTGGTAACCACCAAGCCAATCTCTGTCTCTATGTGTTTGTTTGTTGTTGTTTTTATCTTCTATTTATGAGTGAGATCATACAGTATTTGACTTTCTCCCTCTGACTTATTTCACTAAGCACAGCACCATCAACATGGATGGCCATGTTGTCACAAATGGCCAGATGTCATCATTTCTTATGGCTGAGTCGTATTCCATTGTGTAAATATACCAGATCTTTATCCATTCATCCCTTGATGGGCACCTAGGTTGCTTCCAAGTCTTGGCTATTGTGAATAATGCTACAATGAACATAGGGGTGCATGTCTCTTTATGCACTCGTGTTTTCATGTTCTTTGGATAAATACCCAGCAGTGGAATAACTGGATAGTATGGTATTCTATTCTTTTTTTATTGCAATCACAATTCAGGTGCACAGCATTATATATTTCAATTTCTGTGTAGATTACATCATGATCATCACCCAAAGACCAATTACAATCCACCACCAAACACATGTGCCTAATCACTCCTTTTGTCTTCCTCCTTACCCCCTTCCCCTCTGGTAACCACCCATCCAATCTCTATGTGTTTGTCATTTTTATGTTCTACTTATGAGTGAGATCATGTGGTATTTCTCCATCTTACATATTTCACTTAGCATTACACCCTCGAGGTTCATCCATGTTGTCACGAATGGCTGGATTTCATCATTTCTTATGGCTGAGTAGTATTCCATTGTGTATATATACACCACATCTTTATCCATTTGTCCCTTGATGGGTACCTAGGTTGCTTCCAAGTCTTGGCTATTGTGAATAATGCCATGATGAACATACGGGTGCATCTATCTTTACGCATTTGCGTTTTCATGTTCTTTGGATAAATACCCAGAAGTGGAATAGCTGGATCTTATGGCATACCTATTCTTAACTTTTTGAGGAATCTCCATGCTGTTTTCCATAGTGACTGCACCAGTTTGCAGTCCCGCCAGCAGTGTATGAGTCCTTTTTCCCACAGCCTCTCCAACACGTTTCCTGTCTTGTTAATTATAGCCATTCTGAAGGGCTTGAGGTGATATCTTATTGTAGTTTTGATGTTCATTTCCCTGATAATTAGTGATGTTGAACATCTTTTCATGTGCCTGTTGGCCATCTGTTTGTCTTCTTTGAAGAAGTGTCTGTTCAGATCTTTTGCCCATTTTTAATTGGGTTGTTAGTTTTTTTTGTTGTTGTTGAGATGTATGAGTTCTTTATATATTTTAGATATTAACCCCTTATCAGACATGAGGTTTGAAAATACCTTCTCCCAATTGTTAGGTTGTCTTTAATTTTGTTGATGGTTTCCTTTGCTGTGTAGAAGATTTTAGTTTTATGTAGTCCTATTTGTTTATTTTTTCTATTGTTTCCCTTGCCGGGTCAGACATGGTACTTGAAAATATGCTGCTAAGACTGATGTTGAAGAGCGTACTGCCTATGTGTTATTCTAGAAGTTTCATGGTTTCAGGTCTTACTTTCAAGTCTTTAATCCATTTTGAGTTATTTTTTGTGTATGGTGTAAGATAATTGTCTACTTTCATTCTTTTGCATGTGGCTATCCAGTTTTCCCAGCACCACTTATTAAAAAGACTTTCCTTTCTCCATTGTATGTTCTTGGCTCCCTTGTCGAAAATTAGGTGTCTACAGATGTGTGAGTTTATTTCTAGGCTCTCGATTCTGTTACATTGATCTATGTGTCTATTTTTGTGCCAGAAGCATGCTGTTTTTGTTACTATAGCTTTGTAATATATTTTGAAATCAAGGAGTGTGATACCTCCAGCTTTGTTAGTTTTTCTCAGGATTTCTTTGGCTATTCTGGGTCTTTTGTTGTTCTATATAAATTTTGGGGTTCTTTGTTCTGTTTATGTGAAAAATGTCATTGGACTTTGATAGGGGTTGCATTGAACCTCTATATTGCTTTAGGATGTTTGGACATTTCAACTATATTAATTCTTGCAATCCAAGAGCATGGAGTATTTTTCCATTTCTTTGTGTCCTCTATTTCTTTTAGTAATGTTTTCAGTTTTCAGTGTACAGGTCTTTCACCTCTTTGGTTAAGTTTATTCCTAGTTTTTAAATTCTTTTTGTTGCAATTGTAAATGGGATTGTAGTCTTAATTTCTCTTTCTGCTACTTTGTTGTCAGTGTGTGGAAATGCAACTGATTTTTGTATGTTGATTTTTTTATCCTACAGCTTTACCATATACATTTATTATTTCTAGAAGTTATTTGGTAGATTCTTTAGTGATTTCTATAAATAAAATCGTGTCATCTGCAAGTAGTGACTTTCACTTCTCCCTTTCCAGTTTGGATCCTTTTTATGTCTTTTCCTTGCCTGATTTCTCTGGCTAGGATTTTCAATACCATGTTAAATAAGAGTGGTGAAAGTGGGCATTCTTGTCTGGTTCCTGTTCTTGGAGGGATAGCTTTCAGTTTTTCTCCATTGAGAATGATATTAGCTGTGGGTTTATCCTACATGGCCTTTATTATGTTGAGGTAGTTTCCTTCTATACCCATTTTATTCAGAGTTTTTATCATAAATGGATGCTGTATCTTGTCCAATGCTTTCTCTGCATGAATTGAGATGATCACGTGGTTTTTATTCTTCATTTCATTAATGTGGTGTATCATGTTGATTGATTTGTGGATGTTGCACAATCCCTGCCTCCCTGGAATAAATTCCACTTCATCAGGGTGTATGATCTTTTTAATGTATTGTATTCTACTTGCTACTATTTTGTTGAGGACTTTTACATCAATGTTCATCACTAATATTGGCCTGTAATTTTCTTTTTTTGGGTTGTCCTTGTCTGGTTTTGGTATCAGGGTAATGTTGTCTTCATAGAATGAGTTGGGAAGCTTCCCCTCCTCTTCAATTTTTTGGAAGAGCTTGAGAAGTATAGGTATTAAGTCTTCTTTGAATGTTTGGTAGAATTCAGGGAAGTAGTCTGGTCTTGGATTTGTATTTTTTTTGGAGGTTTTGATTACTGTTTCAATCTCCTTAGTGGTGATTGATGTATTCAAATTCTCTATTTCTTCTTGATTCAGGTTTGGAAGGTTGTATGATTCTAAGAATTTATACATTTCTTCTAGATTATCCAATTTGTTGGTGTATAGCTTTTCATAGTATTGTCTTAGAATCTTTTGTATTTCCGAGGTGTCCATTGTAATTTCTCCCTTTCATTTCTGATTTTATTTATTTGAGCCTTCTGTCTTTCTTTCTTGGTGAGTCTAGGTAAAGGTATATCAATTTTGTTTATCTTTTCTAAGAACTGGGTCTTAGTTTATTGATTTTTTCTATTGTTTTTTATTCTCAATTTCATTTGTTACTGCTCTGATTTATATTATTTCCTTCCTCCTACTGATTTTGGGTTTGTTTGTTCTTCTTTTTCCAGTTCCTTTAGGTGCACTGTTAGATTGTTTATTTGAGATTTTTCTTGTTTGTTGGTTTAGGGCTGTATTGCTATACACTTCCCTCTTAGAACTGCTTTTGCTGTATCCCATAATTTTTGGCATGCTGTATTTTCATTTTCATTTGTCTGAAGGTGTTTTTTGATTTCTCCTCTAGTTTCTTCATTTACCCAATCATTGTTCAGTAACATTTTGTTTCGTCTCCACGTATTTGTGACTTTTCTGATTTTCTTCCTGTAGTTGATTTGTGGTTTCATCCTATTGTGGTCAGAAAAGATATTTTGTATGATTTCAATTTTCTTAAACTTATTGAGACTCGTTTTGTGGCCTAATATGTAATCAATACTGGAGAATGTTCCATGTGCATTTGAAAACAGTGTTTATTCTATAGGTTTTTCATGGACTGTTCTGTATATATCTAATAAGTTCACCTGGTGTGGTATTTCATTTAAGGCCAATTTTTCCTTATTGGTCTTCTGTTTGGATGATCTATCCATTTGTGTAAGTGGACTGTTAAGGCCCTTCACTATTATTGTGTTACTGTCTATTTATTTAGAATCTCCTATGTCAGGTGCATAGATATTTACAAGTGTTATATCTTCTTGTTGGATTGTTCCCTTTATTGTGATGTAGTGCCCTTCTTTGTCTCTTGTTACAGTTTTTGTTTTAAAGTCTATTTTTTTCTGATATAAGTATTGCTACCCCAGCTTTCTTTTCTTTTCCATTTGTATGGAGTATCTTTTTCCATCCCTTCACTTTCAGTTTATGAGTGTCTTTAGGTCTGAATTGTGTCTCTTGTATGCACTATATATATGGGTCTTATTTTTTTATCCAATTGGCCACCCTATGCCTTTTGATTGGAGCATTTAGTTTATTGACATTTAATGTAGCTATTGAACTTTCATTTCTATGTATTTTTTATAGCCTTGAGACTTTTCTGACCCATGGATTATTTGGAAATGTCTTGTTTAGCTTCCTAGTACTTGCGGGATATTCATGTTGTCCTTCTGATATTTATTTGTAGTTTGATTCCATTTTAGTTGGAGAACACACTCTATATGTTTTCAATTATTTCAATTTTTTTTTTGTTTCATAGCTCATGATATAGCCTTTCTTAGTAGATGTGTACTTGAAAATAATGCATAGCTTACTGTTGTTGGATGGAGTGTTCCATAAATCTTTATGAGTACCCGTTAGTTGATGGTGTGTTATTGAGTTCTTCTATATCATTACTAATTTTCTGTCTAGTTATTCTACCAATTCTTGAAAGAGTGGTATTGAAATTTCCAACTGTAACTGTGGATTTTTTTCTATTTCTCTTTTGAGTTCTACCAGTTGTTGATTTACATATTTTTCAGCTTTGTTGTTTAATGCATACATATTTAGGATTATTATGTCTTCTTGGTGGATTGACCTTTTTAATGTTGCATAATATTCCTCTCTGTCCCTGTTAAGTTTTTTCCTCTGAATTCTACTTTGTCTTACATCAATATATCCACTCCTGCTTTCTTTGATTAATGTTTGAATGATGTGTCTTTTTCTATGCTTTTTTTTTTTGTGAGGAAGATTGATCCTGAGCTGATATCTGTTGCTAGTCTTCCTCTTTTTTTTCTTTTTGCTTGAGGAAGAATAGCCCTGAGCTAACATCTGTCCCAATCTTCCTCTATTTTGTATATGGGATGCCTCCGTGGCATGGCTGATGAGTGGAGTAGGTCCACAACCGGGGTCTGATCCTGTGAACCTGGAATGCCTGAAGTGGAGCACATGGCACTTTAACCACTCAGCCATGGGGCTGGCCCCTCTTTTCCTATACTTTTAATTTCAAACTGCTAATAACATTATCTTTGAAGTGGTTCTTTTATAGGAAGCATTTGGTTGTGTTCTGTTTTCAAATCCACTCAATCCATCTCTGTCTTTTAAATGGTCTAGTCAATTTACATCTCATGCAATTATTGATATATTGGATCTTAAGTCTGTCATTTAGTTATTTTGTTTTCTATTTCTTCTCTCTGTTTTTTCTGTTTTCTTTTTCCTGAACTCCTCTGCAAAGACATTCTCTTAGTTTTTCTTTTTCTGACATGAAATCTCTTTGAGAAGAAATTTTTAGGGAAGCCCAAACTCAAGAGAGGAGACAAAACAAGGGCACTTGAAGAATTTGAAGCCTTTGGCACCAATAGCTACAGTAAATATTAAATCAGTCCCAGCTCCTAGCCAGGTTAATATAAATCTTCATACTAGACACTTTTTACCTCAGTTTGTATAACTCAGTAAAACATATCCACTTTTAACAAAAAATTACAAGGGATTCCAAAAGGTAAGAAAATTCAGTCTGAAAAGACAAAGCAAATATCATAACTAGACACAGATATGATACAGATGTTGAAATTATCAGACAGAAACTTAAAATAACTATAACATGTTAAAGTCTCTAATGGAAAAATTAGAAAACGTGAAAGAACAGATAGGTAATACAACTACAGAGATGTAAATTCTTAGAAAGGATCAAAAAGAAATCCTAAAGATCAATAATGCCATAATAGAAATGAAGAATGTCTTAGGCTCATCAGTAGACTCAGTATGGCTGAAGTAGTACTTAGTGAGCTTGAAGTGATGTAAATAGACACTTCCAAAACAAATTCCAAGAGAAAGAATGAAAAATCTGGATTATCCAATAACCGTGGAATATTTCAAAAGATGTGACATATATGTAATTGGAATACCAGAAGGAGCCAAAAGAGAGAATAGAGTAGAATAAATAAATTGAAGCAATAATGGCTGAGAACTTTCCAGAATTAATGACAGACACCGAATCCAAGAATCAGATCCTGGAATCTCAGAGAACACCAAGCAAAATAATACCAAATATTTACTCCTGGATGTGTCACATTCAAACAACAGAAAACCAGATAGAAGGAGAAAATTTAGTTATAGTTCTATAGGTCCCTAAAGCTCTGCTCATTTTTTCCCAGTCAGTTTTCTCTCTGTTGTTCAGATTGGATAATTTCTATTGGTCTATGATTTAGTTCATTGATTCTTTCCTCTATCTCCTCCATTCTTCTGTTGAGACCATCCATTGAGGTTTTTAAAATATTGGTTACTGTATTTTTTTCAGTCATAAAATTTCAATTTGCTTCCTTTTCATATCTTCAATTTCTTTGTAGACTTTATATTTGTTTGATGAGAATTTCTATTTTTTCAATTGTTTCAAGCTTATTGGTAGTGGCTTAATAAAGCAATTTTACAATGGCTGATTTAGAATCTTTGTCAGAGAATTATAAAATCTGTCGTTTTGGTGTTGGCATGTAATAATTATCTTTTTTCATCTAGTTTGAGATTTCTCTGGTTCTTGGTATGATTTGTGATTTTTGATAAAAAGTGGGACATTTGGGGTATTGTTATGAGACTAGGTCTTATGTAAACCACTTTAAAAAATTTAATTATTTTTTTGTTTTGCTTTTTTCTGTTTTTTTAAATTGAGTTCATAATAGTTTACATCAATGTGAAATTTCAGTTGTACATTATTTCTTGTCCATCACCATGCAAGTGTTCCCCTTCACCCCCTGTGCCCACCCCCACACCCTTTCTCCTGGTAACCACTGAATTGTTCTCTTTGTGTGTTTGTTTATCTTCCATGTATGAGTGAAGTCATATGGTGTTTGTCTTTCCAAGACTGGCTTATTTTGTTTAACATAATACCCTCTAGATCCATCCATGTTGTTGCAAATGGGATGATTTTGTCTTTTTTATGGCTGAGTAGTATGCCATTGTATATATATACCACAACTTCTTTATCCAATCATTGGTCAATGGGCACTTGGATTGCTTCCATGTCTTGGCTATTGTGAATAGTGCTGCAATGAACATACGGGTGCATACGCTACTTTGGATTGTTGATTTCAAGTTGTTTGGGTAGATACCCAGTAGTGGGATAGCTGGGTCGTATGGTAGTTCTATTTTTAGTTTTTTGAGGAACCTCTATACTGTTTTCCATAGTGGTTGCACCAGTTTGCATTCCCACCGGCAGTGTGTGAGCATTCCGTTTGCTCCACACCCTCTCCAACATTTGTTATTTTTAGTCTTAGTTACTATAACCATTTTAACAGACCTAAAGGTGGTTTCTTAGTGTAGTTTTGATTTGCATTTCCCTGATGATTAGTGATGTTGAACATCTTTTCATGTGTTTATTGGCCATCTGTATATCTTCTTTGGAAAAATGTCTGTTCATATCCTCTGTCCAATTTTTGATCAGGCTGTTTGTTTTTTTGTTGTTCAGTTGTGTGAGTTCCTTATATATAATGGAGATTAACCCCTTATGGGATATATGATTCACAAATATTTTCTCCTAATTGGTGGGCTTTTTTGTTTTGATCCTAGTTTCTTTTGCCTTGCAGAAGCTCTTTAGTCTGATGAACTCCCACTTATTTATTTTTTCTTTTGTTTCTCTTGTCTGAGAAGACATGGTATTCAAAAAGATCCTTAAACTTCAATGTCAAAGTGTCTACTATCTATATTTTCTCCCAGAAGTTTTATGGTTTCAGGAGTTATCATCAAGTCTTTGATCCATTTTGAGTTTATTTCTGTGTATGGCATGAGATAATGGTCTACTTTCATTCTTTTGCAAGTGGTTGTCCAGATTTCCCAACACTACTTATTGAAGAGACTGTTTTCGCCATTGTGTGTTCTTGGCACCTTTGTGAAAGATCAGCTGTCTGTAGATGTGTGGTTTTATTTCTGGGCTTTCAGTTCTGTTCCATTGATCTGTGTGCCTGTTTTTGTACCAGTGACATGCTGTTTTGATTACTGAGACTTTGTAGTACATTTTGAAGTCAGGGATTGTGATGCCTCCAGCTTTGTTCCTTTTTCTCAGGGTTGCTTTTGCTATTCAAGGTCTTTGGTTGTCCCATATGAATTTTAGGATTCTTTGTTCTATTTTCATGAAGAATGTCATTGGGATTCTGATTGGGATTGCATTGAATCTGTAGATTGCTTTGTGCAGTATGGACATTTTAACTATGTTTATTCTTCTGATCCATGTGCGTGGAATCTCTTTCTATCACCATATATTTATTTCAATACTGTCTTATAGTTTTCATTGTATAAGTTCTCCACCTCCTTGGTTAAATTTATTCCTAGATATTTTATTCTTTTTGTTGCGATTGTAAATGGAGTTGTATTCCTGAGTTCTCTTTCTGTAAGTTCATTATTAGAGTCCAGAAACGCAACTGATTTTTGTATGTCGATTTTGTACCCTGCAACTTTAATGTAGTTTTTGATTATTTCTAGTAGTTTTTTTTATATAATCTTGGAATTTTAGTTTTCATTGTTTCTTTATTATATGACTTGTCCTCTTTTTTTTTTTTTTTTGAGGAAGATTATCCCTGAGCTAACTGCTGCCAATCCTCCTCTTTTCGCTGAAGAAGACTGGCCCTGAGCTAACATCCATGCCCATCTTCCTCCACTTTATACGTGGGATGCCTACCGCAGCATGGCATGCCAAGCGGTGCCATGTCCGCACCCGAGATCCAAACCAGTGAACCCCAGGCCGTCAAAGCAGAACGTGTGCACTTAACCTCTGTGCCACCGGGCCGGCTCCTCTAATAGTTTTCCAATGGATTCTTTTGGGTTTTCTATATATAAGATCATGTCGTCTGCAAAGAGCAAGAGTTTCACTTCTTCACTCTCTATTTGGATTACTTTTATTCCTTTCTCTTACTTAATTGTTCAGGCCAAAACCTCGAGTACTATGTTCAATAAGAGTGGTGGGAGTGGCCACCCTTGTCTTGTTCCTGTTCTCAGAGGGATGGAATTCAGTTTTTCTCCATTGAGTATGATGTTGGCTGTGGGTTTGTCATATATGGCCTTTATTATGTTGAGGTAATTTCCTTCTATCCCCATGTTGTTAAGAGTTTTTATCATAAATGGCGGTTGGATCTTGTCAAACGCTTTCTCTTGTGCCTATTGAGATGATCATGTGGTTTTTCTTCCTCATTTTGTTAATGTGGTGTATTACATTGATTGATTTGTGGATGTTGAGCTATCCCTGTGTCCCTGATATAAATCCCACTTGAACATGATGTATGATCTTTTTATTGTATTGCTGTGTTCGAGTTGCCAATATTTTGTTGAGGATTTTTGTGTCTATGTTCATCAGAGATATTGGCCTGCAGTTTTCATTTTTGTGTTGTCCTTGTCAGGCTTTGGTATCAGAGTGATTTTGGCCTTGTAGAATGTGTTAGGAAGCATTCTGTCTTCCTTAATTTTTTGGAATAGCTTGAGAAGGATAGGTATAAAATCCTCTTTGAAAGTTTGATAGAATTCCCCAGGGAAGCCATCTGGTCCTGGGCTTATATTTTTTGGGATGTTTTTGATTACTGTTTCAATGTCTTTACTTGTGTTTGGTTTATTCAGATTCTCTATTTCTTCTTTATTCAGATTTAGGAGGTTGTAAGAGTAAGAATTTATCCATTTCTTCTAGATTGTCCATTTTGTTGGTGTATGGCTTTTCATAATATTCTCTTATAACCCTTTGTATTTCTGTGGCATCCATTGTAATTTCTCCTCTTTCTTTTCTAATTTTACTTATTTTACCTTTCTCTCTTTTTTTCCCTGTAAGTATGGCTAGGGGCTTGTCAGTTTCATTTATCTTCTCAAAGAAGGAGCTTTTTGTTTCATTGATCCTTTCTACTGCCTTTTTTCTTTCAATAACATTTATTTCTGCTCTGATTTTTATTATTTCTCTCCTTCTGCTGACTTTGGGCTTTGTTTGTTCTTTTTCTAATTCAGTAAGGTGTAATTTGAGATTGCTTATTTGGGATTTTTCTTGTTTGTTAAGGTGAGCCTGTATTGCAATGAATTTCCCTCTTTAGTATCACTTTTGCTGCATCCAATATGAGTTGGTATGGTATGTTTTCGTTTTCATTTGTGTCCAGATACTTTTTGATTTCTCCTTTAATTTCTTCAATGATCCATTGGTTCTTCAATAGCATATTGTTTAGTCTCCACATCTTTGTCCCTTTCCAGGATTTTTTCTTGTTGCTGATTTCTAGTTTCACAGCATTGTGGACAGCAAAATGCTTGATATGATTTCAATCTTCTTAAATTTATTGAGGCTTGCCTTGTTTCTCAACATATGGTCTATCCTTCAGAATGTTCCATGTGCACTTGAGAAGAATGTGTGTTCCACTTTTTTTGTAAGGAGTGTTCTATATATATCTATTAAGTCCAACTGGTCTAGGTTTTAATTTAAGTCCATTGTTTCCTTGCTGATTTTCTGTCTGGATGATCTATCCTTTGATGTGAATGGAGTGTTGAGGTCTCCTACTCTTATTGTGTTATTATTAATATCTTCTTTTATGTTTGTTAATAGTTTCTTTATGTACTTTGGAGCTACTCTGTTGGGTGCATAGATATTTATAAGTGTTATGTTTTCATGGTGGATTGTCCCTTTGATCAGTATATATTTCCCCTCTCTGTCTCTCTTTGCCTGTCTTATCTTGAAGTTCACTTTGTCTGCTATAAGTATGGTAACACCTACTTTCTGTTGTTTGCCATTAGCTTGGAGTGTTGTCTTCCATCCCTTTACTCTGAGCTTGTGATGACTTTGGAGCTGAGATGTGTTTCATGGAGGCAGTATATTGTTGGGTCTTGTTCTTCAATTCATCTCACCTCTGTATCTTTTTGTTGGAGAATTCAATCAATTTACATTTACGGTCATTATTGATATATGAGGGCTTAATGCTGCCATTTTATCACTCATTTCCCGGTTCTCCTGCATTTCCTTTGTTTCTTGTCTCATGTATTTTGGTGTACCAATTGAGTTATGTAGTTTTTTATGTTGGGCTTCTTATTTTTCTCCTTATTTATTATTTGTGTCTGTCTCCTGCTTTTTTGTTTGGTGGTTACCATGAGGTTTATATGCAAAATCTCATAGATAAGATAGTCCATTTTCTGATGGCTTCTTATTTCCTTAGACTAAACCAATTAATTCCCCTACCTCTTCCCCTCCTGTGTTGTTTTTGTCACATCTTATTCCATCTTGTGTTGTGAGTTTGTGGTTAAAATGATTAGATTATTTTTATTTTGGTGTTTTCCTTTTCTTTATCCTTAATGTTAAAGTTAAGTGTTTACTAACCTGATCTCATAGAGAGCTGCCATTTTCTGATTACTGCCTACCTATTCACCTCTTTGCTCAGGGCTTTGTAGCTTCCTTCCTATTTTTTTTCAGGTATGAGGGTCTTCTTGAGGATTTCTTGTAGGAGGGGTCTTGTGGTGATGAACTCCCTTAGCTTTTGTTTATCTGGGAAATTTTTATTTATCTGTCATAGCTGAAGGAGATTTTCACTGGATAGAGTATTCTTGGCTGACAGTTTTTATCTTTCAGGATTTTGAATATACCATTCCACTCTCTCCTAACCTGTAAAGTTTCTGCTGAGGAACCTGCTGAATGCCTGATAAGGGTTCCTTTGTAAGTTATTTTCTTCTGCCTTGCTGCCCTTTTTATTTTTTCTTTGTCACTGTTTATTGCCAGCTTTACTACTATATGCCTTGCAGTAGGTGTTTTTACATTGATATATTTAGGAGAGCTGATAGTTTCTTTCACGTGGATGTCCATCCTATTCCCCAGGTTTTATGAATTCTCTGCTATTATTTCTTTGATCAAGCTTTCTGTTCTGTTCTCCTCTTCTCCCTCTGGAATACCTATAATCCTGATGTTGCATTTCCTAATGGAGTCAGATGTTTCTATGAGAGTTTATTCATTTGTTTTTAGTCTTTGTTCTCTATTCTTCTCCCTCTTAAGCATGTATATTGTACTGTCCTCTAACTTGTTAATTCGGTCTTTCATATTGTCAGCTCTGTTTTTTAGGGAATCCAGGTTTTTCTTTATCTCATCCATTGTGTTTTTCATCTCCAATAATTCTGATTGGTTCTTCTTAATGGTTTCAATCTCTTTTTTGAAGAAGCTCCTGAATTCGTTAATTTGGCTTTCTGTATTTTCTTGTAATTCATTGAGTTTTTTTTTTATGATAGCTATTTTGAATTCTTTGTCATTTAGCTTATGGATTTCTGTGCCTTCAGGGTTGGTTTCTGGGTACTTGTCACTTTCCTTCTGGTCTGGAGATGTAATATATGTTTTCATACTGCTTGATGTTGTGGATTTTGCCTCCACATAGTGTTATTATCTGGCCACAGCTGCCATATGCCACCACTGGGTGGGGATCAGGTGCTGTGTATTCTGGACCCAGTATGATCAGGGGCTCCCCAGCTCTGGGCACTGACTGCTTTTCTTTCTCTGCAATGCTCTGACTGATGGCAGATCTGGAGCACCAGGCAGGGGGAGGGTGCTTTCTTTCACCTGCCCTTCCCCAGCCTCTGCTTCTCTCCCTGTGTGGTGCTTTAGGTGATTGCAGGACTAGGGTGCCAGGCATGGGAAGGGGCGCTTTCTTACACCTGAGTGCCTCCCTCAACCACTGTCTCTCTCTCTGCGTGGCACTCTGGGCAATCACAGAGCTCCACCAGCTGCTTCCTCTCTCTGCACAGTGCTCTGGGTGTTCATGGGGCTGTGCACTTCCCCCAGCAGCCACTACCTCTCTCTCCACCCTATGCTCTGGGCGATCGTGGGGCTGGAGTGCCAGGTGGGGATGGGGCACCTTTACTCCCTTGTGCACCTCCCACAGCTGCCACCACCTCACTCTCTATGCTCTGCTCTGGGTGATCATGAGCCTGGAGTGCCAGGCTGGGAAGGGGCACCTTTCCTCACCTGCATGTCTCCCCCAGCCATGGCCTCTCTCTACAGAGCTCCTGCTGATAAGCTTCCACTTCCTCCAGAGGATCCAGCCCCACCACCACCTTCAGACGTATGGTTGTGCGGGTCTCTCAGACAACTTTTGTGTTGTGTGAATGTCCTCTGTTGGTATATGAATGTCCTTTTGGTTGTATTTTAGAGGGGAGATTTCAAGGGAAGAGCTCACTCTGCCATAATGCTGATGTCCCTCCAAAATGAGGGTGATTTTAGAGAGAAAAATTATATTTCAACAGAAACTATAATACACATTTGTGGATGTTGGATATTAGTTCTGTTAATTGTCCTTGAAGTTTTTGTTTTCTGTCTGTAAACTGGACTGCATTCTGAATTCTTCTAGTTTCCTGCAATTTCTGGTACAGATCTCCAAATTAGTGTTTTCAATTTTTTTCTGTCCTTTTCATTTAGAATCATTGAAAACTAAAACCACGCTTTTTCCTGAAGCCCTGAAAACTAAAATTGGACAACAATGTTATAAAATCTTATTTGACGTAGGAGCTAGAACTTAGACCTGACTCTGCAGTACAGGTCTTAGAAACTGCTTGGCCAAAAGAGGAATTAGCTTTCCTTAATGAAGGATTAATGCAGACCCTAAACCAAATTAGTCAAGTATAACATAAAGTACAGATCACAGTATACAATAGGGGAGAGAAAATTGTCCAGTTGGTCAACAAATATGAACATCAATGTACAGGATTCATAGGTGGCATGACGTGCTTTTTCTCTGCTCTCTCAACTTCGCTATCTACCCCCATTGGAAAAACTGTCCTGGTATGTGCCACCATTTTCCTTTTCCTCCTTTGTTGTAAATGTAGAAAATATTATTGCTCATGTCTCTGCTGATGTTGTTGGTCCCCATCAGAATAATCAGGAGACCAAATAGCCTTAATAAAGGTCAGAACTAACCCTCACTTCCAAGAAAGAGTGAGGCAATTTAAAAAAAGCTTGCTTGGATCCACAGTGTCAGTTTTAAGCTTCCTGATTCTTCCCCATTGTGGTGCCCTTCACCAGCAGGAAGTAGCCAGAAGATGTCCACAGGCTTATTCCCGAGTACTTCATATGATTATGAAGTTATAACTGACAGTGGGGAAATTGTAACAGCTAGATCTTAAGTTAACATGAGGGAAGCCATCTTAGGGCAAAGAAATGATATGGTAACTATGACCTTGACTCACTAGTCTCTGTGAATACATTCTATCCTGTTCATAGCCTAGATGATTAAGCACCTCTTGGTTTTGCAAAATACATGATCTGCTAGTTGTATTACTCTTGCTTACATATATATCCCAGCTGTGATAAGACAGCTTTGTTCTCTGAGTTCTCCAGGAGCATGATGTCCTCCAGAAAGAAAAACTCTGCATTGGTACCCATCACAAATGACAGAAAAAAGAGACAATGTGGTGTCTTGAAGCTCATCACACCGGATGGTTGACATCCCTAACCACTCTCCTTCCCTGCTCACTTCCCGTATATAACTGCCTCAAGATTCTGTATGATTTTAAGATGGTTCTTCAGGACACTAGTCTGCCATCTTCTGATTATGCTAGCTAATTGTACAAATTTTCCTTTCTCGACCACCGGCTTGTTTGCAATTGATTGGCACCAGATTGTGGTGAGCAGAATGAGCCCCTTTTTGCTCAGTAACACTACCTTTTACTTGTTAAATCCAATGGCTTTTCACTATGTTTTCTCTCTCCTCGATCTCTCACCACACTAAGCTTTGTTTGCCATTTTTCTCCCTAGAAATGTTGGCTTTTGAGAAACTTTGCTGGTTCTCCTATTTCTCTGATGGGTACCTTTCAGTCTTTTTCACGGGTATTTCTTAGTCTCTTTTGTATACTCTTTCCCCCCATATTCTCTAAATTTGACTGTTTTTAAAATTTTTGCTATTAGTCCAAAAATCTTGTTTATTTCCCCTGGCTTCCCCATGTTGGAAAGGCCACACATAAAAACTGGCTTCAGTTAGCATCTGTTTGCTGATGGCTCCCAGATCTCTCTCTTGCCCATTCTTCCTTCTTGAGTTCTAGACACGTATATTCAATGGCCTCCTGATTATCTGCCCTTGGTAGCCTCACAGGTATCTAAAACTCAACATATCTTAAACTCTATTTGTCATCTTCATCCTCTTGTCCTTCCAAACTTGCTCCTTTTTTTGGCTTTCCCAACTCTGCAGATAGCCCCTCTATCTGCCCAGTCATCCAAACAAAAGCTTGAGCATCAGCCTAGACTCTGCCCTTTCCTTTCAGGTCTTGTCAATCCTCTCTTTTCAATAGATCCATGCTCTAAGTGACTTGATATCCTTACCTCTAGTCATTTTCCTTACAATAAGATTGACATCCTTGAAATGTAGCTCTGATTACATAACGTCCATGTTCAGGAATATGCCCTAGATCACAAGAGAAAAACACAGACACAAAGAACATGAACAGAAAAAACCACAAATGGTCAATAAATGTGATA
Source organism: Equus asinus (assembly GCF_041296235.1). Taxonomy (NCBI): domain Eukaryota; kingdom Metazoa; phylum Chordata; class Mammalia; order Perissodactyla; family Equidae; genus Equus; species Equus asinus. Next base: position 35,731,544 of record NC_091820.1, read on the forward strand.
AAGTGATAAACTTCACTTATAATTAAAATACAAATTTAAACCACAAGATACTAATTTTCATCTGTAATATTTGCTAAAACTTAGTGTTGGTGAAGGGAAATGGACACTCACACACAGATGGTGGGAGTGGAAACCAGCAGAACGTTTTGGAGGCAATTTGGCAGCATCTATGAAAACTTTAAGTATATATACACCCTTTGATGCACTTTTAGATTTTATCCCACAGAAATACTTAAGCAAGTATACAAAGTTATATTTACAAGGACATTTATTACCTCATTGTGCATAATAGTGAATAAATGGAAACAGCCTAAATGTCTATCAACAATGGAATTGTTAAAAATGTAACAATATGTACAAATAAAAGATTACTGTAAGCTGTCATAAAAAAATAAGGTATCTATATATCATGACATGGAAAGATGGCGACAATTTATTAAGCAAAAGGAGAAAGTTTCACAATAGTGTGTAAATCTTATTTCTGGTACAAAGGGGCTGGATTATTTGGGATGCTGGTGGAAGTTGAAAACCCCAACACAGCTCTGTTTAACAATAAGGACATTGTCTTACAAAACAAGAAATCTGAGGCAGTGTACTTTCAGGATTCGTTCAATTAGAAGCTTAATCATGCCATTGAGGCCCAAGGTTCTTTTCACCTTTCCACTTGATGAGCTGGACTGTGTCTGCCTTGTTTTTAGGTGGGCTTCCTCATGGTCTCACAATGACTGCTACAGTTCCAGGTGGCACATGAAGAAAGCAACATCCAGAAGTACAAAGTGGACCTTCTTTTCTCTGCGTTTATTTTAAAGATCAAGGAAAACTTTTCTAGAAGGCTCTTGTATCAGTTAGAGTCCTGGTATAAAACAGAATGCACAAAGTGACAGATTATATTTTCCAAAGACGTCTGCAGCAACCTCTCCTATCCCAATTTGCTTTTCTACCATGTGACCCTGCAACTCCTCTATTAAGAGGTGGAGTCAAATTATCCTCCCCTCGAATATGAGTAGGCTTGTGAGTATATCAATCATTAGAGTATAGCAGAAATAATGCTGTGTGACTTTTGAGGCTGTCATATAAAATGATGCAGCTTCTGCCTGATTCACTGTAACACTCACGCTTGCAGCCCTGAGCCACCATGTAAGAACTCCAACTGAGACAACCATGCCATAGAGACCAAATGAACTCTGGTCAACAGCTCAACTGAGCAAGCATCAACTGTCAGGCATGTTGATTGAGCCATCTTAAATATCCTGCACAGTTAAGCCTTCAGATGACTGCAGCCCCAGTTGACATTTAACTACAACCAAGAGACCCAAAGAAAACATTATTCAGCTGAGCCCTTTCCAAATTCCCGACCCAAAAGTTGTGAGAAAAATAAAGTGGTTGTTTTAAGCCACTATGTTTTTGGGTAATTTGTTACACATCTCTATTAATTGGAACTCATACTCAAACAAGATAGCTAAGGAGAGTTTAATGAAGAGAGCATGGACAAGGTATGGACAAGGTTAATGAAGCCAACAAAAGATGTGCATTACCTCAGCAGTAGTAATAGTGGAAAGTAGCTAACAGTCTTAGGACTAAAGGGGAAAGGTGAGGGAGCAGTTATAGGAACCCAGAAGGAGTAGCTGTAGGAGAACACTACCTGACACAGGTTCTGGCCTTAGGTAGAGGGAAGAATCTGACCCATGGTGACTTGGCAGAGAAAGAGTAGGGGGAAAAGTACCCTGACCTCAGTCTCTTCTTTCCTCTGATTTCCTGTTAGTACTTCCCATCAGCCAAATCCAGAAGCTAGAATTTAAGGGAGCTTGTTTATGCATTCCATGTGGATGGGTCTCCCAGGGAACAAGGCAGGACCAAGAAGGGTGGAGAGTGGATGTAGAGGGACAAATCGAAGCTATCCAGCAAGCCCCCAAAGGAAATCTCTTCATATTTCATTGGCCAGAAATTGCTCACATCACTGGGGGCCAATCACTAGCATAGGGAATAGGACAACCATCATTAACTGAGTCCAATCAGTACTCACTCTTTGAGAGTGGGACTGTGACCCACCTCCCTGAAGGTCATGGCTGGGAGATTGGAGACTAACAAAATCAGGGTTCTGTTACAAAGGAAGAAGGAAAAAGCTGTTGGTAAGGTGACGAACATTGTCTACCAAAGAGGTCATGAGGCTCAAAAGTTTATTGAAGGCTAACTGCTGCTCCTTAGCTGATCATTCCATCTCCTGGGCCTCATGCCTGACAGATAGTTATGGCTAGCTCTGCCAGTATAGATGACTTCTGATGAAGATGATGCCACCAAATTATGAAAATATTCTTCCTCTCTAATGGAAAAACAATTAGAGATTTATCACATCTTAAAATCCTTGACTTGAAGATTTGGTCAAAGGTGATGATACAATTTTTTTAAAGCAGGCCACACACTGAGACTTTGAGTACTTCTTGAAGAAGATGCTCTCTGAAGATTTTCAGGAGCAGACTGAAGATTGTTGCACTCATTTATATTTTTATTTGTAATGTTTTTGTGTACACTGGCTGTTTCATACAATCAGTTGAGAAAAATTTGTCTTCAAACCTTGGATCTAGAAATGTGGCAATGGAGCAGTGTAATTAGCCTTCAAGAGAAAATTGTCGGAAAATTGTCTGTGGATTTCCACTCACATCTCAGTTTTCATCACATGCATACCAATTACAGAATGACAGTAACCATGTAAGAAATTCTTGCATTCTTGTTTGGTTCCTTTTCCAGCAGTTTCTCTTGTGAGCATACAAATACATTTATACTTCAAATTACTGACAGAATTTCAGCATATAAAGCACAGAAGGAGATTTTTATCTCAGTTTACTTTCAGAATGCTCACCAATATTTGAAACTGACTGACCTGCTGGCTTGTATTACTGACATTGTTATGTTGATTAATCACATGGCCACTGATCACTCACAGGTTCAGGGAAGCCAGACATGATGCTGATGTCTTCATTTGGCTGTTCAGCCTTCCAAAGACTGAGACTGAAGCCAAAAGGTAAGGTCATCTCTAGTGCTTCCTATCGGCTAGGCACTATTCTTAATTCTGAGAATAAAATGGTTTCTCCATCATATCTGAAGGATATTTTTGCTGGCTAGAGTATCCCTGGCTGAAAGTTTTTGTACTTCAAAGATTTGAATATGTCATTTCGGTCTCTCCTAGCCTGTAAGGCTTCTTCAGAGAAAGTCACTGAAAGCCTGATGGGGGTTCCTTTGTAGGTTATTTTCTTCTGCCTTGCTGCCCTTTTTTTTTTTTAAAGGAAGATTAGCCCTGAGCTCACTGCTGCCAATCCTCCTCTTTTTTCTGAGGAATACTGGCCCTCAGCTAACATCTGTGCCCATCATCCTCCACTTTATAAGTGGGATGTCTACCACAGCATGGCCTGCCAAGTGGTGCCATGTCTGCACCTGGGATCCGAACCAGTGAACCCTGGGCCAACAAAGTGGAATGTGTGCACTTAACCACTGTGCCACTGGGCCAGCCCCTCTTTGTCATTCAGTTTTGCCAATTTGACTACTATATGCCTTGCAATAGGTCTTTTTACATTGACATATTTAGGAGATCCAGCAGCTTCTTCCACATGGATTTCCTTTCCTGGGTTTGAGAAGTTCTCTGCTATTATTTCTTCGAACAAGCTTTCTACTCCATTCTCCTTCTCTTCTTCTGGAATACCTATAATTCTTATGTTACATTTCCTAATTGAGTCGGATATTTCTCAGAGACTTTCTTCATTTCTTTTTAGTCTTAGTTCTCTCTCATCCTCTATCTGGAGCATTTCAACATGTCTATCTTCAATTATGCTGATATGCTTCTTTATGGTGTTTGCTTGAGCATTCATGGAATCCATATTTTGTTTTATTTCTTCCATTGTGTCTTTCATTTCTAATATTTCTGATTGATTCTTCTTTATAGTTTCAATCTCTTTTGTGATGTAGCTCCTGAACTCGTTGAATTGTTTCTCTACATTCTCTTTTACCCAGTTGAGTTTTTTTGATGATAGCTGTTTTGAATTCTTTGTCATTTAGATTTCATATTTCTGTGTCTTTAGGACTGAATTTTGGGTACTTGTCATTTTCTCTCTGGTCTGGAGATCTAATATAATGTTTGATATTGCTAGAGGGAGTGGCTCCGTTTTTTTCGTATCCTGGTGTTGTTTGGTTGCAGTTACCACCTATCGCCACTAGGTGGGGGCGGGGGGGTGCAAGAGCCATGTATTCTGAGCCCTCTGCCTTCAGCTGAAATCCAAGGGGCTGGAGCAGCCATAGAGTCGGTGGGGGGAGGGTTGCTTTCTCCTGGGTGCTCGCAGGGTTTTCTCCCTCTGCTCTCTATCTGCTCTCCTGGGGTGCTGGCTTAATAAGGTCACCCCTTGCAAAAGCTTCTGCCCCAAGAGAGGGCTTCCCTCTAGGCTGCAAGGGCCCTGAGGATTCCTTGATGTTCCTGTGAATGAACGTCTCCTCCCCCATTCCTTCCCTCTTGGAGGCCGCCCACGGTCCCAGATCGCATTCTTTAGGGGAGAGAGTGAAGTTTTTACTTATCCCATTCCACCTCCTCCCAGGGGCACTCCAGCCTCTCTGCCCTCCGTGGTATGGCTGTGTGGGTCTCTCTGACGTTTTTTGTGTTGTGTTTGGATGTCCTCTGTTGTAGTATGAATGTCCTTTTTGTTGTATATTGGAGGGGAAAGAATACTGGAAAAACTCACTCTGCCATGATGCTGACGTCACTCTTCTGAGAATAAAATGATGAACAAAATAGACACACTGCCTATCCTTGTGGAATCTAGTGGGGTAATAGTGACTAAATAAATAAGTATATATATATAATATATTCATCAGAAGTATAACATAGTGTCAGGCAGTGATGAATGCTATGGAGAAAAATAAAGTGGGGTAAAAGGATAGAAGGTGATGTGTGCTATTTTAGGTAGAATATTTGAATGAATGTCTTTGCTGAATGAAGAAAGGACAAATCACATCCGTCTATCACCAAGTCTGGCCCATTCTGTCTTCTAAAGAGCTTTCCAATTGCTCCCCTTCCATTCATCTTCATATCCCTGCCCAGCTCAGGCTATGTCCTTTATCTGTAACTTGGATCTCCAGTCCATCCTTCACACTAGTTGTCAGGGAGATCTAACACTCAGATATAACTGGGTCCCTCCCATGCTTAGAATTTTGTGACTCCCTATTGCCTACAAGATAAAGGCCAAGCTTCTGGGCCTGGAATTTAAATCCTGTCATGACCTGGTACCTGTCAACTTCTCCAGCATCATCTCTCACCTCTCCTCCACCTTTGCCCCAAAATCAGAGGCACTCAACTACCTGCAGCCTTGGTTCTGACCAACATCCCAAATCTGACCACTTCTTACCACATTGCCCACTACTACTTTGATCAAGGTCCCATCATCTCTCACCTGGATTACTGCAGTAGCCTCTTCACTTGTCTTTCTTGCCCTCTCCTCTTCACCCTCAAAGTCTGTTCTTCTTAAAAATATCCAGAGAGATCCTATTAAAACCCACCCTTCCTCTTCAAAACCTTTCCACTGCTCCCACTTCAATCAACTTAAAATCTAAAATCCTTATCACAACTCACAAACTTTTGCATGATTTGGCCCCTTTGTGACCTCTTTGACCTCTCCTCCTATCCCCTTTCCTTGTTCCAGCTACCTGGCCTCCTCACAGTTCCTGGAACAGGCCAGACCTACTCCCACCCCTTGGCCTTTGCTCTGTCTGACTAGAATGCCCTTTCCCTAGTGGAACAGCTAATTCTTGTCTCTGCTCAAAAGCTATTCATTGAGAGGATTTCTCTGAAACTGGTTCATAACAGCTATGCTGCTCCACTACTTTTTTTAAATTTAAAAATATTGTGGATATATATATATATATATATATATATATATAAAATAAAATTTGCCATTCTAACCATTTTTAAGTGTACAATTCAATGGCATTAATTACATTCAAAATATTGTACCACCATCACCACTCTCTATTTCCAAAACTTTTTCATCATCCCAAACAAACCACTCATTCCTTCCTCCCCACAGCCCCTAGTAACTTCTAATCTACTTTCTGTCTCTAGGAATTTTTCTATTCTAGATCTTTCATATAAGTAGAATCATAAAAAATTTGCCCTTTTGTATCTGGTTTATTTCACTTAGCATAAAGTTTTAAAGGTTCATTCATGTTGTAGTATGCATCAAAATTCCATTCCTTTTTATGGCTGAATAATACATCATTATATATATATATATATCATATTTTGTTTTTCCATTCATCTGTTGATGGATACTTGGGTGGTTTCCATCTTTTGGCTGTTGTGAATAATGTTTCAGGGAACACTGGCATACAAGTATGTGTTGGAGTCTCTGTTTTCAATTCTTATCTATATATGCCTAGGAGTGGAATTGCTGGGTCATATGGTAATTCTATGTTTAGCTTTCTGAGGAACTGCCAAACTGTTTTCTACAGCAGCTGCACTATTTTACATTCTCACCAGCGATGTATGAAGGTTCCAATTTCTCTGCGTCCTCACCAACACTTATTATTTTCCTTTTTTTTTATTATGGCTATTTTGATAGGTGTGAAGTGGTATCTCATTGTGGTTTTGATTTGCATTTTCCTAATGGCTAATAATGCTGAGCATCTTTTCACATGCTTATTGGGCATTTGTATGTCTTTTTTGGAGAAATATCTACTCAAGTCCTTTTTCCATTTAAAAATTTGATTGTCCTTTTGTTGTAGAGTTGTAGGAGTTTTTAATATATTATGAATATAAAACCCCTATCAGATATATGATTTACAAATATTTTCTTCCATTCTGTGGGTTGTCTTTTCACATTGTTGGTGTACATTCTTTTACAAAAACTGTACAAATTTTTAAAATTTTTATGAAGTCTAATTTATCCATTTTTTCTTTTGTTGCTCATGCTTTTGGTATTGTATCAAAGAATCTATTGCCAAATCCAAGATCATAAGGATTTATCCCTATGTTTTCTTCTACAAGTTTTATGGTTTTAGCTCTCATATTTAAATCATTGATTCATTTTGAGTTAATTTTTGTATATGGCATGAGGTAGGGGGTCCAACTTCATTCTTTTGTATCTGGAAATCCAGTTGTTCCAGCACCATTTGTTGAAGAGACTGTTCTTTACCCATTGAATCAGATCTGGCATCCTTGTTAAAAATCATTTGGCCAGACATGTATGGGTTTATTTTTGGACTCTCAATTCTATTTTAGTGGGCTATATTTCTATCTTTATGCCAATACCACACTATTTGGATTACGTTGACTTTGTAGTAAGTTTTTAAATAAGAAAGTGTGAGTCCTCCAACATTGTTCTTTTTCAAAATTATTTTGGCTGCTAGGGCTCCTTGCAATTCTGTGTGAATTTGAAGATGGGCTTTTCCATTTCTGCAAAACAGGCTGTTGGAATTTTGATAGGGATTGTGTTGAATCTGTAGATACTTTTGGGTAGTATGGACATCATAACAATATTAAGTCTTCCTGCCCATTAACATGGGATGTCTTTTCATTTCTTTCAGTAATGCTTTGTAGTTTTCAGTGTATGTCTTTAACCTCCTTGGTTAAATGTATCCCTGGGTATTTTATTCTTTTAGGTGCTATTGTAAATAGAATGGCTTTAACTTCCATTTTGGATTGTTCATTACAGGTGTATAAAAACACAAATGATCTTTGTGTGTGTTTATCTTGTACTCTGCAACTTTGATGAATTTGTTTATTTGCTCTAGTAGCTTTCTTGTGGACTCTGGAATTTTCTATAGGATTGTGTCATCTGTGAATAGAGATAGTTTTACTTCTTTTTTTCTGTATAGTTGGCTAGGGCTCTATAACAAAGTATCACAGACTGAGTGGCTTAAACAACAAAAATTTATTTTTTCACAATACTGGAGGTTAGAAATCTGAGATCAATGTGTTGGCAGGTTTGGTTTCTTCTGAGGCCTCTTTCCTTGTCTTGTAGATGGCTATTTTCTTCCTATGTCTGAACATTTTCTTCCCTCTATGTGTGTCTGTGTCCTAATCACCTCTTCTGATAAACACACCAGTCATAATATATTATGGTCCACTCTAATGACCTCATTTTAACTTAATTACTTACTTCTTTAAAGACCCTATCTACAAATACAGTGACATTTTGAGGTGCTAGAGTTTAGGTCTTCAACATATGAATTTTGGTGGGACACAATTCAGCCCCAAACACTTTCCTATTCAAATGCCTTTTATTTCTAGTCGTTGTCAAATTGCCCTAACTAGAACTTTCAGTATAATGTAGTAGTGAAAGAGGGCATTCTTATCTTTTTATTTATCTTACGGAAAAGCTCTCAGTCTTTCACCACTGAGTCTGGTGTTAGCTCTGGGTTTTTCATAAATGCCGTTTACCATGTTGAGGAAGTTTCCTTTTATTGCTAGTTTGCTGAGTAGTTTTTTTTTTTAATCATGAAAAGGTGTTGGATTTTGTGAAAGGCCTTTTCTGTATCAATTGAAATGATCTTTTTTATTGCTTTGTTCTATTAATGTGGTGGATTAAAGCGATTGATTTTCTTATGTTCAATCTCCCTTGCATTCCCGGGATAGATTCCACTTGGGCACTGTGTATAATCTTCTTAATATGCTGTTGTATTTGGTTTGATAGTATTTTGTTGAGGATTTTTACATTTATGTTCATAAGGGATATTGGTCTGTAAATTTCTTTCTTGTGAGTCTTTATCTGGCCTTGGTATCAAGATAATGCTAGCCTCATAGAATGACTTAGAAAGTGTTCCCTCCTCTTCTATTTTTTGGAAGAGTTTAAGAAAGGATTGGTATTAATTTTACCCTAAATGTTTGGTAGAATTCACCAATGAAACCATCTGCTCCTGTACTTTTGTTTGTTGGGGGTTTTTGATTAATCATTTAATCTTTCTATTGTCATAGGCCTTTTGAGATTTTCTGTTTCTTTTTCAGTTAGTTTAGGTAATTTCCATGTTTCTAGGAATTTTTCATTTCATCTAGGTTATCTAATTTGTTAGCATACAATTGTTCATAGTATTCTTCTATAATTATTTTTATTTTTGTAAGGTCAGCAGTAATTTCCCACATTCATTTCTGATTTTAATTATTTATGTCTTCTTTCTTTTTTTCTTGGTCAGTCTAGCTAAATGTTTTTCAATTTTGTTTCTTTCAAAAAACCAACTATTGGTTTGGTTGATTCTCTCTATTGTTTTCTATTCTCTATTTTATTCATCTCCACTCTAATTTTTACTATTTACTTCCTTCTGCCAGCTTTGGGTTTAATTTTCTTTTCTTTTGTAGTTCCTCAAGGTGTAAAGTTAGGTTATTGATTTGGGAGCTTTCTTCTTTTTTAATGTAGGCATTTATAGCTATAAATTTCCCTCTGAGCCCTGCCCTCACAACATCTCATAAATTTTTGTGTGTTATGCTTTCATTTTCATTTGTTTATAAATATTTTCTAATTTCATTTGTGATTCTTTTCTTTGACCTATTGGTTGTTAACTGTGTGTTTTAAAATTTCCACATATTTGTGAATTTTCCAGTTTTCCTTCTGTTATTGACTTCTAGCTTCATTTCATTGTGGTCAGAAAAGATACTTTATGTGACTTACATCTTTTTAAAGTTACTGAGTCTTGTTTTGTGGCCTAACATATGGTTTATCGTGTAGAGTGTTCCATGTGCCTTTAAGAAGAATGTGGATTCTATTGTTCTTGGGTGAGTGCTCTATATTTATCTGTTAGCTATAGTTGGTTTAAAGTGTTTGTCAAGTCCTCTATTTCCTTATTAATCTTCTGTTTAGAGGTTCTATCCAGTATTGAAAGTGTTATATTGAAGTATCCAACTATTATTGTAGAGCTGCCTATTTCTCTTTTCAATTCTGTCAATGTTTGCTTCATATACTTTGAGGCTCTGTTGTTAGGTGCATTTATGTTTATAATCGTTATATCTTCATGATAAATTTATTTTTTATCAATATATAATGTCCTTCCCTGTCTCTTGTAGCAGTTTTTGAGTTAATGTCAGTTTTGTCTTATATTAGCATAGCCATCTTCCTTTCTTTTGTTTACTATTTGCATAGAATATATTTTTCCATCTTTTCACTTTCAAGTTATTTATATCTATAGATCTAAAGTGAGTCTCTTGTAGAACACATATAGTTGGGTCATGTTTTTTAGATCTATTATGTCTATTTATGCTCTTTGGAGAGTTTAATCCACACACATTTAAAGTGATTACTTGTAAGGAATGATTTACATCTGTCATTTTGCTATTTGTTTTCTGTGTGTCTCAAAAAATTTTTATCCCTAATTTCCTACATTTCTGCCTTATTTTGGGTTTAGTTGATTTTTTTGTTAACTGTTTTGATTCCCTTCTCATTTTTCTTGTGTAATTTTTTCAAAATTTTCTTTATGGTTTATAACAATCTAGTTCAAATTGATACCAACTTAACTTCAATAACATACAAAACTCTGCTCCTATACAGCTCTGTCCTCCCCCTTTATGTTGTTCTTGTCACAGATTACATCTTTATACACTATGTGCCCAATTACATAGACATAATTATTTTATGTATTTGTCTTTTAAATCATAAGAAATAAACAGTGGAGTTACAAACCCAAATTACAACAGTGCTCACTTTTATACTTTCTGATGCATTTTCCTTTACTGAAGATCTTTATTTCTTCATATGGCTTTGAGTTACTGTCTATTGTCCTTTTATTTCAATCTGAAGGACCCCCTCCCTTTAGCATTTCTTGAGGGGTGATTCTAGCATTAAGCATCCCCCCTTGGCTTTTATTTATCTGGGAATGTCTTAATTTGTCCCTCAGTTTTTTGGACAGTTTTTCTGTATATAAAACTTTTGGTTGACAATTTTTTCTTTCGGCATTTTAAATATGTTGTCCTAGTGTGTTTTGGCCTCCATGGTTTCTGGTGAGAAATCAGCTGTTAATCTTATCGAGTATAGATTTTATGTGACTAGTTACTTCTCTCCCTGCTTTCAAGATTCTTGTTGTCTTTCAATTTTATTGTAATGTGTTTTGGTGTGGATCTCTCTCAATGTGTCCTGTTAGAATTAGTAGAGCTTCTTGGATTTGTAAATTCATGTCTTTCCTGATGTTTGGGAAGTTTTTGGCCATTATTCCTTCAAATATTATTTCTATCTTTCTTCTCCTTCTGGGACTCCTGTGAGTATGTGGGTCAGCTTGATGGCCCTTAAGCTCTGTTTAATTTTCTTTTTTTCCTTTCTATTCCTCAGATTTGATAATTTCAATAGTCCTATCTTCAAGTTCAGTGATTCTTCTGCCTTCTTGGATCTGCTGTTTAATTCCTTTAGTGAATTTTTCATTTCAGTTGTTACAATTTTCAGCTCCAAAATTTCTCATTGGTTTATTTTTATGCTTTCTATCTTTTTATTGATATTCTCACTTTTGCTCATACATCATTTTTCTTTGGTTCTTTAAGCACATTTAAGACAGTGTTTTAAAGTGATTGGCTAGTAAATTTTATGGCTGGACTTACTTAGGGATGGTTTATGTTAATTTATTTTGTTCCTTTGAATGGAATATATTTTCACGTTTCTTTGCATACATTGCAATTTTTTTTTTTAAAGATTTTATTTTTTCCTTTTTCTCCCCAAAGCCCCCCGGTACATAGTTGTGTATTCTTCGTTGTGGGTTCTTCTAGTTGTGGCATGTGGGACGCTGCCTCAGTGTGGTCTGATGAGCAGTGCCATGTCCGCGCCCAGGATTCGAACCAATGAAACACTGGGCCGCCTGCAGTGGAGCGCGTGAACTTAACCACTCGGCCATGGGGCCAGCCCCTATACATTGCAATTTTTGGTTGAAAACTGTACATTTAAATATCATACAATGTTGACTCTGTAAATTAGATTCTTCTTCTTCTCCTGGGTTTGCTGTTTATTATATTTTATTTTTGAAGGCTGTAGTAGTTCATTTGTTTAGTGACTTTCCCAAGCTATTTTTTGCAAATACTGTATTCACTGAAATCTCTGTTCCTTAGTTAGTGTTCAGCTAGTGTTTTGACAGAGATTTTCTTGAATGTCAGGAGCTAAAACAAAAAACAAAAACAAAACCCCCACCTCCCCATCTTTGCAGAATTGCTCTGTTCTTGAGCACTCCTTCAACTCTTAGCTAGGCTTGCACTGAACCTAGGGATCATCCTGAGGTGAAAGTTTAGGGTCTTCTCAGGTCCTTTCTAAGCATGTCTTTTGCATGGGGCATGTACTTGGCTTTCTCAATTCTCCCATATATACACCTGCTTTTGAATGTCCTAATTTCCAAATGAATCTCTCCCTAGCTTTTGCTTCCTTGCTTATGGTCTAGTCTATGTTTTGACCATACTCTTTTCCCCAAGGCATCTGCATGTTGCTAGTTTTGCTTGCATTGATTTTGAACAATGTCTGCTGCTTTTCCAGCCTGAGTTCTGAGTTAGATGAAGCAGAGATGAATGGCTTGTGTCAGTCATTCATGTAGCTCCCAGGCAGGTTGGAATATACATACACAATTATTTGTACATAAAGTCTGCTCTGTTCCTTCCAGAACCATCAACCAGGGTCCCACATGAGAATGTGGGCTTCCTTAAGACCGCCACTACACTGGGGAGGGGGTTGGGTAAAAGCAAGTAAAAACACCACAAAGCTTTCCTGTCATTTTGGAGTTGCATTTACTTGGTTGCTGTAAACCTTTGACTGTTTTTCAGAGTTCTGCTGGAAGTTGATTCTGCCAGTTTTTGCTCGGTTTTCAGTTTTTCTGTAGGAGAACAACAGCTTGGAGCTGCCTACTTCACCATTTTGCTGACGTCCTTCCTCCATCACTTCTTATTGTCTCAATCTGCTTTATTCATGTTTTTCATTGAACTTACCATGACCCTGACATTATATTCTGGATTTATTTTTGGATTTGTTGACTTATTATTTATTCCCCTCACTATGATACTGTAGTATCCTAGTCCAAAAGGACACTGTAGTAAACTTTTGATGAACAAAATATATTTGATTTAAAGGTATGTCCTTTATTTAGTTGCTAATTTGTGCAAAAATTGTAAAAAATTATGTAAAAATTGGGGAAATTTAAATACTGTTTGGATATTTGATGATATTAAGAAATTATTGTTAAAATTTTTAGATAGTCTATGGCATTGTGGTTATTATTTATTAAAAAGAGTCCTTATATTTTAAAGATATGAATTCAAATATTTCTGGAATAAATGATGTCTGAGATTTGCTTCAAAGTAATCTGGGATGAGAAGTGCATTGGGGGTATAGATGTGAGAAGATTGGCCATGAATTGATAATTGTTAAGCTGGGTGATGGGTACATGGAGGTTCATTAGCTGTTATTCTCTCTACTTTCATATATGTTAGATTTTTTGAATTATAATAGTTTAATAAAAAGGTTGGTCCTTAACTCAGATTATATGTCAGTAATTGTCCTTTCTTTTTGGAAATGATGGAGATGGGAGGAAGTTGTTTTTAGTGTCCTTCCTTGGCAATGTTTTATCTGACTCATACTTTTCTAAAGACTTTATTTTTTAGAGCAGTTTTAGGTTCACAACGAAATTGAAAGGAAGGTACAGAGATTTCCTATATACCTCCTGCTCCTGCAAATACATAGCCTCCCTCATTATCAACATCCCACACCAGAGTGGTACACATTGCAATTAATGAACCTACACTGACACATCATTATCACCCAAAGTCCATAGTTTTCATTAGGGTTCACTCTTGGTGTTATGCAGAGTATATTCACTTCCCTAGAAATCTTCTGTGCTCTGCCTATTTATCCTTACTTCCCCTCTAACCCCTTACAATCATTGGGATGTCCAAGGGTGGGAGGTGAAAGTAGAGGGCCCTTAAGGTTCTCAAAATCATGTTTGAACAGGGGCTTCCAGACCAATGGGTCTGGTATGATACCCTAGTCATGGCATAGAGAGGTGAGGCAACAATAGAGAAATTAAGTATCCATATCCTACAATAGCCCATAAGACCCAAAACACCTCTCAGTTGTTGTTTTATTTCAGGGAGAGGAAAATGATGTAAGTAAAGTCTTCGTCTGTGAAGATAGTTTTACCTGTGGCTGAAATATCATGATCCAGACATCAGATACACAGAGAGCATAACTGAATTTTGTCTCTGGCCACCTTGTGGCCCTTTCCTGCTAATGCCTTAAAAAAGTATTCAGTGTCCAAAAGGACATTGTCATAACTGTCAGAACGTAGAAGGAAGTCATCTACATATTGGATTACAGTAGAGTCTCCTGGGAACTTTAAGTTCCTCAAATTGGCATTTAGGGTACACAAGATGTAGGTATGAGCCTTAGTAAATCCTTGGGGCATAACAGCCTAGGTATATTGTTGGTTATTGCAAGTGAAGGTAAATAAGTATTGGGATATAAGTATTGGGATTCCTTATGAAGGGGAATACTAAAAAAGGTGGAACACAAATAGATGACTGAAATATTGGATGTTGGAAGGGATGGCAGATGGGATAGTGTTAGGATTAGGAACCAAGGGAAATCTGGGTTTGACAATTTTATTGCTAGATCTTGGATCTTGGACTAACTGAGATCCTTTCCCAGTTGTTTTTTTGATGGCCAAAATGGGAGTATTGCATGAAGTGAAGTGGGAACTAGAAGATTTTGTCTAATAAAACTTGGATTATCAGGCAGAGTCTCTCAACTCCTTCTGGCTTTAAATGATATGGGGGAATCCTGGGGAGGGCCATGGAATGATCTATTTCTACCTTTAGGGGTTCTGCATCGCATATGCATCCAACATCAATGGAGTTTTTTGCCCACAAAGAAGAAGGAATTCTGTTTTTATTTTAAAAAAATTTTTATTGAAGTTATGATAGTTTACAACATTGTGAAATTACAGTTGTACATTATTATTTGTCAGTCATCTTACAGGTGTGCCCCGTCATCCTTTGTGACCACCCCCACCTCCCTTCCCCCCAGTAACGATTAATCTATTCTCTTTGTCCATGTGTTTATCTTCCACATATGAGTGGAATTATACAGAGTTTGTCTTTCTCTATCTGGCTTATTTCACTTAACATAATACCCTCAAGGTCCATCCATGTTGTTGTGAATGGGAGAATTTTGTCATTTTTCATGGCTGAGTAGTATTCTACTGCATACATATACCATATCTTCTTGTCATTAGTTGATAGGCACTTACATTGCTTCCATGTCTTGGCCATTGTGAATAATGCTGTAATGAACATAGGGGTACATGAGTCTCTTTGAATTGCTGATTTAAAGTTCTTGGATAGATACCCAGTAGTGGGATGGCTTGGTCATATGGTATTTCTATTTTTAATTTTTTGAGAAATCTACATACTGTTTTCCATAGTGGCTGCACCAGTTTGCATTCCCACCAGCAGAGTATGAGGGTTCCTTTTTCTCCACGACCTCTCCAACATTTGTTATTTTTTGTCTTGGTGGGAATTCTGTTTAATGGTTGATTTAAATCTTCAGTGAAATAGGTGTTAGATTGAAGAGTGCCAAGGAACTCAGGGAAGTCAGACAAAGCCACTAGGGAACATGGATATGAAAGAGAGGAGTTGGGTGCCTGGAGAAGGAGACCTTTGGGGGCACAGTGAATTTTTATATTCCAATTCATCAGAAGATCCCTTCCTAACAGGCTTACCAGAGTGGCAGAACTGAGAAGAAAGTTGTGTTGAGCTTTAAGATGTCCCATAGAAATATTAAGGAGCTGAGGAAAGAGGAAACTCATGAAGTAAATTATCAAAACCCACCACTGGTAAAGTTTGGTGACTCCAAGGAAGGGTAGCAGGAAATGAGGAGGTATTAAAAGTAGAATGTGTTGCCTTGGGCATAGGAGAGTCAATAATTTTCTGGCGATGAGGGGGCTTGGGCTTTTTTCCTCCTCTGAAGGTCTAGGCCCTCCTGGTCCCAGTGTCCTTTTTTCTTACAATTTTGGCAAGTGTCCCCATCAATGGGAGAACATGATTTTGGAGCTTGCTGTAGATTAAAAATTTTAGGTCTTTCTAGCTGTTTTAATTGCAATACCATAACCTTGTGTTGTGTATTTTCCAATTTTTTTGAAATACTGTATTCATAATGCTGGGCTAATGTCTGGAGCTCAGATATGTTTGCATTTTGCCAGTTAATATGATTTCTCTGTATTGTGTCATGGAGCTCCCGTCTGAGACTATTTACAAAGCTTGTGGTCAGAAGAGAGGCTGTTTGGAAAGTCAGTTCCAGATCCGAATGCTCTTTCCATGTTGTTTTTAATAGATGGTGAGGGCTGGCCTGGTGGCATAGTGGTTAAGTTCACACGATCTGCTTCAGTGGACCAGGGTTTGCAGGTTCGGATCCCGGGCATGGACCTACACATCACTCATCAAGCCATGCTGTGGTAGCGTCCCATATACAAAATAGAGAAGACTGGCACAGATGGCAGGGACAATCTTCTTCAAGCAAAAAGAGGAGAAGTGGCAATGGATGTTAGCTCAGAGCCAATCTTCCTTACCAAAAAAAAAAAAAAGATGGTGATAGTTAGTCACAGTTTCATCTCTTTGTTGCTTACAATTCTGAATCATGACCAATTAATTTTGGTGGGATAGACCTGAGGGATGGCTCCTAGGAATTTTTTCTTACTTCCTTCAGTTTCTAATGGTAATCAGCATGTAGTCTGAGACCCTTGAAAGTCTTCAGAAATGGTGTTCCATTTGGCCTTTTCAAACCAAAAGGAGGCAAATCCAGGGCAACCAATTGATGGATAAGTTGATATAAACCAGAGAATCTGAAAGAGTATGCTTCCAGAACAATCCCAAATTCAATAAATCTTTTCCTTTCTTTCTAGGGGTCAGGAAAGTCCTTGACGATGGCATATAATTTGGACCAAGACCAAGATTTAAATGTTGTCTCTTCTGTTGGCCTCACTTGAGAATGAGTATTGGCTGCACCTTGGGCTTCATCTATAAGAGATGGGGACCCAGTGAACCTTATAGTTATAGGGAGTTGAGGGGCTGGAGGTGCCATTGGTGGAGCATATTCCGGGAGAGGAAGATATAAAAGAGAACTGGGAGGGGAATATGAGGGTGTTGTGGAGGATGCTAGGGGGGTTACTGGGTAAGAAAAATTTTTCTGAAGACATTGTTTAAGAACCTCAGTAGTTTGAATGAAGTTTGAATTATTTAGCCTTTTTCAGCTTCTTCATACCAAGAGAAAAAAGCAGACCATTGTGCATCTGAGATTCTTGTTCCTTTTTGCTCTAGTGCTCCTCATATGTGGACTAATTCAGGCATATCCCAGGGGCCCAAGAGGGGCCATGGGAGCTCAAGAGAGTTTTTAGCAAAGTTTTGCCAATAAGAACAAAAACGGACAGTATTAGGGCCATAACGGCAAAGCACGTAGTCAGCGATTGAGAAGCTCCCATGTTATTGACTAAAGGCACCTCTACACTTATGAACAGAAAAACTTGAGACTCCAACGCAGCCTCTATTCCTTACAGAGACTAGCCTCTTACGAACAGAAAAGCCTAGGACTCCAACCCAGCCTTTGTCTACCTGGGACTCTAACAAGGCTACTTAGAAACTGCTGCTTGCCTGGGACTCTAACCCAGCTGATTACAAACAGAGGAATCCAGCACTCTAACTGGCCTTTGCTTGTCTGGGACTCTAACCCTGCTTCAAGAGTATACTCAGAATCTTAAGAATCAAAATTTATCCTCACTGCACTTCAATGGACACTTATCTAGAGCACTGGACTTTGGTTGAAGTCAGACTCACCACCGGATACCCAAACAAGCAAGCAGACTGGAGACAAAGGTTCTGGTGAGAGCTGGAAGGCCTGGTTGTCCTGTCCGAGGGTCTGATGGTGGCTCTGATCCAGATCTAAGTTATGGCACCAAAAACTGTCAAAGAAAACCAGAGCTGTACACATGTTAAAGAGGTGAAAATAGATTTTATTCAATAAATTACTGCAATAGAGGAAGAGAGTCTGCAGTATAGAATGGGGCTTAATTCAGAATACAACCAGAACAAGTGGGGATTTATAGGCAAGGAGCAAGTTGAGGGAGGACATTGGTGGATACAAAATTACTAAGAGGAGACATCAAGTTTGGGAGGATCTTGGCTGAACTGACCTAACAGGATTCTTGCTGAAGGCAGGCCAGGGTGATCAGGAATCACCTCGGGGGCAGTGGGGATGAGGAGTTTGATCAGATATCAAGGGTGGGGAATTCTTACTAAACTGACTTAGGATTCTTGTTAAAACTGCATGCTACAAGGAGCACACGGATGGGCCTTACTGGGGAGAATGTTCAGGGGAGCCTGACTAAAGTTTGGTCAAGCAAAGAATCTTTGTCAGTGGACATGAGTTTTCAACTCCTTTGGGTAAATACTAAGGAATGTGATTGCTGGATCATTTGGTAAGAGTATGTTTAGTTTTGTAAGAAACTGCCAAACTGTCTTCCAAACTGTGTGTACCATTTTTCATTCCTACCAGCAATGAATGGGAGCTCCTGTTGCTCCACATTCTCACCTGCATTTAATGTCACCTCATAATGTTTTGAAATGTTGTTTGGACTTTGAAGTCCAAAAAATCCAGGGATGGGATGTTTTGCCACTCACTCATTTTGTCTGAGATGGCCTTTTCCTCCCTTTTGGCAAACTCTTACCTACGTTTCAGGTTCTATCTCTTCCTGGAACCCTGCCTGATCCATCCCTCTGTGCTCCTACAGCTTGCCTTTGCCTGTATTTTTGTCTCCTCCACCAGACTGGGGGTCGATCTGATTAAATGAGGCCACAAACATTTACTGACAAGGTACATGGTGCCAGAACATGTTCTGGACTGGAAATATAGAGTGAATTAGTCATGGTCCATACCAGTGAGAGTTCCTGTATAAAGTCCTTAGCACAGTGACTGAGACAGTGTAAGTGGGCAATAAATGTTAGCTATTATCACCACCATCCTCCTCCTCAGTATCTTTCCACATTAGTGTATAAAGATATAGCCCATTTTTAACTGATAAAATCACCCTTCACCCCCAGCGATGCTTTCACTTTTTCATTATTGCAAAGAAATTAGCAAGGTTTATACTTGTTCATACTTAATCTTTGCAAAGTTATTTTTTTCTTTGCTCTAGATCAAAGGTTCTTAAAGTGTGGTCCTGGAACCAGTTAGCATCAGCGTTACCTGAAACGTGTTAGAAATGGAAATTCTCAGGCTCCATTCGAAACCTATTGAATCAGAAACTCTGATGGTGGGTCTCAACAACCCGCGTTTTAACAAGCTCACTAGGTGATTCTGATGCACTGCTCTAGGAGTCTTGGGTGTATACATAGAAATGGGATTGCTAAGCCAATAGGATGTATACATTTCTAAATTTTAATAGACACTGTGAAACAGCCATCCAAAAAATCCCAGGAACTTCCGCTTACATACGAAGGTCTCACTTTAAACAGCCTTACTGAGCGGGCCGGAACATCCCTCTTCAATCCCAGCTCCCGCTCTCATCCGAGGTGCCCCGCCCGCCTTGGCTCGATTGCATCAGCCTCCTGATTGTCCCGCCCCGGTGTACGTGCACACGCAAGCGCTGCTGGGTATCTCGGGACGAGCCGCGCACGGGGCGGGGCTTCGATTCCCACCCTTGGAGGAGGGAGGCGAAAGGAGTCAGGAAGGGGCGGTATCTGTCTCGGGAGTGGGTGGGACAAAGGCGGAGCAAAGAGTAGTGAACTTTGGGGTTGTAAGCTATTCTTAGATTCCGCTGCCTCTCAGAACCACGAATTTACCTGCATTTCTCTCTTCAGAGTAGGGCGTTGCCACTTTTTAAAGCATTGGAAAAGGGAAAAGAGAGAACTCTGGAGCCCGAAGCTCCGCGCCGCTTACAACAGAGGCGCGCCAATTGGCCAGTGGTGGGGGTGCACTTGAACCAGTGAGAATGACGTAATCTAGCACATCGAGCTGGAGCGAGGCTTTGGGGGAGGGAGGAGCTCGGGTGAGAGTATTAGGGTGGGATAAGTCTGGGCCAAGCCTGGGCGGAAGCGCCTGCTAAGAGCTGGAGAGCCCCAGAAGTGGGGCGGGGGTGGGGGGCTGGGGGGTGTGGAGTCTTGGACGCTCTGAGAACTAGGCCAGGGCTGGGCCTCCGACGGTCGAAGCCGCTGCTCAGGAGGAGGTTAGAGCAGGTAGTCGCGTGGCCGCCAGGGGGTGACCGTGCCTGCACACGTCCTCAAGTGGGCCCACACATACTGGCCCATGTGTTTTGAAACCACTTATTTTTGTATCTCTTTCCTCTTCTGCCCTAACTTTCCAGAGAACAAGGACCGTAGGTGATTCACCTTTGAATCCCTAACGCCTAACGGAGGGCCTGGTACAAAAAAGGCGCATAATTAAGATGGTTGACTGATTGAAGGAAATGACACCCCCCCCCCAAAAAAAAGAAAGAAAGGCTCAGAGATGTTCATAGTTTATGTAAAGAAAGTTTGGGCCTTTTTTTTCATAGAGAAGACATTTTAAGTGTCCACCAGCAGACCCTGAGCCCACGCGGTTTTTACGTTGTTGCAATGGAAGTGTACATATAACCCTGTATCCTTAGTTACAGCATAATAATTTTTCCCTGTTGCTATGGAATCTCCACAGCCGTCATTCCTTGGTAATGGTTGTAGAATGTTCCATCAGACATCTGTGCCACGATTCACTTAACCCTTCCCTTCTTGTTAGGTATTAAGACTACTTCTGTGTGTTTGACCATCAGAAAACAGCCCTGCAAATAATAGTTTTGTGCTTAGAGCTTTTCCTGTTTGGGAGTGGGGGGTGGGTGGATATTGATTTGAGCAGAATTACTGGGAAAATGGCATGAACGTATTTTAGGCTCTTGTCGACCCGTCTTCCTAAAAGGGATTGTACCCTTTGACACCAGGGGCCAAATCCGAAATCAACCCTTGTGAGCTCCAGGTCTTGTCTGTCTCCAGGCTGGTTTTAATTTCTCCCTCATGCAGCACTGCTCAAGTTTATTATTAGTTCTGACCTTTGGGGCAAGACAAACACACACCAAAGGTTCAGGGACAACTTTAGCAACTGCAACAGCTGTCATTGTGAGCGGGTGCTGCTCAGGTTTCAAGCTTGGGCAACTGGGGTAGATGAATTTGCCTCACCGAGACAGGGAGTCTGAGAAGAGCGACAGGTTTGGGAGGGGGCAGATGAGATCAGTTTTAAACATGTTTAGTTCGAGGTGCCTTTGGGACATCTAAGGGGTGGTATCTAGGAGACAGGCATACATATGGATAAACAACAGTCTTTGCCCTTCTCTGAACTGCTAGAGCTTCCTATCTGTGGATCTCTCATGGCTCAGGTTGCCTTTTCCCTTGCACTGCCCTGGGAGCTCCTTGAGGCCAGGTTAAGGGCCTGATTTATTTGTGTATCCTTCCTCCCAGTGCCCAGCACAGTGCTTTACTCCTAGGAGGCCTTAAAAGTGTGTCTGAATGAAGGAATGTCATTGATTTCTTAATTGGATGATTCCTACAGTAGGGGTTTTATTCTGGGGGAAAAAGTTTGGGAAGCTTGAGAGTTCTGGGAAGGCTTCCTATAAGAGGTGGCATAAAGTTACTGTTAATAATCATGATCATTTGTTGAACACTTACCATGTGCCCATCGCTCTGCTACACACACGCATCAGAAATGCTCCTGCTTGTCTGCCATCCTTACACCCCCGTTTGTGAGAATCTGTTTTACTTACAGCTCCTGCTGAATGGCCAGGTGAGGGCTAACTATGTACTATATCCTCCCCACCCTCAGGGTACAGCTCATTGCACCTGATCCAAGGCTAGCCCTACAACATGTGAGTTTTATGGCCCAGCTTGAAAAGATGAGGTGGGCCAATAAGATTGCTCTTTTGGGAATGTGAAATAAGAGATCCAGGGGAGTGTTGCCAATTAGTTGTGGGGAGTTGAGCGAACTAATAGACCAGGATGCTGTTGGGGGCAGGTATTATGGACCAGGTCAAGTGCCAGCTGAAATTCTTAGTTGAGCGAGGAGCATGGGGGAAATATGCAGAGAGAAGGGACATGTAGTGTAGATGAGTCACGTTAATGGCAAAGCTCTAGAGCAGAGTTCCGTGCCTCATCCAGAATTTTCCTGCAGCTCCAGGCCTAATGAGCTCTAACCGTACTTGACTTCTTGTCCTTGGATTTCTGATTCGTGATCTAGGTCGACTGGGTTTCTGTTCCTTGCGTCCAAAAGAGCCCTAAACAAAACAGCCCTCTACATAGGTTTGCACTTTGGCCCTCTGAGGTGAGTGTCCTTTTCCTCATTTTACAAATGAAGAAACTGAGGCTTAGTGAGATTAACTTGACTAAGGCAACAAACACGGCCAGCAGGTGATGGAGCTAGTTTATCTGATTCTCTTACTCTTTTTTTATTTTCTGTTTCTGAGAGCTCCTATCTGTAGCTCTTCTAGGAGCATCTCTCTCTCTTTTTTTTTTTTAAAGATTGGCACCTGAGCTAACATCTGTTGCCAATCTTCTTTTTTGTTTCTTGTTTTTCTTCTTCTTCTCCCCAGAGCCCCCCAGTACATAGTTTTATATTCTAGTTGTGAGTGCCTCTGGTTGTGCTATGTGGGATGCCACCTCAGTATGGCCTGATGAGCAGTGCCATGTCTGCGCCCAGGATCTGAACTGGCGAAACTGTGGGCCGCCGAAGCGGAGCGCGCACTCAACCACTCGGCCACGGGGCCAGACCCCCTCTCTTACTCTCTTTTTAAAACATTAATATGTTGTTATTTTTAAAAATTACCATAAACTTGTTATAAAAAACGATAAAAGCAAAACGATACAGGCATGGTGCGTCTGACCCTCAGTCAGCTCCTCTCTCTCCCCTGCACTTATTAAGCTCCAGCTACACTTGGCTGTTTCTGGAACACACCACGGTTGTTCTTGTCTTTGAGCCTTTGCACTGAGTGTTCCTTCTCCTTGGAATGCTTTTCTTTGTGATTTTCTGGTGGCTGGCTCCTTCTTGTCGTTTAGGTCCCAGCTCAATTGTCACCTCCTCAGAGAGGCCCTGCCTGACCACACAGTGTCAAATAGCCCACCCAACTCTTTCCCCCTACTTCTCTCTGTCACCTCGTTTGTTTTTCTGCATAGACCTTACTGTGTTGACATTGCGTCTGAAATTGTGCCATTCATTTATGTCACTGTTTATTGTCTGGCTCTACTTCAACACTGAGGGCAGAGGCCCCATCTGTATTCCCAGGACCTAAAACACTGCTGCCATATAACAGAAGTTCAATCAGTATTTGTTGAATGAGTGAATGTATAAACTAAAAAAAGAAGTCCGTATCCAACCCTCTTCTTTCCCAGTACCAATTCCCAGAAACACTAACTGTTACCAAACTGGTCTACATCTTCCCAGACATTTTCTATGCATATACAGACATCTCTCTCTATATATAAAGATAAATATGCATATATTCTTTTGTGTTACACCAATGGAAGTTCTGCAAGTTAATTTTTTCACATAATTTATCATTAACATCTTCCCATGTCAGTACATAATTACTTTATTTAAAAAACCAAATTCATAGTATTGCATTGTATGAAATTTTTTAACTAGGCCCCTCTTAATGACTGTTTTCTCCAATTTTTTGTTATTATAAAAAGTAATGTGGAGATAAATAAATATGTGTATTTGCTCAAATGTTCCCCACACCCATTTGTTGTATTTTGACTTTGCTTGTGATATATACAAAGAGAAATGTTGTTTAAACTTATATGGTCAAATTTATCAATCATTTCTTTTATGGCCTCTGTGTTTTGTTTTCTGCTTTACAAAGACCTTCCCCACTCCCAAATTATATGTTAAACATGGTTCATCTATGTTTTCTGCTAGTACTTTCATGGTTGCAGTTTTAGAGTTAAATCTTTGATGTGTCTGGTGTTAATTTTAGGGGAGGGTTTATGACAGGGATCTAGCCTTCTTTTCCTCTCAAATGCTGTCAGCTGTCTCAGTACAATCTGTTGAATAATAATTTTTGATCCATTGATTTTTAATGTCACTTTTATCATATATGAAGTTTTCACATGTGCTTGGGTTTATTTCTGCACTTCCTGTTCTGTTCCATTGATCTGAATGTCTATGCCTGCACCAGTGCCATCCCATTTTCACGAATGTAACTTCATAATATATTTTCATATCTTATGGGGCAATGCCTCTCTCGTTATCTTTTTCAGAAAATTTCTGCCTATTCTTACATATTTATCCTTCCAGGTGAACCTTAACATCGTTTTCTCAAGGTAAAAAAATCCAAAATAACCTATATTGATATTTTGATAAGGATTGTGTTGAGTTTATAGGTTAATTTAGAGAAAATGAATGTCATTATAGTATTGAATCTTTCTATTGCAGAACAAGGTAGGGATTTCTATTATTCAAGTCTTTTATGTTGCTTCATCGAATTTTAAAGTTTTCTTTATATTCCATATATTCTGTGTTCTATATATTCCAGTTTGGGTTTATTCTTATTTTTGGTTGCTATTGTGAAGAGATTTTTTTTCCCTTATCTTTTTGAACTGGTTCCTGTGGGAAGGCAATTACCAGTACTTTACTAAATCTTATTATTGTTTCTAATGGGTTTTCCTCAGATTTTCAAGTTATACAGCTATGTTGTCAACAATAGAGATTATTTTGCTCCTAGCTGTCCAGGGTTTATGCCTCATTTAATTCTCTTCTAATTGTATTAGGTAGTGCTTTAGAGAACAGTTCTAATGTTGATAATGGGGATGTGTACCTTTTCCCTAAATTTAGTGGAAATTCTCACATTTCAGCATGATACTGGCTTTTGGTTAGAAGCACATATTATAAAAATTGTCAATCAAGTATCCATTCCTAGATAACTAAATCAGGCATAAATGTTGAATTTTGTTAAATGCATTTTTTGGACATGTATTGAGATGATCATGTGAGTTTTCTCACTTGGCCTATTAACATCGTGAATTATATATACTTCCTAATACTGAGTAATTCTTGCACTTAGAATGGACCCCACATTTTTCAGTCTTTCAACTTACTACTGGATTCTACTTGTTAATATTTTATTTGTTTTGTACCAATATTAGTGAGATTGGTTTGTGGTTTTCTTACATGTGAACTTTGTTGGGAGCCCATGCATTTTCCAAACTGTTTTAGGAAGTCCCTGACCATTCAAGACTGAAGATGTGCTAATATTAGAGGACTCCAGTTAGTGCAGTCACCCGTCCCCCGCCTTCCGTGCTTCTTTGCTGCATTTGATGGTTTCCGAGGGATTTTATATACTCTGGGTATCTGTGAGAATAAACACCACTAATCATAAATGTGGAGATGTTAGCACCTAGTGTTTAATCCGAGTTGACCATTTAAATAAACTACAGTGGAATTTACTAGGAAATTAGAAGTGATGGCCATTCTATGATTTTGTTTGTCTTTTAAAAAGTCAATTATATTATTTATGAGTAATTACTACAGTATTAAAGGCTCATAATTAAAAAACCCAGCCTTCTTCCTACCATTCCACATCCCCATCCTTCCCTCCAAAGTCAACAATCCCAGTTCTAGCTGCTACCCCACATATTATGTCTATATTTCTATATAACATGCTTATATTACTATTTATTATTTTAAAATTAATAGGCTTTTTTGTAAAGCAGTTTGAGGTTTACAGAAGAATTGAGTGGAAGATATAGAGGGTTCTCATATACTCCAACTCCTCACTCCCCACCAGTTTCCCCTATCATTAACATCTTGCATTAGTGTGGAGTATTTCTTAGAATTGAACCAATAGTGATACATTATTTTTAGCTGAACTCTATAGATTACAATGGGGTTTACTCTTTGTATTATATATTCTGTGGGTTTTGATAAATGTACAAGATGTATCAACCATAACAGCATCGTTCAAAATGTTTTCACTGTCCCCCAAATCCCATGTGCTTCACCTATACATCCTGCCTTGTCTCCCTTCAAAATCTTGGCGACCGTTGATCTTTTTACTGTCTCCATAGTTTTGCTTTTTCCAGAATATCATATAGTTGGAATCATACAGTATGTAGCCTTCTCAGAGGCTTCTTTCACTTAGCAATATGTATTTAAGATTCCTTCATGTCTTTTTGTGGCTTGAGAGCTCCTTTCTTCTTTTTGACGCATAGCATTCCATTCTGTGGACATACCAGGGTTTATCCATTCACCTACTGAGGGACATCTTGGTTGCTTCTGAATTTTGGCAATCATGAATAAAGCTGCCATAAATATTTGTGTGCATGTTTTTGCATAAACATAAGTTTTTAACACATTTGGGTAAATACCAAGAAACACAATTTCTGGGTTGTATGGTAAGAGTATGTTTAATTTGGTAAGAAATTGCCAAACTGTCCTCCAAAGTGGCTGTACCATTTTACATTCCCACCAGCAATGAATGAGAGTTCGTGTTTTTTGTATTTTAATGTGTAATTCCCTAATGACATATAATGACATAGGGTGTTGAGCATATTTTTATATATTTATTTGCCATCTGTATGTCTTCCTTGATGAGTTGTCTGTTCAGATCTTTTGTCCAATTTTTAATTGGGTTGCTTGTTTTCTTATTGTTGAGTTTTAAGAGTTCTTTGTATATTTTGGATACAAGCCCTTTATCAGATTTATTTTACAAATGTTTTCTCCCAACCTGTGGCTTTTTTTCATTCTCTTTACAGTATCTTCCTGGGTATATGGTTTGGTATCTCTCATTAATTTTGGGAAATTCTCAGCCATTATTACTTCAAATATTTCTTCTGTTCCTTTATCTCTTCCTTCTCTTTTTGGTATTTCCATTATGCATATGTTACACTTTTTGTAATTGTTCTACAGTTCATGGATTTTCTGTTTTATCTTTTTTATTCTTTTTTCTCTTTGTGTTTCAGTTTGGGGAGTTTCTACTAATATACCATCAAGCCCACTGATTCTTTCCTCAGCTGTGTCCAGTTTATTGATGAGCCAGCCCCTCAAAAAGTCATCCTTCATTTCTCTTGCAGTGTTTATGATTTCTACTATTTCCTTTTGATTTTTTTAGAGTTTCCCTCTCTCTGCTTACATCATTCATCTGTTCTTGCATGTTATCCACTTTTTCCGTTAGAGCCCTTAGCGTATTAGTCATAGTTATTTTAAATTCCTAGTCTAATAATTCCAGAATCTCTGCCATATCTTAGATTTTAATGCTTGCTCTGTTTCTTCACACTGTTTTGTCTTTTTACTTTCAAACTGTGTTTTGTCTTTTAGTATGATTTGTAACTTTTTGTTAAAAGCTGGACATGATATACTGGGTAAAAGGAACCTGGTACTGGCTGTAATGGTGGGCTTCTGCTCCATTAAGCTGTGGTTCTCTGTATTTGCCTGTCTCTCCAATTTTAGGGGTAGTGGTTTGCCCTGTGACCTCAATTCTCCGATGGATCTAAGAATTTTTGATTTTCAGTTCAGACTTTTTCTTGTTGTGAGGACAGAAATGACAACCTCAAGCTTCTTCAATGTTGGACTGGAAACTGGAAGTCCCTATTTATTTTTTATTTAATATTCTTTATTTTTAATTTAATATCCTTTATTTTTAAAACAGCTTTATTGAAGTATAATTGATATACATTAAAGTGAACACATTTAAAGCATACAGTTTGATGAATTTTAACTTAGGTATATGCTATCATGACACTTAATTTAATGAATATACCTATCATACCCAATGTTTCTTATTTCCCTTTGTACCCTTTCCCTTCTACTCTACTACGCTGTCCCGAGGTTTATTAATTTGTTTTCTGTTATCACAGATTGGTTTGCACTTTCTGGAGTTTTACGCTGGCTTTTGTCACTCAACACAAATATTATGAGGTTAATTCAGGTTATATTGTGTATCAATGATTTATACCTACTTATTGCTGAATGGTATTCCATTGTATGGCTATCTCACAATTTGTTTACCCATTCACTTGTTGATGGATATTTAGGTTGTTTGCTGATTTGGGTTATTACAAATAGAGTTGCTATGAACAAGTCTTTTATGGACGTTTGCTTTCATTTCTCTTCGATGAATACCAAGGAGTGGAATGACTGGGTATATGGTAGGTGTATGTTTCACTTACTATGAATCTACCAAATTGTCAATCAAAGTGGTTGTACCATTTTATATTCCCATCAGCAGTGTATGAGAGTTCCAGTTGCTCCACATCCTCACTGACATTTGGTATCATTAGTCTTTCTAATTTTAGACATTCTAGTTGGTGTGCAGTTGTATCTCATTGTGATTTTAATTTGCAGTTCCCTAATAACTAGTGATGTTGCACATCTTTTCACTTGCTTATTTACCATACCTATAGCTTCTTTGGTGAAGTATCTGTTTAAATATTTAATTCATTTTTAAAAGGCTTCCTAATTTGAAATAATTATAGGTCCACAGGAAGTTGCAAAATATAATAGAGCTCCTGTGTACTCTTTGCCCAACTTCTCCCAATGATTCTAGCTTGTATAATACAGTATCAAAATCGGGATATTGACATTGGTACAATCTTCAGATTTTAGCAGTATTTACATACACTCATTTGCATGTATGTGTGTGTGTGTTCATAGTTCCGTGCAATGTCATCTTATATATAGATTCATGTAACCACCACAACAATCAAGATACAGAATTTTTCCATCACTGCAAAGGAACTCTCTTGTGCTACTACTCCTTTATAAACATACTTTCTTCCCTGCCATCATCCATAACACCTGACAAGCACAAATATATTCTCCATCTCTATATTTTTGTCATTTTTGAGAATGCTATGTAAATGGAATCATATAATATGTGACCTTATGAGATTGGCTTTTTTCACTCAGCATAATGCCTTTGAGATCCATCCTAGTTGTTGAGTATATCAGTAGTTCATTTCGTTTCACTGCTGAGTAACGTTCTATTGTATGGGTTTATCACACTTTTTTATCCATACATCACTGAAGGGCATTTGGGTTATTTCCACTTTCGGGCTATAACAAGGCTGCTATGGACATTCACGTACAGGCTTTTGTATGGACATAAGTTTACATCCTCTGAGAAATGCCCAGGAGTGTGATTACTGGGTCACCACAGTAAGTAAATGTTTGGATTTTTAGGAAACTAGTAAATTATATTCCAGAGTGGCTGTACCATTTTACATTCCCACTATAAATGTATGAGAGATCCAGTTTTTATGCGCAATCACCATCAATTGGTATTATTACTACTTTTTACTTTAATATGTGTGTAGTAATATCTCATTGTGGTTTTAATTTGCATTTATCTAATGGATAATGATATTGAACATTTTTCATGTGCTTATTTGCAGTCTGTGTGTTTTTAAAAATTTTTATTATTTTTTAATTGCAGTAACATTGGATAATAACAATATATAGCTTTCAGATGTACATCGTAATATATTTTGAATTCTGTGTACATTACATAATGTTCACCACCCAAAAACTAATTATAGTCCATCCTGTCACATGTGAGCCTAATCACCCCTTTTGCCCTCCACCCCCTTCCCCTATGGTAACTACCAATCCAATCTCTATTGCTATGTGTTTGTTTGTCGTTGTTTTTATCTTCTACTTAGGAGTGAGATAATACAGTATTTGACTTTCTCCCTCTGACTTATTTCACTCAGCATAATACCCTCAAGGACCATCCATGTTGTCACAAATGGCTGAATTTAATCATTTCTTATGTCTGAGTAGTATTCCATTGTGTATATATACCACATCTTCTTTATCCATTCATCCCTTGATGGGCACCTAGGGTGCTGCCAAGTCTTGGCTATTGTGAATAATGCTGCAATGAACATAGGGGTGCATGTATCTTTATGCCTTTGTGTTTTCAAGTTCTTTGGATAAATACCCAGCAGTGGGATAGCTGGATAATATGGTAGATCTATTCTTAATTTTCTGAGGATACTCCATACTGCTTTCCATAGTGGCTGCACCAGTTTGCACTCCCACCAGCAGTGAACGAGGGTTCCCTTCTCTCCACATCCTCTCCAACACTTGTTTCCTGTCTTGTTAATTATAGTCATTCTGACCGGAGTGAGGTGATACCTCATTGTAGTTTTGATCTGCATTTCCCTGATAGCTAATGATGTTGAGCATCTTCTCATATGCCTGTTGGCCATCCATATATCTTCTTTGGAGAAATCTCTGTTCAGATCTTTTGCCCACTTTTTAATAGGGTTGTTGTTTTTTTGCTTGTTGAGCTGTATGAGTTCGTTGTATATTTTGGATATTAACCCCTTATCTGATATATGATTTCCAAATATCTTCTCCCAATTGTTAGGTTGTCTTTTCATTTTGTTGGTGGTTTCCTTTGCTGTGCGGACGCTTTTTAGTTTGATATAGTTCCATTTGTTCATTTTTTCTTTTGTTTCCGTTGCCCGGTCAGACATGGTACTTGAAAATATGCTGCTAAGACCGATGTCAAAGAGCATACTGCCTATGTTTTCTTCTAGAAGTTTCATGGTTTTGGGTCTTACATTCAAGTCTTTAATCCATTTTGAGTTGATTTTTGTGCATGGTGTAAGATAATGGTCTACTTTCATTCTTTTGCATGTGGCTGTCCAGTTTTCCCAACACCATTTATTGAAGAGACTTTCCTTTCTCCATTGTATACTTTTGGCTCCCTTGTTGAATATTAGCTTCCATAAATGTGTGGGTTTACTTCTGGACTCTAGATTCTGTTCCCTTGATCTGTGTGTCTGTTTTTGTGCCAGTACCATGCTGTTTTGGTTACTATGGCTTTGTAGTATATTTTGAAATCAGGGAGTGTGGTACCTCCAGCTTTGTTCTTTATCTCAGGAATCCTTTGGCTATTCGGGATCTTTTGTTGTTCCATATAAATTTTAGGATTCTTTGTTCTATTTCTGTGCAAAATGTTGTTGGAACTTTGATGGGGATGCATCGAATGTATAGATTGCTTTAGGAAGTATGGACATTTTAACGATGTTAATTCTTCCAATCCAAGAGTGTACAATATCTTCCCATTTCTTTGTGTCTTCTTCAATTTCTTTCAACAATGTTTTATAGTTTTCGGTGTACAGATGTTTCACCTCTTTGGTTAAGTTTATTCCTAGGTATTTTATTCTTTTTGTTGCAATTGTAAATGGGATTGTATTCTTAATTTCTCTTTCTGCTAGTTTGTTGTTAGTGTATAGAAATGCAACCGATTTTTGTATGTTGATTTTGTATCCCGTGACTTGACTGTATACATTTATTGTTTCTAAAAGTGTTTTAGTGGATTCTTTAGGGTTTTCTAGATATAAAATCATGTTGTCTGCAAAGAGTGACAGTTTCACGTCTTCTTTTCCAATATGGATCCCTTTTATTTCTGTTTTTTTGCCTGATTGCTTTGGCTAGGACTTCCAATACTATGTTAAATAAGAGCGGTGCCAGTGGGCATTCTTGTCTGGTTCCTGTTCTTAGAGTGATAGCTTTCAGTTTTTCTCCATTGAGAATGATTTTTGCTGTGGGTTTGTCATATATGGCCTTTATTATGTTGAGGTATTTTCCTTCTATACTCATTTTATTTAGAGTTTTTATCATAAATGGATGCTGTATCTTGTCAAATGCTTTCTCTGCGTATATTGAGATGATCATGTGATTCTTATTCTTCATTTTGTTAATGTGGTGTATCACGTTGATAGATTTGCGCATGTTGAACCATCCCTGCATCCGTGGAATGAAACCCACTTGATCATGATGTATGATCTTTTTAATGTAGTGTTGTATTCGATTTGCTAGTATTTTGTTGAGGATTTTTGCATGGATGTTCATCAGTGATATTGGCCTGTAATTTTATTTTTTTGTGTTGTCCTTGTCTGATTTTGCTATCAGGATAATGTTGGCTTTGCAGAATGAGTTAGGAAGCCTCTCCTCCTCTTCAATTTTTTTGGAAGAGTTTGAAAAGGATAGGTATTAAGTCCCCTTTGAATGTTTGGTAGAATTCACCAGGGAAGCCATCTGGTCCTGGACTTTTATTTTTGGGGGGGGGGGGTTTTGATGGCTGTTTCAATCTCCTAAATGGTGATTGGTCTATTCAAATTCTCTACTTCTTCTTGGACCAGGTTTGGAAAGATGTATGTTTCTAAGAATTTATCCATCTCTTCTAGATTATCCAATTTGTTGGCATATAGGTTTTCATAGTATTCCCTTATTATCTTTTGTATTTCTGAGGTGTCCATTGTAATCTCTCCTCTTTCATTTCTGATTTTATTTATTTGAGCCTTCTCTCTTTTTTTCTTGGTGAGTCTAGCTAAGGGTTTGTCAATTTTGTTTATCTTTTCAAAGAATCAGCTCTTGGTTTCATTAATTTTTCTATTGTTTTTTAAGTCTCTATTTGTTTATTTCTGCTCTGATTTTTATTATTTCCTTCCTTCTGCTGATTTTGGGCTTTGTTTGTTCTTCTTTTTCTGGTACCTTTAGAGGTGCTGTTAGATTGTTTATTTGGGATTTTTCTTCTTTGTTGAGGTAGGCCTGAATTGCTATAAACTTCCCTCTTAGAAATACTTTTGCTGTATCCCACAGATTTTGGCATGTCGTATTTTCATTTTCATTTGTCTCCAAGAATTTTTTGATTTTTCCTTTGATTTCTTCATTGACCCAAATGTTGTTCAGTAGCATTTTGTTTAATCTCCATGTTCTGTGGTTTTTCTGGTTTTCTTCCTGTAGTTGATTTCTAGTTTCATACCTTTGTGGTCAGAAAAGATGCATGGTATTATTTTGGTCTTCTTAAATTTATTGAGACTTGTTTTGTGGCCTAATATGTGATCAATCCTGGAGAATGTTTCATGTGCATTTGAAAAGAATGTGTATTCTGTGGTTTTTTGGTGGAATGTTCTGTATATATCCACTAATTCCATCTGGTCTAATGTGTCACTTAAGGCCAGTGTTTCCTTGTTGATCTCCTCTTTGGATGATCTATCCATTGGTGTAAGTGGAGTGCTAAAGTCCCCTACTATTATTGTGTTACTATTTCTCCTTTTATGTCTGTTAATAATTTCTTTATATGTTTAGGTGCTCCTATGTTTGGTGCATAGATATTTACATGTGTTATATTTTCTTGTTGGATTGTTCCCTTTATCATTATGTAGTGCCCGTCTTTGTCTCCTGTTGCAGTTTTTGTTTTAAAGTCTATTTTGTCTGATACAAGTATTGCTACTACCGCTTTCTTTTCTTTGCCATTTTCATGGAATATCTTTTTCCATCCTTTCACTTTCAGTTTGTGAGTGTCTTTAGGTCTGAAGTGTGTCTCTTGTATGTAGCATATACATGGGTCTTGTTATTTTTATGCAATTGGCCACCCTACACCTTTTGATTGGAGCATTTAGTCCATTGACGTTTAAAGTACCTATTGATAAATATGCATTTATTGCCATTTTGTTACTTTTTTTTCTGGGTGTTTTAGTAGTTCTTCTCTTTTCCTTTCTATTTCTCTTACTCTCTTCCCTTGTGGTTTCATGGCTTTCTTTAGTAATATGTTTGTTTTCTTTTGTCTTACTTATTTGCTTACTTATTATAGGTTTCTGATTTGTGATTACCATGAGGATCCTATTTAATATTCTATGCATATAATAGTCTATATCAAGTTGATAGGCTCTTTAGCTTGACCTCTTTCTAAAAGCTCTACACATTCACTCCCCTCCTCCCACATTTTATGTTTTTGAAATCATAGTCTCTTGTTTTGTGTGTGTCTATCCATTACCCTCTTATCATTGAAATAGGTGATTTTAGTACATTTGTCTTTTAACCTTCATATTATCTTCACAGGTAGTTCATCTGCTACCTTTACTATATTTTTACCCTTACGAGTGATTTTATTGCCTGGGTTTTTTTGATAATGTTTTTAATCTCTATTTGTGGTCATCACTTTCCACTTAAACAAGTCCCTTCAGCATTTCTTGTAGAACTGCTTTCTTGGTAATAAACTCCTTTAATTTTTGCTTGTCTGGGAAGTTCTTTATCTCTCCTTCCGTTCTGAATGATGACCTTGATGAATAGAGTATTCTTAGCTGTAGGTTTTTCCTTTTAGCACTTTAAATACATCGTGCCATTCTCTTCTCACCTGTAGGGTCTTGGCTAAGAAGTCCACTGATAGCCTTATGAGCTTTCCTTTGTATGTCACTTGTGGCCTTTCTCCTGCTGCCTTTAGGATTCTCTCTTTATCTTTAATTTTGGACATTTTAATTATAATGTATCTTGTTGTGGACCTCTTTGGGCTTATCTTGTTTGGAGCTCTCTGTGCTTCTTGTCCTTGGATGTCTATTTCCTTCCTTAGGTTAGGAAAACTTTCATCTATTATTTCTTAAAATAAATTTTCTGCCCCTTTGTCTCTCTCTTCTCCTTCTGGGACACCTATAATCTGAAGTTTGGTGTGCTTGATATTGTCCCAGAGTTCCCTTAGACTGTTCTCATTCTGTCTAATTCTTTTTTCTTTCGTCTGTTCAGCTTGGGTGATTTCCTCTAGTCTTTCGTCTAGCTCGCTGGTCCATTCTTATGAATCCTCTACTCTACTATTGAGTCCTTCTAGTGAATTTCTCATTTCCAATATTGTATTCTTCATTTCTGGTTGTTTTTTTAAAATATCTTCCAGTTCTTTGCTGATGAGCTCACTGTGTTCATCCAGTCTTCTCCCAATATCTGTGAGCATCCTTATGATATTTTGTTTGAACTCTTTGTCAGGTAGGTCACTTATTTCTGTTTCATTTAGTCCTTTTTCTGGGGTTTTGTCCTGTTCCCTTGCTTGGAAAGTATTCCTTTGCCTCCTCATTATGCCTCTTCCTCTGTGCTTGTTTCTATATATTAGGTGAGTCGGCTCTGTCTCCTGATGTTGGAGAAGTGGCCTTATGTATGAGTTGCCTTGTGAGGCCCAGCAGTGTGCTTCCCTCTTGTCACCAATCAAAAAGATCCAGGAGTGACCCCTTTGTGAGCTACTTGTGTCCTTCTGCTGCGGCAGGGTTGCTCTTACTGCAGGTACCCAGGGAGTTTAGACTTTCCTTGCCTGGCGAGCTGTTTCTAAATCCGATTTGGGGAGGCTCAGCACCATTGGCTACAAAGTCTATTAGCACACTCCTATTTCAGTTTTCTTCTTAATTGGGTTGGTGCCCAGTGTAGCTGGTTGCTAGGCTCAGGGGCTTACAGTTGCTATAGGCCTCAGGCCTACAAGTCTGTTGTCAGTTCTCTTAGGAGTGCAGCTGAGTGATGCTGGCCATAGGCACGGGAGTACTCAATTGTTTCAGGCTTTGGAAGGTGGGGATGATCCTTTTTATGGCTATTTGTGAAGCCAGTCTGTGTTTTCTTGATGGTACATTTCTGTTTGTGTCTTTTCACCATTTACTAATGGAATTTTTTTACTGTTAAGTTTTGAGAGTTCTTTGTATATTCTGAGTCCTTTGTTAGATATGTAGTTTGCAAATAATTTATATCAGTCTGTACCTTGTCTTTTTGTCTTATTAACAGGGATCCAGCAGAGTAAGAGTTTTATTTTTTTATTGAAGTGAAATCCACACAACATACATTAATCATTTTAAAGTGTACAATTGAGTGGCATTTAGTGCATCACAATGTTGTGCAACCATAGCCTCTATCTTGTTCCAAACATTTTCATCACCACCAAAGGAGACCCCTACCCATTAAGCAATTGTTTCCCATTCCTTGCTTTCCCCAGCCCTTCGCAATCATTAATCTTCTGTCCCTATGGATTTACCTATTCTGGGTGTTTCATGTAAGTGGAATCATATAATATGTGACGTTTTGTGTTTGACTTCTTTCACTTAGCATAATGTTTTTGAGTTTCATCCATGTTGTAGTGTGTATCAGAACCTCATTCTTTTTTATACTGTTTCATTCCTTTTTGTTTATTTCTTTCTATAATTTTGCATACCACATTTTCTTTATACATGTGTTGATTGACATTTGGGTTGTTTCTACCTTTTGGTTATTGTGAATAGTGCTGCAATGAAGATTTATGTGCAAATATTTGTTTGAATACCTGTTTTCTATTCTTTTTGATATATACCAAGGGGTGGAATTGCTGGATCTTATGGTAACTCTATGTTTAGATATTTGAGGAACTGGCAAACTGTTTTCCTCTCCACATCCTTCCCAACACTTGTTCTTTTCTGCTTTTTAGATTATAGCCAGCCTAGTGGGTGTTAAGTGCTATATCTTTGTGGTTTTGATTTGCATGTTCCTAGTGACTAATAATGTTGAGCATCTTTTCATGTGCTTGTTGGCCATTTGTATATTTTCTTTAGGGAAATGTCTATTCAAGTCCTTTGACCATTTTTAGTTGAGTTGTTTGTCTTTTTGTTGTTGAACTGCAAGAGTTCATTATATATTTTGGGTACGAGACACTTATAAGATATATGATTTGCCAATATTTTCTTCCATTCTGTAGGTTTTCTTTTCACTTTTTTGTTAGCATCCTTTGATGCACAAAAGTTTTAA
Organism: Equus asinus; assembly: GCF_041296235.1. Taxonomy (NCBI): domain Eukaryota; kingdom Metazoa; phylum Chordata; class Mammalia; order Perissodactyla; family Equidae; genus Equus; species Equus asinus. Next base: position 35,768,056 of record NC_091820.1, read on the forward strand.
ATTTTAATTAAGTCCAATTTATTTTTCTTTTATTGCTTGTGCTTTTAATATTGTGTCTGAGAATCCAAAGTCATTAAGATTTATCCTATGTTTTCTTCTAAGAGTTTTATAGTTTTAGCTCTTAAATTTAGGTCTTTTATCCATTTTGAGCTAATTTTGAGTAGAATAAACATCCAACTCTCTTGCAACATTCAACATGCTACATTTTGAGCTAATTTTTAGTATGGCAAACATGTAACCATCTTTTGCATGTGGAAATCCAGTTGTCCCATTACCATTTTTTGAAGAAACTCTCCTATCCCCTACTGAATGGTGTTGGCAGCCTTGTTGAAAATCAATTGACCATAGTTATACGGGTTAATTCTGAACTCTCAATTATATTTCATTGGTCTATATGTCTATCCTTATGTCAATACAACATTGTCTTGATTACTATAGCTTTCTAGTAAACTTTGAAATCAGGAAGTGTGGCTCCTCCAAATTTGTTCTTCATTTTTAAGATCATATTGGCTATTTGGGGTCCCTTGCAATTCCACATAATTTTTAGGATTGGATTTTCAATTTCTGCAAAAAGGCCATTGAGATTTTGATAGGAATTCCATTGAATCTGTAGCTTGCTTTGGGGAGTATATCCATCTTATTGATATTAAGTCTTCCAATCCATGAACATGGATGTCTCTTCATTTTTATAGGTCTTATTAAATTTATTTTTCAAAGTTTTCTAGTTTTCAGTGTACAAGACTTGCACCTCCTTAGTTAAAATTATTTCTGTGTTTTATTCTTTTTGATGCTATTGTAAATAACATTGTTTTCTTAATTTATTTTCTAATTGTTTATTGCTAGTGTATACAAATACAATTGATTTTTTATATTGGCCATTTATCCTACAACTTTGATGTACTTGTTTAATAGTTCTAACAGTCTTTTAGTGAATTCTTTAGGATTTCCTGTATACAAAATCATGTCATCTGCAAATAAAGATATTGTTGTTTCTTTTGTTCCAATCTGAATGCTTTTAATTTGTTGCCTAATTTCCTGTCTAGAACTTTTAGGACAATGTGGAATTGAAATGGTGAGAGTGAACACCATTGTGTTTTTCCTCATCATAGGGATAAAGCTTTCAAGCTTTAATCAGTAAGTATGATGTTAGCTGTTTTTTTGTAGATACTTTATCAGGTTGAGAATGTTCTATTCCTAGTTTGTTGAGTATTTTTATTACAAAAGTTTGTTGGATTTCTAAAATACTTTTTTGTGATCATGAGTTTTTATTCTTTATTTTATTAAAATGGTGTATTATCTGATCATGGGTTTTTGTCCTTTATTCTATTAAAATGGTATATTGCACGGATTGATGTTCATGTGTTGAACCAACCTTGAATTTCTATGATAAATCTCAATTGATTATAGTGTATAATTCTATTTATATGTTGCCAGATTCAGATCGTTCATATTTTGTTGAGGAGTTTTGTGTCCATGTATATAAATAATTGGTATGTAGTTTTCTATTCTTGTGATGTGTTTGTCTTGTTTTGGTATCAGGGTAATGTTGGACTCATAGAATGAGTTATAAAGTGTTCCCTTCTATTCTATTTTTTGAGGAGTTTGTGAGGGATTGGTGTTAATACATTTTTAAACATGTGGTAGAGTTTGCCAGTGAAGTCACCTAGGCCAAGGTTCTTCTTTGTGGAAGTTTTTGATTAGTGATTCAACACCTTTACTGGTTATAAGATTTTTCAAAATTTCTATTTCTTCTTAAGTCAGTTTTGATAATTCATGGCTTTCTAGGAATTTTCCTATTTCATCTACATTGTATAATTTATGGTCATAAAATTGCTTATAGTATTCCTTTGTATTCACTTTTATTTCCCTGATGTCCACAGTAACATCCCTTCTTTCATTCCTGATATTAGTATTTTGAATCTTCTCTCTTTTTTTTTGGTCAATATAGCTAGAGATTTGTCAAGTTTGTTCATCTTTTCAAACAACAATCTTTTGGTTTTGTTGATTTTCCCTATGTTATACTCTCTATTTCATTTATTTCCACTCTAATGTTTATTATTTCCTTCCACCTCCTTGCTTTGGGCTTAGCTTGCTCTTCCATTTCTAGTTTCTTAAAATGGAAGTTTAGATTATCAATTTGAGATCTTTCTTTTTTCTAAATATATAGGTATGAAGTACCCTCTATACAATACAAAAGTACAGTTTTCACTTTAGCTGCAAACTGTAAGTTTTGATATATTGTGTTCTTCATTTTCTTTTATCTCAAAATATTTTCCAATTTCCTTTTTGATCCATTGGTTATTTAGAAGTGTGCTTTTAAATTTTCATGTATTTTGAATTTCCCAAATTTCTTTTTGTTATTTATTTCTAATTACATTCTATTATGGTTGGAAAACATACTTTGTATGATTTCAATTCTCTTAAATCTATTGAGGCTTATTTATAGCATAGTATATGGCTTATCTTAGAGAAAGTTCCATGTGCACTTGAAAAGAATATGTATTTTGAAGTCTTTGGAAGAAGTGTTATAGATGTCTGTTAGATCTACTTCGTTTACTGTGTTGTCTTCTATTTCATTGTTGATCTTATGCCTAGTTGTACTATTAATTATTGATAATGGGGTCTTGAAGCCTCCAGCTCTTTTTTTGAATGATCTATTTCTACCTTCAGTTCTGTCAATTTTTGCTTCATGTATTTTGATAGTTTTCTGTAAGCTGCATATATATTTATTATTGCCATATTTTCCTGGTGAATTGACCCTATGTTCATTATAAAATACCTATCTGTCTCTAGTAACATTTTTTGTTTCAAGCCTATTTTTTAGTATTATTGAGGTCATATTGGTTTATAACATTGTGTAAATTTCAGGCGTACGTTATTACATTTCAGTTTCTGTATAGACTGCATCATGTTCACCAGCAATAGTCTAGTTTTTATCCCTCATTATACATATGTACCTCTTTACACCTTTTACCTTCCCCTTGCCTGCTTCTCCTCTGGTAACCACTAATCTATTCTCCTGATCCATGTGTTTGTTTATCTTCCACATATGAGCGAAATCATACAGTGTTTGTCTTTCTCTCCTATTTCACTTAGCATAATACCCTCAAGGCCCATCCATGTTGTCACAAATGGCATATTTTGTCTTTTTTATGCCTGAATAGTATTCCATTGTGTATATATATGTACCACATCTTCTTTATCCATTCATCCATTGATAGGCATTTGGGTTGTTTCCATGTCTTGGCTATTGTGAATAATGCTGTGATGAACATAGACATGCATAAATCTCTTTAAATTATTGATATCATGTTCTTTGGTTAAATACGCAGTAGTGGGATAGTTGGATCTTATTGTATTTCTATTTTTAATTTTTTGAGAAATCATACTGTTTTCCATAGCAGCAGCACTGGTTTGCATTCCCACCAGCAATGTATGAGAGTGCCCTTTTCTCCACATCCTCTCCAACATTTGTTGTTTTTTGTCTTGGTAATTATAGCCATTCTGACAGGTATAAGGTGATATCTCATTGTAGTTTTGATTTGCATTTCCGTAATAATTAGTGATGATGAACATCTTTTCATGTGCCTGTTTGCCATCTGTATACATTCTTTGGAAAAATGACAGTTCATATCCTCTCCCATTTTCTGATCAGGTTGTTTTCTTTTTTGTTGTTTAGTTGTATGAGTTCTTTATATATTTTGGAGATTAACCGCTTGTCAGATATATAATTTGCAAATATTTTCTCCCAGTTGGTGAGTTGTCCTTTTTTATTTTGTTCATGATATCCTTTGCCTTGCAGAAGATTTTTAGTCTGATGCAATCCCATTTGGTAACTTTTTTACTTTTGTTTCCCTTGCCTGAGGAGACATGGTATTTGAAAAGATACTGCTAAGACTGATGTCAAAGAGCGTACTACCTATATTTTCTTCTAAGAGTTCTATGGTTTCAGGTCTTAAATTCTAGTCTTTTTCCACTTTGAGTTAATTTTTGTGTTTGGTGTAAGATAATGGTCTACTTTCATTCTTTTGCACATGGCTGTCCAGTTTTCCCAATACCATTTATTGAAAAGACTTTCCTTTCTCCATTTTATGTTCTTGGCTCCTTTGTCAAAGATTAGCTGTCCATAAATGTGTGGTTTTATTTCTGGGATTTCAATTCTGTTCCTTTGATCTCTCTGTTTTTCTGCCAATACCATGCTGTTTTGGTTATTATAGCTTTGTAGTATATTTTGAAGTCAGAGATTGTGATGCCTCTAGTTTTGTTATTTTTTTTCTCAGGATTGCTTTGGCTATTTGAGGTCTTTTGTCATTTCATATAAACTTTAGGATTCTTCATTCTGTTTACATGAAGAATGTCATTGGGATTCTGATTGGGATTGCATTGAATCTGTAGATTGCTTTAGGTAATATGGACATTTTGACTATATTTATTCTTTCATTCCACGAGCATGGAGTTTATTTCCATTTCTTTATGTCTTCTTCAATTTCCCTTAATAATGTCTTATAGTCTTCAGTGTATAGGTCTTTCACCTCCTTGGCTAAATTTATTCCTAGGTGTTTTATTCTTTTTGTTGTGATTGTAAATGGGCTTGTATTCTTTATTTCTCTTTTGCTAGTTCATTATTAGTGCATAGAAATGCAACTGATTTTTGTAAGGTGATTTTGTACCCTGCAACTCTGCTGTAGTTGTTGATTATTTCTAACAGTTTTCTGGTGGATTTTTAAGGGTTTTCTAGATATACAATCATGTTATCCACAAATAGTGAGAGTTTTACGTCTTCCTTTCCAGTTTAGATCTCTTTTATTTCTTTTTCTTGCCTCAGTGCTCTGACTAAAACTTTCAGTACTATGTTGAATAAGAATGGCAAGAGTGGGCACCCTTGCCTTGTTCCTGTTCTCAGAGGAATGGCTATCAGTTTTTCACCATTCAGCATAATGTTGGCTGTGGGTTTGTCATATTTGGCCTTTATTATGTTGAAGTAATTTCCTTCTATACCCATTTTATCGAGAGTTTTTATCATAAATGGCTGTTGGATCTTGTCAAATGCTTTCTATTGCCTCTATTGAGATGATCCTGTGATTTTTATTCCTCATTTTGTTGATGTGGTGTATCACATTGATTGATTTGTGGATGTTGAACCATCCCTGGAATAAATCCCACTTGATCGTGGTGTATGATTCTTTTAGTGTATTGTAGTATTCAATTTGTGAATATTTTGTGTGAGGATTTTTACATCTGTATTCGTCAGCAATATTGGCCCGTTATTTTTCCTTTTTGTGTTGTCCTTGTCTGGTTTTGGTATCCAGGTAGTGTTGGCCTCATAAGGTGATGTAGGAAGCATCCTGTCCTCTTGATTTTTTTTGAATAATTTGAGAAGCATAAGAATTAAATCTTCTTTGAACGTTGGTGGAATTTACCAGAGAAGCTGTCTAGTCCTGGACTTTTGTTTTTTGGGCAGTTTTTGATTACTATTTCAAGCTCTTTGCTTGTGGTTGGTCCATTGAGATTCTCTATTTCTTCTTGATTCAGTTTTGGGGGGGTTGTATGATTGTAAGAATTTGTCCCTTTCTTCTAGGTTATGCAGTTTGTTGCTGTATATCTTTTGATAGTATTCTCTTATAATCCTTTGTGTTTCTGTGGTGTCCATTGTAATTCCTTGTCTTTCATTTCTGATTTTATTCATATGACTCTTTTTTCTTAGTGAGTCTGGATAAGAGTTTGTCAATTTTGTTTACCTTCTCAAAGGACCAACTCTTAGTTTCATTTATCCTTTCTGTTGTTTTCTTATTCTTTATTTCATTTATTTCTGCTCTGATTTTTATTTCCTTCTGATTACTGACTTTGGGCTTTGTTTGTTCTTTTTCTGGTACTTTCAGGTATAGTGTAAGCTTGTTTATTTGAGATTTTTCTTCTTTTCTGAGATAGGCCTGTATTACTATAAATTTCCCTTGTAGTACTGCTTTTGCTGCATCCCGTAGGTTTTTGTATGTTGCGTTTTCATTTTCATTTGTCTCCCCATATTTTTTGATTTCTCCTTTGGTTTCTTCATTGATCCAATGGTTGTTCAGTAGCATATTGTTTAGTTTCCACATATTTGTGACTTTCCTGGTTTTTTCTTATAGTTGACTTCTAGTTTCATAGCATTGTGGTCAGAAAAGATGCTTGATATGATTTCAATGTTCTTAAATTTATTTGTACTTGCTTTGTTTCCCAATACATGGTCTATCTTTGAGAATGTTCCATGTGCATTTGAGAAGAATGTATCTTCTGCTGTTTTTGGATAGAATGTTCTATTATATATCTATTAAGTCTATCTAGTCTAGTGTTTCATTTAAGGCTGATGTTTCCTTGTTGACATTCTGTCTGAATGATCTATCCATTGATGTAAGTGGGGTGTTAAGTTCCCCTGCTATTATTTTTTTGCTCTTGATTTCTCCCTTTAGGTCTGTTCATAGTTGCTTTATATACTTTGGTGCTCCTGTGTTAGGTGCATATATATTAACAAGTTTTATGTCTTCTCAGTGGACTGTCCATTTTATCATTATATAATGCCCATCTTTGTGTCTTGTTATCTATTTTATCTTGAAGTCTTCTTTGATATAAGTATGACTGCAGCAGCCTTTTTTTTTGGTTACCATTTGCTTGGTGTATCATCTTCCATCACTTCTCTCTGGGGCTGTTTGTCTTTAGGGCTAAGACTGGGCTCCTGGAGGCAGCATATTGTTGGATCTTGTTTTTCAATCCGTCCAGCCAATCTGTGTCTTTTGACTGGTGAATTCAATCCATTTGCATTTATAGTCACTGTTGATATATGAGGGCTTAATACTGTTATTTTATCTTTTGTATTCCTGTTGTTCTATATTTCTACTCTTCCTTTTCCTTTGTATTTCTGTCTGCCTTTTCAGTTTGGTGCTTTTTTGTGTGATATTTTTCTCAGTTTTCTCTTTATGATTTGTGACTATGCTCTGATTTTTTTTTTTGGGTTACTATGAGGTTTGTATAAGAGATCTCAGAGATGAGATAGTCTTTTTTCTGATAGCCTCTTATCTCCATTAGCCTATGCAGGTTCCATTCCTTTCCTCTTCCCCTTCCATGTTTTTGTTGTCACAAGTTATTCTTTTTTGTGTTGTTAGTTTGTGATCAAATTGAAGTGTTTATAGTTATTTTTGATGCTTTCTTTCCCTTTATCCTTTATGCTATAATTTAAGGGTTTGCTAACTATTCTGAGAGAGAACTATAATTTTCTGCTTTTGTCTATTTATCTCCTTGCTCAAAGCTTTGTAAACCTTTGCCTTTTGTTTCGGGTAGGAGGGCTCCCTTCAACATTTCTTATAAGGCAGGTCTAGTGGTGATGAACTCCCTCAGCTTTTGTTTGTCTGGAAATCTTTTATTTCTCTGTTATATCTGAAGGATAATTTCACTGCATAGAGTACTTCCGGCTGATAGTTTTTGTCTTTCAATAGTTTGAATATATCATTCCACTCTCTCCTAGCCTGTAGGGTTTCTGATGTGAAATCTGCTGAAAGCCTGGTATGGGTTCCTTTGTAGGTTATTTTCTTCTGCCTTGCTGACTTTAATATTTTTTCTTTGTCATTGACTTTTTACAGTTTTAATATTATATTCCTTGGTGAAGGTCTTTTTGAATTGATGTAATTAGGAGTTGTATTTACTTCATGTCCTTCCCCTGGTCTGAGCTATTATTTCTTTTAATAAGCTCTCTGCTCCTTTTCCCCACTCTTCTCCCTCTGGGACACCTATAATCCTTTGTTACTTTTCCTAATTGTGTCAAATATTTCTCAAAGAATTTCTTCATTTTTAAAACTTAATTCTCTCTCCCCCTCCACCTTAATCATTTCTGGATTTCTATGTTCAAACTCACTAATTCTCCCCTCCATAAATTGACTCTATTTTTAGTGCTTTCTACCTTTTTTTCAATCTCATTGTGTTCTTCATCTCCAATTTTTTTTTGGTTTTTTAGAGCTTTAATCTCTTTGTTAAAGTAATCCTTCTGTTCATTGATTTTATTCCTGAGCCCATTGACCTGCTTTTATGAGTTTTCTTGTAACTTGTTGAGTTTCTTTATGACAATGATTTTGAATTCTCTGTCAGATTGTAATCTTCTGTGACTTCAGGTTTGGTTTCTGGAGAGTTGTCATTTTCCTTCTGTTCTGCCACATTACTCTAGTTCTTCATGGTGTTTGATGAATTAATTCTCTATTAGTGCTTTTGTGGTAGTGATCACTTTTTCTTATTTGGGTATGGCTTTGGTTACTTTGATTGTATTTGAGAGACTGCACTTTCCACCCTCCACTGCCTCTACCAGAGTATCATCACGCCCTCCTTGTGCCATTTGTACTTCTGGGGTTGCTGGTGCCTTGCTGCTTAAATTTTGCTGCAGTGTTAGGTGATGCTATCAGGGTAACTAGGCTGTGAGCACTTCTGCTGCCTCCAGGTTTGCCGGGATCTTGTGTTCCTCCACTGGCTCTCCATGGGCTTGGATACTGATGTCCTGTGCACCACTTGTGCTGCTGTTCCCGAGTTGTCTGGTGGTGCTGGTTCCACCACTCCAAGTGGTACTGGATTCATGAATGTCACTGTCATGGGTTTGGGGACCTGGGGACTTGTAGGCAGCCCCTGTTGATGGCGGAGCTGGTGTTGGGAGTCCTGCCACTGGTGGCTGGGTTGCTGGTTCTGCTGTGGTTTCTGATGCTTCTAGTTGCAAGTTCCACCTCTCACCACTGGGGTGGATGTTGGGGCTGTTTCTGGTCCTTCCCTCTCTGCTTGCAGTTGTGTGTGTTGGGCCACCACCATTGCTGTCACTTCACTAACCATGACATGGGTGGGGTTGCTGCTGCACCTTTGCCACTACTCTGTGGGCATTCGCAAGTGGTTGGGGCCACTGCCAGCTGCCACTACGACCGCACTGGCTTTCAGGCGTGTGGGCCTGGGTTGCCCTTGCCTCCACTTAGCAGCATGTGGGCCACTGTGTGAGGATCCATGCCTTGGATCATGGCTGCAAGGGGAGGGGGAGGGGAATTCTCCCTTAGTTCCACTGCTTCCTGGGGGTCCAGTCCACCTACCTTAAGATGTATGGATCTCTTAGGCAGCCTGTTGCACAGTGTAGGAATCTCTGTTGGTCAATGGATGTCTGTTTAGTTGTAATTTAGGGGGGAGAGACAAAGAGAACAACTTAGTCTGTCATGATGCTGATGTCACTTCTGTATTTGTCTATTTTGTCTAATGTTAGTATAGCCACTCAGCTTTCTTATTTTGCTATTTGCATATCTTTTTCCATCCTTTCACTTTCAACCCTATTTGTGTCTTCGCATCTGCAGTGTGTCTCCTGCATACGGTTTATAGTTGGATTTTTAAAGAAAATCCAGTATGATTCTTTCATCCGTTCATATTAATGTTGTCATTCACATTTAATATTATTATTGTATAAGTTGATTTATAACTGCCATTTTACTTTTTGTTTTATATATGTCTCATGTCTTTGTTTTCTGTTCCTCCTTTAGTACTTTCTTTTGTATTAAGAGAATATTTTCTATTGTAACATTTTAATTCATTTAATGGTTTTTTACTGTACATTTTTTGAGTCGTTTTCTTATTGGTTGCTCTACAGCTTACATATACATTTTAACTTATTAGAAGCTACTTCAGATTTATGCTAACTTAATTCCGGTGAGTGATAGAGTTGTTACTCCTATATAACTCTATTCCTTCTTCCTCCTTTTAGTGCTATTATTGTTATATATATTATACCTATCTATGCTATAAATCTAACAATATATTGTTATAATTATTACTTTATATAATTTTATATCTATTAAGGAATTTGAGAAATTAGAGGACAAGTATATATTTACAGAGTTTGTTATATTAATATTCTTTATTTTTTAAAAATAAGTAAAAGCTATTCATAGCTTGGTAAAGGAAGGGAGTCAGCCACTGGAACTTACTTCCCCCCCAGTTTTATTGAGATATAATTTATATATAACATTGTGTAAGTTTAAGGTATATAATGAGATGATTTGATACACATATATATTGCAAAGTGTTTACCACAATATGATTGTTTACCACATTTTTCACTTCAAGTAATTACCATTTTGTTGTTGTTGTTATGGTGAGAATATCAAAGTTCTACTCTCAGCAACTTTCAAGTATACAATACAGTGCTGTTAACTATAGTTACCATGTTCAAGACCCGTGTCAGGGAGCTTTATTCCTATGTTTTCTTCTGGAGTTTCATGGTTTTAGGTCTTATGTTTAAGTCTTTAATCCATTTTAAGTTAATTTTTGTGAGAGGTGTAAGATAGGAATCCAATTTCATTCTTTTTTGTGTGGATATCCAGTTTTCCCAACACCATTTATTGAAGAGCCTATCCTTTCCCCATTGATTATTCTTGGTTCCCTTGTCAAACATTAGTTGACCATATATGTGTGGGCTTATTTCTGGAATCTCAATTTTGTTCCATTGGTCAATATGTCTGTTTTTATGCCAGTACCTTTTTGTATTGTTTTGATTACTATAGCTCTGTAATATAGTTTGAAATCAGGAAGTGTGATCTTCTAGCTTTGTTCTTTCTCAAGGGTGTTTTGGCTATTTGGGGTCTTTTGTGTTTCCATGTGAATTTTACAATTGTTTTCTCAATTTCTGAATTCAGAAAAATGGAAATTCTGAAAAATGCCATGGAATTTTGATGAGGATTATATTAAATTTGTAGATGACTTTGGGTAATAGTTGAACAATACTAACTCTTCCAACCCATGAATATGGGGCACCTTTCCATTTATTTCTTTCTTCAATTTCTTTCATCATTGTCTTACAGTTTTCAGTGTATAGATCTTTCTCATCCTTGCTTAAATTTATTCCTAAGTATTTTATTGCTTTTGATGTTATTATAAATGGGACTATTTTTTGTTTTACAGATAGTTCATTCTTAGTGTACAGAAATGAAACAGATTTTTGTATGTTGATATGTACCTTGTAACTTTACTGAATTCATTTATTAGGACTAAGTTTTTTGGTGGAGTCTTTTGAATTTTCCATTTACAAGGTCATTTCATCAGCAACAGACAATTTACTTCTTACCTTGCAATTTAGAGTCTTTTTTTTTCTTGCTTAATTTCTCTGGCTAGGACTTCCAGTACTATGTTGAACAGGAGTGGTGAGAGTGCACACTCTTGTCTTCTTCCTGATCCTAGATGGAAAGCTTTCAACCTTTCACCCTTGAGTATGATATTAGCTGTGGATTTGTCATATATGACCTTTACAAAGTTAAGGCGTGCTCCTCCTATACCCAATTTGTTGAGAGTTTTTATCATGAAAGGATTTGAATTTTGTCAAATGCCTTTTCTACATCTATTGAGATGATCACATGATTTTTGTCTTTCATTATATTAATGTGGTATATCACATTTTTTATTTGAATGTATTGAACCATCATTGCATCACAGGGATATATCACACTTGATCATGATGAATGATCCTTTTAATGTGCTGTTGAATTCGATTTGCTGGTATTTTGTTCTGAATTTTCGCAGCTATGTTCATCAGAGATATTAATCTGTAGCTTTCTTTTCTTGTAGTATCCATATTTGGTTCCAGTATCATGGTAATGCTGGCATTGTAAAAGGAGATTGGGAGTATTCCTTCCTTTTCAATTTTTTGATAGAATTTGATAACAATTGGCATTAATTCTTTAAATGTTTGGTAGAATTCACCCATGAAGCTGTTGATGCAAAATAACCAACAACCATTCTATAGATGAGAGAAATAAGGTGAGTTTTACTTGAGCCAGAGTGAGGATCATAACCCAGGAAGGTCTTAGAAAGCATTCTGTAGAAGCATAGTTTTCAGTATAGTCTTATATCTTTTTAGAACAAAAAACATACATTAAACACACCCAGGATACATTTTCATCAAAGTTTTGAAGAGGTGTTTAGTTGCAAATTAGCAGGTCAACGTGACCCTGATGTCAGGAAAGGGACTAATATAGATGTTACCAATAGGGTTTTACCAATAGGGCACAGGAGGGGAAGTATGCATTCTTATTTTAAAAGAGTGCATTCTTTAATGGTTAGAGCAGATGTACAATGTATATTTGATAGGCCGTAAGTCAGGCTTTTTAGTTCAAGATGAATCAGTTTTGAACCCGAATAGTTATCTCGTATACCTCAATATGTGAAAATCTCTTGGAAGGTTATTTATTACGGATTCAATCTCCTTACTTGTTATTGTTGTGTTCATATTTTCTAATTCTTCATGATTCAAACTTGGTAGATTGCGTGTCTCTAGGAATTTATCCATTTCTTCTAGGTTGTCCAATTAGCTGGCATATATTTTTTCATAGAAATCTCTTATGATCCTTTGCATGTCTGTGGTATCAGTTGTAATATTTCCTCTTTCACATATAATTTTGTTTACATGGGTCCTCTCTCTTTTTTTTGGTAATGTTACTGCACCAGGTTCATTTTTTCCCACTGCCCAGAAAGCCAAACACTGAGATGATGAGATTGCATCAGAGAGAGTGTTTTAATCACAAAGCAGACATGTGAGGAAGAGAGAGAATGAGTCTCAAATCCATTTCCCTGAAAATGGAGACTCAGGGATATTTATGGGGTAGGGGAGCAAGGTGGTCTGAAATATGGAGATAGGTGATTGGAGGTGAGAAGAGGTGAGATGATTGATGATCTGTAGAAGCCTAGTCAGACTTCATACCTCTTCACAGGGTGCATGTTCACAAAATGGCAGCATTAGCTTGATCTGAGGGTGGAATTTTAGCCTCTTGACATCAAAATGTCACTTATCAGACATTTGCATGGACCCACTTGAGGGGTTGGTGATCTCAACTGGCCTGAAGTGGGCAAGGGGTTCTAATTCCTGAAAAACAGCTCAAACCCCCATTATCATGGTGATGTAGGCTTCAGGGTGATGTTATCTACAGGAGCCTAGTGGGAGTCAGATAGCATATTGCCTAAACAGCAGTTAACAATGGGTGGTGAAACAGCTAAAAGCTATAATCAGTAATTGCAGAAAGGAAAAAAAAAAACTTTAGTTACTAGCTACCTAATTATCAATGGCTAACTGTTTGCTGGTTTCAATCTCTCATATTCTTTGGTCATTCCTCATTCTTGAGGGATTTGGGGTGGTGACCAATCTAGCTACTTCCTGCTGAATTGGGGCATAGATTTGGGTTAGAGGAATGAAACTGTTTAGCACTCGTTTGGAAATATTTCTTGTTCCCAGCTTCAGGTTGACCTTTTGCATTCTTAGAATTTTTGTACCTTGTTCAACAGTTTTGGAACAACATCTAAAGGCATATTTTATGATCAAGTGTCCAACCAGAAGGATAAGAAGTATAGACGACCCAAATTTTAACAGTCCCTGGAAAATAGAGCTATTCCCAGTGGGGCCTCCACCTGATCTCCAGGTGGGGGCAGACATCTGGTCTTAGTTACTGATAGTCTTTTGTTTTACTGGATATGCATCAGAAACTGGAGCAATGCCCTATACCCTGATCTTTCAGTTGTCATTGATGATGGCTATCAGCATAGACTCTCTGCTTGGAGGTCATCACATTCTTAAGGAACTCAAAAGAACAAAGTTATCAATTTATAGCAGTTAGGAGGGGTCATAAAATCTACAGAGCATGTCTGGGTTAGTTAATCAGAGGTCATTCAAAGTTACAATATGGTTTCTTTTCTGCAATATGGGTTCCCTTGAGTCAATCTTGTGTTGAGCTGGTATCAATAAGTCTAGCTAAAGGCTTGTCAGTTTCATTTATCTTTTCAAAAGCCAACTCTTAGTGTTGCTCTTTTCCATTGGTTTTTTTCCCTCTAATTTATTTATGCTGTAATATTTCTCTCCTTACTTTTGCTAATTTTGGGATGTTTATTCTTGTTTTTCTAGTTTCTTGAGGTGTAAAGTTAGGTTGTTTGAGATCTTTCTTTTTTCTTAATGTAGGCCTTTATCACTATAATTTTCTCTCTTAGCACTGCTTTTGCTACATCCCATGAGTTTTGGTATGTTGTATTTCCATTTTCATTTGTTTCAAGATATTTTTTGATTTTTTTAAAATTTCATTTTGATGCATTGTTTGTTCAGGAATGGGTCGTTCAATTTCCACATATTAGTAAAATTTTAGAGTTTCCTCCTGTTATTTATTTCTAGTTTCTTATTATTTTGGTCAGAACAGATATTTGGTATGATTTCAGTCTTTTAAAATTTGTTGAGACTTATTGGTGACCTAATATATGATCATCCTGGAGACTATTCTATGTGCACTTGAGAAGAATGTGTGTTCTGCTGCTGTTGCATGGAATGTTCTATATTTGTCTGTTAGGTCCATTGGTCTAAAGTATAATTCAAGTGCAGTATTTCCTTATTGATTTTCTGTCTGGATGATCTGTCTATTGTGGGAAGTGAAGTATTGAAGTCTTCTACTATTATTGTATTGTTGTCTATTACTGCCTTCATATCTGTTAGTGTTTGTTTAATATATTTAGGTGCTCTGATGTTGGGTGCATGTACTTTTACAATTGTTATATCTTGTTGATGAATTGACCCCTTTATCATTATATAATTACCTTTGTCTTTTGTTATGATTTTTGACTTAAAGTCTATTTTGTCTTTATAAGTATAGCTACCTCTGCTCTGTTTTGGTTTCCATTTGCATGGAAAATCTTTTTCCATCCCTTAACTTTGAGCCTATTAGTGTCCTTGAAGCTGAAGTGAGTCTCTTGTAGGCAGCATATAGTTGGATCTTTTTAAAAATCCAATTGGTGACTCTCTGCCTTTTGATTGGAGAATTTATTTCATTTACATTTAGAGTAATTGTGCATAGGTAAACACTATTGCCATCTTGTTAATTGTTTTCTGGCTGTTTTGTTGTTCCTTTTTCCATCTTGCTGTCTTCTTTTGTGAATTGATAATTTGTGTAGTGGTGTATTTTGATTCTGTTCTCTTCATCTTGTGTGTATCTTCTATACTTTTTTTGTGGTTACCTTGAGGGCTTAATTGAAACATATTATAGATATAACAGTCTATTTTAAGCTGATAAACACTTAACTTTAATGTCATAAAAATCTATCCTTTACTCCCCCCATTTTATGTCACAGTTTACATCTTTTTATATTATGTATCACTTAACCAATTATTATAGCTATTTTAATACTTTATTCTTTAACCTTTATACTAGAGTTAAGTGTTTAACACTCCATCATATTAAAGTATTACAGTATTAGGAATCTGACTACATACTTAACTTTACCAGTATGTTGTATATTTTCATATGCTTTCCTGTTACTGGTTAGCATCTTTTCATTTCAGCTTGAAGAGCTACTTTCAGCATTTCTTGTAAGGCAGGTTTAGTGGAGATGAAGTACTTGAGCTTTTGTTTGTTAGGGAAAGTCTTTATCTTGTCTTCGTTTCTGAGGGAAAACTTTTCTGGGTAAAGTATTCTTGGTTGGCAGTTTTTTTCCCAGCACTTGAATGTATCAACCCATTCTCTCCTGCCCTGAAAGGTTTCTGCTTAAAAGTCCACTCATAGCCTTATGTGGGGTTTTATTGTATGAGAGAGAATTTTTCTTTGCTGCTTTAAAAATTCTCTCTTTGTCTTTGATTTGAGACAGTTTTATTATAATGTTTCTTGGAGATAATCGTTTTGGATTGAAATTTTGGGGTGACTGATTAGCTTCATGAACATGGATGTCCAAACCTCTCCCCAGGTTAGCAAAGTTCTCTGACATTATTTCTTTAAATAAGCTTTCTATTCTTTTCCACTTCTCTTTTCCTTCTGGGACTCCAATGATGCATAGATTGCTTTTCTTAATGATGTCCCATAAGTCCTGAAGGCTTTCTTCATTTCTTTCATTCTTTTTTCCTTTTGTTCCTCTGACTGGATAATTTCAAATGATCTGTCTTCAAGCTCACTGATTCTTCTGCTTGGTCCAGTCTGATGTTGAATCTTTCTATTGAATTGTTCAGTTCAGTCATTGTATTTTTTGGCTACAAAATTTCTGTTTTATTCTTTTTATGTTTTCTATCTCTTTGCTGAGCTTCTCATTTTGTTCTTGTATTGTTTTCCTGATTTCATTAATTTGTTCATTTGTGTTCTCTTATAGGTGTCTGAGCATCTTTACAATAATTACTTTGAATCATTTTTTGGGCAATTCCTGTATCTCCATTTCTTTGGTGTCAGTTACTAAAGTTTACTGTGTACTTTGGTGGAGTATTGTTTCCCTGATTCTTCATGGTCCCTGTAGCTTTTTGTAGATGTCTGTGCATTTGAAGCAGTCACCTCTTTGCACTTTATGGACTGACTTTGGTAAGGGAAGACTTTTACCTGTGGGTGAGGGCATGCTGGATTGTGCTGTGACTCTTGGTCTACTGGTGCAGGGCACCAAGTGCAGGGGTGTGTGGTAGCACCAGGTCTGGGGGTGTGTGATATCTTGGCTCAGGCCACCAGCATCCACAGTACCAATAACCATGTGGTACTTGGCAAGTGCTAAGGGGTCCACAACATCTGAAATGGCTGTTGGGTTCCTCAATGACACCTCCAGGTTCAGTGGATAAGGAACAAAGCATGCAGTGGTGGTGGCTGGAACCGATTGTGTGCAGATATTCATCTTCAGGGGCCAGATGCAGGTGCCTGTGTAATGGCAAGGGCTGGTTGCAGCCCTACACATAGTTGTGGGGGCTAGGGCATCAGCAAGGGCCAGGGCCAACTGTGGACACACTGGCAGTTGCAGGGGACCTGGATATCAGCATGCACTGCCATGGATGCTGGTTTTCACCCTTGGCACATGACAGTGGAGGCCAGTGTTGGGAGTCAGGCTGGTGAATGCAAATGCAAGGCTGGAGGTGCTATCTGTAGGTGAGCCCAGTGGTATAGGCCAGTGACAGGATACAGGGCCAGATCCAGGCCTACAAGCAACTGTGGAGGTCCTGGCTGTCAGTGTGCCCTCCTGTAGCTGCATGGTCTCCCCACAGGTGTGTGAATGCAGTGGAGACCAGTGATTGGGGTCAGGCCAGGGATGTGCAGTGCACAGCTGGAGGGGCTAGCTCTAGTTAAGCCCAGTGGTGCAGGCCAATGACATTGGATCTGGGCCCACAAGCAGCTGTGAAGGCTCTGGCTGTTGGTATTCACTCCAGTGGCTGCACAGTCTCCCCACGGCCCTCTGCATGGCAGTGGAGGCTGGTGATGTGGCTAGGCTGGGGTTGTGCAGGTGCACAGCTTGAGGGGAGATCTGCAGGTGAGCTCAGTGATGCAGGCCAATGACAGGATATAGGGTCAGATCTGCATCTACAAGCAACTGTGTGGACCTTAGCTATTGGAATGCATTTCTGTGGCTGCAGGATCTTTCAATTGATTTTCTCATGGTAATGGAGGGTGGTAACAGACATCAGGATGGTGGTATACAAGAGCACAGATGGAAGGGCTCACCCTGATTGCTCACATGGCAGTGGCAGTCAGCTGTAAGAGCTAGGCTGGTGTTTTGCAACCATGCAGCTAAAGAGGCCTGGGCTGGTTGCTGTTGCAGTTTCTGGGCTCTGGCCGAGGTAGGGAGGGAGGGAGCAGGGAGGGATTCAGGCAGCTGGCATCTCCCAATGCAAATACCTTTTGTATGAAAAATGGTGAAATCTATGGGGGCGGTCTGTAGAGGCTGTGTTGGCTATTGTTTTCTTCACTGGTGAAATCTGCTGGGGTCCTCTGCAGAGCAGGTCACTGGAAACTGTAGTCACTCCCACTGCAGGGCTGGTACTGGTAGCCCCTGCTTCTCTTTCTTGTTACTACCAATCTCTATATGTCTCAGCTTTGCCTATCTCTAGGGTGGGATGAAATTGAAGCAGGTCCTTTGTGTGGTGCCCCAAAAGGCTGCAGAAGCTGGTCATTCACCCCATTCTCCCTTTCTCAGTGAGGGGAAATCTTTCTAGTGGGGAGTTTCCTCTGGCACTGAACAATGTCAGATTGGGGGATGGGATGATGCAGGCAAAATGAACCTGTATTCCTTCCCTCTTTGTGTGGTTATTCTTAAATATTTTGTTCCACTGTGTTGCTGAAGCTTCTTAAGTGAACACCAGAGCTCTCTCCGGGCTATTTTTGTTCATGGATCACTGTCTAATTATTGATTTTTGTAGGAATATGGATGCTGGAGTCTCCTACTCTGCCATCTTGGTGTTGGCGCTCTATATTAACATTATTTACTATTTATTCTTGTAAATTTAAGTTACCCTCTGGTGTTATTTCCTTATGCCAATACAGCTTTACTCAAATTCACCCCTTTTTTGATATATATTGCCAAATATGTTGCATTTTTACATATATGGGCCCAAAATACAGATACACATACGATCTATCTCTCTATCTATTTAGATATGGTTTTATACAATTTTTTAAAATTAGTTTCAGAGAAAGAAGGAAAAGAAATATGCATTTCTATTGTTTTTTATAATTACATAATTACCATTAATGATAATCTTGCTTCATTTTTGTGAATTTGAATGACTATCTGGAATCACATGCTTTCAGCCTGAAGAATCTTCTTTCAGTACTTTTTCTATGGACATCCTTTTTTTTCTTTTTCCTTTTTTTTTAATTATTTTCGGATGTACATCATATTTCGAATTCTGTGTACATTACATCATGTTCACCACCCGAAAACTAATTATAGTCCATCCCCTCACATGTGAGCCTAATCACCCCTTTTGCCCTCCCCCCTCCCCCCTTCCCCTATGGTAACCACCAATCCAATCTCCAATGCAGTGTGTTTTTTTGTCGTTGTTTTTATCTTTTACTTATGATTGAGATCACATGGTATCTGAATTTCTCCCTCTGACTTATTTCACTCAACATACTCAAGGTCCATCCATGTTGTCACAAATGGCCGGATTTCATCATTTCTTATGGCTGAGTAGTAGTCTATCATGTATAAATACCACATCTTAGTCACAGGGCAGGTCTGCTAGCAAAAAATTGTCTGTTTTTTGTTTATCTGAGAATGTCTTTATTTTGCATTCATTTTTGAAAGATAATTTTTCTGAATGTAGGATTCTTGGTTGACAGGTTTTTTTTCCTTTCAGCATTTTAAATATATCATTGCAATGTCTGCTGGCCTACATTTTTTCCTGATGAGATGTCAGCTGTTAATCTTAATGGCATTGCCTTGTATATGATGAGTTGTGTTTTTCTTGCTGCTTTAAAATATTCTTTTAGTCTTTGTCTTTCAACATTTTTAATATGATGTATCTGGGTGTGAATTTCTGTGTTAATCCTACTTGAATTTTGAGGAATTCATTGGATTCATAGATTAATGCATTTCATCAAGTTTGGGAGTTTTTGGCCACTATTTCTTGTAATAGTTTTTCTGCTATTTTCTCTCTCTTCTCTCCTTGTGGTACTCCTGTTATGCATATATTGTGGTGCTTAATGATGTCCACATTTCTCTGAGGCTCTGTTCACTTTTCTTCATTTTTTTTTTGAAGATTAGCGCCTGAACTAACAACTGTTGCCAATCCTTTTTTTTTCCTGCTTTTTCTCCCCAAATCCCCTAAGTACATAGTTGTATATTTGAGTTGTGGGTCCTTCTGGTTGTGGCATATGGGATGCTGCCTCAGCATGGCCTAATGAGTGATGCCATGTCCATATCAAGGATCTGAACTGGTGAAACCCTGGGCTACCAAAACGGAGTGCACGAACTTAACCACTTAGCCATGGGGTCGGCCCCTCTTCGTTCTTTTTCCACTCTGTTCTTCAAATTGCATAATTTCTGTCAATCTGTTTTCCAGTTCACGGATTCTTTTTTTCTGTCAGTAGAGATCTATTATTAATCCCCTATGGTGAATTTTTTACTTTAGTTATTGTACATTTTAATTTATTGAAATTCTATTTGGTTGCTTTTTAGAATAACTTCTATTTATTGATATTCTCTGTTTATGAGGCATTGTCATCATAGCTTCCTTTATTTCTTTAAGTATGTTTTCCTTTAGTTCTTTGAGTGCACGTGTAATGACTGCTTTAAAGTCTTTAACTCTGACATCTGGGCCCTCTTGAATAAGTTTCTGTTGCTTATTCCCCCTACCCCCTTATAAGGGTCACACTTTTCTGTTTCTTTGCATGTCTCATAATTTTGCTGAAGACTGGCTATATTATGTTGTATATTGTAGCAACTCTGTATACTGATGCCCTCCACTCTCTGTTTTGGCTTGTTTTTGCTTGCTGTATTTGTTTAGTGACTTGCCTAGACTATTTTAGTGAAAACAGTTTCCTCCACAGTGTGATCCCTCTGATGCCATTCCTCAGAGGGTACAGCCTTGGTCATGTACACAGTAGCCTTGGGATGACAGAGGTTTTAGCAGGGTCCTTTTTGACTATATCTCTCCCTGATTTCTCTTAAACTGACTGCCTCTGTTGATATTACAGCTGTTAGTATTCACTAATTTTAGGCTGATTGCTCTACTGTTTGCAACAATGCCCTGTGGCATAAGTTGCCCCAGTCTGATTCAATTATATTTAAGCAGGAGTAGGTTTTTATAATTAATTAATCTGTTAATTTATTTTTTAATTTTTTATTGCAGTAACATTGGTTTCTAATATAAATTTCAGATATACATCTTTATATTTTGATTTCTGTGTAGATTCCATCATGTTCATCACCCAAAGACTGATCACCCAAAGACAATCCATGATCACATACATGTGCCTAATCACTCCTTTCACTCACCTCCCTCCGGCCTTCACCTCTGGTAACCACCAATCCAATCTCTGTCTCTATGTGTTTGTTTGTTGTTGTTTTTATCTACTACTATGAGTGAGATCATACAGTATTTGACCTTATCCCTGATTTATTTTGCTTAACATAATACCCTCAAGGTCCATCCATGTTGTCACAAATGGCTGGATTTCATCATTTCTTATGTCTGAGTAGTATTCCATTGTGTATATATACCATGTCTGCTTTATCCATTCGTTCCTTCATGGGCACCTAGGTTGCTTCCAAGTCTTGGCTATTGTGAATAATGCTGCAATGAACATACCGGTGCATCTGTCTTTATGCATTTGTGTTTTCATGTTCTTTGGATAAATATCCAGCAGTAGAATGGCTGGATCATAAGGTAGTTCTATTCTTAATTTTTTGAGGAGTCTCCATAGTGTTTTCCATAGTGGCTGCACCAGTTTCCACTCCCACCAGCAGTGTATGAGAGTTCCTTTCTCTCCACATCCTCTCCAACACATTGTTCCCTGTCTTGTTAATTATAGCCATTCTGACCGGAGTGAGGTGATATCTCATTGGAGTTTTGATTTACATTTCCCTGATAGTTAATGATGTTGAAAATCTTTTCATGTGCCTGTTGGCCATCTCTATATCTTCTTTGGAAAAAAGTCTGTTCAGATCTTTTGTCTGTTTTTTAATTGGGTTGTTAGTTTTTTGTTGTCAAGATGTATGATTTCTTTGTATATTTTGGATATACCCCTTGTCTGATATATGGTTTGCAAATATCTTCTCCCAATTGTTAGGTTGTCTTTTCGTTTTGTTGTTGGTTTCCTTTGCTGTGCAGAAGCTTTTTAGTTTGATGTAGTCCCATTTGTTTATTTTTTTCTATCATTTCCTTTGCCAGGTCTAGGACCAATGTTGAAGATTGTACTACCTGTGTTTTCTTCTAGAAGTTTCATGCCTTACCTTCAAGTCTTTAATCCATTTTGAGTTAATTTTTGTGTATGGTGTAAGATAATGGTCTACTTTCATTCTTTTGCATGTGGCTGTCCAGTTATCTCAACATCATTTATTGAAGACACTTTCCTTTCTCCATCGTATGTTCTTGGCTCCCTTGTTGAAAATTAGCTGTCCATAGATGTGTGGGTTTGTTTCTGGGCTCTAGATTTTGTTCCATTGATCTGTGTGTCTGTTTTTGTGCCAGTACCATGCTGTTTTGGTTACTATGGCTTTGTAGTATATTTTGAAATCAGGGAGTGTGGTACCTCCAGCTTTGTTCTTTTTTCTCAGGAATCCTTTGGCTATTCGGGGTCTTTTGCTGTTCCATATAAATTTTAGGATTCTTTATTCTATTTCTATGAAAAATGTCGTTGGAACTTTGATAGGGATTGCATTGAATCTGTAGATTGCTTTAGGAAGTATGAACGTTTTAACTATGTCAATCTTCCAATCCAAGAGTACGGAATATCTTTCCATTTCTTTCTGTCTTCTTCAATTTCTTTCGACAATGTTTTATAGTTTTCAGTGTACAGATCTTTCACCTCTTTGGTTAAATTTATTCCTAGGTATTTTATCCTTTTTTTTTGCCATTGTAAATGGGGTTGTGTTCTTAATTTCTCTTTCTGCTACTTCGTTGTTAGTGTATCGAAACAACTTATTTTTGTATGTTGATGTTATTTCCTGCAAATTTACTGTATTCATTTATTATTTCTAAAAGCTTTTTAATGGATTCTTTAGGGTCTTCTATATATAAAGTCATGTCATCTGCAATGAGTGACAGTTTCACTTCTTCTTTTCCAATTGGATCCCTTTCATTTCTTTTTCTTTTCTGTTTTTTTAAAGATTGGCACCTGGGCTAACAACTGTTGCCAATCTTTATTTTTTTCTGCTTTATCTCCCCAACCCCCCCTTGTAGAGAGTTGTATATCTTAGTTGCTGGTCGTTCTAGTTGTGGGATGTGGGACGCCGCCTCAACGTGGCCTGGCGAGTGGTGCCATGTCCGTGCCCAGGATCTGAACCCTGGGCCGCTGCAGCGGAGCGTGCAAACTTAACCACTCGGCCACGGAGCCGGCCCCTCATTTCTTTTTCTTGCCTGAGTGCTCTAAGACTTCCAATAATATGTTAAATAAGAGTGGTGAAAGTGGACATCCTTATTTGGTTCCTGTTCTTAGAGAGATAGCTTTCAGTTTTTCTCCATTGAGAATGATATTAGCTGTGGGTTTGTCATATTTGGCCTTTATTATGTTGGGGTACTTTCCTTATATACCCATTTTATTCAGAGTTTTAATCATAAGTGGATGCTGTATCTTGTCAAATGCTTTCTTTGCAACTATTGAAGTGATCATGTGATTTTCATTCATTTTGTTAATGTGGTGTATTATGTTGCTTGATTTGCAGATGTTCAACCATCCCTGCATCCCTGGAATACATCCCACTTGATTGTTGCATATGATCATTTTAATGTGTTGCTGTATGTGGTTTGCTATTAATCTGTTGAGGATTTTTGCATCCATGTTCATCAGTGATATTGTCCTGTAATTTTCTTTTTTTGTATTGTGCTTGTTTGATTTTGGTATCAGGTTAATGGTGGTCTCATAAAATGAATTCAGAAGTGTCCCATCCTCTTCAATTTTTTGGAAGACTTTGAGAAGGATAGGTATAAATCTTCCTTGAATGTTTGGTAGAATTCACCAGAGAAGTCATCTGGTCCTGGACTTATGTTTTTTGGGAGCTTTTTGATTATCCTTTTAATTTCTTTACTCGTAATTGGTGTATCAGAATCTTTATTTCCTCTTGATTCAGTTTTAGGAGGTCATATGAGCGTAAGAAATTATCCATTTCTTCTAGGCTATCCAAGTTGTTGGCATATAGCTTTTCATAGTATTATCTTATCATCCTTTGTATTTCTCTGGTATCTGTTTAATTTCTCCTCTTTCATTCCTAATTTTATTTACTTGAGCCTTCTCTCTTTTTTTCTTAGTGAGTCTAACTAGGGGGTTTGTCAATTATGTTTATCTTTTCAATGAATCAGCTCTTATTTTCAGTGATCTTTTCTATTGTCTTTTTCTTCTCTCTTTAATTCTGCTGTGATTTTTATTTCCTTTCTTCTACTGACTTTGAGCTTCTTTTTGTTCTTCTTTGTCTAGTTCTTCCAGGTGTAGTGCCAGATTGTTTATTTGAAATTTTTCTTATTTCCTGAGGTCAGTGTGTATTGCTGTAAACTGACCGCTTAGTACTGCTTCTGCTGCATCCCATAGATTTTGGTATATTGTTATTTCTTTTCATTTGTCTCCAGGTATTTTTTTATTTCTCCTTTGAGTTCTTCATTGATCAAATTGTTGCTCAGCAACGTTTCAATCTTCTTAAATTTATTGAGCCTTGTTTCGTTTCCCAATACATGGTCTATCTTTGAGAATGTTCCATGTGTGCTTGAGAAGAATGTGTATTCTGCTGCTTTTGGATGGAATGTCCTATATATTTGTATTAAGTCCATCTAATCTACTGTTTCATTTAAGGCCAATGTTTTCTCGTCAATTCTCTGTCTGGATGATCTATCCATTGATGCAAGTGGGCTATTAAGGTCCCCTATTATTATTGTGTTACTGTCAGTTTCTCCCTTTAGGTCTGTCAATAGTTGCTTTGTGTACTTTGGTGCTTCTATGGTAGGTGCCCATATATTAATAAATGTTATGTCCTCTTGGCGGATTATCCTCTTTATTCTTATATAATGTCCATCTTAGTCTGTTGTTATCATTTTTGGCTTGAAGTCTACTTTGTCTGATATAAGTACGGATATACCTGCTTTCTTTTGGTTGCCATTTGCTTAGAGGGTCATCTTCCATCCTTTCGCTTTGAGCCTATGTTTATCTTTAGATCTGAGATGAGTCTCCTGGAGGCTGCATATTATTGGGTCTTGTTTTTTTAATCCAGCCAGCCACTTTGTGTCTTTTGATTGGTGGATTCAATCCATTTACATTTAGGGTGATTATTGATATATTAGGGCTTAATACTGCCATTTTGTCTTTTGTTTTCTGTTTTCTTTATATTTCCTTTGTTTCATTTTCCTTGTGTTTCCATCTGCCATTTCTGTTTGGTGGTTTTCTGTGATGTGTTTCTCAGTTTCCTCTTTTTTTATGTTTGGTGACTCTTCTCTGAATTTTTGTTTTGTGGTTACGATGAGGTTTGTGTAAAAGATCTTAAAGATGTGACAGTCCTTTTTCTGCTGATAGCATCTTATCTCCATTTGCCTATGCAAGTTCCATCCTTTTCCTCTTCCCTTTCTATGTTTTTGTTCATACAAATCATCCCTTTTTCTTCTGTGAGTTTGTTACCAAATTGAAGTGGTTACAGTTATTTTTAATGCTTTCTTTCCCTTTAGCTTTTATGTTATAATTAAGTGTTTACTAACCTATTCTGGTATAGAGTTGCACTTTTCTGATTCCGTCTATCTATTTATCACCTTGCTTAAGCCTTTGTATACCCTTGCCTCTTTGTTTCATGTATGATGGCTCTTTTCAACATATTTTGTAAAGTAGGTCTAGTGGCCATGACTTCCCTCAGCTTTTGTTTTTATGAGAAAATCTTTATTTCTCCTTCATATCTGAATTAAAACTTTGCTGGATAGAGTATTCTTGGCTGAAAGTTTTTATCTTTCCATATTTTGAATATATCTTTCCACTCTTTCCTGGCCTGTAGAATTTCTGCTGAGAAATCTGCTGATAGCCTAATGGGTGTTCTTTTGTAGGGTATTATTTTCTTCTCTCTGGTTGCCCTTAATATTCTTTCTTCATTATTGCCTTTTGACAGCTTTAATGTAATGTGCCTCGAAGAAGGTCTTTTTGCATTGAGATAATTGGGTGTTCTATTAGCTTCATGTCCTTGTATATCCAGTTCCTTACCCTGGTTTTGGAAATTCTCAGTTATTATTTCTTTAAATAAGCTCTCTACTCTCTTCTCCCTCTGGGATACCCATTATCCTTATGTTGCTTTTCCTCATTGAGTCAGATATTTCTTGTAGAATTTCTAAATTTAAAAAAAATTTTAGTTGTCTCTCCTTTTCCACCTGAATCGTTCTAGATGTGTCTTTGAGCTAGCTGATTCTGTCTTCCATATGGTCTGCTCTATTTCCAATGCTTTCTACTTTATCCTTCATCTCATTTATTGTGTTCTTCGGCTCCCGAATTTTTGTTTGGTTCTTTTTAGAATTTAAATCTCTTTGGTGAAGTCCTCTTCCTGTTCATTCACTTTATTCCTGAGTTCATTGAACTGTCTTTCTGAGTTTTCTTGTAGCTTGTTGAGTTTCTCATGATAGCTATTTTGAATTCTCTATCAGTTAGACTGCAATCTTCCATGACTTCAATTTTGGTTTCTGGCGAATTTCCTTCTTTTGTGATACTGTGTTACCATAGTTTTCCATGATCCTTGATGAGTTGTTCCTCTGCCAGCATATTTGTAGTAGCAAAGACCTTTCTTTTTTACGTAAGACTTTGTTTACTTGATTCTGAGATGCTTCTGATTGCATTTGAGAGCCTGCACTTCCACCCTCCACTGCCAGAGGTGTTGTCAGTGCCTCAATTGTGCTGCTTGTGCCTCTGAGTTTGCTGGTGCCTTACTGCTTATGGTGTCACTGCACTGAGGTCAGTGGGCTGGTGAGCACCTCTGCTGCTTCTGGGCTTGCCTGGGCCACCTGTTCCTCTAGTACAGTGTTGGGGGAAGGTGAGGCAGGAGCCAAGGTCATGGGCACTTTCACCACATCTGGGGGGTTGCATCTGCTTGTGCCACTGCCACAGGTGTTGGGGCCAGGGTTGTGGGTGCCACTGCAGTTGGAGGAGACTGGGGTCGTGGGATCCACTGTCACTGTTACTAGGCTCTCTGTGGTCTCAGGCACTGCTGCCATGTGTGCTACCTGCACTGCTGCTCCCACGTTTTCTGTAGGTTCTGGTACTGCTGCTGTTGGAGGTGATGGGTTTATGGATGTCACTGCCACTGCCAGCTGGGCTTGGGTCATGGGTGCCACTGCCACCACCATGAGGGGAAGAGTACCTGTGTCATGAGTGCTGCCATGGTTCTGGAGCCTTTGGTCTTGGGTGCGAGCATGGCTCCTGGAACCTCAGGTCACAGGCATCACTGCCATTGTTGGGTCACCAGGGTCTTGGATGTAGTCCCTGTTGCTGGAAGGCCTGGTGTTGGAGGTGCTGCCACTGAGGGAAGTTGAGGGGACTGGGTCACAGGGTGAGGTTCCTGGACTGTCTCAGGTGCCACAGCAGTTTCTGGAGCCTTAGGTCACAGGTTCCACCTACACTTCTGGGGGAAGGGGAGAGGCTGAGTTGTGAGTGCTGCTGCAATTCCTGGAGCCTCTGGTTGTGGGTGCTGCAGCTATTTCTGGAGCCTCCAGAAGCATGGGTTACCTCAGTTCCTGGGGCCTCCATTTGTGGGTATTACTGCAGTTTCTGGAGACTTTGGTCTCAGGTGCAGCCACAGTTACTCGAGCCTACAGTCTCAGGAGCTGCCACTGCTGCTCCTCTGATTTCACCTCCTCCACAAGGTCCAGTCTACCCACCTCCAGGTGTATAGATGTATGTATCTCTCATGCATTCTGGTGTGCTGTGCAGAAAACACTTTGTTGGTCTATGAATGTCCTACTGATTATAACTTAGATGAGAGAGACAAAAGGAGCAACTTACTCTGCCGTGATGCTGATGTCACTCCCTACATTTTCTTTTCTTTCTTATTTTGAAGATTAGCCCTGAGCTTATATCCGCTGCCAATCCTCCTCTTTTTTGCGGAGGAAGATTAGCCCTAAGCTAACATCTGTGCCCATCTTGCTCTACTTTATATGTGGGATGCCTGCCACAGCTTGGCTTGATAAATGGTGCGTAGGTCTGCACCTGGGATATGAACCGGCAAACCCCAGGCCACCAAAGTGGAGCATGCAAACTTAACTGCTGTGCTACTGGGCTGGCCCCCACCCCTACATTTTCTTGATTACTGTAGCTTTTTAGTAAGTTTTAAAATTGGGAAATGAGAGTCCTCCAACTTTTGTCCTTCTTTTCAAGGATGTTTTGGTTTTTCTAGGTCCCTTGTGTTTCCATATGAATTTTAGAATCAGCTTTTCAATCACTGCAAGAAAGCCAGCTGAAGTTTTTGATATGCATTTCATTGAATCTGTAGTATACTTATATTTCTTGATTTATCAATTTGAGACTTTATGGATGATAAATGAGAGCTTGTATATCCCATTCCCCCTCCTACATTTCCCCTTCTCCTATCCCTTAAATAACGTTGTGTTTAATTTTTTCTTGTGTCAATAACTTGTACTTACATTGTTGTAAGTATGTAAATATTGTTATGTAGTATACTGTGTTGTGTAGTATACTGTGACTACTACTCCTTTCTTGTAGAACTTCTCATTTTCCCTGTCACTTATAATTCCCTCATTTTTTTCATTTATCTGGTTAGTTTTCTGTTTACATATCCTTAAGTTTTAGCCCAAATGCTCCAAAATCTATGCCACACACCAATATTTTTATTTACTCAAGCACATCAGTTACTTTTCTTTGAGAGCCTTCTTTCAGAGCTGTATGTCCTCTTGCTTCAGTTTGGTTATTCACTGTTATTCTGGGAATTCTCCTCATTTTGCTTCCTTGTAGGGCCCCTTCTTTCCAGCACCCTGTTTCTTCCTCTTTTTTGGTTTATGCTCTCATCTTCATGGAACACATGATTCAGAAGCTTCATAAGAAGGGGTGAGTGGTAGACAGAATAATTGTCTCTGTATTAGTCCGGGTTCTCCAGAGAAAGAGAACCAGTATGATATAGATAGATAGATAGATAGAGATATAGATAATGGGAGATTTGTTATAGGAATTGCTTCATGCAGGTGTTGAGGCTGAGAAGTCTCACAATCTGCCATCTGTAACCTGGGGAACCAGGAAAGATAATTATATAATTCAGGCACAAGTACAAAGGCCTGAAAACTGGGGCGGGGGGTGGGGCACTGCTGGTGTAACTCCAAGTCTGAGGTCAAAGGCCTGAGAACCAGGAGCTCCAATGTTCAAGGACAGGAGAAGATTGACCTCTTGCATCAAGAAGAGAGTCAGAATTCACCCTTACTTCACCTTTTTGTTCCATTTGGGCTCCGAATGGATTGGATGATGCCCATTCACATTTGTGAGAGTGGATCTCCTTGCTCAGTCTACTGAATCAAATGTTAATAATATCTTCCATAAACACCCTCACAGATACACCCAGAAATAATGTTTTACCAGCTATCTGGGTATCCCTTAGACCAGTTAAGTTGGCACATAAAATTAACCAGTACAGCCCCCTAAAGTTGTCCGTGTCCTAATCTTCAGAACCTGTGAGTTTGTTACCTCACATCACAAAAGGGATTTTGTAGATGTGATTAAGTTAAGCATCTTGAGATGGGTAGATTATCCTGGATTGTCCGTCTGGACCCAATGTAAACACAAATGTTCTTATAAGAGGGAAGCAAGAAGTCATAGAGGAGAGAAGATGTTATACTCCTAGTTTTGAAGATGGAGGAAGAGAACATGAGCCAAGGAATGCAGACAGCCTCTAGAAGCTGGAAAAGGCAAGGAAATAGATTCTCCCCTAGTGCTTCCAGAAGGAATGCAGCCCTGCAGAACCATTTTACAGTTCTGACCCCAGAACTGTAAGATAATAAATTTGTATTGTTTTAAGCATCAAGTTTGTGGCAATTCGTTGCAGTAACAATAGAAAAGTAATACAGCGCACATAGGAAGGAAATTCGTTGAGTCTTGACTGAAGGCAATTTTTTTTTCTACACTTTCACTTGATTGATAATTTGAATTCTGGGTTGGAAATTACATTTCCTTCCTAATTGTGAAGATACTGCTTCGTCATCTTCTTGCTCCCAGTGCTGTTTTGGTGAATTGGATAGCATTCTGATTCATGATATTTTGTATGTGACTGAAGCTTTTAGCATCTTCTTTTTAACTCTGTTGTTAAAAAAAAAGTCACAGTGATATAATTTGATTTGAGTGTTAAACTCATTTTTTGGGGCTCTTGGTGGAGTCTTTCAATCTGGAGACTTGTCCTTTAGTTCTAGGAAAATCTTTTGTATTCTTTTTTGGTATTTTCCTTTCCTCCATTTTTTGGTTCTCTTTTTCTGGAAGTTCATTTGTCAATTGATGGACCTTCTAAATGGATCCTCTTCTTTTCTTATCACATTGTATTTACTATTTTCTATTTACTATTTTTGTTCTACTTTCTGAAATGTTTTCCTCTATTGAATGTTTTATTTTGATAATTTTACTTGTAGTTTCCCAGAACTCTTTCATTTCTTGTTCTTTGTAACATGTATCCAGATCTAGTTTCATGGGTTCATTGTCTTTTCTTATTTCTATGAAGATATTTATTGAAATTTTGAAAAGTTTTCTTTTGCTCTCTGAATTTACTCTATTTCCTCTGGGTTCTTTTTTGCTGTTTGTCTGTGTTAGTCTGTCTCTCATTTCAGGAGACCTTAATATATCAATGTAATAGAAAGATGCACTGAAAAGGTGACTGAAAGGTCTATGTAGGTGGCTGGGAATTGTCAACTATTGGATTTCTCCAGAGGATGCTGTGTTGGCAAGACAGAATTTGTACTAAGGGAATACTCAAATATTTGTATCCAGAGGTACTTTCTCTGAGGTCTTTAATCACACCAGATAAAAGTTTTTCTATAACCCTACCTGAGGGGGTTAAACTAAGCTCTAGCATTCTGGAAGAAGGCCAATGCAAGGGGGTTGTTGTCTCACTGTTTCAGAAGCAGAATTTCATTTTATCCCTTTGTTTTCAGCCCTGTGTTTCACTCCAGTCTCCTCTGTGCTTGGTGTCCCCATGTCCAAAGCCTCCTACCTTCATTTTCTTATGAGAATAAACCTGAAGAATCTTGTGGAGTGAGGGAATAGCAGTCATTAATTTGAAAGGTAGGGGGAGAATTTGGGTGTTTAATTGCTATGTACACAGACTTTCAACCAGTCTCCGTGGTTTCAGCCCCATACCCCACTTCCAATTTCTAAAGTACTTTGTGCCTCAAATTCCTAAATCTTTTCTGGCTCTGTGGGGGCAAAATGGCTGTTTCTTGGAGGCATTCAAATTGTACCTTCTTTTCTGCTAAGTTTATTATTGCTCATCCATCTGGTTTTCACCTTCCCAAAATTTGTTGAAATATCTCATCTACTATTGTATCTCCTCCCATTCTCTTTACCCCCATTGGCTTACACATTATTTTTCCTCTACTATCATTTGGTAGGATTTGAGACTGTGTAAAAAGTGCTTGTGGATTGATATTTAATCATATTAAAAATCACCTAAATATAATATAAATATGAAATTGTGGCTACCATAGACTATGCTGTAGCACATACCTGGATTGTGGTCACATCGGTGAATAACCATTTCAAAGGAGTTTGGTTGCCTTATCTGATACCATAGATTCAAGGCTCTTTTTGCAGATTTACATGTTTCCATTGACTGTAATTGTTTATTTTAATGTTCAATTTGTTACTACTTGATTATTGGGCAATATCTTTAGAGTGGAATCTTTGACATCTTAAAATATCATGTTTTTGTTTAATTTTTAAAAAGTAGCCCACGCACATGGTAACAAAAAAAGTCAAATAGCACAAAATGGTATTCAGTGAAAAATGTCTCCTTTACTCCTCAGACCCTCAGTTGCCCAGATCCTCTCCTTAGAAGCAAACACTGTTGCCAATTTCTTGTGCATTCTTTCAGAGATATTATAGGCATATTCAGACTTATTTACCCTCCCTTATTTCACAGAAATGGCAGCATCCTACACACACTGATAAACAGCTTGCTTTTTTCATCTAACAGTATACCTAGAAGATCTTCCATTTCAGTGCACGTAGAATTCTTGGAAAGAATTTTAGTTTTATGTAGTCCCATTTGTTTATTTTTTCTATTGTTTCTCTTGCCTGGTCAGACATGGTATTTGAAAATATGCTGCTAAGACCAATGTCGAAGAGCGTACTGCCTATGTTTTGTTCTGGAAATTTCATGGTTTCAGGTCTTACATTCAAGTCTTTAATCCATTTTGAGTTAATTTTTGCATATGGTGTAAGATAATGGTGTACTTTCATTCTTTTGCATGTAGCTGTCCAGTTTTCCCAACACCATTTTTTGAAGAGACTTTCCTTTCTCCATTGTATGTTCTTGGCTCTCTTGTCAAAAATTAGCTGTCCATAGGTGTATGGATTTATTTCTGGGCTCTTGATTCTCTTCCATTTATTTGTGTGTCTGTTTTTGTACCAGTACTATGTAAGCATTCTTTTTATACTCTAGATATGTCCTTTATATGAAATATAATTTGCAAGTATTTTCTATAGTCTATGGCTTATCTTTTCATTTCCTTAATAGTATCTTTTGAAGTGCAGTCATTTTAAATTTTAATGAAATCCAATTTAACAAGTAATATTTTTATCTTCTTTGAAAGACTTTTCTTTTTGGTGAGGAAGATTCACTTTGTGCTAACATCTGTTACCAATCTTCCTCTTTTTTTGCTTGAGGAAGATTAGTCCTGAGCTAACATCTGTGCCAATCTTCCTCTGTTTTGTATGTGGGTTGCCACCACAGCATGGCTTGATGAGTAGTGTAGTTTCACACCCAGGATCCGAACCCAAGAACCTGGGCTGCCAAAGTGGAGTGTGCCAGACTCAACCACTATGGCACGGGGCTGGCTCTGTTTATCTTCTTTCATTTCTGACTTTCCACATTTTCTTCTGACATAATTTCCCCTTTGTCTGAAGAAATTTCTTTAGCAATATTTTCTTTTAGGGCAGGTTTTCTGGCTATAAACTCTGTCAGTTTTCCTTCATTGAAAATAATGTTATTTAATATTCATTCCTGATGGATATTTTCACTGGATATAGAATTCTGGTTTGACAGTTATTTTCTTTCAACATTTAAAAAATGTGCCAGTTTGTTCTGGTTCCATGATTTCTGTTGAGAAAACTGTAGTCATTTCAATCATTTTTCCCCTTTGGATGTTACATAGTTTTTCTCTGCCTACTTTCAAAATTTTTTTCTTTGTCTTTAGTTTTCAGCAGTTTGATTGTAATGTGTCTCAGCTTGGGTTTCTTTGGCTTTATCCATTTGAGGATTGCTCAGTTAGTTAAATCTGTAATTTTATGTCTTTCACTGAATTTTTGAAGTTTTTGGCCATGATTTCTTCAAGTCTTTTCAGTATTGCACTCTTTATCCTTTCCTTATGGGACTCCATTGGGACTCCAATGACACAAATGTTGGCTCTTTTAAAAAATAATCCCATATGTTTCTGGGGCTCTGTTCATTTTTCCCCCAATCTATTTTCTCTCTGTTCAGATTGGTTGATTTCTCTCATTCTATTTTCAAGTACACTTATTCTTTTCTTTTTCTTCTCCATTCTCCTGTTGAGCCCATCCATTGAGGTTTTTATTTTGGTTATTCTATTTTTCATTCTAAAATTTTCCACTTGGTTCTTCTTCCTCTCTTTTATATACTTGCTGATACTCTTAATTTTATCATATTTTTCTGTGAGTTTTTTTAAAACAGGAATGGATATTTGATTTTGCCAAATGCTACAATATCTATTAATATGATCAGGAGATTTATTTTCAGTTTGTTAATATAATCAATGTCATTGTTTGATTTTTTTCATAGCTCCTCACTCCATATGCAAACTTTTGCATTCTCATGACTTTTTAATATTGCTTCCAAGTTATCAAATTCTATTTTTCAAACCCTGTACTGGAAAGGCATTAAAGAGTTAAATTTACATATGTGGATATATGAGAAAGCATTTTCTATCAGTGGAAAAATTTCAGTTCCAAACCCCGATGACCCCACTCTACTCATCCAAACTTATTTCCTAAACTACTCTCCATCACAAACTATTGACAAAGACAGATCACCAGATGCTTCCCTTACCCTCCTTCAAAGGATTTCCTGTGCAGAGATTTTTTCCCCAAGTAATTTTATTGGGATTATAGTGGTTTATAACATTGTGTAATTTCGAATGTACATTATTGCTTATCAATTCCTGAATACACTTCATCGTGCTCACCCCCAGTAATCTAAATTTTATCTGTCACCATACATAAGTGCCCCATTATCCCTTTTGCCAATCCCCCCATCCCCTTCCCCTCTGGTAACCACTAATCTGTTCTATTTATCCATGTATTTATCTTCCACATATGAGTGAAATCATGCAGTATTTGTCTTTGTCTGGCTTATTTCACTTAACATCATACCATCAAGTTCCATCCATGTTGTTGCAAATGGGACGATTTTGTCTTTTTTATGGTTGAGTAATATTCTATTGTATATATATATATATATGTACGACATCTTCTTTATCCATTCATCTTTAGATATTTCCTTCCATACATTGGTGGCCAGTGTAGGACAGGATTAAGAGACACTTGGTTTCTCTACACTGTTAAGAGACCATACCAATAGAGGGAAATTTAGGGAGGACCAGTACCTAATATACCTTCAATCTCAAAAAATCAATACATCATCAAAGACCAGGTTCTTTCTATATTTTTGCTTTCCCATCCTCAGGATATTTTCTTTTGTCCTTAAGCTTGTCCCTCACATTGTCACAAAATGGTTGTCACAGTTCCAGTCACCATAATACAATGTGGAAGAACAGAATAATTTCTTTCTTTGTGTTTTTTTTTTTGGAAAACTTTCCTAGAAGTCCTTTAGCAGACTTTCCCTTCCATCTCATTGGCCATAATTATATCACATGTTCAAGCCCAAACCAATTATGTATCTTTTTTGGTAAGTTGTCTGTCAAGGTCATTGGTCTGCTTTTTAATTGGGTTCTTCATATTATTATTGTTGAGTTTTAAGAGTTCTTTGTATAGTTTGGATAATAATTCTTTATCAGATCTGTCTTTTGCAAATATTTTCTCCCACTCTATGTCTTGTCTTCTCATTCTCTTCATATTGTCTTTTGCATGGCAGAAGTTTTTAATTTTAATGAAGTCCAGTATGTACATCATTTCTCTCATGGTCATACCTTTGGTGTTTTATCTAGGAAGTCTTTGAGATCCACAAAGTCACCTAGATTTTCTCCTATTTTACCTTCCAGGAGTTTTTTTTTCAATTATTTTATTGAGATCATAATGGTTTATAACATTGTATAATTTCAGGTGTACATTATTATTTATCAGTTTCTGTATAGACTATCGTGCTCACCAGCAATAGTCTAATTTTTATCCATCACCATACGTATGTGCCTCCCTACCCGTTTTGCTGACCCTCCAACCCTGTTCCCCTCTGGTAACCACTAATCTGTTCTCTTTATCCATGTGTTTGTTTATCTTCCATATATGAGCGAAATCATGCAGTATGTGTCTCACTCTGGCTTATTTCCCTTAACATCATACCCTCAAGGTCCATCCATTTTGCAGCAAATGGGACAATTCTGTCTTTTTTATGGCTGAGTAGGATTCCATTGTATATATATATATACACCACATCTTCTTTATCCATTCAGCCATTGATGGGCACTTGGCTTGCTTCCACATCATGGCAATAGTGAATAATGCTGCAAGGAACATGGGGGTGCACAAGTCTCTTTGAATTCTTGATTTCAAGCTCTTTGGATAAATACTGAGTAGTGGGATAGCTGGATCACATGGTATTTCTACTTTTAATTTTTTGAGAAATCTCCATACTGTTTTCCATAGTGGCTGCCAGTTTACATACCCACCAGTAGGGTATGAGGGTGCCCTTTTCTCCACATCCTCTACAACATTTGTTGTTTTTTGTCTTGGTAATTATCACCATTCTAACATGTGTAAGGTGATATCTCATTGTAGTTTTGATTTGCATTTCCCTAATAATTAGCGATGTTGAACATCGTTTCATGTGCCTGTTTGCCATCTATATATCTTCTCTGGAAAAATGTCTCTTCATATCCTCTGCCCATTTTTTCTTCGGGTTGTTTGAATTTTTTGTTGCTGAGTTGTATTAGTTCTTTATATATTTTGGAAATCAACCCCTTGTTGGATATATGATTTGTAAATATTTTCTCCCAGTTGGTGGGTTGTTTTTTCGTTTTGTTCCTGGTTTCCTTTGCTTTGCAGAACCTCTTTCGTCTGATGTAGTCCCATTTGTTTATTTTGTCTTTTGTTTCCCAGCCTGAGTAGACACAGTATTAGAAAAGATGCTGCTAAGATTGATGTCAAAGAGAGTACTGCCTATGTTTTCTTTTAGGAGTTTTACGGTTTCAGGTTTTACTTTCAAGTCTTTAATCCATTTTGAGTTAATTTTTGTGTATAGTGTAAGATAATGGTCTGCTTTCATTCTCTTGCATGTGGTTGTGCAGTTTTCCCAACATCTTTATTGAGGAGACTTTCCTTTCTCCATCATATGCTCTTGGCTCCCTTGTCAAAAATTAGCTGTCCATAGATGTGTGGGTTTATTTCTGAGCTTTCAATTCTGCTCCATTGATCTGTGTGTCTGTTTTTCTGCCACTACCATGCTGATTTGATTACTTCGAAGTATATTTTGAAATCAGGGATTCTGATGCCTCCAGCTTTGTTCTTTCTTTTCAGGATTGCTTTAACTCTTCAGCATCTTTTGTTGTTCCATATAAATTTTAGAATTCCTTGTTCTGTTTCTGAGAAGAATGTCACTGGGATTCTGATTTGGATTGCATTGAATCTGTTGATTGCTTTAGGCAACATGCACATTTTAACTATGTTTATTCTTCCAACCCATGTGCATGGAATATCTTTCCATTCCTTATGTCAACTTTGATCTCTTTCAGTAGTCTTATACTACATTGTATAGGACTTTCACCTCCTTAGTTAAATTTATTCCTAAATATTTTATTCTTTTTGTTGTGATTGTAAATAGGATTGTATTCTTGAGTTCTCTTTCTGCTAGTTCCTTTTTAGTGTATATAAATGCAAGTGAGTTTTGTAAGTTGATTTTGTACCCTGCAACTTGACCATAGTTGTTGATTATTTCTAATAGTTTTCTGGTGAAATTCTTTGTGTTTTCTCTTTATAGGATCATGTCATCCTCAAACAGTGAGAGTTGCACATCTTACTTTCCAATTTGGATACCTTTTATTTCTTTTCCTTGCCTGATTGCTCTGGCCAAAACCTCCAATACTATGTTGAATAGGAGTGGTGAGAGTGGGCACCCTTGTCTTATTCCTGTTCTCAGAGGGACAGCTTTCAATTTTTCCCTGTTGAGTATGACGTTGGCTGTGGATTTGTCACGTATGCCCTTTTTAATGTTGAGGTACTTTCCTTCTATACCCATTTTATTGAGAGTTTTTAATCCTAAATGGATGTTGGATCTTGTCAAATGCTTTCTCTGCATCTATTGAGATGATCATGTGATTTTTATTTCTCATTTTGTTAATGTGGTGTATCACATTGATTGATTTTTGGATGTTGAACCATCCTTGGATCCCTGGTATAAATCCCACTTGATCATGGTGTATGATCCCTTTAAGGTACTGCTGTGTCCGGTTTGCCAATATTTTGTTGAGCATTTCTGCATCTATGTTCCTCAGTGATATTGACCTGTAATTTTCTTTCTTTGTGTTGTCCTTGACTGGTTTTGGGATCAGGGTGATGTTGGCCTCAAGAATGAGTTAGGAAGTGTTCTGTCTTCCTCACTTTTTGGCAATAGTTTGAGAAGTATAGCTATTACATCTTCTTTGAATGTTTTTAGTAGAATTCTCCAGAGAAGACATCTGGTCCTGGATTTTGTTTTTGGGAGCTTTAAGTTTTTGGAGTTTAGTCTTGTGATTGATCTGTTAAGATTCTCTATTTCTTCTTGGTTCAGTTCTTGGAGGTTGTATGAGTCTAAGAATTTATCAATTTCTTCTAGGTTATACAATTTGTTGACATATAATTTTTCATTGTTTTCTCTTATAATCCTTTGCATTTCTGTGGTATCCTTTGTAATTTCTCCTCTTTAATTTCTAATTTTATTTATTTGACCATCTCTCTTTTTTCATTAGTGAGTCTGGATAAGGGTTTGTAATTTTGTTTATCTTCTCAAAGAACCAGCTCTTAGTTTCATTTATCCTTTTTACTGTTTTTTGGTCTCTAGTTCATTTATTTCTGCTCTAATATTTATTATTTTTTCCTTCTGCTGGATTTGGGTGTTGTTCTTCTTTTTATAGTTCTGTTAGGCATAGTTTAAAATTACTTATTTGAGATTTTTCTTGTTTTTTGAGATGGGCCTGTATTGCTATGAATTTCCCTCTTAGAACCACTTTTGCAGCATCCAATAAGAGATAGTATGATATATTTTGATTTTCATTTGTCTCCAGGTATTTTGTGATTTTTCCCTTGATTTCTTCATTGATCCAATAGTTGCTCAGTAGCATGTTGTTTAGTCTTCACATATTTGTGACCTTCACAGCTTTTTCCTTGTGGTTGATTTCTAGTTTCATAGCATTGTGTTCAGAAAAGATATTTGATGTGATTTCAATCTTCTTAAATTTATTGATGGTTGCCTTGTTTCCCAACATATGGCCTATCTTTGAGAATGTTCCATGTGCACTTGAGAAGAATGTGTATTCTGCTGTTTTTTGGTGGAATGTTTTATATATATCTCTTAAGTCCATATGTTCTAGTTTTTCATTGAAGTTCACTAGGTCCTTGTTGACTTTCTGTCTGGATGATCTATCCATTGATGTAGGTGGGGTGTTGAGGTCCCCTACTATTATTGTATTGCTGTTAATTTCTCCCTTTACATCTGTTAATAGTTGCCTTATATACTTTCATATTCCTGTGTTAGGTGCATATATGTTCATAAGTGTTATATCCTCTTGGTGAAATGTCTCTTGTATCATTATATACTGTCTTCATTGTCACTCATTGCCTTTTTTATCTTTAAGTCTGCTTTGTCTTATATAAGTATGGCCACACCTGCCTTCTTTTGCTTGCCATTTGCTTGGAGTATCATCTCCTGTCCCTTCGCTCTGAGCCTATGTTTGTCTTTAGAGCTGAGATGTGTCTCCTGGAAGCAGCATATTGTTGGGTCTTGTTTTTTAATCCATCCAACCATTCTGTGTCTTTTGATTGGTGAATTTAATCCATTTACATTTACAGTGATTATTGATATATGAAGGTTTAACATTGCCATTTTATTTCTTGTTTTACAGTTGTTCTGTAATTCCCTTGTTTCTCTTCCCTTGTTTTTCTGATTGCCATTTCAGTTTGGTGGTTTTCTGTGATGGTTTTCTCAGTTGCTTCTTTATTTATGATTTGTGGCTCTTCTCTTATTTTTTGCATGAGGTTTGTGTAAAAGGTCTTGTGACAGGAGCAAGACAAGGCTGCCCACTCTTGCCACTCCTATTCAACATAGTACTGGAGGTTTTGGCCAGAGCAATTAGGCAAGAAAAAGAAATAAAAAGAATTCAAATTGGAAAGGAAGATGTGAAACTCTCGCTGTTTGCAGCTGACAAGTTTTTGTATAAAGACAACCCTAAAGAATCCCTCAGAAAACTGTTAGAAACAACAACTAGAGCAAAGTTGCAGGGTACAAAATCAACTTAGAAAAATCAGTGCATTTCAATACACTAAGAACAAACTAGAAGAAATAGGAATCAAGAATATAATCCCATTTACAATTACAACAAAATATATCTAGGAATAAACTTAACCAAAGAGTCAAAAAACCAATACACTGAAAATTATAAGGCATTATTGAAAGAAATTGAAGAAGATATAAAGAAATTGGAAGATATTCCATGCTCATGGGCTGGAAGAGTCAACCTAGTTAAAATTCCATACTACCTAGAGCAATCTATAGATTCAGTGAAATCCAAATCAGAATCCCAATGGCATTCTTCCCAGAAATAGAACAAAGAATCCTAAAATTTATATGAAGCAACCAAAGACCTTAAATAGCCAAAGCAATCAAGAGAAAAAAGAACAAAGCCGGAGGCATCAGAATCCCTGATTTCAAAATATACTGCAAAGCTATAGTAACCAAGTCAGCATAGTACTGGCACAAAAACAGACATACAGATCAATGGAACAGAATTGAAAGCCCAGAAAAAGGCCACCACACATCTACAGACAGCTAATCTTCCACAAAACAGCCAAGAACATACAATGGAGTAAGCAAAGTCTCTTCAATAAATGGTGGTGGAAAAACTGCACAGCTACATGCAAAAGGATGAAAGCAGACCATTATCTTGCACTATACACAAAACATAACTCAAAATGGATTAAACATTTGAATGTAAGACCTGAAACCATAAAACTCCTAGAAGAAAATATAGGCAGTGCACCATTTGACATTGTTCTTAGCAGCATCTTTTCGAATACCATGTCTACTCAGGCAAGGGAAACAAAAGAAAAAGTTAACAAATGGGACTACATGAAACTAAAAATCTTCTGCAAAGCAAAGGAAACCATGAACAAAACGAAGAGACAACCCACAAACTGGGAGAAAATATTTTGAAATCATTTATCTGACAAGGGGTTGATCTCCAAAACATATAAAGAACTCATACAGCTCAATAACAAAAAACCAAACAACCCAATCAAAAATAGGCAGATGATATGAACAGATATTTTTACAAAGAAGATATACAGCTGGCCAACAGATACATCAAATGGTGCTCAACATCGCTAATTAATTCTTAGGGAAATGCAAATCAAAAATACAATGTGATATCCTCTTACACTGGTCAGAATGGCTATAATCACCAAGACAAAAACCAACAAGTGTTGGAAAGGATGTGGAGAAGAGGGAACACTCATGCACTGCCGGTGGGAATACAAACTGGTGCAGCATCTATGGATAACAGTGTGTAGATTTCTCAAAAAATTAAAAATACAAATACCATATGATCCAGCTATCCCACTACTGGGTATTTATCCAAAGAACTTGAAATTCATGATCCAAAGAGATTTATGCACCCTTATGTTTGTTGCAGCATTATTCACAATAGCCAAGACATGGAAGCAACCCAAGTGCCCTGCTATGGATGAATGAATACTCCACACAATGGAATCCTACTCAACCATAAAAAAGACAAAATCATCCCATTTGCAACAGCATGGATGTACCTTGATGGTATGATGTTAAGCAAAATAAGCCAGACAGAGAAAGACAAATATTGCATGATTTCACTCTTATGTGAAAGATAACATATACATGGATAAGAGAACATATTAGTGGTTACCAGGGGGGAATGTCGTTGGGGTTGGGCAAAAGGGGTAGAGGGGCACATATGTATAGTGATGGACTAAAATTAGACTACTGACAGTGAGCACAATGAAGTCTATTCAGAAATCGACAAATAATAATGTACAGCAGAAATTACACAATGTTATAAACCATTATGATCTCAATAAAATTACTGGAAAAAATCAAAATAATATAGTGTGGTGGAAAGAATAATGGGCCTCCAAAGATGTCTAAGTTTTAATCTTCAGGACTTGCAAATATATTGCAAAAGGGATTTAGCAAATAGAATTAAGCTAACTATCTTGAAATGCAGAGAGTATCCTGGAATATCCAGTGTGTCCAATTTAATCACGTGTCTTTATGGAAATGAAAGAGGGAAGTAGGAATGTCAGAGTCAGAGAGAGATTTGAAAGTGCTAAGCTTCTGGCTTTGAATATAAAGGAAGTGGCCATAAGCCAAGTAATGCAGATAGCCTCTACAAGATTGAAAAGGTAAGAAAATGAATTCCCCACTAGAGCCTCCAGAAGGAATGCAGCCCTGCTGACTCCTTTATTTTAGCTTAGTGAGAACCATTTAAAATTTATGACTTCCAAAAGTATAAGATAAATTTGTTTTATTTTAGCCACTAAGTTTATGGTAATTTGTTACAGCAACAATAGGAAACTAATACATAGACTAATACACACCCACAAGAATAGCTAAAATTAAGAAGACTAAAATCCCAAATGTTGGTAAGAATGTAAAACAGTGGGAGCTGTGAAAGCTATTGGGAACATAAATTGGTTTAATAACTTCGGTCAACAATTTGCTATTTTCTTCTAAAACTTTGAGAATTTGTGAATATATATATATCTCCAATAGAAATGCATACATATATGCAGTGAGAGACATCTACGTGAATGCTGTTAATAATGTCATTCATGATAATAATAAACACTGCAAACAACTCAAATGTTTATACTACTGTAACAGATAAGTAAATGTGATGTAATAATACACTGGAATATTAAACAGCAATGATAGTGAACTACCATGCTAGGCAACCATGGGGATGAATTTCACAAACACGATGTTGGCAAAAGAAGCCAAGTATGAAGAAGTACATACTATATAATTCCATTTATGTATAGTTGAAATACAAGTAATATTTAGGGATTTTTTGTTAAAACCATAAAAAATGAAGGAAAATGATTATTGTAGAAGTCAATATAGTGGTTACCTTCACAGAGGAGGGAGATGTTTGTGCCTTGAGTTGCATTGGGTCTTTGTGTGGCAATTTCATAGCAGTGTTTGCTTTGTAATATTCATTGATCTATATTTTGTGCATTTCTGAATGTTACATTTCAAAATAAAGTTTAAAATATTGATCTAAAAAAGAAAAAGATCTTGTAGATGAAATAGTCCATTTTCTGATACTCTCTTATCTCCATTTAGCCTAAGCAGGTTTCATCCCTCTCCTCTTCCCTGGCTAAGATATTGTTGTCACAAACTATTCTGTTTTGTGTTGTGAGTTTGTGATTAAAATGAAGTGTTTACAGTTATTTTTGATGCTTTCCTTCCCTTTGTCTTTTATGTTATAATAAAATGTTTGCTAACCTGTTCTGTAGGAGAGCTACAATTTTCTGATTTTGTCTATTTATTTCCTTTCTCAAGGTTTTGTAAACCTTTGCCTTTTTGTTTCAGGTATGAGGGCATCCCTGATCATTGCTGGTAAGGGAGACGTAGTGGTGATGAACTCTCAGCTTTTGTTTATCTAGGAAA
Organism: Equus asinus; assembly: GCF_041296235.1. NCBI lineage: Eukaryota > Metazoa > Chordata > Mammalia > Perissodactyla > Equidae > Equus > Equus asinus. The sequence goes on from NC_091820.1 coordinate 35,810,752, forward strand.
GTTATTTCTCCATTGTATGTGAAGGATAGTTTTGTTGCATAGAGTATTCTTGGTTATAAATTTTTGTCTTTCAATGTTTTAAATATATTATTCCATTCTCTCCTAGCCTGTAAGATTTCTGCTGAGAAATCTACTGAAAGCCTGATAGGTGTTCCTTTGTAGATTAATCTCTTCTGCCTTGCTGCCCTTAATATTTTTTCTTTGTCACTGAATTTTGCCAGTTTTACTATTATGTTGGAGAAGGTTTTTGCATTGATGTAATTAGGAGTTCTATTGGTTTCATATATGTGTAAGTCCATTTTCTTCCCCAGGTTTGGGAAGTTTCATTTCCTAATTGAGTCAGATATTTCTCAAAGAATTTCTTCATATTTTTAAAGTCTTACTTCTCTCTCCTCCTCCACCTGAAGCATTTCTATATTTATGTCTTCTAAATTACTAATTCTATCCTCCATAATGTCAGCTCTATTTTTTTAAAGGTTTCTAGATTGTTTTTTAATCTCATTCATTGTGTTTTTCATCTCCAGAATTTCTGTTTGGTTTTTTGTTTTAGAGTTTCAATCTCTTTGGTTAAGAATACATTCTGCTCATTAATTTTATTCCTGAGTTCATTGAACTGTCTTTCTGAGTTTTCTTGTAACTCATTGAGTTTCTTTGCTTGACGACCCATGACCTAGATTCCTGCCACTGGGGAGGGGGAGGGGATATGCTCACCTCCTTCCACTGCTTCCTGGGGATCTGGTACCCCCACCTTCAGAAGTATGTATGTGTGCATCTATTAGATGTCCTATTGTGCTTTGTAGGGAATCTTCTGTTGGTTAATGAATGTCCTTTTGGTTGTAACTTAGGGGGGAGAGGCTAAGGGAATAGCTCACTTCACCATGATGCTGAGCTCACCTTATCTTCCAGGAATTTTATAGTTGTGTGTTTGTTTTACATTTAGGTCTATGACCCACTTTGAGTCAGCTTTTGTGAGGAGTATAAGGTCTATGTCTAGATTAGTTTTTCTTTGCATCTGGGTACCCAGTTGTACTAGCACTGTTCATTGAAGAGGCTACCTCTGCTCCATTGTATTGCCTTTGCTGCTATGTCAAAGACCAATTGACTATATTTATGGGAGTTTATTTCTGGGCTGTTTATTCTGTTCCCTTGATCTATTTGTCTGTTCTTTTACCAATACCAAACTGTCTTCATTACTGTAACCTTGTAGTATGTCTTGAAGTTAGGCAGTGCCAGTCCTCCAAATTTGTTCTTCTCTCAAAGTATTGTGTTGACTCTTCAGGGTCTTTTACCTCTCCATATAATTTTTAGAATAAATTTGTCAATATCCACAAAATAAATTGCTGGGATGTTGATTGAGATTGCATTGACTCTACAGATCAAGTTGGGAAGAACTGATGTCTTGACAACATTGAGTCTTTCTATGCATGATAGATATCTCTCCATTTATTTAGTTCTTTGATTTCTTTCATCAGAGTTTTGTAGTTTTCCTCATATAGATCTTGTACATATTTTTATATTGTTATAGCTAAGTATTTCATTCTTTTAAGTGCTAATGTAAATGATATTTTGTTTTTAATTTCAAATTCCACTTGTTTATTTTTGTTACATGGAAAGTGATTGACTTTTGTGTATTAAGCTTGTGCTATGGACTAAATTGTGTCTCCACCAAATTGATATGTTTAAACACTGAAATCTCATGTGACTGTATTCGTGATGGGGTCTTTAAGAAGGTGATGAAGGTTAAATGAAGGTTAAAAGGGTGCAATCCTGATCTGATAGAACTGGTGCCCTTATAAAAGGAAGAGACAACAGAGCTCTCTATCCACCATGTAATAAAACAGTGAAAGTGTGGACATCTGCAAGTCAGGAAGAAAGACCTCATCAGAACCAGACCATGCTGGTACCCTGGTCTTGGCCTTCCAGACTCCATAACTGTGAGAAAATAAATTTTTGTTGCATAAGCCACGCAGTCTATAGTATTTTGGCAGCCCAAGCTGACTGATACACCTTGTGTCTTGCAACTTTGCTTTAGTTACTCATTATTTACAGTAGTTTGTTTTGTTGATTATTTTGGATTTTCTACATAGACGATGTTATCTGCAAACAAAGGCAGTTTTATTTTTTCATTCCCAGTCTGTATACCTTTTATTTTATTTTCTTGTCTTAGTGCATTACTAGGACTTATGGTATAATGTTGAAAAGAAGTGGTGACAGGGGACAACCTTACCTTGTTCCTGATCTTAGCAGGAAAGCTTCTAGTTTCTCACCAAGAAGAATGATGTTAGCTGTAGATTTTTTGTACATTTTTTTCCACTTTAGGAAATTCACCTCTATTCCTAGTTTTCTGAGAGTTTTTATTGTGAATAGGTGTTGGATTTTGTCAAGTGCTTTTTCTGCATCTATTGAGATGGTCCTGTGATTTTTCTTCTTTAGTCTGTTGATATGATTGGTTGCATTAATTGATTTTAGAATGTTGAATCAGCCTTGCACACTTGGGGTAAATCCCACATGGTTGTAGTGTATAGTTCTTCTTATACATTTTTGGATATGATTTGCTAAGATTTTGGTGCGGATTTTTCCATTTATGTTCATGAGAGAGATTGGTCTGCAGATTTCTTTCCTTATAATGTCTTTGTCTTATCTTGGCATTATGGTAATGCTGGCCTCATAGAATGAGTTAAGAATTATGCCCACTGCTTCTGTCTTCTTAAAGAGATTGTAGAGAATTGGTATAATTTTCTCTTTAAATATTTGGTAGAATTCGCCAATGAACCCATCTGAGCCTGATGCTTTCTGTTTTGTAATGTTATTAATTATTGATTCAATTTATGTGAAAGATATAAATCCATTTGTATTATCTTTTTCTCTTGTGTGAATTTTGGCAGAATGTATCTTTCAAGGAATCAGTCCATTTCCTCTAGGTTATCAAGTTTGTAAGAATAGAGTTGTTCATAATATTCCTTTATTATACTTTTAATGTCGATGGGATCTGTAGTGATATCCCCTCTTTAATTTCTGAAATTAGTAATTTGTGTCTTCTTTTTTTTTAGTTAGCCTGGTTCAAGGCTAATACCTCCATCACATCACTTAATTACCATTTCTTTTTTTGTAGTGAGAACATTTTGGATCTACTCTCTTAGCAACTTTCAAATAAATAATACAATATTGTTAACTATAATCACCATACTGTGCATTAGATCCATAGAACTTATCTTCTAGCTGTAAGTTTATACCCTTTGACCTACATCTCCCCATTTCTCCACCATCCCCCAGCCCATGATAACCACCATTCTATTCTGTTTCTATGAATTTGGCTTTTTTAGATTCCACATATAAGTAATGTCATACAGTATTTGTCTTTCTTTATCTGAGTTATCTCACTTAGCATAATGCCCTTGAGGTCCATCTGTGTTGTCGCAAATGGCAGAATTTCCTTCTTTCTCATGGCTGAATAATATTTCATTGCGTATTTATCTAACAGCTTCTTTATTCATTCTTCCATTGACAGAAACTTAGGTTGTTTCTATATCTTGGCTATGGTAAATAATGCTGCAATAAACATGTGAGTGCAGATATCTCTTAGAGATCCTGTTTTTATTTCCTTTGTATATATGCACCCAGAAGCATGATTGCTGGATCATATGATAGTTCTATTTTTAATTTTTTGAGGTACCTCCATACTGTTTTCTGTATTGGCTGCACCAATTTACATTTCCATCCATAGTGCATAAGAGTTTCCTTTTCTCCCCATCCTCACCAACACTTGTTATCTCTTGTCTTTTTGGTGATGGCCATTCTAACCTGTGTGAGGTGTATCTTATTGTGGTCTTGATTTGCATTTCCCTGATGATTAGTGATGTTGAGCACCTCTTCATGAACCTGGACATTTGTATGTCTTCTTTGTAAAAATGTCTATTCAGTTCCTCTGTCCATTTTTTAATTGGATTGTTCATTTTTTGTTGAGTTGTATGAATTCTTTATATATTTTGGTTGTTAACTTCTTAAAGATAGATGGTTTGCAAATATTTTCTCTCATTCCATTGTTTGCCTATACATTTTGTTGATTGTTTCCTTTGCTGTGCTGAAGCTTTTTAGTTTGATGTAGTCCCACTAGTTGGCTTTTGCTTTTGTTGCTTTTGCTTTTGGTGCCATATCCAAAATAATCATTGCCAGAACCAATGTTAAGGAGACTTTTCCTGTGTTTTCTTCCAGGAACTTTATGGTTTTAGGTCTTAAATTTAAGTCTTTAATCCATTTTTAGTTATTTTTTGTGAATGGTGTAAGATAGCAGTATAATTTTATTCTTTTGCATGTAATTATCCAGTTTTCCCAACACCATTTATCAAAGAGATAGTCCTTTCCTCATTGAGTATTCTTGGCTCCATTGTCAAATATTAGTTGACCATTTATGCGGGGGTTTATTTCTGGGCTCTCAATTCTTCTCCATTGGTCTATGTGTCTATTTTTATGCCAGTACCATACTGTTTTGATCACTATAGCTTTGTAGTATATGTTGAAATCAGGAATTGTGATGCTTCCAGCTTTGTTCTTTTCCAGGATTTCTTTGGCTATTCATCCATCCCTTTACTTTTAATGTTTATGTTACTTTATGTTTAAAGTGGGTTTCTTGTGGACAACATAGAGTTTGGCTTTATTTTTTTATCCGTCTTGACAATCTCTTTTAGTTGATGGTCATTGATGTTTAAGGTGATTATTGATATAGTTAGATTAATGTCTTCCATATTTGTTACTATTTTCTATTCATCACTCTTGTTCTTTGTTTCTATTTTTGTCTTCCACTCTTTTTCTGTCTTTTGTAGTTTTAATTGAGCATTTCATATGATTCCATTTTTTCTCCTTTATTGGAATATTGAGTATACTTTTTAAAACTTTTTTAGTTTTCTTTAGAGTTTGCAATATACATTTACAACTAATCAGAGTCTACTTTCAAATTATTCTATCCTACTTCACAGATGGTGCAAGTACCTAATAATAAGAAAATAACCCTAATTCCTCCCTCCTGTCACTTGTATCATTGCTGTCATTCATTTCACTTATACATAAGCATACATAAGAATATATATTCATAAATATATATGATTGAACACTTTGTTGCTATTTTTATTTAGAACAAACTATTATCTGTTAGATCAATTAAGAATGAGAAAAATAAAAATTTTTATTTTACTTTTGCTGTTTCTTCTCCAGTGCTCTTCCTTTCTTTATGTAGATCCAAGTTTCTCACCTATGTCATTTCTTTAATGAAGAATTTCTTTTAACATTTTTTACAAAGCAGATCTACTGGTAACACATTCCTTCAATTTTTGTTTCTCTGAGAACATCTTTACTTCTCCTTGACTTTTGAAGGGTAATTTCATAGGGGACAGAATTCTAGGTTTTTTTTTTCTTCTACACTTTATTTCACTCCACTCTTGCAAGGTTTGTATGTCACTTGCATGTCACTTGCATGGTTTTTTAAGAGAAATCATATATAATTCACATATTTATTCCCCTACAGGTTAGGTGTTTTTGCCCTCTGGTTTCTTTCATGATTTTTTCTTTTTCTTTGACTTTCTGCGGTTTACATATAACATACTTAGGTGTAGGATTTTTTCTTTTTGACATTTATCCTGCTTGCTGTTCTCTGAGCTTCCTGGCTCTGTGGTTTAGTGTCTGACATTAATTTGGGGGAACTTTTCAGTCATCATTGCTTCAAATATTTCTTCTGTTCCTTTCTCTCTTTCTTTTTCTTCTGATATTCTTAGTTCACATATGTTACACCTTTTGTAGTTTTTTCCTAGTTAATGGATATTCTGTAACTTTTTCCAGTCTTTTTTCTCTTTGCTTTTCTGTTTTGGAAGTTTCTATTGAGATATCCTCACGTTCAGAGATTCTTTCCTCAGCAGTGTAGCAGTGTCCAGTCTACTAATGAGCTCATCAAAGGCATTCTGTTTTCTGTTATAGGTTTTTTTTTAATTAATGTTATGATAGATTACAACCTTGTGAGATTTCAGTTGTACATTATTGTTAGTCATGTTGTGGGTACACCACTTCCCCATTTGTGCCCTCCCCCCACCCCCCCTTTTCCCTGGTAACCACCAATCAGATCTCCTTGTCAATATATTAACTTCCACCTATGAGTGGAGTCATATAGAGTTCGTCTTTCTCTGACTGGCTTATTTCGCTTAACATAATACCCTTGAGGTCCATCCACGTTGCTGCGAATGGGCCAATTTTGTCTTTTTTTATGGCTGAGTAGTATTCCATTGTGTATATATACCATATCTTCTTTATCCAATCATCAGTTTCTGGGCATGTAGGTTGGTTCCACATCTTGGCTATTGTAAATAATGCTGCAATGAACATAGGGGTGCAAGGGACTCTTGGGATTTCTGATTTCAGGTTCTTAGGATAGATACCCAGTAATGGGATGGCTGGGTCATAGGGTATTTCTATTTTTAACTTTTTGAGAAATCTCCATACTGTTTTCCATAGTGGCTGTACCAGTTTGCATTCCCCCCAACAGTGTATGAGGGTTCCTTTTTCTCCACATCCTCTCCAACATTTGTTGCTCTTGGTTTTGGATGTTTTTGCCAATCTAACGGGTGTAAGGTGATATCTTAGTGTAGTTTTGATGTGCATTTCCCTGATGATTAGCGATGATGAACATCTTTTCATGTGTCTATTGGCCATATTCATATCTTCTTTTGAGAAATGTCTGTTCATGTCCTCTGCCCATTTTTTGATCGGGTTGTTTTTTTTTTGTTGTTAAGCCGTGTGAGTTCTTTGTATATTATGGAGATTAACCCTTTGTCGGATAAATGGCTTGTAAATATTTTTTCCCAATTAGTGAGCTGTTTTTTTGTTTCAATCCTGTTTTCCCTTGCCTTAAAGAAGCTCTTTAGTCTGATGAAGTCACATTTGTTTATTCTTTCTATTGTTTCCCTCAACTGAGGAGTTATAGTGTCCGAAAAGCTTCTTTTGAAACTGATGTCATAGAGTGTACTGCCTATATTCTCTTCCAGAAGACTTATTGTTTCAGGCCTAATCTTTAGGTCTTTGATCCATTTTGAGTTTATTTTGGTGTGTGGTGAAAAAGAATGGTCAATTTTCAATCTTTTGCATGTGGCTGTCCAGTTTTCCCAGCACCATTTGTTGAAGAGACTTTCTTTTCTCCATTGTAGGCCCTCTGCTCCTTTGTCGAAGATTAGCTGTCCATAGATGTGTGGTTTTATCTCTGGGCTTTCAATTCTGTTCCGTTGATCTGTGGACCTGTTTTTGTACCAGTACCATGCTGTTTTGATCACTGTAGCTTTGTAGTATGTTTTGAAATCGGGGATTGTGATTCCGCCGGCTTTGTTTTTCTTGCTCAGGATTGCTTTAGCAATTCGCGGTCTTTTCTTGCCCCATAGGAATTTTAGGATTCTTTGTTCAATTTCTGTGAAGAATGTTCTTGGGATTCTGATTGGGATAGCATTGAATCTGTAGATTGCTTTAGGTAGTATGGACATTTTATCTATGTTTATTCTTCCAATCCATGTGCATGGAATGTCTTTCCATCTCTTTATGTCATCGTCAATTTCTTTCAAGAAAGTCTTGTAGTTTTCATTGTATAGATCCTTCACTTCCTTGGTTAAGTTTATCCCAAGGTATTTTATTCTTTTCGTCGCGATTGTGAATGGGATTGAGTTCTTGAGTTCTTTTTCTGTTAGTTCATTGTTAGTGTATAGAAATGCTACTGACTTATCTATGTTGATTTTATACCCTGCTACTTTGCTGTAGTTGTTGATTATTTCTAATAGTTTTTCTATGGATTCTTTGGGGTTTTCTATATATAAGATCATGTCGTCTGCAAACAGCGAGAGTTTTACTTCTTCATTACCTATTTGGATTCCTTTTATTTCTTTTTCCTGCCGAATTGCTCTGGCCAACACCTCCAGTACTATGTTGAATAGGAGTGGTGAAAGTGGGCACCCTTGTCTTGTTCCTGTCCTCAGAGGGATGGCTTTCAGTTTTTGTCCATTGAGTATGATGTTGGCTGTGGGTCTGTCATATATGGCCTTTATTATGTTGAGGTACTTTCCTTCTATACCCATTTTGTTGAGGGTTTTTATCATAAAGGGGTGTTGGATCTTGTCAAATGCTTTCTCTGCATCTATTGAGATGATCATGTGGTTTTTGTTTTTCATTTTGTTGATGTAGTGTATCACGTTGATTGACTTGCAGATGTTGAACCATCCCTGTGTCCCTGGTATAAATCCCACTTGATCATGGTATATAATCTTTTTGATGTATTGTTGTATTCGGTTTGCCAGAATTTTGTTGAGGATTTTTGCATCTATGTTCATCAGTGATATCGGCCTGTAGTTCTCCTTCTTTGTGTTGTCCTTGTCAGGTTTGGGAATCAGAGTGATGTTGGCTTCATAGAATGTGTTAGGGAGTACTCCATCTTCCTCAATTTTCTGGAATAGTTTGAGAAGAATAGGTATTAAGTCTTCTTTGAATGTTTGGTAGAATTCTCCAGAGAAGCCGTCTGGTCCTGGACTCTTATTTTTGGGGAGGTTTTTGATTACCGTTTCTATTTCCTTACTTGTGATTGGCCTATTCAGATTCTCCATTTCTTCCTGATTCAGTTTGGGGAGGTTGTAGGAGTCTAGGAATTTGTCCATTTCTTCCAGGTTGTTCAATTTGTTGGCATATAGTTTTTCATAGTATTCTCTTATGATCCCTTGTATTTCATTGGTATCTGTTGTGATTTCTCCTCTCTCATTCCTAATTTTATTTATTTGAGATTTCTCTCTTCTTTTCTTGGTGAGTCTGGCTAAAGGTTTGTCGATTTTGTTAATTTTTTCGAAGAACCAACTCTTTGTTTCATTGATCCTTTCTATTGCCTTTTTTGTTTCAATATCATTTATTTCTGCTCTTATTTTTATTATTTCCCTCCTTCTACTGACTCTGGGCTTTGTTTGTTCTTCTTTTTCTAGTTCTGTTAGGTGTCATTTGAGGTTGCTTATGTGAGCTTTTTCTTGTTTAGTGAGGTGAGCCTGTATTGCGATGAATTTCCCTCTTAGGACTGCTTTTGCTGCATCCCAAATGATTTGGTATGTTGTGTTCTCATTTTCATTTGTCTCCAGATAATATTTGATTTCTTCTTTAATTTCTTCAATCATCCATTGTTTGTTCAGAAGCGTGTTGTTTAGTCTCCACATTTTTGCACCTTTCTCTGCTTTTTTCTTGTAGTTGATTTCTAGTTTCATAGCATTATGATCAGAAAAGATGCTTGATATTATTTCAACTCTCTTGTATTTATTGATGTTTGCTTTGTTTCTCAAAATGTGGTCAATCCTTGAGAATGTTCCATGTGCACTTGAGAAGAATGTGTAACCTGCTGTTTTTGGATGAAGTGTTCTATATATATCTATTAAGTCCATCTGGTCTAATTTTTCATTTAATTCTATTATTTCCTTGTTGATTTTCTGTCCGGATGTTCTGTCCATTGGTGTTAATTGTGTGTTGAGGTCCCCTACTATTATTGTATTGTTGTTGATGTCTTCTTTTAGTTCTATTAAGAGGTGCTTTACAAATTTTGGTGCTCCTCTGTTGGGTGCATATATATTTATAAGTGTTATGTCTTCTTGGTGGAGAGTCCCTTTTATCATTATATACTGTCCCTCTTTGTCTTTCTTTATCTGTTTTGCTTTGAAGTCTACCTTGTCTGATATTAGTATAGTGACACCTGCTTTCTTTTGTTCATTATTAGCTTGGAGTATTGTTCTCCATCCCTTCACTCTGAGTCTGTGTTTGTCTTTCGGGCTGAGGTGTGTTTCCCGGAGACAGCATATTGCTGGGTCTTGTTCTCTGATCCATCCTGCCACTCTGTGTCTTTTGATTGGGGAGTTCAATCCATTTACATTTAGAGTGATTATTGAGATGTGGGGGCCTACCACTACCATTTTATGTCTTGTTTTCCGGTTTTCTTCAATTTCCTTTGTTTCTCGTCCCCTGGTTTAATCTATTCTGATGAAGAGCTGCTACTCTCTGTTGTTGTCCTTCTACTTATCTCCTCTGCTCTTGGTTTTGTAGCCCCTTTCCTTTTTTTGATTTTTCAGGAATGAGGGTTTTCCTGAGGATTACCTGAAGAGGAGATTTTGTGGCAATGAACTCCCTTAATTTTTGTTTATCTGGGAAAGTTTTTATTTCTCCATCGTATTTGAAGGACATTTTCGCTGGGTAGAGAATTCTCGGCTGTGGGTTTTTGTCCTTCAGATTTTTGAATATATCATTCCACTCTCTTCTAGCCTGTAAAGTTTCTGCTGAGAAATCTGCTGATAGCCTGATGGGGGTTCCTTTGTAGGTTAGTTTCTTTTGCCTGGCTGTCCTTAGTATTTTCACCTTGTCGTTGACTTTTGCTAGCTTCACTACTATATGCCGTGGGGTTGGTCTTCTTGCATTGATAAAGTTTGGAGATCTATTGGCTTCTGTCACCTGAAGATCCATCTCTCTCACCAGATTTGGGAAGTTCACAGCCATTATTTCTTTGAATAGGCTTTCTGCCCCTTTCTCCTTCTCTTCTCCCTCTGGTACACCTATAATCCTTATGTTGCATCTCCTAATTGTATCTGATAATTCTTGGAGAGTTTCTTCATTTCTTTTTAGTCTTACTTCTCTCTCCTCCTCTGCCTGCAGCGTTTCTATATTCCCATTTTCCAAATTGCTAATTCTTTCCTCCATATTACCAGCCCTACTGTTCAGTGCATCTAGATTTTTCTTAATCTCCTCTATTGTGTTCTTCATTTCCAGTATTTCTGTTTGGTTCTTCTTTATCGTATCAAACTCTTTTGTGACATAGCTCCTGAACTCGTTGAGTTGTCTATCTGAATTCTCTCTTAACTCATTGAGTATTTTAATGATGGCTGTTTTGAAGTCATCATCATATATCTCATTTTCTTTGGGATTGTTTTCTGTGTATTTGTTATTTTCCTTCTGTTCTGGAGATTTAATGTATTTTTTCATATTGCTTGATGTTGTAGATTTGTGCCTCCGCATAGAGATAGAGTTTAGTTGCTCCTTCCACTTGTTTCTGCTGGTGTGGTGGGGGAGCAGCTGTTTATACTGCACCAACCAGGAACCCTATCCGCAGTTGCTAACTGGGCCTGGGCCCCTCCTCGTAGCCACAGTGGTCCTTTGGATTCCCTCTTCTGCCGTGGGGGCCGTCACGGGGGGGCTTCAGGCTGCTGGTGCCTACTGTTGCAGCCCACCTAGATGTGCTCCCTCCTTGGGGTCTGCAATGGTGTTATGGGCTTTTCCAGCGGCCAGGGGTAGGATCACTTATATTTGCCACTCCGTCACTGTTGGCACCCACAAAATCTCACTTGTCCACTATGGGTCACAGCAGAGCTATTGGCATCTTCTACAGTCTGTGATTAGCTCACCTAGCTATGCTACTTTTGTCCCGGGGTCTTCCAGCCTTGTGGCTGCCGGATGGGTGCTCTCTACTAGTGCTGTGCAGAGGCTTTCCCTGAGGCTGCTGTGAGCCTGTAGGGTTTCCCCCAGGCTACGGAGCTGGGTCGCTGGAACTCCACCCAGCCCCAGTCCTGTTCCCCAGGAACTCGGGGAGCCCTTTGCCCTGTCTGGGGGATAGCCGGAGATCCTGATTTCAGTGGTAGCTGGTCAGCTGCTGCCCTGCCTGATATTCTCCTCTCCGGGACCCTCCTGGTGTTGTGGATGCTAGGCGTGGCCCCTCTGCTAATAGCAGACAGAGAGTTTTGTCTGCTGCCCGGGCGGAACTCTGGAGCTTCCCCTCCAGGCCACAGAGCCGGCCTCTGGAGCTCCCCCCAGCCCCAGTCCTCTCCGAGATCTCCAGCAATCCCTTGCCCCACAGGGTGGGCAATGGCAGCTGGGGGTCACCTCACCCTCTGGGATTCTCCCCGGGACTTTTCCAGAGTTGTGAATGCTGGGCGTGGCCCCTCCGCTAATGGCAGACAGTTTTGTCTGTTGCCTGGGTGGAACTCTGGAGCTTCCCCTCTGGGGCACGGAGCCAGCCCCTGGAGCTTCACCCAGCCCCAGTCCTCTCTGAGATCTCCGGCAATCCCTTTCCCCACCATGCAGGCAGTGGCAGCCCGGGGGCCGCCGTACCCTCTGTGATTCTCTCTGGGACCCTCCAGGCGCTGTGAACACTAGGCGGGATCTCCCCACCAGTGGTGGGGCGAGACTCTCCCCATGGGCTCAGGTGTGTAACTCTCGAGTTTCCCTCTGCATTTAGGAGTAATTGCGGGGGGTTTAGGTAGGGTTCTGGTCACCTGTTTCCACCGTCGCTCCTCTGGTGTGTGCTCGCTCCTGCCCTGGGTGTGTGTTGATCTTCTGGGGGCATCTGTTGGAAGAAAGCTGCTTGCAGGTACTAGGCTGTTCGGTCGGGGTCGGAGAGTTTTCACCTATCTCCACATCCTCCCGGAGGGAAGTCCGTCTGCCTTCTGATGTATAGTCGCATGGGTCTCTCAGATGTCCTGAGATGCTATCTGGATATCCTTTGTTAAGTGATGAGTGTCCAAATAACTGTAGACTCGAAGGGGGAGAGACAAAGAGGACTACTCACAGCGCCATCTTGGATCCTCCTCTCCACTCCAGGCTGGAGTTTTTATGCATAGTTCTTTGGGGGCTGCAGAAGGAGTCCACTGAGAAATGTGCATTGCAGGCATGCCTGCCGAGTTTATTATCTATAGGTTTTTTTAAATCTCTAACATTTCATTTTAATTCTTTTTTATAATCTCCACCTCTTTGCTTACATTGCTCATCTGTTCTTGCATGATGTCTATTTTATCCATTAGAACCTTTAGTATATTAATCATAGTTGTTTTAAATTCCTAGTCTGATAAGTCCAACACCTTGCCATATCTGAGTCTGGTTCTCATGCTTGTTCTGTCTCTTCAAACTGTTTTGTTCCCTTGCCTTTTATTATGCCTCATAATTTCTTCTTGATAGCTATACATGATGTACTGAGTAAAATACTAAAAGGAATTGCTTAAATAGGACTTTAGTAATGTGGGGGTAAGATGTTGGGGGAGGAGAAGCATTCTATAGTTCTATGACTAGGTTTCTGTCTTTTAATAAGCCTGCACCTCTGAACTGTGAACTTCACAAGTGTTTCTCAGTTTTTTTCTCTCCCCTTAGATGGGACAGGATGGCTAGAGTTGGACATTTCCTTTATCCCATGTTTAAGGCTAGGGAGGCTAGGGTTGGGTTTCTCTTCCCCTATGTTAGTTAGGCTCCGATAAAACACCTATAGTTTAGGCTCTGGTAAGAGAGTTTCTTTTGAGAGCGGGCTTTGTAAAGAAGAACAAAATTAGCGGACATATTTCAACATGATTCCTTTTCCCCTCCCCTTGCTGGAAGCATGAGGGGACTTTCTCTGATATTCACTGTAAGAACTTCACTGAGTTTTTGGAAGTAAAACTCACAAAAGTGTGGGGTCCTCTATCACTGGGAACCCCTGGAGTTTTATCTCTCAGACTTGTCTACACTGAGCCTCCAGAAATTTGTCAATTATAGTTCAGGTTTTCCTCCCCTGGTACTGGTTCCCAGAGAGGTTTCTACTCATGGGTTTCTGCTTTATTAAGTTTTGATTCTCTGTATTTGCCTGTCTGTGTCTCCAATTTTGGGTGCAGTGATTTACCTTGTAACCTGACTTCTCTGATCAATCTAAGAAGAGGTGCTGATTTTTCAGTTTTTTACTTCTTGTTAGGATGGAATGTTGTTAGGAGCATACAAGCTCCTTGCATATGGGACTGGCTCTTATATTTTACTATTCCTCCTGAAATCCTGCATTTCCTAACATCTTATTATTTTGATATATGTGCTTGTTAACCAAATCATATTCATCTAATACTTTTGATTCAATATATTATGCTTCTACTAGTGAAACATAATGTACAAAATATTCTCAAAATGCTTGACTATGTAGAATCTCTTACAGGTATTCATCTCATACATATTTCTGAATCTAACAAATTTCCCTATTTTAATATACTATTTTCCTTTCTGAGAAGTACTACCCATGAAATCCCTTTGTTACCATACTTATCTGAGTGGCTTGATTTTCTCCAAATCGGTGATTAGAGGGGGAAGCCTATGTAGCCTTCAGGTACTGATAGCTCTGTGCCCTAGAAAGGGATGATCAAACTCTATATGACATAAACTTTGGGAGGGTGGGTGGGTGGGTGAGGAGAGAAAAATTGTTACCTAGGAGATTCTGGGGACAGAGCTAGAAGGAGCTTGCTACAAGTGGGAAATTAGGTTTCTTTGAGTTTCTGTGTTTTATCTTAACAATACATTTGAGTTTTGTATTCTCCTCCCTAATATGTCAGTGTTATTTTCAAGTAAAAATATATTTCTAATAGCCTCCAATGCACAGTCCTGTGGCCTGTCCTGAATATCTATACCATAAAGAAGAAGCACTTTTTATCAGTTAGGATATAGCTGCATTTGACAAAGACTCAAAATAGCAGCAGTTTAAACAAGACAGAAATTGACTTCTCTGTAAAAGTTCCAAGCTGATATATTGATTTGGCTCTGTGAAGTCTGTCCACAGCCTAGATTTTTTCCATCTTGCTACTCTGCAATCCCTATGCAGTTGACTACATCCATACAGTCCATAGGATTGGAAATCACTGTGGAGGCTATTGCAGTGATCTACCTGATGATAGCTTGGATTATCCTAGTGAAGGTAAAGATGAAGAAACCTAGGTAGATACAAGAGGTGTGTAAGAGAAATACAGACATAACTTAGTGATAAACTGATTATAGGGGGTAGTGAGGTGAGAGATGGAAAGTTATCAAGGATGCGTCCTACCTGGCAAGATAAATGATGATGACTGTCAAAGAGATAGGGAAACCTGGAAGAGGAACAGAGCTGAAGAGAAAGATCATGAGTTTGGTTTTGGATATGGTGAGACAATACTGAATAGTCATTAAGAACTTGGGTTCTGGAGTCAGATTGACTGGGATTGAATCCTGGTCCCACAAATTACTTCCCTAATTGCATAATCTGGAGGTGAGTTGTTAATCCTCTCTATGCCTCAGTTTCCTTATTTGTAAAATGCAGGTAATAATACTACTTCATATGGTTGCTCTGAAAATTAAGCATGTTAGTATACATAAAATGCTTAGAATAGTGCCAGGAGTGGAGTAACTTTTGAACAATTGTTAGCTCTGATGTCAAATCTGAGATATTTTTGAAACATTAGTGGACTTATCAAGTAGGTAGTTAGATATTTGGGTCTGGAGTTCAGAGGAGCCACCAGGGCTGAGATACAATTTGTAAGTGTACAGAAAAGATTTAACATAGCAGGCTTGGTAGCTATCCTTTGAAAGGCCTGATTGCAAGGTTGGCCCTTGGCTGGCATCTGGGGACTTGGATTTCACTATGCCCAGAACTGAGAAAAGTGGTGCACTGTACCTAAACTGTTTATATAAACAATGTGGATTATACTGAGCACTTGCTTTCATTCTGGGAGTCTGGAATTTTGGTATGTGCTAAGCAGAAAGTAACAAGGGAGAGGATGTCTACAGAACCAGTCCCAGTGAAAGTGCTGGGTGCCGAGTCCCTAAAGAGCTTCCCTGGTAGACAAGATTTCACATGTATAGTCACATCTCATTGCTGGAGAAATTAAGCATGCCCTGTGTGATGCCACTGAGAGAGGAATCTTGGAAACTTGTGCCTGGTTTCCTCCAGACTTTGCCTCTTTTATATTTTCCCTTTGCTGGCTTTGTTTATATGCTTTTGCTGTAACAAATTTGAGCCATGACTATATGCTGAGTCCTATGAGTCCTCCTAGTGAGTTACTTAACTTGGAGATGGTGTTGGGGACCCTTGACACAGTGACACTTATAGAAACAGGTGATGATTGAAGCCATCAGTAGTAATGAGATTCCTAAGAAAAGAGTGAGGCTAGGAGGAAGACTAGAACTGAGGCTTGAGGAAGCACAACATTTAGTGGCCAAGTTGAGGAAGATGTTCCCGTGAAGGTAAGAAGGAATAGGGAGCAGGGTCAAAGAAAAACCTGAAGATTTTTGTGTCACAGAAGCCAAAGGAAGGGAAGGTTGCAAGCAGAAGGGAATGGCCAGTAGTGTCAAATGACACTGAAGTATCAAGATGAAGACTGAGAAGTGTTTTTTGGATTCAACAATATAGACATCATTAACGACCTTACCAAGGGGTGTTTTGGCAGAGTGATGGATGGAGGCTGGTCTGAATTTGGTAGCAGTATAATAAGTGGGAAATGAATGTTCAGTAATTATTTTGGTGACTTCAGGGTAGCTTTTGGGCTCATAAAAACTTATCCAGAAGATTACTTTTAAAAAACTAATACTTCAATTATTAAAGTTTCAGATTCCCAAGCCTAGTTCTCCCTTAAGGTTTTAAATTCAATCTACAAGTCTTTTTTTTTTTTTTTGAGGAAAATTAACCCTGAGCTAACTGCTGCCAATCCTCCTCTTTTTGCTGAGGAAGACTGGCCCTGAGCTAATGTCCATGCCCATCTTCCTCTTCTTTACATGTGGGACGTCTACCACAGCATGGCTTGTCAAGTGGTGCCATGTCTGCACCCGGGATCTGAACCGGCGAACCCCGGGCCACCAAAGTGGAATGTGCAAACTTAACTGGTGCGCCACTGGGCAGGCCCCTGTAAGTCTTAATGTACTATGTTTATGTCTAGCAAATGTTAGCAATCAAGTTTTATGGACCCTTTGAATAATATTTGGTCCCACTTACAAGCTTAAACTCCTGAGCCCCATTTTACAAATGAAGAAACCGAGGGTCTGAGAAGTTAAATTGCTTTCTCAAAGTCACAAGGCCCTAGGTCTCTCTGATTCCTCAGTCTCAGGCTCTTTCCATTAAACCAAACCCTCTCATAATAGTGTTGTATATTTTATTTCACAGATTCCACATTTTCTCATGGCTCTGCTTGCTCCTGTATTTTTTTATTGTGGTAACATTGGTTTATAACATCATGTAAATTTCAGATATACATCATTATATTTCAATTTCTGTGTAGATTTCATCATGTTCACCATCCAAAGACTAATTACAATCCATCACCACACACATGTGCCTAATCACTCCTTTTGCCCTCCTCCCTCCCCCCTTTCCCCTGGTAACCACCAATCCAATCTCAGTCTTTATGTGATTGTTTGTTGTTGTTTTTATCTTCTACTTATGGATGAGATCGTATGGTATTTGGCTTTCTCCTTCTGACTTATTTCACTTAGCAAAACACCCTCGAGGTCCATCCGTGTTGTCACAAATGGCTGGATTTAATAATTTCTTATGGCTGAGTAGTATTCCATTGTGTATATATACTACATCTTCTTTATCCATTTGTCCCTTGATGGGCACCTAGGTTGCTTCCAAGTCTTTGCTATTGTGAATAATGATGCAATGAACATAGGGGTGCATGTATCTTTGTGTTTCCATGTTCTTTGGATAAATATCCAGCAGTGGAATAGCTGGATCATATGGGAGTTCTATTCTTAATTTTTTGAGGAATATCCATACTACTTTCCATAGTGGCTGCACAAGTTTCCACTCCCACCAGCAGTGTATGAGAGTTCCCCAGGCTCCACATCCTCTCCAACACATGTTGTTTCTTGTCTTGTTAATTATAGCCATTCTGATGGAAGTAGGGTGGTATTTCATTGTAGTTTTGATTTGCATTTCCCTGATAGTTAATGATGTTGAACATCTTTTCATGTGCTTGTTGGCCATCTGTATGTCTTCTTTGGAGAAATGTCTGTTTAGATCTTTTGCCCATTTTTTAAAAATTAGGTTGTTAGTTTTTTTGTTGTTGAGATGGATGAGTTCTTTGTATATTTTGGTTATTAACCCCTTATCAGATACATGGTTTGCAAATATCTTCTCCCAACTGTTAGGTTGTCTTTTCATTTTGTTGATGGTTTCCTCTGCTGTGCAGAGGCGTTTTAGTTTGATGTAGTCCCATTTGTTTATTTTTTGTATCATTTCCCTTGCCCGGTTAGATATGGTACTTGAAAATATGCTGCAAAGACCTATGTCAAAAGAACATACTGCCTCTGTTTTCTTCTAGAAGTTTCATGGTTTCAGGTCTTACATTCAAGTCTTTAATCCACTTTGAGTTGATTTTTGTGCATGGTGTAAGGTAATGGTCTACTTTCATTCTTTTGCATTTGGCTGTCCAGTTTTGCCAACACCACTTATTGAAGAGACTTTCTTTTCTCCACTGTATGTTCTTGGCTCTCTTGTCAAAAATTAACTGTCCATAGACGTGTGGGTTTATTTCCAGGATCTTGATTCTGTTCCATTGACTTGTGTGTCTGTTTTTGTGCCAGTACCATGCTGTTTTGGTTACTATAGCTTTGTAGTATATTTTGAAATCAGGGAGTGTGATCCCTCCAGCTTTGTTAGTTTTTCTCAGGATTGCTTCATTTAATCAGGGTCTTTTGCTGTTCCATATAAATTCTAGGATTCTTTGTTCTATTTCTGTGAAAAAAGTCGTTGGAACTTTGATAGGGATTATGTTGAATCTGTAGATTGCTTTAGGAAGTATGGACATTTTAACTATGTCAGTTCTTCCAATCCAAGACCACAGAATATCTTTCAATTTCTTTGTGTCTTCTTCAATTTCTTTCAACAATGTTTTATAGTTTTCAGTGTACAAATCTTTCGCCTCTTTGGCTAAATTTATTCCTAGGTATTTTATTCTGTTTCTTGCAATTGTAAATGGGATTTTATTCTTTATTTCTCTCTCTGCTACTTTGTTCTTAGTGTATAGAAATGCAAATGATTTTTGTAAGTTCATTTCGTATCCTGAAACTTTACCGCATTTGTTTATTGTTTCAATTTTTTTGGTGGATTCTTTAGGATTGTCTATAAATAAAATCATGTCATCTGCAAGGAGTGACAGTTTCAGTTCTTCCTTTCCCATTGGATCCCTTTTATTTCTTTTTCGTGTCTGATTGCTCTGGCTAGGACTTTCAATACTATGTTAAATAAGAGTAGTGACAGTGGGCATCCTTGTCTTGTTCCTGTTCTTTGAGGGATAGCTTTTAGTTTTTCTCCATTGAGAATGATATTAGCTGTGGTTTTGTCATATACGGACTTGATTATGTTGAGGCACTTTCCTTCTATTCCCATTTTATTCAGAGCTTTTATAATAAATGGCTGCTGTATCTTGTCAAGTGCTTTCTCTGCATCTATTGAGATGATCTTGTGATTTTTATCCTTCAGTTTGTTAATGTGGTGTATCATGTTGATTGATTTGCACATATTGAACCATCCTTGCTTCCCTGGAATAAATCCCGCTTGATCATGGTGTGTGATCTTTTTAATGTATTCCTGTATTCGATTTTCTAGTATATTTTTGAGCATTTTTGCATCACTGTTCATCAGTGATATTGGCCTGTAATTTTCTTTTTTTGTGTTGTCCTTGTCTGGTTTTGGTGTCAGAGTAACACTAGCTGTGTTGAGTGAGGTAGGGAGCTTTCCCTCCTCTTCAATTTTTTGGAAGATGTTGAGAAGGGTGGGAATTAAGTCTTCTTTGAATGTTTGGTAGAATTCACCAGGGAAGCCATCTGGTCCTGGACTTTTATTTTTGATGACTGTTTTGATCTCCTTACTGGTGATTGGTTTATTCAAATTCTCTATTTCTCCTTGATTCTGTTTTGGAAGGTTGTATGATTCTAATAATTTACCCTTTTCTTCTAGATTATTCAACTTGTTGGCATATAGCTTTTCATAGTATTGTCTTATAATATTTTATATTTGTAAGTGTCTGTTGTAATTTCTCCGTTTTATTTCTGATTTTATTTATTTGAGCCTTCTCTTTTTCTTTGTGAGTCAACCTATCAGTTAGTCAATTTTGTTTATCTTTTCAAAGATCCAGCTCTTGGTTTCATTGATTTTTTCTATTTCTTTTGTAGTCTCTATTTCATTTATTTCTGCTCTGATTTTTACTATTTCATTCCTTCTACTGATTTTGGGCTTTGTTTGTTCTTCTTTTTCCTATACCCCTCGGTGCACTGTTAGATTGTTTATTTGAGAGTTTTCTTGTTTGTTGAGGTAGGCCTATATTGCTATAAACTTCCCTCTTAGAACTGATTTTGCTTTATCCTATAAATTTCAGCATGTTATATTTTCATTTTCATTTATCTTCAGGTATTTTTTTTATTTCTCCTTTGATTTCTTCATTGATCCAGTCGTTGTTCAACAGCATTTTCTTTCATCTCCATGGCTTTTCTGATTTCCTTCCTATAGTTGATATCTAGTTTCATGCCTTTGTGATCAGAAAAGATGCTTGATATTATTTCAATCTTCTTAATTTTATTGAGAGTTGTTTTGTGGCTTAATATGTGATCAATCCTGGAGAATGTTCCATGTGCATTTGAAAAGAGTGTGTATTCTGCAGTTGTTGGATGGTATGTTCTGTATATATCTACTAAGTCCTTCTGGTCTAACGTGTCATTTAAGGCCAGTGTTTCCTTGTTGATCTTCTGTTTGGATGATCTATCCATTGTTGTAAGCGGAGTGTTAATGTCCCCTACTACTGTTGTGTTGCTGTGTATTTCTCCTTTCTTGTCTGTTAATAATTGCTTATATATTTAGCAACTCTCCTATGTTGGGTGCATAAATTATTACAAGTGTTACATCCTCTTGTTAGATTGTTCCCTTTATCATGATGTAGTGCCCTTCTTTGCATCTTGTTATAGTTTTTGTTTTAAAGTCTATTTTGTCTGATATAAATATTACTACCTCAGCTTTCTTTTCATTGTCATTTGCA
The DNA here is from genome assembly GCF_041296235.1 of Equus asinus. Classification (NCBI taxonomy): domain Eukaryota; kingdom Metazoa; phylum Chordata; class Mammalia; order Perissodactyla; family Equidae; genus Equus; species Equus asinus. The sequence continues at coordinate 35,831,556 of NC_091820.1, forward strand.
TGGATTATCTTTTTCTATCCATTCTCTTTCAGTTTGTGAGTGTCTTTAGGTCTGAAGTGTATCTCTTGTATGCAGCATATATATGGGTCTTATTTTTTTATCCTATCTGCCACCCTATGGCATTTGATTGCAGCGTTTAGTCCATTGAAATTTAAAGTAGCTATTGATAAATATGTACTTATTGCCATTTTGTTACTTTTTTTCTGGGTATATTAGTAGTTCTTCTCTGTTCCTTTCTTCTTCTCTTGCTCTCTTCCCTTGTGGTTTGATGGTTTTCTTTAGTGTTATGTTAGGGTTAATTTCTCTTAATTTTTTGTATTTATAATAGGTTTCTGATTTGTAATTACCTTGAAGTTCATATATTATAACCTACATATATAGTAATCTATGTTAAGTTGATGGTCTCTTTAGTTGACCTCTTTCTAAAAGCTCTATTCTTTTACTCTCCTCTTCCCACATTTTATGTTTTTGATATCATATCTAACCTCTTTTTTGTGTGTATATGTATCCATTACCCTCTTATCATTGAAAGAGATAATTTTAGTTCTTTGTCTTTTGACCTTCATGTTATCTTCATAGGTAGTTGATCTTCTACGTTTCCATCATTTTTGCCTTTACTAGTGATTTTATTGTTTTTTTTTTTTGGATAATTTTCTTATTCCTATTTGTGGTCTTCTCCTTCCCACTTAAATAAGTCCCTTTAGCATTTCTTATAGAACTGGTTTCTTGGTGATAAACTCCTTTAATTTTTGCTTGTCTGGGAAACTCTTTTTCTCTCCTTCCATTCTGAATGACAACTTTGCCATGTAGAGAATTCTTAACTGTAGGGTTTTTACTTTCAGCACTTTAAATATGTCATGCCACTCCTTTCTAGCCTGTAAGGTTTCTGCTGAGAAGTCAGCTGGTAGCCTTATGGAGTTTCCTTTGTATGTCACTTGTTGCCTTTCTCTTGTGGCTTTTAAGACTCTCTATCTTTAACTTTTGACATTTTAATTATAATGTGTCATGGTGTGGGCCTCTTTGGGTTTATCTTTTTTGGTGCTCTCTGTGCTTCCTGTACCTGGATGTCTGTTTCCTTTCTTAGGAAAGTTAGGAAAAGTTAGGAAAGTTTTCAGCTATTATTTCTTCAAATAGATTCTTTGCTTCTGTGTCTCTTCCTTCTCCTTCTGGTACATCTATAATGCTAATGTTAGTGTGTTTGATGTTGTCCCAGAGGTCTCTTAGACTGTTCTCATTCTTTTTAATTCTTTTTTCTTTTATCTGTTCTACTTGGGTGATTTTCTCTAGTCTTTTTCCAGCTCACTGATCCATTCTTCTGTATCATCTACTTGGCTATCGAGTCCCTCTAGTGAATTTTTCATTTCCAGTGTTGTATTCTTCATTTCTGATTGGTTCTTTTTTATTTTACAATTGTTTGTTGACATCTCACTAAGTTAATACATTCTTTCCCCAAGATCAGTGAGTATACTTATGACTTTTTTGTTTGGACTCTTTGTCAGTTAGATTGTTTATTTCTGTTTCAATTAGTTCTTTTTCTGGGGTTTTGTCCTGTTCCCTTACTTGGAATGTACTCCTTTGCCTCCTCATTTTTCTTATTTTTCTGTGCTTATGTCTATGTATTAAGTAGGTCAGCTACCTCTTCTGATCTTGGAGAGGTGGCCTTATGTAAGTAATGCCTTATGAAGCCCAGCTGTGTGCTTCCCTCTCATCACTGGTTTCAAATGTTCCAGAAGTGACCCTTATGTGGGTTACATGTGTCATTCTGTTGTAGCAGGGTTTCTCTTGCTGCAGGTCCTCAGGGAGGCTAGGCTGTCCCCATGGCTGGCTGGTTGTAACTCTCAGCTGCATGTGGCTGCTATGGACCCTTCAGTCACTTTATTGGGTGTGGGAAGCCCCAGAACAGTTGGCTGCAATATCTGACAGCACATTCCTGTTGCAGTTTTTCTGTTAAGTGAGCAGGCCCCCATTGTGGCTGGTTGCTAGGTTCAGGGGCTTACAAGTGCTGTAGGCCTCCAGCCTGCGAGGCTGTTGTCAGCTCTCTCAGGATTGCAGCTGAGTGGGGCTGGCCCCAAGAATAGGAGCACCCAACTGTTTCAGGCTTGAGAAGGTGAGTCCAATCCCTTGTGTGGCTGTTTGAGAAGCACAAGTCTTCTCCAGCTGACAAGTCCCACCATCCACAGGGCCACACACACTGTCAACACAGTCCTTCCCCATGCCCACATCCTGACCCCCGAAGCAGAACCAGTTGCCCCACTGCAGAGGCCCCGCACGCTCCACCACACCCCACACACTCCACCCACTTCTCAGGCATGCTCTGCCCTGCAGAGGCGGACCCAGTCACCTGCCTGCAGAGGATCCAGGTACTTAGCCTATGCAGGGCCACAAGTTGCCTGAGGGCTTGCTGTTGGGTAGGGCCAGTCCCTAGGGCAGGCTGCCTGCCCTGGCTGAGCTGGATTAAATCAGTGCTTTAGTGGGTGGGGCAGACCTTGGGCTAACAGGCCAGGGGAAGAACTCCAATGGTGCCTGCCAGCATCTGTGTCAGCATGCCTTTACTAGGTCACAATAATGGCTGCTGCCATTGTCTCAGTCGCTGGAGAGATCTCACCTCACCGAGATGCACTCAGAGTCTTTCAGGTGAGTCTCTTTTCACCAAAGGACTGTCCACTTTTCTTTCTGGCGATTTTAGGTTGCTTTCCAAAACAGGTGAATTTGTTCATGGGCCCTTTAAGAGCTGCCTTTTTTTTCCTTTATGTTGGATAGCTTTTCTGGGGGTATTCCCTGTTGTGGTTAGTAGCCAGCAAAACCAGATATTATGAGACTTGTCTTGGTTGTGCTGAGTCCAAAGGCTGCTTATAGTGGTAACGCTGCCCTACTCAGTTCCCCCACTCCTCCAGAGAAGGCTGCATACCTTAGGATTTCTCCTGGCTGACCATGAAGCACTACAGCTTGTGAAGGTGGATTTTTTTTTCTCCAGAAAGGAATTTCTGACTCTTCCACCTCAGTCAGGACTGTCTTCTGTTGTGGGAGTTCTTTTTATCCAGTTTTCAGTTCTCTCTCATGGGTAATTGTTCCAAGAGTATTTGTAAATTGGTTGTGTCTGTTGGAGGAGGTGAGTTCAGAGTCTGCCTATGCTGCCATCTTTTAATTTTATTTCACAGGCTCCACCTTCTTTTCTCATGGCTCTGCTCGCTCCTGTATTCTTAAAATCTGTGAAGTACTGTATAGAACATGACTAGGAGACAACATCTAGGGAAAGATAACTAGAAGTTTTTTAGTATTTTCCTCCCCACAAGGGAACCCTAGAGGTGAAACTGCTCAGCTGAGAGAGGAACAGGGCTCTAAGGCAGGCCTTTCACTTCTTCTTTCAAGGTAACAGCGGTTTCTGGGGGCTTGTATTGTCTTAGGCATAGATCTCAGTTAGAGGGCAGGGACAGTAAGGTTAACCCTTAAATCTGTAAAAGGTCTTATCTTCCATGAATCTGTCATTTTCCAAGTATCCTGTCCATATAGACTCATAAATGGTCAGAAAGCAGGACCCCAGTTCCATTGGTTTCAGCACAGATGCTCTGAGATCTAACCCAGTGCTCTGTCCTACCACTTCACAGGGATGCTCTGCCCTGCTGGGTGCCTGGGTTGTCCTGCTGTGGACCATGGTGGGAGGGGGTGGCTGTGTCATCAGGAATGATGCCTACAACTCAGCATCTATAAAACAAGTGAAGTGTTGCCATGAGGTGGGAAGAGGACTGCTTTAGAGTCAAAGAGACCTGAGTGTGTATTCCAAGCTCTCTCACTTATTAGATGAGTTACCAAATCACCATCAGCTGTGTATGTATCTGTATAAAGAAGTTTGACCTACCTCTTGGGGTCTTTGTGGAGTGACAAATGTAAAGGGTCCAGCACTAGTTACAGATTCAATCAAGGCTGTGATTGATATTTTCTGTGCGTGTGTTCCCTCTCAACACTGTGAGATGCTCAAGGACAGAGAGCTTGTCTGCGTTATGTGTATCACCCATACATTGTGAACACCACCTAGAACACAGTAGGTATCAGTAAATGCTTGCAAAGCAAAGCTGGACCAGGCATGTCCCTTCATCTGAAGACTGAGGGAGTTCAACTTGATGGTTCTTTGCTACTCTGACATCCTGTGTTTCTATGGAAACTAATCACATGGCTGTGTTGATATCAACCTCCTTTGCACAGAAAGTTAAATTTGCTGCATTGTGATCATTGCCATGATGTTTTAAATATGCATCTTTGAGCTGCTTGTAACTAGGGCTGAGCCAGATATGGTTCCTCGCTTTCCACCAGGTTGGATGATACTGACACAGAATTGTTTCACCCACAAGAGATTTAGTACCATATTAATATGATTACCCATAATCAACAGTATTCAATCACTTTTGAAAACCCAGCTTGAATAAAAATGTTTATCTTCTTGGCAAAATATTATGTAATATTTGCTAAATCCTATCACAAAGAATCCTTTACTTCAGACAGTTTGAGGAGCGTTGGATCACAGAAATTCAGCCCTATAGGTAGCAAGAAAGGTCTCTGTCAGGCCAGAAACTTTAGTAAAATAGGGGACTCTGGAGAGAGAAATCCATACATTTATAGGTAGTGCAGGTGAAACCTGATGGAGATGAATTTCTTGGCTTTGGTTACTGTTGAGGCTTACACAGTATCATCGACCCACAGAGATTTTTGAAAAATCTAGAATCTAGACAGAAGTTTGTAATGATGCCTTACCCAAGACAGGACCCTTCTTCTTACTCTTCAATCCCTGAGCAAGTTCACACCAATACAAATCTGGCCCTAAAGTACTCCCCACATGCATCAGGACAGCCCTTACTATCAGGAGCCTCTCACTTCTGCTCAGCTCATTTCTATGCTTATCCTAGTCACACCCAGAGAGGCACACACTCCTTGTTCAGGCCTGTCACATGCCAAGGTCCTTACTCTGCCCAGTACATGTGAGGACAAGCCCCAACCTGATCCTGCTTGGCTCGTCCCAGGCCACACAAGGCATAACTTGCCACTCCCCATTTATTTAAGCAGAAAGTCCTACCCATATCCCAGGGTCTTCCTCATTACTGCAAGCTTCTGGTCAGCCATACTTTGGCCCAGATCCTTCTCTGCCCAACAGGTAGAATAGAAACAAATCTAGTTACCTTGACCCACATCAGGATCCTTCCCGTACTTAGAATCTGGCTCGGAATCCACTATGACTAGGTCAGGGACCTTTCCAAAATATAGGCAGTTACACACTAAGACCTGGAACACAGAAGTACAAGTCCTTCTAGTCTATACAAGCAGTTTTATATTCAGCATTGCCTATACCAGTGATCTTCTCTACAATACTTTTCTCACTACTTCTTCTTAACACAGGGTCCTTCTGTTCTTTGTAAGCAAGCTTCAAATCAGACAAAGGGGTCTCTCACTTTGTTATCCTCAGACTTATGCTCAGTTCCACCTCCACTAGGGAGCTTCTGCGCCATAGGCCTACACCCTGCCGAGTCTTACCCACATCAGGGACCTTCTTCTCCCAAAAGGCCAATCTAAGAAGGCCTATCCACACCTAAATCTCTCTGTGTTCTCTATAGGCTGCCCACTACTCAGTCCCTTCCACAACTGTATTCTTCTGTTTTCTATATGCTCCACCCTCCTCAGTTCCTTCTCATTACAGAAATCCCACTTTACATATCTATCTGCAGCTTCACTCAGTAGGCTTGAGTTCTAATCTTGTCAGTATGTGTAGTTCTATCTCATTCTGTTTAACTCTTGCATAGTACAGAATCTCATGGAGTTGAAACATTTCCCTGTTCTTGGTATCAATTCTGGTAGTCAACAAATATATACTGAGTATTTACTATGTGTCAAGCACTCCTATAAGTTCTAGGGAATTAACAATAAAACCCCTCACTCATAGAGCTGATATTCTGCTGGGGAAAGTCAATAATGAACAGATGAATGTACATTTCAGTACAATAATCTCCTCCTGCATTCCTCCTGCCAGGTAGCTGCTGTTTTGTTCTCTTCCTCATAGCTGACCTTGAGAGAACAGATGGTGCTTCCACCTGGCCTTTCTTACCAGCCATTCCTTACCACACTCAAGCCGCTGACCCAAATATCTCACTAAAACAACTCTAGGCACCGCCAGTGACCTACTTCATGAAAAGTCCTTAAGACATTTATCATTCCTCATTTTACTTGAACTCTCTGAAATCTCTTGCACTATATTAAATTCTCTACACTCTGACTTTTCTCTCCCTTCTTGGCTACTGCTCTTCAGCTTTCCTGAATTATCATCTACATCCTCATTAAGAATGATACCATATATCTTCAGACAAAACCTTTTCTCCAGCTCCAAATCCACATATTCAACCACCTGCTACACATCTCTGTTTGAATGTCCTATAGATATGTTTAATTCAGTAGGAGTAAAACAATGCTTTGTTGTTCAAACCCTGCTTCTCTTCATCTCTCTTCCTTATGCCCCTTTGCCTCTGTATAGAGCCAATGTCCTTCTCAGCCATCCCCACACTAGTGTCTTTTCCTTGGTGCTGCCCAGGCCAGTTTTCTCATCACTTCATTCATGCCTCCACGAGCAGAGTGACTCTTTTTGATTCAATTAGGCTCTCCACTGCCTTAAAGTTGAGACTTCTACATTAGTACACTAGGCTCATTTTGAACCTACTGCACTTTCATAATTCCAAGATAGTCATAGAAAGGGATTTCTTAGAGCTATTTTTACACCAAAGTTTTCCAAATGTGTATGTGTGTTTCAAAGCTTCAATTGCTAGATCTGGGACACACTCTCCTTATGAATAGGATTGCCAGATTTAGAAAATAAAAATACAGGACAATCAGTTAAATTTGCTTTCTAATTGCCTGTGAATATCTATACTGAAATAAAAGAAAAATATTGCATGGGACATATTATACTAAAAAATTATTTGTTGTTTATCGGCAGTAAATTATAAGTATCTAAATTACATACCTTTTTCTTTATATTTCTGTGATGATTCGACTTTCCTTAACAGTTCCTATTTTTGAAGAATTTGCTTATAAAATTCCATGCAGTTACAGTCTGAGTTCTATGTACATATAACAGATCTTCTACACTGATCATATCTAATTTATTTTGTTCTTTTGCCCACATAACAGTGTTAAATGAGAAAACATCTTAAATGTTAGCATTATGAGCTGGTATACTGAACATCTACTGGCAAGACGACTTTGAAAATTGCTATTCAAATTTCATTTGCTGAAGCACATAGAAACCATCTTTCACTGAATAACTTGCTTTTCCATTCTTCATGATTACACTGTATTTCTTGATCAATTATTTTTTAAATGTTGTCCAATGACAAAAAGAGCATTATCATCAATTTTTATTCCCTTCTCCAAACTATACATAGTGATCCCACTTGTTGCCATGCTAAAAGAATATTTAGTAACATCCATGTAAAAGAATCAAATTCTTCAAGGGGTGAAATCCATTTCAAAAGATAGTCATGGCAAGTGCCATAATTATCCACTCCAAGTCAGAATTTATTTTCCTATTTATAAGTAATGTTGTCTTTTTTAAGAATAGCCTTGGGCCGGCTCCGTGGCCGAGTGGTTAAGTTCACGTGCTCCGCTGTGGGGCCTAGGGTTTGGATCCTGGGTGCGGACACGGCACTGCTCATCAGGCCATGTTGAGGCGGCGTCCCACATCCCACAACTAGAAGGACCTGCAACTAACATATACAACAATGTGTGTGTGGGGGGGAGGCGGGTTGAGGAGATAGAGCAGAAAAAAAAAGAAGATTGGCAACAGTTGTTAGCTCAGGTGCCAATCTTTAAAAGAAAAAAAAAGAATAGCCTTGATGCTTAAAGGGATAAATTTTTCATCAATTTTTTCTTTAATGCAACAATGATACTTTGCTCTTCTCTCCATTTTTAGCCCTGTTACTAAAAAGATATTGACAACTACGAACAAGAAATAAGTAGGCTTCACTCTAACGGGTTGTTAAGATAGTCAGAGGAAATTTGGGGGAGTGTTTTATTCAGAATTAAAGTATGATTTAAGTGCTTCAAATAAACTGAGGATTCTCTCAACTGCTTTTGTTAAAGAGAGCCAACAGATTTTCGAATGCAGAAGAATTGAAGAATACTAGATGCCAACAAAATTTTTAAAATCCTTAAATTGCTCAATTTGAACAGTATAAATGCCTAAGTAAGAGAATGATTTCATGATAATTACTTCAATGTCAACAGAAAGGACAGCAGGTGCTACTTGAACATCGTTATGCAGAATATGGGCAGAACAACTTCCCTAGAATCACTCATGCTTCGCTCCAACTTTGAATAAATATCGCCTGCACCTGTATGCAAACACTCACCATGTTTGTATTTGTATTATCTCCACCAAACGTAGTACAGTTTCTTTCATTAACTCCTAACTCAATAAGAGGGTCTCTTCAAAAATTTGGTCTTGTTTCTGAAATTTGATCTGGAAGGGATTTTACTCAGAAGCCTTTATCCCAAGAAAAATATCGCACAAGCAAAGGAAAGTTTTTCTGTATTATGAGTCTGTGCATAAGTGGCTCTGCTGTAAAAAAGTGAGAAATTTAGATCTTTGATAATCTCTGTAATATTAAATAGAACCATTACATTTTAGATCATTGCAATATATTTCATACTGGCACTTGAAAATTTGCTTTCAATTTTGGAATCAGAAAATAATTCTGGTAGCAGTATGTGCAAAACATCATTAGAGCTTAAAGATTGATGATGATATACAGAGTAGAAGACTGTTATTTCTTCTGTGATTATTTATCTTCATTTTAATTTCTCTTACTCAAATATCTATTATTTTATGACTTTCTTTGGTACTAGTTGAGGAAATCATACATCCCTCATACTTGGCTGTTATATGCTGGTTTATATCTGATTTTCCATCATTTTTGATATTGAATAAACAATTGCATAGTGCACAAAGATCTTCAAAAGCACTTTTTCCTCATTTAATAAATGTCCACTGTTCACAAAATCTATCATGAAATTTACACTTGTGTTTTGGCATTTTGGGATTCAAAATATACACAAAATTTTTAAAAACGATAATAGCAATTGCCACAAGAATTGAAAAGTATGTGTCACTCTAAGTCCAAACTCATAACTAACTGTAAATAGAGGTTGAGCTGTTGAAAGGGTTATGCATTTGTGAACTAACAAATTGAACTTGAATCTGATGCAAAAAGGTGAACTTCATGTTTGCCTGCAAGGAAGAGCTGTACTTACAAGGCACAGTTTTCCAGAATGAAGCCAGAGCTTTGGGAATGGCTGGGGCAGCTAGGCAATTCCTGTCTGTGCAAGAATTGCTGGGAGAAAGAGAAGCGGGAGTGTGGGGATACTTCTGGCGTGTTCCTGTGCACGTTGGAGTAAGGCTGCTGTCGACCTGCAACCCACCTTTCATAATAGGTGGCTGGAGCGAGCTCTGGCTGATCGGCTGTTGCCTAGAAGCATAGGGTTTTTATTAATTGGCTGACTTTCAGGAGATTGGCTTTGTTTCAGGACTCGGCGTTTCTGATTGACTTTCTGAAGCTTGGATGCGTTGGTGATTTGCTAATTCTCAGAAGTATACTCACGGGAATGAGGCTATAGCTGATTGGCTCATTTTCAGGGCATGTATATAGATCCAAAGTTATCACTAATTAATGGTGGTTGTTCACAGCTTGAGATTTTGGCCAAAGAACAGTCTTTTCCTTTCTTGAAGATGAAAAATAAGTACTCAGTTCTCAGTCACCCTTTCTTGACCTCCCTCAGCCAAGCCTGCACAAAGAGACCATAAGGAATTTTCTGGACAATTTGTGGATTTGTCTTTATCTGTGTTGGTAGAATTTTTAGTAGTAGTACCATTTAAGTGATTTAAGAGCCAATTACTATTGCAGAAAAGTCCAACTGCTAAATTTTTGTAATTTATTGAAAGAAGTGGAATATGGCCCATTTAGGACATCCTGATAAAGTCAGTACAGGATGAATGATATAAAACCATTAAGTGCAGAACATATATTTAATGTCCTGTGTATGCAGCCATTTCTCTGGGCCCAGAAGGTGTCAACCAGGCCTTGTCTCCAGCAAGGTCATCTGCCCCATGCCCCTGAGTCGTACAGCTGCCACGGAATTTCCTGCTCATCTCCCAAGACCCATCCCAGGGGCTCCTCTTCTACCAAGACAGGGAGATAGATGGCAAGACCTCTCTCAGAGAATGTTTGGAGAGGGAGAGGTCAGGGGCCTGAGGAGGCAGGTGTTTATGGGAATACAGAGGCAGAGGAGTGTGCCAGCAAGGAGTCTGAGAAGGAGCTGCCAGAGAAGTAGGAGAAAGACAGGAGTGAATGGTGTTCCAGCAACCACAGGAAGACAGGGCTTCAAGGGAGGAGCTGGTAAAGTGGTCCTGTGACCATGGACAGGCCTCCAAGGGTTGTGATTCCCCCAAATTGTGGGGAGAATGTCATGCGGTGTGCATTTTTGGGGGCCTAGGGCTGTAACTTCCTCAAATTCTGAAGGAGTAAGAATATGACTGGGGCTAGTGGTTGAGACAACATAGGCAAATGAGGTTACCCAGGGGAATTGTGCAGAGTAAGGAGAGCAAAAAAGAAAAGGGGGCTCTGGGCTTGGCCCTGAAGAACTTCAGCAGAGGGGCTGGGCAGATGTGAGGGGCTGGGGAGACAGAGCTGGGAGGAGTAGGTAAAAAGTGGAGATGGAGGGGAGGTGGGAGGAGAGTTAGGGAGAAAGAGGAAAAGGGGTAGGAGGAGAGGATCACTCAGGGAGAATTACTGGGAATGAGAGCAAGAAGCCCTTACTAGCTGTCCCAGAGTAGATTGAGCAGAGGGAGGTATGCACAGTCCAGGGAGAGGTATTTTCTTTTGTAATTTGATTATGTTTGTTCCATCACTTGTAATCAGTATTTCAACTCCATCCACATAAGATGAGGATACTCGGGGGTTTTTTCCCACCTCTGACCTTTTGACAGTCATTCTTTTGGTGTTACATTGTCAACACTGATAACATTTCTATTCTGTTCCATAAGCATTACTAAATCTACCAGGCTTTGTCTATAGGTTGATTCTAAAACTCAAAATCAATACACATTATTTACATTGTTGTGACAAAGTGAATCAACAGACAAAATTCCTAGGACATCTGGCAGCCTATAGGAGGCTCTTGTGTACATGAGAGAAAGGTGATCCATTGAGGCAGATGAATAAGGAAAGTGCCTCCCTTCTGGGTGGCTGCAGCCCTGCGTGTGTAGAACTTGCCAAGTGGACCATATCCTGGATTTCACCCCCAACTTGCCCTTTTGACTTGGCAACTTTGTGCTGTGCACAAATTTTGCAACCCTAAGTGGCTGCCCTGAACATTTCCCCCTTGGGTCAGCTGGGGCTCAGACACAGATTGAATGTGAAACTATGCTCTCTGTCCCCAATCCAGAATGACCTACACAATCAGGTCTGGGGCCTGAGATTGAGTGTCTCAAGGCTAAGGGCTTGCATAGGAGTAATACCTGGAATTACCAAAATTAGAGAACAAAGGTGGAGTAAAATCCACTACCCAGCCTTGGTCTCCTGGTATCTTGTAATTTCCATTCCACCGTGGTGACAAAATAAGAATATTATCTCATGTAGCGTGGATAGACAGCCACAATTTTAAGGGCAGATCCTGAAAACAGTGTAAAAATAGCACCTACCCCACTTTGGATTTGTGAGGATTCAATGAGATATGCTACATAAAGCACTATTGACTGGCACTGAATGCTCAATAAATGTCAGCAAATTAACTTAGGGGGAGTTAGACAACTAGAGTGAAAGGTTTGGTGGAAAAGGAAAAGACAGAGGATGAGGCTGCCTGGCATGTTGAGCACCCAATAAGCCTTTAATAAGTACTTGCTGTTGCCTGATTAGGACAGGAGCTTGAGAAGCAATGTGGAGTAGCCCCAAAAACTCTGACCCTGGAGACAGGGAACTTGAATCATTGGCTGTGTTTTTTTCAGACAAATAACTCTTCCTTTTCTCTGGGCCACAGAATTTTTTTTTTAATCCACCACAGGCAATCACAATCCTTCAGCCATCAATAGCTCCCAGATCCTCAACTTCAATGTTTATGCTTTTCTAAAACTGATCTGCCTGAGTATGGTTCTCTTTCACCACCTCCCCTTTCACAATCTTCTTTCTCCCTCTTTACAAAAGAAGGGCAGACCTCACACCAATCCAAAATCTTACCCTAGTGCCCTACCCCTGTAGTGTCAAAAACCTCTGGGTATCCAACAAAAGGGAAATTCCAAATACTTTAGTGTTGAGAAACTTAGTGAGTGTATTACTAGGAAACAAATCCTTTTGTGAACCAGATGCTTTCCAATTCTTTGCTTTCAACTAAATGGAAAAGAGGAACCTAATGGAGTTGTATGCTGGTAAATCATTATGAATAATTTTGATCATGGATCAGTATGTAATCTTTAGCATACAATTCATAGGGAGTTCAAAGAATGGAGTGACATTACTATAACAAAACCTTTTCTCATTCCCATCTACTTGCTTACTTCTCAGTGCTTAAATCTATATAAATGAGAAACAGGAATAGAAGTGTTATTTAATGCTATCCCATTCTAGCAGTAAGTTATGTTGATCCATGGATACATGAACTAACTCTTTAAAAGCTCCATTTATCTCATTAAGGGATACATTTCCAAAAAAATTTTGCCTCTTATGTTATCTTTTTTCAAATTTGTAATTTGTTATTTTTATCAATTACATACTTCTACTTATTATGATAACTCAATCTTGAAGAAAAAATTCAATAATTCAATACTTACAGATATGGTCTCAAGAGATTAAAAAGTGTTATTTTCAGTTTATGTATATATTTTTTGTTGCTGAGAAGTATGATAGGGTGATCAAGAAATGATGTCAAACATAAAAAGATATTTCATTAAGATAAAATTCTGTGGGGGAAGTGAAATATAAATCCAGTTCAAGGAGAAATGCTATAAAATTTCTGATGGTCACATGGCTATGGTGTGTAGATTCCATTGGATAGATTTGAAAGAATGATTTGACAGTTGAATTGAAATGTTTACAGTGAGCTGAAAGTGATATCCTTTGAAACTAAACGTGATGAAAAATTTCAGCTGTGAATTAGAAATACACAAGGCAGTACACAGCTTTTCAAGATCCTTTTAAAGGGTATGTAAGCAAAAAATTAGAAGAGCATCATGCTTGCCCGAGGCCCCTGATTCTCTTCAAGGTTAGAGCCAGACCACACTAAGATCTCTACAGAAAACTCTGGGCTCTCTTACTTTTGGAGACTCCACTCCACAATTTTTCAAACAAACTAAAATTCTTTCACATCTCTCATTAAATATAGTCTTCCTGCTGTAAAATATTTTGAAAAGATTTTTATAACTTTGCTTTTTGAAAATATTTGGCTACAAGTACTTCATTCAATTTATAATTGGCTTAGATTTCTCAGCAATAAGAAAGTCTGCTTGCTTGGAAACTTTTGTGGTGTGAAAAAATCTACAAATTGTTTTCAAATATAATGGATACTTCAAATTTTATGATTTCTAAATTAAACAATAAAATTGACCTAGTACTACATTTTGTAGATGTTCAAGTTCACATTTACTACCTTCAATTTTGCAGTTTTCTTTTCCATGTGTTGGAACCAATACACTTATTTTCAGGACTCAAACACTCTCAGGGCCCTTTGAAGAGCCTAGTGGCCCTGGGCATGATGTTTGTCATGCCCATTGGGCCAATCGGCTTGGATAGGAAGTGGGTCTAATCAGCCTCTGCAACTCCAGTGCCTAGCAGAGTGCCTGGCAAGGATAGGTGACTAAGATTTATTGAATCAAGGAATGAAGCTATTTCCCAAAGAGATCACAGAAATGTTGGGAAAATAGAAATATAGTCATAGTGGGGAAAAGGCTGAATTGGGAATTTATTGTTTCTCTGAACTTAGCGGTTGTTAGATTTTCTATTTTATAAGTTCTACCTGCATTTGCATTCTCATATCTGGTTGGTGTAAGCCTGATAAAAATAAAGTGAGCCTATAAGTCAAACTAAGTAAAAAATTATATAAAATTTTGTTGTTCTTCAGGTGTAATTGAGTTCAGCTTTATCCACTGGGAGCTTGTTGTGGAGTACTCTTGCTATGCAAATGTTACTTACTGTGCAAGTAACTGTGGAATAGTACGTGGAGAGTCTTGAACATATGATACATGTGAATATTTTAACTGGAAAAGAGTTTTGAGTGTATCATCAATATTTGTGATTAATGGGAAGAATATTGTTATATTGAGACATATTAATGTTAAACAACTTTATGCTATCTAGGATAGATTTAATTTCTTAAGCTAGTCTATTTGGCTCTTTACTCTGATTTCCTGTGGTAATGGGATATATTCAGCATTTTTTAGCATTCCAAACCTTTCTGCATTATCCAGTGAGCAGATATAAGAAGAGTGGAGAATAAGTAAAAAGGATCCAATCCAAGAGGCAGAATTTCAACCTTGATTCAGCAGCCTTTGCAGATCCTCTCTTGTGGGGGCCGGCCTCGTGGCTGAGTGGTTGAGTTCGTGCAGTCTGCTTTGGCGGCCTGGGGTTTTACCGGTTGGGATCCTGGGTGTGGACCTGGCACTGCTCATCGGGCCACGCTGGGGCGGTGTCCCATGTGCCACAACTGGAAGGACCCACTGCTAAAAATATACAACTATGTACCAGGGGGCTTTGGGGAGAAGAAGGAAAAAAAAATATTTAAAAACAGATCCTCCCTTGGTTATCTCTATTGACATTGATTACATTCAAAGGAAGTTTCTGTACTGGATTTATCAGTTGGCCTGAGTAGGGAAGTGGACATAGGCATAGAAGCTAAATGCCACAAATAGAGAACATTATAGATACAGAAGTACAAAATCAAGATCAAGAGTCAGTTCTAAAGCAGACAAGGATCCAGAATGAAGACCTTCTAGCGACAATACTGTTCAAACTTGTTCTTGATATGATATACTTTGCTCTGCCAAGAACACAACTAATTTATGATAATCACTCCCAAAAGCGTAAGTCTTTTGAGGCAATCCAAGGTTTACCTTCTATAATTATGTGGAAAATGATACTTAATGCAAACCTAAAAATGTAAAAGTTTCTGTTATCAAGTCAGTGGAGTGCTGCTTTATGAGACAATGGGTCAAAATCTGAACCTATCAGATGAAGACAAAGACACTGGGTAGAAACTGCACTGGTCTATAATTCTAAATATACTAGATACCAATAAGTTGATTAAAATAGAGAAGTTAAATTCAAGAGCCATGAAAATGTAGATGCATTGGCTCAAAGATATACTGACAATTATGAGCATTTGTTACTAGGAAATTTGGTGTGGCATAATATTAATTAGAATCATTGGAAAAAAACAGCCAATAGTTGGCCTTTAAATGGGCATGTTTCTCAAGCTTTATGTTGTGCTATAATTCACCATGGCTTGTATTGAAAACATAGGCTGATAATGAGCATTATAGCTAAGATTTTCAGGACTCACATAAATGGGATTGGAAAAGTCAAACCTCTATTGAAAGCACTGTAACACACCAATCTTTCTTAGCTTTGCATTGAAGTCTTCTTCTCCTCTCTCTTGAGCCATGTATCAGGGAATAGTTGAAGACCATTCTGGCATGAGTCAATTTGGGTGATGGCACCATGTGATATAGGACTGACCTCATTAGTGGACTTTTGTTGGAAGGGCAGAGGAATGCGGGATGACCAGAGCATGGCATCAAAGGAAACAACCAATAGACTGATTCTCCACCTCTAAGGAATATTTCAAGATTTGTCACTGTGAAAATAGAAAAGAGAAACTCACAGTCCAATGTGAATTTGTTTATATTAACAATTTTTTTTTATTTTTTTTAAAGATTTTATTTTTTCCTTTTTCTCCCCAAAGCCCCCCAGTACATAGTTGTGTATTCTTCGTTGTGGGTTCCTCTAGTTGTGGCATGTGGGACGCTGCCTCAGCGTGGTCTGACGAGCAGTGCCATGTCCGCGCCAGGATTCGAACCGACGAAACACTGGGCCGCCTGCAGCGGAGCACGCGAACTTAACCACTCGGCCACGGGGCCAGCCCCGTTTATATTAACAATTTTAAGGACAAGTGTGAGATGCTTGTTCACTGAAAAGTATATATTGGAAAGTGGAGGTAAAGCTGTTGGGCATGTGAGATGCCACCAAGGAAGGAACACAACATTTCCACTAGGAAGCTTTGTGATAGCTGAAAGGGAGTTAGCAAAAGAGAGTAGTGTTAAATAGGTCTCTGAGTAAGACAAATGGAAAATAGAGAAGAAATCAATAAAAATTTTTGTACATAACTTTCTGTGTGAGTATGTGAGACTAGTGTGAATATGAATTATTAGTGATGAAACAGTGATCTAGAAACCAGCGTCTTCTGAGACCTGTTTTATTTAGCTGTCACCTGACATTGTCTTAGTGGGAGTCAGTAGGGGCTCACCACTACTCTCACTAGGGGTTAAGCTCAAAGCCAGATGGATCAAGTAATTGTGGGAGCCTGTACTGAACAGTGAGTAAAGAAAGACCAGCCAGCTAACTGGTTTGAGAAAATGAAATTCTCCTGGGAAAGAGAGGAAGAAATGCTGATTCTTTGAGAAGATGAAGCTTCCCAGAATAATCTCTTCCCTTAACCTCCTTGTTCATGGTTTTGTTTTGTTTTGTTTTTTGGTGAGGAAGATTGGCCCTGAGCTAACATCTGTTGCCAATCTTCCTCTTTTTGCTTGAGGAAAATTGTCACTGAACTAACATCTGTGCCACTCTTCCTCTATTTTGTACATGGGATGCCACCACATGGCTTAATGAGCAGTGTGTAGGTGTGCACCTGGGATCCAAACCCGTGAACCCCAGGCCACCGAAGTGGAGCTTGTGAACTTAACCACTATGCCACTGGGCCAGGCTGGCCCCCTCTTCGTGTTCTTTTCGTCATTGTTGTTCAAGGTAATATTTCAAGCACACAAAAAACATAGAGAATAATATTACACTCACCACTCAGATTTGTCAAATCTTAGCATTTGCCTAATTTGCTTCATATTTTTTTCTTTATAGGAAATAAAATATTACACACAGTTAAACCCCTGTGTGCCCCTCCCAATTGGTTTCCTCATTTCTCTTCCTCTCTCCCTAGTGATCACCACTATTCTAAATTGAGTTTTATGATTTCCATTCAAGTTTTTATACTTTCACTACATATTAATCCATCCATAAACAATGTAAAGTATTGTTCTACAAGTTTTATAATTATATATAAATAGTATCATAGTAAATTCATCATTCTGTACCTTGTTTTTCATTCAAGATTATAGTTTTGGGTTTTATCCATAATAATTCCCATGGCCCTCAAGGCAGCCTACAGGTTGGAAGGATGAGTCCAGGGCCTAAATAGGATATAGCCCAGTGGGAATAACACTCAAAACCTGGGCCAAATCCTGCAGGTTAACATACTCCATCAAGACTAAGAGTAGAGCTTCCAGTTTTTTTTTTAGAGGCCGGCAGGAGGAAAGACTCATTGCTAATTTATTAGGCCAGCATCTCAGGACTGGAAAAGACCTTGGAATTTATCTGAAACCAACTGTCTGCCAAAAGAAGGACTGACCTCCACTCTCTCCCAAGGTGCCTGTCAAGGAATATGCCACACTTTGAACAGCTCCATGGATGGAAAACTCATTCTAAATGCTGACTATGACTTCCCTCTGCATCAATTTGAGATAGATTAGGACTAGTTTGAGTAGGTTGGCAATAAATGCTATCCCTTCCCTCCAACTAAACAGAAAATTTCTCTAACTGTCCTTTTTTCATGATGCCTGAAATACCATTTGTGAGAGGCATTTCTTTGGGGTAAGGCTGGTTAAGACTAATCCTCCAGGAAGGCACACTCTACTAAGACTTGTCAGCCTCCTTGTGAATGAATTTCTCCAATCCCTTTCCAAGATGGAGATTGATTTACAGGAGGAAAGGGCAGGAGGCACCTATTCAGCTTAAACTTGGCAGATTCCCTCAATCTGCAGAGTCTCTGTTCCAGCATCCATCATTCCAGGGGCCAGGGCCCCAGGCTAACATGGAAGTGGTTTCCAATTTTGCCTTTAGTTAGATCCAGTAATGCAGGCTGCCAGCTGAGAGCTGCTTCTAAAGGGTCTTCCTGTTTGATCTGTCTTCTTTGAGCCTTAACCTCCTCCTTTCCTCCATAATACCACCTAATTCCCTTTAAAACCATCCTATGCCATCATAATCCATCCTTGTTCAGAACCATTCAGTGTTGACTCATTACCAACAGAGTAAGATCCACAATCCTGAGCCTGGCACTCATGGAAGGGCATAGCAAATGGAGGACATAGGTCCTTGGGTGCAAATTTATGCCACGAAGATGCCAACCAAGAATTTATTTCAAAATGGAATTAAGTATCTTTAGATTTGAAAATTAAATGTGTGAACACACTTTAGTTTTGCTATGTATTTATTCAGTTCTAAGCTATTCTAGCACCTGTGTAAGGAGAGAGGGCACAATCACGTTACATTGAGCTCAGGCCCTATTTGCCCTCCCCAATGTTTCCAGACCCTCTCACTCCTTCCAGTTTCCTTCCCTTCTAGCTGGGCTGTGTGTAGGTGGAAGTGTTATAAGGGAAAAGATGTTTTCCTATCCTGTTGCACTGGAAGAGGGAAATGTGTCAGCTTCCTGAGGTGAAGCTGTTCCTTTTATCTGGACTACTGTTCTTCCAGATAATTGCACGGATCCTCCCTTACCTCCTTCTATTCTTAGGGTGACCAGTTGCCCTAATTTGCCTAGAACTGAAGGGTTTCCTAGGATGTGGGGTGTTCAGTGCTAAACTGAGACAGGGTACAAGTCTTTCACATCCTTCATTAAATTTATTCCCAGGTATTTTATTCTTTTTGTTGCAGTTGTAAATGGGATTGTATTCGTGACTTCTTTTTCTGCTAGTTTGTTATTAGTGCATCGAATGCATCTGATTTTTGTATGTTGACTTTGTACTCTGCAACTTTACTGTATTTGTTCATTATTTCTAGTAGTATTTTTGGTGGATTATTTAGGGTTTTCTATATATATAATCATGTCATCCACAAATAGTGACAGTTTTACTTCTTCCTTTCCAATTTGGATCCCTTTTTATTTCTTTTTCTTGCCTAATTGCTCTGGCTAAAACTTCCAGTACTATGTCAAATAAGAATGGAGAGAGTGGACACCCTTGTCTTGTTCCTGTTCTCAGAGGAATGGCTTCCAGTTTTTCACTAAGTATGATATTGGCTGTGGGTTTGTCATATATAGCCTTTATTATGTTGAGGTACATCTTTACCCATTTTATTGAGAGCGTTTATCATAAATGGATGAGGGATCTTGTCAAATGCTTTCTCTGTGTCTATTGAGATGCTCATGTCATTTTTATTCCTCATTTTGTTAATGTGCTATATCACATTGATTTGTGGATGTTGAACCATCTCTGCATCCCTGGAATAAATCCCACTCAATTGTGGTGTATGATCCTTTTAACGTATTGTTGTATTCGATTTGCAAGCATTTTGTTGATGATTTTTACATCTATGTGCATCAGCAATATTGGCCTATAATTTTCCTTTTCTGTGTTGTCCTTGTCTGGTTTTAGTATCACCGTAATGTAGGCCTTGTAAAATAAGTTAGGAAGTGTCCTTCCTGTTCAATTTTTCAGAACAGTTTGAGAAGGATAGGAATATAAGAATTAAATCTTCCTTGAATGTTTGTTAGAATTCACCAGAGAAGACGTCTGGTCCTGGACTTTTGTTTTTTGAGAGGTTTTTTTTTTTTCCAGATATCATCCTAAACTTTTTTTTAAATTAAGGTTATGATAGTATACAACATTGTGAAATTTCAATTGTACATTATTATTTGTCAGTCACCATATAGGTGCACTCATTCACCCTTTGGGCCCACCCCTTCCCTCCCTTCCCCCTCTTCCCCCTAGTAACCACTAAATGGTTCTCTTTGTCCATGTGTTTGTTTATCTTCCACATATGAGTGAAATCATACAATGTTGTCTTTCTATGTCTGGCTTGTTTCACTTAACATAATACCGTCAAGGTTCATCTATGTTGTTTCAAATGGGACAATTTTGTATTTTTTATGGCTGAGTAGCATTCCATTGTATATAATATACCATATCTTCTTTATCCAATCATCACTTGATGGGCACTTGGGGTGCTTCCACGTCTAGGCTATTGTGAATAATGCTTCAATGAACATAGAGGTGCATAAGTCTCTTTGTATTGTTGATTTCAAGTTCTTTGGATAAATACCCAGTAGTGGGATAGGTGGATCGTATGGTATTTCTATTTTTAGTTTTTTGAGAAATCTCCATACTGTTTTCCACAGTGGCTACACCAGTTTGCATTCCCACCAGCAGTGTATGAGGGTTCTCTTTTCTCCACATCCTCTTCAACATTTGTTATTTTTTGTCTTGGCTATTATACCCATTCTAATGGGTGTAAGGTGATATCTTAGCGTAGTTTTTTTTTTCAGATGTACATCATATTTCGAATTCTGTATACATTACATCATGTTCACCACCCGAACACTAATTATAGTGCATCCCCTCACATGTGACCCTAATCACCCCTTTTGCCCTCCCCCCTCCCCCAATGGTAACCACCAGTCCAATCTCCAATGCTATGTGTGGTTTTTTTTGTCGTTTTTATCTTCTACTTATGAGTGAGATCATATGGTTAGTGTAGTTTTGATTTGCATTTCACTGATGATTAGTGATGCTGAGCATCTTTTCATGTGCCTAGCGCCCATCTGTATATCTTCTTTGGAGAAATGTCTATTCATTTCCTCTGCTCATTTTTTGATCAGGTTGTTTGATTTTTTATTGTTGAGTTGTGCGAGTTCTTTATATATTATGGAGATTAATTCCTTGTCAGATATATGATTTGCAAATATTTTCTCCCAATTGGTGGTTTGTCTTTTTGTTTTGATCTTGGTTTCCCTTGCCTTGTAGAAGCTCTTTAGTCTGATGAAGTCCCACTTGTTTATTTTTTTTTTTGTTTCCCTTGTCCGAGTAGACATGGTATTCGAAAAGATCCTTTTAAGACCAATGTCAAAGAGTGTACTGCCTATATTTTCTTCTAGAAGTTTTATGGTTTCAGGTCTTACCTTCAAGTCTTTGATCCATTTTGAGTTTATTTTTGTGTATGGCATAAGATAATGGTCTACTTTCATTCTTTTACATGTGGCTTTCCAGTTTTCCCAACACCATTTATTGAAGAGACTTTCCTTTCTCCATTGTATGTTCTTAGCTCCTTTGTCAAAGATTAGCTATCCATAGATGTGTGGGTTTAGTTCCGGGCTTTCAATTCTGTTCCATTGATCTATGTACCTGTTTTTGTAACAGTACCATGCTGTTTTGATTACTATAGCTTTGTAGTATATTTTGAAGTCAGGGATTGTGATGCCTCCAGCTTTGTTCTTTTTTCTCAGGATTGTTTTAGCAGTTCGGGGTCTTTTGTTGCCCCATGTGAATTTTAGGATTCTTTGTTCTATTTTAGTGAAGAATATCATTGGGATTCTGATTGGGATTGTATTGAATCTGTAGATGCTTTAGGTAGTATGGACATTTTGACTATGTTTATTCTTCCAATCCATGTGCATGGAATATCTTTCCATTTATTTACATCATCATCAATTTCTTTCAGTAATGTTTTATAGATTTCAGTGTACAAGTCTTTCACTTCCATTGTCAAATTTAGTCCAAGATATTTTATTCTTTTTGTTGTGATTATGAATGGGGTGGTGTTCTTGAGTCCTCTTTCTGTTAGTTCATTATTAGAATATAGAAATGCACTGATTTTTGTAAGTTGATTTTATACCCTGCAACTTGGTGTAATGGTGGATTGTTTCTAATAGTTTTCTGATGGATTTTTTAGGGTTTTCTATATATAACATCATGTCATCTGCAAACAGCAAGAGTTTCACTTCTTCATTGCCTATTTGTATTCCTTTTATTTCTTTTTCTTGCCCAATTGCTCTGGCCAAAACCTCCAGTACTATGCCAGATAAAAGTGGTGAGAGTGGGCACCCTTATCTAGTTCCTGTTCTCAGAGGGATGGCTTTCAGTTTTTCCCCATTGAGTATGATGTTGACTGTGGGTTTGTCATATGTGGCCTTTATTATGTTGAGGTACTTTCCTTCTATACGCATTTTATTGAGAGTTTTTATCATAAATGGATGTTGGATCTTGTCAAATGCTTTCTCTGTGTCTATTGAGATGATCATGTGGGTTTTTTTTCCCTCATCTTGTTAATGTGGTGTATCACATTGATTGATTTGCAGATGTTGAACCATCCCTGTGTCCCTGGTACAAATCCCACTTGATCATGTGTATGATCTTTTTAATGTATTGCTGTATTCAGTTTGCCAATATTTTGTTGAGGATTGTTGCATCTATGTTCATCAGTGATATTGGCCTGTAATTTTCCTTCTTTGTTGTCCTTCTATGACTTTCGTATCAGGGTGATATTGGCTTCATAGAATGAGTTAGGAAGTGTTCCTTCTTTCTCAATTTTTTGGAATAGTTTGAGGATAGGTATTAAATTTTCTTTAAATGTTTGGTAGAATTCTCCAGAGAAGCTATCTGGTCCTGGACTTTTATTTTTGGAGAGGTTTTTGATTACTGTTTCAAGCTATTTACTTGTGATTGGTGTGTTCAGATTCTCCATCTCTTCTTGATTCAGTTTTGGGGGGGGGTTATGATTCTAAGAATTTATCCAGTTCTTCTAGGTTATCTGGTTTGTTGGCGTATAACTTTTCATAGCATTATATTATAATCCTTTGTATTTCTGTGGTGTCTGTTGTAATCTTTCCTCTTTCATTTCTGATTTTATTTGAGTCTTCACTGTTCTTTTCTTAGTGAGTCCAGGTAAGGGTTTGTCAATTTTGTTTGTTTTCTCAGAGTCAGTTCTTGGTTTCATTGATACTTTCTACTGTTTTTTCAGTCTCTTTTGTTTATTTCTGCTCTGATTTTTATTACTTCCTTCCTTCTACTTACTGTGGGCTTTGTTTGTTCTTCTTTTTCTAGTTCTTTGTATAGTGTAAGCTTATTTTTTTGAGATTTTTCTTGTTTTTTTTTGAAGTAGGCTTGTATTGCTATAAATTTCCCCCTTGATACCACTTTTGCTGCATCTCATAGGTTTTTGTATGTTGTGTGTTCATTTTCATTTGACTCCAGTATATTTTTATGTCTCTTTTGGCTTCTTCATTGATCCAATAGTTGTTCAGTAGCATGTTGTTTAGTCTCCACATATTTGTGACTTTTGAAGCTTTCTTCTTGTAGTTGATTTATAGTTTCATGGCATTGTGGTCAGAAAAGATTCTTCATATGATTTCAATATTCTTAAATTTATTGAGATTTATTTGTTTCCCAACATATGGTCTAGCTTTGAGAATGTTCCACGTGCACTTGAGAAGAACGTGTATTCTGCTGTTTTTGGATTGAATGTTCTCTATATATCTATTAAATCCATCAGGACTAGTGTTTCATTTGAGGCCACTGTTTCCTTGTTGATTTTCTGTCTAGATGATCTATCCATTGGTGTAAGTGGGGTGTTACAGTCACCTACTATTATTGTGTTGCTGTCAATCTTTCCCTGTAAGTCTGTTAATAGTTGCTTTATATACTTTGGTGCTCCTGTGTTAGGTGCATATATATTCATAAGTGTTATGTCTTCTTGATGGAATGTCCCTTTTATCATTATATAGTGCCCTTCTTTGTCTCTCATTGCCTTTTTTTATCTTGAAGTCTGCTTTGTCTAATTTAAGCATGGCAACACATGCTTTCTTTTGCTTGCCATTTGCTTGGAGTGTCATCTTCCATCCTTTGACTCTGAGCCTATTTTTCTTTAGAGCTGATGTGTTTCCTGGAGGCAGCATATTGTTGGGTCTTGTTTTTAATCCATCCAGCTATTCTGTGTATTTTGATTGATGAATCCAATCCATTTACACTTAGAGTGATTATTGATATATGAGGGCATAGTACTGCCATTTTATCTTTTGTTATCTGGTTGTTCTATATTCCCATTGTTTCTTTTTCCTTCTATTTCTGTCCACCATTTCAGTTTGGTGGTTTTCTCAGTTGCCTCTTTATTTATGATTTGTGACTCTGCTCTGAGTTTTTGTTTTGTGGTTACATGTGAGGTTTGTATAAAAGATCTCATAGATGTGATAGTCCTTTTTCTGATAGCCTCTTGTCTCCATTAGCCTATGTAGGTTCCATTCCTTTCCTCTTCCCCTTCTATGTTTTTGTTGTCACAAATTATTCTTATTTGTGTTGTGAGTTTGTAGCCCACTTGGAGTGTTTATAATTATTTTTGATGCTTTCATTCCCTTCATCCTTTATGTTATAAAGTATGTGCTAACCTATTCTGATATAGAGCTACGATTTTCTGATTTCATCTGTCTATCTCCTTGCTCTAAGCTTTGTAAACCTTTGCTTTTTGTTTGGGGTAGGAGAGCTCCCTTCAACATTTCTTGTAAGGCAGTTCTAGTGGCAATAAACTTTCTCAGCTTTTGTTTGTCTGGGAAAGCTTTTATTTCTCTGTCATATCTGAAAGATAATTTTTCTGGTTAGAGTATTCTTGGCTGATAGTTTTTGTCTTTCAGTATTTTGAATACATCATTCCACTCTGTCCTAGCCTGCACAGTTTCTGCTGAGAAATCTGCTGAAAGCCTGATAGGGATTCCTTTGTAGGTTATTTTCTTTTGTCTTGCTGCCCTTAGTATTTTTTCTTTGTCATTGACTTTTGACGGTTTTAATATTATATGCCTTGGAGAAAGTCTTTTTGCATTGATGTAATTAGGATTTCTATTACTTTCATGTACTTGCATGTCAAGTTCTTTCCCCAGGTTTGGGAAATTTTCAGCTATCATTTCTTTTAATAAGTTCTCTGCTCCTTTCTCCCTCTGGGATATCTATAATCCTTATATTACTTTTCCTAATTGAGTTGCATATTTCTCAAAGCATTTCTTCAGTTTTTAAAAATTTCAATTCTCTCTCCTTCTCTGACTGAGTTGTTTCTAGGTTTCTATCTTCAAGCTCACAAATTCTCTCCTCTATAAGTTCTGCTCTATTTGTAATGCTTTCTATATTATTTTTTTAATTTCATTAATTGCATTCTTCATCTCCAGAATTTCTGTGTGTTTGTTTGTTTGTTTTCAAAGATTGGCACCTGAGCTAACATCTTGCCAATCTTTTTTTTCTTTTTCTCCCCAAACCTCCCTTTACGTAGTTGTATATTCTAGTTGTGCTATGTGGGATCCACCTTAGCATGGCTTGATAAGTGGTGCTAGGTCTGCATCCAGGATCCAAACTAGTGAAACCCTGGGCCGCCAAAGTGGAGTGCAGGAACTTAACCACTCAGGCACAGGGCCTGCTCCTGTTTGGATTTTTTTTAGAGCTTCACTCTTTGGTGAAGTACTTCTTCTGTTCATTAATTTTATTCCTGAGCTCATTGAACTGTCTTTCTGAGTTTTCTTGTCACTTGTTGAGTTTCTTTATGACAGCTATTTTGTATTCTCTTCATTTAGATTGCAATCTTCTGTGACTTCAGGTTTGGTCTCTGGAGAGTTCTCATTTTCCTTCTGTTGTGCTGTGTTACTATAGTTCTCTATGGTGTTTGATGAGTTGATCCTCTGCTGGTGCATTTGTGGTGGTAACCACCATTTTTTATTTTGGTACAGCTTTGGCTACTTTGGTTCTGAGGTGCTTCTGATTGTTTTTGAGAGCCTGCACTTTCTACTCTTCACTGCCTCTGCTAGAGCTGTCATCAGTGCCCTCCTTGTGCTGCTTGTACCTCTGTGGTTGCTGTTGCCTTGCTGCTTACAATGTCACTGCAGTCTCAGGTGACACCACTGGAGTCACCAGGCTGTGAGCACTTCTGCTGCTTCTGGGCTCATGTGGATCTTGTGTTCCTCCACTGGCTTTCTGCAGGCTTGGATGCTGTTACCCCACACACCACCTGTGCTGCTGTTCCTGAGTTGTCTGGGGTGCTGGTTGCATTGCTGACAGAGGTGCTGGGTTCATGGGTGTTGCTGTCACAGGTGGGGACCTGGGGAGCCAAGGACTTGTATGTACCCCCTTGTGCTGGTGGAGCTGGTGTTGGGAGTGCTGCCACTGGAGGCTGGGAGACAAGAGCTGATGTAGTTCCTGTTGCTTTTTGTCATAGGTTCAGCCTTCCATCACTGGGTGTGGTCAGGGTCTCTTTTTTCTTCTCCAGCCCAATCTGCTGGCAATGTTGCATGATCCAGGCCACCACTGCCTCTCTGCTGGCAGTGACACATGGGCCAGGCTGCCCTTGCCTCCACTCACAGTCATGTGGGCTGCTGTATGAGGATCTGTGCCCTAGATGGCTGCCACTGAGGGAGGGGGAATGGTCTGCTCCCCTGGTTCCACCACTTCCTAGTGGTCCAGTCCACCCACCTTCAGATGTATAGCTGCATGGATGTCTTAGGCATCCTGTTTGCTGTGTAGAGGATCCTCTGTTGGTCAATGAATGTCCGTTTGGTTGTAACTTAGAGGGGAGAGACAAAGGGAACAATTCACTCTGCCATCATGCTTCTGTCACTTTGAGACCTTTTCTGACCAACCACCCTGTCTAAAATAATGCATGCTCCTTTCCCCACAATCTCTATTGCCTTACTCTGCTTTATTTTTCATCTCAGCTCTGTTTACTTTTAAGTCTCTTCCAACTACAACATAAGTTCTATGAAGGCAGGGGCTTTTGTTTTGTGACTGCTGTATCTGTAACACATAGAACAGTACCTGACATGTAGCAAGTAATCACTGCTCACTGTTGCATGAAATTCATCTAGTTTGCCTCTAGAAAGCTTGAGATACTTTTGTTTTTAAAAATCACTGAACTCCAAGGCTAACTGTCATGGCCACTGGCGATCACTCACTCTGCCAGGTGTCCTGCTTAGACTTGTTCATCATTTAATTACATTTGGCTTAAGCTCCATTCTGTCATTTTTAGCTGTTTATCCTGGCAATGCTACCTCCTTAATATCTCTTGTATACATCTCCTCCTCTAAACCCCATTGCCCTTGTCCTAGCTTTAGCCTTATCGCCTCTAGAGCACTGACTCTTAAAACAGACCAGATTCATCACACTCCAATTTGGTTCCAGCTTCAGAGTTTTTGCTTTAGTTGTTCCTTCTTGTCTGGAACATTTTGTCCCCAGATCTTCCTATGACTGGGCCCATCATTTCATTTAGGTCTCAGCTGAAATTTCACCTCCTCAGGAAGCCTTTTCTGACCTACCAAGCCAAAGGAGCCCCACCAGTCACTCTTCATTTGCCCTATTTTATTTTCTCCATAGCATCTGTTACCCTCTGAAATTATTTTTGTTATTCTTATGTGTTAACTATCAGTTCTCCTCCCTTACTAGCTCTATGAAAGCAAGGACTTTTGCCTACCTAGTTCACTATTCCATCTCCAGAGGCTTTCACAGTGCCCAGAACATAATAGGAGCTTCCAGGCTAGTCCCCTCCAATCTATCTTCTACAGCAGCCTTCATAGAGCTCTTCTTAATCTGCAAATCTGAACGTGTCAATCTTCTGCCTAAAATCTTCACAGCTTCCTGCTGCCCCTGGGATAAATTCAGACTTCCTCAGCCCAGCATTCAAGGCTGTCTAGGAAGTGCAGATATGGACAATCCACAGCTAATTTCTGACTTCTCTCCCTTTCTCCCCAACTTGAACTCTCTAATTCAGATGTAGCGAACTACATATAGTTCCTGAAAACTACAGGCGTTTTAAAGACGACATGGTGTTTCCTTTACCTGGAGAGAACAGTGTGGCTTATGAGCAGCAATCTGGTTGAAAAGAGAGGTGCTAGGACTTGTCTTGCAGCTATATATGTACAGCAAACCCACTGGATTTACTCACTTGAGATGTTATTGATTTTAAAATTCATCTAAGTCTTCTCAGGATGATTTTTAAGAAATAGCTATACTGGGATATAATTCATGCACCATAAGAATCACGCATTATAAATGTACAATTCAAAGATTTTAGTAAATTTATAGGGTTGTGTAATCATCATGGCAATCCAGTTTTAGAATATTCCCATCATCTCTAAAAATTCCTTCCTGCCCATTTACAATTGATCTGAACTCCCACCTCCAGTCCTAGGCAATTATTGATCTGTTTTCTGTCTCAAAATCTTCCCTTTCTGCACATTATAAATGGCATCGTATAATATGCAATCTTTTGTATCTGGCTTCTTTCACTTATGTTTTTGAGGTTCTCCCACGTTATAGCATATATCAGTACTTCATTTCTTTTTATTGCTAAGTAGTATTTCATTGTATGTATTATGCCACATTTTGTTCATTGATTCATCCATCAATGGACACTTGGGTTGCTTCCATCTTTTGGCTATTGTAAATAATTCTGTTATGAACATGTGTGTACAAATGTCTCTCTGAGACCCTACTTTCAATTCTTTTAGATACGTATACCCAGAAGTGGAATTGCTAGATCATATGGTAATTCTATTTTTAAATTTTTGTGGAACTACCATACTGTTTTTCATAGTGGCTGCATTATTTTACATTCCCACCAACAGTGCACAAGGGTTCCAACTTCTCCACATCCTTGCCAACAATTGTTATTTTCTGTTTTTTCCCCCTTTTGATAGTAGCCACCCTAATGGATCTAAAGTAGTATCTCATTGTGGTTTGGATTTGCATTTCCCTAATTATTAGTGATGTTGAGCATCTTTTCATGTGCTTTTGGTTATTCATATATCTTCTTTGGAGAAATGCCTATTAAAGTCTTTTGCCCATTTTTAAATTCGTTTGTTTGTTTTGAATTGTGGGGGGGTTTTTGTTTAACAAATATTTGAGGGATTTCCCATATTTCTTTCTGTTGTTGATTTCTAAGTTAATTTTATTTTGGTCAGAGCACATATCCTTTTATATTTACTGAGACTTGTTTGATGACCTACAAAATGGTCTGTCTTGAAGAATGTTCCCTATGTACTTGAAAAGAATGTGCATTTTGCAATTATTTGGGATAGATAGATAGGTAGATAAGTATCTGGAAATCAGTAGATATAGATTGGTAGATAGCTATCTAGATATCTATCTATTTATATCAAACACATACACATATATGTATATATTCACCCTCCTCCTTTTTGCTATTATTTTCATATCTATTACATTTACATGTTATAAATTCAATAATATAATGTCATAGTTATTGCTTTAGTTAATCTTAAGATTTTTTGAGAAGTTAATAGAAGAAATAAGCAAAAGTAATTTTAGAATCATATATTTACCTACATATTTATCAATTCTTCTTGTGGATTTGAGTTATCATCTGGTGTCATTCTTTTCGGCCGGAAGAACTTCCTTTAATATTTCTGGTAAAACTGGTTAGCTAGTCAAAAATTCTCAGTCTTTATTTATCTGTGAATGTCTTTATTTCACCATCGTTGTTTGATAATTCTAGTCTTAATCCAGTACTTTGAATGTGTCATTCTACTTCATTCTGACCTCCATTCTTTCTGACGAAAAGTCAGTTGTTAATATTGATTCTCTTCTTTCCATGATGTTTCCTTTTTTTGCTGCTTTCATGATTTTCTCTCTGTCTTTGGCCTTCAGAAGTTTGACTATGATGTATTTTTCTGTGGATCTCTTTGAATTTGTCTTACTTGATTTTCTTGAATCTATAGATTAATGCTTTACATCAAATTTGGGAAATTTTCATTATTTCTTCAAATTTTTTTTCTGCCACCTTCTCTCTCTCCTCTTCTTCTGGGACTCCTATTATACATGTCTTAGAATGCTTGATGTTGTCCCATGGGTTTCTGAGGATCTATTAATTATTTTTCAATCTATTATTCTCTCTGTTCTTCAAATTATATTTCTATTGATTTATCTTCAGGTTCAGATCCTTTCTTCCATCTTGAATTTGTTGTTGAATTCCTCTAGTGAATTTTTCATTATAGTTATTGTGCTCTTTAATGCCAGTTTCCATATGATTCTTTTAAAAACTTTTGTAGCAATTCTGGATTATGATATTTTCTCCATGAAGATTGTTGTTGTTGCTTTTAAAAAAAATTTCTCTGTTTAGTGACTTGTCTCCCCTGTGGTATGCAGACAGAAATGTATCTATTTTATTTTTTTATAGACATTTTCAATCTAGTGGGTTTTTTTCCCCTTTTTCTTTTTCCAAAAGCCCCCCAGTACATAGTTGTATATTCCAGTTGTAGGCCCTTCTGGTTGAGCTATGTGGGACACCACCTCAGCATGGCTTGATGAGTGGTACCATTTCCACGTCCAGGATCCAAACCAGTGAAACCCTGGGCCACCGAAGTGGAGTGTGTTAACTTAACCACTCCACCACAGGGCCAGCCCCTCTGTTTTCTTTTTTAAATATTCCTATAAGCCTGGCTTCCTAATGGTTGCCCCTGTTTCTGCATAGCTTATTGGTCAGTCAATGATTGGAAAGAGGTTGTGCTGAATCATCTTGAGCCAGTAAGGCCTGCATACTTTGCCAATGGATCTGGGTGTGGGTAGAGGAGTGAATTCAGAGTTCAGCCTGTTTCCAAATCTGCTCCAGATTTTACTTTCTCTTTTGAGTCACCTATGTGTATGCACAGAGCCTCAGGGCTGGGCAGGAGGCCTGTGGCCTATTAGGCTCTGCCCAGGAATATGCTTACCCTAACCATGACCACAACCTCAGGATAGCAGAGCCTCAGCTGATAGGTTCTCACCCACTTACCCACTGTTAAGCAGTCTCTTCCACTGACAGTGCTGCTGATCATGAGTATCACTCGCTGCTCCAAATCAAGTGAGCCACCTTTGACAGCAGTAAGGAAACTTCTGGGTACTTATGGCCTGCACCACCCTGGAAGAACTTCCTCACTCATCTAGCTGAGAGGTGAGGGTGGGAGCAGCCCCAGGCGAGAATGCCATAGAGTCCTGCTGTTCTTATTCCAAGTTCGGCAGTTTTAAAAAGTATAAACACTTCTTAGATTGTTGTGAGCCTTTGGATTCAAAATGGTTGTTTTTATCAATTTTGTCTGCTTTGTGGTTACTTTTTGAGAGGAGGATTTTCTGATCTCCTCATTGAACCATAGCTGGAAGTCTCTCAGGATTATTTTTGTCACACTTTACATAAGATTGAGAAACTGCAGTTATCCATATCATTGTCATTCAGTATATTTGGAGTAGATGTGGAGAGGTTGATGAAGTTTATAGAGGGAAAGGCTAATATCCCCCAAAGCTATTCTTTAGTTCCCTCACTACTTGTATACACATAAATCCCTATTTTTTGTTTGTTTGCAATTGTCTGTGTTTATAACCACCTCTTCTCAGGTCTTAGGCCAGGTCTGAGTGCTCTCTCATCCCCAAGCTTGTCCAGCATAACCTGGCACAGAGAAGCTTTCTAAAGTCTTAGATAATTGAATCCTCCAGCTGGGGAAGACAGGTGAACACCCAATAGAAGGGTGACCCATTGACTTTACCCCCCACAGTGTGGATTGTCCCCAGAATGGCTTAGCTAGACAGGGTGAAAAACAGTCTTGAATAAGGAGTTGGGAAAAGAATGTTCTAGTTTTTTTCTGCCACTAACTTGTTGTGAGAGCCCAGGCAAAGTTTTTTTTTCCCTCTCTGGGCCCCAGCTACTCCATCTGAGAAATGACAGTATTG
This sequence comes from Equus asinus, assembly GCF_041296235.1. NCBI lineage: Eukaryota > Metazoa > Chordata > Mammalia > Perissodactyla > Equidae > Equus > Equus asinus. The sequence goes on from NC_091820.1 coordinate 35,863,348, forward strand.
GAATGGGTAATTTTTAAAGTTCTTTCTACCTCTGACTTTCTGTGAGGAGTAATAATAACATCAGGTACCATTTATGTGTCAGACTTTGAGCTGGGCACTATAAATGTGTGTATATGTGCATGTAAATATATACATACATGCACATATATTCTTTTATTTCAATCTCATATCCCTGAAAAATAGGGTTGATTCTCTCCATTTTACAGAGCAAAGCCTGAGGCTTAGAGGGAGGAACTGACTGACTTGAGGTCACATAGCAGGGGAGAAGGAAATGATGTGTGCAATCACCTAACTCAAGTGAGTGACAGTGGAGGAGACCACTGCTGGATCTCATTCAGTTTGCACCATCTAGCCATTTGTACCATGTGTCTGTTTGCTGATGGCTCTAGAGTGGCCCTTAAGCTCTAGCCCTGGGACTTCGAGGTACCAGTGATGTTCAACCACCCTCTAGGCATCCTAAGGGTTTTCTGGCTCCAATGTGAACAGGTATTCAGACAGCCAGTGACCAGGTAAGGACCAGATAAGAAAGAGGAGAGTTAAGAGTGGAGACTAGATGCAATGTTCTCTTCTTCTTCTTTTCCTCTCTGAAGTCTACCCATCTTCAAAAGTCCAGACCAAGCCTCACTTCCTCTGGAAGCTCTCTCAGTCTTAAACCTTGTCCCAGAGTATTTGCTGATATTTTCCAAAGGGCCCCTGTGTGGTTGGAACACTCCAACCAGCCTGGGAGGAGGACAGGGAGACATCTCTCTCCCACCCCCAACATTTTCCTCCTAGTGTTGATAGCTGACTATACTCAGGAAATAGTTTTTGAGCATCTAGTTGAACAATAAGGACCTTCATTGTAAAAACCACGGGTAGGGTAGCAATAAGCCAGGTATAGTGGATATTTACCACTATTCTTGGTTACCAATTCCTTTCCTGTCCTTGGTAATACCCTGCTTTATGAGGCAGAGCCCACCTGCCACAATAGAAGCTGAAAAGACCACTTACTCACTTTCCCAGCCTCCTTTGCAACTAGGGCTTGGACACATGACTAGACTCCACCAGTTAGAATAACTTATCCTAGACTTCTTATCAGAAGTTAATGCTCAAGGAAGCAGGGATTGCATGGAATTCATTCGGGTGATGGGTGAATGCAGCTGTAGCAGCTACATCTGGGTCCAGAGGCAATGGAAGGGTCAGTAGCTGAGAACTGCAAATGGTGGCATCTAGTTTCCAGTGGTGTCACAAGTAGTGTCTCCTCTGGGAAGATTCTGAAGTGGGATTCTGGGCATCAACCTGGCTATGTTGTCTCTGGATCTGGTTTTACAGCTCTCCCAGACTCTGTGAGCTATATAATACCTGTTTAACAAATTCCTTTCTATTTAAATCAGCCAGAGTTTATTTCTATTGCTTTCAGCTAAGACACATTGACGGTTTCGGTCCTGGCTCTGCCATTGACTTGCTTTGTCCTCCAAAGTAAATCATGTACACTCCTGGCTTCACTTTTATCCTCTGTTAATAGTAGCATTGCCATATTGTAGATTCAACTCAACTTATATAAAGGATAGAGGGGGTTGTGACTGTTATGACAGTGGTCATTTGCTACTATGAAGAAACAGCTACATGAAGATCACCTTCAGAACTCATCACTGTGTTGTCATTTTGTGCCATGGCTTCTAGGAAGCTCAAGGTTTTTGGATGCATTGCAGTAGTTTTATCTTGTGTGAGTCTTCTGGTACAATTACTACTCCATAATTACTGGGTACTTATTCCTTTGGCCTGGTTTACAGTGTTTACTGCAGCCGAGCCATTTATTCCAATGTAGTAACAGGCTCGGTGGTCTATCCAGCATACATTTCACCCCTCACCTAATATGTATCAGCCATGTACTCGAGTGGGGCTGACCCAACCCTTACATCCAAGAATGGGCCCAGATTTGGCCTAAGCCAGTTAGCACAACCCTATATCCAGGGACGCAATAATTGGTTCTAAAGTGGGCATGGACCCAAGTTAGAATGAAAGCTCAGGAGTTTTGCTCAGTTGTTGTTGCTGCTGGCAGTCACCCTGTGATTAGGAGAGCCAAGCTTAGGATACAGCAACTCTGTGGAAGGCAGAGTGGAGAGATAGAAAGAAGCTGGATGTCACTGTGTTGACGTCATTGACATCATTGAGCTGAACTGATTCAGTATTCATCTGAGACCCACCCTACTTCTGAATTTTTTTCAGTTGCATGAGCCAATGAATTCCCTTTATTAAGGCAGTTTGAGTTGGATTTTCTATTGCTTGCAACCAAAATCATCCTAACAAAGAGATTTATGAAATATCAAGACGTTCGGAGAAAGAGGTGTGATTAATTAATGAATAAATGTTTTGGGAGGCCCACAGTCACCTTAAACTAATGTAGGCTCCCCATAAAAGCCTACTTCTTCTATGTCCCTCTATGCTAAGAAATGGCTCCATCATTCACCCAGTTGCCCAAGCTAGAAATAAACATAGAAGCCACGCTAGACTCCTTTCTCTCTCTCACCTCCAATCAAATCAGTCATCATAATTCCTCCCTCCTACCTCTTTATTATCTTTGAAATCTGCCCTTATATCTCCAACTCATTGCCACTGTACTAGTCCAAATACCACAGCCCACAAGAACCTCCATGATCTGGCTCCTGCCTCCCTCTCACATCTCATTTGATGTTCCTCTTCCCGCCTTGATCTCTCTGTTCCTGCTATGCTGAAGTGTTCCCTGCACATATTTAGTAGTTTCTTTTTTTTCCTTATAGAAGGTAAGCTCTATGAGTACATAAACTATGTCCAGTTGTTTACTTATGAATTCCCAACACCTACCACAGTGGTTGGTATATACTAGGTGATCAATAATGTTAGTGGAATTAATGAATGAATAAAAGAATGAATCTTTCAGGCTTTGTTCAAGATAACCCCTCTGTACGCAATGTTCTTCCTTGCCACTGCCTCCTTTTTGACTAATTATTCTTTCTACCTCTAGACTAGGCCTTGATATTGCCTCATCTGGAAACCTGTCCTGACCCCCAGTCTGGATTCCCTGAGCTCCTTGGGTTCCCACAGACCCCTAGGCTTACCTCTCTTCTAGCATTGTTCATATTGTGTCATTATTGTCTGCTGCAACATGTGTATCCTCAAGCAGCCTCAATGTTCCTGAAAGACAGGGCCTGGGTCACATTATCTGTTTTATTCCTACGGCCCAGCACAAGGTCCAGCACAGAGGAAGCCTGTGATAAAAAGTTTATTGAATGAATGAATGAAGAGTGTGAATGTGTGCCAAGGATAGAGCCTTTGTGTTTGTTCATTCCCACTTACTAACACCTCAACAAGGCCTGTTCTTCTCCCCTTTACTCTTTCTCCCATCCTATCAGACCAAGCTCCTCAAGGCTGGCTCCAAACACCTCCACCTCTTGCCACGGGCTGCACTAGTTCTTTTGGCCATAGGAGAAAGCTCACATTTCTCATCCACACTCCCTCACTCCACTTCACTTGTTTCCCCTTGCCATCCAGCTTCCTCTCTAGTCGGCACTCTCCTCACATAGAGCACTCTCGTGCTTACCCCTGTCTCAAGACTCAGGATGAGGCCCCTCTGTCCCCTATTCTTGCCTTTTCTCCTCTTTGCTGATGGTAAAGCACTCTGGTCCTGCAAGACCTAGCATCCAAAACACCTCAGATTCTTTGCGTTTCTTAGATTCTTTGTGTCTCATTGTCTGTATATTCTACTGTCCATATGTCCCATTGTTTGTGTATCCCAGTGTCTTTGTGTCCCAATGTCTGAGTGTCACAGTGTTTATGTCTATCCCAGTGATAGTGTGTCCAAGTGTCAATATACTTCAGCTCCTGTGTGTCCTAATGTCTTTATATCCTAGTGTCTTTGTGTTCCAGAGGTTGAGTGTCTCAGTGACTGTATGTCTTAGCTTTTCTCTATGCCCAAGTGTCTATGTGTCTTAGGGTCAGTGTTTGTATATCCCAATATGTGTATTTCCTGGTGTTGGTATTTCCTCCTATGTGTAGCTGACACTGTTTCTGTGTTCCAGTGTCTGTACATGTCCCAATGACTGTATTGAACAGTGTTAGTGTGTCTTAGTATGTGTGTATATCTCAGCGTCTTTGTTTCTTCTGTTTCAATATGTCCCAGTGGCTGTACATCTCACTGTCTGTGTTTCCTAATGTCTGTGTGTTGCAGGGTCTGGGTATATGTGCTAATGACTGTTTATCCCAGTCTGTGTGCTCCATGGTCTGTGTGTCCTAGTGACTGTGTGTGTTACAATGTTTCTGTGTGTCCCACTGACCAAGTGTGCTTTTGTTTGTGCATCCCAATGTGTCCTTGTATATACTAATGCCTATTTCCCAGTCTGTACATCTTATTGTCTGTATGTTCCAATGTTGTGTATTTCTTGATGTTTGTATATCTCAGTGTCTATGTGTCTTGATGTCTCTGTAAGTCCCAGTGTGTGTGTGTTTGTGTCTCAGTTTCTCTGTCCCAGTGCCTATGTAACCCAGTGTCTGTACATCTCAGTGTTTATGTGTCTTACTGTCTGTGTGTCCCCATGTCTGTATGTGCTAGTGTTTGTGCATCCCAATGCCTGTTTTTTCTAGTGTCTGTATGTCACATACTCTGTGAATGTCCCAGTGTTGGTGTGTCCCAATGTCTGTGTACCCCATATGTGTGCACCAGTATCTATGTGTTCCAGTGCCTGTATATCTCAGTGTCTGTGTGTCCTAGTGACTGTGCACCAGTATTTATGTGTCCCAGTGTCTGAGTGTCTCAATCGCTGTATGTCTCTGTGTCTCTGTATATCCAAGTGTCTGTGTGTCTTAATGTCTATGTGTCTCAGTGTTTATTTACCACAATGTCTGTGTATATCAACTTCTCTTTATCTCTGTAAATGCATTAGTGTCTGTACCCCCAGTGTCTGTGTGTCACAGTGTTAGCATGCTAGTTGTGTATCTCAGTCTCAGTATTTCTGTGTGCCTCAGCGTCTGTATCCAAGTCTGTGTGCCCTAGTTTTTTGTGCCAGTGTTTGTGTGTCTCAATATCTCTGAAAAGAGTGTCTGCATGTCTCAGTGTCAGTGTATCCCCATGTCTGTAAGTTCCTGTGTCTATGTATCCTAGTGTCTGTGCATGTCCCAATGACTATGTTCCAGGGTCTGTGTCAATGTCTGTATGTCCCAGTGTTTGTGTGTTCCAGTGACTGTGTTCCAGAGTAAGCGTGTTTTCAGTGTGTCTATATGTTTTGGTATTTTCTGTGCTTTTGTGTCTGCACCCTAATTTCTGTGTGTTTGAGTCTGCATATCCCAGTGTGTGTATGTTTCAGTGACTGCGTCCCTGTGTCAGCATGTTGTAGTGTGTCTAAGTTCCAAATGCTTCTGTGTGCCTTAGAAGTTATATCCCAGTGTCTGTATGTCCCAGTGTTTGTGTGTCCCAATATTTGTAGGTTTAAGTGTTTGCTACCAAAGTCTGTGTATCCCAGTGTCTGTATGTCCCAGTTTCAGAAGACCCCAGTGTTTGTGTATTCCAATATCTGTGTACTGCAACATCTGTATGTGTCAGTGTGTATGTGTCTCAGTGTCTGTATATCCCAGTGGTTATTTGTCTCAATGTCTGTGCACCCTGTTTCCCAGTGCCTGAGTGTCCCAGTGACTACATCCATAAGTGTCTCTGTACATCCAAGTGTCTATGTGTCTCAGGGGCTGTGTCCCAGTGTCTATACAGCCAAGTGTCTATGTGTCTCAATGTTTATCTATCCCAGTGTCTGTGAACCTCAGTGTCTATAAGTCCTAACTTCTGTCCCTACCTCTGACTGTGCACCAGAGTCTTTGTGTCAAAATGACTGTGTGTCACAGTATCTGTATATTTCCCAGTGTCTGTAGATCACAGCCTCTCTGTACTCTAATGCCTGGGTATCCCAATATCTGTTTATGTCCTAATGGTTGTATGTTCTAGTGTCTGTGAGTCTTGGTGTCTGTGTATATCCCAGTATGTTCCTCAGTTTCTATGTGTCCCAACATTTGTGTACCCAGTGGCCATTTGCATGTTGCATGTGTCTCTTAGTTTCGGTATACCTCAGTATCTGTAGCCCAGTATCTGTGTGTCACAATGTCTGTTTGACCCAGTGTCTGTATGGTCCAGTTCTGTATAGTCCTGTGTTTGTATGTGCCACTGTCTCTATAAACTTCAATAATTGTATGTCACAGGTTGTATCCCATTTTCTGTGTGTCCCAATGCCAGTGTACCTCATTGTATGTATATTCCAGTATTTGCATGTTCCACTACTTGTGAGTCAAAGTGTCTGTGTGTCTCAGTGTTTTTCTATGTCTTTGTGTCTGTGTGCCTCAATGTCTGTATCCTATTGTCTGTGTGTCCCAGGGTCAACATATCATTGTGTGTGTCTGAGTTTTAGTTTTTGTGTGCTTCAGTCTCTGTAACCCAGTTTCCTTGTGCCCCAGTGGTGTGTGTATCCCAGTGTGTGTGTGTGTGTGTGTGTGTACGTAGGTTCTATGTGTCCCTCTGTATCCCAGTGTCTGTGTAGTAGTGTGTGATCCCATTGTCTCTGTGTCCCTATGTATTCTGACGTCTGTTCTAGTGCCTATGTGTGTTAAGTGTTTGTATGTGTCAGTGTCTCCGTGTGTATTACTGGTTGCCTATGTTTCCCAATGGCTGTATGTATCTTAATATCTGTATGAGCAAGTTTCTGGCTATGTTTCAGTGTCTGCATATTTCAGTTTCCCAAAGTTTCTGTGTCCCAATGTCTCTATGTTCTGGTGTCTGTGGTTTCCATTGGATAATGTGGTCAGTATCTGCATGTCCTTGGCCCCCTGTTAGTCTGTGAGTTTCTGTGTTCCATTCTTTATGCATCCCTGTGTTGTACATCCTATTAGTCTCTGTGTTTCAGCGTATGTATATCCCTATCTCTGGGTGTCCCTAAGTCTCTATCTGTATTCCCCTGCTTCTATGTCCTTGTTTTTCTGTGTCCCTGATCTGTGTGTTTGAGTGCCTGTGAATACTTGTCCTTGAATGTACTTGAATATTTACACATCCTGAGCCTTTGCAATCTGGAATCTGTGTCTCCCTCTCTCTGTGTTCCCATGGATCTCCATGTTTCAGCATCTGGGCATCCAATAAGCCTCTGTGTTCAAGTGTCTGTGCATCTCTTTTTCTGTGCATTGTTCAGACTTTGTGTGTTCCTGATTCTTTACATGTTCCTGAATCTTTGCATGTTCCTGAGTCTTTATGTGTCCTTGAGTCATTGTCCATCTCAGAGTCTGCATGTCCCTGAACCTTTAAAGGTCCCTGAGTCTTTGCATGTGATCTAGTGTCTGTTCATTTCTGCATCTGGGCGCCCATTAACTTTTGTGTTCCAGTGTCTGTGTGTTCCTATCTCTGTGTATCCCCAAGTCTTTGCATGTCCCTGAACCTCTGTGATCTAATTTTTGTCCCAGATTCTCTGTGTTCCCTGGGTCTGAGTGTCTCTCTCTGAGCCTCTGTGTTTCAGTGTCTGTGCTCATGAATCTGCATACGCCTCCTTCCATGTGCCCTTTGTTGGTGAGCATTTGGTATTTATCCTACTTCTCTATTTTCCCCAGCTTTTACGAATGTCTCTATATTATTGTTTCTTAATGTTGGTGTGGCTGTGTCATAAATTGTCCTGTGACTCAATAACTCTCTTTCTCAGTCCCTAGGTCTTTTTCTCTGGGTCCCCACGATGGCGGTGGGGGGGGGTGCTGCTTCTATGGGTCCGCTTGTCAGAGTGTCTCTCTGCATCTGTTTCTCTTTTTGTCTTCCTCTGTCCCTGGTTTTATTTTGATCTGACTCACCATTTCTGTGTCCCTGTCTCTCTGTTTGTGTCTGGTCTCTAGATCCATGTCTTTTTATTTTTGAGCCACTATCTCTGTGTCCCTGGGTCTGATTCACTGTCCCCATCCCTTCCTTTGTGGTCTTGGTTGCCTATTTGTGTGTCTCTATTTCTGGGTGTCCCCAGGTGTATCTTGATTCTGTGTTTTTTCATCCCTGCCTCTCTGGATATATTTCCTTGTGACCATGTCTCTTCCCATTTGCTTATGGCTGTGTGTCTGTTTCTATGTGTCTAGGTTTCTTTGTTCCTATCTTGATCCTTCCAGATGTGTCCCTGTGTTTCTGTCCCTATGTCTAGCCTGTATCTATATGACTGTATTTGTGGGTTCATATCCCTATGTCTACTTGTTTTGGGATCTCTGTCTCTGAATTCCTGTGTCCTTGTCACTGTGTCACAATGTCCCCATTACACCTGGGCCTCTACCTTGCTTGTCCTTATGTTTCTGTTACCTGACCTGACCCCTATCTCTTTGCTGGTGTTTGTCACCATTCAGGTGCCTGTATCCGCATGTCTTCATCACTGGATCTCTAAATATATAAGTCTGTGCTCCTGTGTCACTCTTAGTGTGTTCCTCCGCATGTGCCTGTGTCCTTGGGTCTTTGTCACCAAGTCTGGGTCTGTGTAACGTCTCTGTTTCTATATCCTTATAGGTGTCTGGTCCTGTGTCTTTGTGTTCTCCTCTCATCTCCCACTCAATGTCTGCAAGTCAGCATGTGAGTATGTCTCTGTGTTTCTAACTCTCTGTCCTTAGTGTCTTGGACTCTAGTCTTGACTAATATCTCCCTGGTTACCTCTGTGTCCCTGTGTCTCTGTGTGTCATTATGTGTCTTGACCCTTTTGCTCCTGTGTCTGAATCTTTGTGCATATCTATCTCTTAGTTTGTACGTTGTTATGTCTCAGTGTCTTCACATTAGTCATTGTGTGACTGTCTCTTGGTGACCTTGTTTTTGTCTCCCTGCCTCTTTGTGACAGAGACACTACCTTACAATGGGGATACAGAAGCCCAGCAAGAGAGCATCTGTTTCTCTGGGTGTATGTCCCTGATGCTGTCACTCTGGCTCCCTGAACCCCTCTTTGTATGTCTACATGTCCCTACATCCATTTTCTTTGTTTTGAGATCCCTCTGCCTTGTGTTTTCATGTGTCTCTATTGCTCTATTTCCCCATCCACGTCTGTGTCCTTGTTGCTGTCTTTCTGTGTATGGTCCTGTATCTTTGGTTGTAAGTATGTATACATGTGTGTCTGCTGATGTTCCTTTTTTTGTTCATTCATTCAGCAAATATTTACTAAGCACCTACTATGTACCAGGTACTGGAGATACATAAATGATTCAGTAAAGGTCCTTGCCCTCAAAAAGCTCAATCTAAGCCAGAGATCCAGACAAATAAATAGATGACTACTACACAGTATGATACATTCTGTGAGTTTGGATGGGGTGTGGTGGACTATTGGAACACAGAGGGAACTGAACTCAATCTAGGAGAAAGGTCAGGGAAGGCCTTCTAGAGGAAGTGACATGTAAGACTTGAAGGATGCATAAAATCTACCTACATGAAACCAAAAAAGGGCATCCCATGTAGAAGGAAAGGCCTAGCAGTGGTAGAGAGCACGGTTTGTTAGAGGAACTCCAAGACCCTTAAATATACCATGGGAGCCAGAGAAGGTTGTGAGTATGACTGGTGACTCAGTCAGTTTTTTGTTTTAAAAAAGTCACTTCTAAGGCTGGTATGGAGTATGTTGAAGAGAGTGGAGACTGGAGACAGGAAGGACTGTGAGGAGGCAGAAGTCCCTAAGCCTCTAGGTGGATAGGTCTGCATGTCTGTGTGTCCTTGTATATATGTCACTTAGCACATGTCTGAGAGTGTGTATCCCTGTGTCGGTCTCCATGTCCTTAAGTCTTTGCTTCTGGCTCACTTCTTGCCCTGGCCTCTGGATCTCCCAAGCTCAGATCTCCTGGCTCTGAGGTTCAGGGACTATAACAGGACATAGGCAAGGTAAGGGTGGCCCAGCAGCTGCTGTACATGAGAGCACTTCACCAGCCAGCAGGAAGCCCAGCAGGGCAGCATCCCTGGTGAATCCTTCAGCAGCCTCTTGCCTAGAACCACAGGCACATCTGGGCCTTGGTGCCTCTGCAGTCTTGGTCCCGTGGGCCCTGCCACCAACCGGATGTCTGTGTGCTGGAACTTCCCTGAGGGAGAAAGATTCAGTGCCAGTCAGAGTAGTGGCCTGAGTCCCCAGTGAGTTCTCTGAGAAGATCCTAAAGCAGGAAACCTAGAAGAAAAAGTGGAAGAGAGGAGGGGCAGCAAAGACCTGGAGGAGGCGAGAGGCTGGACATTGTAGAAAATGTGGAGGAGCCAGATGGGACAGGAGTATAGTATGGAAGTAGAGAGCCAAAGTAGATGAGATGGCAGCAGAAGGGGGACATTCAGGCTTTGCTTGGAGGAGAAGACAGGGTAGATTGGAGGGAAGGAGAGGAGAGGAGTGGGTAGGCCCAGAGGAAGTAAAAATATCTGTCCAATCCACCATCACTGCCCAAACTCTTTGGTGTGGGCCTCTGCCTCAAGTTCTGCTAGTATCTCTTGACCTACAATCTGGCTTCCTGCAATCCCCCTTTATAGCAGCTTCCAGAGGGATCTTCATAATACCCATATATGACTGTGTCTTTCCCCTGCTTATAACCTTTCATGATTCCCCATTGTCTTTAGGATAAAGTCTAATTTCTCATCTTGGAATTCTACTCTGACCACTCCAGCTCCATCTCCTACAATCTCCATTCCTTTACTCTACACTTTTGCTCAGCCTTCTAGATTCAGTGTGGATCTCTCTCCTCCAGGAGATCTTTCTTGAATTTCAAGGCTGAGTGAGGTGTGCCATCCTGGGTTCCTCCAGCTCCCTGGGCTACTTTCTAGCACTGATAACTTCCTGTGATCACTATCCATGTCTGAGTCTATCCTCTCCCAAGACCAGGAACTCTCCAAGGGCAGAGATTGACTCTTATTCCTCTTTGTGGATTGGGGGGTTGAGGTGCTGGGAGTTCACTGGCCTTTCAGCCTGGCAGGGTCTCTCTTGGACTGGTTCTCCCTGGCCCCTCTCATCCTCAGCAGCACTTACTCAAGCAGGCCACAGGCCGAGGGGATGAGACCTGAGCCATTGACCACATAGAACCCCAGATGGGGTAGGTTCAGAGTGCTGGGGTGCCTGTAGTGGTGCCAGAGGACTAGGAGCTTGAGGTGGGGCCCAAGGTGGATGGTGAGGCAGGCTGCAGCAGCCACGTGGAGCTCCAACTGGGGCCTCCTCAGTAGGGCAGGCTGGTCCCAGGACAGGAGCAAGGTACACTTGCCTTGCACAGATATAGAACTGCAAGTGATGATCATAGTGTAGGCCTGGGGTTTGTCTGCAGTAACTGTGATGATCTGAAAGTAGGTACGGGTCTGGTCCTTGTGGCCTGGCCTTGGTGGTGCCCTAAGCAACTGTCCATGTACATGCAGCCCTGGAAGGAAGAAAGTGCATGCCTGGAGCACAGGCTTTCACATGGTTATTCACATGGTCACCCATAGCACTGACAGGGGTGAGGTCTCAGGGCTCAGGGTCCAGATGAAGTAGTGCAGGTTTGTGGTCAGAGAGCTAGCTCCTGAGGAAAGTGCTTCTACCACAGCCCATCCAGCTGCTCCTTCCTGTGCAGTGTGTGGGCATGTGTGTATGTGTGTGCGTGCTCACCCTAGTGGGGCTATTTGCATGTATGTGTTTGCCTCTGAGTGTGTAAATGTGTGTGTTTGATCATGTTCATATGAGTATCTCTGGGCATATCAGTGCATCTGCATATTTGGAGAAGTTGCTATGCTAGCATATTTTTTTATGTTTATATGTGTCTCTGGATATGTTGGTGTTATATGTCTTTTTTTTTTTTCCTGCTTTATCTCCCCAAATCCCCCCGGTACATAGTTGTATATCTTAGTTGCATGTCCTTCTAGTTGTGGCCTGTAGGATGCTGCCTCAGCGTGGCCTGACGAGCAGTGCCATGTCTGCGCCCAGGATCCGAACTGGCAAAACCCTGGACTGCCACAGCGGAGCATGTGGACCCAACCACTGGGCTACGGGCCCAGCCCCTGTGTTATACATCTTGATGAATAGTTTATGTTGTGTGTGTCTGGTTGTGTGTTGGTACATATTGATGTGTATCTGGGGGTGTCAGTGTGAATGCATGTGAGTGTGTGTCACGGTGAGTATTTGTGTGCATCAGTGAGTTTTGTATGTCTAGACTAGCAGAGTATGTGTGCCCATGTGTGTTGAATTCTTGGATATTGGGGTGAATCTGGGGGTATCTGTGATGTGTGTCTGAGTGTGTTGATGTATGTGTCATTGTATATATCTGGGCATATGTGGTGTGTCACTGTGTATCTGGGTGCATATTTGTATGTTACTGTGTGTGGGTGTGGAGAGTGTCAAAATATGTGTGCGTGGGTATGTCTTTGTGTGAGTTTACTATATGCTCTGGTGTGTGTGTGTCCATATCTGTGAGTGTCTTGGTGTTACAGTGTATTCATGTGTGTTTTCATGTGTCTGAGTGTGTACTTTTGTGTTAGTGAGGGCCACTGCTATATGTTTTTAAGTATCAGTCCACAAATGTCTGGGGGTGTTGACATGAATATATCCGGCTGTGGTGTTATGTGGGGTAGAGTCCTTGGACCTCTCACCTGCCTTCGGGTCATCTATGAGCTGTAGCAGGTCCCCTGGATGCCCATCCACTGTGAAGCAGATCCTCTCTTCTGAGCGTGGCATGTGAATTACAAAGTGGGTGTCCCCATCCACTGCAAGGTAGGAGATGCAACTCTGAAGTTATGGCCCTAGAAGGCATGGGAGGGGAGAGAGGGAAGGGGAGAGAAGAGGACAGTAGGAGGCCATGTCTACTTCCCCAGAGAGAGAGCCCAGCCCCAGTGCCCATGCACAAGCTCTCCTACACTCAAACAGGAAAGTGAGGGTGGCTGTCTTACCTGAGGATGAGAAGGTGGAGCCGTTTGGAAACCTGCCTACAAAGGAGAGTGTGTTAGTGACTGATCTATCATAGTTCTAAAACTCTGGGACCCACCCCCGGCCTCTGAGTCACCTCCTCCCAGATAAAGGCCAAATTCCTGAGCTTAGCATTTAAGTCTTTTCTCAAATCTATCCCCTGCCTAGCTCTCCAGTCTCCTCTTCATGCTCCAGCCTAACTGAACTGACTATTCTTATGAGTGCTCTGCCTTCTCTTGCTAGTAACCCTTTTTTTTCTTCCACCTGGAATGTTTTCCTTTTCCTTAGCGACCAAAGATCAATTTCTAGTTATCTTTTGAGGCCAACTCTAATGCTTTTTTCTCTTGCTCTCTGCCTGTGGTAGTTAGAATTCTAAGATGGCTTTCATGATGCCCCAGTGTACACACCCTGTAAAATCCCCAGGACTGAGATATCACTCCCATAAATAGGTTATATTATGTGGTACAGTTGACATTAAAATAGGAAGATTATCCAAGTGGGCCTGATCTAATCACATGGGCCCTTTGAATCTGAGTCTAGAGGTCAGAGACAGAGAAGTCAGAGAGATTTTAAGTGTGAGAAGGATTTGACATGAAGGAGTTCTCCATAGCTGTCTTTGAAGATAGAATGAACTGGGTGGCAAGGAATGCAAAAAACCCCTTAGGATCTGAAAGTGGCCCAGATGCCCTCTAGAAGCTAGGAGTGACTGCCGGCCAATAGCCATCAAGGAAATAGGGATTTCAGTCCTACAAACAGAAAGAACTGAATTCTGCGAAAAACATGAATGAGCGTGGAAGAGGACAAGAACTCAGTCTTACAGACGCCTTGATTTCAGTCTTCTGAAACCCTGAGCAGAGAACCTAATTAACCTGTGCCTAGACTTCCGATCTCCAGAAATGTGAGAAAATTAATAGGTGTCGTTTTAAGCTATTAAGTTTGTGGTAATTTGCTGTGCAGCAATGGAAAACTAATACATTGCCCCTCCTCTGTGCTCACACAACACCTATGAGAATTCTAATTGAATGGAAATAAAAACTTAGGGATCTTTGTCAGGGGAGCTCCTTGTTCACCATTTTGCTAGTCCAGTAGAGCTTTCCTGAGAGTCCATCCTACTTCCAGCTCCTCCCAGGATGTCTTTAGAATTGCCATCCCAGTGTGGATTCCCCACCAAGCACAAAAGAAATAAGAAAAATCCTTCACACTCCCAGGGCAAAGATGCCCTGGCCCACCTTCCTTCTGACCAGGAGAGTTCTCTTTGGCTTCCCAATCTAACCTGCATATTTCCAAGACTGGGACCTTATGCTCTCTGCAGTATCTTAGTCTTTCAAGCTCAGTTATGTTCAAAGTTCTTCCTAATAGCATTTATGCACACATTCATTTGTTCATTCATTCATTCAGGTACTGTTTAAACATCAGGGATATGGTGGTGAAAATGGCAGTCGTGATTTCTGACCTGATGAAGCTTGTATTTCAGTCAGGGAGGCAGACATGAATGAAATCATAATTACCAATGGTGACAAATGCTATAAGAAAAAAATAATAGAGTGACTGAGGGAGTTACAGATACTTGAGGTAGTCTTGGGCAGTGAGGGGGGAGGGTAGGAAGGACATCTGAGCTGAGATCTAAGTTATGAGCTGGAGTTTCAGTGGCAGTGGAAGAGATGAAGGTGGTAGGAAGAGGGCAGGGCAAGGCAGGTCAGAGCAATTATCAAGCAGAGAGAATAGATTGACAGAGGTCCCTGAGTGGGGGTGGGTGTGGGGGAAGGGCCCATTGAAGAAACAGAGAGGAGACCACTGGGGCTAGAGTTCAGAGAGTGACTGGGAGAAGGTGAGGTCAGAGAGGTATGGGATAGATGGTAGGCCATAAAGAGGACTTTGAACTTCATTCTAGGTATGATGGGAAACCCTTGAGGGTACTTAAGTAGGGAAAGGACATGAAGAGATCTATGTTTTTAAGTGATCCCTTTGGCTGCTGGGGGAGAATGGCCAAGAGAATCTCTTAAGAGAGGAAGCAGGGAGACCAGTGAGGAGGCTGGAACGGTTTTCTAGGTGAGACACAATGGTAGTATGCCCTAGGATAATAACAGTTGGGGTGGTGAGAAGTGAGTGCATTGGGAAAATATATTAGAGGTAACATTATTAGGAATTGAAGATGGATGGGATATTGGGAGGGGAGGTGGTAAGGGAGAGGCGCATGTCCAGGATGTCATGCCCAAATGTGTATCCCTGTGACTTACTGCCACGGCCAACTGGTTCTAATCCTGCCCTATAAGGTCATTCCCAAAATGTTGCTCCTTTCAGGAAGGCGGAATAGTGGACTGGTGAACCACATTCAGTCTGGGACCAGATTATGTAGGTTCAAATCTCTTACTAGCTGTGTGACATGGAACAAGTTTCTTCTCTGTGCTTCAGTTTCCTCATGTATAAAATGCAGATATTAACAGTTTCTTGAATGGATTAAATGAGGGACTACAACTACAATATATAGAGAAGTTCCTGCACATAGGAAGAGCTGAAAACTGTTTACTGTTGTTATTTCAGTCTTTGGGAAATTTAAAGATAACTGTCATCATCTTCCCTAATTTTTATACTTCTCTCATTAAGTAGGGCTGTTCACAGAGCACAAAAGAATCAAGCAGACTTGCCTTGCCCAGTGATGCTCCCATTTATAACCCCATATCTTTCCCCTGTTTGGGAAGCATGAGTAATTCTCTTGTCCAACAAAGTGAATGTCAAAGCCACAGCTTGGCCGGTTTGTATCTGTTCAGCCTTCCCAGTCTTAACATTCCTCCCCTCCAAGGGTCTCTAATTCTGTGCCTATGTACTGAAGTCCAGAGAAGTTAAGTAGCTGGTTTAAAGTCTCAAAGCAGGTAAGCAAGCAGCTGTACTATCACTAGAATCTGCACAAGTCTTGTACATGCCCAGTTCCTGGTGCTCTCCATTCATATCTCCCCATCGTGGCTTAACCTCTTGCCCATGGCACTCACCATCTTTGTCAGGAGTGAGGAAAATATAGAAAGCTGGTGGGTTCAAGGATTCCACAAACTTGGATTCCACCATTGACTCAGAGAGCAGCTCTAGCTCCTCAGGGAGAAGAAGCAGGCTGACTGCCTCAGGGAGGATGCTAGAAGTCAAGACTGGCAGGTTTGAGGGGCTGCCTTCTGGCATAGGGCTGGAGCTGTTGGGTAGGCCCATTGTTGGGACTCCTGACACAGATGGTCTCAGAATTTGCCTGGTGTTTTGGAGTTATGGCAGCAGGTTATGCTGATGCCAGAGCCTTCCAGGGGGCAGGAGAGAGGGCAGAGT
The DNA here is from genome assembly GCF_041296235.1 of Equus asinus. Lineage (NCBI taxonomy): Eukaryota > Metazoa > Chordata > Mammalia > Perissodactyla > Equidae > Equus > Equus asinus. The sequence goes on from NC_091820.1 coordinate 35,879,517, forward strand.
GGGGTGAAAGGGAGTAGGGAGGGGTTCTCTAAGAACAGAGGTGGTTATGGTACTGCTGAGACTTGTAGGACTTGAGACTGCTTGGGAATGTGCTTAGGCTCTGAGGAGGTAGGGGCCTGGATCTGGTAGGTCTAGTGGGTAATGGGGTTTTGGGTTTGTTGGGGATTGAGGTCCTAGGTTTGGAAAGTGATAAACTGAGGGAAGTTTGGTGAGGTGGGGCACTAGATTTAAGAGGTGACAGAATTTTAGAGGTCTTGGGTAAGAGGATCCCAGGTCTAGAGTGCGGCAGGTTATTTGGGCTCTTGGAAGGAGGAACTCTTGGTTTGGTGTGTGGTGGGTATTTGGGGATCTGAAGTGTGGAGACTTCAGGCCTGGGCTGTGGCAGCCTTTTGGGTGACTGTGATGTGAATACCCCAGGTTGGGGTGTGTTGGGGCATCCAGTTTAGATTGTGATGGAGCACCATGTTTGCAGTGCAGTGGAGAAACATGTTTCATAATGCCAGCTTTGGGTTGGGATGGAGTGCCAGGATTCAGAGGTGGGACTTGTGTCTTAGAATTCATGGGTAATAGGGTACCAGGATTCTGGTGTGGTGATGTACTAGGCTTCAGAAGCAATAGAGCACCAGAATTTGAAGGCACAAGGGCAGCCAGTTTCATCCTGAGAGTTGGCTGAGCCAAGGTTCCAGAATCCTGTTGTGTTGAAATTTTGGGCTTTGACTGTGCTAGAGTGGATAGAGTACTACGGCTCTGACCCAGTGGCTCCAACTCCTTGGAACTAGGCATCTTCTTTGTAGAGGCAGGAGTAGTTGAGGATAAGTAGGACTTTGGTTTCACAAGACTTGATTTGGGAGAGAACTTAGCTGCCAAAGCTGGTCAGGCTGTGCCTGCCCCTAGGCCATGCCTGCTGGTGGATGAGGGCATGATGGTGCCTGGTCCACCTGTGGTGGGAGTCTGTCTCCTGGCCTTCTCACCAGCCTCCTTGGGCTGCACCGTGACCAGTGAAGTCAGAGGTGTGACAAAGTTGTATTCAAGTGACAGGTTGAGGACTTCGGCAGCCAACAGGTAAGTGGTGGCATCACAGGCTTGGAAGCGTGCCTCCAGCAGTTTTCCAATGGTGACCTATGCCCAGAGGTGGCAGATGAAGTGGGCTACACTGGGGACTGGCTCCCCTGGGAAAACAAAGGCCTTCTGGCTGCTGTTGGTGGCCACCTCACTGTGGCGGGACATGAGAAGCTGACCCCTGGGGCCATGGGTTGCCAGGTAGATGCCTAGTTTCTGCTCACCTGGTTGCACCTGTTCTGCCACCACCAGCTCTGAGCCACCAAAGTAGTTGGGGAAAAGGACCCAAGGGGAGGCTCCAACTAAGTCCCGCAGGTAGTCCAGACGCACATCTGTCAGCAGAGGCATGAAGATCTCCTTGTAGAGGCCCTCCAGATGTAGGGCTGCATCAGTGTCCTTGTATATGTGCCAGGCTGCTCCCCAGTTCTCCAGGGACAGGTGACGTAGCAGTGGGAAGTCAGCATCATCCCAAAAAACTAAGCTGAAAAGATTCACCCTGTTGCCCAGTGCCTGAAGGATGTTGGAGAGGATCACACTGGGGGTCATCATGTCGGCTGTGGGCTCCCCATCTGTCAGGAAGATGATAAGAGAGATTCTCCCCACACTGGGGCCCCTCCCAGGCTCCTAGTTGCTAGGGTACAGCACTGAAGCAGCTGCCAGCAGAGCTGTGTTGATGTCGGTCCCTAACTGGGGAGTAGACTGTGAGACCATCTTTTCTAGTTACTTCTATCCCCATTGCAGACACACTGGGCATCTCACCAACCTCCCAGGCTCAGTCATATCTCCTCATCTTTGCTCAGACTATTTCCACTGCTCATCCTTCCCAACTCCCTTACCCCCACACAGAGATCTAACAGTGGGGCCCATATGTCCTTAGCTTTTAGCACTCCCTGTCTCAGACTGTGTTTTGCCAGTTTCCTGGGGGAAAGTCTCATTCTCTAGTCAGAATGGCAGCTCCCCAAAGATAGCACCCCCACCTCCATGCTACAGGGGAAGAAAGGGCTGAGTTGACAAGAGGTGGTGGGTGGGGAAGATTTCAGTAATTGTCTGAGAGAGGATTGATCAAAAACCAGAATCAGGGCAGTAGCTTGCTCAAATAAATAAATATCTAGGAAACAGATCTTGGAAATAAATATCTGGATTATTGATTTTGAAAAACTCTTAACAAATTCTTCTGAGTATGTGCTTTAAAGAAGAGGAAACTCAGGCCCAAAGAGAAGTGTGACCAAAAATACATGGAGAATCAGCTGTGCTCTTTCCACTAGGAAAAGGAACACAGATGAAGGGACATATTTGTATAAAATGTAATAGTGATATTTCAGGCATTGTGATAAGTGAGGTGGATGGGGGAATGGAGGGAGCATTTCAAGAATTTCCCATATAACCACAGTCTGCTCATTTGGGTAGGTAGGTCTGACACTTACAGCCACCAGCTTCCATGTGGCCCAGGTAGTCCTTGGCATCATAAACATTCTGGATGGTGGCCTGGATGGAGCCTCCAGCTTTCCAGACACTAACTGTGTCAGAAAAGGAGATGATGTTGAAGTAGTCATTGGCCTGCAGGTCACCAAGGATCACATTCATGGCCGTTTTAGTCTGTGGGATTTGGATGAAGTGAAGGAGATGGACCAAGACTTGAGGTCTTGTTGAAGACTGAAAGGCTCTTTGTATATACGGGACTAAAGTCTAAGCATTATATGATTTTAAGACTCTCTGACTCCAGCACTCTATAAGTCTAGGATTCTCAAATCAAAATGCTCTAGAGGCTCTATGGCCCAAAGCCTAGAACTGCATTTGTCCAATGGGAGCTGCTAACTATAGCTATTTAAATATTAATGTAAGTTAGTTAAAATTTTAAAATTCTGTTTCTTCACTTGCAGTAGCCACATTTCAAGTGTACGATAACCACATGTGGCCAGTGGCTATTGTATTGGAGACCTCAGAATTTTAGAACCTTTCCATCATCAAGAAAGTTCTCTTGGACAGTAGTGGTTTAGAAGGTTCAAGCTCTATGCTTTCAGAGCAGTAGGCTCTATGTGTTCCATGGTTCCTGGAACCCATGACTCAGGATTCAATGATTCCAAATCTCTAAAGTTTAAGAGCTTTATGATTCCGGATCTTTATAGCTGCCTTTCAATGACTTTGCATGCATTGGTTCTGTTCTATCTAATCTGTTCTTCTACTCACCGTACGTTTCTTGCAGGCTGGTCTTGTTACCAGCCCCCAGATAACCCAGATTCCATTTCGTCTCCACAACTTTACTCTTATTGTGTCCTGTAGATAACAGACTTTCCTACTTCCTTTTTATTTGTTCATGTCTTCACTGTTCCTTCAGTTGCTCCTTCTCTGGGCAGACCCTCCTTCATTGCCTACTCTGACCCATGCCCTTTGCACCCACACATTCCCATTCCCAAGCTGTTCACTGACTGTCTTATGTAGAATATTTTCATTCTCCATCCAGGTATTGAGCTCTCTGAGAACAGAACTTAGAAAGCTTCTTCCTCTTGGCTCCCTGCTCCATGACAATACTTAGCATAGGGCTAGACATGTAGGAGGTTCCAAGAATAGGGTATATAGGTTCTAGTATTAGAACATTATTTATAGGACACTTGCTATATTCCAGGCACTGTGCTAAATACTTTAGATGCATCGGCTCATTTAATCCTCACAGTAACACAATGAAGAAGGTACTGATATTATCCCCATTTTGCAGGTGATGACACTGAGGCTCAGACAGGTGGAATGACTTGTTCAAGGTCACACAGCTAGTCACTGATGGCTCAGGGACTGAAATCCATATTTTAGAGATATTAAATCCAGTTATTTTAAGCACAATATTATACTTTCAACCCTTTTTATAGGTATGAGTTCCAGAGACCACAGGAAGGGCACTTGTGGCCCACCTTTCTCTATATCTGAAACTGATAGAAAATGCTTCAAATGCTTCTAAGTGGATCAGAGTCTTTCCTGCCATAGGATGAACTCAGGGATAGGCCGCACATTCTAGGATAGGTAGCTAAGCACCATATTTTTGTTTTCATTGAGAGGGCTGAGACATAGAGGATGGCCTTTCCTGAGAAGCTCCTGTTAACCAGGGACAGATTAGGTTTTTAGAAGCATGTTGTTTAATCTCCTATTATTTTGAGATTTCCCAGCTATCTCTCTGTTATTGACTTCTAGTTTAATTCTGTTTGGTCTGAGAACATACTTTGTATGATTTATATTCTTTTAAATTTGTTAAGATGTGTTTTACGATCCACAATGTAGTCTATCTTGGCAAATGTTCCATGTGAGCTTGAGATGAATGCGTATTGTGCTGTTGTTGGATGAAGTATTGTGTAGATGTCAATTACATCCAATTGATTGATAGTGCTGTTCAGTTCAACTATGTCCTTATGGATTTTCTGCCTGCTAGATCTGTCTATTTCTGATAGAGGGGAATTGAAGCCTCTAACTATAATAGCGGATTCATCTATTTCTCCTTGCAGTTCTATCAGTTTTTGCCTCATGTATTTTGAGACTCTGTTGTTAGGTGAATACGCATTAAGGATTGTTATGTCTTCTTGGAGAATTGACCCCTTTATCATTATATAATGCACCTCTTTATCCTTGATAATTTACTTTCTCTGAAGTCTACTTTGTCTAAAATTAATATAGCTGTTCCAGCTTGCTTGCTTGCTTGCTTTCCTTCCTTCCTTCTTTCTTCTTAAGATTGGCACCTGAGCTAACATCTGTTGCCAATCTTCTTTTTATGGTTCTTTTTCTTATCCCCAAAGCCCCCTGGCACATAATTGTATATTTTAGTTGTGACTGCCCCTGGTTCTGCTGTGTAGGATGCTGCTTCAGCATGGCCTGATGAGCAGTGCTATGTCTGCGCCCAGGATCCAAACCAGTGAAACCCTGGGCCGCTGAAGCGGAGCCCGAGAACTTAACCACTCGGCCACGGGGCGGGCCCCTCCAGCTTTCTTTTGATTAGTGTTAGCATGGTATATTTTTTTTCCATCCCATTACTTTTAATCTGTGTCTTTATATTTAAAATGGGCTTCTTGTAGACAACATATACTTGGGTCTTGTTTATGTTTTGTTTTGTTTTAATCAACACTGACAGTTTCTGTTTTTCAGTCGGTGTATTTAGACCATTCATGGTTAAAGTGATTACTAATTTGCCATATTTAACTGTTTTCTATTTGTTGTCCTTTCTTTTTTTTTTTTTTTATCTTCCACTCTTTTTCTGCCTTCTCTGGTTTCAGTTGAGTGTTTTATGTGATCTCATTTCCCTCGTCTCTTAGCATATCCATTTTGTTAAAAAAACTTTTCTTAGTGGTTGCCCTAGAGTTTGCAATATGCTTTTACAACTAATCCAAGCCCATTTTCAAATAACACTATACAGCTTCATGCGGAGTACAAATACCTTGTAACAGAATCTCCCAATTCCTCCCTGCTGTCCCTTATAACGTTGCTGTCATTAATTTCACTGATCGATAAGCTATAGTCACTGAATACATTGCTGCTATTACTATTTTGCACAAATTATTTGTTACATAAAGTAATTAAAAAATAAAATATTTTATTTTACCTTCATTTATTCCTTCTCTAACACTGCTCGTTTCTTTATGTAGTTCCAAGTATCTGAACTAACCATTTTCCTTCTCTCTGAAGAATTTCTTTTAACATTTACATGTGCAAGGCAAGTCTACTGACAAGTCCCTCAATTTTTGTTTGGCTAATAAGGTCTTTATTTCTCTTTCACTTTGGAAGGATAATTTTGCTATACAGAATTCTAGGCTGGTGGCTTTTTCCTTCAACACTCTAAAAATTTCACTCCACTCTCTTTTTGCTTGCGTTATTTCTTAAGAGAAGTCCCATGTAACTCATCTCTGTTCTTCTATAAGTAAGGTGTTATTTGCTACTGGATTTTTTTTCAGGATTTTCTGTCTTTGATTTTCTGTAGTTTGAATAGGATACGACTATGTGTAGATTTTTTTGGTATTTATCCTGCGTAGTGTTCTCTGAGCTACCTGTATCTGTGGTTTGGTGGGTGTCATTTATTTTGGAAAATTTGTATCCATTATTCCTTCAAATATTTCTTCTGTTACTTTCTCTTTCTTCTCCTTTTGGTATTCCCATTACACGTATGTTACACTTTTGTAATTGTACACAGTTCTTGGATACTCTCTTGTGTTTTTTTTTTCATTCCTTTGTTCTCTTTGCTTTTCAGTTTGGGAAGTTTCTATTGACATATCTTCAAGCTCATTCATTCTTTCTCTGCCCGTGTTTAGTGTCCTAATGAGCCCAAAAAAGCTATTCTTCATTCCTGTTGTAGTGTTTTATATTTCTTCCATTTCCTTTTGATTTTCTTAGTGTGTCCATCTTTGCTTACATTACCTATCTATGCTTGCACGTTGTTCACTTTTCCCATTAGAGCCTTTAGCATATGGTTATTTTAAATTCCTAGTCTGATAATTCCAATATCTATGCCATATAAGTCTTGTTCTGATGCTTGATTTATCTCTTCAGACTGTGATTTTTCCCTTTAGCATGCCTTGTAAATTTTTGTTGAAAGCCAGACATGGTGTATGAGGTAAAAGTAACTGAGGTAAGTAGGCTTTAGTGTGAGGTTTTATGTTTATCAGCCTAGGAGTTAGGTTGTGTTTGCTGGCTGCTGCAGTTGCAGGTGTCAGAAGTTAAATTTCTTCTAGGGTCCTTGTTTTTGTCTCCTCTATTGTCTTGGGTTTCCCTAGAGACTCTTTCTTAAACGGAATCTAGGCTTCCAGTTCTTTCAGCTGTAACCTCCTGGTTAAACAGGAGGCCAGTTGATGTGGTGGTAATGTGTAGGGGGAGGGGAAGCATTCCTTAGATCTATAATTAGGTCTCAGTCTTTTAGGGTGCCTGTGCCCCTGGAATATGACCTTCACGAGTGCTCCCCAGCTTCTTTCTCACCTTAGATGAGATGGAAATGTTAGAAAAATTTGGAATTGGATATATGCCTTCCCCTACACTGAAGGCTAGAGGGAGACAGTTTTCAATATTTCCCTTCCCCCAGTTAGGTTACACTCGGGTAAAACAAGTCAGTGAGCCTTAGGTTCCATGGGCTCTGTGGTTCAGAACTTCAAGGTAAAAAGCCTACACTGCCTAGAACACATGAACCTTACAATTCTAGAGCCACAGAGTACTATGTTTTGAAAATGCTGCTTCCAGAACTTTACGATTCAGGCTCTAAAGTCAAAATCTCCTTGGTCTAAGACTCAAGACCTGTTTCGAGGGTGCTCTAGTAGAAGACCTACAAGATTTAAACCCAGATGGATCCAGGTCTCTATGGTTTCTAAGCACTCTAATGCTAGTGCACCGTATTTTTTTGGCTTTGAAGTAAAAACATAAAACATAAAAAACAAAAACCTGTGGCCTCTCAAAGTTTCAGAGTCTGAAACGACTAAGGTTTTATTTTTTTGACACAGCTTTTATGATACCAGAGTACTCTAGCTCAAAGGTTCTATGACTCTGGGCCCCTATGAGACCTGGAGTTTTGGGGCTGAGGGTCTCAATTGTTTCAGGCTCCATTATTCAATGTTTCAATGTTCTTAGGATTCTTCTTCTTTTTTTTTTTTTTTAAGATTGGCACCTGAGCTAACAACTATTACCAATCTATTATGTTTTCTTTCTGTTTTTTTCTCCCCAAATCCCCCCAGTACATAGCTGTATATTTTAGTTGTGGGTCCTTCCAGTTGTGGCACGTGGGACACCACTACAACGTGGCCTGATGAGTGGTGCCATGTCCGCACCCAGGATCCGAACCAGCGAAACCCTGGGCCGCCACAGCGGAGCGCTCAAACTTAACCACTCAGCCACGGGGCCGACCCCTCAATGTTCCAAGGACTCTGTGGCTCCAGGTCTACATGGCTCCTGACAACGAAGGTACCAGGACCCTAAGGTAGGCTCAGGCCTATAAGATCCAAGGGTGATGGTCTCTGTCCCCAGGGAACCACTGTTTCAGCACTTTCTGCTTTCTGAGCCTTCTAGAAAAAGAGTTATGAAAGGTCCCAAAGGTCCTTGTTACCTGTTTCATCTTGATACCAAACATGGAGCCGCCCACGTCAATAACGAACACCACGTTTCTCTCGACAGGTGGGAGGCCTCTGGGAGCAAAGTAATGAATAAAATAGCCAGCGTAAATCTGGACAAAACGAAGTGAAACCAACAAGAACCGTGAAAGCCAGTCTAAATCAGACTCTCTTATTCTCCCGCATAACAGCCTGCTCTTTTCCTTCCTAGGCTTTATCACTGTTTCTAGTTAAACAGGCATTTGTGCAATTGTTTGTTCAACGTCCATCTCCTCCACCAGATCTGTATCTCTGCTGTTCAGGCTGTCAGCCCAGGGCCTGCCTCAGAGCTGTGGAGTGAATGAGACTGGCTGGTGGCCCAAGGCTCCAAGGATCAGGATCTCTGTCATACTTGAGTTCCTGTCCATGAGGGCTGGGCCTGCACAGTCTTGAGGGCCTCTGGGGACATTTTGCCTGGGCTCCAGGAACTGTAAGTATTGTTTTGACCTCCCTCTATAGAGTGAGCCTGGGGCCCAGCTCCACTGCTGCCAGGGGCTGGGAGTTTGCAGGGCCTCCCTCTCCTCCTTAAACCTCCTTTCTGCTGTTGCTGGGCAGAGCAGGGAGGGGAGGAGGGAGTAGAGGCTGGCTGAGCTGTTTGTTCAGAGGGGATTGGTTAGACCAGGTGCAGATGCCTTGGGCCGTCCAGGATGTGATTGGCTGCTGACCCCCTTCCCCACTCCATCTCACCCTCTGCAGAGCCTGGGGGCTGGGACAGCTGAGGGAAGGGGAGGGGGAGCTGGGAGGGCCCCCAGGACCAGTGGCAGCTCAGCCTAGGGAAGTATGGGCTTGCTGAGGGTCTGTGCGGCCTAGTAGCCTGAAGCAGGCTCTGCCCTGCGATAACCAGCTTATTCTCCTCTCTGCCATTCAGGCACTCTCTGATCACAAGGCTGCACACACTCTCTCTTCCTCTCTCGGTGGGGAGAGAAGGAGATGGGAGGGCATCTTTCTCTTCTTCTCGACCCCAGCCTGTGATTTAGTTCACAAGTGCAAGTGCAGCCTCAGTCTCCACTTTCTCCTGGCATTCTACAGCATTTCCCAAAGGCCTGGGTCGAGCATCCTGCCACTGCCCAAGCCAAAGGCAGAGTCCGGCTGCCGTCCTCTGTTCCTCCCACACCTGGGCAGGTGAGAGTTTCTGGGAACATCACATGCCTACCTCTCCATGGTCCCTCCCTCTCGCCGGTGGCCCCAAACCTCATATCCTATAAGCCAGAGGCACGACCCAGGTCACCAACCTCTCACACTCCCCTCAGCTGTCACGCCACCCCACTCTAGGAAATGTCTCTCTTCCTTCTTCATGAAGAAAATTAAGGGCCCCAGGCCCTGTTTCTTGGACTGCCCGCCCCACCCTTGCACAGGGTCCACATCCCCATATACCTCTTCCTCTACTTAAGGACAGCACAGTCCTGCCCTGGACTCCATGCGCTCCGAGCCTCCAGCACCTCCTCCACCAGTCAGGCCCCTTCTCTCCAACCCACGCCACACTACCTACTGGGACTTCCTTAGAATATAAAAATGTTTGTGTCTTTTCCATCCACTAGGGCAGCCGCCATTGATCCCAAGCACACCCAAACTTCAAAACAGCTTCTCTCCTCCCTGTACCATGCCACAGTAATGAAATCGGCACCCGCAGTGGTCTTCTTACCTCCAGTTCACTCCTCCGCCCACCACAGACTGGCTCCCCCCGCCACCACGCACTGACCCTTCTCTCACTAGAGGCAACAATGACTAGTTGGTTTCCAAACTGCATGGGTGTGTTTTGATTGTCACCGGACTGCACCTCCCTCGTGCATTTCACAGCTGGTGGTTGCTTCTGGTCCCCAGGAAATCTTTTCCCCTGGGATTCTGAGATGATGAACTCTCCTTATTCTCCTACCAGCTCTCTGGCCCACCTGATTCAGTTGCTTTTCTGGGTTCCATTTTCTCTCCCTGTCCTTTAAGCAGTGCTTCCCAATATTTTTCAGTCATGGCATGCAGAGAAAATGATCACGTTTTTGTAGCACAATGGAGGGAAGTGGTGGGGATTTAGAGCTCTGAGCAGGCTGTCGGCAGTTGGTGGGGCCAGACAGCCTGAAGGCTGAGGAGCTCCGGCTCCCGCACTGAGAAGCTCTGCCTTAGCAACTGCCATCCTGGATCTGTTCTTCTGGCTCTACACATTGGTCCTGGGTCACCTGCCTGGTTCTCTCGGTTTCAATCCATGGGTCTCCCCTGATGACTCCACATCTCTTTCTCCAGTGCAATGCTCTCCTCTCTTGGCCCTCCACAGCTGCATACCCACTCACTGTTGGACCTGTTCCCTTGGATGTCTGAAGATGCCTCCAACGTATCTTACCCAAACAAGAAATTCATTCTCTTCTCCCCACCCCCCATCCTGGCCTTGTGTGCCTTTGTCATTTAGAGGTACCATCATCCACGTGGCCACTCCAGATACAAACCTGAGTGTCACCCCTGAATCCTCCTGTGCACCTCACTCTCCACATCCAACCAGCCACAGATTCCTGCTGGTCTTAGCTGCTGGATATGTCTCAGGTCCATGTCCTCTCCACCCCAAACTAACAAAGCCCAAATTAGGGACTTCTTTCTCTCCAGTTTCCCTGCTTCTATTGCGGCCCCTCCTGTGCATGCATCTTTGCAGCAGCTGCTCAGTCTGGTCTTTCTAAACGCTGACCTCATAACGTCATTCCCTCTCGGGGTTCCCCGGTCACTTTCAAGACAAATTCCACGTTCCTTATCATGCCCCTGCAGCACTCACCGCCTTCAGACTCACCTCTCACCATTTCTTGTGCCTCAAATTAACGCTCTAGGAACTCCAACTCACTGGAAGCTCCCTAGACACCCAGGATATTTCCAGCCTCCATTCCTTGTATCATGCAGCCCCTAGTTTGCTAGAACACCTTTCCCTTCGCACAGCACCCCTCCCAGCTTGGTACGCTTCTTTGCGTTCTCTAACACCCAGGTCGGTCTTTACTTCCTCCAGGGAGTCTTCCCGAAGTTCCTTTCCCCTCGTGATGGCTTCCATCATCCTTTGTGCTGTCACTGAAAGAGCACTTCTCATCTCGTGTCATTATTGCCTCTTTCTGTTTCACCCGGAGATAGTGAATAAAGTCTGTGTGCGATTCACTTCGGGCTGCCCGACATCAGCCAGCACTGGGCACGACACAGATTAGGTGCCCAGGGAGTCCTGACTGAGTGAATGAAGGGGCAAATGTGCTGGGCTTTGAAAGGTGGGCGTACTCACGCAGGAATGGGAGGTGAATTGAGGGGTTCTGGGTGGGAGGACGCAGGAGGCAGGGCACACAGTGGATGGGATTATCGATCATGCTATTTAATGCCTCATTCCATCTGTTCTATCTGTATTTCCACTCCAGGCAAAGGTGGCATAGGTAAACAAACAATGGACAAGCAGACAACTACCTCAACTAACACACACGTGGCAGAACACTAGGTTAAGGCCCCTGCTGCCACCTGCTGGCAGGATACCCTCAGTTCCTATTCTGAGAGGGTGAATTACTTTTATTCCTCCTACGCAACAGGCTGTGCCATACCTCTCTGTCTCTGCACATGCTGTTCCCCCTCTCTCTGCATGCGTTTCCCTTCCCCCTCTTGGCCTAGGTGGAGGTAGAGTCTACTCATTTTTCCCATGCTAATTTAAAGGATGCTCCTTTAGGCAGGCTTTCCTGAACCCTTCCTCAGGGGATCCTCACGTAGCCCGTTACAGATTTGTACACAGCACTTAGAACTTTTTATGACTGCTCGGCCTCTATGTATCTGACTCCTTCAGGACTGGGACATTCCAGAGGGAAATTAGGGGCTGTGTCCCACTCATTTCTGAGTTCTCAGAGTCAATGAGGACAGGAGCGGGCTAGAGTTACTCTGCTCGGTGGAGATGTGTCCATGAATGAATGAATGAGTAAGTGCACCGGGGGAGGTGTAATGAAAGCAGTATACCAGCCCAGAGCAGAGAGAAGAATTGTCAGTGGAGTGGGGTCACCAGGGTGGTGGCATTTGAACAAGGTCTTTAAGGACGAGGAGGACACTGACCAGTGAAGAAAGGAGGGAGAAGACATTCCCAGGGCAGCAGATAGTATGAACAAATGCTGAGACATGGATGAACGGCAGGTTTGGGTATTCGGGGAGAAAGGGGTGTGGTGTGATGTGGTGTGGGACAGCTGGAGGGTGGTTTGTGTGCTCGAGGTGGTGAGAGGTGTGGCGGGAAAGGCAGGCTGGGACCAGACATCTCAGGCTGCCGTGCAGTCACTGCCGTCAAGCCCAGGGTCTTGGACCAGTCCTCTACCCTCCTGGTACAGCGTGGGACCTCGCTATGTTCTCCATGAGTGTGTGAGCTCAGAGTTTAAGGGTTCTCTGTTTAGGCAGATGGCTCACTCAGGCAAAAAGAATTTCTAAAGCTTAGAAACAGCAAAAAAGTCCAAGAGAACGTGAGAATATCAGAGCTGTCGAAAGTGTGAGAGACCAATTACTGGCCATCGGTTCACTTTCCAAAAGGACTGGTTAAGAGTGGGCTATGACCGGATTCAAGCAGGAACGGATTCATTTGGAGCTTGATTCAATTTACAGAGTTCCAGGTCTCTAACCCTTTGAGGGCGCACATGTGCCTCCCAAGGTGTGAAGTCATACGTCGTTACACGTCATCCTGTCCGGGTTCGCTAGTTCTCACTGATCCCTAGGAAGAACCAAATGAGCAACTTGGGGAGGCCAGATTATTGCCCAGGCCGGTCTGACTCCAGAGCCCGTGCTCTTTCCATTCCCCTAGCCCCCTCGCCTGCACATCTCCCGTGACGTCCTCCAGGACTACGTCATACTGGACTGTGAAGTCGGCCGTGATGCCTGAGCTGGAGAAGGCAGACTGGTCTTGCAGTGTCGGGTAGAAAGTGATTCGGACACGGATCTCTGCCCTCTCAGTCCTGGTGGATGGGGGCGAGTCAGCCTCACCCGTGTGGATGCGGAGGGTTAGGGTGGGGTGGCAAGGAGGATTCACCAGGCAGAAAGCCAGGTAAAGGGACCTCAAAGGGGGCAATATCTGGGGAGGGTGAGAAATAACCCCCACACCACCTGCTGCTCCTCCTGCCTACAATGCCCTTCCACTTGCGCAAACGCCACGCTCCTCCGGAAACCCTACAACCACCTCCTCATGCTCTGCCTCTTCCAGCAAGCCCAGCCTGGCAGACCCAGCCCTCCCCTCAGCTCCCAGGCTCTGGCAGTCTGCCCCTCACTCACGACCTCGCCCTGGCTCACTTGCCATCCGTCCTGGGGCCCAGTCTCTGGAGGAGTGTCACATTCCCAGGTCGACCAGGAGCCTGGGTCTCCTCCCAGAAGGGCCGTGTGGGATGTGTTGTGGAGAGATCCAGACACACAGACAGGGCCTAGGTCTCCTCCCATGCCCCCTTACTGCTGTGGGAAACTGCAGTCTAGCAAGGTTCTCCTCTGGGATGGAATTTCATGTGTTCTCTTCCCCCGCTGCCTTCCGACTCTCAGAATCACGTGTGGGAATAGGCCTTTTAGCGCCTCATGAAATCGCAGATGAATTTCTAGTCCCGGATGTTTGCTGAGCTGGCCACAAGATCAACTCCTCTGGAATTTCAGTCCAAGACAAATGTCCATTTAGACATGTCTCTGTGCCTCCTTTTTCCCAGAAAATGGAAACTTGGGAATTCTGCTCCCCTCCCCTTCCTGCTACAGCTGTCAGGAAGCTTAGGGGCAAACTGAGCCCCCATACTCTCTGAGGCGCCTGCTTCCATACGTTCCCTTGGCTTCCTTCCTTTCAGAGGTCTTTGTTCTGTTTTATCCCCACAGGATTGGCTGTACCCTCTGTTTTAACCTTTAAGGAGAAGGGGGAGGGAGCTGCCATTTATAGCTTAGGGCTTAAGCGTGCGGGCTCCAAGGACTCAGATGCTGCCTGAGGACAAGTTACCCACACTCTAAGCCTCAGTCTCCTCGTCTGTAGCACAGACATGATAATCGCTCCTACTTCATAGACAGTGTTTGTGTGGATTAAATGAGACCATTCATGTAAAGCATTTGGAACCATACTTGGCTCTGTCCACTTAGTAAGTGCTCGATCATGCTCATGATTACAGGTACCATCTAATCTTCATTACTCTCTACCACTGATTCGCAGGGAGGAATTTTCTCAAATTCTCACAATGGTCCTGAGCCATGGATGGCATCTCCCCATTGTACGGATGGGAAAAGTGAAGCAGAGGATTGAGTGATTTGCCTGTGGTCCCACCTTAGGAGAAAGTCAAAGCTGGGATTTGAACCCAGATCTGTGTGTCTGTTTCTCTCCTCTACGTGCACCGCACTGTCTCTCTGGGCCAGCAGGGTCAAATTAGGCAGGACCTCCAAAGCAAAACAGTTTGGCGAGGGTGGCCACGTGACATGAGTGATTTCTCTGTGCCTGTCCACTCATCTCTCAGAGGAGGTGGGTAGGCCAGCTCAGTGGTTCTCCAATCTGGCTGGACATTGCCCTCTCCTGCAAACTGGTCAGAAACAGATTCTTGGGCGCCTCCCCAAGGTACCGAACCAGAAGACTCCAGAAGGGTCGGGTCCAGGAATCTACATTTCCAACAGTTCACATAGTGAGCCTGATGTGGCCACTCTGGCCTTCAAACACCTCTAGAAGAAAATTTGAAGCACGGCTGACAGACAGGACATCTCTCCGGCCTACAGGGCCTGAGATGGCATCCTCCAGGGCAGCCTGAACTTCACACTGTCCTCCCATTGCCCTTCCATTCTCAGTGGTGATTCCAGAGGAAAGCAAGATTTGGCCAGTGTGGCTTCTGAAACCTGCTGCATTCTCAACACATGATTTCATGGACCTCACCTAGTAATCCCTCCCCAAATCCTTATTTTTTCCTGAGGGAAATCATGACTCTGGGAAGTTATTGAACTGCTGGTTTCATACAGCTTGCCAGGATCAGACCAAGTTTGTAAACCAAATATCTTCAACTCCAAACATGTCCTCTTTCCATTGTTTGAATGGGGAATGATCTTGGCAGTGAGCACAGGGCAGAAGTAGTACCGGAGGGAAGCTCAGGGAAAACAGGTAGGTTTCCATTCAGGGAAGGTCAGTTTGATGGTTCACCCCTAGTGCTGTCCACATACTGGTATGGATGTTGGTGTGCAGGCGACTGGTCCTCAAAGGTGGTTTGTGAACATAGCCAGTGCCCATCCTTTCTGACAGTGTGACCTCTACACTCAGCCTTTTCATCAATTGGCTGGGCCTCAGGCTCACCATCAGCTGATACTGACCCTGGTGCCTTTGTAGCAGCTCTTCATAGGCCAGGGAAAATTCTCACCTCTGTGCCTGCTGCTGGGCTGGTGGACATGTGGAACTTCTCGGATTCCGGGTCCCTGGGCATGAAAGGGAGGAGAGTGGGAAGGGGATGGGATATTTTAAAGGGGAGGGGAGCTGCTAGATTACCTAGTTCTTCCCACCCTGACCCTGGCCCCACCAGATCTGACCAGGTTTCTAGTTCAACTAAGTCTCTCGCCCACAGTTGGTCATCCACTCATCCACTCATTAATCTCTCTCTCTTCCTCTTTCACCTTCCTAAATGTTTTGCCTGAGAAACTCTATTACAGGCAGCTTACCCATAAAGAAACTCTGTTGGTGAAAATCTGAATCCAGAATAGAAAAATAAGGGGCTAATGATTTGTTTTACAAAAAGGGTTTTCAATTTATACACAATGCCTTTTCCCCTTCAAATAGTCCCTCACGCCCACCCCTCCCCCATGCTTTAGATTAACCTTGTTTATGTGGCATTAATTCCTCAGCATGCAGTACCCAAACCTAAAGTTTATGTGCTTAATGAAATTCTTGGAAGCTGGGAGAAAACACTGAAAGAAGACAATACATTTCTGCCAGCAGAATGGAACTCAGGTAGTAAAAAATATTTGATTTAGAAAAACCTCCCTTGAACATAACCTTACCAGAAGGTACCAATTCTCAAATAAGCCTCATCCTGCTAGGAGGAGGAAAGTGGAAATGGGGAAGTAAACTCCCATTTGTTGAGCACCTACTCTCTTATATTCATTAACCACATCATCTTCATGTAATCTTATGAAGTAGAGATCATTGTCCCCACTTTACAGAGATAGGGACTGAGGCCCAGAGAAAACAATGTGTAAGCCCCTGATCACAGGGCTAAGATGAACTTGTTGTGTTTCAGACTGGATGGAGCCTTACATGATGCCTACATGAGCAGCTATCTTTCCCTGCTGATGGGCTTCCTTATAGATTTTCTTTGCCTGATGCTTCTCTTTGACTTCTGCAATGTAGACTTCATTGTTGATGGTCCTGATGGAACAGCAAAGAGGAAAGACAGAGACAGAGAAAAAGAAGATGGTCAGAGACAGAGAGAAAGAGACATACAAAGAAGGAGGAGGAGGATGGGAGATGGGGAGAAAGAGCAAAATAGTACCATAAAGCCAGAGTTAGAGAAGGAACAAGAGAAGAGAGGAGAGGTGAGGGAGATAAAACCAAGTGAAGCAGTTATCATTATCTCCATTTGTAAGATGGGAGATAGAGACCACACAGTTGGCATATGGTAGACCTTGTGTTAGGACTTTATGTTTCCCAAGTGTTGAATGAATTCCATGTTTTGGAATATAAAATAATTTTAGGTGGGACACAACTGAACGTTTTTATTATAATTGTTATGTTTAGTGAAAACATTACAGTAAGTAATGTGTATTAAAAATATAACTAGCACATTGAACCCATGAACTCACAGATATTGTTGCTTAGGATAAGACTAACTTAGGTAATCTTAAAAAGTGTACCTATTTAAAGAAACCATATTAAGTAAATAACATGGTGGGTGGTACAGGTGATAAAAATTGTGAAAGCAGAATGCAAAAAGCACCTGAGCTTGATTAGGTGGGGGCCGTGACCTCAGAGAGCTCAGAGACTTATGGGATGCTAATTCAGATTTGCTAACACCCATTTTTCCATTGCTCTAAGGAAGGTAATAAAAGGCAAAGGAGTTCAAAGAAGGGAGGGAGCACTTTTGCCCAAGTCTTCAGGAAAGGGTCCTAGAGGAGGTGGCTTTTGTGCTGGACCTGAAAGACAGGGAGGATTTGGATACATGATCCTCAGTGGCCATGCCTTCTCAGTCTCCTTCCCTTCCTGACTTCTAAATCTTTGAGACACTCCGAGGCTCTGTTTTCAACATCTCCTTCCTCTCCTCTTTGTAGTGACTCCCTAGGTGTGGTCATCTATCCCCATGGCTACAATATCATTTGTACACATATGATGCCCAAATCTGTATCTTCAATGTGAACTTGTCCCCTGAAATCCAGGTCTATATATCCAGTTGCTCACTTGACATTTCCACTAGAATGTCCAATAAGGGCACCTAAGGCTTAATATATCCAAAACTAAGTTCCTGGTATCTCCCCCACTTCTCCAATGTGCTCCTTCCCTAGTTGTCCTTATCTCAGGACATAGTTGTTCAGCTGAAAATCTTAAAGTCATGCTTGACTCCCTTCTTCCTCTCACACTCCACATTTAATCCATCTGGGAATTTTGGCTCTATCTTTAGATACATCCACCATCTGACTCCTTCTCACCACTCCCACAATTGCTACCCTGGTCCAAACTACCAACATTTCTTGTTCAGATAAATGCAGTAGCCTACTAACTTCCCTCTGTAAAGCCTTGCCTCCTTATTATCTGTTCTCTTCATAGAAGTCAGAGCAGTCATGTTAAATCCTAAGTCATGCTATGTCCCATTCTTGCTTAAAACTCTGTGGCTTCCATCTCAACTCAGAGTAAAAGCCAAAGTCCTTACCAGGGCCCCCATGGCCATACACAGTCTGGCTCACTGTCACCTCTTTAACCCCATCTCCTACTCTTCCCACATTCATTCTGCTCCAGCCACACTGACCTTGTTGTTTCTTGAATTTGTTCAGTGCACTCCTGTCTCAGAGCCTTTGCAATTACTGTTCTCTTTTCCTGGAACACTCTTCCTCCAGATCTTTCAAGACTTATACCCCCTCTTCTTTCAGGTCTTTGCTCAAATGTCATTGACTCAGAGAGATATACTTGATCACTCTAAAATAGCACCTGCCCACTCACTTTCTACCCCCCTTACTCTACTTTCTATTTTTTGGTAGCACTTCTTATACACAAACTGACATATGCTTCCTTGTTTGCTTTTTCCTTGCCTGTCGTCTCCAATGGACTGTGAGCTCCTTGAGGGCAGGGAGCTGTTCTGCCCTATTTGCTGCTATGTCCTCAGTGTCTGGACTATGGCCTGGCACACAGCAGACACTCAACAATTATGTGTGGAGTGTGCGTTCCAGACACACAGCAGGAAAACACAGAATGCATTTCAGGAAACTGCAAGTAGTTAGTTAGATTGGGCTGGAGCAGAGGGGCAGGGACAAGGAGGTATAGAGAGAAGCTTGGAGTGGTTGGGTAGAATAAAGGAGAATAAAGGGCTTTGAAGACCAGACTCAATGAGCTCATATGGCAGTGAAGACTTTTCCTATGGAGAATGGGGAGTCATGGAGAAATCTTGAAAAGTGCAGGGATGGGTCACAGCTGGCCTTTGAAGGGAGTGATAGCTCGGTGTCCTAGGGGACGTGAGTGCAACTCTGTAAGAGGCAGGAACAAGTCTCTATTTTACAAATTGAGAAACTGAGGCATAAATATTGGGGGAAGGGAGTTACTTGACCAAAGCAGCAGCTTCCAGGAACACTTGAGGATATGCAGCCTGCAAGAAGAGACCACTCAGGTGAGAAGTGTTTCTAGGCAGCTGAAACAGACTATTACTGTGGCTGGGCTAGTGTGGGGGTGGGCCGAGCTGGCACTGCCCCAAAATCTCCTAGGGGGTGTAGGGGTTTAGGGTGGAGCTGGTCTGGCAGCAGCACACTGGGGCCTCTGTGTGTGTGCTGCCTCCAGCCAGCATACTTTCCACAGAGTCTGCCCAAGAACATTTCCTCCAGCCTGCTTTGCTTAATTTTTAAAAAAAAATTTCTTTTGGTGTTTTTTCTATTGAAATAAAAATCCAAATTCTGTCTGACTGCTTGGCCCTTGGATCATTTGACCAACAACCTCTCTGGTTAGCCCCTGTACTCCAAACCCATGCCTGCTCTTTTGCCTTTGGTCTCCCTGGGCTTCCCACATGAAGTGGGCCTGGCCCCTTCAAAACTTACCCATATGGAAATCCTGCTTCCAGAAAGCCCTCCTTGACTACCTCAGCACCTCTCCCCTGAACTCCTTGGCCAGGAGCACACCTCTTATCTCCTCTAGCCTTTCCTCTTTCCAGGGGAGTGCCATCTGCCCATCAAGGCCAGGAAGGGTTCTGATGACGAAGCCCAGGCTCTAGGACTGCTTTTCCAAGGCTTACAGGTTGTTTACAGCACAAGGCCCCACTCCAGTGAGGGGGTCTGAGCAAAGGCTGAAACTCTGCCTGTGCCATCCTCACTCATCTGCTGAATCTGAGTCCCTCTCCCCAAAGCCAGGGGTGTTTTTCTAACTCAGACTAAGGTGTTATATGGGTTAATGAGGCCCCCGCTAAGCTTTCCCTTATCTTCTCCTCCTCCCACGTTCACCATCTCAAAGAAGGCCTCTCATCCACCAGGTCAGACAAGCCATGATGGCATCCTCCATATGTACTTACTCCCCACATCCTTCTTTATAGTCTCTCAAATCCCACCGCCACTGGACTCCTCCAACCCTCAGCATCCCTCATATGGATGCTGCCCCAAGTTCCTTACTGCTCTTCCTGCTTCCTGGCTGGCCCTTTCAGCCCACCCCCACTTCATTATTGTCACTCCTTGCTTAAAACCTTGCCATGTCTCTTTATTATGGCCACAGTTATTTCTAAAGTAGGATGTATTTTCTCCAGGGGGTGCTGGAGACAAATCCTGAAGAAGTGTGGAAAGAATATTAACACTGTAATTATAGGAGTTTTTTCCTCATCCTTTATTTATATTTTTGCATATGCTTCATACTGTACCTCATATACTTGTTCAGTAGTATATTTATATAATTTATAAATTAATAAATAGCCATATTTTGGGAGTACATGGTCAAGTTTTTCCTCCTGGGTGTGCAAACCCTTAAGATGATTTGGAGACCATCAAGTAAGGGCCAGGTTCGTGCCCTGGCATTGGCAGCCCTCTACTTCTCAGTCCTTCCCTATCTCTCCAGCCTCATTTCTGACCACTCTTCTACCCCTGCTTGTACTTTACACTCCAGTGACACTGAAGTACCTGCAGTTCCCCTAATGAGGGAACACTGGCTCCTGTACTCCTTTTGCCCAGATTCCCCAGCCCTGCCCTCATCCTGCTTGCCTGGTGAACATCTTATATTTCAGTTGCGGTGTCATCTCTGTGAGGTTTTCTCATGCTGACTAGGGGTGGGAACTGACCAATGTCTCCTGGTAGGCCTCACCATTCCCACCACCCCCTCCCCCCACACACTTCTCTTTCCTCCAAGCATACTTTTTAAAAATTATCTGTTTCTTTTTTTATGTCCCCCATTAGACTGTGATCTCTTTGGGAGCAGGGACCTTTGTGCGATTCATCTTCCTCTTTCTGTAGTACCAAGCACAGTGTAAGTCACACAGTCAGCATCAGGAAATGTTTCTTAAAGAAATAATCAAGTTAACATTATCAAGGACTTACTATGTGCCAGACACTGATTTTAGCATA
Organism: Equus asinus; assembly: GCF_041296235.1. NCBI lineage: Eukaryota > Metazoa > Chordata > Mammalia > Perissodactyla > Equidae > Equus > Equus asinus. The sequence continues at coordinate 35,900,354 of NC_091820.1, forward strand.
TATCATCACATACATTAACTAATTTAATCCTTGCAGATGGGTTCTAATTTTATCCCCATTTTACAGATGTGTAAAATGAGACTGAGAAGTGAAGTGACTTGTCCTGAGTCCCATAACTGGCAGAGCCGGGTTTCAAACTCAAGAAGTCTGATCTCAGAGTGCATGTTCTTCAACACTATGTTCTGTTGAAAGAACGAGCAAAAGAATGAATGAATGTATGCACGCATGGATGAAGCCGTAAGTTTGGAAGCAGACCTACACAGTGAAATTGCGATAAAGGCAAGGCGAGCCAGATCCAGGTCAAAGACAGTTTCATGGGCCTCAGAATGTGGATTAAACAAGACAGAGGTGACCAAGGTGTGGGCATAGCGGGAAACCACAGTAGAACACTGTGAATAGTTTGTCATCAACAGCTGAGAGAAAACATAGGGAAGTGGGTTAGGTAGACTCTATCCTTCACTTAGATGGGCTAGTACTTGGGAACCCAGGACTCCTGGATAGGCCTCAGGCTACAGGTGGAGTAACTGAGGCCCACAGAGGGAAAACAGACTCCATCATCCGTTACATGGATCTGCCTAATATTTTAGTGAGTTTTACCAAGTCTCAGAACCAAAGACTCACAGAAGATCACAAATCAAGGGAACTTTGGACAAGTGCTCCTCCAACTTCCAAATGCACACAAATCACCTGGAGATCTTATTAAAATGCAGATTCTGATTCTGCAAGTCTTGGGTGTGGCCTGAAATTGTGCCTTTCTAACAAGCTCCCAGGTAATGCTGATGCTGCTGGTCCACAGATTTTACTTTGAGCAGCAAGGCTTTAGAATATAACAGAGTGCCTGTCATTCACTGAGCCCTACTTTGCACAAGGCATTGTGATAAATATACATATTTTTTCCTCTTTAGGATCTCAAGTGTACAGAATTGCACTTGATAAGTGCAATCATGCACTGAAAGCACGGTAACCATTTGGCATCCATGATCTTATTGAATCCTCACATCAGCTCCATGAGCTAGATACTATTATTGTCCACATTTTATGGACGTGTTAACTGGACCCAGAGCCTGAGGTCACACAGCAAGATATCAATCTTCTTCCTCACCTTTTCTGAAGCCATGATCCCTCCATTTACCCACACATAATGTACATCTAGTTCAATCTCAGTGTGGGGCAGTGGGAAATGAGGGCATTTTGGATCAGATGGACCTAGGTTCAAATTCTAGTTCTCCCACTTAATTGTGTCTTAACCTCTGAGCCTCTGTTTCCTCCCTATGTGATGAGGATAATAATAGAGCCTAGCTCACAGGGATGCTTTGAGGACTAAATGGAACAATAACTCTACAATCCCTGGTGCAGCACCTAACATGTGCTCAGCAAACAGTAACTCTTTTCTTTGGCCCTAGCTTCTCAGTCATGGGACTGAGGAAACAGACCAAATAACCTTCCCCTATTCCCCCCAAGGAGCTAATTTTTTCACAAATCCTAGAGCTTTGTTCCCTCATCCCAGAACTGACCTTTGTGCTTGATCAGGGGCAGCCTGGAGGTCCCTGGTATGTCAGTTCAAGTAGAATGGTCAGCAAAAAGCTGACACAGATGAGGCACCTCCACTCAGACATGATGCCGCCTTTGGCCTGGGTCTGTTGTTTGCGTCCAGAAGGTCTGAGCCCGATCTCCAAACTCTTGCTCTTTTAAACCTCGAGGTATCCCTTCTCTTGAGAGGGAGGGACTATCCTTAAGGGTGGAGAAGGCTCTGAATGTGGCATTGAGGCCCACACAAGCCAAGATTGTCCAAGAGCTGGGGGTGGCATCTTGCCTGGAGAGGGGCCAGTTCCATGCCTCCCGTTTTCCCCTCATCCAGCTGTAAAATGAATGGAAACCAAACATACTAGAGTGCTGGGTCTGTCTGTTTGCTATGTTGGCTCAGGGTGGGGCTTTTCTTTCCTATAAACATCCACAGGAGCCCAGTAACTGAAGCCAAAGAAAGGTCACTTAGCATTGATCATCTTAAAGAGGTAGCAGATATGAGAGAGGGGTTGGTGGGACAAGGGCCCAATCCTGGTCCTTTCTGGCACTGACTTTTTAGCCTTGAGACAGGAGAGACTTACTTAGGGTTCCAGAACAAATTAGGAGTCCCACAGATATGAGACAATCTCCAGAATAGTCAGAGGCCAAGACAGGCTAGGGCAGGACTGAAAATATAACATAGCGGTTCAAAATAGAACTACTGGATTCAGACCATCTGGGTTTGAATCTCAGCTCTGCCACTTACTGACAGTGTAATATCGAGCAAGTTAATTAATCACTCTGTAGCCTCAGTTTCCTCATCTATAAAATGAATAATAATAGTACCTGCTTCATAAAGTTGCTATGAAGATTGAGTGAGGTTGTACTTTTGGAATGCTTGGCATATGGTAAGAATTCAGGAAATATCAGCTGCTAGAACCAGAGCGGGATGAGGCCTGACTGAGATCAAAAGTATGGGAAGCTTCCTGTCCCTCCAAAGACCTGTGTGGGAGGGCTGGGGAGATGCCAAGTTGATGGCTGTCATTCTGTCTGTGGGAACCCGCAGATGCTCTGGACTGTGTCTGCAGGTACTGTGGAGGGCGAGAGTGAGGAGTGGAGCTGAGAAAAAGGAAATTACTTGAAGGTCTGCTCATGGGATATCGGCATCACTCAGAACCCCTATCTCTCTGCCCTTTCCACCCACATAGAGCACATGCAGCTCCAGCACTTACCTTTAGGCAAAATCTCTCACGGTGTTTTACGAACTGTGTAGGGAACACTTAGACTTGTCTTATGGCATTTGGTACTACAGAAAAAAGCTTTCTGATTTCAGTATTTGGGCAACCCATAGCCTGTTGGTTGCCACCTCCCCCAAGTCCACATGAAGTTTCCTGTCAGAATTTCCTTATGGAGGAGAGCCCTAGCTAGAAAATAGCCCTGCTTATATAACAACAGAGAAACCCACATCAGATACCAGTCCTTTTCCCTTCACTAAGAATGGATAACCAAAGATCCTCAAGCAAATTAAGGGAAACTGCATCATGAAAGAGAAAACCTAAAATAAACAAATGGAACAATGACACCAGAGCAATCTGGAAAATTTGGAAACAAAAGAGAATTTCAGAAAAAAATGGTAATATTCTCAGCAAAATTCAAGAAGATGTAACATGAGTAAAACAAGACCTAGATGACACAAAACAGGAACAATCAGAAGAAAGAGGGACTCCTTAGAAATGGAAAAATAGGTGGCTGAAATTAAAAAAAACTCAACAGAAGGACTGGGAAATAAAATTGAGGAAATTTCCCAGAATGTAGGGCAAAAAACCCCAAAGAAACACAAAGTATGAGAGAAAATTTAAGAGAGAGAGATTAATCCAGAACGTTCAATATCTGCATAATAGGAGTCCTAGACAGAAAGAACAGAAAAAAATGAAGAAAAATTTATCAAAAACGTATTAGAAGTTAATTTTCCAAAGCTGAAGAAGGATGCCCAGAACAGTGAACCCAGGAAACAGTGAATCCAACTCAAGTGATTACTGCAGCAGCCTCCTCACTGTTCTCCTGCTTCCCCCTTTATCATCTGCACCTCATCCCCCACCAATATATTTTCACGATGGCCAGAGGGATCCTTTTAAAACCAAGTCAGATCCTCTCCCACCTCTGCTCAAAACCCTCCTGTGGATCCCACTGTGGCTTACAGGGCCCTATAAGATTAGGCCTCTATTACCTATCTGACCTCATTTCCTATTACTTCCCTCCCCACCTTCCTCTACCAGTCTAGCAACACTGACCTTCAAAAATGGCAGGCATGAGGGCTGGCCTGGTGGTGCAGCAGTTAAGTTCACTCGGTCTGCTTTGGCGGCCCGGGGTTAACTGGTCCGGATCCCGGTGCGGACATACACATGGCTTGGCAAGCCATGCTGTGGCAGGCGTCCCATATATAAAGTGGAGGAAGATGGGTACGGATGTTAGCTCAGGGCCAGTCTTCCTCAGCAAAAAGAGGAGGACTGGCAGCAGATGTTAGCTCAGAGCTAATCTTCCTCAAAAAAAAAAAAAAAAAAAAAAGCAGGCATGAGAAGAAAAATGCCAGGCATGGTCCTACTCCAGAGGCTTTGCACTGATTGTTCTTTCTGTTTGAAATGTTCTTTCCCCAGGTATCCACTTGGGTAGCTGGTTTCCTCATCTATGGGAAATTTGCTTTGGTTTAACAAAATTTGGTTACTTTGGTTGTGGAAAGATAGCCCTCAGGGCTTAGAGTGGTACAAAATGAATTAAATTGCCCTGTAAATAAGAGGAAGAAAAAATCGTATTCCACTAGCAGCTCAAGAGAGAGGATATAGGATAGGAACCTGGAAATGGAAAGGAGAGGAGCTGCCCCCTCTGTATGTTGGGGGACAGAAAGGGCCCAACAGCGGTGGGGAGTAGGGCCCCAGGATAAGGCTTTTCCCAGTGGTGAGAATGGCTGTGGAAGCGTGAAGAACAGGAACGTCTGATGTCCAATTTTAAGTTGTTTGCTATGCTGTGCTGTGCGACTTAGACGGCTAAAGAGGTGATAGGTGGCTTTGGAAGGAAACCTTTGCCACCTACTCTCAGCCTTACCTCTGAATTTTCCAAATTTTGGAAATTTTGTAAAATTCAGAGGTACTGATTTTGTATAGTTTAGGGGAAGGGAAATGTGCTAGGACAAAATTGGTGGTGGGGATATTCTGGGCTTCCCATTTAAGCTTCAGGGGTCTGAAATCTTGGATGTTCTGGGATTAGGCAGTTTTATCCCCTGACGTTCTGCACTAAAAGCAATCTTTAGTGCTTTCGGCCTTTCCTCATCTCCTGAACAGATATGCCTGATGATAACTCAGCTTTTCATCTTTACCCTTAGTTGATATGCAGGATCTACATGATCTCAGGTATTTACCTGCTGATCTACAGATGATGGAAACTGGTCTGGGACCCAGTGACCTAGGTTCTTCAGAGTTTATGGGTAGATGTTAAAGAACAAAAGATTCCAAGAGTTCACAAGAAGAAGGTGAGAGGAAATCTGTCTGGTCAAAGGGTGAAGATTGTGAACGAATTTGTCTTTTCTTTCCTGATAAGGTTTTCTCTTGTCCTCTGATCCCCAGGTCTTATGAAAGGGTGGTTATGGTATTGTGTTATGAAGGTGGTGGTATTGAGAGGGGACTGGGGAAGTTGGGCTTTGAAAATCTTTGGGAATGCCTCTGATGGATTTGGAATGAGATTTTTCCATAGTCCCTTGAATCTCCTATGGTTCTGACCCTGTATTCCTTTAAAGTTACTCCAGGATCCCAAAGGCCACAAATTGGACTTAAAACGTTGTAGAATTTAAAACGGTTGAGGTTGTAACAGAGGGTGTTCCATGGGGGAGAAATTGTATGAGCCAAGGCCCCTAAGCAGGAGAAAGCAGGGCACATCTGGTAATAGTGAAGTGTTTTGTTTGGTTGGAATACAGAAAGTGCTCAGAAAAATAGCAAGAAAAAGGCTGGAAAAGTAATTAGAGCTAAATTTTGGGAGAGCCTCGAAATCAGGCTCAGGCGTTTCTTGAAAGAGTAGTCATTGTCATGTAATCATGTCATGAATACCTCACCTGCCACTCACATCTCATCTCGCTACAATCTTGAAACTGCTGCATGGCATAGACTTCCAAATAACAGTGGCTTAAATAAGACATACATGTATTTATTTCACTTAAAAGAAATCCGGAGGTATGCAGTCCAAAGTTGCTATCGTGGCACTATGACATTCTTAGAGATCCAAGTTCTTTTTAGTTTACTGCTCCACTATCCTTAGGGTGTGACCCTTGTCCTTATGACCTTTATTCCAGGAGGCTATGTGTCCAGCTAAAAATCAGATGGTCTATTACTAAGGAAGAAGAAGAGAATGGATATCGGTATAAGCAATTAGTAATCTATGCCACAAATGTCTATACTGAAATTATCCCCTCTGAGGTCACCAGGGACCAGACCACTACCTGATTATTAAAATCCCTAGACATTTTTTCAGGCCTTTTATTGACCTCTTGGTAGCATTCAACACTATTGACCCCTCCCTCCTCTTGAAACATTCTCTTCCCTTTGTTTTGTGACACTACTTTCTCTCGCTTTTCTCCCTGTCTCCTTGGTCACTACTTATTCGTCTCTCTCATGGTCTCCTTTTCTTCCACCTATACCCATAGTCACTGGTCTCTAGGGTTCTTCCCTGGGCCTCGTCTCTTCTAAGACTTGACCTTCCTCCCAGGTGCTCTTGCCCTTTCCCATGGATTGAAGAACCATTCACACACTGATGACTCCTAGATCTATAACCCCAGCCCAGACTTCCCTCCTGAACTTCAGATGTGTATATCCAAATGCCTGTGAGACATTTCCATTTGGATGTCCAACAAGTACCTCAAAATTGATGCTCAGTTCCCCTCCATTAGTATTCCATATCTCAGTGAAAGGGGTTACCATCTACATATTTGATCTCTCAAATCAGATCCCCAAGAGTTTCCTTTGACACTTTCCTCCTCCTCACCCCTTCCCCACATCCAATTATTCATAAAGTCTTGTTGCTTTTTATTTCTTTAATATCTTCTGAATTCAGTCACTTCTCACCATCTCCACTGCTCCCTCTCTAGACTAAACCACAATCATTGCTTTCCTGGATGACTACTCTGTCTGCAGGAAGACATCTATTCCATACTCCTTATGGATTAGGCAGCCAGGGCGTTCTTTCTAAAACACAAATGTATGTTGTATCCAACCATAGAACCCTTCAATAACTTCTCAGTTCTCTCAGGATCAAGACCAAAGTCCTTATCTTGGCATTCAAGGCGTGCCATGATTTGGAAGGGATGGGAATTTGGGGCGCTAGAAGTAGAAGAAAAGGAGAGGCTGTGTTTAGCATGAAATAAAGCCCTACAGATGAGAGAGAGAACCTAGGAGGCAAGAAAGTGTTGAGCTGATATCACAAACTTAGAGGAAGCAACAGTTCAGACAAAGAGAGGAGTCAGGAGAACAGAAACCCACTTTGAATATCTACGAAGTGTGTGTAATGTGTGTGTGTGTGTGTGTGTGTGTGCACTGAGTTATCTATAGACCATACGGATTCATGATATTTTATTTGCTCAGTAAAGGAAAAGGTGACCTCATAAAGCAGAAGACTTATGACCACTTGAATTACTTTTGGATGTAGGAAAGGTATTGAATATAATTTCTGTAACTGACCACTGTACTGAATTTTATTATGGTTTCTAATAATTTTTACTTGATGCTCTTGGGTTGTCCAAGTCTACATTAATATACTCTGTAATTAATGATAATTTTGTCTACTTTCCATTATTTATACATCTTATTTTGTTTTCTTTAATAGACCCAATTACTTATGTGAATTTATTATGATAAAGGTGACATTTCAAATCAGTGGGGGAAAAGATGGATTAACTTGCACATGGTGTAAGGATAAGAGACTACGATTTTGGAAAATAATTAAGCTGAATCCTTATACAAAAGAAATTTTGGAATGATCAAACATTTAAATGTAAATGATAAAGCCATAAAAGTGCTTAGAAAAAAGCCAGGGATTGTTATAGCATAGTAATGTGGAAAGCATCGCTAAGCATGAGGCGGAATCCAGTCATGATAAAGGCAAACCTGATACATTTAGCTACATAATAATGAAATCCTTTTGTATAGCAAAGATTATAATAAATAACGTGAAAAATATTTGTAATATATGCCACACAAACGTTTGAGATGCATTGTTGGTGGGAATGTTATTCCATATACCTTTTGAGAGTAAGCTGACAAATTTTGTATCAAAACGGAAGGCTTTTTTGTAGCATTTGAGTCAGCAAAAAAGACAACAAATAACAACAACAACAAAAAGCCCAATACAGATACAAGGATGCTCCTTGTAATATTGTTTGGACACTAATAGTAAAAAAAAAATGGAAACAATGCTAAATATCCATGTATCCTGGACTGGTTAAATAAATTATGGGACATCTACACAAGAAAACACAATGCAGCTGTTCAGAAAAATATGCACTATGGAAAGCTGTTTAGATTATATAACTGGACCAGGTTGCAGAACAGTAGGTATAGTGTACCATTGGTGGGGAGAAAACCCGAATAATCAGTTTATGAATACAAAAAATTCTGGAGGAATGTATGTCAAAATGTTAATAGTGGTTATTTCTGGGGGATGAGATAAGGGTGGCCTTTCATTGGTATGTTACATATTTCTGCATTATTTGAATTTTCACAACACATTACCTTTGTAATACGAAAAAATAAAGATATAAAAATAAATAAATTCAATGAATAAATCGCTTTGAGGGGGTGGTTTTGGTTGGAAGGGCTTCAGACCGAGTCTGGTACAGTGGCATAAACACGGACTTTGGCGTCAGACGGCCCTGAGCGGGGCCCCATTGCCCCACCCCCAAGGAAGGAGGAGGGGTGGCAGGGGGCTGCGGAAAGGGGATGGGCTGGGCTGGGCTGGCTGCAGCTCTAGTCCAGGAGGCTGAGACTTCCAGAGGGACTGAGAGAGGGCAGACGCAGCCCGGACTCACTCGAGAAGAAGGTGAGGGGCGTTAAGATTGGGGCTTCCTCGCAGCCAGATAGTGGTTCCAGCCCCCTCGAACCTATAGCCAGGCAAGGGGGCAACTCTTACTGCACCACTGCAGCTGAGGGAGAGGTGACCTGGAGTGGGATGTAGGCAAGGAGGACGACTTAGAGTACTGGGGAGCAGAGACTAGTGGAGGAGGAGGGGGAGAAAAATGGGCAACCGGGCATGTTGGGTGGCAGACGAGGAATATGAGGGGGAAGGGGAATACTGAAGGGAAGTGGAAATCCAGAGAAGAAAATACGGGATGGAGAGAAGGGTTAAGGAATATTGGAGGAGGGCGTGCAGAGGTAAAGGGAAGGAGGATGTAAGGAAGGGGAATAGGGAATTCGGTGGGGTAAATAGGAAATGCGATGGGGGAAGAGAGAGTAGGGAGCAAGACTGAGGGAATACGGAGGGGGGCGGGGATAAGGAATGAGGAGCAGGGAGCGGGGGAAGGGCAGACTTGCTGGGACGGAGGCCCCCTAGGGAGGCGGAAAGGGGCGGGACCACTTCCGGCCTGGACCGGGGAGGGTAGTCTTCGAGTTTCGGAGGGGCTTGGAGAGAGTGAACGCACTCGGGAATTGTAGAAGGACGAGGTGAGCAGCAGGCCCCAGCTCTGGATCAGAGCCCAGTAGGGGTCGGCCCCACCCTCTGGGATCTGGAGAAAACCTGCTGTAGCGACCGGATCGTACCGGATCCATCCGGCTGGAAAGGGAGGGGACTGGACCCGGCTTGGCTGGGCCCAAGATGGAATCACTAGCTCAATACTGATTTGAGGCGGGGGTGTATTAGGGAAGGGGCGGAACCAAGATGCGCTTTGCCCCTGTTTGGAGGGGGGCGTGTTATGAAAAGGGGCGGGACCGGGCGAGTACTCTGGACTTGGTAGGGTGGGTGTGAGTAGGGGAGGGGCCAGGACCACCAGACACTGCGACAGTTTGAGAGGGAGGCTTGTTGGGGAGGGGGCGGGACCCAGCGGTGCTGCGAACCTGGAGAGGGGCGTGTGTTGTGAGCTGGTGCTGGACTGAGTCCGTGACTATTGCGCATGCGTACTATGGATCGGTAGAAAGGGGCGTGTAGAGAAGGGCCAGCAGAGGGGCGGGCCAGCTGCTGAATGCGCATGTGCACAGTGAACATCAAAGAAAAGGCTTGTGCTGGGAAAGCGGGCGGGGCTGAGATGGGCTCTGCAGCGGACGCGCATGCGCAGTGTAGACCTGCGGCTGGGGGGAGTGCACTGGGAAAAGGGGCGGGGTCCCTAGAGCTGCCGCGCTGGCACATCTTCTTGGAGGAGGGGAGGGTGCGGTTGCACAGAATTGAGACCTAGACGCTCTGGATTACTGAATCTGTGAACGGAGTCGGTGGGGGTGGGGGAGGGGTTTGGGATTGGGGCCCTGGGGAAAGTAAAGATCAGCCTCCAGTTAGAACAGAAGAGAGGACGTTCAGTGGGCTCTTTGCTTGACCCAGGCCTTCTCTCCTTCAGGTTCAGCGCTTGCCAGGCCAACGAGACATGTCTGACACGAGTGAGAGTGGTACGGGCCCAACCGGCTTCCAGGTAAGGCCTCCTTCTGCCCTCTTCTTAGCTCTTTTCCTCTCCAGCCCCTGTTGCTGCCCCAAATCCGTTGGCACCTCCCCTCCCATTCTTGTCCTTCTCCACCCACTTCCCTGCCTGGGTACCCCCTCCCCTAGTAGAGAAAAGGAGAAAGAGAGGGAGGGAGGAAGGAAAGAGGAAGGGAGGGAGGGAAGGCCCGCCCCTCTTCTGCCATCAGTTCCTGCTCTGAGGAAGGGGAGGGCCGAGGTGGTCAGAGCATGCTGCGAGGAGTTAGTATAGGTCAGAGAAGTGAGGATCTGGAATTTTGAAGCCGGTTGCCTAGTTGGGGGTTGGGGGAATGTCTGTGAGCTTCCCTGCTTTCTCTTGCAGGCTGAAGCCTCAGAAAAGGACAGTGGCTTGAAGATGCAGACCCTGTTGACAGTAACCCAGAACTTGGAGGTCTCAGAGACACCGAAGGCCCCAAAGGCACCAGAGGTCTCAGAGGCTGTGAAGGTTTTGAATGCTGCCGGGGTCTCAAAGGCCACAGAGGTCTCAAAGGCTCCAGAGGCCCAGGAGGCAGCTGCCACCCAGGCCTCACCTACCACTAAGCTGACTGATACCCAGGTTCTGGCAGCTGAAAAGAAGAGTCCAGCAGCTGACACCAAGATGCAGAATGCTGACCCTGAGGCTGTGACAGTGCCTGCCACTGAGACCAAAAAGGTCAGCTGTGTGGCTGATACGAAGGTCAATACAAAGGCCCTGGAGACTGAGGCTGCTGCCTCTCAGGCTCCAGCAGATGAACCTGAGCCTGAGGGTGCAGCTGCCCAGGCTCGAGAGAATCAGGATACTCGGCCCAAGGTCAAGACCAAGAAAGCCCGAAAGGTAAGACCTCTGCAATCATCACCCTTGCCTTTCCACTTCTCTTCTTTTAGTTGGTTCATTTATTCTGCAAACATCTAGACAGTTTACTGTGTTCTTCAAGGTTGTGGGAGACACTAAGAGGAATATGATAGAATTCCTGTCTTCAGAGAGCCCACAGACTGGCAGGGAGATGAGACAGGAACATGTATAGCTGCAGTCTGAATGTAATACAGTTTATATTTACGTAGTAGCTACCATGTGTTTGGCCTTTAACTGGGCACATTCACACAGGTTATCTCGTTAAATACTGAAAGCAATCCAGTTTTATAGAGAAGGAAGCTGAGTCCCAGAGAAGTAAAGTGACTTGAGTGATTTATCTAGAGTGGTATAATCAGAGCTAGTGGTGGAGATAGGAAGAGAAGAAGCCTCTGACCCTACCCTTGGGTTGCTCCTGGCCTGGTGGGGAGATGAAACTCCTACTTGGAAGCCTGTGGAAAGACAAACCCAAGACCAAACATGGCCAATGTCTAGTTAGTCAGGCTGTTACTACAGAGGTGGGATTAGAGGGGCCTTCCTGGAAGAGATAGGATGAGGGGAAAAAGGACCATTTGCTTCATCTGACGATGTTGTCCTTCTCTTTCCCTTGATGCAGGTGAAGCATCTGAATGGGGAAGAGGATGGCAGCAGTGATCAGAGTCAGGCTTCTGGAACCACAGGTGGCCGAAGAGTCTCGAAGGCCCTAATGGCCTCAATGGCCCGCAGGGCTTCAAGGGGTCCCATAGCCTTTTGGGCCCGCAGGGCATCAAGGACTCGGTTGGCTGCTTGGGCCCGGAGAGCTTTGCTCTCCCTGAGGTCACCTAAGGCCCGTAGGGGCAAGGCTCGCCGCAGAGCTGCCAAGCTCCAGTCATCCCAAGAGCCTGAAGCACCACCACCTCGAGATGTGGCCCTTTTGCAAGGGAGGGTAAGAATGCTATTCGCTGAACTCTGCCTTATCCACCACCTTGCCTGCCCTCTTCTCTGCCATCCTCTCAAGTCTTCTGTGAACATATCTTGATCTTTCCATCTCTTCCTCCTCTCCCAGGCAAATGATTTGGTGAAGTACCTGTTGGTTAAAGACCAGACAAAGATTCCCATCAAACGCTCAGGTAGAGTCCTGCTAGCCCTCCCTACCCCTAGTTCTGCCCTCCATTACTCTCTCCGCCATGTGCTAGGGACATTCCTTGTTCTTATTCCTTGCTTCTACCTCTGTCCTCCCAAAGTTCTAATTTGGTAGCACTAGCATCTCTATTCATTAGCTCAGAACATGTTGTATCACCCACAGCAGGGTTGGCAAAGGGTCTATAGCTTGGGTATGGGGGCCACCTGGCTTCGCCTCAGACCAGTTGCTCACAGCACTCTCCCCTTGCAGACATGCTGAAGGACATCATCAAAGAATACACTGATGTGTACCCAGAGATCATTGAACGAGCAGGCTATTCCTTGGAGAAGGTGAAGGGGCAGTCCTGGGGGATGGGCGCAATGGGGAAGCCTTGAATTGAACAAAGGTGTACATGTCCCTTCTGGGGGGAACACAGAGACTCCCTAATCCAGCCCCGTCCCTGTGAAGATGGGTAGATGGTGGCTCAGGGAGGGGCACAGACTAGCCCAGAGTCACAGAGCAAGTCAGTCGTAAAAGCACAGCTTGGATCCAAGCCGCCTGACTTAGTCCAGGCTTCTGTCCACTGCTGGACACGTCCTGTAATGTATTTCAGATGCTCACCTCTCCCTTCCGTTCCCCCCTTCTCTGTCTCCCTAGGTTCCCACTAATCACGAAGATGATGTTGATAACAATAGTACGTTTGTTACCTGTATGCTGTGTGCTGGCCACTTAGCTAAGTGCTTTACATGCATTATCTCACTGATTTCACACACACACACACACACACACACACACATACACACATACATACACATGCACACACCCCTAGGTACATGGGGAACTGTGGGATGCTCAGGAAGGGTGAATTTTGTGATCTCACAAGCTGTTCTCCCCATCCACAGGTATTTGGGATCCAATTGAAGGAAATTGATAAGACTGACCACTTGTACATTCTTCTCAGCACCTTAGAGCCCACTGATGCAGGCATACTGGGAACGTAAGCTGGGAAAGGGCTGGGGTGGGAGGGAGGCTTCTGCTCTTTTCCATGGTACTACCCCATCCCTGTTCTCTCTCCCCACATCCCCTTAGAGAGCCAGGAAAGACGGCCTATAAAGCTCCTGTTGCAGCTCCCGACTGTAGTTGGAGCCCTGCACACAATAGTGGTACCTGATTTATGATTGGCTGAAAGGCATAGAAGCCTGAGGTGGGGCATTCCTACTGTCAGGTTTTCTGTTTCTCCAGAAGTTTCCCAGGAAAGAACGCCTCTTGTTGCTTGTCTCTTCCTACTAGCCTTGGTTGAGTGGTTCTCAAGGGAGGGCTTCCTGGTCTGGGTGCATCATGATGCTGTAAGGGCAGGGGCATCAGTGGGGCTGTGCCTAAATTCTCTTGGGGCTAAAGGATGTGGGAGAGAAAGAAGGGACTCACATCGACTAAGTGCCTGGGTTGTACCAGGTTGAGAGAATTCTTCCATTCTCTTGGCAACCCAGGGAGGGAAGGATGTGATTTTCCCATTCTACTGAATAGGAGGCTGAGGCTCAAGAGTCTACGTGCTTTGCCCAGGGTCACATAGAGCTTGAAGCATAGACTGGGCAGAAGTCTCCCTTATCTGAGGAATCTGGAGAGGCTAGCCTAGTGAGCTGGCTAGTGTGTTTTTTGTAGATAGCTACTGGATGTAAACCTTCTCTATGTCCTATTATTCCCCTAGGACCAAGGACTCACCAAAGTTGGGTCTCCTCATGGTGCTTCTTAGCATCATCTTCATGAATGGAAATCGGTCCAGTGAGGGTGAGTGGCTGGGTGCGCAGCTGAGTGGGTGGCCATGGTCAGAATTCCATGTGTTCATTTTCTGTCCCTGTCTCCTCTTGCCTCCCCTTGCAGCTGTCATCTGGGAGGTGCTGCGCAAGTTGGGGCTGCGCCCTGGGTATGATTGGGCTCTCTCCGTGCTTGCTGTCCATGTTGTCCTTTGGCAAGAGAGGATGGTCCCAGGATTGCATCAGCCTGGTGGTCTGGTGGAGTGGGCGGGAGTGCTGGACTGGGTAGAGGGCCCAGGGTTCTGACCTGGTGGATGGGGAAATGGTCCTGAACTCTCTGCTCCCTGTCTCACTGTCTTTTGGGCTTCTATGGAGCTTCCTTCTTATGCTGCAAACTTCTTATCCATGTTGGAAATAGCTCTGCCCACATCTGGGAAGTGCCGCAGTCCTGATTGTATTTGTTTTTCTTTCTCTGCTGTCAGGATACATCACTCGCTTTTTGGGGATGTGAAGAAGCTCATTACTGATGAGTTTGTGAAGCAGAAGTAGGTGTCTGTCTGGTGTTGATGTGTTCCATGCATTTTGCCTGTTTCAGAACTGAGTTATAACACTGTGGTATGTGTGTGTGTGTGCTTGTGCATGTGGATGTGTGTGTATGCAGGTGGTAGCTTATTCCTGAGGTAGTGACCAGAAACAGGAGCACACATTTCCTGACCTATTATATGTACTCTCACATTTACCTTCAGAACCATTCTGCAAGGGAGGGATTGTCATTATCAACATTTGTACGTGTAAGGAAACTGAGGCTCAGAGAAGTGAAGTCATTTGCTCAGGGTGTTACACAGGTAGAAAATGAAGAGTCTATGTTTAGATCTTGGCCCCAGTGCCTTGGTTCTTTTTACTATGCTAACAAGGGCTTCATAGAAATTAATTTCCATAAAGAAATGACATAGAATGGTAGCTTTGGGTAGCCAGGTACCATACTGGGGACTTGACTTGTACATCTCATTTCATTTTCATAACTACTCTGCAGGATAAGTGGTGTCATCCCATCCCCATTCTCAGTTAAGGGACCTGGGGCTCAGATAGCGGAAGCCTGAGCATGGCCCCAGCTGGTAAGGAGCCCATTTGGGCCTGAAGCCCAGCCCTCCTTATTTTCTGGCCAAGGTCACCCTATCCTTGGTTGTGGGAGAACACGTGCACTCACACAGGTGCAGCAGCATGTACACACGCGCACACCTACACACACACGGTCGGGAGTAGGCACAGAGAAGACTGCTCTTGGTTGACTGTGTCTTCCCTTCACAGTCGTTGTCTATGGTTGACTGTCCCAGAACTTAGCCAGACCATGATCAAGGCCCCTGTGGTGGGGTGTGCTCAGAGCAGGGGACCTGAAGAAATGGCTCCTCTGTTTACAACACACCCAACAGGAATCTGGGTTCATTGTGACAAGGGGCACAAAACTTGTGGCCTTCCTATGAGCAAATACCCTACATGTGTTCCCCCTATACCTCCATGTGGCTACTGGGCACAATCAATAGGACAGGACTCAATATTGGAAAAAAAGCTGCAGTATTTGGTGGGGAGGTTGCCACCTAGAGTCTGTCCAGTTCATGCATGGGGTGGACCAGGGATGTCTTAGACATAAAGGCTTTGAACCTCTCTTTTCAAGGTATCTGGACTATGCCAGAGTCCCTAACAGCAATCCCCCTGAGTATGAATTCTTCTGGGGCCTGCGCTCCTACTATGAGACGAGCAAGATGAAAGTCCTCAAGTTTGCCTGCAAGGTAATTGGAGAGCGGTCCAAGCTTGGCATATCAAGAGCATGGGATAGTGCTGCCTGGGGCAGGCTGGGTGCAGAGCAGCGTGCAGCTTAAATGTGAACATTCTGAAGCCTCTGTTAATGTGCCAGATACTTTTATCTGAATCACTTAATCCTTAGAACTAACATGTCATTGCCCTGCTGCAGATGGGAAGACTCAGGGCCAGAGAGGTTGTTGGGTGATATGTCCAAGGTCACGGAGCTAGTCAGTCTCAGAGCAGGGATAGACTATTAGGTGTGTGATTACTAGTAGTATTTATTGTATTATTAATATTGTATACAACATGTAGCATGGTGCTTAGCGTATGGTAGGTGCTCAGTTCTTGGATTCTGATCCTTCTGATGATTATTGTTTCCATTTCAGGTACAAAAGAAGGATCCCAAGGAATGGGCAGCTCAGTACCGAGAGGCGATGGAAGCAGATATGAAGGCCGCAGCTGAGGCTGCAGCTGAAGCCAAGGCGAGGGCCGAGATTAGAGCTCGAATGGGCATTGGGCTCGGCTCTGAGAATGCTGCTGGGCCCTGCAACTGGGATGAGGCTGATATTGGACCCTGGGCCAAAGCCCGGATCCAGGCAGGAGCTGAAGCTAAAGCCAAAGCCCAGGAGAGTGGTGGTGCCACTGCTGGTGCCAGTGCCAGTGCCAGTGGTGGCTTTGGTGCCAGCGCCAGCCTGACTGCTACCCTCACGTTTGGGCTCTTTGCAGGCCTTGGTGGAGCTGGTGCCAGCGCCAGTGGCAGCTCTGGTGCTTGTGGTTTCTCCTACAAGTGAGATTTCAGGTATCTACTTGGATTTAGTGGGGGTAGCCAGGGCTCTTGGGATGGGATGAGGAGCTAGGTGGTTATAGGAAGGCCACCGTTGGAGGACCATGTGGAGAGTGTGGGAAAAACACTGCTTTTGACATTTTATTCCTTCCTATTTGGTTGATGTATTTGACTTTTTGATTTTCTTTCACTTGTGTTTTCAGATGTTGCTAATCCCAGCAGTCTTTCTCTTCGAGCCAGGGTGCATCCTCAGAAACCTACTCAACACAGCACTCTAGGCAGCCACTATCAATCAATTGAAGTTGACACTCTACATTAAATCTATTTGCCATTTCTGAGTTTATTGCTTTTTTTTTGTGGTGGGCTCTCACATTTTGGTATCACATTTAAAAATGGATTAGGAAAGTTTCCACCTCAATCTGTTTAGTTTGAGGTGACATTGTTGGATTCAGGGGAGCAGAATTAGCACGTCTCTCTGGGATAGGTTGAGCCCCATCTCTAGCATACAGGGCAGGCAGGATTGCAGTGGGGTGGGAAGTCATGGGGATTGTAGGCACAGAGGACACACTTTGAAGGAGAGCCCTGAGGTGGGCAAGTCTGGAGCAGAAAGCAGACGTAGAGGAGACTGGACATCAAGTGTACACTCACCTTTTGAGAAATTTGGATGAGACAGGAAGGAGAGAGAGGTAGGTAGCTAAGGGAGATACAAGAACAAGTGAGGATTTTCTTGAGAAAGAAGAGAGAGACTTGAGCAGGCAACAGCCAATACAGAAGGAGACTTTGAAGACTGACTCATGCAGTCCAGTCCCTGAGGAAGTGGGAGTGGAAGGCCTGGGAGAAGGAACTGTCCAGAAAGGACTTGAAGAGGGGACTGTAGAAGGATGTCAGGCAGTGAGGAGGCCCCAGTAGAGGATGGAGTCCACGAGTTTTGGGAGACCCCTTCCCCATGGCAAGGTGCTCAGTAATCTTGTAGGAATCAAAATGAGTGTTGGTTTATTCCAAGGTTTTGGTTCTGGAATAAGGACACAAGACCAAGGGCAGTGAGTGGATGAATCTGTATCTTCCTTACTGTGTCCACAGTGCCTGACACATAGTAGGTACACAGAGTGGTGGAAGAGATGGACCACGGGACCCAGGCAGGCTTGAGGTGGAAGATGAGGAGATTGTGTGACAGACTGAGAGGCAGTGTAGGGGTGTGTGCATAGGAGTCTCAGTGAAGTCTATGAACAGGGCAGAATGTTAGATGAATATACCAAGTGCCTGCTATATGTCTGGCAGTGTTCTAGGTGACTGGGAAGGGGTATCGAGAGAACAGGAAGGATGAACTGGGAGATTAGTCAGATGGTCAGACAGTGAGATGATTGTATTTAAGAAAACAGCAGAGAGAGCTCTGGGTTATGATAAGGTCCAAGGAATGGGTAGAGAAGATGATGGTTCCTGGAGATGAGGGGTGAATGGCCTGGGAGGCCAAGGTGTTAGTTGTATTATCCATGTGGACAGTGAAATGACCCAGGATGGTGGCAGGAGTTGGGGTAGAGAGGAGTGCTGTGAGCCAGGTGCCAAAATCCCGTCGTGTGGTTGAAGGTGTCTTCCCAGCTACACTGCCCACTAAGGCACAGGGCCCTCAGCCACTTAGAGATCCACTTTCACCCTGTTTTGGGGAGTATTTCCCTGGACCTTTCTCTTCAGGAATCCTTTACCATCTAATCCCCACATTACCAGGCCTCTAGTCACTGGTACAGAGTCTTAATGGGTGAGACCCTAGTAATGGCTGCCTCTCCCCTCCTGTAGACTATAAACTATAAAGGAACAATGTTTATTGCTTAGGGAACAGCATCTAAAGAAGAAAAGAGAAAGCTCCATCCAGAGCAAGGTAGTTCCTTGCCTGTGGCCGTGAATTGAGACCATCTTTCCCTGCTGAGGCGTTTTTCACTGGAAGCAGAAGTTCTTCTGTTGATTCTATAGGCCATGGTCTACGCAGGGGATGAGTAGTACCTGGGAGAGGTAGACAAGGGCAGAGGTGGCTTAGGCCTAGGAAGGACTCTAGTGAGTGGGTACTGTGTCCAGGGCCTCTTCAGATTCCCAGGTGATGTCCATCTGAAAATGGAATAGATAGGGATGGTGGGGGGTGGCAAGGAACTTGGGGGCTGTGATTCTAATAAAAACTGAGTTTAAAGTGCTTAATAGAGATAATGGTGAATCATAGACATGAAGAATTGCCATTCCCGCTTACCTTCCCTCTGCAGACCACTGGGCTTGCAGGGATCCCCTCCTCTTCTTCCTTTTCTACAAGGCCTACAATGTGACAGGACAAAAGGTTGGCTTTTCCTCACTTCTTAAGTGTAAGGACTGAAGACAGAGAAGGCAGGGAAGAAGAGATCAAGTCTGACTCCAGGCAAGTGGGGGTGGCCAGAGCTGGGAAGAGAGAGTGGCAGAGGAAATGGGGACAGACTCTGGTTCATGTTTTTGCCACCTTTACCAGCTTGGAGACCACTACTGTAATGAATGAACCACAATTTTCAGTCTCTCCTTCAATATATCATTAATTAAATTCCAAATAATTCTAGATTGTACCATTTATCTTCCTCTTGGCTAGGAGGGAGAAGGACCCCTAGAGCAGTTTCTCCACCTATTTTTCATTATCACCCCCTAAGAAGCCTTTTTAGACATTTTTGACTGAATTGCCCCCCCCATGAAATTTGAGTACCACAGATATACTGTATATTTAATAACCATGTGTGTTTGTGCTTTATACGTAAGATTTTTTATTCAATACAGGGTTGATAATGACTAAAATGTTAAAGTTAAAGGTTTAAGTTAAAGATAAAATGTTGAAGTTAAAGGTTTAAAAATTTAAAAAGCTATTAACATTTACCTTTATAACTCTTTGCTGAGCAACTTTAAATGTAATTTATTTACATTACACTGTGTCAAATTACATAATGAAAATTGGCAATTTACAGAAATATGTGATGATAGTATAATCAGATTTTTAAAAAATTATTCAAAACTTATTTTCCTAGCAAAAGTAAAACACTTGAAAATTTAAATTAATTTCTTAATTATTTTTAGTTGACAAGTTTTACTTGATATGAAAAAATAACTTTTAACTAGCTGCTCAATATTCATTCAGATCTTGTCAACATTTTTTCTTTTCAGTACTTGACATAATTAATGATGGATTGAATAACTTTTGTAGAATTAAATAGAAGCTTTTTAAATTTAATTCTCAAAGCACAAATAACACACAGAGGCACTGAAGATCAAGTATGAAGGCAGTCAATGGCAGCCAATAGGCACACACAGGCCACTTCTTGCAATATGACTGTGAGAATGAGTGATGGGTTGAAAGTCCTCCAAATGTAGCCATCTATTGACCATGGTTTTATAGCACTGATCTTGCATACATTTTGTGTATCTCCTATGACCTCAGCATCTTTGCTGTTCATGTGATACCCAAGAAAAACTCAGTAAGAGAAATTAAAAACTAAGGAATAAGATTTTCTTGGGTAAAGTTGAGCCTTAGAGAGCCACAAACTATTGGAATAGCTGATTTATTTGCCCCCCCCAAGGACAATTTTTACACTCTTTGGAGTGATTACCCATCACCCCATCCGCCCCCCACCTCCGCCTTGAGAATGTAAGCCCTAGAGTAATATTTCACTTGGACTGAACAAAACAAGGTAGAATGAGAGTGCTGGGTAGCCGAGAGAGAGAGAAAGCAAGAAATGTTTACTGGAGACCAACCATTTGTGAGAACAGAATGAGTAACAAGCTTTTCTCCAAACTTACGCTTGCAAAAATGCAAGTGTATGTTGGTCCAACATAATGCTACTAATCCAAGTATAAGTTCCAACCACCCCTTCTCCAAAAGGAGATTACTCCAAATCTTATCACCTACTATCTCTAACTCCAAGTCCAGGAATTTCGAGGTGATATCCTTTACTTGTCTAGTTACCTTGCAATCCCTGCTAGATATGCTATAAGAAATGAGCTAAATTGTACATTGAACCACAACTCACACACTATATTCTACAATGGGGTGAAGATGAAGGAAGAGGATGGAAATAACTTACACACACACACACAGGTCATGGCAGGAAATAAGGAGAATGGTTATAGTCTTTGTTACTGAAACTAGTCCAGAGACCAGAGCTGGTATTTCTGACTTCCTTTTCTCTCTTTTGAATCTATGTGTGCCCCCTGCCTTTAACAAGTACCCGAACTGCTCATGGTTATTTGCTTGGTAGTGCAAGGCCCTTGGTGGTCCTGTGTGTATATGGCTATTGTATTTTTTGGCTAACCGTTATCACTGGACATGATGTGGATGAAAGCATCCAGGGGATTTCCTGGGACTCATATATAGAAGGTAGATTAAGCCCTGCTCCAGGGGTTCCAGCAATCCTGAGCGTGCCTTGTAGGAGCAAGTTGTGCATTAGGTTCCTAAAGGACCCTAGAGGGTGCCTCCACAATGACTGTGTGGAATCCGAGCTCTCAGATGTCCTATCTTTATTGGTTTGCTGTAATCTGCTTTGAACTTTTGCCACTGGACATGGCAGTGCTAGAGTCGTGCAGTGACTCTCCTGGGCTCCAGACATGCTCTTCCCTACCCCATCGTGTAGCAGATTCTCTATTTCCCCTTGATAATTAGGATCACTCATCCCAGCCCTTTTACCTGTCGGTTCAATGTCACGAGGAGCTCCAAATGGCCAGGTGGAAGTCTCAACTTCTTGTGAATCAAATTTTTGGAAGAGTTTCACTAAGTGAAGTGAGACTAAGAGAGGTGTCGCTCCCATTTCCACCCTTTGGTTCCTAGGCCTGTGTATTCTGTTTATGGGAGAAAGAGTGTCACATACTGGTTGTTGATGCAAAGAATACACTGAATTCTGTAGGATGGCCCTCAGACCTCACAAAGTGGTGCTTCCTAACTGTCGCCATAACTAAATCTTCCATAGACCATCCTGCCCTTCTTGGAAGGGCAGTTGTTACGAGTGATGGTGCATGTGACAAGAACAGGGAAGCCTGTAGTTGTTAGACCATTGTCTTACCTCTTTCACTGTGAAATGTGTTCCCTTACTAGAAAAAATATTGTATAAGATATTTCCACGGTGTGTAAAGTATATAAAGTAATTAGAAAATCCAAGGATGGTGGTGCTGGTAAAAGCACTACAGGCAGGGAAGGCAAATCCATGCCAGAACATGTGATTATTTCAGTAAGGATAGATTGATGCCCACTCCATGACGGAAGGGGTCCAACGTAATTCCTCTGTCACCCAAGGACTTGTTGGTCCCCGCAGGGAATGGTGACATATTGGGGTTTCTGCGGTTGAGAAAGTGGACAGTCAACAGTGTTGATAGCCAAGTCGACCCAAGTGAAGGTAAATCCATATTGAACCCCTGCATAACATCCATCCCTTCCACTATGGCAGTTTTGTTCATTGGCTCACCAAACAAGCACTGGGATGTCTGGAGAAAAAGGCTGACAGATTTCCAGAGGCCGGATCATCATGCTCCTTTCAGTAGGCATTCACATGGGACACAAATATTCTCACACTCAGCACATTCTGAGAGATCTGTTCACTTACTCTTCAGATATCTGTAGGCAAAGTAACTCGACTGTGCCTTGCACATAATAAGCACTCTCTAAATATTTTGTTGCATTATTGTTATTGCTATCACTTCTCCAATCTTGTTCCTTCCCAGCCTCTGACCACCTGGCCAGACTGTTAATCGGTACTGATCAGTGCCCCTGGGCAGGTCACTTTTTGGATAAAGAGATCAACCAGATGCGCGACTCCGAGTTTTGCCTCCCAGGAGGATTTCCCTTCCTTACTTCCCATCAGGGTCACACCTGAGTGGGGCTGTAACACCACAGCTGTCAACTTCCAGCTAATTCCTGCTTATTATGCAGCATCATTTACAAATCATGCTCCTGGGGTTTTTTTCTTCTTCACTAAGCTGGTAATTGGGAACTGCCCACAAGAACCTAGGTGTGAGCTGAGGGAGAGCAAGCAATGTAGTGGGGGTAGGTGCTGTGGGAGTGTGAGTCCCTGTAACTCACTTGTGCTTTCAGGACCTGCTCCAGACTGATTTTGTTTATACCACTGCCCTTTGGTGATGGAGTGTTGTTATTGCCTGGCCAACTTCAGAGCTTGGTGGATCAGATGGCACAAAGGCCAGGATGGCCAGCTCAGGTTGCATGGTCACTTGGGGTCACGTGGTTAGGCATTCAAACTCTACCAGGGCCAGTGATTTGACTTCGTTAAATTAATCATCAGGTGCCAGGAGCTGTTTCTCTAAAGGAGGGTGCTTATTTGACAAAGAGCATGGCTTTTGCTCCAAAACTCCAGAGGCTTGTGCTTTGATTCTCTGTCAGAGGCCCCACACAGCGTCCCAATCTGCCACAGACACTCAACTCATTAAGACATTTACTTGTTCATTCAGCAAACATGTATTAGTGACTACAGTGTTCCTGGCCCTGTGCTGGGTACCGGGGTGGCCTGTTCTCAAGACACAGCCTGTCCAGTGAGGGAAACAATGACAGCACTGGTAGGAACCATGAAGGGCTGGGGGAGCCCAGATGAGCAAGTGATTGGCTCTTCTTCTGCATAGAGGCATGTTATTAATCACAGATGGTGTGTGAGGAATATCTGCACAAATGTGTAGATACAGGCACGCTATTTTATGTACAAACACAGACATTTCATACACACATTCTAATTATGGATTATGAGTCAGCAGTCAGTGTGAGCACCAGTTATGATGAGCGCGAGTGCTCTGGTGGAAGGAACCCTTGACTAAGAGGTAGGCAAGAGGGGTTAAACTGCCCCAGCTCCTTTACATGGTCCCTCTGTATCCCGGGACAAGCCCTTGCCCCTCTCTGGCCCCATCTCCTGCCTGTAAGATGCGAACAGCATTAGCTCACCCAGCCTGGTCTCTCTGAATGTCACGTTAGATAGCGGATGGAGAGCACCCAGAGTGCTCCCTGGCACAAAGTAGGTGAGAGCTATTTTGATTGATTGTGGGTTACAGTCAGTGGGAAAGTGCTTTGTAAACCATGCATGTTGCACTGTGCTCATGAGTGTGAAGGTTGGGGCCAGGCATGAGTGTGTAAATGTGCACATTTGTGTGCAAGGGAGGCCTGCTATGTGGAGATGGCCACATTTTCAAACTGGGCACTGAGCTGTGCGGGCAGGGCTGTGGCCAGCTCCAACGGGGAGACCCCTGGCTGCAGGTGGTGCCATGGGGAGGGGGTCACACCTCCAGCGGCCTCTGACCCTGCTCTGAGGAGCAAGAGAAGTGGAAGTCAGAGGTCAGAGTCCACCCCGAGAGCAGGCTGGCAGTCTGAAGGTAACAGAAAGGGAGCCACAAGAACTGGGCCTTCCAGCGGGCTGCCTTGCCTGGAACTCCACCACCTCCGCAGTGGGGGATGCTGAGGGGCATCAGGAAGGCCTGGTTTTCAGTCCTGGCTCTGTCCTTTACCAGCTGTGTGACCTGGGGCCTCCCTCTGCTCCTGTCTTGGCCTCAGCTTCCTCATCCATAAACTGGTGACGGTAATACCCACCCCTCAGAGCTATTGTGAAGATTAAATGAGGCCACACACGTGGAAGCAGATGGTGCCATGACTGTGCACAGATGTCCAATAAATGAGGGTGCTCCTTCCCACCTGCACCCCATTTCCCACTTGTCTCACTGCAAGCCATCCTCCCAGAAAGAACAATACCTGTACTAACAAGCCCAGGCACAGGGCCAAACACAGGGGAAAATGTGTCCCTTTGTTTAGCCAGGACCCACAATGTGCAGTTTACTATGTTTGGCTGGAGAGAAGAGACCCATGCCATAGAGTCAGAGAGGGACCAGAACTGGGAGAGATGGAGCCCAGGGCATGATGACCTGCCTGGGAGGGCAGGAGAGGACAGGGGAAGGCTTCCTGGACCAGACCGTGGAGCAGAAGCTGGGCCCCAGTAAGGGATAGGGGAGGGGGAGCAGGAAAGAAGCTGTAACTGGTGGGGGACGAGTGCTGACACTACGATGACCTGCAGTGGGGGTGAGGGGTGTAGCATCAGCCCTGAGTAAGGGAGGAAATGGTGGATTCAAGGGTGGGGCGCTTCAGGGCAGCTGTCTGTGCAACTGATACCTGCCCACCAGCTGACAGAGGAGGCCAGCCTAGGTGGGGAAAACTGCACAAGCGCAGGCATAGAGTAGTGAGAAAGATGAGGGGACCAGTCAAGCACGGGCGAAGGGTGCTCACTGTAATGAGGTTGAAGGGGCAGCCAGATCTGGGCAGGCCTGGAGTGCCAGGACCAAGCTATCAGACTGGAGATGCTGTTGGCACACAGGAGCCATTCAAGGACAGGCTAAGACTGAGTGGCTGATGGGGTGGAAGAGCAGGCGTGACCAGAACCTGCTCTTACCCTGTTGGTGAGTTCCCCCATTCTCAGGACCCAGGCAGCGGCTGCCCGCCCACCAGCAGCCAACCTGGACCCACTCCACCAGCTCCTCTGGGTGCATGCGGCCCTCCCTACCTGCTTGACTTGAGCTGAGAGGCCAGAGTCACCTCCGATGTGGCCTCTGAGGTTGAGCCCACTCTCACCGTGCTGGCATAGGTAGATGGAGCGGGGTGTGATGTGGAAGTTCATGAGGTAGTAGACTGTGCGACTCTGGATGTGATCCTGCACTCGGTTCACCATGTAGCACGTGCCCACATTGAAGATCTTGATGTAGGACGGGCAGCTGGGCCGGCCCAAGCAGGAACCAGGGCAGCTCAGGGGCTGGTGGGGAGCTCTCTTTGTTATTCCCCATTTGCACCTCTAGACCCATGTCCATCCCACGGTGTTCCCCAGGACGCTGACTTTCATTGATTGCATCCTCTGGGCTCCCCAGTTCTGAAAACAAGAGACATTGGCATGAGATGGAGGGTGGTCAGAGGGAGAGTTTGGGTACTTGTTCCCGTGCCTCCCTATCTGCTGGGTTGTGCTTTGGCCGTGTCTAAATTCCCTAACCATGGCCATAAGCTCCTGTGGGCAGCCCCTCTTCCATGGTTATAAATCTCACCACTTTCTTATAACTGCTCTGTCTCCTTGACCCTTCCATTCTTGGGGTGGTAATCGCTTCGAGCTGATGCAGTCCTTGGGTAGCTGACCATCTCTTGTGGGTTCCCTTAACCCTGCCCACACCTCTGAAAATAGTTTCTTCACTAATTTTTCTTAAGTTTGCACATTGAGTGTGCCATCTGCTTTTTGACAATATTCTGATTGACACAGAGTGAATGTGAGTGAAAAAGGGAATGAGTGAATGTGTGAGTAAAGGAAAGAGTGGGTGAATAGAATGGGAGTAAATGCATGAATGAATCAGTAGGTAAGTGTGAGTTAATTAATGACTGAATGAGTTGATCTGTAAACTTGCCCTATTTATTCTGCTAAGGGTTGTAGAAGCCACACTGGCCAAATCTTGCTTTCCTCTGGAATCACCACTGAGAATGGAAGGGCAATGGGAGGACAGTGTGAAGTTCAGGCTGCCCTGGAGGATGCCATCTCAGGCCCTGTAGGCCGGAGAGATGTCCTGTCTGTCAGCCGTGCTTCAAATTTTCTTCTAGAGGTGTTTGAAGGCCAGAGTGGCCACATCAGGCTCACTATGTGAACTGTTGGAAATGTAGATTCCTGGACCCGACCCTTCTGGAGTCTTCTGGTTCGGTACCTTGGGGAGGCGCCCAAGAATCTGTTTCTGACCAGTTTGCAGGAGAGGGCAATGTCCAGCCAGATTGGAGAACCACTGAGCTGGCCTACCCACCTCCTCTGAGAGATGAGTGGACAGGCACAGAGAAATCACTCATGTCACGTGGCCACCCTCGCCAAACTGTTTTGCTTTGGAGGTCCTGCCTAATTTGACCCTGCTGGCCCAGAGAGACAGTGCGGTGCACGTAGAGGAGAGAAACAGACACACAGATCTGGGTTCAAATCCCAGCTTTGACTTTCTCCTAAGGTGGGACCACAGGCAAATCACTCAATCCTCTGCTTCACTTTTCCCATCCGTACAATGGGGAGATGCCATCCATGGCTCAGGACCATTGTGAGAATTTGAGAAAATTCCTCCCTGCGAATCAGTGGTAGAGAGTAATGAAGATTAGATGGTACCTGTAATCATGAGCATGATCGAGCACTTACTAAGTGGACAGAGCCAAGTATGGTTCCAAATGCTTTACATGAATGGTCTCATTTAATCCGCACAAACACTGTCTATGAAGTAGGAGCGATTATCATGTCTGTGCTACAGACGAGGAGACTGAGGCTTAGAGTGTGGGTAACTTGTCCTCAGGCAGCATCTGAGTCCTTGGAGCCCGCACGCTTAAGCCCTAAGCTATAAATGGCAGCTCCCTCCCCCTTCTCCTTAAAGGTTAAAACAGAGGGTACAGCCAATCCTGTGGGGATAAAACAGAACAAAGACCTCTGAAAGGAAGGAAGCCAAGGGAACGTATGGAAGCAGGCGCCTCAGAGAGTATGGGGGCTCAGTTTGCCCCTAAGCTTCCTGACAGCTGTAGCAGGAAGGGGAGGGGAGCAGAATTCCCAAGTTTCCATTTTCTGGGAAAAAGGAGGCACAGAGACATGTCTAAATGGACATTTGTCTTGGACTGAAATTCCAGAGGAGTTGATCTTGTGGCCAGCTCAGCAAACATCCGGGACTAGAAATTCATCTGCGATTTCATGAGGCGCTAAAAGGCCTATTCCCACACGTGATTCTGAGAGTCGGAAGGCAGCGGGGGAAGAGAACACATGAAATTCCATCCCAGAGGAGAACCTTGCTAGACTGCAGTTTCCCACAGCAGTAAGGGGGCATGGGAGGAGACCTAGGCCCTGTCTGTGTGTCTGGATCTCTCCACAACACATCCCACACGGCCCTTCTGGGAGGAGACCCAGGCTCCTGGTCGACCTGGGAATGTGACACTCCTCCAGAGACTGGGCCCCAGGACGGATGGCAAGTGAGCCAGGGCGAGGTCGTGAGTGAGGGGCAGACTGCCAGAGCCTGGGAGCTGAGGGGAGGGCTGGGTCTGCCAGGCTGGGCTTGCTGGAAGAGGCAGAGCATGAGGAGGTGGTTGTAGGGTTTCCGGAGGAGCGTGGCGTTTGCGCAAGTGGAAGGGCATTGTAGGCAGGAGGAGCAGCAGGTGGTGTGGGGGTTATTTCTCACCCTCCCCAGATATTGCCCCCTTTGAGGTCCCTTTACCTGGCTTTCTGCCTGGTGAATCCTCCTTGCCACCCCACCCTAACCCTCCGCATCCACACGGGTGAGGCTGACTCGCCCCCATCCACCAGGACTGAGAGGGCAGAGATCCGTGTCCGAATCACTTTCTACCCGACACTGCAAGACCAGTCTGCCTTCTCCAGCTCAGGCATCACGGCCGACTTCACAGTCCAGTATGACGTAGTCCTGGAGGACGTCACGGGAGATGTGCAGGCGAGGGGGCTAGGGGAATGGAAAGAGCACGGGCTCTGGAGTCAGACCGGCCTGGGCAATAATCTGGCCTCCCCAAGTTGCTCATTTGGTTCTTCCTAGGGATCAGTGAGAACTAGCGAACCCGGACAGGATGACGTGTAACGACGTATGACTTCACACCTTGGGAGGCACATGTGCGCCCTCAAAGGGTTAGAGACCTGGAACTCTGTAAATTGAATCAAGCTCCAAATGAATCCGTTCCTGCTTGAATCCGGTCATAGCCCACTCTTAACCAGTCCTTTTGGAAAGTGAACCGATGGCCAGTAATTGGTCTCTCACACTTTCGACAGCTCTGATATTCTCACGTTCTCTTGGACTTTTTTGCTGTTTCTAAGCTTTAGAAATTCTTTTTGCCTGAGTGAGCCATCTGCCTAAACAGAGAACCCTTAAACTCTGAGCTCACACACTCATGGAGAACATAGCGAGGTCCCACGCTGTACCAGGAGGGTAGAGGACTGGTCCAAGACCCTGGGCTTGACGGCAGTGACTGCACGGCAGCCTGAGATGTCTGGTCCCAGCCTGCCTTTCCCGCCACACCTCTCACCACCTCGAGCACACAAACCACCCTCCAGCTGTCCCACACCACATCACACCACACCCCTTTCTCCCCGAATACCCAAACCTGCCGTTCATCCATGTCTCAGCATTTGTTCATACTATCTGCTGCCCTGGGAATGTCTTCTCCCTCCTTTCTTCACTGGTCAGTGTCCTCCTCGTCCTTAAAGACCTTGTTCAAATGCCACCACCCTGGTGACCCCACTCCACTGACAATTCTTCTCTCTGCTCTGGGCTGGTATACTGCTTTCATTACACCTCCCCCGGTGCACTTACTCATTCATTCATTCATGGACACATCTCCACCGAGCAGAGTAACTCTAGCCCGCTCCTGTCCTCATTGACTCTGAGAACTCAGAAATGAGTGGGACACAGCCCCTAATTTCCCTCTGGAATGTCCCAGTCCTGAAGGAGTCAGATACATAGAGGCCGAGCAGTCATAAAAAGTTCTAAGTGCTGTGTACAAATCTGTAACGGGCTACGTGAGGATCCCCTGAGGAAGGGTTCAGGAAAGCCTGCCTAAAGGAGCATCCTTTAAATTAGCATGGGAAAAATGAGTAGACTCTACCTCCACCTAGGCCAAGAGGGGGAAGGGAAACGCATGCAGAGAGAGGGGGAACAGCATGTGCAGAGACAGAGAGGTATGGCACAGCCTGTTGCGTAGGAGGAATAAAAGTAATTCACCCTCTCAGAATAGGAACTGAGGGTATCCTGCCAGCAGGTGGCAGCAGGGGCCTTAACCTAGTGTTCTGCCACGTGTGTGTTAGTTGAGGTAGTTGTCTGCTTGTCCATTGTTTGTTTACCTATGCCACCTTTGCCTGGAGTGGAAATACAGATAGAACAGATGGAATGAGGCATTAAATAGCATGATCGATAATCCCATCCACTGTGTGCCCTGCCTCCTGCGTCCTCCCACCCAGAACCCCTCAATTCACCTCCCATTCCTGCGTGAGTACGCCCACCTTTCAAAGCCCAGCACATTTGCCCCTTCATTCACTCAGTCAGGACTCCCTGGGCACCTAATCTGTGTCGTGCCCAGTGCTGGCTGATGTCGGGCAGCCCGAAGTGAATCGCACACAGACTTTATTCACTATCTCCGGGTGAAACAGAAAGAGGCAATAATGACACGAGATGAGAAGTGCTCTTTCAGTGACAGCACAAAGGATGATGGAAGCCATCACGAGGGGAAAGGAACTTCGGGAAGACTCCCTGGAGGAAGTAAAGACCGACCTGGGTGTTAGAGAACGCAAAGAAGCGTACCAAGCTGGGAGGGGTGCTGTGCGAAGGGAAAGGTATTCTAGCAAACTAGGGGCTGCATGATACAAGGAATGGAGGCTGGAAATATCCTGGGTGTCTAGGGAGCTTCCAGTGGGTTGGAGTTCCTAGAGCGTTAATTTGAGGCACAAGAAATGGTGAGAGGTGAGTCTGAAGGCGGTGAGTGCTGCAGGGGCATGATAAGGAACGTGGAATTTGTCTTGAAAGTGACCGGGGAACCCCGAGAGGGAATGACGTTATGAGGTCAGCGTTTAGAAAGACCAGACTGAGCAGCTGCTGCAAAGATGCATGCACAGGAGGGGCCGCAATAGAAGCAGGGAAACTGGAGAGAAAGAAGTCCCTAATTTGGGCTTTGTTAGTTTGGGGTGGAGAGGACATGGACCTGAGACATATCCAGCAGCTAAGACCAGCAGGAATCTGTGGTTGGTTGGATGTGGAGAGTGAGGTGCACAGGAGGATTCAGGGGTGACACTCAGGTTTGTATCTGGAGTGGCCACGTG
Source organism: Equus asinus (assembly GCF_041296235.1). Lineage (NCBI taxonomy): Eukaryota > Metazoa > Chordata > Mammalia > Perissodactyla > Equidae > Equus > Equus asinus. The sequence goes on from NC_091820.1 coordinate 35,930,631, forward strand.
GATGATGGTACCTCTAAATGACAAAGGCACACAAGGCCAGGATGGGGGGTGGGGAGAAGAGAATGAATTTCTTGTTTGGGTAAGATACGTTGGAGGCATCTTCAGACATCCAAGGGAACAGGTCCAACAGTGAGTGGGTATGCAGCTGTGGAGGGCCAAGAGAGGAGAGCATTGCACTGGAGAAAGAGATGTGGAGTCATCAGGGGAGACCCATGGATTGAAACCGAGAGAACCAGGCAGGTGACCCAGGACCAATGTGTAGAGCCAGAAGAACAGATCCAGGATGGCAGTTGCTAAGGCAGAGCTTCTCAGTGCGGGAGCCGGAGCTCCTCAGCCTTCAGGCTGTCTGGCCCCACCAACTGCCGACAGCCTGCTCAGAGCTCTAAATCCCCACCACTTCCCTCCATTGTGCTACAAAAACGTGATCATTTTCTCTGCATGCCATGACTGAAAAATATTGGGAAGCACTGCTTAAAGGACAGGGAGAGAAAATGGAACCCAGAAAAGCAACTGAATCAGGTGGGCCAGAGAGCTGGTAGGAGAATAAGGAGAGTTCATCATCTCAGAATCCCAGGGGAAAAGATTTCCTGGGGACCAGAAGCAACCACCAGCTGTGAAATGCACGAGGGAGGTGCAGTCCGGTGACAATCAAAACACACCCATGCAGTTTGGAAACCAACTAGTCATTGTTGCCTCTAGTGAGAGAAGGGTCAGTGCGTGGTGGCGGGGGGAGCCAGTCTGTGGTGGGCGGAGGAGTGAACTGGAGGTAAGAAGACCACTGCGGGTGCCGATTTCATTACTGTGGCATGGTACAGGGAGGAGAGAAGCTGTTTTGAAGTTTGGGTGTGCTTGGGATCAATGGCGGCTGCCCTAGTGGATGGAAAAGACACAAACATTTTTATATTCTAAGGAAGTCCCAGTAGGTAGTGTGGCGTGGGTTGGAGAGAAGGGGCCTGACTGGTGGAGGAGGTGCTGGAGGCTCGGAGCGCATGGAGTCCAGGGCAGGACTGTGCTGTCCTTAAGTAGAGGAAGAGGTATATGGGGATGTGGACCCTGTGCAAGGGTGGGGCGGGCAGTCCAAGAAACAGGGCCTGGGGCCCTTAATTTTCTTCATGAAGAAGGAAGAGAGACATTTCCTAGAGTGGGGTGGCGTGACAGCTGAGGGGAGTGTGAGAGGTTGGTGACCTGGGTCGTGCCTCTGGCTTATAGGATATGAGGTTTGGGGCCACCGGCGAGAGGGAGGGACCATGGAGAGGTAGGCATGTGATGTTCCCAGAAACTCTCACCTGCCCAGGTGTGGGAGGAACAGAGGACGGCAGCCGGACTCTGCCTTTGGCTTGGGCAGTGGCAGGATGCTCGACCCAGGCCTTTGGGAAATGCTGTAGAATGCCAGGAGAAAGTGGAGACTGAGGCTGCACTTGCACTTGTGAACTAAATCACAGGCTGGGGTCGAGAAGAAGAGAAAGATGCCCTCCCATCTCCTTCTCTCCCCACCGAGAGAGGAAGAGAGAGTGTGTGCAGCCTTGTGATCAGAGAGTGCCTGAATGGCAGAGAGGAGAATAAGCTGGTTATCGCAGGGCAGAGCCTGCTTCAGGCTACTAGGCCGCACAGACCCTCAGCAAGCCCATACTTCCCTAGGCTGAGCTGCCACTGGTCCTGGGGGCCCTCCCAGCTCCCCCTCCCCTTCCCTCAGCTGTCCCAGCCCCCAGGCTCTGCAGAGGGTGAGATGGAGTGGGGAAGGGGGTCAGCAGCCAATCACATCCTGGACGGCCCAAGGCATCTGCACCTGGTCTAACCAATCCCCTCTGAACAAACAGCTCAGCCAGCCTCTACTCCCTCCTCCCCTCCCTGCTCTGCCCAGCAACAGCAGAAAGGAGGTTTAAGGAGGAGAGGGAGGCCCTGCAAACTCCCAGCCCCTGGCAGCAGTGGAGCTGGGCCCCAGGCTCACTCTATAGAGGGAGGTCAAAACAATACTTACAGTTCCTGGAGCCCAGGCAAAATGTCCCCAGAGGCCCTCAAGACTGTGCAGGCCCAGCCCTCATGGACAGGAACTCAAGTATGACAGAGATCCTGATCCTTGGAGCCTTGGGCCACCAGCCAGTCTCATTCACTCCACAGCTCTGAGGCAGGCCCTGGGCTGACAGCCTGAACAGCAGAGATACAGATCTGGTGGAGGAGATGGACGTTGAACAAACAATTGCACAAATGCCTGTTTAACTAGAAACAGTGATAAAGCCTAGGAAGGAAAAGAGCAGGCTGTTATGCGGGAGAATAAGAGAGTCTGATTTAGACTGGCTTTCACGGTTCTTGTTGGTTTCACTTCGTTTTGTCCAGATTTACACTGGCTATTTTATTCATTACTTTGCTCCCAGAGGCCTCCCACCTGTCGAGAGAAACGTGGTGTTCGTTATTGACGTGGGCGGCTCCATGTTTGGTATCAAGATGAAACAGGTAACAAGGACCTTTGGGACCTTTCATAACTCTTTTTCTAGAAGGCTCAGAAAGCAGAAAGTGCTGAAACAGTGGTTCCCTGGGGACAGAGACCATCACCCTTGGATCTTATAGGCCTGAGCCTACCTTAGGGTCCTGGTACCTTCGTTGTCAGGAGCCATGTAGACCTGGAGCCACAGAGTCCTTGGAACATTGAGGGGTCGGCCCCGTGGCTGAGTGGTTAAGTTTGAGCGCTCCGCTGTGGCGGCCCAGGGTTTCGCTGGTTCGGATCCTGGGTGCGGACATGGCACCACTCATCAGGCCACGTTGTAGTGGTGTCCCACGTGCCACAACTGGAAGGACCCACAACTAAAATATACAGCTATGTACTGGGGGGATTTGGGGAGAAAAAAACAGAAAGAAAACATAATAGATTGGTAATAGTTGTTAGCTCAGGTGCCAATCTTAAAAAAAAAAAAAAAGAAGAAGAATCCTAAGAACATTGAAACATTGAATAATGGAGCCTGAAACAATTGAGACCCTCAGCCCCAAAACTCCAGGTCTCATAGGGGCCCAGAGTCATAGAACCTTTGAGCTAGAGTACTCTGGTATCATAAAAGCTGTGTCAAAAAAATAAAACCTTAGTCGTTTCAGACTCTGAAACTTTGAGAGGCCACAGGTTTTTGTTTTTTATGTTTTATGTTTTTACTTCAAAGCCAAAAAAATATGGTGCACTAGCATTAGAGTGCTTAGAAACCATAGAGACCTGGATCCATCTGGGTTTAAATCTTGTAGGTCTTCTACTAGAGCACCCTCGAAACAGGTCTTGAGTCTTAGACCAAGGAGATTTTGACTTTAGAGCCTGAATCGTAAAGTTCTGGAAGCAGCATTTTCAAACCATAGTATTCTGGGGCTCTAGAATTATAAGGTTCAAGTGTCCTGAGACATTGTAGCCTTTGCACGTTAAAGCTTTGAACCACAGAGCTCTTGGGCGCTAAGGTACAGGATTCAGGATCCACTGAATTTTAGCATTATGGGTACCTGGATTCTTAAGCCCTAGGAAGTCATTGGACATTAATAATTTGGAAAATCAGGAGTCTTTGACCTCATATACCCTTAAATCTCTAAGCCTAGGTAGCCTAGGGCCATAGCGATTTTTCAGCCCCTGAACTCTAGTATCTTTGGACTACGCTTGTCTTCGGCTTTAAGCAGTCTACTGTTAAATTTATATAGTGAGTACTTAATTTCAGGTATTGAATTTTTTAGTTTTAGAGAGCAGTGTTAGTGAATTCAAGTTAGGTCAATAGAAAGTATCCTAACTGAGATAAAGAGACCAAAAGTAATGAAAATAATGTAGTAAAGCATTAGAAACATGTGGCAGAAAGTCAAATGATGAACTATATTAACCTATGGATTCTAATAGCTCAGAGAGTACCACTTAGGGAAAATGCAAAGAAAACTACCCCGGATACAACATGGGAAAACTGATAAAAAATAATGGGGACAAAAACATTTGCCAGACAAAACAGACTTTGAATCAAGAAATATTACCAAAGGTAAAGAAGAATATTTTATAATGATAGCAGGATTCATTCAATTGAAAGATATAACACATAGAATTTTATGCACCTGTTATCACAGGTTTGAAATATATAAAACAAAAATTGATAGAAATAAAAGGAGACATAAATTCACAATCATAAGTAGAGATTTTAATGTACTTCTCTCAGTAACTAATAAAACATTTAATTAAAAAATACGAAGGATTGGGTGCTGGCCCTGTGGCCGAGTGTTTAAGTTCGTGCGTTCTGCTGCAGGTGGTCCAGTGTTTCGTTGGTTCGGGTCCTGGGTGTGGACATGGCACTGCTCCTCGGGCCATGCTGAGGCGGCGTCCCACATGCCACAACTAGAAGGACCCACAACGAAGAATATACAACTATGTACCAGGGGGCTTTGGGGAGTAAAAGGAAAAAAAATAAAATCTTTAAAAATAATACGAAGGATATGGGTGATTTGAACAATGTTAATCAATTTGACATAAATTACATCTATAGAGCACTACACCAAATGATAGCAGAATACACGTTCTTTTTTTTTCTGCTTTATCTCCCCAAAGCCCCCCTGTACATAGTTGTATATCTTAGTTGCACGTCCTTCTAGTTGTGGGATGTGGGACGCTGCCTCAACGTGGCCTGACGAGCAGTGCCATGTCCGCGCCCAGGATCTGAACCAGCGAAACCCTGGGCTGCCACAGCAGAGCGCGTGAACTTAACCACTTGGCCACAGAGCCGGCCCCATGCACATTCTTTTTAAGTGAACATGGGAACAATTACCAAAAGAGACCACATTCTGGCATACGTCATTTGTTTTTTCATTTTAGAAATTCACATTAATATCACAATGAGATACATTACACATCTATTAGAATATTTATAAAAACAAAACAAAACTAATGCAAAACAAAACTCATACTACTAAGTGCTGGTGAGGATACAACAGAAACTCTTATATATTGCTGCTGGGAATGCGAAATAATACAGCCACTATGGAAAGGGGTTTGGGAGTTTCATATAAATTTAGAAATAAACTTGCTCTATAACTGAGAAATCCTATTCCTAGGATATTTTTTTCAATAGAAAATAAAACTTAAATTCAGACAAAAATTTGTAAAGGAATATTTTTCGTGGCTCTATTCATAATCACCAATTAAAAGGAAAAAACTCAAATGTCCTTCAACTGCTGAATGATTAAATAAACAGATCCATACAATGGAATGCTAGGTATTTAGCCTAGAAAGGAAAACTCATGTTCACATGAAAACGTATACACAAATATAACAAGTTTATTCATAATTTTCAGAACCTGGATAGATATAAATAAACAAGCTGTGATACACCCATGCAATAGAATGCTACTCAGCAACAAAAAGGAACAAACTACTAATACATGCAGCAACATGGATGAATCTCCAATGTGTTATCCTAAGAGAAAAAATTACAGATTCCAAAGGCTACAAATTATATGATTCCATACATATGACCCTCTAGAAAAGGCAGTGTTACTGAAAAATATATCTATGGTTGTTAGAATCCGGGGGTGAGGGATGGAGGAGTTGACTATGAAGGGACAAAACAAAGAGTTTTTTGAGGTGATGGAATAGTTTTGTATCTTTCTTTGTTTTTGGGTTACATGGCTATATGCATTTATCAAAGTCATAGAATTATAGACCAAAAATAATAACTTTTACACAATTCAAATAAAGTAAGTGAATAAAAAGTACTTACCATGAGCAATTTTATGTTTTTAGAACTGGTGACTTCAATGAAGTGGTAAAATTTCTTTAAAAATACAATTTCCTTAAACAGATACAAGACTAAATTAAAAGTGTGAATAATTCTTTATATGTTAAATAAATTGAATATGTAACTGAATACTTTTCTACCAAGAAGACTCAGATATAGGTGGATGCACTGTCAAATTCTTTGAAACATTTAAGAAATATTTACCTATGTTACATAAACTCTTTCAGATAATTCAATAAAGATGAAACATGTTGCAAATTGTTTTATAAGGCCAGATTAACTCCGATATCAAAACTTGACAAGAACGCTACAAGTAAAGGAAAATACAGGTTATTAAGATTCATGAACATGCAAATCTTGTAAATAAACTATTTGCAAATTGAACCTCAATGATAGATATATGTAAAGGATAATACATCATGACTGAGAGAGGTTTATTCCAGGAATGCAAGTTAAGGAAACAATCAACAGAGTGAAGAGGCAACCTACAGAATGGAAGAAAATGTTTTCAAACCTTATATCTGATAGTGGTTAATATCCAAAATATACAAAGAACTCTTACAACTCAACAGCAAAAAAAGCCAATAACTGGTTAAAAAATGGGTCAAGGACTTGAATAGACATTTTTCCAAAGAAGACATCAAATGACGAACAGATATATGAAAAAATGCTCAACATCACTAATCATCAGGGAAATGCAAATCAAAACCACAATGAGATATCACCTCACACCTGTCAGAATGGCTATCACAAAAAAGGGCAACAAACGTTGGCAAAGATGTGGAGAAATTAAAACCCTTGCATACTGTTATTGCAAATGCAATGTTTCAGCTGCTATGAAAAACCGTATAAAGATTACTCAAAAATTAAAATTGGAATTACCATTTGATCCAGTAATCCCGCTTTTGAGTATACATCTGAAGGAAAAAAAATCGCTATCTTGAAGAGGTGTTTGCACTCTCATGTTCATTGCAGCACTCTTCACAATAACCAAGATTTGGAAACAACCTAAATATACATTGACAGGTGAATGGATATAGAAAATGTGGTAAATACACACAATGGAATACTACTCAGCCTTAAAAAAGAAGGAAATTCTGAAATATGTGATAACATGGATGACACTTGTGAGCATTATGCTAGTGAAATAAACCAAAGACAGACAAATACTGCACGGTTTCTCCTACATGAGATATCTAAAATACTCAAATTTATAGAATCAGAGAATGGAATAGTGGTTGCCAGGGGCTGGGATTAGGGGGAACTGGGGAGTCATTAATAAAGGGCATAAAGTTTCAGTTAAGCAAGATGAATAAGCTCTAGATATCTGCTGTACAACATGTACCTATGGTCAGCAATAACATGCACTTAAAAATTTGTTAAAAGAGTAAATCTCATGTTATGTATTCTTGCTACAATCAAATAAAATTTTTAAAAACTAATCATTGTTTAAAGACATATATTATCCAAAGTGGAACTAAAAGAAGTAAAAGATATGTATGCCCTTTATCTACTAAAAACTAAATTCCTAATAAAAAATTCAAAGCACAAAGAAAGCTCCTGGTCTAGATATATTAAGTGGTAAATTTATCAAACACTTAACCTAGAAATAACACCAAACCTGCACAAACTTCTTCAGAAAATCAGAAGAGGGAACGCTTTCCAATTCATTTTATAAGGGTAGCATTACCAAACTACCTTAGAAAGTAGAGGCGAATATTCCTTATGAACATTACATGAAGATTCTTTTTTTTTTTTCTAGTTTTATTGAGAAATAATTGACATATGTCACTGTATAAGATAAAAGCATACAGCATGATGATTTAACTTACATATATTGTGAAATGCTTACCACAATAGGTTCAACTAACATCCATCTTCTCATACAGATACAATAAAAAGAAAAGAAAGGGAAAAAAGGACAGAAATTTCTCCTTGTGATGAGAACTCACATGATTTACTCTCTTAACAGCTTTCCTATATATCATACAGCAGTGTTAGCTATAGTCATCACGGTGTACATTTCATCCCTAGTACTTACTTATTTTATAGCTGGAAGGTTGTGGCTTTGGACTGCCTTCTTCCAATTCTCCCTCCCCCCAGCCTCCACCTCTGGTAACCATGAGTCTGATCTCTTTCTGTGAGACTGGGTTCTTTTTGTTTTGCTTCCACATGTAAGTGAGATGATACAGTGTTTGTCTTTCTCTGTCTGTCTTATTTCACTTAGCATAATGTCTGCAAGCTCCATCTATGTTGTCATAAATTGTAGGATTTCCTCATTTTTTATAGCTGAATAATATTCCATTGTATATATATGCCACAACCTCTTTATCCATTCATCCCTCGATGGGCATTTATATTTTTTCCATTTCTTGGCTATTGTAAATAATGCTGCTATGAACATGGGAGTGCAGATATCTTTCTGAGTTAGTGTTTTCACTTCCTGGATGCATAAATTCTTAACAAAATATTAGACATATTCTAGAAATATATAAGAATGATAACATATCAGTCCAAATGGAGTTTATCCCATCAGTGCAAGTTTGGTTTAACATTCAAAATTGAAACAATTAACAGACTAAAATTCACACTATTGCTAAAATAGACTTAATTCAGAACATTAACAGACTAATAGCAGAAAACTCATGATCTTCTCAAAAGATACAGAAAAAGCATTTGGCAAAGGTCACCACTCATTCGTAACAACAATGCTCAGCAAGCTGGGAATTTCCTCAACCTGATAAAGAACATCTACAATAAACCTACAAGTGACACCATACTTAACAGTGAAAAACTGAATATTTTTCCCCTGGAATAAATCCCACTTGATAGTGGTATGTGATCCTTTTAATGGATTGTTGTATTTGATTTGTTAATATTTTGTTGAGGATTTTTGCATCTATGTTCATCAGTGATATTGGCCTGTAATTTTCCCTTTTGTGTTGTCATCTGGTTTTGATATCAGGGTAATGCTGGCCTTGTAAAATGAGTTAGGAAGCAACCCTTCCTCTTCAATTTTTTGGAAGAGTTTGAGAAGGATAGGTATTAAATCTTCTTTGAATGTTTGGTAGAATTCACCAGAGAAGTATTCTGGTCTTGAACTTTTGATTTTGGGAGGTTTTTGATTACTGTTTTGATTTCCTTACTGGTGATTGGTTTATTCAAATTCTCTGCTTCTTCTTGATTCAGTTTTAGAAGGTTGTATGATTCTACAAATTTATCCATTTCTTCTAAGGTTATCCAATTTGTTAGTGTAAAAGTTTTCATAGTGTTCGCTTATAATCCTTTGTATATCTGTGGTATCTGTTGCAGTTTCTCTTTTGTTTCTGATTTTGTTTATTTGAGCCTTCTCTCTCTCTTTTTCTTAATGAGGCTATCTAAATGTTTGTCAATTTTGTTTTTATCTTTTCAAAGAATCAGCTCTTACTTTCACTGATAGTTTCTATTGTTGTTTTAGCCTCTATTTTGTTTATTTATTTTATTTTATTTCTTTTTTTTTTAAGATTTTATTTTTTCCTTTTTCTCCCCAAAGCCCCCCTGGTACATAGTTGTGTATTCTTCGTTGTGGGTCTTTCTAGTTGTGGTATGTGGGATGCTGCTTCAGCGTGGTCTGACGAGCAGTGCCACGTCCACGCCCAGGATTCGAACCAATGAAACACTGGGCCACCTGAGGCGGAGCGCGCGAACTCAACCACTCGGCCACGGGGCCAGCCCCTCTATTTTGTTTATTTTTGCTCTTATTTTTATTATTTCCTTCCTTCTTTTGATTTTGGGCTTTGTTTGTTCTTCTTTTTCTAGTTCCTTTAGGTGTAATATTAGATTGTTTATTTGAGATTGTTCTGGTTTCTTGAGGTAGGCCTGTATTGCTATACATTTTCCTCTTAGTATCACTTTTGCTGCCTCCCATAAGTTTTGGTATGTTGTGTTTTCATTTTCATTTGTCTCCAGGTATTTTTTGATTTCTTCGTTGATCCAATAGTTGTTCAGTAGCATGTTGTTTAGTCTCCACATATTTGTGACTTTTCCAGATTTATTTTTGTAGTTGATTTCTAGTTTCATACCATTGTGGTTGGAAAAGATTTCAATATTCTTAAATTTGTTAAGACTTGCTTTGTTTCCCACCATATGGTCTATCTTTGAGAATCTTCCATGTGCACTTGAGAAGAATGTATATTCTGCTGCATTTGGATAGAATGAATGTTCTATATATATCTGTTAAGTTTATCTAGTCTAATGTTTCATTTAAGGCTGATGTTTCCTTGTTGGCTTTCTGTCTGGATGATCTATCCATTGATGTGAGTGGGATATTAAAGTCCCTTACTATTGTTGTGTTACTGTCAATTTCTACCTTTACATCTGTTAATAATTGCTTTATATACTTTGGTGCTCCTATGTTAGGTACATATATATTAATAAATGTTATGTCTTCTTGATGGATTATACCCTTTATCATTATATAATGTGCATCTTTGTCTCTTGTTATCATTTTAGGTTTGAAGTCTATTTTGTGTGATATAATTATGGCTACACCCACTGTTTTTGGTTGCCATTTGCTTGGAGTATTAGCTTCCATCCTTTCACTTTGAGCCTATGTTTCTTTTTAGAGCTGAGATGGGTCTCCTGGAGGCATCATATTGTCATGTCTTGTTTTTAATCTGTCCAGCCTCTCTGTGTCTTTTGATTGGTGAATTCAACCCATTTACGTTTAGGGTAATATTTATTTATGAGACTTAATATTGCCATTTTATCTTTTGTTTTCTGGTTGGTGTATATTTCTATTGTTTCTTTTCCCTTGTGTTTCTGTCTGTCATTTCAGTTTGGTGGTTTTCTGTGATATGTTGATTAGTTTCCTCTTTTTTTAGTGTCTTGTGACTCTGCTCTGGGTTTTTGTTTTGTGGTTGCCATGAGGTTTGTATAAAAGATCTCATAGATGAGTTAGTTCTTTTTCTGGTGATAGCATCTTATCTCTTTTTGTCTCTGCAGATTCCATCCTTTTCCTCTTCCCCTTCTATGCTTTCTGTTGTCACCAATGATCCCTTTTTGTATTGTGAGTTCATTGCCAAAGAAGTGGTTATAGTTATTTTTAACGCTTCCTTTCCCTCTAAACTTTATATTATAAGTAAGTATATACTGTTCTATTATGATGTAGATTTGCAATTTTCTGATTCTGTCTATCTATTTATCATCTTGCTCAAAGCTTTGCATACCTTTGCCTTTTCAGTTTCAGGTAGGAGAGCTCCTTTCAACATTTCTTCTAAGGCAAGTATAGTGGCAATGAACTCCCTCAACTTTTGTTTGTCTTGGCAAGCCTTTATTTCTCCTTCATATTTGAAAGATAACTTTGCTGGATAGAATATTTTTGGCTGACAGTTTTTATCTTTCAATATTTTGAAAATATCTTTCCACCCTCTCCTAGCCTGTAGGGTTTTTGCTGAGAAATAAGCTGATGGCTTAATGGGGATTCCTTTGTAGGTTATTTTCTTTTTCTCCCTGGATGCCTTACTATTCTTTCTTTGTAATTGATTTTTAACAATTTTATTATCATGTGTCTTGGAGAAAGTCTTTTTACATTGATGTAATTGGGTGTTCTACTAGCTTCATGGATTTGTACATCCAGTTCCTTCCCTGGTTCGGGAAGTTCTCAGCTATTCTTTCTTTAAATGAGCTCTGTGCTCCTTTCTCTCTCTCTTCTCCTTCTGAGATACCCATTAACCTTATGTTGCCCTTTCTAATGGAATTTCTACATTTTTTTGTCTTGGTTCTCTCTTTTCTTCTACCTGCAGGGTTTCTAGATTTCTACCTTTGGGGTCACTAATTCTCTCTTGCATATGGTCTGCTCTATTTTCAATACTTTCTAATGCATTCTTCATCTGATTTATGGAGTTCTTCAGCTCCAGAATTTCTGTTTGGTTCTCTTTTAGAGTTTCAATGTCTTTGATAAAATTTTCTTTCTGCTCATTGATTTTATTGCTTAGCTCATTGTACTGCCTTTCTGAGTTTTCTTGTAGCTCATTGAGTTTATTCATGACAACTATTTTGAATTCTTTATCAGTTAGATCACAATCTTCCATGACTTTATGTTTGGTTTCTGGACACTTGTTTTCTTTTTGTGATGCCATGGTGCCAGGGCTTTTTGTGGTGCTTGCTGAATTATTCCTCTGCCAGTACATTTGTTGTAACAAACACTTTTTGGATTTACATATAGCTTTGTTTTTTTGATTCAAACTTTTCAACTGCTTGTCGATTAGAAGCCTTTGTTTTGATTTTCAGTAAGTAGTGCTATAGTGATAGTTCATGATTTTTCTTACCTGTTCTACTTCTGACTATATTTGAGAATCTGCATGTTCCACCATCCACTGCCTCTCTTGAGGTGTTAATGGTATCCTCCTCATTGCCACTTGCACTTCTGCGGGTTACTGATGCCTTACTGTTGCTGGAATCACTGTGGTAACTGGCTTTATGGCCATGGACACAGGGATGGCCGATGCCTTAGCCATGTCTGATATCACCTGGGTTGGAAGGTCTCCATCTGTGGTGGGGGAGGGAGGAGGGAGGAAGCTGAGTACATGTGGTACTGTCTCAGCTGTTGCCTGTTACTTAGTGGTCACAGAGGGTGCTGCAGTTGGGATGTAGGAGTCCTGTGCATGCCTTCACCACTGCTACCAGGCTCCAGGCCATGGCTGGGGGGCCGGAGATCATGGAGTTTTACCTTTGCTGCTGCTCTGTTTTCCATGGCTTCAGTTGCCCTTGTCTGGAGTTGCACATGTGCCTCTGCTGCTGCCTGCCAAGTTCTCTGGGGCTGGGGTGGCTGCCTCAGTTGCTGCAGCTGGGGATCCAGGCTCCTGGGCTCTGCCTGTGCTGTTTCTTCATTTAGTTTCCTCTGTGTGCTCCAATTAATCCACCTTTGTATGTATCAATATGTAGATCTTTCTGGCATCCTAGTGTGTTGTACAATGTAGCCTTTTTGGGTTATGGATGTTTTACTCACTGTAGATTGAAGGGGAGAGAGAAAGGGATACTCTCACACCACTGTAATGATGATGTCTCCTCTTTTTTTCCGTAAAATTGAGAACAAAGCAGGATTGTCCACAGTCACCACTTCTACTTAACATTGTTCTATAGGTACTAGCCAGTCCAATAAAGTAAGAAAAATATAAAAGTCATATGGATTGGAAAGAGAAAGAAAATTGTTAATTCAAAGATGCCAAAATTATATATCTAGAAAGTCCTAAGGAATATACAAAGAAGTAATTAGAACTAATAAGTGGAACTTGAAATGTTGCAAGAAACAATATTAATATACAAAATAAACTATTTCTATATACCTGTAATAAGCCATCTAAAAACAAAATTTAAAAGTGCCATTTACAATAGCACCTTAAAATAGGTTAATTGTAGGGATAAATTTAGTAAATATGTATGAGACTTGTGCACTAAAAATTACAAAATATTATTGAGAGAAATTAGAGAAGGCTGAAAGAAATACAGAAATATACCATGTCCATTGATCAAAAGTCTCAATATAATTAAAAAGACAACTCTCCAAAACTAATATAAATAGATTTGATACAAACTTTATCAAAATTCCATTAGGTCTTTGATAGAAATTGATAAGCCAATTAAAAATTTTGCATGCAAATTCAAAGGGCTCAGAACAATATTGAAAAAGAACAAAGATGAAGAACTTACATTACATTATTTCAAAACTTAAAATAGTCAAGAGACTGTGATATTTACATAAGGGTAGACATATAGACCAATAGGATAGAATAGAGATTTGAAAATTAGATCCACACATATATCATCAATTGATTTTCAACAAAACGGCCAAGGTAATTCAATGAGAGGGGGATAGCAGTCTTTTAAAAAAAATGGTTCCAGAGCAACTGGGTATCCATTTGGAAAAAAAATTGACTTAGACCCTTATCTCACTCAATCTGCCACAATGAACTTGAAATGAGTCATAGACTTAAATGTAAAAGCTAGAATTCTAAAACATCTATACAGAAAACACAGGAGAAAATCCTCAGGAACTTGGAGTTATTGATGCAAAGACAAAGCATAAATTATAAAAGGTAAACTTTCTGAAATAGACCTCATCAATATTACAAACTTCTGTTTGAAAGACAATGTAAGTAAATGAAAAGGCAAACCACAGACTTGGAGAATATATTTGCAATATGTACTAGATAAAAGAATAGAATCCAGAATATATAAAGAACTCTTAAAATCAATGATAAGAACACATGAAACCAACTAACAACTGGGATAAGCAATGCTAAGTGAAAGAATCCAGACTCCAAATCATACAGTATGACATTTTGAGAAAACAAAATGACAGGATGGAGAACAGATTAGGGGTTGCCAGGGATTAAGGGTGTGTGGAGAGTTTGCCTACAAAGGGATGGTGTGAGGGAATTTTTAGGAGTGACACAACTGTTTTGTATCATGATCTTGGCTGTGGTTATATGAATCTATGCATTTGTTAAAATCCACAGAACTGTATACCAAAAAATAAAATTTGCCACATGTAAATTAAAAATAAATAAAAAATTGGGCTAAATATTTCAACAGACTTTTCACAAAAGAAGATATACAAATGTTCAGGAAGCATGTGAAAGATGTTTAACATCACCACTTGTCAGGTAAATGCAAATTAAAACCACACTAATAGACCACTACACAACCACTGGATGAATAAAATTAAAAGACTGAAAATTCCAAGTGCTGGTGAGGATGCAGAACAAGTGGAACTTTCATACATTGCTAGTGGGAGTGCAAAATGTTGTAGCTACATTGGCAAACAGTTTAAACAGTGGAAATATCATAAGTTTAAACATACACTTACTATATGACCCAACAATCTCATTCTTAGATATTTACTCAAGAGAAGTAAACATATCCACAAATGACTTGTACATGAATGTTCACAGAAGCCTTATTCATAATAGCCCCAAACTGGAAACAAGTTTAATACTTACTGACAGGTGAATGGATAAACATATTTTGGTATATTCATATGGTTAATACTGCTAGGCAATAAACAGACTAAACTTATGTGTGCAAAATCATAGAAAAATCTAAAATATATTAGGATTAGTTTAAAAAGATATTCTCAGAAAAGTATATAATGCATGATTCTATCTATATAAAATTCTAGAAAAGACAAAAATAACCTTTTTTGACAGAAAACAGATAAGTTGTTGCCTAGGGCTTGGAACTGGCAGTTTGGCTGCAAAGATGCATGAGGGAACTTTTTTGGGTGATAGAAATATTCTATATCTTGATTGTGGTGGATTTTTTATGGGTGTGTACATTGTCAAAACTCATTAAACTGTAAATGTAAAATGGCTACATTATTTCGTATGCAAATTATACTCAATAAAGTTGGTCTTAAAAACTAAATAATTGTAATTCTCTGCATCACTAGAATAAAGCAAAAAATGCTCTTTCAATGGATGCACCAAAAGCATTGATAAAGTTTAACACTTGTTCAGGATTAAAGCTATTGGCAAACTTGATTTCAATCTGATAAAAGATATATATAAACAACCTACAGATTACATCTTAATTTCTCACTTTGATTTCTTTTATCAGAGTATTGTAGTTTTCCTCATATACATCTTGCACATATTTTGTTAGATTTATACCTAAATATTTCATTTCTTTTGGTGCTGATGTAAATGGTATTGTGCTTTTAATTTCAAATTCCAATTGTTCACTGCAGGTATACAGACAAGCAATTGACTTTTGTATCTTAACCTTTTGTCCTGCAACCTTGCTATAATCATTTATTATTTTCAGGAGGATTTTTTTGTTGATTCTTTGGGTTTTTCTACATAGACAATTGTGCCATCTGCAAAAACAACAAACAAGCAAGCAAAAGCAATTTTAGATCTTCTATTCCAATGTGTACACCTTTATTTTTGTTGTCTTATTGCATTATCTAGGACTTCGAATATGATGTTGATTAGAAGTGGTGAGTGAGGACATCCTTGCCTTGTTCCTGATTTTTAGGGGGAAAGCATCTAGCTTCTCACCATTAAATGTGATGCTAACTGTAGGTGTTTTTGGAGATATTCTTTATCAAGTTAAGAAAGTTAGTCTCTATTCCCAGTTTGCTTAGAGTTGAAGTTTGTTAAATACTTTTTCTGTGTCTATTGATATGATTGTGATTTTTCTTTTTTGGCCAGTTGATGTGATGAATTACATTAATTGATTTCTTTAGTTGAAGAAGCCTTTTATACTTAAATTCCAATTGGTTACAGCACATAATTCTTTTTATACATAGTTGGTTTCTATTGTTAGTATTTTGTTGAGGATTTTTGAGTCTATGTTCATGAGATATATTGGTCTGTAGTTTTCCTTTCTTGTTTTTTTTCTCCTCCCCAAAGCCCCCCAGTACATAGTTGTATATTCTACTTATGAGTGCCTCTGATTGTGCTATGTGGGATGCCGCCTCAGCATGGCCTGACGAACAGTGCCATGTCCATGCCAGGGATCTGAGCCGGTGAAACCCCGGGCCGCCAAAGCAGGGCACGTGAACTTAACCACTCGGCCATGGGGCTGGCCCCTGTAGTTTTCCTTTTTTTCTTTCTTTTTTTTTGAGGAAGATTAGCCCTGAGCTAACTACTGCCAATCCTCCTCTTTTTTCTGAGAAAGGCTGTCCCTGAGCTAACATCCGTGCCTATCTTCCTCTACTTTGTACATGGGATGCCTACCACAGCATGGCTTTTGCCAAGCGGTGCCATGTCTGCACCTGGGATCCAAACCGGTGAACCCAGGGCGGCCGAGAAGCGGAACGTGCGAACTTAACTGCTGCACCACTGGGTCGGCCCCATAGTTTTCCTTTCTTATAGTGTCTGATTTGTTTTGGTATTGCGGTAATGCTGGCTTCATAGAATGAATTCAAAAGTATGTCCTACGCTTCTATTTTCTGGAAGAGATTATAGAGAAGTAGTATAATTTCTTCCTTGAATATTTAGTAGAATACACCAGTGAACCATCTGGGCCTGGTGCTTTCTATTCTTGTAGGTTATGAATTATTCATCCAATTTCCTTAATAGACATAAGCCTGAGTAATGTCAAGAAAATAATGGACTGGGAAGCTCCAGGCCCTGGTTTCCCCCACAGAAACACTAAAAAAACCCTAGAGACTGGCTAAAATGTCTTTATAGGAGCTCTGGAACACATTCAAATGTCTACAGTAACCAAGTGATTGCCCAATCAAGAAACCACATTTAAAATGGCAGGAAATTTCATGGTGTGTTTGTTTCCCTGTATGCCACCCCCTCCCTGGCATGGCAATGTCCTGGTCTAGAGAAAACAGCAGCCCAGTTCCCAATTTCCTCCTTTAAACTGGTGGAATCAGAACAGACTTTATTTGGCACAATTTGACCCATCTCAAGGCTGTCAAAAGGACTGTTCTCTGTTTTGCCTAACTTTGTTGTTAGGCAAGAGAAGCAGTGGGAAAACCTTGGTAAGGCTGCAGGGACACTGATGAGTGGAGACATGCAACAGACCATCAAAATCTTCAAGGAAAGACTCTTTCATAAATTGTGATATTTAAAAATAACCAAGTATATGGGGAAATTGAAAAAGCCACACACAGGCCCAGGCAAGGAACATGATCAAAAAAAGCCTGAGAAGACATTAAGCTTTCTCCTCATGCTGATCCCAAGGCTCAGAACTGAAGCCCAGCTAAATAGTGAAGGACTTACCCAGCAGAGCCAGTCTGCAAAGACTCAGAGAGTTGGCAGTCTTTTCAAATGCCCAATTTTCAAGAAGAAAATTACAAGATGTACAAAAAACCTCAGGAAAACGTGACTGATTCTAAGGGAGGAAATAAAGTGATAGGAACCATCCTTGAAGATACACAGGTATCAGACTTACTGGACAAAGACTTTAAAACAACTGACTTAAGTATGCTCATAAAGCTAAGAAAACAAAAAAAGATGAAAAACTAAAGGAAATCAGGACAATGATATATGATCAAAATAAGAATATCAACAAAGAGATAGAAATTATAAAAAGGAAGCAAACAAAATTCTGGAGCTGAAAAATACAATAACTAAACAAAAAATTCACTAGAGAAGCTCAACAACAGACGTGAGAAGGCAAAAGAAAGAATCAACAAACTTGAAGATAGGACATTTAAATTAGTGAGTCTGAAGAACAGAAATAAAAAAGAATGAAAACAGTGAGAAAAGCCTAAGGGACTTATGGGACATGATAAAGCAGGCCAATATAAGAATTATGGGAGTCACAGAAGGAGAAGAGAGAGGAGAAAAGGACAAAAAGATTATTAGAAGAAATTATGGCTAAAAATTTGCCAAATTGGAGGAAAGACATGACTGTATAAAATCCAAGAAGCTCAACAAACTTCAAGTTAGATAAACATAAAGAGATCTATAGTGCAAGATATTATTGAATTGTTGAAAGTTAAAGACAAAGAGAGAATTTTGAAAGTAGCAATATAAAAGCAACTCATCATATACAAGGAATCCTCAATAAAATCATCAATTTCTCAGCTGAATCCTTGGAGACCAGAAGACAGTGGAATGACATATTTAAAGAGCTGAAAGAAAAACAACGGTCAACCTAGAATCCTTTCTTTTTCATGTTAAAATGGGTTTTATTTCCTCCCCAGCTTTATTGAGGTATAATTGACAAATGAAACTGTATCTAAAGTGTACAGTGTGACAATCTGATACAAATATACATTGTGAAATGATTAACACAATCAACGTTAGTTAACACATCCACCACCTCACATACTTACCTTTTTGTAGTGAGAATACTTAAGATCTGTCTTCACAAATTTCAAGTACACAATACAGTATTATTAACTATAGTCGCCATGCTGTACATTAAATTCCCAGAGCTTATTAATCTTATAACTGAAAGCTTGTATCCATTGACCAGCATATCCCCATTTCCCCAACTGCTGGTAATCATAATTCTACTCTGTTTCTGTGTTTGACTTTTTAAAAAATTCCACCTATGAGTGAGGTCATAGAGTACTTGTTCTTCTCTGTCTGGCTTATTTCACTTAGCATGATGTGTTCCAGGTTCATCCATGTTGTCACAAATGGCAGGATTTCCTTCTTTCTCATGGCTGAATAATATTCATATATATATTATATGAATATTATTATATATGTATTATGTATGTATGTATATATGCATATATGTATATATGTGAATATTATTATATATGTGTGTGTATATATATACACACACACACACACACATATTTTTTATCCATTCATCCATCAATGGACACTTTGGTTGTTTCCATATCTTAGCTATCATGAATAATGCGGCAATGATCATGAGAGTGCAGACGTCTCTTCAAGATACTGACTTTGTTTCCTTTGAATATATACTTAGAAGTGGAGTTGCTGGGTTATATGGTAGTTCTATTCTTAATTTTTTGAGGAACTTTCATACTGTTTTCCATAATGGCTCTACCAACTTACTTTCTCACCAACAGTGCACAAGGATTCTCTTTTCTCCATGTCTTTGCCAACACTTGTTATCTTTTGTCTTTTTGATAATATCCATCCTAACAGGTGTGAGGTGATATCTCACTGTGTTTTGTTGTTGTTTTTTTAAGATTTTATTTTTCCTTTTTCTCCCCAAAGCCCCCCGGTAGATAGTCGTATATTTTTAGTTGTGGGTCCTTCTAGTTGTGGCATGTGGGATGCTGCCTCAGCATGGCCTGACAATCGGTGCTATGTCCACACCCAGGATCTGAACTGGCGAAACCCTGGGCCACCGAAGCAGAGTGCGTGAACTTTACCACTCAGCCACGGGGCTGGCCCCTCATTGTGGTTTTGATTTGCATTTCCCTTATGGTGTTGAACACCTTTTAAAGTATCTATTGGCCACCTGTATGTATTCTTTGGAAAAATGTCTATTCAGCTCCTTTTCCCATTTTTATAATTTGGGTTTGTTTGGTTTTTTTTTGCTATTGAGTTGTATGAGTTCCTTGTATATTTTAGATATTAGCCCCTTATAAGATACATGATTTGCAAATATTTTCTCCCATACCATACATTGTCTTTTTATTTTGTTGATTGTTTCCTTTGCTATACAGAAACTTTTAAGTTTGACATTGTCCCACTTGTTTATTTTTACTTTTGTTGCTTGTGCTTTTAGCGTCATATCTAAAAAATCATTGCCAAGATCAATGTCAAGGAGTTTTCCCCTAGGTTTTCTTCTAGGAATTTTATGGTTTCAGGTCTTACGTTTAAGTATTTAATCCAGTTTGAGTTACTTTTTGCGAGTGATGTTAAACAAGGGTCCAGTTTCATTCTTTTGCATGTGGATATCCAGTTTTCCTAACACCATTTATTGAAGAGACTATCCTTTCCACATTGTGTGTTCTTGGTGTCATTGTCAAAGAATAGTTGGCTGTAGATGCTTAGGTTTATTTCTAGGCTCTTTATTCTGTTCCGTTGGTCTATGTGTCTGTTTTTAAGCCAGTAACGTATTGTTTTGATTATGATGCGTTATAGCTTTGTAATGTAGTTTGAAATCAGAGAGCATGATGCCTCCAGCTTTGCTCTTCTTTCTCAAGATTGCTTTGGCTATTCAGGGTCTTTTGCGGTTCCATACAAATTTTAGAATTTTTGTTCTATTTCTTTGAAAAATGCCATTGGGATTTTGATAGGAATTGCATTGAATCTGTAGATTGTTTGGGGTAGTGTGGCTATTTTAACATTATTAATTCTTCCAATCCATGAGCATGAATACTTTCCCATTTATTTGTATCTTCTTCAATTTCTTTCATCAATGTCTTCTAGTTTTCAGTGTACAGGTCTTTCATCTCCTTGGTTAAATTTATTCTAGATATTTTGTTCGTTTTTGGTGCAGTCGTAAATGGGATTTTCTCAATTTTTCTTCCTTATAATTCATTATTAGTGTATAGAAATGCAACAGATTTCTGTATGTTGATTTTGTATCCTGCAACTTTACTGAATCTGTTTATTAATTCTAACAGTTTTTTGGTGGAGTCTTTAGGGTTTTCTATATATAATATGTTATTGACAAACGGAGACTATTTCATGTCCTTCTTTTCAATTGGATGCTTTTTGTTTATGTTTCTTGCCTAATTGCTCTGGCTGGAACTTCAAATACTATATTTAATAAAAATGCTGAGAGTGGGCATCTTGTTCCTAATCTTAGAGGAAAAGCTTTCAGTTTTTCACCATTGTGTACAATGTTAGCTGTGAGTTTGCCATTTATGACCTTTTTTATGCTGAGGTACATTCCCTCTATACCCATTTTGTTGAGAGTTTTTATGGTGAATAATGTTGAATTTTGTCAAATGCTTTTTCTGCATTTATTGAAATGATCATGTGATTTTTACCTTCCATTTTGTTAATGTGATGTATCACATTGCTTTGTGGACATTGAACTATTCTTGCATCTCTGGAATAAATTCCACTTGATCATGGTGTATTATCCTTCCAATATATTGTTGAATTTGGTTTTCTAATATTTTGTTGAAGATTTTTGCATTTATATCATTAGAGGTATTGGGCTATATTTTCTTCTCTTGTAGTGTCTGTGTCTGGTTTTGGTATCAGGGTAATGCTGACATTGTAAAATGAGGTGGTAGTGTTCCCTCCTCGTGTACTTTTTGGGAGAGTTTGAGAAGGACTGGTATTAGTTCTTCTTTAAATGTTTGATAGAATTCACCTATGAAGCCATCTGATACTAGAATTCTTTCTTGGGAGATTTTTGGTTACAGATACAACTCCTTTCTGGTAATTGGTCTTTTCAGATTTGCTATTTCTTCATGATTTAGTCTTGATAGGTTGTATGTTTCTAGGAATTTATCCATTTCTTCTAGGTAGTCCGTATTGTTGGCTTATAATTGTTTTTAGTTCTTACGATCCTTTGTATTTCTGTGGTATCAGTTGTAAACGTCTCTCTTGGAACTGCTATTGCTGCATCTAATAAACTTTTGTATATTGTATTTCCGTTTTCATTGTCTCAAAGTGTCTTTAGATTTCTTCTTTGACCTATTGATTGTTCAGTAGCATGTTGTTTAATCTCCACATATTTGTGAATCTTCCAATTTTCTTCTTGGAATTGGTTTCTAGTTTTATACAACTGTGGTTGGAAAAGATGCTTGATATAATTTCAATCTTCTTAAATTTATTAAGACTCATTTTGTGGCCTAACATATGACATATCCTGGAGAATGTTGCA
This sequence comes from Equus asinus, assembly GCF_041296235.1. Classification (NCBI taxonomy): domain Eukaryota; kingdom Metazoa; phylum Chordata; class Mammalia; order Perissodactyla; family Equidae; genus Equus; species Equus asinus. Next base: position 35,952,587 of record NC_091820.1, read on the forward strand.
TGTGCCTTTGAGAAGAATGTGTATTCTGCTGATGTTGGATGGAATGTTCTGTAAATGTCAGTTAAGGCCATCCGATATAACGTATAATTTAAGTCTAATGTTTCCTTATTCATTTTCTGTCTTGGTAATCTATCCACTGTTGAAAGTGTGGTATTGGAATCTCCTACTATTATAGCATCGCTGTCTATTTCTACCTGCAGATCTGTTAATATTTGCTTTATATATTTAGGTACTCCTATATCCTCTTGTTGGATTGACCTCTTTATGATTATATAATGACTTTTTTGTTTCTTATTACAGTTTCTGGCTTAACATCTATTTTATCTGATGTAAGCATAGCTACCTTTGCTTTCTTTTGGTTTCCATTTGCATGGAATATCTTTTCCGTCCCTTTACTTTCAGTGTGTGTGTATGGGGTCCTTTAAACTGAAGTGGGTCCCTTGTAGTCAGCATATAGTTGGGTTTTGTTTTTTTATCCATTCAGCCACTCTATGTCTTTTGATTACTGAATTTAGTCTATTTACATTTAAAGTAGTTATTGATAGGTATGGACTTACTATTGCCATTGTATTAATCGTTTTCTGGCTGTTTTGTAATTCATTTGCTCCTTTCTTCTCTTTGTCTCTTCCTTTGTGATTTGATGATTTTCTGTAGTGGTATGCTTAGTTTCCTTTCTCTTTATCTTTTGTGTATCTATTATAAGTTTTTGCTTTGTGATTACCATGAAGCTTATGTAAAACATCTTATATTTATATGTCTATTTTAAGCTGATAACAACTTAATTTTGAATACATATTAAAGATGTATATTTTTACTCCCCCTTCCATGTTTTATAGTTTAGATGTCAAAATTTACACCTTTGCCTTGTGTATTCAATAACAAATTATTGTAGCTATAGTTATTTTTACTACTTTTAACCTTCATACTAGATTTATAAGTAATTTACCCACCACCATTACAACATTAGAGTATTCTGAATTTAACTATATATTTACCTTTACCAATGAGAGTTATACTTTCATATGTTCACTGTTATTAATTAGCATCGTTTCATTTCTGCTTGAGGAAGTTCCTTTAACATTTCTTGTAAGACCAGTTTAGTGGTGATGAACTCCCTTAGCTTTTGCCTTTCTGGAAAGCTCTTAATCTCCCCTTCAATTCTGCAGGACAACTTTGCCCAGTAGAGTATTCTGGTTGTGAGTTTTCTTCTTCTTTCAGCACTTTGAATATATCAAGCTCCCTTCTGGCCTGCAAAGTTTCTGCTGAAAAATCAACTGATTGTCTTATAGGGGTTCCCTAGTATATAACAATTTTTTTCTCTTAATGCTTTTAAGATTCTCTTCTTGTCTTTAACTTTTGACAATTTAATTATAACGTATCTTGATGTGAATCTCTCATGATTCTTCTTTGGAAGTCTCTGGGCTTCCTGGAACTGGATGTCTGCTTCTTTCCCCATGTTAGGAAAGATTTAGCCATTATTCCTTTGAATATGCTTTCTGCCCCTTTCTCTCTCTTCCCCTTCCAGACTTCTATAATGCTAATATTGATGTGCTTGATGGTGTCCCATAGGTATGACAAATAAAAATGGCAAGCCATAGGATATATTGGAGAATATGAGGAAGCCATTTGGTATAAACCTAATTCGGCCTAACCTTGTCTTTCCAAAAGGGCCTGACTGTGGCTGTTGAGCATGCATTGTATATCTGCTTTAGATATTCCCTATGGCAAGAACAAAGGCCCTTGAGATAAAGGTGCAACTTCCCGCCCCTTCCCCCTCCCAACACCTCCTTGGCGTCTCCTTAAGGATTAAGCATCTTTCCTTAGGTTAGAAACTGATTTCTGTGCTCACCTGTGACCGCCCAACTCGAGACAATAGACTTGCCTCCTGCTACGCCCACCAAAATAGCAGACCCACTACCTGCTGTGTCCATCAAGTGCTGTGCTGACAGGGCAACCTCGTGACTATTGTGGGAGGGACATTTCAATCATATGTGAAACACCCTGTTTGGGGGTATATAACCACTCTGTGCACCCCACTTCATTGGTGCCCTTTCTTCCTTTGGGAAGAAAGGCCCTGGGCCATGGTCCTCAGATTTCAGCTCAGAATAAACTCACCCAAATTTTCATTTATAGATTGGTTATGATTATTTTCGTTGACAAGTACCTTAAGCTGCCTTCACTCTTTTTCATTCTTTTATCTTTTTGTTCCTATGATTGGATGAATTCAATTGCCCTTTCTTTAAGTTTGCTGATCCTTTCTTTTGCTTGATATGGTCTGCTGTTGAACCCCTCTACTGAATTTTTCAATTCAGTTATTGTATTCTTCAGCTCTGTGATATCTGTTTGATACTTTCTTAGATTTTCTCTTTGTTGAAATTCTCACTTTGTTCATGCATTGTTCTCCTGACCTCTGTGAGCATCTTTATCTCCATTGTTTTGTACTCTTCATCAGGTAAATACCTTTCATTAGGTTTATTTCTGGAGTTTTATTTTGTTGGAACATATTCTTTTGTTTCTTCATTTTCCTTGGCTCTCTGTGTTGGTTTCTATACCTTAGATAGAACAGCCACCTCTCCCAGTCTTTATGAAGTGATCTTGTGTAGGGGATGAAACTTATTTTTCAGCCTGGCCCAAGTTCTTGGCTGTCTCTCAAACCTTTGTGATGATCCAAACTACTTCTTTGTTCTTAGTGGCTCCCAGTAGTTGAGGGTGTGCCGTGACCTGTCAGTGTCCCACAGGGGAGGACCTCAGTGGGCACTTAGATTTAGGCTGATTGGAAGTCAGCTCCTTAGGCAGCAACTTTTAAAGTATGCAAATAGGCATCTTTCAGGAAAAAAGGTGGGTGATGGGCATTTCTGTCTGCTCCCTCTCAGCTGAGTCTTGGGGTGATAGCTGATAAGAACTGTTTGTTTGTTTTATTTAGTCCTGTGGGACCTGCAAATGCAAGCTCTACTGATCATGAGAGCTAGGTGATCAAGGGCTGCATCCTCTGGGTCGCAGCCACAAAACCTAGGGCACCAGACACGTATACAAGCTCCTCCCAGGGAGATATTGGTGATTTGGACTGGTATATGGGGAGAATGTGGAGATGGTGCTTGCTGGCTTCCTTGGTCTTTGGAAAATCACAGTCTGTCCCTAGATGTGTGCTTAACTAGAAGCTGGATCCTTGGGGCCGGTTGGGTGGTGCAGCAGTTAAGTTCGCACATTATGCTTCGGCAGCCCAGGGTTTGCTAGTTCAGATCCCAGGTGCAGACATGGCACCATGTGGCAAGCCATGCTGTGGTAGGCATCCCACATATAAAGTAGAGGAAGATGGGCACGGTTGTTAGCTCAGGGCCAGCCTTCCTCAGAAAAAAAGAGGAGGATTGGCAGTAGTTAGCTCAGGGCTAATCTTCCTCAAAAAAAAAAAAAGAAGAAGAAGAAGCTGGATCCTCAGGCAACAGCTTTTAAAGTATGCAAATAGGCTTCTTTCAGGGAAAGACTGGGAGACAGGTGTTGTGCTGATCCCTGGGAGGATAGCTGGTGAACTGTTTGTTTGCTACAGTCGCATGGCACCCACAAATGAATGTAAGCCCCACTGGCCACTAAAGCCAGGCAATCAAGGAGTGTGTCTTCTGGGTGACAGCTGCATAAGCCAAGGTGCCAGATGTGTGCACAAGTTCCTTTCAGGGAGATACCAGCAACCTGGCATGGGGCAGAGAGAGATTACAAAGATGGTTCCCACCAGCCTCCCCGGTCTCCAAGGAGGATGCAGTTAGCCTCTAGATATGTGGTAAATTAGGAGCCTTATCCTCACTCTGCAGCCTTTAAGATATGCAAATAGACATCTTTCAGGGAAAGACTGGGAGATGGGCATTTCTGTCTGTTGCCTCTATCCTGAGCCCTGAGGGCATAGCCACAGGGAATCCTCACGAGTGAGTCCATTAAGGACTGTTTCTTTGTTTTCTATAGACTTGTAGATCTCATGGACACAAGTCTTGTTGGCTTTCAGAACTAGGTATTTTGGGGGCCCAATTCTATGGAGGAAGTCTTAGGATTTGAGGTGCTGGATATTGCATCCAAACTTTTCGCTCCTCGGGGAGAATCTGGGAGTTGTGAGTTCTCTCCTCACTGTATGTCACTGTGCTGAAGGTGCGGTTTGTGGTAAGAGTGTGTCTCAGCCTTTCTTACCCATTTCAACATGGGTTTTTTCTTGTTTGCCTGATGTGTAGGAGTCACTCGGTTTCTGGATTTCTTTCAGAAGGATTTTTTTTTCTGTATGTAGCTGTAGATTTGGTGCATCTGTGGGAAGAGGAGAGTTCAGGAGCCTCCTATGTCACCATCTTGGACTGGAACCCTAGTTAAATTCCATTTGGTCTGAGAACTTTGTATGATTTCTATTCTTTTAAATTTTGACAAATAGAAATGGCAAGCAATAGGATATATTGGAGTATACGAGGAAGCCATTTGGTGTAAACCTAATTCAGCCTGACTTTGTTTTTTCCAAAAGGGCCTGACATGGCCATCGAGCAGGCATTGCCTATCTGCTTTAAAACATTTCCTATGGCAAGAAAAAGGCCCTTGAGATAAAGGTGCAACTCCCCCCCACATTGGCATTTCCTTAAGGATAAGAATCTTTCCTTAGGCTAGGAACTGATTGCTGTGCTGCCTGTGATCACCCAGCTCGGGACAACAGACCTGCCACCTTGCTGTGTTCACCAAGACAGCAGACCTACCTGCTGTTTCCATCAATCGCTGTGACGACAGAGCAGTCTCGTGACTATTGTAAAAGGGAAATTTCAATCATATGTGAAACATCCTGTTTGGGGGTATATAACCACTCTGTGCACCCCACTTCTTCGGTGCCCTTTCTTCCTTCGGGAAGAAAGGCCCCGGGCCATGGTCCTCAGATTTTAGCTCAGAATAAACTCTCCCAAATTTTCATTTATAGATTGGTTATGGATTATTTTCGTCGACAATTTGTTGAGATGTTTTATGGCCCACAATGTGGTCTATCTTCATGAATGTTCCATGTGAGCTTGAGAAGAATGTGTGTTTTGCTGTTGTTGAATGAAGCAGTCTAGAAATGTGATAAATCAATGAAAAGCAATATGATATATTGGAGCATATGAGGAAGCCATTTGGTGTAAAACTAATTCAGCCTGAACTTGTTTTTCCAAAAGGGCATGACATGGCCTGTTGAGCCTGCATTATACATCTGCTTTAAATACTTACTATGTCCCAAAGATAAGAATGATGCCCTTAATGATAAGGATGTAGCTTCCCCCATATCAGCATTTCTTTAAGGATAAGCATCTCTTCCTGAAACCTAAGGATTACTTACCAACCTGCTATGCTCACCTTGTGACCACTGACCTACTGTGCCAGCTAAGCATCTTGTGACAATTGTAAAAGGGACATTCCTGTCATATGTGGTGTATACTCTTTGTTCCAAGATGGTATATTACCACTCTAGACACCCCACTTTGGGTAAGGAAGGTCCCAGGCAGTCCTCAGATCTGATTCATAATAAATTCACTCCAATTTTGTTTTATAGATTGACAATGGATTATTTGTGTTGACAAATGTGAATGAGATCCAGTTGATTGATGGTGATGTTCAGTTCAACTGCTGATTTTCTGCCTGCTGGATCTGTCAATTCCTAATAGAGGTGTGTTGGAATCTCATTATAATAGTGGATCCATCTACTTCTCCTTGCAGTTCTATCATTTTTTGTGTCATATATTTTAATGTTCTGTTAGCATATGCACATTAAGTTTTGCTATGTATTCTTGGAGAATTAATCTTTTTATCATTCTGTAATGTCCCTCTTTATCTCTGATAATTTTCTTTGCTCTGAAGTCTTCTTTGTCTGAAGCTAAATAGCAACTCCAGCTCTCCTTTGATTAGTGTTAGCAGGATATATATTTTTCCATCCATTACTTTGAATCTATCTGTGTCTTTACATTTAAAGTTCATTTCTTGTAGACAACATACGGTTGGGTTTTACTTTTTCATCCACTCTGAAAATCTCTGCATTTTAATTGATATACTTAAGACATTGATATTTAAGGTGATTATTGACATAGATTAACATCCATCATATTTGTACCTCTTTTCTTTCTGTAGCCCTTGTTATTTGTTTCTTTTTTGCTTTCCCCTTTTTTCTGTCTTCTCTGGTTTAATTGAGAATTTTATATGATTCCATCTTCTCTTCTCTATTGGCATATCAATTATATTTCTTTAAATTTAAAAAAAATATAATTGATATGCCAATATCTATGAGACCAACATCACGCTGATACCAAAACCTGACAAGGACACCACGAAAAAAGAGAACTACAGGGGCTGGCCCCGTGGCCGAGTGGTTAAGTTCGCGCGCTCCACTGCAGGCGGCCCAGTGTTTCGTCAGTTCAAATCCTGGGTGCGGACATGGCACTGCTTATCAGACCACGCTGAGGCAGCGTCCCACATGCCACAACTAGAAGAACCCACAACGAAGAATACACAACTATGTACCAGGGGGGCTTTGGGGAGAAAAAGGAAAAAATAAAATCTTTAAAAAAAAAAAAAAAGAGAACTACAGGCCAATATCACTGATGAACATACATGCAAAAATTCTAAACAAAATTTTGGCAACCAGAATTCAGCAATTCATCAAAAGGATCATACTTCATGATCAGGTGGGATTCATACCAGGGACACAGGGATGGTTCAACATCCGCAAATCAATCAACGTGATACACCACATCAACAAACTGAGGAATAAAAACCACATGATCATCTCAACAGATGCAGAGAAGGCATTTGGCAAGATCCAACAGCCATTTATGATAAAAACTCTGAACAAAATGGGCTTAGAAGGAAACTACCTCAACATAATAAACGCCATATATGACAAACCCATAGCCAACATCATACTCCATGGGCAAAAACTGAAGGCCATCCCCTGAAAACAGGAATGAGACAAAGATGCCCTCTATCACCACTCTTATTTAACATAGTACTGGAGGTCCTGGCCAGAGCAATCAGGCAAGAAAAAGGAATAAAAGGAATCCAAATAGGGAGGGAAGAAGTGAAACTCTCGCTGTTTGCAGACGACATGATCTTATATATAGAAAACCCCAAAGAATCCATTGGAAAACTCTTAGAAGTAATCAACAACTACAGCAAAGTTGCAGAGTACAAAATCAATTTGCATAAATGAGTAGCATTTCTATATTCTAGTAATGAACTAACAGAAAAAGAACTCAAGAACACAATACCATTCACAATTGCAACAAAAAGAATAAAATACCTTAGGGTAAATTTAACTAAGGAAGTGAAGGACCTATATAATGAAAATTACAAGGCCTTTCTGAGAGAATTGGATGACGACATAAGGAGATGGAAAGACATTCCGTGTACATGGATTGGAAGAATAAACATAGTTAAAATGTCCGTTCTACCTAAAGCAATATACAAATTCAACGCCATCCCAATCAGAATCCCAATGACGTTCTTTACAGAATTAGAACAAAGAATCCTAAAATTCATATGGGGCAACAAAAGACCACGACTTTCTAAAGCAATCCTGAGAAAAAAGAACAAAACGGGAGGCATCACAATCCCTGACTTCAAAACATACTACAAAGCTACAGTAATCAAAACTGCATGGTACTGGTACAAAAACAGGTGCACAGATCAATGGAACAGAATTGAAAGCCCAGAAATGAAACCACACATCTATGGACACCTTATCTTCGACAAAGGAGCTGAGGGCATACAATGGAGAAAAGAAAGTCTTTTCAACAAATGGTGCTGGGAAAACTAGAAAGCCACATGTAAAAGAATGAAAATTGACCATTCTTTTTCACCATTCACCAAAATAAACTCAAAATGGATCAAAGACCTAAAGGTGAGACCTGAAACCATAAGGCTTCCGGAAGAAAAGGTAGGCAGTACACTCTTTGACATCAGTATTAAAAGGATCTTTTTGGACACCATGTCTTCTCAGAGAAGGGAAACAATAGAAAGAATAAACAAATGGGACTTCATCAGACTAAAGAGCTTCTTCAAGGCAAATGAAAACAAGATTGAAGCAAAAACCAACCCACTAACTGGGAAAAAATATTTGCAAGTCATATATCTGACAAAGGCTTAATATCCATAATATATAAAGAACTCTCACAACTCAATGACAAAATATCAAACAACCCAATCAAAAAATGGGCTGGAGACATGAACAGACATTTCTCCAAAGAAGCTATACGGATAGCCAATAGGCATATGAAAAGACGTTCATCATCGCTGATCATCAGGGAAATGCAAATCAAAACTACACGAAGATATCACCTTACACCCATTAGAATGACAAAAATATCTAAAACTAATAGTAACAAATGTTGGAGAGGTTGTGGAGAATAAGGAACCCTCATACACTGCTGGTGGGAATGCAAACTGGTGCAGCCACTATGGAAAACAGTATGGAGATTCCTCAAAAAATTAAAAATAGAACTACCATATGATCCAGCCATCCCACTACTGGGTATTTATCCAAAGAGCTTGAAGTCAGCAATCCCAAAAGTCCTATGTACCCCAATGTTCATTGCAGCATTATTTACAATAGCCAAGACATGGAAGCAACCTAAGTGCCCATCAACAGATGAATGGATAAAGAAGATGTGGTACATATATACCATGGAATACTACTCAGCTGCAAAACAGAACAAAATTATTCCATTTGCAATAACATGGATGGACCTTGAGGGAATTATGTTAAGTGAAATAAGCCAGCGAGAGAAGGATAATCTGTGTATGACTCCACTCATATGAGGAATTTAAAAATGTGGACTAAGAGAACAGTTTAGTGGATACCAGGGGAAAGGTGGGGTGGGGGGTGGGCACAAAGGGTGAAGTGGTGCACCTACAACACGAATGACAAACATTAATGTACAACTGAAATTTCACAAGACTGTAACCTATCATTAACTCAATAAAAAAATTAAATCATATAAGCTTACAATTAAATACATTATATTAACAGAGGTAATAAATACTCAAAACTCATCGCTTCCTAATTTAAAAAAAATTTGTTGCCCTAGGGTTTGCAAAATATGTTTACAACTAATCCAAGCTTACTTTCAAATAGCACTATACTTCTTCATAGGTAGTGAAAGTACCTTATAATTCCTCCTTCTCATTCCTTATAACATCGCTGTCATTAATTTCACTTTTTCATAAGCTATAATCACCAAATACATTGTAGTTATTATTATTTTGAACACATTCATCTGTTAGATGAATTAAGAATAAGAAAAAGCAAAATATTTTATCTTCATGTATTCCTTTTGTAATGCTCTTTATGCAGATTCAAATATTTGAGCTATATCATTTTCCTTTTCTGAAGAACTTCTTTTAACATTCTTGCAAGGCAGGTCTACTGGAAACAAAGTCCCTCAACTTTTGTTTGTGTGAGAAAGTCTTTACTTTTCCTTCATTTTTGGAGGATAATTTTACTGGATACAGAATTCTAAGTTGGTGGATTTTTTTCCTTCAACACTATAAATATTTACTCCACTCTCTTCTTGCTTGCATGGTTTGGAAGAGAATTCCAATGTAATTATTATCCTTTTTCCTCTGTAAGTAAGGTGCTATTTTCCTTTGGCATTTATCAATATTTTCTCTTTGTCTTTGATTTTCTGCAGCTTGAATATGATATGCCTGTGTAGATGTTTTTGGTATTTATCCTGCTTGGTGTTCTCTGAGTTTCCTGAACCTCTGCTTTCATGTCTGTCATTAATTTTGGAGAATTCTCAGTCATTATTACTTCAATATTTGCCATGTTCTTTTCTATTTTCTTCTCCTGGTATTTTTATTATGTATATGTTACAATGTTGTAATTGTCCCACAGTTCTTGGATAATCTGTTCCATTTTTAAAAATTCTTTTTTCTCTTTGCTTTTCAGTTGGGGAAGTTTTTATTGACTTATCTTCAAGCTCACTGAATTATTCCTTGGCTGTGTCCAGTCTACTGATGAGCCCATCAAAGGCATTCTTCATTTCTGCTACGGTGTTTTTGATTTCTAGCATTTCTCTTTGATTCTTTCTTAGCATTTCCAGCTCTCTGCTTAGGTTACCCATCTGTTCTTGCATGTTGTCCTTTTTCACATTAAAGCCCTTAACATACATGATGGTTAATTTTATGTTTCAACTTGACTGGACCATGGGGTGGTGAGTCATTTGGTTGAACATTATTCTAGGTGTGCCTGTGAGGGTGTTGCTGGATGAGATTAACATTTGAACTATTAGACTGAGTAAAGCAGATTGCCTTCCCTAATGTGTGTTGGGCTTATCCAATCAGTTGAAGATCTGAATAGAACAAATACACTGAGTAAGAGGGAACTCCTCCTGCTTGATTGCCTTGAGCTGGGACATTGGTCTTTTCCTGCCTTTGGGCTCAAGCTCAAACAGCAGCTCTTCTTGGGTCTTAAGTCCTTTAGCTTTCAAATTGGAGCTTACACCATTGTCTCTCTTGGTTCTCAGGCGTTTGGACTTCAGTTAGAACTACATCATTGGCTCTCCTCAGTTTCCAGCTTGCTGACTGCAGATCTTGGCACTTCTCAACCTCCGTAATTATGTGACCCAATTGATATAATAAATGTATGATGAACAAATATATATATATATATATTCACTTCATATTGGTTCTGTTTCTCTAAAGAATCCCAAATAACACAGCACATTAGTCATAGTTATTTTAAATTGATGGTCTGATAATTCCAACATCTTTGCCATATCTGAGTTAGGTTCTGATGCTTGCTTTGTCTCTTTAGACTATGGTTTTTGCCTTTTAGTATTCCTCATAATTTTTTTTAGTAGCTAGACATAATGTATTAGGTAAAAGTAACTGAGGTAAATAGGCCTTTACTGTGAGATGTTCTGTTTATTTGGCTAGGAGTTAGGTTGTATTTTCTGTTTGTTGTAGCTGTTTTTGTCAGAAGCTAAAATTTTCTCTAATATCCTTGTTTTTTCCCCTCTTGCTGTATTTTGGTCATCTGAGAGAGTTCTCAAATAGAGTTTGAGGCTTGCAGTTATTTCAGCAGTAGTCATCTTTTATACAGAATCCCAATGGATGTGGTGATAAGGTGAAGTTGTTGGGGGAGCAAGGCATTCTATAGTCCTATTATTAAATCTCAGTCTTTACTCACCCTGTGCCCATTGTCCTTGACCCTCACATGTGCTTCTCAATTTTATTTTTTCCCCTCAGCTGATACAAGAAGGCTAGAAGATGCTGGAATTGGGTATTTCCTTTGCCCCACATGGAAGGCTGGAGGGGTTTTAGGTGGGTATTTCCTTTCCCTCAGGTTGGTCAAAATCTGGTAAAACTCAAGACAGATTCTGGTAAAATTGTTTACCTTGAGATCAAGCTTTTATAAAGTATAACATAATGTTCTGGATGTATTTCAAAATGGCTACCTTTCTTCTTTCCCTACTGGAAGTATGAGGGACTTTTTCTCTGATATTTGCCCTAAGAGTCTCATGGGGATCTTGGAAGTAAAACTCATAGCAGTGTGGGGGCACCCCTAAGACTCAGCTCTCTAGCGTCCAGAGTTTTTAACTGTCATGCTCATCCACAATGAGCCTCCAGAAATTCCTCAATCATAGTTTAAGTTTTCTTATTTGCTCTGACTCTAGCAGTGGGTTTCTGCTCCTAGGCTTCTTCTCTCAGTAAGTTATGATTCTCTGTATTAGCCTGTCTTTCCACTTTTTGGGGTAGTGGCTTGCCCTATGTCCTCAATTCTCTGATGGATGTAAGAAGTTAATTATTTTCCATTTATTCAGCTTTTTTCTTGTTGTGAGGATGGGAATGATGACTTCTAAGCTCTTTACTTGTTTGTCTAGAAGCTGGAAGTCAACTTGACAATTTTAAGATGTGATTTTCCCTAGATTGTTCTATCAAGTCAGTGTATTTGCAATCAAATTTGAAGCAGTTATTTTATGGTGAAACTTAACTTCTTGATTCTAAAATTTATATAGTAATGTAAATAACTTAGAATAGCCAAAGAAATCTCAAAGAAGGAGAAGCTGGTGGACTCACACTATTATTATGGGTAGGAAGAAAGACAAATTCACCAATGTAAATAAATAGAGTCTAGAAATAGACTTATCCATATGTGGTCACTTTATCTAAGAAAATGGCAGCATATAATTCAGTGGGGAGAAACGATTACCTTTTCAACAAATGTTGCCAAAGCAACTGGATACCTATATGGAAGAAAATGAATCTTGACCCCTACCTCACTTCATGCACAAAAATTAGTTCCAAATGGATCGTAGATACAACTGTAAAGGCTAAAATCTATAAAACCTCTGGAAGGAAACAGTAAATATCTTTGGGTATTGGAAAGATTCTTAAATATTACAGATATACATAAATCACTAATCATACAATTTTAAAAAGGACAAATTCATAAAACAATGAACTTCTAAGCATCAAAAGACATCCTTAAGGGCCAGCCCCATGGCCGAGTGGTTAAGTTTGCGGGCTTCACTGTGGCGGCCCAGTGTTTCATTGGTTCGAATCCTGGGTGCAGACATGGCACCACTCATCAAGCCATGCTGAGGTGGTGTCCCACATGCCACAACTAGAAGGACCCACAGCTAAAAATACGCAACTATGTACCGGGGGGCTTTGGGAGAAAAAAGAAAAATAAAGTCTTAAAAAAAAAAGACATCCTTAAGTGTAAATTACTTCTCATTCATTGGAAACAATGATGACATCCTAGGTTCCTGCTTCCCAGTATTTCATCCAAAAGCAATAGAAACAAAAAGAAGGGAAAAATACAACTACACAAAGCCCACATTCATCATAACTTGAAGATAAAAAATGCCTAAAATTAAGAATTACTATATATATAAAAAAAGAAAGTCACCAAATTCCAGTGTATGATCATTCATGCTTCTGCCACACTTCTACCCCTCCACAAGGCTTTTTCTGGTCATGCAAAGGCAAGTTGGAACAACTTTAAGGAAGAAAGGAGAGAAGCAATAACTGCCTAAGGTTGATCTAAAATCAGTGTCAGATACTCTAAATCTACACTAAGCCTGAAAAAAAAAATATGGATGGACGAGAGTACAAACGATATGGAAGGAAGTTAAATGTACGCATGAATTGAACTGTCTTAGAAACACACAATTCTGTGGAAGAAAGAAAGGAAAAACAGGAGGGAGAAGCAGCCTTTGGCAATTAGATGGTGAAGGGCAAAAGAAGGAAAATAAGCAAAATTAGGTTACTGTAAAATTAAAAATAACAATAACAAAAAATCAGAGGATACGCCACTCTTCCCCAGAACAAATAAACAATATCCACTGAAGTATATAGACTTTGCTATACCGGCAGAAGAGAACACCTTTAATCTAGGAATCTTTTAAAACAGCCCATTACCACCAAAATAAACAAGAAAGCAAAGAACAATTCATAAATGGCTTTTACAAAAATAACTAGAAATGAAATTCAACATACACCAACTGAGGAAAATTTCCTTTGATAAGCAGCCATGAAGCAAAGGGAAAACCATGTCAACATGCTAAAAAATATTATACATAGTCAAACATGCATTTGAATTTAGGCAAAGCATCTGTGAAATATCAATTCAAAAATTAACAACAAAAATGGACAAAGACAGCAATAAATGTAAAAAATATTGATTAAATTCAAGATAAAAATGAAAGAAAAAAACATTTTTCAGAAATGATAGTAAATACAAGGTGCCCAATGGATAAAATTTAATAAGGGAAATTGAATAAAGGCAGTGAAATAACGAAGAGATAACAATTAGATAAAGAAAGAAGTAAAAACCAAAAAAGGTCAGAGAAAAATCTCCAAAATGGGAGACAGAGAACATATAACATTGATGTTATTGTTGCCGCTGAAGAAGAAAAACAAAATAATGGGACAGAACTAACACTTAAAATATAATTAAAGAAAACGATAGGAATATAAAAGGACATGAATCTACACATTAAAGGGCCCATTGGGTACCTGGGAAAATTAATCATGAATGACAACCTGCAAGACATATCTTAATAAAGCTATTAAATTTCAAAGATTAAGAAAAAATTCCCAGGGCCTGCAGGCAAAATGATCAAATGACTTATAAAGGGAAAAGGATTAGACTGGTATTAGACTTTTCAAAAACTTCATACAAAGCAGGGCACCAATTGGGCAGAGTTTTTCAAAAATTCAATAAAAGAATTATGAACCAAGGATTTTATATCCAGGCAAGCTGTCCTTTAACTTTAAAAGAATGTATAAATGTATAAATGTATAAAAACATTTGCTAGTGTAAAAGAATTAGAGCATATATTAGGGAAGGAAACTTCAATAAGTTCCATAATGTAGAAATATTTTGAACATCTCTGATCACAATGAAACAAAGTTAGAAATCACTAACAAATACAAGAACAAACAAAACCAAAATATCTTCTCTGACCGCCATGGGATAGAAGTAGAAATCAATAACAAAAGTAAAACTTGAAAATTCATGAATACGTGGAAATTAAACAACACAGTCTTATATAACCATAGGGTTAAATACAAAATTATAAAAGAAACTAGAAAATACTTAGGCACAAATGAAAACAAAAATACAACATATCAAAACTTATGGGATGCAGCAAAAGCAAGGCTGAGGGGAAAATTTATAGCTGTAAATGCCTACATTAAAAAAGAAGAATCTCCAGCCGGCCCTTTGGCAGAGTGGTTAAGTTCACGTGCTCTGCTTTGGTGGCCCAGGGTTTCACTGGTTTGGATCCTGGGTGCGGACACGGCACTGCTCGTTAGGCCATGCTGAGGTAGCATCCCACATGCCACAACTAGAGGGACCCACAACTAAAATATACTATATAATATAATAAAATATACTATATAAATATAATAAAATATAACTATTTACTGGGGGGACTTGTAGAGAAAAAGCAGAAAAAAAAAAAAAGAAAAGAAGAATCTCAGCTCAATAACCCTACTTTCACCTTAAGGAACTAGAAAAAAAAGATAAACATAAACCCAAAGCTATCAGAAAGAAAGAAATATTGAACATAGCTGAAAATAAGCAAAATAGAGAATAGAAAACAGTAGAGAAAATCAATAAAACCAAAAGTTGATTCTTTTAAAAGCTTAACAAAATTGACAAACATTTAGAGAAAAAAAGAGATGACAAAAATAATCAAGATCAGAAATGAAAGTAGGAATATTGCTACCAACCTATACCAACAGAGATATAAAGGTTTATGAGAACAACTCAACAACAAAAATCACAAATAATCTGATTAAAAATGAGCAAAGGACTTGAATAGACATATTCAAATATTCTCCAAGGAAGATATATAAGTGGCCAACAAGCATATGAAGAGATACTCAACATCAGTAATCATCAGGGAAATGCAAATCAAAACCACAATGAGCTATCACCTCACGTCTACTAGTATAGCTCTAATGAAAAATAACAATTGCTGGCAAGGATGTGGAGAAATTGGAACTTTCGTACATAGCTAGTACAAATGTAAAATGTTGCAGCTGCTGTGAGAAACAGTTCAGTGGACCTTAAAATTTAAATATAGAATTATCACATGATCCAGGAAATCCACACCTAGGTATATACCCAAAATAAGTGAAAATAGATGTAGAAACAAAAATGTGTACCTGTATGTTCATAGCAGAACTATTCGTAATAGCCAAAATGTGGAAACAATCTAAATGCCCATCAAAATGTGGTATATTCTTTCAGCCATAAAAATGATGTACTGATGTGTGACAACATGTATCAACCTCATAAACATTGTGCCAAGTGAAAGATGGCAGACACATATTGCACAATTCCTTTTATATGAAATGTCCTGAAAAGATAAAGCCTTAGAGATAGAAAGCAGATTAGTGGTCACCAGGAGCTTGGAGAGAGGGTATAGGATGTGACTTCTAAACTGGTTCAGGGTTTCCCTTTTGGTTGATGAAAATGTAGAACTAGATAGAGGTGATGGTTGCATAATGTGAATGCCCTATATGCTATTGTATTGTATACTTTAAAATGATTAATTTCATGTGAATTTTAACTCAGTAAAAAAAATTGGAGACTACTTTACATATATGTATGCAACTAAATTAGAAAACTGAGATGAAATGTATAATTTCCCAAGAAAGCACAGATTATTAAAATTGACTTCATTAGAGTTATAATGCATTCAATTTTCATAGAGGAAATAGAGAAAGGTATCAAAGCAAAAAGCACCAAGTCAGATGGTTTCACAGGGGAATTCAATCAAAATTTCAAAGACCAGCTAGGTCAAATTCTCTATAAGTTGTCTCAGATCATTGCAAAGGAAAGGAGAGTGTTTCTATTCCAGTCAAGAAGGAGTAGGCATACTACACCCTGTCTCTCCCAGTGAATGCAACTATCAGTTATCTAAGGATTTTTTAAAGTAAATGGTAAGCAGCAGATTGGGGAAGAAAACCAGAGCTCAAAGTATAACTGAACTGGTAGTGAGCTTCCCATTTTTTTCCTTCAGTATCTCCCAGCCTGGACTCAAAGACAGCCTAAAACTGTACTGGTGTGGAAATAAAGGGCTGAAGGGAAGCCCTCTGTTTCTGGTCTGAAAAATTGGAAAGGGGATCCTTATGGGTCAGAGACAGTGGGTGAAATCCTCTGTTTATTTTTCCATAGTCTCCCACTCTATATCCTAGGAAATTTTGTGGCAGCTGTAGCAGCAATGGTAGCAATGGCTGGCCAGGCAACAAAACTCCAAGGGAGGTAAACCCTTCTCTCTGACCAGAATATCTATTGTCCAAAGAACATAGGTGTAATCCCAGTTGCTTTTACTATTTCTCTTTCCTCTTGATACTTGATTCCAGAGGCAGATGTAGTCATGGGAAGTTCACCGCAGAGTGGGGGAAATTAAAGCCCTGGTTTTATAGCCAGAAGCCCATGATGAAGGTCTCCCGAGAACCAGAAAGAATCATAGAGATAGTGGAGATGAAAGAGCTCAGTAAAAGAGTCTCATAAATTTGTGTTTGAACTTCTGACCCTAAATAGCTTACCAAGGACTTTGAGAACCAAACTGCCGTAGATCACCACCCACATCCCAGAATGGCCACTGGATGGCACACGTGCAGGGCAGGTTGGAATAGCACTTTGAAAGCTAAATTTATATTGGAAGCACAGATCATATGTCTTAATCCCTTCAGGAGGCTATAACAAACATACCATAGACTGGGTGGCTTAAACAACAAACATTTGTTTCTCACAGTTCTGGAGCCTGGAAAGTGCAAGATCAAGGTGCTGGCAGATTTGGTGTGTGGTGAAGGCCTGCTTCTTGGTTCATAAGTGGCTGTCTTCTCTGTATCTTCATAGGGCAGAAGAGATGAGAGAGCTCTCTGGGATGTCTTTTATAAGGGCACTAAAATCCTGTTCATGAGGGCTCTACCTTCACGACCTAATCACCCCCAAAGGCTACATCTCCAAATACTATCACACTGGGGATTAAGATTTCAGCATGTGAAATCGGGGAGGGCACAAATATTCAGTCCATAGAATTACAAAATGTAGGCAGGAACTTGCCACCTGAAAATAATTAGGTTAATCTGTGTTAAAACATATAAACAAAAATCAACATTCTCCATAGGATTTAAACAAGCCCTAGAGTCCTTTACTATATAAAATGTCCAGGATTCAATACAAAATTACTTGACATACAAAGGAGAATTTCAACATTTCACAAGGTGAAAAAGCAAGACATCAACCCTGAGGTGGCACAGATGTTGGAACTATCACAAACTTTAAAGCAGCTATTATAACCATGATCCAAGTAGTAAGTGTAAAAAATTGTGGGACAAATGGAAGGATAGAAAGATTTAGCAGAGAAATAGAAGGTCTAAAAAAGGGAAGAAAGTCTTCTTCATTGTTTTAACAAAGCAAGTATAACATTTATACCTAAACATGATAAAAATAGTACAAAAAGCAAAATAAAATTATAGAAAAAAATCATTCATGAAAATTGATGCAAAAATACTAAATAAAATATTAACAACAGAATCCAACATCTGTGTGACCAAACTGAATTTACTCTAGGAATGCAAGTTGGGTTCAATATTAAGAAATCTGTTAATACAAAATACCATATTAATAGAGCAAAAGAGAAATATCATATACTTATCTTTACATATGCTGAAAAGTCTTTGACAAAAGTCAACACTAATTCCTGATTAAAAAAATCAGTAAATTTGGAATAAGCTGTTGTTTATAGGATATTATGTCATCATTAAAAAGTGAGTTAAAGCTGTATCAGTTGGTTTGGCAGAATCTCAGTGATGTACTGTAAAAAAAAAAGCAATACATAGAAATGCATTTATAATCTGATCCTAATTTTTTAAAAATACCACTCTAGCTAATTATTTCTGATTCATATCGTAAGGCACATAATGTTAAATTGAGAGCTAAAGGAGAGCTATCAGAAATATTTCAAAGAAACACTGGCTTTAAGTGGATGGTCTCATCCTGGATGTCCCCTTTTATTGACTTTGGGATTCGAAGGGCAAGACTGAATACCCTCAAATAAATTCACAGGCAACCGACTAAAGTTTTAAGAAACGTCACCAGGAAATCCCCAAATCTGGGTGTTTAAAGTGAACTGTAGAGTGTGCAAGGTTGTTTTCATAGTATGACTGTCATTGCCTCACCATAAGCAGGACCCCTAGCTCATGGAAGCAGCTGCTAAACCGTGACACATTAAGAAAGATTTGGAGGAGTCCTGAGAGGCTGAGTGGGAGAAATGAGCCATGGTAACCCCTCCCCACATACTGAACTAAATTGATGTTTAGCTGCTGAGAATCAGCTCAGCTCAGCCATTTCCATTCCTACCCTTTTCCCTGTCATAGAGTGTTCCCAAAAGGTGATTTCATCAACTCACTAATCCCCCTCCCAGATACATTTGAGTTGTTTCACAGGGATGGAACTGTAACATGGAGCTCAGGAGCCATTGGAAGCCTCTTTGGGCAGGCTGGCCATGATGAATGTGGTTTTAGGTACTTTCCCTGGATTTTGGGGGATATTCAGGATCTGACCTGCCCAAGGGCATCTAGTATCCTGGTTTATTGTCTTTCAGGGTTAGTGATAGTGCTTTGATAGTGGTAATAGGGACAGTGGTTCCACAGGGCAAACCCCCAGGGTTGTAGTCCTGGATTTCTCTATAGTTTGCCTCCTTGCAGACCCTCTGAGGTCAGTACCCAGGCACAGCTTTTACAGTAGGCCTGAAATGGTTTGGTGAACGTGAATGTATCAGCTTCCTATTGCTACTGTAACAAATTACTGCAAACTTGTTGCCTTAAAAGGACAGAAGTATAATCTCTCACAGTTCTGGAGGTCATAAGTCTGAAATCAGTTTCACTGGGCTGAAATCAACATATGTGCAGGGCTGTGGCCCTTCCAGAGGCTTTAGAGGAAAATCCACTTTCTTGCCTTTTCCAGCTTCTAGAGCTATACTCCTTGCATTCCTTGGCTCATACTTTCATGTAATATCTAAGAAATCTTTGTCTAACCAAGATAACAAAGAATTTCTACTATGTTTTCTTCTAGAAATTTTATGTTTAGATTTGGGTTTATGATCCATTTTGAGTTAAATTTTGTATAAGGTGTGAGAAAATTTGTTGAAAATTAATTGACCATATTTGCACGAATGTATTTCCAGACTCGGTATTCTGTTTCACTGATCTTTCTGTTTGTGCTTTCTACAACACATGATGTCTTGATTACCATAGCTTTATAGTAAGTCTGGAGATGCGATAGTGATAATCCTATTTTGTTCTTTTTCAAAACTCTTTTGACTATTCTAGCCCATTTGCCTTTCCATATAAATTATAGAACTCAGCTTGTCAAATTCTACAAAAAATCTTGCTGGGATTTTGATTGGAATGGCATTAAACTTATAGATCAGTTTAGCAAGAAGTGATATATTAACGATTTTGAATATTCCAATTGATGAACATGAAATATCTTTCCATTTCTTCAAGTGTTTGTAGTTTTCAGCATTCAGAAGTTGTATTTTGAAATATTTGTTCCTAAGTAATTTCAATTGTTTTCAATACATTTCCAATTGTAGCTTGCTGGTATATCAAAATATAACTGATTTTTGTATGTTGACCTTGTATCCAGTGACTGTTGGGTTGAGAATTTGCCCTGACCTATGGTAGAAAGTATTCAATCCTTCACCATAAAGTATGATGTCAGATCTAGTTTTTTTTGTAGGTGACCTTCATCAGGTTGAGGTGGTTTCCCTCTATTTCTAACTTGCTGAAGTTTTTTTTTTTTTTTATCATGCATGGTTCCATTTTGAGGAAGGCTTTTTCTACATTGTATTACTTTTCTATTACTGCATAACAAATTACCACAGATTTAGCAGCTTAAAACAACACCTATTTATTAGATCACAGTTCTGTAGATCAGAAATCTGAAACAATGCAGCTGGGTTCTCTACTCAGAATCTTACAAGATTTAAATGAAGTCATCAGTCAGCTTAGTTCTCATCTAGAGGCTCTGGGGAGATAGTCCACTTCCAATCTCTTCTTTTTAAAAAATTATTTTATTGCAGTCATATTGGCTTATAACACTGTGTAAATTTCAGGTTTACATTATTATATTTCAGTTTATGTATGGACTGCATTGAGTTCACCACCAATAATCTAGTTTTTATCCATCAGCATATATATGTGCCCCTTTACCCCTTTCGCCCTCCTCCCATTCCCTTCCCTTCTGGTAATCACCAATCTGTTCTCTTTATATATGTGTTTATCTTCCACATATGAGTGAAATCATACGGTATTTGTCTTTCCCTGTTTGACTTATTTTGCTTAACATAATACCCTCAAGTTCCATCCATGTTGTTGCAAATGGCACGGTTTCATCTTTTTTATGGCTGAGTAGTATTCCATTGTATATATATACCACATCTTCTTTATCCATTCTTCCATTGATGGGCACTTGGGTTGCTGCCAAGTCTTGGCTATCATGAATAATGCTGTGATGAACTTATGGGTGCATATAGCTTTTTGAATTACTGATTTCATGTTCTTTTAATACATACCCAGTAGTGGAATAGCTGGGTCATATGGTATTTCTATCTTTAATTTTTTTGGAAATCCATAAGCTCTTTCTTTTTGGCAGAATTCAGTTTCTTATGGTGGTAGGACTGAGGTTCCCATTTTCTTGCTGGCTGTAGGCTAAGGGTTGTTTTCAGTTCCTAGATGCCACTCTCAGGTCCTTTCCACATGCCCTCCTCTATCTTCAAGCCAGAAACAGTGTGTCAAATCCTTCCTGTGCTTTCAATCTCTGACTTCCTCTTCTTTGACCAGTCAGAGAAAACGCTCTACTTTTAAAGGGCTCTTATGATTAGGTCAAGCTCACTTGGGTCATCTTTTATTAAAATCAACTGTGCCATATAACATAACCTAATTGGTAATAAAATGCATCAACTTAATTCCACTATAGTCTGAGAACATACTTTGCATAACAGCAATTGCTTTGTTTGTTACAGTTCATTTTATGGCCCAGAATATGGTTTGTCTTGGTGCACATTTCATGTGCACTTGAAAAAGTGTATATTCTCCTGTTGTTGGTTGGAGTGTTCAAAAAAATGTCAATTAGATCCAGTAAACTGATAGTGTTTTTCATTTTTTTCTATGCCCTTACTGATTTTCTACTTGTTCTATAATAAGATAGGAGTGTTGAGGTCTCCAACTATAACTATAGATTTGTCTATTTCTTCTTTTAGTTCTATCAATTTGTTTTACGTATTTAAAAGCTCTATTGTTAGGTACATATATATTTAGTATTGTGAGGTCTTCTTGAAGAATTGATTCCTTCAACATTATATAATGTGTCTCTTTATCCCTGAGAATATTCCTTATTTTGATGTTGCTATAGACTAAATGTTTGTGTTCCCCTTTCAAATTCATGTGTTAAAATCCAATCCCCAATGTGGTAGTATCTGGAGGGGAGACCTTTAGGATGTGATTAAATAATGAATGCAGAGACCTCACGAATGGGATTACTACCCTTATAAAAGTGACCCCAGAGAGATCCACCATGTGAGGATACAGTGAGAAGGTGGCCATCTACGAACCTGGAAGCAGGTCCTCACCACACACCAAATCTGCCAGTGCTTTGATTTTGGACTTCCCAGCCTCGAGAACTGTGAGAAATAGGGGATTGCTGTTTAAGCCGTCCAGTCTATGGTGTTTTTGTTATAGCAGCCAGAACAGACTAAGACAGAAATGGTACTGAGAAGTGGGCTGCTGCTGTAACAAATACCTAAAAATGTGGAAGTGGCTTTGGAAATAGGTAATAGGTAGAGGCTAAAAGAGTTTTGAGGTGCATGCCAGAAAAAGCTGACATTGCCACGAATGGCCCTTTCAAGGCAATTCTGGTGAAGGCTCAGAAAGAAAAGAAGAAAGCTGTAGAGAAAACCTCAATCTTCTTAGCAAATACCTAAGTAATCCTGAACAGAATGTTGGTAGGAATATGATGGTAAAGACCATTCTGATGAGGTCTCAGATGGAAATGAGAAATATGTTATTAGACAATGGAGGAAAGGCAATCTTTGTTATAAAGCAACAAAGAACTTGGTTGGATTGTGTTTGTGTTCTAGGGTTTTGTGGAAGGCGCAATTTATGAGTAATGAAATCAGATATTTAGCTGAAGCAATTTCTAAACAAAGCGTTGAAGGAGTGGCATGTCTCCTCCTAACTGTTTATAATAAAATGTGAGAAGAGAGAAATGACTTAAAGATGAATTTGTTAAGCAAAAAGTAAGCATAACTTAAATATTTGGAAAAGTCTTTGCCTATCCATATTGCAAAAATGAGAACACTAAAGATGTAGCCAAGTGACCATTTGATAAGGAGATTAATGTGGACAAACCATCTTAACAGAAGCCAGGAATTATTCTCCAACAGTGGAATAATGACCCCAAAGATGATTCAGAGATCATCATAGCTGCCATTCTCATCACAGGCCCAGAGTGCAAGGCCCCAGAAGGCAGAGTGGTTTCAAAAGAGAGGCCACCAGCGCCTATGGTATTTCAGTGTGCCCAGCCTGGAACCACCTCATATTGTGGGCTCTGCTCCCCTAACTGTGGTGCTGCACTCCTTGGCTGCTCCAGGTACAGCTCCAGTGAGCCCCAGTGGAATGGGCCACAGCGGCCACCCCTCTGGAGGGTGTAGGCAGCAAATTTTGGTGGCATCCACATGGTACTGTGTCTGCCACTGTGCAGAGTTCACAGGTCGAGGGGACATGGCTGCCTCCACCTAGGTAAGGGTATCTCTCTGGGTACTCTTTTATAAGGGCACTAATTCCATTCATGAAGGCTCTGTCCTCATGATCTAATCATTTCCCAAAGGCACCACCTCCTAATACATCACATTGGGCCTTAGCAGTTCAACATATGAATTTTGTGGGGACACAAACATTCACACTGTAGCAGTGCCCTTATAAAAGAGACTCTGGAGAGCTCCCTTGCCCCTTCCACTATGTAAGGATACATTGAGACGATGTTCATCTATGAACCAGGAAGTGGGCTCTCACCAGACATCAAATCTGCTGGTGCATTGATCTAGTGGACTTCCTAACCTCCAGAATTGTGAGAAATGAATTTTTGTTGTTTAAATCACCTGGTCTATGGTATTTTTGTTATAGCAGCATGAATGGACTATGACAGGTGTCTATTTTTCCCAATGTTAATATAGCAACTCCAGCTTTCTTTGACTAGTTTTGAGATGGTATATCTTTTTCTGTCATTTTCCTTTAAAAAAATTTTTTCTCCAGCTTTATTGAGATATTATTGAAATATAACTTATGTAAGTTTAAAGTGTACAACATGATGATTTGATACATGTATATGTTGTGACATGATTACCACAATAAGGTTAGTTAATACCTCCATCTCCTCACATTATTACCAGTTTTTGCGGTGATAACTTTTCATGTTTATTTTCTTGACAACTTTAAGTATATAGTACACTATTGTTAATTATAGTCCCTATGCTGTACATTAGATCTCCCAAACTTATTCATCTTATAATGGGAAGTTTACCCTTTCACCGGCATCTCCCAATTTCTACCATACCCTAACCCTAGGCAACCACTATTCTTCTCCTTATTTATTTGAGTTTGGCCTTTTTAGGTTCCACATATGAGTAAAAACATACAGTATTTGTCTTTTTCTGACTTATTTCACTTAGGATAATGCCTTCCAGGTCCATCCATGTTTTCACAAACAGCAAGATTTCCTTCTTTCTCATGGTTGAATAATATTCCACAGTATGCATATATAATATTTATATGTACATATATATTATATATATATATATTATATATAGTACATCTTCTTTATCCATTCATCCACTGATGAACCCTTAGGTTGTTTCCATGTCTTGGCTATTGTGAACAATGCTACGATGAACATGTGAATGCAGATATGTTTTTGAGATCCTGTTCTCATTTCCTTTGGATATATACCCAGAAGTGGAATTGCTGGATCATATGGTATTTCTATTTTTAATTTTTTGAGGAACTTCCATACTGTTTTCCATAGTGGCTGCACCAATTTACATTCCCACCACCAGTGCATGAGGCTTCTCTTTTCTCCACATCCTCACCAACACTTATCTCTTGTCTTTTTGATGATAGCCCTTCTAACTGGTATGAGGTGATATCCCATTGTGGTTTTGATTTGCATTTCCCTGCTGATTAGTGATGTTGAGTACCTTTCATGTACCTTTTCGCCATTTGTATGTCTTCTTTGAAAAAATGTCTATTTAGTTTCTCTTTTCCATTTGCATATATCTTTTTCCATCCCTTCACTTTGAGCTTATGTGTGTCCTTAAAGCTGAAGTAGTTTCTCTCAGGCAGCATATAGTTGAGTCTTGTTTTTCTTTTTATCCAGTCAGCCACTCTATGCCTTTGATTGTAGAATTTAATCCATTTATATTTAAAATAATTTTTGCTAGGTAGGGACTTACTAATGCCATCTTATTAATTGTTTTATGGCTGTTTTGTAGTTCCTTTTTCCTTTCTTCCTCTTTAGCTGTCTTTCTCTGTGGATTGACTATTCTTCATAGTGGTATGCTTTTATTCCCTTACTTTTTGTGTGTCTACTGTTAGTTTTTGCTTTGTGGTTACCATGAGGTCTACATAAAACATCTTCTAGATATAACAGTCTATTTTAAGCTAATAACAACTTAACTTCTATTGCATACAAAAGCTCTATCATTTACTCCTCTCCCACATAATTTGTTTTGATGTCATAATATACCTTTTTGTATATTGTTTATCCATTAACAAATTATTGTAGCTATAGTTATTTTAGTACTTTTGTCCTTTAAACCTTCATACTAGAGTTAAGTGATTAACACACTACCATCTTACAGTATTTGCATATTCTGAATTTGCCTATATACTTACCATTACTGGTATGTTTTATATTTTCATGTTTTAATGTTTCTAAATAGTGTTCTTTCATTTCAGCTTGAAGAACTCCTTTTGGCATTTTTTGTAATGCAGGTATAGTGGTGATGAACTCCCTATGCTTTTGCTTTTTAGGAAAAGTCTCTATCTCACCTTCATTTCTGAAAGACAGCTTTGCTGGAAGAAGTTTTCTTTGTTGGCAGGTTTTTTATTTTAGGACTTTGAATGTATAGTTGCCCTCTTCTTTGTCTTGAAAGGTTTCTGCTGAAAAATCTGCTGATAGCCTTGTGAGGGTTCCCTTATATGTGAGAAACTGTTTTTCCTCTTGCTACTTTTAAAATTCTCCTTGTTTTTGATTTTAGAAAGTTTTACTACAATATGTCTTGGATAAGATGGTTTTGGGGTGAAATTTTGGAGTGATCTATTTGTTCCACGAATCTAGATGTGTATAACTCTCCCCAGATTTGAGAAATTCTCAGCCATTATTTCTCTAAATAAGTTTTCTACTCTATTTTTCCCCTCCTCTCCTTCTGGGCCTCCAATAATTTGTAGATGGTTTCTTTTAATGGTATCCTATAATTCACATAAGCTTTCTTTAGTCTTTTTTTTTCCTTTTTCTTTTTTGCTCTTCTGACTGAATGATTTCAAATGACGTGCCTTCTAGCTCACAAATTCCTTCTTCTATTTGATGAACTCTGCTTTTGAAGCTCTGTATTGAATTTTTCAGCTTAGTCATTGTATTCAACAACTCTACGGTTTCTGTGTGTTTTTTTTAAAAGATCTATAACTTTTCTTACAGTATATTGTTATAATTGTTCTATTTTATTATTGGTTATTGTTGTTAATTTCTTCCTGTGCTTAATTCTTTAAATGATTTTATTGAAGTCATATTAGCTTATAACATTCAGTAAGTTTCAGATATATAATATTATATATCAGTTTCAGTATATACTGCATCCTGTTCACCACCAACAGTCTAGTTAATCCATAACCATACACATGTGCACCTTTACCCCTTTCACCCTCCCCCTATGCCCTGCCCCTCTGGTACCCACTAATCTGTTCTCCTTATCCATGTGTTTGTTTATCATCCACATATGAGTGAAATTATACAGTATTTGTCTTTCTCTGCCTGGCTTATTTTGCTTAGCATAATACCATCAAAGTCCATCCATCTTGTCACAAATGACATGATTTTGTCTTTTTTTAAGGCTGAGTAGTATTCCATTGTGTGTTTGTGTGTGTGTATGTGTGTGTGTGTATATGCCACATCTTCTTTATCCATTCATCCATTGATGGGCCCTTGGAATACTTCCATGTCTTGGCTATTGTGAACAATGCTGTGATGAACATAGGGATGCATAACTCTCTTTGAATTGTTGATTTCATTTTCTTTGGATAAATACTCAGTAGTGGGATAGCTGGATCATATGGTATTTCTATTTTTAACTTTTTGAGGACTCTCCATACTGTTTTCCATAGTGGCTGCAGCAGTTTGCATTCACACCAACAGTGTATGAGGATTCCCTTTTCTCCACATCCTCTCCAACACTTGTTATTTCATGTCTTGTTAATTATAGCCATTCTGATGGGTGTAAGGTGATATCTCATTTTGGTTTTGATTTTCATTTCCCTAATAATTAGTAATGTGGAATATCCTTTCACATGCCTTTTGGACATCTGTATATCTTCTTTGGAAAAATGTCTGTTCATATCCTCTGCCCATTTTTTGATTGAGTGGTTTGTTTTCTTGTTGTTGAGTT
Source organism: Equus asinus (assembly GCF_041296235.1). Taxonomy (NCBI): domain Eukaryota; kingdom Metazoa; phylum Chordata; class Mammalia; order Perissodactyla; family Equidae; genus Equus; species Equus asinus. The sequence continues at coordinate 35,979,814 of NC_091820.1, forward strand.
GTATGAGTTATTTTATATTTTGGAAATTAAACCCTTGTCAGATATGTAACTTGCAAATATTTTCTTTCAGTGAGTGTGTTCTCATTTTGTTCATGGTTTCTTTTGCCTTGCAGAAGCTTTTTAGTCTGATGTAGTCCCATTTGTTTATTTTTTCTTTTGTTTCCCCTGCCTGAGTAGACATGGTATTTGAAAGATACTGCTAGGACTGATGTCAAAGAGTGTACTTCCTAAATTTTCTTCTAAGAGTTTTGTGGTTTGAGGTCTTACATTCAAGTCTTTAATCCATTTTGACTTAATTTTTGTGTATGATGTGAAACAGTGGTGTACTTTCATTGTTTTGCATATGGCTGTCCAGTTTTCCAAACACCATTTATTGAAGAGACTTTCCTTTCTCCATTGTATATTCTTGGCTCCTTTGACAAAGATTAGCTGTCCATAGATGTGTGGTATTATTTCTGGGATTTCAATTCTGTTCCATTGATTCATATGTCTGTTTTTCTGCCAGTTCCCTGCTGTTTTGATTACTTATAGCTTTGTAGTATATTCTGAAGTCAGTGATTGTGATACCTTCAACTTTATTCTTTTTTCTCAGGATTGCTTTTGCTACTTGGGGTCTTTTGCTTTTCCATACAAATTTTAGGATTCTTTGTTCTATGTCTCTGAAGAGTGACATTAGGATTCTGATGGGATTGCATTGAATCTGTAGATTTCTTTGGTTAATATGGACGTTTTAACTATGTTTACTCTTCCAGTCCATGAGCATGGAATATCGTTCCATTTCTTTATGTCTTCTTCAATTTCTTTCAATAATGTCCTATAGTTTTCAGTGCATAGGTCTTCCACCTCCTTGGTTAAATTTATTCTTAGGTATTTTATTATTTTTGTTGTCATTGTAAATGAGATTGTATCCTTGACTTCTTTTTCTGCTAATTTGTTATTAGTGTATAGAAATGCAACTGAGTTTTGTACCCTGTAACTTTACTGTATTTGTTGATTATTTCTAATAGTTTTCTGGTGGATTCTTTAGGGTTTTCAATGTATAGAATCATGTCATCTTCAAACAGTGAGAGTTTTAATTCTTACTGTTCAATTTGGAGCCCTTTTATTTATTTTTATTGCCTAATTGCTCCAGTGGAAATTTCCAGTACTATGTTGAATAAGAATGGCAAGAGTGAGCACCCTTGTCTTGTTTCTGTTGTCGGGAATGGCTTTTGGTTTTTCACCATTGAGAAGGAAGTTGACTGTGAGTTTTTATGTATGGCCTTTATTGTATTGGGGTACTCTCCTTGTATACCCATTTTATTGAGTTTTTTAATTATAAATAAATGTTGGATCTTGTCAAATGCTTTCTCTGTATTTATTGAGATGATCATGTGATTTTTATTCCTCATTTTGTTAATGTGGTGTATCACATTGATTGATTTGCAGGTGTTGATCCATCCCTGCATCCCTGGAGTAAATCCCACTTGATCATGGTATATGATCCTTTTAATGTGGTTTATTTATTTTTATTTTTTATTTTTCAGATGTACATCATATTTCGAACTCTGTGTACATCATGTACACCACCCGAACACTAATTATGGTCCATCCCCTCACATGTGAGCCTAATCATCCCTTTTGCCCTCCCCCCTCCCCCTTTCCCAATGGTAACCACCAATACAATCTCCAATGCTATGTGTGTTTTTTTGTCGTTTTTATCTTCTACTTATGAGTGAGATCATATGGTATTTGACTTTCTCCCTCTGACTTATTTCACTCAGCATAATACCCTCAAAGTCCATCCATGTTGTCACAAAGGGCTGGATTTCGTCATTTCTTATGGCTGAGTAGTAGTCCATCGTGTATAAATCCCACATCTTCTTTATCCATGTGTCCCTTGATGGGCACCTAGGGTGCTTCCAAGTCTTGGCTATTGTGTATAATGCTGCAATGAACATAGGGGTGCAAGTATCTTTATGCCTTTGTGTTTTCAAGTTCTTTGGATAAATACCCAGCAGTGGGATAGCTGGATCATGTGGTAGATCTATTCTTAATTTTCTCAGGATACTCCATACTGCTTTCCATAGTGGCTGCACAAGTTTTCACTGCCACCAGCAGTGAACAAGGGTTCCCTTCTCTCCACATCCTCTCCAACCCTTGTTGTTTCCTGTCTTGTTAAGTATAGCCATTCTGACCAGAGTGAGGTGATACCTCACTGTAGTTTTGATTTGCATTTCCCCAATAGCTAATGATGTTGAGCATCTTTTCATATGCCTGTTGGCCATCCGTATATCTTCTTTGGAGAAATCTCTGTTCAGATCTTTTGCCCATTTTCTAATTGGATTGTTGGTTTTGTTGTTGTTGAGCTATATGAGTTCTTTGTATATTTTGGATATTAACCCCTTATCTGATATATGGTTTGCAAATATCTTCTCCCAATTGTTAGGTTGTCTTTTCATTTTGTTGATGGTTTCCTTTGCTGTGCAGCAGCTTTTTAGTTTGATGTAGTCCCATTTGTTCATTTTTTCTTTTGTTTCCCTTGCCGGCTCAGACATGGGACTTGAAAATATGCTGCTCAGACCAATTTCATGGAGCGTACTGCCTATGTTTTCTTCTAGAAGACTCATGGCTTCGGGTCTTACATTCAAGTCTTTAATCCATTTTGAATTGATTTTTGTGCATGGTGTAAGGGAGTGGTATACTTTAATTCTTTTGCATGTGGCTGTCCAGTTTTGCCAACACCATTTATTGAAGAGACTCTCCTTTCTCCATCGTATCCTCTTGGCTCCCTTGTCGAATATTAGCTGTCCAAAAACGTGTGGGTTTACTTCTGGGCTCTCGATTCTGTTCCATTGATCTGTGTGTCTGTTTTTGTGCCAGTACCATGCTGTTTTGGTTGCTATGGCTTTATAGTATATTTTGAAATGAGGGAGTGTGATCCCTCCAGCTTTGTTCTTTTTTCTCAGGAATCCTTTGGCTATTCGGGGTCTTTTGTTGTTCCATATAAATTTTGGGATTCTTTGTTCTATTTCTGTAAAAAATGTTGTTGGAACTTTGATAGGGATTGCATTGAATCTATAGATTGCTTTAGGAAGTATGGACATTTTAACGATGTTAATTCTTCCAATCCAAGAGCACGGAATATCTTTCCATTTCTTTGTGTCTTCTTCAGTTTCTTTCAACAATGTTTTATAGTTTTCGGTGTACAGGTCTTTCACCTCTTTGGCTGACTTTATTCCTAGGTATTTTATTCTGTTTCTTGCAATTGTAAATGGGATTGTATTCTTAATTTCTCTTTCTGCTACGTCATTGTTAGTGTCTAGAAATGCAACTGATTTTTGTACATTGATTTTATATCCCGTGACTTGACTGTATTCCTTTATTATTTCTAAAACGTTTTTAGTGGACTCTTTAGGGTTTTCTAGATATAAAATCATGTTGTCTGCAAAGAGTGACAGTTTCACTTCTTGTTTTCCAATGTGAATCCCATTTATTTTTTTCTTGCTTGATTGCTCTGGCTAGGACTTCCAATACTATGTTAAATAAGAGTGGTGACAGTGGGCATCCTTGTCAGGTTCTTGTTCTTAGAGAGATACCTTTCAGTTTTTCTCCATTGAGAATGATATTTGCTGTGGGTTTGTCATATATGGTGTTTATTATGTTGAGGTATTTTCCTTCCATACTCATTTTATTTAGAGTTTTTATCATAAATGGATGCTGTATCTTGTCAAATGCTTTCTCTACATCTATTGAGATGATCATGTGATTTTTATTCTTCATTTTGTTAATGTGGTGTATCACATTGATCGATTTGCGGATGTTGAACCATCCCTGCATCCCTGGAATGAAACCCACTTGATCATGATGTATGATCTTTTTGATGTATTGTTGTATTCGATTTGGTAGTATTTTGTTGAGGATTTTTGCATCAATGTTCATCAGTGATATTGGCCTGTAATTTTCTTTTTTTGTGTTGTCCTTGCCTGGTTTTGGAATCAGGATAGTATTGGCTTCGTAGAAGGAGTTAGGAAGCCTCCCCTCCTCTTCAATTTTTTGGAAGAGTTTCAGAAGAATAGGTATGAAGTCTTCTTTGAATGTTTGGTAGAATTCACCAGGGAAGCCATCTTTATTTTTTTGGAGGTTTTTGATTGCCATTTCGATCTCCTTACCAGTGATCTGTCTATTCAGATTTTCTACATCTTCTTGGTCCAGATTTGGAAGGTTGTATGTTTCTAATAATTTATCCATTTCTTCTAGATTATCCAATTTGTTGGCGTACAGCTTTTCATAGTATTGTCTTATAATGTTTTCTATTTGTGAGGTGTCCGTTGTAATCTCTCCTCTTTCATTTCTGATTTTATTTACTTTAGCCTTCTCTCTTTTTTTCTTGGTGAGTCTAGCTAAGGGTTTGTCAATTTTGTTTATCTTTTCAAAGAACTAGCTCTTGGTTTCATTCATTTTTTCTATTGTTTTTGTAGTCTCTACTTCGTTTATTTCTGCTGTGATTTTTATTATTTCCTTCCTTCTGCTGATTTTGGGTTTTGTTTGTTGTTCTTTTCCCAGTACCTTTAGGTGTGCTTTTAGATTGTCTATTTGGGATTTTTCTTGTTTGTTGAGGTAGGCCTGAATTGCTGTAAACTTCCCTCGTAGAACCTCTTTTGCTGTATGCCACAGATTTTGGCATGTCGTGTTTTCATTTTCATTTGTCTCCAGGAAGTTTTTGATTTCTCCTTTGATTTCTTCATTTACCCAATCATTGTTCAGTAGCATTTTGTTCAATCTCCACATTTTTGTGGCTTTTCTGTTTTTCTTTCTGTAGTTGATTTCCAGTTTCATACCTTTGTGGTCAGAAAAGATGCATGGTATTATTTCGATCTTCTTAAATTTATTGAGACTTGTTTTGTGGCCTAATATGTGATCAATCCTGGAGACTTTCCATGGGCATTTGAAAAGAATGTGTATTCTGTGATTTTTGGATGGAATGTTCTGTATATATCTACTAAATCCATCTGTTCTAATGTGTCCTTTAAGGCCAGTGTATCCGTATTGATCTTCTGCTTGGATGAACTATCCAGTGGTGTAAGTGGAGTGTTAAAGTCCCCTACTATTATTGTGTTACTGTCTATTTCTCCTCTTAAGTCTGTTAATAATCACTTGATATATTTAGATGCTCCTATGTTGTTTGCATAGATATTTATAAGTGTTATATTTTCTTGTTGGATTGTTCCCTGTATCATTATGTAGTGCCCGTCTTTGTCTCTTATTACAGTTTTTGATTTAAAGTCTATTTTCTCTGGTATAAGTGTTACTACCCCCACTTTCTTTTCTTTGCCATTTTCATGGAATATCTTTTCCCATCCTTTCACTTTCAGTTTGTGAGTGTCTTTAGGTCTGAAGTGTGTCTCTTGTATGTGGCATATACATGGGTCTTGCTTTTTTATCCAATTGGCCATCGTATGGCATTTGATTGGAGCAGTTAGTCCATTGACATTTAAAGTAGCTATTGATAAATATGTATTTATTGCCATTTTGTCACTTTTTTTTTCTGGGTGTTTTAGCAGTTCTTCTCTGTTCCTGTCTTTTTCTCTTGCTCTCTTCCCTTGTGGTTTGATGGCTATCTTTAGTAATATGTTTGATTTCTTTTGTCTTACTTTTTTTCCTGCTTTTCATAGGTTTCTGATTTGTGGTTACCATGAGGATCCTACTTAATATACTATGCATATAGCAGTCTATATTGAGTTGATAGACTCTTTAGCTTGACCTCTTTCTAAAAGCTCTACTTTTTCACTCCCCTCCTACCACATTTTATGTTTTTCACATCATATATTGTCTATTGTTAGTGTGTGTCTATCCATTACCCTCTTATCATTGAAATAGGTGACTTTAGTACATTTGTCTTTTAACCTTCCTATTATCTTCACAGGTAGTTGATCTGTTGCCTTTACTATACTTTTACCTTACAAGTGATTTTATTGCCTGTTTTTTGTTGTTGTTGTTGTTTTGTGTTTTTTTGATAATTTTTTATCTCTATTTGTGGTCATTGCTTTCCCACTTAAATAAGTCCCTTCAGCATTTCTTGTAGAACTGGTTTCTTGGTGATAAACTCCTTTAATTTTTGCTTGTGTGGGAAGCTCTTTATCTCTCCCTCCATTCTGAATGACAACCTTGATGGATAGAGTATTCTTGGTTGTAGGTTTTTTCCTTTTAGTACTTTAAATATGTCGTGCCATTCTCTTCTCACCTGTAGGGTCTCAACTGAGAAGTCCACTGATAGCCTGATGGGCTTCCCTTTATATGTCACTTGTGGCCTTTCTCTTGCTGCTTTTAGGATTCTCTCTTTGTCTTTAATTTTGGACATTCTGATTATAATATGTCTTGGTGTGGACCTCTTTGGGCTTCTCTTGTTTGGAGATCTCTGTGTTTCCTGAACTTGGATGTCTGTTTCCTTCCTCAGGTTAGGAAAATTTTCCTCTATTATTTCTACAAATAAATTTTCTGCCCCTTTGTCTCTCTCTTCCCCTTCTGGGACCCATATAATACGAATGTTAGCATGCTTGATATTGTCCCCGAGTTCCCTTACACTGTTCTCATTCTGTCTAATTCTTTTTTCTCTTTTCTGTTCTGCTTGTGTGATTTCCTCTAGTCTGTCGTCTAGCTCGCTGATCCGTTCTTCTGCTTCCTCTACTCTGCTATTGAGTCCCTCTAGTGAATTTCTCATTTCGAGTATTGTATACTTCATTTCTGATTTTTTTTTATATCTTCCAGTTCTTTGCTGATGTGCTCACTGTGTTCATCCATTCTTCTCCGCATATCTGTGAGCATCCTTGTGACATTTTGTTTGAATTCTTTGTCGAGTAGGTTGCTAGTTTCTGTTTCACTTAGTCCTTTTTCTGGGGTTTTGTACTGTTCCCTTGCTTGGAAAGTATTCCTTTGTCTCCTCATTATGCCTCTTTCTCTGTGCTATTTTCTTTGTATTAGGTGAGTCAGCTATGTCTCCTGATGATGGAGAAGTGGCCTTATGTATGAGATGTCTTATGAGGCTCACCAGCGTGCTTCCCACTCATCACCAGTCCATAAGAACAAGGAGTGACCACTTTGTGGGCTACTTGTGTCCTTCTGCTGTGGCAGGGTTGCTCTTACTGCAGGTACCCAGGGAGTCTGATCTTTCCTTCCCTGGCCAGCTGTTTGTAAATCCGGTTCTGGGAGCCTCAGTACTGTTGGCTACAAAGTCTATCAGCACACTCTTATTGCAGTTGTCCTCTTAATTGAGTTGGTACCCAGTGTAGCTGGTTGCTAGGCTCAGGGGCATACAGTTGTGATAGGCCTCCGGCCAGCAAGGCCGTTGTCAGTTCTCTTAGGAGTGCAGCTGAGTGGGGCTAGCCTTTGGCATGGGGGCACTCAATTGTTTCAGGCTTTGGAAGGTGGGGCTGATCATTTTTACAGCTATATGTGAAGCACAAGACTTCTGCCACTGATAAGCCTCACTCCCCACAGGACCACATACACTGTGAACACAGTCCTGGTCTGTGCACACTTCTCAACCCCCTGGAACATACCCCAATGCCACACTCCAGAGGCCCCCTTGTCTCCCCCAGTGCCTCCCACAGTTCCCCTGGTCCTCACACAGGCCCTGCCCCACAGAGGCAGACACCCTTGCCTGCCTGTAGAGGATCAAGGCACCCAGTCAATGCAGGCTGATGAGTAGCCTGAGGGCTTGCTGTTAGGTGGGGCCAGTCCTTAGGGCAGGTTGCCTGCCCTTGCTGAACTGGATTAAATCTGTGCTCTAGTGGATGTGGCAGACCCCTGGGCTAACAGCCCAAGGGATGCACCTTAATAGCCCCCACCAGTGTTGGTATCAGCACGCCTGGACCAGCTCAGAACAATGGCCCCCACCAATGTCTCAGTCTCCAGAGAGGTCCCTCCTCTCACCAAGATGCCCCCAGAGCCCACCAGGTGAGTCTCATTTCACCAAAGGACTGTCAGCCTTCTCTCTGGTGATTTTAGGTTGCTGCAATGAGTGAGTTTGTCCGTGGGCCCTTTAAGACCCGGGTCTTTTCAGCTTTCTGCCAATAGCTTTTCTGGGGGTATCCTCGCTGCAGTTAATAGCCAGCAAAGCCAGACCGTAAGACCCCCACCTCAGTTGGGCTGAGTCCAAAGGATGCTTATAGCAGTATTGCCCCCTCTCTGGACCTCACTCCTCCAGGGAGGGCTCATAACTTAGGGTGTCTCCTGCCTGGCCAGCTGAGAATCTCTGCTGCTCCCAAAGGTGGCTTTTTTCCTCTCTGGCCAGAATTCCTGCCTCTTCTGCCTTCTTCAGGACTGTCCCTTGTCGTGGGCATTCTTTTTATCCAGTTTTCAGTTTTCAATCCAGGGTAATTCTTCCAAAACTTGTTGTAACCTGGTTGTGTTCATGGGAGGAGGCGAGTTCAACATCTGCTCACACCGCCATCTTGATGAGATCTCCTCTAATGTCTTGTTGAATTTGAGTTGCTAATATTTTGTTGAGGATTTTTGCATCTATATTCATCAGTGATACTGGTCTGTAATTTTCCTTTTTTGTGTTGTCTTGTCTGGTTCTGATATCAGGGTAGCATTGGCCTAGTAGAATGAGTTAGGAAGTGTCCTCTCCTCTTCAATATTTCAGAATATTTTGAGAAGGATAGGTATTAAATCTTCTTTGAATGTTTGATTGAATTCTCCAGAAAAGCCATCTGGTTCTGGACTTTTGCTTTTTGGAAGGTTTTTCTTTTCCTCTTTCCCCTCCCTCCCTTTTTTTTTTTTTTTTTGAGGAAGATTAGCCCTGAGCTAACTGCTGCCAATCCTCCTCTTTTTGCTGAGGAAGACTGGCCCTGAGCTAACATCTGTGCCCATCTTTCTCTACTTTATATGTGGGATGCCTACCACAGCATGGCGTGCCAAGCAGTGCCATCTCTGCACCTGGGATCTGAACTGATGTACCCTGGGCTGCCGAAGCGGAACATACGCACTTAACTGCTGTGCCACTAGGCCAGCACCCTGGGAGGTTTTTGATTACTCTTTCACTCTCTTCGCTTGTGATTGGTCTGTTCAAATTCTCTATTTCTTCTTGATTTAGTGGTGGGAGGTTATATGATTCTAAGAATTTATCCATTTCTTCTAGATTATCCAGTTTGTTGGCATATAGCTTTTCATAGTTTTATCTTATAATCCTTTATTTTTCTGTGGTGTCCATTGTAATTTATCCTCTTTCATTTCTGACTTTATTTATATGAGTCTTCTTTTTTTTTTTCTTAGTGAGTCTGGTAAGGGTTTTCTATTTTGTTTATCTTCTCAAATAACCAGTTCTTAGTTTCATTGATTCTTTCTGTTGTTTGTCAGTCTGTATTTCATTTATTTTTACTCTGATTTTTATTATTTTCTCCTTCTACTGACTTTGGGCTTTGTTTGTTCTTCTTTTTATAGTTCCTTTAGATGTATTTTAAGATTGCTCATTTGAGATTTTTCTTGTTTGTTGTGGTAGGCCTGTATTGCTATAAATTTCCCTCTTAGTACTGTTTTTGATGCATCCCTTAAAAGTTGGTATGTTGTGTTTTCTTTTTCATTTGTCTCCAGGTATTTTTTGATTTCTCCTTTGATGTCTTCATTGAGCCAATGGTTCTTTCGTAGCATGTTGTTTAGTCTCCACATATTTGTGACTGTCCAAGCTTTTTTCTTGCAGTTGATTTCCAGTTTCATAGCATTATGGTCAGAAAAGATGCTTGACATGACTTCAGTCTTCTTAAATTTATTGAAGCTTGCCTTCTTTCCCAGCATATGGTCTATCTTTGAGAATGTTCCACGTGCACTTGAGAAGAATGTGTATTCTGCTGTTTTTGGATAGAATGTTCTATATATATCTATTAAGTCCATCTGATCTAGTGTTTCATTAAGGCTGATGTTTTCTTGTTGACTTTCTGTCTGGATGATCTATCCATAGACATAAGTGGGGTGTTCAGGTCCCCCACTATTATTGCGTTGCTGTCAATTTCTCCATTTAATTTTATTAGTAGTTGCTTTATATACTGTGGTGCTCCCGTGTTATGTGCATATATATTAATAGATGTTATGTCTTCTTGGTGGAATGTCCCTTTTATCATTGTATAGTGCCTGTCTTTGTCTTTCATTGTCTTTTTTATCTTGAAGACTGCTTTGTCTAAGTACGGATACACCCACTTTCTTTTGCTTGCTGTTTGCTTGGAACATCATCTTCCATTACTTCACTTTGAGCCTGTTTACTTTTAGAGCTGAGATGTATTTCCTGGAGGCAGCATATTGTTGGGTCTTGTTTTTTAATCCATCCAGCCATTCTGTGTCTTTTGATTGGTGAATCCGATCCATTTACATTTGGAGTGATTATTGATATATGAAGGCTTAGTATTGCCCTTTCATTCCTTGTTTTCTGGTTTTTCTTTATTTCCATTGTTTCTTTTTCCTTGTATTTCTGTCTGCCATTTCAGTTTGGTGGATTTCTATTGTGGTTTTCTCAGTTTTCTCTTTATTTGCTCTGATTTTGTTTTGTGGTTACCATGAGATTTGTATTAAAGATCTCCATAGTTGAGATAGTCCTTTTTCTGATAATCTCTTATCTCCATTAGCATATGCATGTTCCAACCCTTTTTTCTTCCCCTTCTACGTTTTTGTTGTCACAAATTATTTGTCTTGTGAGTTTGTGGTCAGACTGAAGTGTTTATAACTATTTTTTGTGCTTTCTTTCCCTTTATCTTTTATGTTATAATTGTTTGCTAAGCTATTCTGATATAGAGCTCCAATTTTCTGATTTTGTCTATCTCCTTGCTCGAAGCTTTGTAAACCTTTGTCCTTTTTTTTTTTTTTTTTTTGCTGAAGGAGATTTTCTCTGAGCTAACATCTGTTGCCAATCTTCCTCTTTTTTGTGTGTGAGCCACCACCACAGCATGGCCACTGACAAATGAGAGGTGTAGGTCTGCACTGGGAACTGAACCAAGGCCACTGAAGCAGAGCATGCTGAACTTAGTCACTAGGTCGTTGGGGCAGGCTCTAAACTTTTGCTTTTTTGTTTCAGATAGGAAGACTCCCTTCAACATTTCTTGTAAGGCAGCTCTAGTGGCAATGAACTCCCTCAGCTTTTGTTTGTCTGGGAGAGCTTTTATTTCTCCTACATATCTGAAGGATATTTTCACTGGATAGAGTAATCTTGGCAGCAAGCTTTCGTTTTTCAGTATTTTGAATATATCATTCCACTCTCTCCTAGCCTGTAAGGTGTCTGCTGAGAGATCTGCTGAAAGCCTGCTAGGGGTTTCTTTGTAGGTTATTTTCTTCCATCTTGCTGCCCATAAGAGTTTTTCTTTGTCATTGACTTTTGTCAGTTTTAATATTATATGCTTTGGAGAAGGTCTTTCTGCATTGATGTAATTAGAAGTTCTATTAGCTTCTTGTAGCTGCATTTCCTGTTCTTTCCCCAGGTTTGGGAAGTTCTCAGCTATTATTTGAACAAGCTCTCTGCTCCTTTCTCCTTCTCTTCTCCCTCTGGGATACCTATAATCCTTATGTCACTTTTCCTAATTGAGTCAGATATTTCCCAAAGATATTTCTTCTTTTTTAAAAATCTTGGTTCTCTCCCCTTCCACTTGAATCATTTTATCTTTTTATCTTTGTAGTCATTAATTCTCTCCTCCATAAGGTCTGCCCTATTTTTTTACGCTATCTACATTATTTTTTTGTCACATTAATTGTGTCCTTCATCTCCAGAATTTCTGTTTGGTTTTATTTTAGATCTTCAATCTCTTTGGTGAAGTATTACTTCTGTTCATTAATTTTATTCATGAGCTCACTGAACTGTCTTTCTGAGTTTGCTTGTAGCTCATTGAGTTTCTTCATGACTGCTATTTTGAATTTTCTGTCAGTTAAATTGTAAACTTCTGTGACTTCAGATTTGATTTCTGGAGATTTGTCATTTTCTTTCTGTTCTGCAGTGTTACTGTAGTTCCTCATGGCGTTTGATGAATTGATCCTCTGTGGAGCATTTGTGGTCATAATTGCATTCTCCTGTTTGGGTAAGGCTTTGGTTGCTTTGTTTCTGGTCACCTGGGTCTCGTGTTCCTCCACTGGCTCTCCATGGGCACAGATGCTGTTGTCTTGTGAACCACCTGTGTTGCTGTTCCCCAGTTGTCTGGTGGTGAGGGTTGCACCACTGTCAGGGGTGCTGGGTTCAAGGGTGTCACTGTCTCTGGTGGGGGCCTAGGGACCTGGAGACTTGTATGCAGCCCCTGCTGCTGGTGGAGTGGGTGTTTGGCATGCCTCCACTGGTGGCTGGATACTCCCACCCTGTATGTTCACAGTTGTGTTGATCAGGCTGCTGCCCCTGCTGCTGCTCCACTGACTGAAGCCTGGGTTCACAGAAGCCCACTGGGAGCCTAGTGACAGGGAAGATGGCTGGTGTGGGTATGGACTGGTAGCCTGGGTTCATAGAAGCCTGTTGGGAGCCTGGGGTCACAGGAGCCTACTGAGGCTGTGGCAGCAAGCCAGAGGCCTGGGTTTTCAAGAGATCTGTGGGAGGCTGGAGCTAAGGAAGCCACCTAAAGCACACAAACTTCCTGGGGTCACTGGAACCAACAGGCATAGGGGTGAGCTGAGGTCTTGGGTTGCAGGAGCCCACCAGGAGCCTGGTGCCATGAGAGCCACCTGGGGCCACTGGAGCCAGCAGGAATCAGGGTGAGCTAGGGCCTGTATTCACAGGAGCTTGTTGGGAGCCTGGTGCTGTGGAAGCTGTCTGGGTGCATGAATGTTGCCTAGGGTTGCTGGAATTGAAAGGCACTAGGATGAGCTGCATGCCTGGGTTCATGAGAGCCCACTAGGACCCTGGTGCCACAGGAGCTGCCTGGGGCTAGTGGAATCAGCAGGTCCCAGGGTGAGGTGGGCACCTGTGTTCACAGGAGCCTGCCAGGAACCTGGGGCCATGGCAGCTGTCTGGGGCCTCTGGAGCTGGCAGGCACTGGGTTTAGATGGTGGCTTGGGTTCACAAGGTGCTGAGGAAGCTGCCTGGGGCCATGTGGGCTACCTGGAGCTGACAGTCACCAGGGTGAGTGAGGGGCCTGATTTTGTAGGAGCCCACTGGAAGCCTGGTGTCACAGGAGCTGTCTAAGGCCACAGGAAACTCCTAGGGCCACTGGAGCTGCCAGGCACAGGGGTAAGATAGAGGCCTGAGTTCTCAGAAACCTGCAGGGATCCTGGTGCCAAGGTCATTGCCTGAGACCACAGGAGCCAGCAGGCACTGGGGTGAACTGGGTGCCTGGATTCCTGGGAGCTTGCAGGGAGCCTAGCACTATTGAAACCAGCAGATGCTGAGGTGAGCCAGGGGCCTGTATTCATAGGAGCCTGCCAGAAGCCTGGTGCCAAGGTCACCAGCTAGGGCTGCAGGCACTGCCTGGGGTTGATGGAGCTGCCTGGGGCTGCTGGAGCTGGCAGACACCGGGCAAGCTGGGGGCTTGGATTCTGGGAGTCTGCCAGGAACTTGGTGTTACAGGAGCTGCCTGGGGCTTCTGGAACTGGCAAGCACTGGAGTGAGACATAGGCCAAGGTTCCCAGGAAAGTGTGGGGAACCTGGTTCCATGGGATCTATCGGAGTTTGCCAGAGCCAGTAAGTACCTGGGTGAACCAAGGGCCTTGGTTTGTGGGAGCCCACTGGAAGCCCTGCTGTGGAAGCTGCTTGGGCAGCGAGAGCTTCCTGGGACCAGTGGTGTAGGCAGGTGCTGAAGTGAGCCAGGGTCTAGATTCATGGGAACCAGCTTGGAGCCATCTGGGTGCATGAGAGTTTGCCTGGTGCTGGGGCGGGCCAGCTCTGGTGTCCACAGTGAAGTGGTGCACTCACTTTACTCTGCTTTTCCTACGGGGAAGGTTTCTCTGTCTGTACTGGTATGCCCACGCTTGGGGTAGGGTTGATGGGGTTAGTGTGAATCTACCTTTGCTATCATCCTCAATGTATCTTATTTCTGTGCTTCACCCAGGTGTTGTAATCCCTCCCCTTATCCTTGGCTCTTGTGAAGGCACTTTTGTGTGCAGACGGTTGTTCAAATCAATGTTTCTGGAGGGGAACAAGTGGTAGAAATTCCTATGCTGCTGCTTTGCTGACATCACTACTCCAATTCCCCATTCTGCTTTTATCTTACCTATTTCTTTATATCAAAGTAAGGTTTTTGCAGACAGTATATATTTTGGTCTATTTAAAAAAATCCAACCTGGCAAAGTTTGTCTTATAATTGGTGTACTTAGACCATTTGCATGTTTACTAGTCTTGTTCCTGATCTCAGGGGGAAAGGATTCAGTCTTTGACTATCATGTATAATGTTAGCTGTGGACTTTCCATAGATGCCTTTTATAACGTTGAGGAAATTCCCTTCTATTCTTAGTTAATTTAGTAGTTTTAGTTGTGAAAGAGTATTGGATTTCATCAAATGCTTTTTTTATGTCTATTGAGGTGATGGTTTTTATTTTTGCTTTTATTATATTAGTATGAAGTATTAATTGATTATCGGATGATAAATCAACCTTGCATTCTTGGGGTAAATCTCACTTGGTCAGGGTGTATAATTCTGGTTTTTTTTTTTTTTTTTGCTTGAGGAAGATTAGCCCTGAGCTAACATCTGTGTCAATCTTCCTCTATTTTTTGTATGTGGGGTGCCACCACAGCATGGCTGATGAGTGGAGTAGGTCCGCACCTGAGATCCAAACTCATTAACCTGGGCCACGGAAGCAGAGCACATGGAACTTTAACCACTCGGCCACAGTGCCAGCCCCTATAATTCTTTTTATATGCTGCTGCATTTGGTTTGCTAGTATTTTACTGAGGATTTTTGCATTCATATTCATAAGAAATATTGGTCTGTAGTTTTCTTCTGATGTCTTTGTCTAGTTTTGGTATTAGAATAATACTGGCCTCATAGAATGAGTTGTAGTGGTCCTTCCTCTTCTATTTTTTTTTGGAAAAGCTTAGGAAATATTGATAGTACTTCTTTTAAAAATGCTTGATAAAATTCAGTGGTGAAGCCATGTTGGCCTGGAATCTTTTGTGGGTATTTTTTCATTTATTAGTTCAATCTCTTGGCTTGTTATATGTTGATTTAAATTGTCTATTTCCTCTTGATTCAATTTCAGTAGTTTATGTCTTGGTAGTAATTTATTCATTTTATCTAAATTATCTAATTTATTGGCATATAATAGTTCATTGCATTCCTTTATAATCCTTTTTATTTCTGTAATATTGGTAGCAATGTCATCTCTTTCATTTATTATTCTAGTAATTCGATGCTTCTCTCATTTTGTCTTGATCAATCTAGCTAAAGGATTGTCAATTTTGTTGACTTTTTCAGAGAACTAGGTTTTGGTTTCATTGATTTTTACGTGCTGTTTTATTATTCTCTACTTTATTAATTTCTGCTCTAATCATTATTATTTCCTTCCTTCTCCTTGCTTTAGGTTTAGTTTACTCTTCTTTTTCCAGTACCTTAGTTAAGCCAGAAAGTTAGGTTATTGATTTGAGGTCTTTCTTCTTTCTTGATATGGGCATGGATAGCTATAATTCTCCCTCTGAGGACTACTTTAGCTGCATGCCATGTTTTGGTGTGTGGTTTCTTCATTTTCGTTCACCTCCAATATTTTCTGATTTCCTTTTGATTTCTTCTTTGACTCACTGGTTACTTAAAACTGTGTTTTTTGATGTTCACATATTTATATGTTCCCCTTTTTTCTTTCTGTTAATAGGCTTTTAATTGCATTCCATTGTGGTTGGAGAATATGCTTTGTATTATTTCTGTCCTTCTAAATCTATTGAGATTTGTTTTATGGAGTAGCTATGGCCTATCCTGGAGAATGTTCCATGGGCACTTGAGAAGAAAGTATATTCTGTTGTTTTGGGTGGAATGTTCTATAGATATCTGCTAGGTCTCATCAGCTTATAGTAATGTTTGCATCTTCTTCCCTTTTCTGTCTGGTTATTCTATCAATTACTGAAAGTGGGGATTGAAGTTTCTAGCTGTTATTGTAGAACCATCTGTTATTCCTTTCATTTATATCAGTTTTTGCTTCATATATTTTAGTGCTTTGTTGTTAGGTGTGTAAATGTTTATAATATTATATCTTCCAAATGAATCGACCATTTTATTATTATAAAATGTTCCTCTCTATTTCTAGCAACATTTTTTAATTTTAATGTCTATTTTGTCTGATATTAGTATAGTCATTCCGACTTTCCTGTGGTTGCTCTTTGCATTATATATCTATCTCTATTTCTATCCTTTTACTTACTTTGAATCTAAAATGTCTCCTGGGGACAACATATAGTTGGATCTTAATTTTTTATCCTATCTGGCAATCTCTGCCTTTTGAATGGTTTGTTTAATTAATTCACTTTAATGTTATTATTGGTATATTTGGATTTACACCTGCCATTTTGCTTTTTGTGTTCTATGTCTCATGTCATTTTGGTTCCTTCATTCCTCCTTCATTATTATCTTTTGCATTAGGTGAATGTGTCCTAATAAAGCATTTAAATTTCTTTAGTTCTTTCTTTCACTATCTATTTTTGAGGGGTTTTTTTTTATTAGTGGTTGCACTAGGGTTTACCATGTGCATTTTATCAGAATCAGCTTCAGATTTATGTTTATTTAATTCCAATAAAATATAGAACCTTACTCCTATATAGCTCTATTTCCTTTTTCCCCTCTTCATGGTATTATTGTCACACATATTATATCTATTAATGTTACAAACCAAACAATACATTGTTATCGTTTACTTTATATAATTTTATATGTTTCAGTGAAGCTAAGAAAAGAAGAGCAAGCATATATTATAGCTTTTGTTATATTAGCCTTCTTATTTATCATTTCTGGTTATCTTTGTTCTTGTGGATTTGAGTTACCATCTGGAGTCATTTCTGTAGCCCAGTACAATTTTGCTCTCACTCACTTCTTTTGTGCTATTTTTGGCAAATATATTACAGTCCTATATGTTATTAGCCCAACAATACATTATGTACATATTATTTATACAATTAATTTTAAAGTTGATTAAGAGAAGAAAGGAGAAAAAGTATTTTATGTGTGATGTAGTCCCATTTACTTTTGCTTTTGTTGCCGTTGTGTGAGGAGATATATCCAAAAAAATACTGCTAAGACCAATGTCAAAGAATTTACTGCCCATTTTCCTCCAGAAGTTTTATGGTTTTAGGTCTTGCATTTAAGTTTTTAATCCATTTTGAGTTTATTTTTGTCTGTTGTGTAGTAAATGGTCCAGTTTCACTCTTTTGCATGTAGCTATCCTGTTTTCCCAACATCATTTATTGAAGAGACTGTCTTGTTCCCATTGTATATTCTTGCCTCCTTTGACATAGATTAATTGACCATATAAGGGAGCATTTATTTCTGGGATGTCTGTTCTTTTCCATTGATCTATTTGTTTTTGTGCCAGAACCATACAGTTTTGAATACTATAGCTTTGTAGTATAGTTTGAAATCAGGGAGTGTGATTCCTCCACCTTGTTCTTCTTTCTCAAGATTGCTTTAACTATTCAGTGTCTTTTGTGGTTCCATACAAGTTTTAGAATGATTTGTTCCAGTTCTTTGAAAAATGTCATTGGTATTTTGATAGGAGTTGCATTGAATCTCTAGACTGCTTTGGGTAATATGAACATTTTAACAATATTAATTCTTCCAATCCAAGAGCATGGTATATCTTTCCATTTATTTGTATCATCTTCAGTTTCTTTCATCAATGTCTTAAAGTTTTCAGAGTACAGATCTTTCACCTCCCTGGTTAAGTCTATTCCTAGTATTTTATTCTTTTTGATGCAACTGTAAATGGGATTGTTTTGTTAATTACTCTTTCAGATAGTTTGTTATTAGTGTATAGAAATGCAACAGATTTCTGTATATTGATTTTGTATCCTGGAATTTTACTGAATTCATTTATTAGTTCTAATATTTTCTTGGTAGAGTCTTCAGGGTTTTCTATATATAGCATCATATCCTCTGCAAATAGTGACAGTTTTACTTCTTCATTTCCACTTTGGATGCCTTTTATTTCTTTTTCTTGTCTTATTATTATAGCTAGGACTTCCAATACTGTGTTGAATAAAAGTGGTGAATGTGGGCATCCTTGTCTTGTACTTGATCTTAGAGGAAAAGCTTTCAGCTTTTCACCATTGAGTGCGATGTTAGCTGAGGGTTTGTTATATATTACCTTTATTATGTTGAGGTTCATTCCCTCTATACCCACTTTTTGAGAATTTTTATCATAAGTGGTTCTTGAATTTTGCCAAATACTTTTTCTACATCAATTGAGATCATCATACAATTTTTGTCCTTCATTTTGTTAATGTGGTGTGTTACATTGATTGATTTGTGGATGTTGAACCCTCCATCCTTGGAATAAATCCCACTTGATCATGGTGTGTGATCCTTTTAATGTATTGTTGAATTCAGTTAACTAATATTTTGTTGATGATTTTTGCATCTATGTTCATCAGTGATATTGGCCTGTAATTTTTTTTTTTTTGTAGTGTTTTTTCTGGTTTTGTTTTCAGGGTAATGCTGGCCTTGTAGAACTAGTTTGGAAGCATTCCTTCCTCTTCAATTTTTTGGAGTAGTTTGAGAAGGATAGATCTCATCTCTTCTTTAAATATTTGGTAGAATTCACCTGTGAAGTCATCTGGTCTTGGTCTTCTGTTTGTTGGGAGTTTTTGATTACTGACTCAATTTCATTGCTAGTAGTCAGTTTATTCAGATTTTCTATTTCTTTCTGATTCAGTCTTGGGAGATTGTATGTTTATAGGAATTTATCCATTTCTTCTAGGTTGTCCAATTTGTTGACATATAATTTTTTTGCAGTAATCTCTCATGATACTTTGTATTTCTGTGGTATCAGTTGTAGCTTATCCTCTTTAATTTCTGATTTTATTTATTTGGGCCTTCTTTTTTTCTTGATGAGTCTGGGTAAAGGTCTATCAATTTTGTTTCTCTTTTCAAAGAACCAACTCTGAGTTTCATTGATCTTTATTTATTTTTTTAGTTTCTCTTTCATTTATTTTTGCTCTGAACTTTATTATTTCTTCCCTAATACTAACTTTGGGCTTTGTTTATTCTTCTTCTAATTCGTTTAGGTGTAAATTTAGATTGTTTATTTGAGATTTTTCTTGTTTCCTGAGATAGGCCTCTATTGCTGTAAGCTTCCCTCTTAGAACTGCTTTTGCTGTGTCCCATAGATTTTGGAACATTGTGTTGCCATTTTCATTTGTCTTAAGGGTTTCTTTAATTTCCTCTTTAATTTCTTCATTGATCCATTGGTTGTTTAGTAGCATGTTGTTTAGCCTCCATGTGTTTGTGTTTTTTCCAGTTTTCTTCTTGTAATTGATGTTTAGTTTCGTATTGTTGTGATTGGAAAAGATGCTTGATATTTCAATCTTCTTAAATTTGTTGAGACATTTTTTGTGGCCTAACATGTTATCTATCCTGGAGAATGTTCCATGTGCACTTGAAAAGAATGTGTATTCTGCTGTTTTTGATGGAATATTCTTTATATATCTATTAAGTCCATCTCGTCTAATGTGTCATTTAAGGCTGATATTTCCTTATTGGTTTTCTGTCTAGATGATCTATCCATTGCTATAAGTGGGGGGTTAAAGTCCTCTACTATTATTGCGTGACTGTAAATTTCTCCTTTTATGCCTGTTAATATTTGGTTTATATATTTAGGTGCTTCTATAGTGGGTGCTTAGATATTTACAAGTGTTATATCTTCTTCTTGTATTGATTCCTTTATTATTAAGCAATACCCTTCTTTGTCTCTTGTTATACACTTTGTTTTAAAGTCTATTTTTCTGATACAAGTATTGCTATCCCAAATTTCTTTTTGTTTCTATTTTCATGGAGTATCTTTTTTCATTCCTTCACTTTCTCTCTGTGTCTTTAGATCTGAAGTAAGTCTCTTGTAGGCAGCATATATATGAATCTTGTTTTTTTAATCCATCCAGTCTTCTGATTGGTGATTTTAGTCTATTTACATTTCAAGTAATTATTGATAGGTATGTACTTATTGCTATTCTGTTAATTGCTTTCTGGTTATTTTTGTTGTTCTTTCCCTTTTCCTTTCTTCTCTTCCTCTCTTCCCTTGCGATTTGGTGACTTTTTTAGTGTTATTTTTTTATTCTTTTCTCTTTAATTTTTCTGTAGCTATTATGGGTTTTTGGTTTGTTGTTATCATGAAGTTTATTTATAACAACTTACGTATATAACACTCTATTTTAAAAAGCTAGTCCCATCCGAGGTTGCCTGCCAGGTGAGGCAGGGCCAAAGCCACTTTGGAGGGGTGCCAGTCCCACCTAAGGCTTCCTGCCATGTGTGATGGGGCAAGAGCTGCTTTGTTGGAGGGGTGCCACTCCTGGCCGAGGCCATGTGCTGGGTGGGTGGAGTAGGAGCTGCTTTGGAGGGGCACTGGCCAGGGTGGATCCTCAAGAGAACATTGGAATGAGGCAAATGGTGCTAGCAAGGTAGATGGAGAGTGTCAGAAATGGTGCTCACCAGTGCTGGGTCTGCTAGGTAGCAGGAGAGTGAAAAAAATGGAACCTTCCAGCACTTCTGCCCTCAGAGAAAGTTTCAACAGATCCCAGCCCCTCTGGCACATGCCCTAAAATTAGACAATGAATCTCCTTCATGTATGACCCAGGAGCTTTCCAAACTGCTGCTTCTGTGCTGGGACTCAGAGTGAGTAAGTTTGTGTGTACACCCTGTAAGAGTTGAATCTCAGTTTCCTATAGGTCTCCAGCTCTCCTGTATGTAAACCATGCTGGTTTTCAAAGCCAGACATTATAGGTGCTTGTCTTCCCAGTGCTACTCCCCCAGGCTAGGGAGCCTGATGTGGAGCTCAAACCTGTTGTTCATCCAGGAAGACCTCTGTAGTTGTGATATCCTTCCTGCCTGTGAGTCACCATGTTGGGGGTATGGGTCCTGCCTAGACTATGTGTCCATCCCTCCTACCCATCTCTATATGGCTTTTCCTTTGTGTCTTTAGTTGTGGAAAATCTGTTCTGTTAGTCTTCAGGTTGTTCTCAGCAATAGTTGTTCTATATGTAGGTTGTAGTTTTGGTGTGTCCATGGGAGGAGGTAAGCTAAGAATCTTCCTGTTTTTATATTTAAAGTGGATTTGTAGTAGACAACATATAGTTGGTTCTTGTTTCTTGATCCACTGACAATCTCTGTCTTTTGATTGATGCATTTAGACCACTGATGTTCAAGGTGATTATTAATATAGTTGGATTAACATCTACCACATCTGTTACTGTTTTCTATTTGTTGCCTTTGTTCTGTGTTTCAATTTTTGTCTTCCACTCTTTTTCTACCTTTCATGGTTTTAACTGAGTATTTTATATGATTCTATTTTTTCTCCTTTCTTAGTCTATAAGTTACACTTTTTAAAAAAACATTTTTAGTGGTTGCCCTAGAGTTTGCAATATAGATTTACAACTAATCCAAATCCACATTCAAATAACACTGTACCACTTCACAGGTAGTGGGAGTAGCTTGTAACAACAAAATAATCCTAATTCCTCACTCCTGTCCCTTGTATCATTGATTTCATTCATTTCACTTATACACAGCATACATATATAAGTAAGCATACATAATCAAATATGTCATTGCTGTTATTATTTTGAACAAATTATTATCTGTGAGATCAATTAAGAATAATAAAAGTTTTTATTTTACCTTCATTATCCCTTCTCCAATGCTCTTCCTTTCTTTTTGCAGATCTAAGTTTCTGATGTTTATGATTTTTCTTCTCTCTGAAGAACTTTTAACATTTTTTACAAGGAAGGCCTTCTGGCAGCAAATTCCCTCAATTTTTGTTTCTCTGAGAAAAAACCTTTATTTCTCTTTCATCTTTGAAAGACAATTTCTTAGGATGCAGAATTCTAGGTTGGTAGGTTTTTTCCCCCTCAACTGTTATTTTACTCTACTCTCTTCTTGCTTGCATGATTTCTGATGTAACTCTTATTTTTGCTGTTATATATATAAGGTATTTTTTTCCTCTGGTTTCTTTTAAAATTTCTTATTTATCTTTGATCATTGTTTTAAATTCCTGGTATGATAAATCCAGTATCCCTGCCATGTCTTGTTCAGGTGCTTGTTCTATCTCTTCAGATTGTGCTCTTTGCCTTCTTGGTAAGCCTTGTAATTTTTCATTGATAGGTGGACATGATGTACTGGGCAAAAGGAAGAGCTGTAAATAGGCCTTTAGTGATGTGATCACATGTGGGGGTAGAGAAAGCATTCTATAGTCCTATGATTATGTCTCAGTCTTTTAGAGCCTATGCTTCTAGACTGTGAACTCCACAACTGTTTCTTATTTTTTTCTCCTGCCTTAAGTGGGACAGGATAGCTAGAGTTGGCTGGAGTTGGGTATTTTCTTTCTCCCACATGGAAGGCTAGAGCTGACTAATGTTAGGCTCTGTTAATACCCCAGGAACTTAGGCTCTGGTTAATTAGCTTCCCCTGGGGGGAAGACCTCATTAAGAAGAACAGAGTGCTTTATCATATTTCAAAATGGTTCCTTTCTCTGTCCCCTGCCAGAAACGTAAGGGAATTTTTATCCAATATTTACTGTGAGAACCTGGACAAGCTCTTGGAAGTAGATCTCACAAAATTGTGGGGTCTCCCCTATGACTGGGTCCTCTTGGAGATTTTAACTCTCAGAGTTGCCCACACTGAGCATCTAGCAATCCATCAATTGAAGTTCAAGTTTTCCTACCCTGGGACTAGCTCCTGTGGCAGTTACCACTTGTGAGTGTCTGCTTTAGTAAGCTGTGACTCCTTATATTCACCTATCTCATCAATCTTGGGGACAGAGGTTTGCCTTGTGTCCTCCTCTTATGGATCCTAGAAGAATTGTTGATTTTTCAGTCTGTTCAGCTTTTTACTTGTTTTTAGGATGGAGTGGCAACTTTCAACCTCCTTACATGCAGAACTGGAGCTCAGAAGTACCCCACTTTGTGTAGATCTGTAACTCCATATGGTATCATTTTTCTTGTGCCCAAAGAATGATCTTTAACATTTATTGTAGTGAACATCTGCTGGTGTTGAATTATTTCAATTATCATATGCCTGAAAATGTCTTGATTCATCTTCATTTTTGAAAGACATTTTCACGGAGTATAGAATTCTAGGTTGACGGTATTTTTCTTTTAGTGCTGTTAGTATGTTGCTCCACTATCTTATTGCTTGCAATGTTTCTCATGAGAACTATGCTGTAGTCTTTATCTTTGTTTCTCTGTATATATCCTTTTTCTTTGGCTGCTTTTAAGATTTTCTCTTTATCATTGGTTTTGAACAATTTGATCATGATTACTTCAGTGTAGTTTCTTCATCTTTCTTGTGCTAATGTGCTTGGGGTTTGTAAGATTCTTGAAACTTTAGATTTATAGTTTTCATCAAATTTGGAAAAATTTTGTGTATTACTCCTTCAAATGTTTTCCCTGTGCCCTCCTCTTCCTTCTACTCTCCAAGAACTCAGATTACTTGTGTATTAGGCCATTTAAAGTGTCCCAAAGCTTAATCGTTCTTTGTCCATTTCTTTAAAATACCTTTTTTCTTTGTTTCATTTTGTTTTAACTTTATTGATCTTCTCACTGCAATGTTTAATCGGCCAGCAATCTTATTCAATGTATCTTCCACGTGACACATAGTTATCATCTCTAGAAGTTCTTTTTGGTTATTTTGTATACCTTTTACATGTCTAATTGATTTTTTAACATATGGAATATGGTTACAATAGCTATTTTAATGTCTTTGTTAATTGCAACATATTTGACAGTTTGGAATCAGTTTCCATTGATCGATTTTTCTCTTCATTGTTGCTCCGTATGCTCCTTCTTTGCATGCCTGAAAATTTTTTATCAGTTCTGAGACATTGTAAATTTTACCTTGTTGAGTGCTGATTGTTTTTGTATTTCTATATATATCTTTTTTCTTTGTTCTGGCACACAGTTAAGTTACTAGGAAACTGTTTAATCCTTTCAGTTCTTGCTTTTATGTTTTGTTAGGCAGGACTGGAGCAGTTCTCAGTCAGTCTCAGATAATTATTCCCAAATATTGAGGCAAATCCTTTCTGTGTACTCTAACCAATGCCTCATGGGTCATAAGATTTTACAGATGGCTGATAGGGACAGACACTTTTCCACTTTTGCTGAGTCTCAGGTATTCTTCCCTTCAAAATTTTGAAGTTATTCTTTCCCTGGCCTCCGATAGCTTCCTCACATGCATGCACTGATCAGCACTCAACTGAATACTTGAGGAGAACCCTCTGTGCAGGTCTCTGGAGTTTTTACTCTGTGCAGCTCTCTCATCTTCTTACTCTGTTCTGTGAACTCTATCTGCCTTGGCCTCATTCACTTTCAGTTCCATCTTCTCAACTTAGGGAGTCTTGTGGGTTCCACCTGAGATCTACCTCCCTGTGCCTCAAGGTAGTAAGCTGGGGCAATTGCAGATCTCACCTTATTTGTTACCCATTTCTCAGGCATCATTATCCTTTGTTCCCTGATATCCAGGATCTTCAAATCAGTTGTTTCATAAATTTTGTCCTTATTTTGGTTTCTTAAATATGAGAGAGTAAATTCAGTTCTTGTTCCTACATCTCTTCCAGAAGCAGCAATTGTGAGCATGTACTCTTAAGCCCTAAGCTATAAATAGCAATTACCTCTAGCCCTTTCTCCTTAAAAGTTAAAAACAGAGGATAGATCCAATTCTGTGGGGATAAAACAGAATGAAGACCTCTGAGAGGAAGGAATCCAAGAAAATGTTTGTAATCAGGGGCTTCAGAGAAAATTGGGGCTCTGTTTGCCCCTAAGCTTCCTGACAGCTATAGCAGGAAGGGGAGGGGAGCAGAATTCCCAAGTTTCCATTTTCTGTAAAGTAGGAGGCATAGAGACTAAATAGACTAAAATGTCTAAATGGACTGAAATTACAGAGGAGTTGGTCTTGTGGCCAGTTAAACAAACATCCAGGATCAGGAATTCATCTGCGATTTCATGAGGTGCTAAAAGGCTTATTCCCACATGTGATTCTGAGAGTTAGAAGGCAGCAGGGGAAGAGAACACATGAAATTCCATCCCAGAGGAGAACCTTGCTAGACTGCAATTTCCCACAGCAGTAAGGAATCCATGTCTGGATCTCTCCACAACACATACCACATGGCCTTTCTGGGAGGAGACCCAGGCTCCTGGTCGACCTGGGAATGTGACACTCCTCCAGAGACTGGGCCCCAGGACAGATGGCAAGTGAGCCAGGGTGAGGTCTTGAGTGAGGGTCAGACCACCAGAGCCTGGGAGCTGAGGGGAGGCCTGGGTCTGTCAGGCTGGGCTGGAAGAGGCAGAGCATGAGGAGGTGGTTGTAGGGTTTCAGGAGGAGCATGGCATTGGGGCAAGTGGAAGGGCATTGTAGGCAGGAGGAGCAGCAGTTGGTGCGGGGGTTATTTCTCACCCTCACCAGATATTGCCCCTTTTGAGGTCCCTTTACCTGGTTTCCTGTCTGGAAAGCCCTCTGTCTTAGTCCATTTGGGCTGCTATAATAAAATACCACAGACTGGGTACCTTATAAACAACAGAAATTTATTTCGCACAGTTCTGGAGGTTGGATGTCCAAAATCAAGGTGCTGGTATGGTCGCCTTCTGGTGAGGGCTTTCTTTCTGGTTCATAGCTGGTGTCTTCTCTCTGTGTCTTCATATGGTGGGAGCAGAGATTCCCGTGGGGTCTCTTTTATAAGGCACTAACCCCATTCATGAGGGCTCCACCCTCATGACTTAAGCACCTCCCAAAGGACCCACCTCTTAGTATTGTCATCTTTGGGGATTAGGACTTCAACATATGAATTTTGGGTAGACAAAATATTCAGACCAAAATACCATCCATGCTACCCCACCCTGTCCATACAGGTGAAGCTGACTTGCTCCCATCCACCAAGATTGAAAAGTGAAAAGCCAATATCTGTATCATCTTCTACTCATCACTGCAAGGCCAGTCTGCCTTCTCTAGCTCAAGCATCATGGCAGACTTTATGATCCAATATAATGTGACCATGGAGGACATCATTGGACATGTGAAGATAAGGGGGCCTAGTAAGTAGAAAGATAATGGGCTTTGGAATTGACGTTTGTTTTTCTACTTCCTAGCTGTGTAAGAGTAGCTAAATTCCTTTATCTCTTTAAGATTCAATTTGCTCTGATAATTGACTTGTTAAGAAGTTTGAGTTGATGTGGGAAACCCCTTCTCTGCCCCGCCTCAAATATTTCTGTAGGAAACTCTGGGTATTTTTCTGCTCCCTAATCTCACAAGTGAGTGGAGCACATGACATTAAAAGAAAGCAGAAATAGCTACATTAGTGTTAGATAAAGTGAAATTTAAGTTTGAATTCCCTAAATAAGATAGAGAGGGTCATCAATAATACAAGCCATTGTTCCTGAAGGAGTCATAGCACATAGGAGCTAAATACCTACCATCAAAATGATTAGAGTGGGAAATGGAAACATATTTATAATAGAGATTTCAATTCTCTTATTGTTTCAAAATGAAGCATGATCAGTAGAAAAAAGTTAAAAGAGTAATTAAATAAAACCTTAAAAATTGAATATATGTATATATATTTATACACTTTTCGGATAGAAGATATTGATTTTTTCCTCCATATAGCCAAGAAACATGCCATCAAACAGTTCCTGAGCTTTCATACTCTGTGTTTGTCCTCTGTTTTGTGATTTTGGGACTGCAAGGTTAGTCAAACCTAGCTTCATGCCTTGAATCAGCTAACAGTCTTTTAGAAAGCAGATGTGGGAACAAATAACGGTAAGAAATTGGTCTAGATGTTATGTAGACATATGTACCAACTTATTGGAACGCAAAGAAAGGAGAGGTTATTTTCACTTCTGCTGATGGTGGGGCACCAGCAACGGGAGGACAGGAAAAGCTTCATAGAGAAAGGAATACTTGAATTGAAACATAAAACGTAAATGGGACCTCACCTTCATCAGGTGGACAAGGTGTGGGGAAAGACGGTTCTAGCCAGAGGGGATGGTATGTGTAGAAATATAAGGGTATGAAACACCCTGGAACGTAGGAAGAAAGCATTTCATTCACTCAGAAGTGAAGGAAGCCTCCCCTTTAAAGTGCACTGCCACTAGGTGGCAGTAGGAGCCTTAGTCTTGTCTTCTGGGGCATGGATGTGGTTACTTAGAAATTTGTTATTTTTTTCCACTTAAAACTATTTCTAAACTTACCTATATTAATAGAACAAAACCAAGTCCACCAACTTAGGGGTTTAAGAAATGTTACTTTCTTTTTTTTCTAACACTTATCTTTTCTTTTTCATCTCCATCACACCAGAATGGTAGAAACTTGATTTCAGCTATTTAAGGACTCCTTCACCTTTGACCCTCCACTTTTCACCAGGGTTGTATTTATGCTCTAGAGGGAGGATGCAGATTTAGGTATCTAATACTCTATGCTTTTATATATCCATATTGAGATATATTCTTGTGTGGCCTCTGGTAATTTGTCCATGCCAGTCAGTGATAGATCTTCCTTGTTATGATCACAAAATCACTTCAACTTTCTTGCCTGGGAAATATTTCATTGCTTTTGCACTGCTCTTGACTACAGAAAATTATGAGCAGGTCTATTTGCCTAGATACTACACAGACCTTTCTTCTTTCTTCTTGCAAACTGTGATACACCAGGGAATTCTGGGACTTTGCCAGGTACCTGTCCTCTACACTAGGGAGGGAAAACACCATTTAATTCTCTTTTTCAATATTCAGACTAATCTAGGAGTTCTGGAGTCTCAGCCCATGTTTTAGCAAGCTATAGGCTCCGTTCTCAAAGTTTACAGTGGTATCTAAGCTTTATTTGCTTTATCTTTGAGACTTTCCCCCTCTTTTTATATTAAGAAAATTCAATCTAGTCTGAAAGGAGAAACTGACTCTGACTGTTCACTTAGGATTCTGGAAGAGTTTGCCTTATGGCCAGATCAAGGATTTTCAAAGTCAAAAGCCAAGAACTGATTTTTCTATTTTCTTACTTTGGCGATGACTTCATGCCCCAGATGCAGTGAAGGCAGCATGCCTTCTAAAGGTGGGTGTGTCTAAATAGGGGTATGTATTTGGGTGATACAAAGAGGGGTGGAAGAGAGAAGTAAAGGTTTAGAATGGCCATTGAGGGGACTATGAGAGATTGCTGAGCAGCGACTCGCCTATACATTCTCGGACATGATCGTGGGGCCCAAGGAAAGGCTGGGACCATGGAGTTGGAGTCACTCCAAGCAGGTGAGTGATTTTACCAGAACGCTCCTCAGTTTCCTAGGCATGTGATCATAGGGGGCTAGCTGGGGAACTAGTCCAGGCTTGGCTGTTGCTGGGGATTTCCCAAGCCCATGGGGAGTATTGCTAAAACTATTAGACTGGGGACACAGAAGAATATAATGTATTTATCTTCAAAATAATGAGCCATTTTTAGATTCAGACTGCTTGTTATTTATATAGACAACAAAAGGAAGAGTAGCTAAAAGTGCCATTTTCCTAGGTCCTCATCTCACGAACTAAAAATGATGACAACAAAATAAAAGAGGCAGATGACTGCAGTGTGAGTTGTGGATACCTAAGTGCTGAGGAGCCAACTCTAAACTTCAGCTAAGTGGTTTTATATTCTTCAGCTTTATTCTGAAGGAGATGAGACAGGAAGCCCCATACCTCATCAGAACCCAGGAGCCAATGAGAAATTGTCTTATGACAGTCTCTTAGGGGAGATAGGCAGGAAAGTTGGAGATGGCCTTATGGAAGTTTGTCATAGGCCTCCCATCAGCTTATGTTATTGGGGGACCAAAGGCGTTTAACCAAGATTCAGATTAGCTGCTGTTGAAGCCTTTGCCTACATGGCCAATGTAGATACATGCAAGGTGGCTAGTGTGCCATGGCAGAGACTTTTCTACTGTCTTCTCATTTTCCCTTTCCCCCTGAGAAAGGAGAAAGTGTGTCCAGCCTTGTGATCAGAGAGTGCCTGAAGAGAAGAGAGGGATAAGGTGGTTACCCCAGAAAAGAATGTGCTTTATGCTTCAGGGGAGCACAGACCCTCAGCAAGCTTTCCTAGATTGAGCTGACACTTGTCCTGGGGACCCTCCTAGTCCTCCCCTTCCCTCAAGCCCCAAGCTCTGCAGAGGGAGAGATGGAGTATGGGAAAAAGAGGTGAGCAGCCAATCACATCCCTGACAGCCCAAGGCATCTGCACTTGGTCTAACCAATCATCTCTGAACAAACAGCTCACTCAGTCTTTGCTTCCTTCTGTCCTCCCTTCTTTGCCCAGCAACAACAGAAAGGAGGTTTAAGAAGGAGAGGGAGGCCCTGCAAACTCCCAACTTCTGGCTGAGAATGGAACAAGGCTCTAGGCTCACTTTATAGAGGAAGGAACACATATACTGGTAGCTCCCGGAGTTCACTATCACTGTGATTAAATATCTATGAAAACATTCCAGTGTATTCCTGAGCCTGATATCTTACAGGATAGAGGTGAAGGGGAGCAAAATATGCCATTTCAAAATATGCTACTTGGGCATATTAATTATTGTGAATTAAAGTTACTGGAGAGACAGCTGGTGTAAGAAGGACACTCTGATCCTCCTTCCTCCCCCTGAAATCTCCCGTGTGAAGGGACCCTCTCTGTACTAGGAAGGTAGAAGGCAGCCTTATCACCAGGAGTAGAGAATTTAGGGCCAAGACAGCTGTATAAACAAAACCTGTTACTTCTTCACTAATTTACTACCTCGAGTCCAAACCCATTTGTCTTGTCAATTCTTCACAAATTTACTCTGTCTTTGTCTAAAAGGTATAAAAGCTTCCTACTTTGGTCACTTCTTTGAGTCTTATATTTTTATGGGGCTCCTTTACATATAAAATTAAATTTGTTTTGATCCTGTTAATCTGTTTTATGTCAATTTAATTATTAGGCCTATGAAAGAAGCTAGAAGGGAAGAAGGAAAAATTTTTCTTCCCCTACAGGGTAAGGAATGTCTGGGAAAGTGAAGGCTACAAGAAATCTATATCAAATGTCTGGTGGTCTCAACTTAGCCTGAGAAACAAGAGTCTGTGATTGGAGAGGGAGATATTGAGTTCCCAGCTCTAGCCCCTGTCCCACCTCCTCAGAAATCACAACCCCTCCCGTTACTACAATGACCTGGACATATGGTCTCTTTCCGCCACTGTAACCTGAGCCTGGATTTATAATGGAGGACATGAGTGTTCAGGTGATGAGATAGTCATCCATGGTCAGATTGACTGGTTTGTTCAGTTGGCACCACTAGGCTATCAGGGACAATAAAACCTTCTCTTGTACCACAGAGATAGCTTCTGAAAAACTATTTAGCTCCTGGGCAACAAAGTACCAGAATAGAAGCCTGGACACAGGACTAGGAAAATGCTTTTCAGGTTAATGTGGGGAAAAAGAAACCAATTGAAATTCTAGACTGTATGATTGTGTGGACCTTGCTATTATGGCAGGAGGTCCTCCAAATTATCCATGAGAGAAAATTTCTTTCACTACCAAAACATAATAGGACTGGCTGTAGTAGGGATCCTGCTGTAGTAGCATCCTGGCTGTAGTAGGGAAGGATCCCTGGCCAGCTTTGGCATTTACTGTGGACAAACAGGAGGAGGATCAAGCAAACCTTGCTGAAGTTTGTGCTGTTCAAATTAGTGTTGATACATCAACTCCAATACCACCTCTGTATCCAGACTTGCCCTTTTCAAGAGCAAACAGAAGTAGGCCAAAGGCCAGGGTCGCTTCTTCCCTAAGAGGGACTGAAGGCCTTGTTCACTGGTCAAGGTGTATTGGGGACTTGTTGGCAACGAAGGTTGCCAAACCTTTTCACCTCTTTTGGATGCTGGGACACAAGTCACTCTGGTGCTGGGCAGCACCCATGGACATATTTGAAAAGTTACTTTAACTGGATTTGGAAATAACTCTCAGATGGTACAACTGACTGATGTAATTTGTGAGTGGACCCTTTTGGGCCAGTACATAGTCACATGGTTGTAACTGATACTGCTGAATGCATTGTGGGAATATATGTGTTAAGTATGTGTAATATTTGTCTTGCTTATAAGGGACATTCCCAGTGGGGTAAATCTCACAATTAGAACAGTGGTAGTGGGACAAGTATGCAACCGGGAGCCCACCTGGCTCCCCTAGCCCAGCCATGTGGTATCAGTAGAACAGTATAGGATACGAGAGAAAGGGAAAGGGGTAGAAAGGAAGATCTCTGTCCTGATTAAAGAGGTAGTATAAACAGGAGCGTTTAAAGAAACTATCCCACAAGCTGTATAGACTACCTTTCCACTTGGGCCAGTCAACCGTAAGGAGCCTTTTGTGCTACAAGTATCAGTGGTTGACAATTATACAAACTGGAAACTGTGAAAGAAAGATGTGGCCACTAGACAACAAGTTTTACACACAGGGCTTGCCTGATATGAACACCTGGTATACCCCATTTGAGAGACTATTACTGGCTTGTTATTGGACACTGGTAGACTCTGAGAGACTAACAAAGTGACAGCAGAGTCGTTACATCCTGCTATCCCTACCATGGGATGGGTCAGAAATGAGAACACCAACAAAGTGGATATTGCCCAACAAACATCCACTATTAAATGGAAGTGATATATTTACAGGAAAAGTAAGCTAGGCATTTTACATGTTACATGAAAAAGTGGCTGGCTTCCCTCCAGATGAGGCCGTCTCAGATGTGGGGGCTGTGCTACCACCTTAGGCTTCTTGGGGGCTTCAGTAAACCTCACTCTACCTTTTTTCCTTGCACTCCCATCCCTGGGAAACAGGGTTACTGGAATTTTTGAGCAGCAAAGAAGAATTGCAGGAGGAGGGCTGAGTGATTCTAAGTAGTGCTTCTATGGCTGGTCAGCTATGCTTGTTGGATTTGGGCAATTATGGATAATGATTATAATGATCATAAATATGAAGTTACCACTCCTAAGGTTGTCCTCATGGCATGGCCCATGTGTCAGGGAGTAGATGTTCTAGGAATGTATGAAGAATATAAAAAAGAAAA
The DNA here is from genome assembly GCF_041296235.1 of Equus asinus. Lineage (NCBI taxonomy): Eukaryota > Metazoa > Chordata > Mammalia > Perissodactyla > Equidae > Equus > Equus asinus. The sequence goes on from NC_091820.1 coordinate 36,011,938, forward strand.
CCGCTGAGCCACATAGGCACAAGATCAGGGATATGATTTAAGACATTGAGGGGACTGGAAAAATGGTGAAATGATTGCTGCAGGAACTGGTCATACTGATAATGTGGCTGTGGAAAGAGAACAACCGTGGATGGTAGGGAGAGAATACCTTTGACCCTGGATGGTCAAGGGTGGGGAGAGAGACCATTAATTCTCTCTTTCTCTCTCTCTTTCTCAGTTCTTGTCCACTGAGCATCTGGCCAATTGACCCCAGGCTGCATTCATTACTCACAACTTAACTTCTGACCAAGAAAAAAATCTTGAACTAAGAACTCTCAGGAAGTTCACAATATCTGCTGACTCCAGAAAGGAACAGTCTCCACTTGAAACAACAGAACAAGATTGACATTCTGGACACTGATCTGATTCCCTTTAGCCTTATCCTGTTATTGTTGGACACTTTTGCTTATTTTTCACAGACTCCTTATTGTTTTAAACTCTGTAGCCTGATTGATAATGGACAATTTTAATCCCCAGGACTTACTGACAGTCATTCAAGGTGGGGTAGGTGTTATTTCCAACACTTCTTGCTGCACCCGGATGACATATTTAACAGACTTGGCTCTGGAAGGGGAGCCTCACTGTGGTCTATCCTCCAAGTAGGCGTGATAACCTTCTGAGAGTCATAATGGGGTGGCCTATGTTGCTAAAATGAATTCTTAGATGCATATGAGAAAGGTTGGAAGATAGAGTCATAGAGGAGCTGTTCTGTCTTGGTGCCCTGATGATCTTACCTTTATTTGCACAGGCCATACAGGCAAAGGCTTGAACCATAGCTTAGGAATCTTGACTGAATACCTTGTGATCCTCCCAGAACATGAGATGATGGAGACCTACAACTTCTACAAGATCATCTCCTATTTGCCTCTCTGTCTCTCCTGGGAGGTTGTAATGAGAGAGTTTTTTTTCTTTTATCGCCTCTGGGGTTCTGAAGAGGTATAAGGCTTTCTGCTTCATTCCCTTAAAAATAGAGCTTCGGAATATGAACCAATTAGCTGTAGTCTTGAGTTGGCTTCTCAGCACTGGGATATCCCACAACTCATGTTCCAGTCATCTGGCCCCTTTGTTTTGATGTCATCCTTTTTGGTGTGTGGGACAATGACTATGAGAGCTGGAAACTTTGGCTACTCCTCTTCCATTTGCTGTTTGTATAAGAAATAAACTGTGTAAATCTTGAAGTAGCTCATTCTATCTACTGGCCAAATCAGTCAGGACTTTGCTTTAGTTCTGTCCTGACTTGTGTGTGCATGGCAAGAGATTTTAAGGGAATCTCTGCTCTCTTGGTCATCATGTACACAGCACCAAAGGATTAGGGGCCCCTCAAGGATTGACAGGTGGTTCTTTATCAGATTATACCATACCAGTATTTTCTCCAGCTATTGCTGGCTTTTGTATGTCCTTGTCTTGGACCGCCAGCACTGTATATTTACATCCTGGTGAGATGTTGCACACCTACAGCCTTTAAGTTCTGCATAACTTTCAGTTGGAGATAGCCAAGTAAGTTTGCGAATGACAGATCTAGCCTATTCACCTCAGCAGAGAAGTAAGGAAATAGAATCTGGAAGTTATACATGATAGCAGAGGAACTCATCCACCTCACAAGAACATTGTGAGATCATATACAACGAATGCAAAATACCTGGTACAAAATAACAACAGAATGACAATAACAAGAAACATTTGAACCAGCAATTCCTATGAACCAGCAATTCCATTCCTAAGTCCATGCAATAGAAATGTGTTCACATGTGCCTCAGAGAAAACCATAGCGAGAAGAATACCATAGCAGTATTATTTTGTAAAAGCAGAGAGCAATCCAAATGTCCATTAACACTAGAATGGGTACATACAATGTGGTATATTCATATAATTGAATACTATATGGCAATGAAAATGAACAACCAGGACTATATGCAACAACATAGGTAAACCTCATAAATGTAAGGTTGAATGAAAGAAGCCAAAGATAAAAGAGCACATACTGCATTATTTCATTTATGTGAAGTGCAAGAAGAGGCAAGATTAATCTATGCTGTTAGACAGCAGGGTAGTGGTCAACGTGGGGTGGGGAGATAGTGCTTGGGAGAGAAAATGAGGGGTTTCCTTGGATGGTGGTAATGTTCACTTTTTTTACCTCAGTAGTGGTTTCATGGGTTCAATTTGTAAAAATTCATTGAATTGTACGTATATGATTCTGTGCACTTTTCCATATGTATATTTCAATAAAATGTTTATTAAAGGTAGTAGCTAAAATTCATTGAGCATTTACTAACTTCCTAAGCAAAAATTTGTAGTGGGAGATCATGTGTATTGCATATCTATGATGAGCAAGAGACTTTGCAGACTGCTTCGCATAAATAATTTCATGTAGTTTTCAAATTTCCCCAGGAATTTCAAATCCTACTGGTGTTCAAATCTCTAAGAATTATAAGGTCTGCTCTGGGGTATGTAAGGTTTGTGGTGTATGTACAGTTTAAAGATTTTTAAGATCTTTAATAATATCACGTATCCAAATACATATTTCTGCAGGAATAATGCATATGTGAGAGCAAATTAAACCCAGCTTGCAATTTCTATAATTTTTAAAAAATAAACTTTTTATTTTGAGATAATTTTACATTTATACAAAACTTGCAAAGATATATTACTGTGGTATGTTTGTCAAAATTAAGAAATCAACATTGGTACACAATGTTTTTTATTGAAGTATAATTGACATATACTATTATATTAGTTTCAAGTGTACTCATTAATGATTCAATGTTTGTATATATTACAAAATGATCACCACAATAAGTCTAGTTAACAGCCTAGTTTAACATACACAATTAAGAATTTTTTTTTCTTGTCATGAGAACTTTTAAGATCTACTCTCTTAGCAACTTTCAAATATGCAATACAGTTTTATTACTATTGTCATTATGCTGTACATTACATCCCCATGACTTATTTATTTCATAACATGAAGGTTGTACCTTTTGATTCCCTTCAGCCATTTTGCCTACCCTCGCCCCTCACCTTTGACAACCACCAATCTGTTCTCTGTATCTATGAGATCAATTTTTTTCTTAAGATTTTGCATGTAAGTAAGATCATGTGGTATTTGTCTTTGTCTGACTTATTTCACTTAGCATTATGTATACACTCAACGCTGGGCACAGGAGGACCTGCTGGAGGAGCAGAAGGACGGGGCCCGGGCAGCAGCCGTGGCTGACAAGAAGAAAGGCCTCATGGGGCCACTGACTGAACTGGACACTAAAGATGTGGATGCCCTGCTGAAGAAGTCTGAGGCCCAGCATGAGCAGCCAGAAGATGGGTGCCCCTTTGGTGCTCTGACGCAGCGCCTCCTGCAGGCCCTGGTGGAGGAAAATATCATTTCCCCAATGGAGGACTCTCCTATTCCCGACATGTCTGGGAAAGAATCGCGGGCTGATGGCGCAAGCACCTCTCAAGGTCTAACCATGTTGTCACAAAAGGCAGGATTTCCTTTTTTTATGGCTAAATAATATTCCATTGTATATATGCACCGCCTTTTCTTTATCCATTCATCCATCCATGGATGCTTAGGTTCTTTCCATATCTTGGCTATTGTAAATAATGATGCAATGAACATCAGGATGCATGTATCTTTTTGGTTTAGTATTTTCATTTTCTTCAGATAAATACCCAGAAGTGGAATTGGTGGACCATATGGTAGTTCTATTTTTAATTTTTAGAAGAACCTCCATGCTATTTTCCATAGTGGCTGCTCCAATTTACATTCTCACCAATAGTGAGCAAGAGTCCCCTTTTCTCAGCATCCTCACCAAGACTTATTTCTTGTCTTCTTGATAATAGGCCATTCTAACAGGTGTGAGGTGATATCTCATTGTGGTTTTGATTTGCATTTCCTGAATGATTAGTGATGTTGAGCATCTTTTCATGTATCTGTTGGCCATCTGTATGTCTTCATTGGAAAAATGTCTATTCAGATCCTCTGCCCATTTTTTAATTGTATTTTTTGTTTTTTTGCTATTGGGTTGTATGAGTTCTTTGTATACGTTGGATATTAACTCCTTGTCAGATATATTATTTGCAATATTTTCTCCCATTCAGTAGGTTGCCTTTTCATTTCGTTGATGGTTTTCTTTGCTGTGAAGAAGCTTTTTAGTTGATGTAGTCCCACTTGCTTATTATTCCATTTGTTGCCTTTGCTTTTGTTGTCAAATCCCAAAATTCATTGCCAGCACTGAGATCAAGGAGCTTACTGTCTATGTTTCCTTCTAGGAATTTTATGCTTTCAGGTCTTACATTCTAGTCTTTAATCCATTTTGAGTTAATTTTTGTGTGTGGTGTAAGATAGTGGTCCGGTTTCATTCTTTTGGATGTTGCTGTCTAGATTTCCCACCATCATTTATTGAAGAGACTGTTCTTTCCCCATTGTATATACTTGGCTCCTTTGTTGTAAATTAATTGACCTTATATGAATAGGTTTATTGGCTCTTTATTCAGTTGCATTGATTTATGTGTCTATTTTTATACCATACCAATACCATACTGCTTTTATTACTATAGCTTTGTAATATACTCTGGAATCAGGGAGCATGATGCCTCCAGCTTTGTTCTTCTTCCTCAAGATTGCTTCAGCTATTCAGGGTCTTTTGTTGTTTCATACAAATTTCAGAGTTATTTGTTCTACTTCTGTGAAAAATGCTATTGGAATTTTAATAGGAATTGTGTCAAATTTATGGATTTCTTTGGGTAGTATGGCCATTTTAATAATGTTAATTCTTCCAATCCATAAGTGTGGAATATTTTTCCATTTATTTGTGTCTTCTTTAATTTCTTTCATCAATGTCTTATAGCTTCCAGTGTACAGATCTTTCATCTTTTTGGTTAAATTTATTCCTAGGTATTTTATTCTTTTTGATACAATTGTAAATGAGATTGTTTTCTTAATTTCTTTTTCTGATAGTTTGTTATTAGTGTATAGAAATGCAACAGATTTTTATATATTGATTTTTGTATCCTGGAATGTTACTGAATTCATTTAGTAGTTATAACATTTCTTGTGGAGTCTTTAGAGTTTTCTATATGTAATGTCATGCCACCTGCAAATAGTGACAACTTTATTCTTCCTTTCTGATTTGGATGACTTTTATTTCTTTTTCTTGCCTAATTACTCTGGCTAAGACTTCCAATACTATGTTGCGTATAAGTGGCAAGAGTGGACATCCTTGTCATCTTCCTGATCTTAGAGGAAACGCTCACCTTTTCACCACTGAGTATGATGTCAGCAGTGGGCTTGTCACATATGGCCTTTATTATATTGAAGTTTGTTCCCTCTATATGTGATTTGTTGAGAGTTTTTATCATAAGTGGATGTTAAAATTTGTCAAATGTGTTTTCTGCATCTATTGAATGAACATATGATTTTCATCCTTCATTTTGTTAATGTGGTTTATCTCAATGATTGATTTGCATACGTTAAATCATCCTTACATCTCTAGAATAAATATCACTTGGTCATGGTGTCTGATCCTTTTAATGTAATATTGAATTCAATTTGCTAACATTTTGTAGAGGATTTTTGGATGTATGTTCATCAGGAATATTAGCCAGTAATTTTCTTTTCTTGTGGCATGCTTGTCTGGTTTTGGTTTCAGTGTAATACTGGCCTCATAAAATGAGTTTGTAAGTGTTCCCCCTCTTCTATTTTTTGGAAGAGTTTGAGAAGGATTGGCATTAATTCTTTAGATGTTTGGTGGAATTCACCAGTGAAGCTGTCTGGTTCAGGACTTTTGTTGGGAGGTTTTTTGATTACTAATTCAATCTCCTTACTATTAATAAGTCTGTTCAGATTTTCTATTTCTTCGTCATTTAGTCTTGGAAGGTTGTATGTTTCCAGGAATTTATCCATTTCTTCTAGGTTGTCCAATTTGTTGGTGTATAATTGTTCATTGTAGTCTCTTATGATCCTTTGTATTTCTGTAGTATCAGTTGTAATGTCTCCTCTTTTATTTCTGATTTTATTTATTTGAGTACTCTCTTTTTTTCTTGGCGAGTCTTGCTAAAGGTTTATCAATTTTGTTTGTCTCTTTGAAGAACCAGCTCTTAGTTTCACTGATCTTGTCTAATGTCGTTTTAGTCTCTATTTCATATATTTCTGCTCTGGTCTTTATTGTTTCCTTCCTTCTGATAACTTTGGTATTTTTTTTATTCTTCCTTTTCTAATTCCTTGAAGTGTAAAGTTAGATTGTTTATTTGAAATGTTTCTTGCTTCCTTTTTTTTTAATTTTTATTTTTTTTTGGATGTACATCATATTTCAAATTCTGGATACATTACATCATGTTCACCATCTGAACACTAATTATAGTGTATCCCCTCACATGTGACCCTAATCACCCCTTTTGCCCCTTCCCCAATGGTAGCCACCAGTCCAATCTCCAATGCTATGTGTTTTGTGGGTTTTTTTTTTGTCGTTTTTATCTTCTACTTATGAGTGAGATCATATGGTATTTGACTTTCTCCCTCTGACTTATTTCACTCAGCATAATACCTTCAAGGTCCATCCATGTTGTCACAAATGGCTGGATTTCGTCATTTCTTACGGCTGAGTAGTAGTCCATCGTGTGTAAATACCACATCTTCTTTATCCATGTGTCCCTTGATGGGCACCTAGGTTGCTTCCAAGTCTTGGCTATTGTGTATAATGCCGCAATGAACATAGGGGTGCAAGTATCTTTATGCCTTTGTCTTTTCAAGTTCTTTGGATAAATACCCAGCAGTGGAATAGCTGGATCATATAGTAGATCAATTCTTAATTTTCTGAGGATACTCCATACTGCTTTCCATAGTAGCTGCACCAGTTTGCACTGCCACCATCAGTGAACAAGCGTCCCCTTCTCTCCACACCATCTCCAACATTTGTTGTTTCCTGTCTTGTTAATTATAGCCATTCTGAGCGGAGTGAGGTGATCCCTCATTGTAGTTTTGATTTCCATTTCCCTGATAGCTAATGATGTTGAGCATCTTTTCATGTGCCTGTTGGCCATCTGTATTTCTTCTTTGGAGAAATCTCTGTTCAGATCTTTTGCCCATTTTCTAATTGGATTGTTGGGTTTTTTTGTGCTTGAGCTGTATGAGTTCTTTGTATATTTTGGATATTAACCCCTTATCTGATATATGGTTTCCAAATATCTTCTCCCAATTGTTAGGTTGTCTTTTCATTTTGTTGATGGTTTCCTTTGCTGTGAAGAAACTTTTTAGTTTGATGTAGTCCCATTTGTTCATTTTTTCTTTTGTTTCCCTTGCCGGGTCAGACATGGGACTTGAAAATATGCTGCTCAGACCAGTGTCATAGAGCGTACTGCCTATGGTTTCTTCCAGAAGTCTCATGGTTTCGGGTCTTACATTCAAGTCTTTAATCCATTTTGAGTTGATTTTTGTGCATGGTGTAAGGGAATGGTCTACTTTCATTCCTTTGCATGTGGCTGTCCAGTTTTGCCAACACCTTTTATTGAAGAGACTCTCCTTTCTCCATCGTATGCTCTTGGCTCCCTTGTTGAATATTAGCTGTCCATAAATGTGTGGGTTTACTTCTGGGCTCTCAGTTTTGTTCCATTGATCTGTGTGTCTGTTTTTGTGCCAATGCCATGCTGTTTTGGTTACTATGGCTTTGTAGTATAATTTGAAATCAGGGAGTGTGATACCTCCAGCTTTGTTCTTGTTTCTCAGGAATCCTTTGGCTATTCAGGGTCTTTTGTTGTTTCTTGCTTCTTGATGTATGCGTTTATAGCTACAAACTTCCGTCTTAGAACTGCTTTTGCTGCATCCCATAAGTTTTGATATATTGCATTTCCCTTTTCATTTGTCTCCAGATATTTTTGATTTCTCTTTTTACTTCTTCTTTGACCTATTGATCGTTCAGTAGCATGTTTTGTAACCTCCACATATGTGTGAATTTTCCAGTTTTCTTCTTATAATTGATTTCTAGTTTTACACCATTGTGGTTGGAAAAGGTGCATGATATGATTTCAATATTCTTAAATTTATTAAGACTTTTTTTGTGGCTTAACATATGATCTATCTTGGAGAATGTTCCATGTGCACATGAGAAGAATGTGTATTCTGTTGCTTTTGGTAGGAATGTTCTGTATATATCTGTTAGGTCCTCCTAGTCTAAAGTGTCATTTAAGGCTGGCATTTCATTATTGACTTTCTGTCTTGATGATCTATCCATTGATGTAAGTGGGGTATTAAAGTCCCCACTGGATGTCATCAAGATGGCGGAGTAAGCAGACTCTGAACTCATCTCTTCTCACAAACACAACCAGGTTAAGAGTATTGTTGGAAAAATTACCCCAGATAGAAAGGTGGATAAAAAGAGCCACCACAACAAGTGATAGCCCTGACTAAGGCAGAAGAGGCAGAAATTCCCGCTGGAGAGGAAAAAAATCCACATTTGGGAGCAGCAGAGCTTCTCACCTGGCCACGCAGGAGACATCCTAAGCTACGCAGCCCTCTCTCAAAGAGTGAGGTCCAGAGCAGGAGCTGATACTGCTATAAGCATCCTTCAGACTCAGCCCAGCTGAGATGGGAGTCTTACTGTCTGGCTTTGCTGGCTATTAACTGCAGCGAGGATACCCCCGGAAAAGCTATCAGCCGAAAGCCAAAAAGACCCAGGTCTTAAAGGGCCCACGCACAAACTCATTCATTGCAGCAACCTAAAATCACCAGAGAGAAGGCTGATAGTCCTTTGTGGAAACGAGACTCACCTGGTGGGTTCTGGGGGCATCCTGGTGAGAGGAGGGACCTCTCCGGAGACTGAGACATTGGTGGGGGCCATTGTTCTGAACTGGTCCAGACATGCTGACACAGACCCTGGTGGGCACCATTGAGGTTCATCCCTTGGCCTGTTAGCCCAGGGGTCTGCCATGCCCACTAGAGCACAGATTGAATCCAGTTCAGCCAGAGCAGGCAACCCACCCTAGGGACTGGCCCCACCTAACAGCAAGCCCTCAGGCTACTTTTCAGCCTGCATTGACTGTGTGCCTTGATCCTCTACAGGCAGGCAAGGGTGTCTGCCTCTGTGGGGTAGGACATGTGTGAGGACCAGGGCAACTGTAGGGGGCACTGGTGGAGAAGTGGGGGCCTCTGCAGTGCCGTGTCAGGGTACACTCCAGGGGGTTGAGAAGTGTGCATGGACCAGGACTGTGTTGGATGGTGTGTGTGGTCCTGTAAGGGGTGAGGCTTATCAGCAACAGAAGACCTGTGCTTCACAAATAGCCATAAAAAGGATCAGCCCCACCTTCCAAAGCCTGAAATAATTGAGTGCTCCTGAGGCTAGGGCCAGCCACACGCAGCAGCACTCCTAAGAGAACTGACAACAGCCTTGTAGGCCTGAGGCCTACAGTAACTGCAAGCCCCGGAGCCTAGCAACCGGCTACACTGGGTACCAACCCAAGTAAGAGGAAAAATGCAATAGGAGTTTTCTGATAGACTTTGTAGCCAATGGTGCTGAAGCTCCTCAAACCAGATTTACAAAGAACTGGCCAGGGTAGGAAAGACTAGACTCCCTGTGTACCCACAGTGGGAGCAACCCTGCCAGAGCAGAAGGACACAAGTAGCCCACAAAGGGGTCACTCCTGGATCTTCTGAACTGTTGACGAGTGGGAAGCACACTGCTGGGCCTCATAAGGCATCTCATACATAAGACCACTTCTCCATCATCAGGAGACATAGTTGACTCAATTAATACATAGAAATAAGCACAGAGAAAGAGGAAGAATGAGGAGACCAAGGAATACTTTCCAAGCAAGGGAACAGAACAAAACCCCAGAAAAAAGGGCTAAATAAAACAGAAAAAAGTGATGTACTTGACAAAGAGTTCAAACAAAATGTCATGAGGATGCTCACCGATATTGGGAGAAGACTGGATGAACAAAGTGAGCACATCTGCAAAGAACTGGAAGATATAAAACAAAACAATTGGAAATGAAGAATACAATACTGGAAATGAAAATTTCACTAGAGGGACTCAATAGTAGAGCAGAGGATGCAGAAGAACGGATCAGCGAGTTAGACGAAAGACTAGAGGAAATCACCCAAGCAGAATGGAAAAAAGAAAAAACAATTAGACAGACGAGAACAGTCTAAGGGAACTCTGGGACAATATCAAGTGTGCTAACATTCGGATTATAGGTGTCCCAGAAGGAGAAGAGAGAGACAAAGGGGCAGAAAATTTATTTGTAGAAATAATAGAGGAAAATTTTTCTAACCTGACGAAGGAAACAGACATCCAAATTCAGAAAGCACAGAGAGCTCCAAACAAGATAAGCCCAAAGAGGCCCACACCAAGACATATTATAATTAAGATGTCCAAAATTAAAGACAAAGAGAGAATCCTAAAAGCAGCAAGAGAAATGCCACAAGTGACATACAAAGGGAAGCCCATCAAGCTATCAGTGGACTTCTCAACCAAGACCCTACAGGTGAGAAGAGTATTACATGACATATTTAAAGTGCTAAAAGGAAAACACCTACAGCCAAGAATACTCTATCTATGAAGGTTATCATTCAGAATGGAAGGAGAGATAAAGAGCTTTCCAGACAAACAAAAATTAAAGGAGCACAAGGACCCACAATGAAGAATATACAACTATGTACCGGGGGCTTTGGGGAGAAAAAGGAAAAAAATAAAATCTTTAAAAAAAAATTAAAGGAGTGCATCACAAAGAAACTAGTTCTACAAGAAATGCTGAAGGGACTTAATTAAGTGGGAAAGACATGACCAAAAATAGAGATAAAGAAAAATTATCATAAAACCAAAACAACAACCAAAAACAGGCAATAAAATCACTTGTAAAGATAAAAATATAGTAAAGGTAGCAGATCAACTACCTGTGAAGATAATAGGAAGGTTAAAAGACAAATGTACTAAAATCACCTATTTCAATGATAAGAGGGTAATGGATAGACACACACTAACAATAGACTATATATGATTTGAAAAACATAAAATGTGGGAGGAGGGAAGTGAAAAAGTAGAGGTTTTAATAAGAGGTCAAGCTGAAGAGTCTATAAGCACAAGGTAGACTGTTATATACGTAGAATATTGAATAGGATCCTCATGGTAATCACAAATCAGAAACCTATAACCAGCAAGAAAAAAACTAAGACAGAAATCAAACATATTACTAAAGATAGCCATCAAAACTCAAGGGAAGAGAGCAAGAGAAAAAGACAGGAACAGAGAAGAACTACTAAAACACCCAGAGAAAAAAGAGTAACAAAATGGCAATAAATACATATTTATCAATAGGTACTTTAAACGTCAATGGACTAAATGCTCCAATCAAAAGGCGTAGGGTGGCCAATTGGAAAAAAAAACAAGACCCATGTATATGCCACATACAAGAGACACAGTTCAGACCTAAAGGCACTCACAAACTGAAAGTGAAAGGATGGGAAAAGATATTCCATGCAAATGGCAAAGAAAAGAAAGCAGGGGTAGCAATACTTATATCAGACAAAATAGACATTATAACAAAAACTATAACAAGAGACAAAGACAGACACTACATAATGATAAAGGGAACAATCCAACAAGAAAATATAACACTTGTAAATATCTATGTACCCAACATAGGAGAACCTACATATATAAAGCAATTATTACCAGACATAAAAGGAGAAATAGACAGAAACACAATAATAGTAGGGGACTTTAACACTCCACTTACACCAATGGATAGATCATCCAAACAGAAGATCAATAAGGAAACACTGGCCTTAAAGGACACATTCGACCAAATGGACTTAGTAGATATATACAGAACATTGCATCCAAAAACCACAGAATACACATTCTTTTCAAATGCCCATGGAATATTCTCCAGGATTAATCACGTATTAGGCCACAAAACAAGTCTCAATAAATTTAAGAAAATCGAAATTATAGCATGCATCTTTTCTAACCACAAAGGTATGAAACCAGAAATCAACTACAGGAAGAAAACCAGAAAACCCACAAAAACGTGGAGACTAAACAAAATGCTACTGAACAACGATTGGGTAAATGAAGAAATCAAAGGAGAAATCAAAAAAATTCCTGGAGACAAATGAAAATGAAAATATGACAAGCCATAATCTGTGGGATACAGCAAAAGCAGTTCTAAGAGGGAAGTTTATAGCAATTCAGGCCTACCTCAACAAACAAGAAAAATCCCAAATAAACAATCTAACAATGCATCTAAAGTTACTGGAATAAGAAGAACAAACAAAGCCCAAAATCAGCAGAAGGAAGGAAATAATAAAAATGAGAGCAGAAATAAATGAAACAGAGACTAAAAAACCAATAGCACAAAATTAATGAAACCAAGAGCTGGTTCTTTGAAAAGATAAACAAAATTGACAAACCCTTAGCTAGACTCACCAAGAAAAAAAGAGAGAAGGCTCAAATAAATAAAATCAGAAATGAAAGAGGAGAGATTACAACGGACACCTCACAAATACAAAAGATTATAAGAGAATACTATGAAAAGCTATACGCCAACAAATTGGATAATCTAGAAGAAATGGATAAATTCTTAGAAACATACAACCTTCCAAAACTGGACCAAGAAGAAGTAGAAAATTTGAATAGACCAGTAAGGAGGTCGAAACAGCCATCAAAAACCTCCCAAAAATAAAAGCTCAGGACCAGATGGCTTCCCTGGTGAATTCTACCAAACATTCAAAGCAGACTTCATACCTATCCTTCTGAAACTCTTCCAAAAAACTGAAGAGGAGGGGAGGATTCCTGACATTCTACGAAGCCAACGTTATCCTGTTAATGAAACCAGACAAGGACAACACAAAAAAAGAAAATTACAGGCCAATATCACTGGGCAACATCAATGCAAAAATCCTCAAGAAAATACTAGCAAATCGAATACAACAATACATTAAAAAGATCATACATCATGATCAAGTGGGTTTCATTCCAGGGATGCAGGGATGGTTCAACATCCGCAAATCTATCAACATGATACACCACATTAACAAAATGAAGAATAAAATCACATGATCATCTCAATAGATACAGAGAATGCATTTGACAAGATACAGCATCCATTTATGATAAAAACTCTAAATAAAATGGGTATAGAAGGAAAATACCTCAACATAATAAAGGCCATATATGACAAACCCACAGCAAATATCATTCTCAATGGAGAAAAACATAAAGGTATCCCTCTAAGAACAGGAACCTGACAAGGATCCCCACTGTCACCACTCTTATTTAACATAGTATTGGAAGTCCTCACCAGAGAAATCCGGGAAGAAAAAGAAATAAATGGGATCCGCATTGGAAAAGAAGAAGTGAAACTGTCACTCTTTGCAGACCACATGATTTTATATATAGAAAACTCTAAAGAATCCATTAAAAAACTTTTAGAAACACTAAAGGAATACAGTCAAGTCACAGGATACAAAATCAACGTAGAAAAATTGGTTGCATTTCTATACACTAACAACGAAGTAGCAGAAAGAGAAATTAAGAATACAATCTCATTTCTGAGGATACTCCATACTGCTTTCCATAGTGGCTGCACCAATTTGCACTCCCACCAGCAGTGTACAAGGGTTCCCATCTCTCCACATCCTCTCCAACATTTGTTGTTTCCTGTGTTGTTATTATAGCCATTCTGACCGGAGTGAGGTGATACCTCATTGTAGTTTTGATTTGCATTTCCCTGATAGCTAATGATCCAGCTATCCCACTGCTGGGTATTTATCCAAAGAACTTGATAATGCAAAGGCATAAAGATACCTGCACCCCTATGTTCATTGCAGCATCATACACAATAGCTAAGACTTGGAAGCAACCTAGGTGCCCATCAAGGGACGAATGGATAAAGAAGATGTGGTATACATACACAAGGGAATACTACTCAGCCATAAGAAATGATGAAATCCAGCCATTTGTGACAACATGGATGGACCGTGAGGGTATCAGGCTGAGTGAAATAAGTCAGAGGGGAAAGTCAAATACCGTATGACCTCACTCATAGGTAGAAGATAAAAACAACGACAAACAAACACATAGCAACAGATTGGATTGGTGGTTACCATAAGGGAAGGCAGGAGGGCAAAATGGGTGGTTAGGCTCACATGTGAGGGGATGGACTGTAGTTAGTTTTTGGGTGGTGAACATGATGTAATCTACACAGAATTCGAAATATATTATCATGTACATCCGGAAGCTATATAATGTTATAATCCAATGTTACTGCAATTAAAAATAATAGTAATAAATTCGCCTACTATTATTGTATTGCTGTCTATATCTCCCTTTAGATCTGTTAATATTTGCTCTATATATTTAGGTACTCCTACGTTGGGTGGATAAATATTTCCAAATGTTATATCCTCTTGTTGTATTCCCCCCCGCCTTCATTATGTATTGGTCTTCTTTGTCTCTTATTTAGCTGTTGTCTTCAAGTCTGTTTTGTCTGAGATAAGTATAGCTATCCCAGATTTTTTTCAGTTTCCATTTCGTGGAATATCTTTTTCCATCCCTTCTCTTTCAGGCTTGGTGTGTCCTTATATCTGAAGTGTGTCTCTTATAGGCAGCATATAGATGGGTCTTGTTTTTCTTATCCATTCAGCCACACTGTGTCTTTCGATTATAGAATTTAGTCCATTTACACTTAAAGTTATTATTGAAAGGTATATATTTATTGCCATTTTGTTACTTGTTTTCTGTTTTGTAATCCCTCTGCTTTCTTCTTTTCTTGCTCTCTTTTTTTGTGATTTGATAATTTTCTGTGGTGGTATGCTTAGATTCTTTTCTGTTTATCTTTTGTATATCTACTATAGGTGTTTGTTTTGTGGTTACCCTGAGGCTTACATAAAACAAGTTATATTTATAACTTTCTATTTTAAATTTTTAACAGCTTAAGTTTGAATGCATTCTAAAGCTCTATATTTTTACTCCCCTGCTCATTTTATGTTTTTCATGTCACAATTTACATCTTTTTCTCTTGTGTATCCCTTAGCAAATTATTGTAGTTATCAGATTTTTTTACTACTTTTGTGTTTTAACTTTTATATTAGCTTAACAAGTGATTAACCTACCACCTTTACAACATTAGATTATTCCGAATTTTATTATTTGTTTACTGTTACCAATGAAATTTATACTTTAATATGTTTTCCTATTACTAATTACCACCCTTTCATCTCAGGTTACATAAGTCCCTTTAACATTTCCTGTAAGGCCAGTCTAGTGGTGATGAACTCTTAGCTTTTGCATGTCTGGAAAACTCTTTATTTCCTTTTCAATTTTGAATGACAACATTGCTGGATAAAGTATTCTTGTTTGGCAGTTTTTATCTTTGAGCACTTTGAATATATTGTACTACTCACTTCTGGCCTGCAAAGTTTCTGATGAAAAACTTGCTGATAATCTTATGGGGGTTCCTTTATATGTAACAAGTTGTTTTTCTCTTGCTGTTTTTAGGATTCTTTCCTTGTCTTTAACTTTTGACACCTTAATTATAATGTGTCTTGGTGTAGGTTTCTTTGGGGTCATCTTATTTAGAACTCTCTGGACTTCCTGGATCTGGATGACTGTTTCCTTCCCCAGGTTATGGAAGTTTTCAACCATTCGTTTTTCAAGCAAGGTGTCTGCCCATTTCTCTCTCTCTTTTCCTTCTGGGACTCCTATAATGAGAATATTGATCCACTTGGGGTTATGCTATAAATCCCTTAAACTATCTTAACTTTTTTTCATTCTTTTTTCTTTGTCTGCTCTGATTGGTTGAATTCTACTGTCCTATCCTTGAGTTTACTGATCCTTTTTTCTGCTTCATCTAGTCTGCTATTGAACCTCTCTGGTGTATTTTTTTGGTCAGTTATTATATTCTTCATCTTTGTGACTTCTATTTGGTATTTTCCATTATTTTCTATCTTTTTGCTGTTTCTTCATCCTTTCTTCTCTTGAGCTCAGTGAGCATGATTATGACCATTATTTCAAACTCTTCCTCAGGTAAATTACTTATCTCCATTGCATTAAAGTCTTTTTTTTCTGAGGTTTTATCTTGTTATTTCATTGGGAACATATTCCTTTGTTTCTTCATTTTCCTTAACTCTCTGTGTTGGTTTCTATGCATTAAATAAAGCAGTCACATCTCCCAGTCTTGAAGGAGTGGCTTTGTGTAGGAGATGAACCTAACTGCTCACCCCTACCTTAACTCTTATTTGTCTCTCAAGCCTTTGTGATTGTCCAAACAGCCTACTTTATTTTTCGTGGCTCCCAGTATTTGAGGGTGTGCCAAGACCTGTTAGTGTCCCAAAGACAAGGATCTCACTCAACACCTAAACTCAGGCTGATTTGAAGCCAGACCATCAGGCAGCAAATGTACCTCTTTCAGGGGAATACTGGGAGATGGGCATTTCTATCTGCTCCCTCTGCAGTGAGCCATGGAATGATAGCCAGCTAGGAACTGTTTCTTTCTTTGCTGCCATTGCATTGAACTCATGAACACAAGCCCTGCTGGCCACCAGAGCTAGGTGATCAAGGTTCTTCCCCTGGGTGGCAGGCACAAAAACTGGGGCACCAGATGCATGTACAAGCTCCCCTCTTGGAGTTACTGGTGACTAGAGCATGACAGAGGGAGAGCATGAAGCTAGCTCTTGCCCTCTGAAGTTTTTGGAGAGGATAATAGTTGGTCTTTATATGTGTTTCATTAGAAGTTTGCCCCTCAGGCTGCAGCTATAAAGATAAACTAATAGACCACTTTCACAGAGACTGGGAACCTTAGTCTGTTGCTTCTCTGCTGTGCCCTGGGGGCGACAGATGGTTAGAAACTCTGTCTCCATTTGTTCAGTCCTGTGGGAGCCATGAGCATAAGCCCCACTAGCCACCAGAGACAGGCAATCTAGAGGTGTCCCCTGGGTGGCAGCTGCAAAAATCAGGGCATCAGATGAGGGTACAAGCTTCTTTCTTGGAGATACCAGTAAGCTGGAGCAAGGCAGAGGAAGAGTGCAAATATAGTGCCTGCTAGCCTCCACTTTTGGAGAGTATTTCAGTAGGCCCTTAGATGTGTGTTATATTAGATGCCTGTCCCTCAGGCCAATGCTTTAAGATTAAGCAAATAAGCCTCTTTCACAAAAAGTCTGGGTGTTCTTTAGTCAGCTACCTCTGCTGTGGCTCCTGGAGCAGGTAAGTCTGGGCACGGTAGCCCTAAAAGAACTTTGTCAAGTTTGCTATAGCCTTATGGGTCTCATGAATACAAGCCCTGTTGACTTTCGAAGCTGGACATTTTGGGGGCTTATCTCTCATGTGCAGATTTTAAAAGTTAGGATGTCCAATGTGGGCTTCAAACCCTTTGCTCCTGAGGGAGAATCTTAGGATTTTGTGTTCCCTCCTGATTGTGGGTCACCTTGCCAGAGGTCAAGTTTATGGCAAGATTGTGTTTCAGCCTCTTCTACTCACTTTGATGTGGGTTTTTTTCTCGTTTGCCCAGTATGTAGGAGTTGCTCAGCTAGATTTCGTTTTTTTTCAGAGGAAATTGTTTCACACATAGCTGTAGATTTGGTGTGTCTGGGGGAAGAGGTGAGTTCAGGGTCTTTTCTACACTGCAATCTTGAACTGGAACCAATGCCATAGATTTTTGTGGACACTATCAAGTTGAGGAAATTCTTCTTTATTGCTAATTTGTCAAGACTTTTTGTAATGAATAGATGTTCAATTTTATCAAATTTTTTTATTATGAATAGATATCATGTTTTCTTCTTCAGCCTGTTGACATGGTGGAATACACAAATTGATCTTTGAATGATGAACCAGACTCATATACTTGGAATAAATCCCCACTTGATCATTGTGTATAATTCTTTCTATACATTGCTGGATTCAATTTGCTAATATTTTGTTGAGAATTTTTGAATCAATGCTCATGAAATATATTGGTCTGTAGGATGTTTTTTGTCTAGTTTTGTTATCAGGGTAATACTAGCTTTGTAAAGTGAGGGGGAAATGTTCTCTCCTTTATATTTTCTGGAAGAGATGTGTAAAATTACTGTGAATTGTCCTTTAATGTTTGGTAGAATTTTCCAGTAAAATTATCTTGGCTTTGAGAATTCTTTTTTGGGAACTTTTCAAATGCTTTAATGGTAATAGGACTATTGATATGGTCTATTTCACCTTAGTTGAGTTGTGGTAGCTTGTGGTTTTAGGACTTCTTCCATTTCTTCTAGATTATCAAAGATATAAGTTGATCATAGTATTCCTTTGTTATCTTTTTAATGGCTACAAGATTATATATGTATAAAAGTGATATGTAATTAAATGGATGCTGAATCTTGTCAAATGCTTTCTCTTTGTCTACTGAGATGATCATGTGATTTTTATTCTTCATTTTGTTAATGTGGTGTATCATGTTAATTGATTGGTGGATATTGAACCATCCTTGCATCCCTCAACTAAATCCCACTTGATCATGGTGTATGATCCTTTTAATGTATTAATGTATTCAATTTGCTAATATTTTCTTGAGAATTTTTGCATCTGCATTCATCAGCAATTTTGGCCTATAATTGTCTTTTTTTGTGTTGTCCTTCTCTGGTTTTGGTATCAGGGTAATGTTGGCCTCATAAAATGTTAGAAAGTGTTCTTTCTCTTCAACTTTTTGGAAGAGTATGAGAAGTATAGGTATTAAATCTTTTTTGAATGTTTGATAGAATTCACCAGGGAAGCAACCTTGTCCTGGGCTTTTGTTTTTGGGGATATTTTTAATGATTGTTTCAGTCTCCTTACTATTGATCAATCTATTCAGATTCTCTATTTCTTCTTGATTCAGTTTTTGGAGTTTGTATAAGTCTGAGAATGTATCCATTTCTTCTAGGTATCCAATTTGTTGTTGTACAGCTTTTCATAGTATTCTCCTATAATCCTTTGTATTTCTGTGTTACCCATTGTAATTTCACCTCTTTCATTTCTGATTTTATTTATTTGACCCTTCTGTCTTATTTTTTAGGGAGTCTGGCTAAGGGTGTGTCAATTTTGTTTATCTTCTCAAAGAACCAGCTCTTTGTATCATTGATCTTTTCTTTTATCTTTTTAGTCTCTATTTTATTTATTTCTTCTCTGATTTTTATCATTTACTTTCTTCTACTGACTTTGGGCTTTGTTCTTATTTTTCTAGTTCCTTTAGGTGTAGTATTAGATTGTTTATTTGAGATTTTTCTTGTTTGTTCAGTAGGCCTGTATTGTTATAAACTTCCCTCTTTGTACTACTTTTGCTGCATCCCATAGGTTTTGGTATGTTATGTCTCCGTTTTCATTTGTCTCCAGGTATTTTTAAATTTTTCCTTTGATTTCTCCATTGATCCAATAGTCGTTCAGCAGTATGTTGTTCAGTCTCCACATATTTGTGACTTTTCCAGCTTTCTTCTTGTAGTTGATTTCTAGTTTCATGCTATTGTGGTCAGAAATGATGCTTGATAAGATTTTGATCTGTTTAAACTTATTGAGACTTGTCTTGTTTTTTAACATATGGTCTTTGAAAATGTTTGTTTGCACTTGAGAAGAATGTGTATTCTGCTACTTTGGATGGAATGTTGTACATATATCATATAAGTCTATCTGGTCTAATGTTTCATTTAAGGGCAACATTTCCTTGTGGACTTTCCATATGGGTGATCTATCCGTTGATGTAAGTGGGGTATTAAAGTCCCCTATTATTATTGTGTTGCTGTCAATTTCTCCCTTTGGGCCTGTTAATTGCTTTATATATTTTGCTGCTCTTATGTTAGGTGCATATATATTACTAAATGTTATGTCTTCTTGGTGGATTATCCCCTTTATCATTATATAATGTCCATCTTTGTCTCTTGTTATCTTTTTTTGGTTTGAAGTCTGTTTTGTTTGATATAAGTATGGCTACACCCACTTTTTCTTGGTTGCCATGTGCTTTGAATATCATCTCCCATCCCTTCACTTTGAGCATATGTTTGTCTTTAGAGCTGAGATGAGTCTCATGGGGGGAGCATTTGTTGGGTCTTGTTTTTTAATCCATCCAGCTACTCTGTGAATTTTGATTGGTGAATTCAATCCATTTATGTTTAGAGTGATTATTCATAAATGAGGACTTAATACTGCCATTTTATGTTTTACTTTCTGGTTGCTCTATGTTTCCATTGATTCTTTTTCCTTGTGTTTCTGTCTGCCATTTCAGTTTGGTAGTTTCCTTGGTATTTTTCTTAGTTTCCTCTTTTTTTATGTTTCATGTCTCTGCTCTGAGTTTTTGTTTTGTGGTTACCATGGGTTTGGGAAAAAGGTCTTATACATAAGACAGTCCTTTTTCTGCTGATGGCATCTTATCTCCATTTGCCTATGCAGGTTCCATCCTTAATCTTTTCCACTTTTGTGTTTTTGTTGTCACAAATTATCCCTTTTTGTATTGTGAGTTCATTAGCAAGTTGAAATGGTTATAGTTATTTTTAATGCTTCATTCCCCTTTAGCCTGTATATTATGATTGTGTTTACAAAACTGTACTGATTTAGATTGCAATTTTCAGATTCTGTCTGTCTATTTATCACCTTTCTCAAAACTTTCTGTACCTTTGCCTTTTTGTTTCAGGCACAAGAGCTCCTTTCAACATTTCTTTCAAGGCAAGTATACGGGCAATTAACTCCTTCAGCTTTTGTTTGTCTAGGAAATCCTTTATTTCTCTTTCATATCTGAAAGATAACTTTGCTGGATAGAATATTCTTGGCTGACTGTTTCTTAATTTTTATTTTTTACTGCAGTAACATTGGATTATAACACTATATAATTTCAGAAGTACACCATAATATACTTCAAATTCTGGGTAGATTACATCATGTTCACCACCCAAAGACTAATTAAAATCCATCACCACACGTGTGTCTAATCCCTCCTTTTGCCATCACCCCTACCCTCTTCCCCTATAGTGACCACCAATCCACTCTATGTTGCTATGTGTTCGTTTGTCATTGTTTTTTTCTTCTACATATGAGTGAGATCATATGGTATTTGACTTTCTCCTTCTGACTTATTTCACTTAGCATAATACCATCAAGGTCCATCCATGTTGTCACAAATGGCTGGATTTCATAATTTCTTATGGCTGAGGAGTATTTCATTATGTATATATACCACATCTTTCTTATCCATTTCTCCCATCATGGGCACCTAGGTTGCTTCCAAGTCTTGGTTATTGTGTATAATGATGCGATGAACATAGGGGTGCATGTATCTTTATTTGTTTGTGTTTTCCAGATCTTTGGATAAATACCCAGCAGTGGAATAGCTGGATCATATGGAAAATCTATTCTTAAGGTTCTGAGGATACTCCATACTGTGGTCCATAGTGGCTGCACCAGTTTGCACTCCCACCAGCAGTGTACGAGGGTTCCCTTCTCTCCATATCGTCTCCAACACTTGTTACTTCCTGCCTTGTTAATTATAGCCTTTCTGACGGGAGTGAGGTGATACTTCGTTGTAGTTTTAATTTGCATTTCCCTGATAACTAATGATGTTGAACATCTTTTCTTTTTTTTATATAATTTATTTTTTTAATTGAGTTAATGATAGGTTACAATCTTGTAAAATTTCAGTTGTACATTAATGTTTGTCATTCGTGTTGTAGGTGCACCACTTCACCCTTTGTGCCCACCCCCCACCCCACCTTTCCCCTGGTATCCACTAAACTGTTCTCTTAGTCCACATTTTTAAATTCCTCATATGAGTGGAGTCATACACAGATTATCCTTCTCTCACTGGCTTATTTCACTTAACATAATTCCCTCAAGGTCCATCCATGTTATTGCAAATGGAATGATTTTGTTCTGTTTTACGGCTGAGTACTATTCCATTGTATATATCTACCACATCTTCTTTATCCATTCGTCTGTTGATGGGCACTTAGGTTGCTTCCATGTCTTGGATATTGTAAATAATGCTGCAGTGAACATTGGGGTACATAGGACTTTTGGGATTGCTGACTTCAAGCTCTTTGGATAAATACCCAGTAGTGGGATGGCTGGATCGTATGGTAGTTCTATTTTTAGTTTTTTGAGGAATCTCCATACTGTTTTCCATAGTGGCTGCACCAGTTTGCATTCCCACCAGCAGTGTATGAGGGTTCCTTATTCTCCACAACCTCTCCAACATTTGTTACTATTAGTTTTAGATATTTTTGTCATTCTAATGGGTGTAAGGTGATATCTTCGTGTAGTTTTGATTTGCATTTCCCTGATGCTCAGCGATGATGAGCATCTTTTCATGTGCCTATTGGCCATCCGTATAGCTTCTTTGGAGAAATGTCTGTTCATGTCTCCAGCCCATTTTTTGAATGGGTTGTTTGATTTTTTGTTGTTGAGTTGTGAGAGTTCTTTATATATTATGGATATTAAGCCTTTGTCAGATATATGACTTGCAAATACTTTTTCCCAGTTAGTGGGTTGGTTTTTGCTTCAATCTTGTTTTCATTTGCCTTGAAGAAGCTCTTTAGTCTGATGAAGTCCCATTTGTTTATTCTTTCTATTGTTTCCCTTCTCTGAGAAGACATGGTGTCCAAAAAGATCCTTTTAATACTGATGTCAAAGAGTGTACTGCCTACCTTTTCTTCCGGAAGCCTTATGGTTTCAGGTCTCACCTTTAGGTCTTTGATCCATTTTGAGTTTATTTTGGTGAATGGTGAAAAAGAATGGTCAATTTTCATTCTTTTACATGTGGCTTTCTAGTTTTCCCAGCACCATTTGTTGAAAAGACTTTCTTTTCTCCATTGTATGCCCTCAGCTCCTTTGTCGAAGATAAGGTGTCCATAGATGTGTGGTTTCATTTCTGGGCTTTCAATTCTGTTCCATTGATCTGTGCACCTGTTTTTGTACCAGTACCATGCTGTTTTGATTACTGTAGCTTTGTAGTATGTTTTGAAGTCAGGGATTGTGATGCCTCCCGTTTTGTTCTTTTTTCTCAGGATTGCTTTAGAAATTTGTGGTCTTTTGTTGCCCCATATGAATTTTAGGATTCTTTGTTCTAATTCTGTAAAGAACGTCATTGGGATTCTGATTGGGATGGCGTTGAATCTGTAGATTGCTTTAGGTAGAAAGGACATTTTAACTATGTTTATTCTTCCAATCCATGTACATGGAATGTCTTTCCATCTCCTTATGTCATCATCCAATTCTCTCAGAAAGGCCTTGTAATTTTCATTATATAGGCCCTTCACTTCCTTAGTTAAATTTACCCTAAGGTATTTTATTCTTTTTGTTGCGATTGTGAATGGTATTGTGTTCTTGAGTTCTTTTTCTGTTAGTTCATTATTAGAGTATAGAAATGCTACTGATTTATGCAAATTGATTTTGTACCCTGCAGCTTTGCTGTAGTTGTTGATTACTTCTAAGAGTTTTCCAATGGATTCTTTGGGGTTTTCTATATATAAGATCATGTCGTCTGCAAACAGCGAGAGTTTCACTTCTTCCCTCCCTATTTGGATTCCTTTTATTCCTTTTTCTTGCCTGATTGCTCTGGCCAGGACCTCCAGTACTATGTTAAATAAGAGTGGTGATAGAGGGCATCTTTGTCTAGTTCCTGTTTTCAGGGGGATGGCGTTCAGTTTTTGCCCATGGAGTATGATGTTGGCTATGGGTTTGTCATATATGGCGTTTATTATGTTGAGGTAGTTTCCTTCTAAGCCCATTTTGTTCAGAGTTTTTATCATAAATGGCTGTTGGATCTTGCCAAATGCCTTCTCTGCATCTGTTGAGATGATCATGTGGTTTTTATTCCTCAGTTTGTTGATGTGGTGTATCACGTTGATTGATTTGCGGATGTTGAACCATCCCTGTGTCCCTGGTATGAATCCCACCTGATCATGATGTATGATCCTTTTGATGAATTGCTGAATTCTGGTTGCCAAAATTTTGTTTAGAATTTTTGCATGTATGTTCATCAGTGATATTGGCCTGTAGTTCTCTTTTTTCGTGGTGTCCTTGTCAGGTTTTGGTATCAGCGTGATGTTGGCCTCATAGAATGTGTTAGGAAGTGTTCCATCTTCCCTAATTTTTTGGAATAGCTTGAAAAGGATAGGTATTAAATCCTCTCTGAAAGTTTGGTAGAATTCTCCAGGAAAGCCATCTGGTCCTGGGGTTTTAT
The DNA here is from genome assembly GCF_041296235.1 of Equus asinus. Taxonomy (NCBI): domain Eukaryota; kingdom Metazoa; phylum Chordata; class Mammalia; order Perissodactyla; family Equidae; genus Equus; species Equus asinus. Next base: position 36,036,133 of record NC_091820.1, read on the forward strand.
TCTTTGGGAAGTTTTTGATTGGTGTTTCAATCTCTTTCCTTGTGATTGGTCTGTTCAAATTGTCTGCCTCTTCTTGAGTGAGCTTTGGGAGATTGTAGGAGTCCAAGAATGTATCCATTTCCTCTACGTTATCCATTCTGTTGGCATATAGTTTTTTGTAGTATTCTCTTATAATCTGTTGTATTTCTGCAGAGTCTGTTGTTATTTCTCCTCTTTCATTTCTGATTTTGTTTATTTGAGCTTTCTCCCTTCCCTTTTTTTCTTTGTAAGTCTGGCTAGTGGTTTGTGAATTTTATTTATTTTCTCAAAAAATCAGCTCTTTGTTTCATTGATCCTTTCTACTGCCTTTTTTGTTTCAATAGTATTTATTTCTGCTCTGATTTTTATTATTTCTTTCCTTCTGCTGACTTTGGGCTTTATTTGTTCTTTTTTCTCTAGTTCAGTTAGGTGTACTTTAAGATTGCTTATTTGGGATTTTTCTTGTTTGTTAAGATGTGCCTGTATTGCGATGAATTTTCCTCTTAATACAGCTTTTGCTGTATCCCACATGAGTTGGTATGGCATGCTATCATTTTCATTTGTTTCCAGGTATTTTTTGATTCCTTCTTTAATTTCTTCAATGATCCATTGCTTGTTCATTAGTGTGTTGTTTAGTCTCCACATCTTTGTGCCTTTCTCAGCTTTTTTCTTGTAATTAATTTCTAGCCTTATAGCACTATGATCAGAGAAGATGCTTGTCATTATTTCAATTTTTTTAAATTTGTAGAGGCTTACCTTGTTTCCCAACATATGGTCTATCCTTGAGAATGTTCCATATGCACTTGAGAAGAATGTGTATTCAGCTCTTTTAGGGTGAAGTGATCTATATATGTCTATTGAGTCCAATTGTTTTAGTTTTTCATTTAGCTCCACTATTTCCTTGTTGATTTTCTGTCTGGATGATCTGTCCATTGATGTGAGTGGGGTGTTGAGGTCCCCTACTATTATTGTGTTGGTTTTGACATCTTCCTTTAGGTCTTTTAATAGTTGGTTTATGAATCTTGGTGCTCCTGTGTTGGGTGCATAGATATTTATAAGTGTTATTTCTTCTTGATGAAGTGTCCCTTTGATCATTATATATTGTCCCTCTGTGTTTCTCTTTACCTGTCTTATTTTGAAATCCACTTGGTCTGATATAAGAATTGCAACCCCTGCCTTTTTTTGCTTGCTATTAGCTTGAAGTATTGTCCTCCACCCCTTCACCCTGAGTCTGTGTTTGTCCTTGGGGCTGAGGTGTGTTTCTTGGAGGCAACAAATTGTTGGATCGTGTTCCTTAATCCATTTTGCCACTCTGTGTCTTTTTATTGGAGAGTTCAATCCGTTTACATTGAGAGTGATTATTGATGCATGTGGACTTAATGCCTTCAATCTGTCACTCATTATCTTGTTTTCCTGCATTTCTTTTCCTGTGTGCTTTAGACTACCCATTTAATACTGCAATTTCTTATGCTGGGTTTCTTAGATTTTTCCTTATTTATGATTTGTGACTCTGTTCTGTACTTTATTTTAGTGTCTACCTTGAAGTTTGTATTTAGAATCTCGTGTATAATATAGTCTACTCTCTGGTGGTCTCTTACTTACTTGACCAATATTAATTTAAACCCTTTGCTCTTCCCCTCCTAAATAATTATTTTCATTTCTTATTCCAACTCATGTTATGAATTTGTAGTTAGAGTGATAAGATCGTCCTTGCTTTGGTAGTTTCCTTACCTTTACCCTAATGCTATAGTTGAATATTTGCTATCCTGTTCTGGTTCTATCCATTGGTCTCCCTAGTCTGTGGATTGTGACCCCTTTCTCCCTTTTTTCTTTTTTCAGGTATGAGAGCCTTCTTGAGGATTTCTTGTAGTGGAGGGCTTTTAGTTACAAATTCCCTTAACTTTTGTTTGTCTGGAAAAGATTTAATTTCTCCTTCATATCTGAAGGTAATTCTTGCTGGATAGAGTATTCTTGCCTGAAGATTTTTATCTTTTAAAGCTTTGAATATGTCACTCCATTCTCTCCTAGCTTATAAGGTTTCTGTAGAGAAATCCGCTGACAGTCTGATAGGGGCTCCTTTATAGGTTATTCTCTTCTTTTTTCTTACTTCCCTGAGTATTCTTTCCTTATCTTTCCTTCTTGCCAATTTTACTACTATGTGCCTTGCAGTAGGTCTTTTTACATTGACAAATCTAGGAGATCTGAAAGCTTCCTCTACACACATTTCTCCGTCAATCCCTAGATTTGGGAAGTTCTCTTCAATAATTTCATTAAGCACACTTTCTGCTCCATTTTCCTTTTGTACATTCTCGGGAATTCCTATGATCCTTATATTCTTACTCCTCATTGAATCCACTATCTCTCAGAGATTTTCCTAGTTTTTTTAATTCTTAGTTCTCTTTCTTCGTCTGTCTGGAGCCATTTAGCCTGTCTATCTTCAATTATGTTAATTTGCTCTTCTATGGTGTCTACACGGGCATTCAGGGAATCTGTATTCTGTTTTATCTGGTCCATTGTGTTTTTCATCTTTAGTAATTCTGTTTAATTCTTCTTTATGATTTCAATCTCTTTTGTGAAGTAACTCCAGAACTCGGCTTGTTTCTCTATCTTTCTCTCTACCTCATTGAGATTTTTGATTATAGCTGCTCTGAACTCATTATCACTTAGTTTACCTAATTCCAAGTCCTCAGGACTTAATTCTATGTTTTTATTGTTTTCCTTCTGGTCTGTGGCTTTTATAAATTGCTGGATGGTAGAGGAGCGGTTTTTTTGCATGGTGGTAGAATTCGGTTGCAGTTACAGCCTGTCGCCACTAGATGGGGGGGTCAAGAACCACATGTTGTGAGCTCTCCACCTTCGGGCAAGATGGCTGCGCCCAGTGGCTTCGCCGGCAGGGAGGGGCTGCTATTCTTGCCCACCCATCTGGATTCAAATCAGTTCTGTTCTCTGGTCTCCCGAGGCCCTGGGTTTATGGGGTCCCTGCAGACAGAAGCTTTCACCCCATCAGCGGGTTTCCACTGAACCAGCAGCAGGAGTCCTGGATGATCCCCCGGTCACGCAGTCCCTCCCCCACTCCTTCCCAACCCACGCAGCAGTGATTGCAGACTCTAGGGGAGGAAGCGATGTTCTCTCCTACCGTTCCAGCACCTCCAAGGCCGTAAGTAAGATTTATGATCTCCGCCTTCTTGGTATTGTAGGTATCTAACATGTTGGCATTAGATTTATTCTCTGAAATTCAGTTTTTCCAATCCTTTGTTGTATTTTGGAGGGGAGAGAATCCCGGGTCAGCTCACCCTGCCATTTTGCTCCGCCCCTCTCTGAACATCTTTTCATGTGCCTTTTGGCCATCCATATATCTTTGGAGCAATCTGGGTTCAGATCTTTTTCCCATTTTTTAATTGGATTGTTGGGTTTTTTGTGGTTGAGCTGTATTAGTTCTTTGTATATTTTGGATATTCATCCCCTATCTGATATATGGTTTGCAAATATCTTCTCCCAATTGTTAGGTTGTCTTTTCATTTTGTTGATAATTTCCCTTGCTGTGCAGAAGCTTGTTAGTTTCATGTAGTCCCATTTGTTCATTTTTCCTTTTGTTCCCCTTGCCCATTCAGACATGGTACTTGAATATATGCCACTAAGACCGATGTCAAAGAGCGTACTGCCTATGTTTTCTTCTAGAAGTTTCATGGTTTTGGGTCTTACATTCAAGTCTTTAATCCATTTTGAGTTGATTTTTGTGCATGGTGTAAGATAATGGTCTACTTTCATTCTTTTGCATGTGGCTGTCCAGTTCTCCCAACACCATTTATTGAAGAGATTCTCCTTTCTCCATCGTATGCTCTTGGCTCCCTTGTCGAATATTAGCTGTCCATAAATGTGTGGGTTTACTTCTGGGCTCTCGATTCTGTTCCATTGATCTGTGTGTCTGTTTTTGTGCCAGTACCATGCTGTTTTAGTTTCTATGGCTTTGCAGTATATTTTGAAATCGGGGAGTGTGATACCTCTAGCTTTGTTCTTTTTCCTCAGGATTCCTTTGGGTATTCAGGGTCTTTTGTTGTTCCATATAAATTTTAGGATTCTTTGTTCTATTTCTGTAAAAACTGTGGTTGGAACTTTGAGAGGGATTGCGTTGAATCTATAGATAGCTTTAGGAAGTATGGACATTTTAAGTATGTCAGTTCTTCCAGTCCAAGAGCACAGGATATCTTTCCATTTCTTTGTATCTTCTTCAATTTCTTTCAACAATGTTTTATAGTTTTTGGTGTACAGCTCTTTCACCTCTTTGGTTAAGTTTATTCCTAGGTATTTTATTCTTTTTGTTGCAATAGTAAATGGGTTTGTATTCTTAATTTCTCTTTTGGCTACTTTGTTGTTAGTGTATAGAAATGCAACCCATTTTTGTATGTTGATTTTGTATCCTGCAACTTGACTGTATTCACTTATTATTTCTAAAAGTTTTTCTGAGGATTCTTTAGGGTTGTCTACATATAAATCAGGTCGTCTGTGAATAATGACTGTTTCAGTTCTTCTTTTCTAATTTGGATCCCATTTATTTCTTTTTCTTTTCTGATTGCTCTGGCTAGGACTTCCAACACTATGTTAAATAAGAGTGGTGAAAGTGGGCATCCTTGTCTGGTTCCTGTTCTTAGAGGGATAGCTTTTAGTTTTTCTCCTTTGAGTATGATATTTGCTGTGGGTTTGCCGTATATGGCCTTTGATATGTTGAGGCATTTTCCTTCTACACCCATTTAATTTAGAGTTTTTATCATAAATGGATGCTGTATCTTGTTAAATGCTTTCTCTGCATCTATTGAGATGATCATGTGATTTTTATTCTTCATTTTGTTAATGTGGTGTATCACATTGATAGATTTGCAGATGTTGAAACATCCCTGCATCCCTAGAATAAAACCCACTTTAATCATCATGTATGATCTTTTTAATGTATTGTTGTATTCGATTTGCTAGTATTTTGCTGAGGATTTTTGCAGCGATGTTCATCAGTGATATTAGCCTGTAATTTTCTTTTTTGTGTTGTCCTTGTCTGGTTTTGGTATCAGGATAATGCTGGCTTCATAGAATGAGTTAGGAAGCCTCCCCTCCTCTTCAATTTTTAGGAAGAGTTTGAGAAGGATAGATACTAAGCCTTCTTTGAGTGTTTGATAGAATTCACCAGGGAAGCCACCTGGTTCTGGACTTTTATTTTGGGGGGGGGGTTGATTAGTATTTCAATCTCCTTACTGGTGATTGGTCTATTCAAATTCTGTACTTCTTCTCGGTCCAGTTTTGGAAGGTTATATTTTTCTAAGAATTTATCCATTTCTTCCAGATTATCCAATTTGTTGGTGTATAGCTTTTCATAGCATTCGCTTATTATCTTTTGTATTTCTGAGGTGTCCATTGTAATTTCTCCACTTTCATTTGTGATTTTATTTATTTGAGCCTTCTCTCTTTTTTCTTGGTGAGTCTAGCTAAGGGTTTTGTTAATTTTGTTTATCTTTACAAAGAACCAACTCTTAGTTTCTTTAATTTTTTCTATTGTATTTTTAGTCTCTATTTTGTTTATTTCTGCTCTGATCTTTATTATTTCCTTCCTTCTGCTGATTTCGGGCTTTGTTTGTTGTTCTTTTTCCACTTCTTTTAGATGCACTGTTAGATCGTTTATTTGTAATTTTTCTTGTTTCTTGAGGTAGGCATGAATTGCCATAAACTTCCCTCGTAGAACCGCTTTTGCGATGTGCCACAGATTTTGGCATGTCGTGTTTTCATTTTCATTTGTCTCCAGGAATTTTTTGATTTCTCCTTTGATTTCTTCATTGACCCAATCATTGTTCAGTAGCATTTTGTTTAATCTCCACATTTTTGTGGCTTTCTTCCTGTAGTTGACTTCTAGTTTCATACTTTTGTGGTCAGAAGGGATACATGGTATTATTTCAATCTCCTTAACTTTATTGAGACCTGTTTTGTGGCCTAATATGTGATCAATCCTGGAGAATGTTCCATGTGCATTTGAAAAGAATGTGTATTCTGTTGTTTTTGGATGGAATGTTCTATATATGTATCTACTAAGTCCATCTGGTCAAATGTGTCTTTTGTGGCCAGTCTTTCCTTATTGATCTTCTGTTTGAATGATCCATCCATTGGTGTAAGCAGAGTGTTAAAGTCTCCTACTATTATTGTGTTACTGTTTCTTCTTTTATGTCTGTGAATAATTGCTTTACATATTTAGGTGCTCCTATGTTGGGTGCATAGACGTTTACAAGTGTTATATCTTCCTGGTGGTTTGTTCCCTTTATCATTGTGTAGTGCCCTTCTTTGTCTCTTATTATTATTATTATTATTATTACAATTTTTGTTTCAATGTCTTTTTTGTCTGATATAAGTATTGCTACCCCTGCTTTCTTTTCTTTGCCATTTGCATGGAATATCTTTTCCCATCCTTTCACTGTCAGTTTGTGAGTGTCTTTAAGTCTGAAGTGTGTCTCTCGTATGCAGCATATACATGGGTCTTGTTTTTTTTTTTCCAATTGGCCACCCTACGCCTTTTGATTGGAGCATTTAGTCCATTGACATTTAAAGTTGCTATTGATAAATACGTATTTATTGCCATTTTGTTACTTTTTTTTCTGGTTGTTTTAGTAGTTCTTCTCTGTTCCTGTCTTTTTCTCCTGCTTTCTTCCCTTGTGGTTTGATGGCTTTCTTTAGTAATATGCTTGATTTCTTTCATCTTACTGATTTGTTTACTTATTATAAGTTTCTGGTTTGTGATTACCATGAGGATTCTATACAATATTCTATGCAGATAGCACTCTATATTGAGCTTATAGACTCTTTAGCTTGACCTCTTCCTAAAAGCTCTGCTTTTTCACTCCCCTCCTACCCCATTTTATGTTTTTAAAATCATATCTAATCTCTTATTTTGTTTCTGTCTATCCATTACCCTCTTATCATTTAAATAGGTGATTTTAGTACTGTTATCTTTTAACCTTCATGTTATCTTCATAGGTGATTGTCTACTACCTTTACAATATTTTTACCTTTACCAGGGTGTTTATTGCCTGGTTCTTTTTTGGGGGGTGATAATTTTCTTATCCCTATTTGTGGTCATGTCTTTCCCACTTAAATAAGTTCCTTCAGCATTTCTTGTAGAACTGGTTTCTTGGTTATAAGCTCCTTTAATTTTTGCTTGTCTGGACAGCTCTTTATCTTTCCTTCCATTCTGAATGACAACCTTGATGGATAGAGTATTCTTGGCTGTAGGTTTTTTCCTTTCAGCACTTTAAATATGTCAAGCCATTCTCTTCTAGCCTATAGGGTTTGGGCTGAGAAGTCTGCTGATAGTCTTATGGGATTTCCTTTGTATGTAACTTGTGGCCTTTCTCTTGCTGCTTTTAGGATTCTCTTTATCTTTAATTTTGGACATTTTAATTATAATGTGTCTTGGTGTGGGTCTCTTTGGGCTTATCTTGTTTGGAGCTCTCTGTGCTTCCTATACTTGGATGCTGTCTTCCTTCCTTAGGTTAGGAAAGTTTTCAGCTATTATTTCTTCAAATAGATTCTCTTCCCCTTTGTCTCTCTCTTCTCCTTCTGAGACACCTATAATCCAAATGTTAGCATGCTTGATGTTGTCCCAGAGTTCCCTTAGACTGTTCTCATTCTACCTCTTTTTTCTTTTATCTGTTCAGCTCGGATGATTTCCTCTAGTCTTTCTTCTCATTCACTGATCCATTCTTCTGTATCATCTACTCTGCTATTGAGCGCGTCTAGTGAATTTTTCATTTACAGTATTGTGTTCTTTGTTTCTGATTGGTTCTTTTTTATATTTTCCAATTCTTTGTTGACATTCTCACTGTGTTCATCCAGTCTTCTCCCAATATCTGTGAGCATCCTTATGACTTTTTGTTTGAACTCTTTGTCAGGTTGATTACTTATTTCTGTTTCATTTAGTTCTTTTTCTGGGGTTTTGTCTTGTTCCCTTGCTTGGAATCTATTCCTTTGTTTCCTCATTATGCCTCTTTCTCTGTGCTTATATCTGTGTACTACATGAGTCAGCTATGTCTCCTGACCTTGGAGGAGTGGCCGTATATAAGCAATGCCTTTTGAGGCCCAGCAGTGTGCTTCCCTTTCATCACCAGTCCAAATGATTCATCCATGACCCCTTTGTGGGCTACTTGTGTCCTTCTGCTGCAGCAGGGCTGCTCTTAATGCAGGTATCCAGGGAGTCCAGTCTTTCCCTCCCTGGCCAGCTGTTTGTAAATCTGGTTCGGGGAGCCTCAGCACCATTGCCTACAACACCTAATAGCACACTCCTGTTGCAGTTTTCCTGTTAATTGGGTAGGTACCCAGTGTAGCTGGTTGCTAGGCTCTGGGGCTTACAGTTGCTGTAGGCCTCAGGCCTGCAACGCTGTTGTCAGTTCTCTTAGGAATGCAGCTCAGTTGGGCTGGCCCTAGGCATGGGAACACCCAATTGTTTCAGGCTTTGGAAAGTGGAGCCAATCCCTTTTATGGCTATTTGTGAAGCACAGGTCTTCTGCTGCTGCTAAGCCCCACTCTCCACAGGTACACACACACTGTCAACACAGTCCTGGTCTGTGCACACTTCCTGACCCCCTGAAGCATACTCCAATGCCCCACCGTAGAGGCCCTCACCTCTCCACCAATGCCTCCCACAGTTCACCTGGTCCTCACACAGGCCCTGTCCCACAGAGGTGGACACACTCACCTTCCTGTAGAGGATCAAAGCACCCAGTCCATGCAGGCCAACAAGTAGCCTGAGGGCTTACTGTTGGGTGGGGCCAGTCTATAGGGTGGGCTGCATGCCCTACCTGAACTGGATTAAATCTGCACTCTTGTGGGTGTGGCAGACCCCAGGGCTAACAGGCCAGGGAAAGAACTTCAATGGCGTCTGCCAGCATCTGTGTCAGCACGCTTGTATTAGGTGACAACAATGGCCACCACCAATGTCTCAGTCACCAGAGAGGTCTCACCTCTCACCAAGATGCACCCAGAGCCTACCATGTGAGTCTCTTTGCACCGAAGGACTGTCAGCCTTCTTTATGGTGATTTTAGGTTGTTATCTGAGATGGGTGAATATTTGTGTGGGCCCTTTAAGACTCAGGTGTCCGGCATCCTTCCAATAACTTTTCTTGGGGGATTCCCTGCTGCAGTTAGTAGCCAGCGAAACCAGATAGTAAGACCCTCATCTCAGTTGTGCTGTCTGAAGTATGCTTATTGCAGTGATGGGCCCCTGCTCAGGAACTCACTCCTCCAGGGAGTGCTGCGTACCTTAGGGTGGCTCCTACCTGGCCAGCTGTGAAGCTCCATTGATTGTGAAGGTGGCTTTTTTTCTCTCTAGAAGGAATTTCTGCCTCTTCTGCCTCCATCAGGACTGTCCCTTGTTGTGGGGGTTCTTTTTATCCAGTTTTCAGTTTTCTCTCCTGGATGATTTTTCCAAAAATAATTGTAACCTGGTTGTGTTCGTGGGAGGAGGTGAGTTCAGTGTCTGCCTATGCCACTATCTTGACAAGATCCTCTGACTGACAGTTTTTATCTTTCAACATTTTGAATATATCATTCCACTCCCTCCTGGCCTATAGAGTTTCTGCCAAGAAAGCTGCTGATATCCTAATGGGGGTTCCCTTGTAAGTTATTGTTTTTTTCCCCCAACTGCGTTTAATATTCTTTGTCACCGACTTTTGACAATTTTATTATCAAGTTCTTGGAGAAGGTCTTTTTGCATTGAAATAATTGGGTCTTCTGTTAGCTTCATGAACTCCTATACCCAGTTCATTACCCACGTTTGTGAAGTTCTCAATCTCTCACGTTTTAGAGTTTAAATCTCTCTGATAATGCATTACTTGTGTTCATTGGTTTTATTCCTGAGCTCAATGATCTGTGCTTCTCAGTTTTCTTGTAGCTATTGAGCTTCTTCATGACAGCCATTTTGAATTCTTTATCAGACCACAGTCTTCCATGACTTTATTATTGGTTTCTGGAGAATTATTTTCTTTTTGCGATGCTATTTTACTGTGGCTTTTCATGGTGCTTGCTGAGTTGTTTCTCTGCTGGCACGTTTGTCGTAGCAAATACTTGTCTTATTTAGGTATAACTTTGCTTGTTTTGATTCATACTTTTCAACCGATTGAAGATTAGAGGCCTTCCTTTTGTTTTTTAGTAGGTGGTCCTATAGTGCTAGTTTTATTATTTCTCTTTCCTGAGCTGTCTCTGGCTATCTTTGAGGATAAGCATCCTCCAGCCTCCATGACCTCTATTCAGGGTGTCCTGCCAGGCACTCTTGTTGTCACCTCCTATGTCTCTAGGGGTCACTGATGCCTGACTCTTGCCAGTGTTGCTGCAGTCATTGGCTTCACTGCCAGGGGTACAGAGATGGCTGACACATTAGTCATGTCACCTGGGTCAGAAACTCTGCTGCTATGGCAAGGGGAGGCCGAAGGGGAGGAGGGAGCCATGGCAGTTCTTGGGGGGCACTGCCTCTGCTGTTTCTTGTTACCTTGTGGCCTCAGGCACTGCTGCAGTTGGGATGTTAGAGCCATGTGCATGCCCCTGCTGCTGCTATCAGGCTCTGAGCCTTGACCAGGGCCTCAGAATCACAGAGCATTGCCTCTGCTGTTGGCTCTGCTCCCCATAGCTGCAGGTGCCACCAAAGTTGGCTGGCTGGAGTGCACACATGCTTCTACTGTTGCTTACCATGTTCTCTGCCTGGCTTAGCCACTACGACTAGGAGTCCAGGATCCTGGGCACCACCTCTGCTCTTCCTCTATTTCACCTCCTCTATATGCTCCAATCCACCCACCTTCATATCTAACAATTTGCGGATCTCGGGTGTGTTGGGACACCACAGCTTTTGTTGGGTTATGGATGTTTTACTCTCTGTAGACCAAGGGATACTTTCATGCCTCCATGATGATGATGTCTCTCTCTATATATCTTAGAATTAGTTTGTCTAGTTTCCCCTTCAAAAAAAATTCTTGCTGGGATTTTAGCTGAGATGGCACTCAATTTATAGATAAATCTGGGAGATAGTGAAATTTTTATAGTGTTAAATCATCTTATCCATAAATGTGATTTATCTCTCCATGTGCTCAGGTCATCAGGTCTTTTTATAGAATATTAGGCTTTATTATAAAATATTTAAGATGCATTAATGTGCAGATTATAACATAACAAACACTTGTCAACACACTATCCATACCTATCAAATCCTAACTTTTTTTAAGGCTTACAGAGGTCATATTACAAAATATTTAACAATTTGTACGGTATGGACACCAACTAACGAGAAAGATCCCTGGCTACCAGTTTCTTTCACCTCAATGCCTACCAAGCTTTGCTTGATTTATATATATTTTAAATACATATAATATTTTAGATAGATTTAAAGATACTTGTGTACCTTTTTCCAAAACCCATTGCCCCTTCCTTCCCTATGCATATTTTATATTGTTACTATATACGTATTTATCCATAAATAATGTATAGTGTAGTTTTGCATGTTTTCAAACTTCGTATCAATGGTATGCTACTAAACATACCAGTAGGTAAATATCCATTGTGATACATATTTTAACTGTTGTATAGTATCCCGTTGAAAGAATATGCCACAATTTACTTATCAAATTGCCTGTTTCTTTTTTAAATTTTGGGTAGCCTTCTAATTCTGTCCTATTACAAAGAATGCTGCAATAAACATTGATTTTCATGGATCCTTAGGAATCCATGATGCTCTTGGATACTACCTAGTAGTGGAATTTTGGATTATAGGTTATACTCATCTGTAATTTTACTAGATAAGATAGTGGCACAACTGTGTGTACCCCCACATATATTGAATGATAGTGTCTATATTCTAACACTCTCCCAACCATTATGGACTATCAACCTTTCTTTTTTTAGATTTTTAGGATTTTTTAGTTTTTACTAACTTGATAGAGAAAAGTGGTATCTTATTTTATGGTAATTTGAATTTCCATAATTATATGCTTATTGGTTTTCATTCTAGCCAGTCTCAAATTCAGCTTATTCCTTTTTCACAGAAACTTTTTTGAGGGGCCCTAGATGTAGCCAACACACCCTGATACTTTATAATTTTCTAACTGTCTCCTCTGCTGCAGTCTCTACCTGTAACAAGTTGGTACCAAGTTCTGTATAGGTATGCTTTTGGATGCAAACAAGAGAAAATCCATCCACACTGAAATAAATGGAATGGGTTATATCATGTATTAGGAAAGTTTAAGGATAGCACTGGATGTAGGCATGGGTTAATGCAAAAACTCAAAAAATGACAATGTGAGAAAAAAGGAAATAAAGGGAGGAGAGAGGCAATAAATGGCTGAAGAGGAAGTGAAGAAGAAGAGGTAATATAATATTTCACACTTATTCCTACTCTGAAGCAGGATGAGTTCTAGGGTGTCAGAGTTGACCAGGTCTGCATGATGGGGCCCCAAGGAGCTCACAATCCAGCAGGTAGGACTGAGAGTAAACCAGTAAACAGAGAGCTCCAACCCAGTTTGTTAAGTGCTCTGACAGAGCCATGCAAAGAAGTAAGGAGGAAGGAAGAACTAATTAAACTTGGGGTGATCTGAGGTGGTTTCTTGGAGAAAGTAGCACTTGAACCAGTCCTTTTAGGGAGGCGGGCCTTTCACAGTCAGGAGAGAGGCATGGACATGGGGAACAAAGACACCCCAGGCAGAGGACCAGCTTGAGCAAAGGTATGACGTTGGCAGAAGGCAGAACATGTTTGGGGGATGATGAGTCACCCACTGTGACTGAGGCCTGGGGGACTGGCAGGGGCTGGTTGTGGAGGGCCTTGAATGACAGGCAATGGAGCTTGGATTTAAACCTGCAGGCTGTTTAAATGTAAACTTGGAGGCTGTAGGTATGGTCAGCTTTGTGCTTTGAAATATGACTCTGAGGGCCTCTGTGAGAAGGGACTGGAGTGGAGCAGATGGGAAGCAGACTCATCAGAGCAGAGACCCATCCACCCCTGTCCCATGTGCCCCTACACTCAGCAAAGGCTCCTCAGAGCCTGCAGTCCTCCGTGAGAACTGTTCCCTCTCCTCTCTTCTGCCAATGTTCTACTCCTCCCGCAGGACCTGGATCAAACATACTCTATCTGGAAGCTTTAACTCCCTTCCAGTTAGTGATTTTCCCCATGAGCCCTCTCAGCAGGCTGCTCTGGGATTCCTAGGTAACATAGGTATTAGGCATCCCAGCAAGATGGAGATCTCTTCAAGGACAGGGTGTGAACTCACCCATTTTCGCATGTCCAATGCCTAGCATGGATTGTGGCACATGGGAAACCATTGGCAAACTCTTCACCAGTGAATTAGAGAAAGAGAAAGTACATGAAAGGAAAGAAGAAATGAGAGAAAGAGAAGAGAAGCCTTGGAGAGAAGGAGGGGGGGGGGAAGAGAGATAGGGTGTTGGGATGGGCAAGAGAAAGGAGGGGAAGAGAACGGAGAAATGGAGAGTACAGGGCCATTGTGGGGCTCTTTTCTCTTCCCATCAGTAGAGCCGAGAAGCAGACCTGTCACAGTGAGTGTCAGGCTTTGGAATCAACCGGATGTGGGTTTATATCCTGTTCCATCACTTACTGGCCACATGCCTTTCAACAAGGCACTTCACCTCTTGGGCATTAATTTCATCAACTGTGAAATGATGATAGTACTAGTTCCTCCTTCATGGGTGTCTTAGAACTTAAGAATGGCTGTGAGTTTTCTTGGAGGACAGGCATCCTATCTTACTTGTCTTTCTTTGTCCATCATCCAGCAACGGCCTTGGCACGGCTGTGTGCTCAACAAATCATTAACAAGCGACTACATAAATCAGTGCCCAAGGAGAACTGTTTTCTGCACTGGGGAGCAGTGCTCCATTTCACAAGACAGAGTCTAAGTACTTGCTCAGTGCACCAGTAAAAGAGAAACATGGGCCCAATAAAATTTTTCAGATAAGTTGATATTCTTCAAAAGCATCAATATAGTCATCAGGGGATAAACAAAAACCTGTGGTAGACTTTCTTACATTTGCTGTTTTTATTCTGAATTACGTATGATGTGGGGGCACCCTATCTTTTAGTGTTTAGAGCCTCTAAATGTCTTGATCTGATCATACTGGAGAGACAGAAATGAACGTGACCCAGTCCCCTGCCCCCAGACCAGCTCCTGGGGAGAGAGACCCAGACATACACGGCAACAACACACTATGTAATTAGTGTTGGCATGGGGGGGGCAGTAGGGAGAGCTGGCTTGGGAGCTCAGAGAAGCACAGTCCTCCTAGGAGGAACAGAGGAATCAAATAGAAACGGGGATACAGGGTGGGGGAATTGAGAAATCAAATGGAGAATAGAAGGGAATGATAGCTGCATAAGGGGTAGTAAGCAGAAAAAAGACCACATTGAGGAGAATGGAAAGTTGGAAGGAGGGAGCTGGGGAGGAGGTTGACAAGCTGGGAGGGAGACCCCTCTGGAGGCGGAAAGGAGGCAGGACCACTTCTGGCCATGGAGAGGGAGCGGACAGGCTCAGATCTAAGGAGAGGTTTGGAGAGAGTGGAAGCTTTCTGGACTTGGGAGGACGAGGTGAACTCAGGTATCCAGCTGTAGAGAATACCCTGTGGGGGTCTCTAGACTGGGGCTTCAACGTGCTTGACTCCACATGCCCCTAGGGTTTGAAGAAAACCTGTTAGGGTTTCGGGAGTTAACTATATGGAAGTGGTCGGGTTTAGAGGTGCCTGGACCTGGTTCGTTGGGGAGAAAGGAAGGGGCAGAATCCCCTTCAGAGCACAAGCGGGAGAGAACTGGACTCGGTTGGGGCCGCAGAAAGGAGGGATGTCGACCTGGTGGGACCCCAGAAAGAAGAGAGTGAAAAATTCAGGCACTAGAAAGAAAGGAGTAGGACAGAGCTCGAGAGGTAGAGAGGCGATGGCAGGACTCCGTTAGGCTGCAAAAAGGGGTCAGGACTTGGTTTGGACCACAGAAAGCAGGGATCAGCACCCGAAGAAAGGAAGGGGCAGAATACCTTTTGAACAGCTGTAATGTCCCAGCTCAGAGCGGAGAAAAGAAGGGCTAAGACCCAGTTGATTCTAGTTTAAAAAAAGAAGGGACAGCACCAGGTAGGGTTCAGGAACAAGGAGTACACAAAAGCGTAATACCGTTTATTTGTGGGTGGGGTACCCACGGTGCAGAAAGGGCGGGACCGGTCACTCGCAGACATGGAAGTCGGGGAGCGGTGTTGAGGAAGCGGTGGTGCAAGGACGGTACTTCAGAGCAGAGGGAGGGGGCGTATTAAGGCAAGAGGAAGTGCAGAGAAGTACTGCAGAGCAGAAGGAAGGGGCGTATCGGGAAGGGGCGGTGCGTGGTTGTACTGCCAGGAAGAAGTGGGCGATGTTGGGGAAGGGGCGGTGCGAAGAGATACTGCAGAGCGGAGGGAGGGGGCTGATGTTGGGGGAAGGGTTGGACCAAGATGTGATGCAGTTAGAGTGGGCCAGGGGTGGGGCCCAGATGTTCTACTGCTTTGGGAGCATTGGTCGTTTGTGCAATTGAGGTGGCCAGAGTGTGCAGCACACCAAAATCATGCGAACCTAGTGCCTGAGATGGGGGCGCCCGGGTTGGTGCGCATGCGCAATGCGCACTATCGAGTTGCAGTAGGGGGCGTGTGAGGGTAAAGGGGCGGGGTCGTAGAACTGACTTGTGGTTTCTTGGAGGCAAAAGAAGCTAAGGTTTGGAAACCAGACCGTCTGTGTTTCTAGATGTGAGAACCCAGTAGGTGAAGAGTTTGGGGCCCAAGGTTAGATGGGATCCTCCCTCTAGGATAGGCGGGATGTCTAATGAATCTCCTCCTCCCTGTCATTCTCCCTTAACTCAGGCCCCTTCCTCTCAGGCTCAGCTGTTACTCTGCCTCTCAGAAAAATGGATAGGAAAAGTGAATACGGTTATAGAATGCCTGCGTTCCAGGTGAGGCCTCTCTGCATTCCTGCCAGGCCATCTACCCCGTCCTGAGTTCACTTACTACTCTTGATTCCTCTACCACTCTGTAGTTGGGTAATTCCCTGCCTAACCTGTCTCACTCCTCCCCTGCATGGGAGAGGAGGAGGAGAGGAAAACCTACCCTACTCTGTCTCCTCCTCCCTGCCTCTTCCCTCACCCTCCCCTTCAATCAATCATTGCTCAGAGTAACGGGAGGCCTTCTGGAAAGGGTGGGCTGTAGGGAGGCCAGATGGCTCAGCAGATCATAATCCTAAGTGTGTAGAGCCCTCTGCCTCCCCCTGGGAGCCTAGGGCTTCACTTCCCTCCAGATGTCCAGGCAGAAACCACAGAAGAGGACAGTGTCTTGCTGATGCATACCCTCTTTGCGGCAACCAAGGAACCCCTGGCCATGGACCCACCAGCTGCCAACCAGCCAAAGAAAAGCAAAACCAAGAAGGCTTCTGTTAAGGCTATTACTAAGACCATAACTGCTGCCCATCCAGTTCCATCTGCCAATGCAATTACCATGAACAAACTTAAAATAACTTTGCAGGTTTAAAAACTGCCGATCATCCCCCAGATCAACCAGGCTTCAGCTACCACTGAGACAGCCAAAACTCAGGCTTCTTCACTGCTCAGCCTAAGAAAGCCAACAAGACAAAAAGAGTTACCGCTAAGGTAGCCCAAAGCTCCCAATCTCCAGCTGGCAGTGAGAGTGTCACTACACAGATCAAGTCACCCTTGCAGGCCCTAAACCTACCAGTCATCCCACATATTATCCAAGCTCCAGCTGCCAGTGAATCAGCAAATTCCCAGGCCTTGATAGCCTATACCAAGCCTAAGAAAGCTTCCAAGTTTAAGAAGGCTGCCAATAAGGCCATAGCTACTGCCACTGAGATGTCGTTGGTTCTAACCATCACCCACATAGCTACTACCCAAGGCCAAATTGCCAATGAGATAGCCAACACCCAGTCCACAGCAGCCTCCATACGAACTAAGAAAGCCTCCAAAGCCAAAAAGGCAAATGTTAAGGGTGCACCTACTGATACTGAGCTGCTAGAGACCCCAAAGTCTGCTGAGACAGCTACCAGGCAGATTGAGGCCTCAGCAATAACGATCTGGCCCCAAAAATTCAAGGGCGAGAAGGCTGCCAATAAGGGCCCAAATTCTGCCTATGAGATCTGTGAGGCCCCACCTACCACTCAAATGGTCACAAACCAAGGCCTAGCAGCCACCCTCTGGGTCAGGAGAGGGTCCAGGGCTCAGAAGGCTGCCACTAAGGGCCAGGCAGTTGAAAGGCAGCCTCAAATTGTTGACCAAGGGGCCCAGGTCAAGATGGGCATCTGTCAGACCAACATAAGTGCCCTTGAGACTCAGGTTTTGCTGATGTCCAGGCCCTAGCAGATGACTGCCTGGCTCAGTTGAGTCTGGAGCCCACAAACAGGACCTGGGTCAAGAGGAACTGAAAGGTGAGATCTCTGACATCACCATCCTTAACTTTGCACTTCTTTTCCATCCCTATCCTCCTAGTTTGTTCATGTGTTCTGTAAAAGTTTACTGAGCCTTTTTACTCTGAGCCAGTCCCTATGTTCAGATAGGCTGTGACAGATGCTGAGAAGAATGTGATGTAGAACTCCCTGGCAGTTCACAAATTGATGGGGAAATAAGACAGCCATACACTTCGCTACAATCTGGATATAACTCAACTTGCATTTACACGGTAGTTACCATGAGCCAGGCTTTGTTTTGGGTACAATCACACAGGTTATGTCTTTATGTTTTGAAAGTAACTCTTACCAGCTAGGGATCATTTGTTCCAGTTTTACAGATAAGAAAACTGAGTTCTAGAGAGATGAAGTGACTTGTTCAAGGGGTACAGCCAGAAGAATCAATGAGGGCCAAAAGAAAAGAAGGAACCCCAGGCCCTGCCCTTACATTGCTTCTGTCCTGGTAGGGAAATTAAACTCCTGCCTAGAAGACAGTGAAAGACAAGTTTAGGGCTCAGGGTGGCCAATGGTAAGGTCAGGACCCACACAGGGAGGGTTTAGGGGACTTTCAGAAGGAGGCAGGGTAAGGAGACAGAGTCATCTCTTTAACCTGGTGACTCTGGACCTTCCTTATTTCTGATGATGCAGTCCAAACATCTGAAAGGGGATGAGAGAGGTGGCAGTAATTAGAGGAGGATCCTGTGGGGCTGGAGGCCTCCGCCACCCCGAGATGTGGCCATTTTGCAAGAAAAGGTAAGAATCCAGTGCTGCCCAGTCTCTTCTCTTCTTCACCTGTCCTCTTCTCTGTGATCCTTTCAAGTTTTCTGTAAACTTATTAAGATCTCCCCATGTATTCCTCTTCTCCCGGGCAAATAAGTTGGTGAAATACCTGTTGGTTAAGGACGAGACAGAGATCCCCATCAAGTGCTCAGGTAGAGTCATAGCAATCCTCTTGCCTGAGCTCTCTTCTTCATTCCTTTTTCCCTCATGCCCTGAGGATAGCCATTTATCTTTATGGCCTCCTCATTGTCTCACATGTCTTCCTCTGCCCTCCTCACACCCTGCCATAGCTGGCACCTCCCATTAACGCTGTTCAGGACTCAGAATGTACTGACTCCACAGGGCTGGCAAAAGGGCTGCTGCTCTGTGGCCCCTGCTCAGCCCAGCTGCTCCCACGTCTGCTTTCCTGCAGACATGCTGAAGGATTTCATCCAAGAATATGATGAATATTTCCCAGAGATCGTTGAACGAGCAAGCTACGCTCTGGAGAAGGTGAAGAGGCAGCTCTGGGGCATGGGCACAATGGGGATGCCTTGAATTGAACAAAGGTGTACATGTCCCTTCTTGGGGGAACACAGAGACTCACTCATCTAATCCCGTCTCTGTGCAGATGAGCATATGGTGGCCCAGGGAGGAGTACAGACTAGCCCAGGGTCACAGAGCAAGTCAGGGGTAAAAGCACAGCTTGGACCCAAGCCGTCCGACTTAGTTCCGGCTTCTGTCCACTGCTGGACACGTCCTGTAATGTATTTCAGATGCTCACCTCTCCCTTCCATTCCCCATTCTCTGTCTCC
The DNA here is from genome assembly GCF_041296235.1 of Equus asinus. Taxonomy (NCBI): domain Eukaryota; kingdom Metazoa; phylum Chordata; class Mammalia; order Perissodactyla; family Equidae; genus Equus; species Equus asinus. Next base: position 36,055,191 of record NC_091820.1, read on the forward strand.
CTAGGTTCCCACTAATCATGAAGATGATGTTGATAACAATAGTACATTTGTTACCTGTTTGCTGTGTGCTGGCCACTTAGCTAAGTGCTTTACATGCATTATCTCACTGATTTCACTCACACACACACACACCCCTAGGTACACGGGGAACTGTGGGATGCTCAGGAAGCTCACTGTTGCCTAAGCTGAATTTTGTGATCTCATAGGCTATTGTTTTACTTGGCAGATGTTTCAAGTCAATCTGAAAGAAATTGATAAGCAAAGTAGCTTGTATATTCTCTCAGCACTCAAGAATCCTCTGCCGGCGTACTGGGAACGTAAGCTGGGAAAGGGCTGGGGTGGGAGGGAGGCTTCTGCTCTTTTCCATGGTACTACCCCATCCCTGTTCTCTCTCCCCACATCCCCTTAGAGAGCCAGGAAAGACGGCCTATAAAGCTCCTGTTGCAGCTCCCGACTGTAGTTGGAGCCCTGCACACAATGGTGGTACCTGATTTATGATTGGCTGAAAGGCATAGAAGCCTGAGGTGGGGCATTCCTACTGTCAGGTTTTCTGTTTCTCTAGAAGTTTCCCAGACAACCTGTTGTTGCTTGTCTCTTCCTACTAGCCTTGGTTGAGTGGTTCTCAAGGGAGGGCTTTCTGGTGTGGGTGTATCATGATGCTCAAAGGGCAGGGGCATCAGTACCTAGAATTCTGTGCCTAGAATTCTCTTGGGGCTGAGGGATGTGGGAGAGAAAGAAGGGAGTCACATTGACTAAGTGCCTGGGTTGTACCAGGTTGAGAGAATTCTTCCATTCTCTTGGCAACCCAGGGAGGGGAGGATGTGATTTTCCCATTCTACTGAATAGGAGGCTGAGGCTCAAGAGTCTACGTGCTTTGCCCAGGGTCACATAGAGCTTGAAGCATAGACTGGGCAGAAGTCTCCCTTATCTGAGGAATCTGGAGAGGCCAGTCTACTGAAGCTGGCTGGTGTGTCTTTTGCAGATAGCTACTGGATGTAAACCTTCTCTGTGTCCTAATATTCCCCTAGGACCAAGGACACACTCAAACTAGGTCTCCTCATGGTGCTTCTTAGCATCATCTTCATGAATGGAAATCGGTCCAGTGAGGGTGAGTGGCTGGGTGCACAGCTGAGTGGGTGGCCATGGTCAGAATTCCATGTGTTCATTTTCTGTCCCTGTCTCCTCTTGCCTCCCCTTGCAGCTGTCATCTGGGAGGTGCTGCACAAGTTGGGGCTGCGCCCTGGGTATGATTGGGCTCTCTCTGCACTTGCTGTCCATGTTCTCCTTTGGCAAGAGAGGATGGTCTCAGGATTGCATCAGCCCAGTGGTCTGGTGGAGTGGGCGGGAGTGCTGGACTGGGTAGAGGGCCCAGAGTTCTGACCTGGTGGATGGGGAAATGGTCCTGAACTCTCTGCTCCCTGTCTCACCTATGCCCTCTGTCTGTTCTCAGCTGAGATATAAGATTGACCTTCAGGGCATCTTTAACAAAGAACCACCGGCCTCAACCATTTGTTTCTAGTGGCCATGTGTTCACTTTTTCCTGGCTTCGTTGAGATAGTCTCATGTGCTAGAGAGGTTTCTTCCACGTAGGGGAATACGTCTGCCCTCATCTGGGAACTTCTGACATCTACCCATTCATTAATTTTCCCGTTGTCAGGGTGAGGCACTCACCCTTTGGGGAAGTAAGGACGCTCATCACAGATGAGTTTGCGAAGCAGAAGTAAGTGGTGTTTTGGGGCTTTGTCAGGCCCTGAAGTGTTTTGGGTGTGCTGGTCTGGTTCTAAAAGTAGTTACTCAGCCCTTTTCTTTTTTTCCCATTTATTTGTGTATTTTTGGATGTACATCATAATATATTTTGAATTCTGTGTAGATTACATTATGTTCACCACCCAAAAACTAATTATACTCCATCCCCTTACATGTGAGCTTAATCACCCCTCCCTGTTGCCCTCCTCCCCCCTTCCCCTATGGTAACCACCAATTCAATCTCCAATGCTATGTGTTTGTTTGTCATTGTTTTTATCTTTACTTGTGAGTGAGATCGTATGGTATTTGACTTTCTCCCTCTGGCTTATTTCACTCAGCAAAATAGCCTCAAGGTCCATCCATGTTGTCACAAATGGCTGGATTTCATCATTTCTTACGGCTGAGTAGCAGTCCGTCGTGTATAAATACCACATCTTCTTTATCCATTCGTCCCTTGATGGGCACCTAGGTTGCTTCCAAGTCTTGGCTATTGTGTATAATGCTGCAATGAACATAGGGGTGCAAGTATCCTTATGCCTTTGTGTTTTCAAGTTCTTTGGATAAATACCCAGCAGTGGGATAGCTAGATCATATGATAGATCTATCCTTAATTTTCTGAGGATACTCCATACTGCTTTCCATAGTGGTTGCACCAGTTTGCAATCCCATCAGCAGTGAACAAGGGTTCCCTTCTCTCCCCATCCTCTCCAACATTTGTTGTTTCCTGTCTTGTTAATTATAGCCATTGTGACTGGAGTGAGGTGATAACCTCATTGTAGTTTTAATTTGCATTTCCCTGATAGCTAATGATGCTGAACATCTTTTCATATGCCTGTTGGCCATCCGTATATCTTCTTTGGGGAAATCTCTGTTCAGATCTTTTGCCCATTTTCTAATTGGATTGTTGGGTTTTTTTGTGGTTGAGCTGTGTGAGTTCTTTGCATATGTTGGATATTAACCCATTATCTGATATATGGTTTGAAAATATCTTCTCCCAATTGTTAGGTTGTCTTTTTGTTTTGTTGCTGGTTTCCTTTGCTGTGCAGAAGTTTTTTAGTTTGATGTAGTCCCATTTGTTCAGTTTTTCTTTTGTTTCCCTTGCAGGGTCAGACATGGGACTTGAAAATATGCTGCTCAGACCGATGTCAAAGAGCATACTGCATATGTTTTTTTCTAGAAGTTTCACGGTTTGGGGTCTTACGTTCAAGTCTTTAATCCACTTTGAGTTGATTTTTGTGCATGGTGTAAGGTAATGGTCTACTTTCATTCTTTTGCATGTGGCTGTCCAGTTTTGCCAACACCATTTATTGAAGAGACTCTCCTTTCTCCATCGTATGCTCTTGGCTCCCTTGTCGAATATTAGCCGTCCATAAATGTGTGGGTTTACTTCTGGGCTCTCAATTCTGTTCCATTGATCTGTGTGTCTGTTTTTGTGCCAGCACCATGCTGTTTTGGTTACTATGGCTTTGTAGTATATTTTGAAATCAGGGAGTGTGATCCCTCCAGCTTTGTTCTTTTTTCTCAGGAATCCTTTGGCTATTTGGGGTCTTTCGTTGTTCCATATAAATTTTAGGATTCTTTGTTCTATTTCTGTGAAAAATGTTGTTGGAACTTTGGTAGGGATTGCGTTCAATCTATAGATTGCTTTAGGAAGTATGGACATTTTAACTATGTGAATTCTTCTAATCCAAGAGCACAGAACAGCGTTCCATTTCTTTGTGTCTTCTTCATTTCTTTCAACAATGTTTTATAGTTTTTGGTGTACAGATCTTTCACCTCTTTGGTTAAATTTATTCCTAGGTATTTTATTCTTTTTGTTGCAATTGTAAATGGGATAGTATTCTTAAATTTCTCTTTCTGCTACTTCGTTGTTAGTGTATAAAAACGTAACCGCCTTTTGCACGTTGATTTTGTATCCCGTGACTTGACTGTATTCCTTTATTGTTTCTAAAGGTTTTTTAGTGGAATCTTTAGGGTTTTCTAGATATAAAATCATGTCATCTGCAAAGAGTGACAGTTTCACTTCTTGTTTTCCAATGTGGATCCCATTTATTTCTTTTTCTTCCCTGATTTCTCTGGCGAGGACTTCCAATACCATGTTAAATAAGAGTGGTAACAGTGGGCATCCTTGTCTGTTTCCTGTTCTATGAGGGATAGCTTTCAGTTTTTCTCCTCTGAGAATTATATTAGCTGTGGGTTTGTCATATATGGCCTGTATTATGTTGAGGCATTTTCCTTCTATACTCATTTTATTTAGAGTTTTTATCATAAATGGATGCTGTATCTTGTCAAATGCTTTCTCTTTGTCTACTGAGATGATCATGTGATTTTTATTCTTCATTTTGTTAATGTGGTGTATCACATTGATAGATTTGCAGATGTTGAACCGTCCCTGCATCCCTGGAATGAAACCCACTTGATCATGATGTATGATCTTTTTAATGTATTGCTGTATTCGATTTGCTAGTATTTTCTTGAGGATTTTTGCATCAATGTTCAACAGTGATATTGACCTGTAATTTTCTTTTTTTGTGTTGTCCTTGTCTGGTTTTCAGTATCAGGATAATGTTGGCTTCATAGAATGAATTAGGAAGCCTCTCCTCCTCTTCAATTTTTTAGAAGAGTTTGAGAAGGATAGGTATTAAATCTCCTTTGAATGTTTTGTAGAATTCACCAGGGAAGCCATCTGGTCCTGGACTTTTATTTTTTGGGAGGTTTTTGATTTCTGTTTCGATCTCCTTACTGGTGATCGGTCTATTCAAATTTTCTACTTCTTCTTGGTCCAGTTTTGGAAGGTTGTATGTTTCTAAGAATCTATCTATTTCTGCTAGATTATCCAATTTGTTGGCATATAGCTTTTCATAGTATTCTCTTATAATCTTTTCTATTTCTGAGGTGTCCGTTGTAATTTCTCCTCTTTCATTTCTGATTTTATTTATTTGAGCCTTCACTCAAAGTGAATCTAGAAAGTGAGTCTAGCTAAGGGTTTTGCTAATTCTTGTTTGTTGAGGAAGGCCTGAATTGCTGTAAACTTCCCTCTTAGAACGGCTTTTGCTGCATTCCGCAGATTTTGGCATGTCGTGTTTTCATTTTCATTTGTCTCCAGGAATTTTTTGATTTCTTCTTTGATTTCTTCATTGACCCAATTGTTCTTCAGTAGCATTTTGTTTAATCTCCACATTTTTTTGGCTCTTCTAGTTTTCTTCCTGTAGTTGATTTCTAGTTTCATACCTTTGTGGTCAGAAAAGATGCAGGGTATTATTTTGATCTTCTTAAATTTATTGAGACTTGTTTTGTGGCCTAATATGTGATCATTCCTGCAGACTTTCTATGGGCATTTGAAAAGAATGTGTATTCTGTGGTTTTTGGTTGGAATGTTCTGTATATATCTACTAAGTCCATCTGGTCGAATGTGTCCTTTAAGGCCAGTGTTTCCTTATTGATCTTCTGATTGGATGAACTATCCATTGGTGAAAGTGGAGTGTTAAAGTCCCCTACTATTATTGTGTTGCTGTCTGTTTTTCCTATGTCTGTTAATAATTGCTTTATATATTTAGGTGCTCCTATGTTGGGTGCATAGATATTTACAAGTGTTATATTTTCTTGTTGGGTTGTTGCCTTTATCATTATATAGTGCCCGTCTTTGTCTCTTGTTACAGTTTTTGTTGTAAAGTCTATTTTGTCTAATATATGTATTGCTACCCCTGCTTTCTTTTCCTTGCTATTTGCATGGAACATCTTTTTCCATCCTTTCACTTTCAGTTTGAGTGTCTTTAGGTCTGAAGTTTGTCTCTTGTATGCAGCATATACATGGGTCTTCCTTTTTTATCCAATTGGCCACCCTATGGCATTGGATTGGAGCATTTAGACCATTGACATTTAAAATAGGTATTGATAAATATGTATTTATTGCCATTTTGTCACTTTTTTTTCTGGGTGTTTTAGCAGTTCTTCTCTGTTCCTTTCTTTGTCTCTTGCTCTCTTCCCTTGTGGTTTGATGGCTATCTTTAGTAATATGTTTGATTTCTTTTGTCTTATTTTTTTTCTTGCTTGTTATAGGTTTCTGATTTGTGATTACCATGAGGATCCTATTTAATATACTATGCATATAACAGTCTATATTGAGTTGATAGACTCTTTAGCTTGACCTTTTTCTAAAAGCTCTACTTTTTCACTCCCCTCCTCCCACATTATATGTTTTTCAAACCATATATAGTCTCATCTTTAGTGTGTGTCTATCCATTACCCTCTTATCATTGAAATAGGTGACTTTAGTACATTTGTCTTTTAACCTTCCTATTATCTTCACAGGTAGTTGATCTGTTGCCTTTACTATATTTTTACCTTACAAGTGATTTTATTGCTTGGTTTTTTGTTTTTGTTGTTTTGTGTTTTTTTGATAATGTTTTTATCTCTATTTGTGGTCATTGCTTTCTCACTTAAATAAGTCCCTTCAGCATTTCTCGTAGAACTGGTTTCTTGTTGATAAACTCCTTTAATTTTTGCTTGTCTGGGAAGCATGTTCTCTCTCCTTCCATTCTCAATGATGACCTTGATGGACAGAGTATTCTTGGCTGTAGGTTTTTTCCTTTTAGCACTTTAAATACATAGTGCCATTCTCTTCTCGCCTGTAGGGTCTCAACTGAGAAGTCCGCTGATAGCCTGGTGGGCTTCCCTTTATGTGTCACTTGTGGCCTTTCTCTTGCTGCTTTTAGGATTCTCTCTTTGTCTTTAATTTTGGACATTTTAATTATAATATGTCTTGGTGTGGGCCTCTTTGGGCTTATCTTGTTTGGAGCTCTCTGTGCTTCCTGAACTTGGATGTCTGTTTCCTTCCACAGGTTAGGAAAATTTTCATCTATTATTTCTACAAATAAATTTTCTGCCCCTTTGTCTCTCTCTTCTTCTTCTGGGACACCTATAATCTGAATACTGGCACCCTTGATATTGTCCCAGAGTTCCCTTAGACTGTTTTCATTCTGTCTAATACTTTTTTATCTTTTCTGTTCTGCTTGGGTGATTTCCTCTAGTCTTTTGTCTAGCTCACTGATCCATTCTTCTGCTTCCTCTGCTCTGCTAAATTCTAGTGAATTTCTCATTTCCAATATTGTATTCTTCATTTCTGACTGTTTTTTTCATATCTTCCAGTTCTCTGCTGATGTGCTCACTTTGTTCATCCATCTTTCTCCCCATATCTGTGCGCATCCTCATGATATTTTGTTTGAACTCTTTATCGAGTAGGTCACTAGTTTCTGTTTCATTTAGTCCTTTTTCTGGGGTTTTGTCCTGTTCCCTTGCTTGGAAAGTATTCCTTTGTCTCCTCATTATGCCTCTTTCTCTGTGCTTATTTCTATGTATTAGGTGAGTGGGCTATGTCCTCTGAAGTTGGAGGAGTGGCCTTATGTATGAGATGCCTTATGAGGCCCAGCAGTGTGCTTCCCTCTCATCACCAGACCATAAGAACCAGGAGTGACCTCTTTGTGCACTACTTGTGTTCTTCTGCTGTGGCAGGGTTGCTCCCACTGCAGGTACCCAGGGAGTCTAGTCTTTCCTTCCCTGGCCAGCTGTTTGTAAATCCGGTTTGGGGAGCCTCAGCACTGTTTGCTACAAAGACTATCAGCACACTCCTATTGCAGTTTTCCTCTTACTTGGGTTGGTACCCAGTATAGCCGGTTGCTAGGTTCAGGGGCGTACAGTTGTGATAGGCCTCAGGCCTACAAGGCTGTTGTCAGTTCTCTTAGGAGTGCTGCTGAGTGGGGCTGGCCCTAGGCCCGAGGGCCCTCAATTGTTTCAGGCTTTGGAAGATGGGGCAATCCTTTTTATGGCTATTTGTGAAGCATTTGTCTTCTGCCACTGATAAGCCTCACCCCCCCACAGGACCACATACACTGTCAACACAGTCCTGGTCATGCACACTTGTCAAACCCCTGGAGCATACCCTGACACCACACTGCAGGGGCTCCCACTTCTCCACCAGTGCTTCCCACATTTCACCTGGTCCTCACACAGGCCCTGCCCCACAGAGGCAGATACCCTTGCATGCCTGTAGAGGATCAAGGCACCCAGTCAATGCAGGCTGAAGAGTAGCCTGAGAGCTTGCCCTTAGGTGGGGTCAGACCCTAGGGCGGGTTGTCTGCCCTGGCTGAACTGGATTCAATCTGTGCTCTAGTGGGCATGGCAGACCCCTGGGCTAAGAGGCCAAGGGATGAACCTCAGTGGCACCCACGGGGGTCTGTGTCAGCACACCTGGACCAGCTCAGATCAATGGCCCCCACCAATGTCTCAGTCTCTGGAGAGGTGCCTCCTCTCACCAAGATGCCCCCAGAGCCCACCAGGTGAGTCTCGTTTCACTGAAGGACTGTCAGCCTTCTCTCTGGTGATTTTAGGTTGCTGCAATGAGTGAGTGGGCCCTTTAAGACCCAGGTCTTTTCTGCTTTTGTCTGATAGCTTTTCTGGGGGTGTCCCCATTGCAGTCAATAGCCAGCAAAGCCAGACAGTAAGACCCCCGTCTCAGTTTGGCTGAATCTGAAGTATGCTTATAGCAGTATCGCCCCGTCTCTGGACCTAACTCCTCCAGGGAGGACTGCGTACCTTAGGGTGTCTCCCGCCTGGCCAGTTGAGAATCTCTGCTGCTCCCAAAGGTGGGTTTTTCCTCTCTTGCAGGAACTACTGCCTCTTCTGCCTTCGTCAGGACTGTCCCTTGTTGTGCAGGTTCTTTTTATCCAGTTTTCAGTTTTCAATCCAGAGTAATTTTTCCAAAAATTGTTGTAACTTGGCTGTGTTTGTAGGAGGAGGCGAGTTCAATGTCTCTCACACCGCCATCTTGACAAGATCCTTCAGCCCTTTTCTTATACTAGCTTTAGAAGTATGGGTATCCTGTGCCCTAGAACTGAGTTCTGTTCACAATTCCCATGGGTGGACCATTCTAGGGCTGGGCCAGACCAAATACAAGACCCTTGCTATGCGGTGTGCTCAGAGCAGAGTGCCTGAAGACTGGCTCCTATGTTTAAAACACACCCAACAGAAACTTGGGTTTACTCCTCACGGGTGGCAGGATACTTTGGCCTTCCTGTGACATGACATCATGACCTATACTTGCCTCCCCTCTGGCACCAAGTGACTGCTTTGCACAGGGCCAGTGGGAAATTGCTCAATATTGCAGGCCAAGACCATGAACTGTGTTTGGGAGTGAGTCTGGGGAAAGAAGGTCTTGGAAATCTTTCTCAAGGAGCTGAGTTTAGTATTTGTTTGGAGGAGTCTGCCACCTGGTGCTCGGTGCTTAGACAACAGGTTTGCTTGGTTAGAAGCAAGTTTCATTTCCTTTCTCCAAGGTACCTGGAGTACAAGAGGCTTCCCAGTAGCAGACCACCTGAATATGAGTTCTCTGGGGCTTGCGCTCCTATCATGAGACTAGCAAGACGAAAGTCCTCAAGTTTGCGTGCAAGGTAATAGGAGAGCTGCCCTGACTTGGCGTATTAAAGATACGGGATGCCCCTGGCTGGAGCAGGCTATGTGCAGGGATGGGCAGGTACAGAGCAGCCTGCACTTCATATATAAATTTATGGAACTTTATTTATGTTCCAGAATGCTGCTGGACTTAAAGTTTACATTGTTTCATTCATTCTTCTTACTTTGTATTAGTCTGCTCAGACTGCCATAACAAAAATACCATAGACTGGGCAGCTTAAACAACAAAAATTTATTTTCTCACATTCCTGGAGGCTAGAAGTTCAAGATCGAGGTCCAGCAGGGTCAGTTTCTGGTGAAGCCTCTCTTCCTGGCTTGCACACGATGTCTTCTTGCTCTGTCCTCACATGGTGGAGAGAGAGCTTCTTTTTATAAAGACACTAATCCTATTGGATCAGGGCCCCACCATTATGACCTCATTTAACTTTACCTCCATTTAGGCCCTATCTCTAAATACAGTCACAGTGGGGGTTGGTGCCTCAACATATGAATTTAGGAGGAACAAAAGCATTTAACCCATAACATACTCTCTTATTTCCCATATTATAGATGAAGACACTTAGGCTTAGTGAGGTTAAGTAACTTGTCCAAGGTCACTCAGCACCTAAGTTGTCAGAGCTGAAATCAAATCTCAGGACTGGCCCATGATAGAGCCCCAGTAACTAAGAATTTTAAAAAATACTGCTATTAGTTTTATATAAAGCCCATAGTATGTACTTAATACATAATTACAAATGTTATTTTCTTTATAATGATTATTGTTTCCATTTCAGGTGCAGAAGAAAGACCCCAAGGACTGGGCAAGAGCCCAAATGAGGATTGGAGAGGAAGCTGTGGCTGGGCCCTGGAATTAGGATGACATGGATATCGACTGCCTAACAAGGGAAGAGTTAGGTGATGATGCTCAGTCCTGGAGCAGATTTTCATTTGAAATTCAGGCCGGAGCCCAAGAAAATGCAGATGCCAGCACCAACGTCGACTTCAGCCAAGGAGATAGTATCAGGGCTAGCTTCACTGATGGTGCTAGTATTAGCTTCAGTAGTGCACCCAGCCCCAGTGGTGGCTTTGGTGGTAGAGCTGGCATTAACTTTGGTGGCACACCCAGCAGCAGTGCCAGCTTCAGTAGTACAGCCAGCATTTCTTTTGGTGGCACACCCAGCACTAGCACTAGTTTAAGTGGTGGAGCCAGCTGTAGCTCCAGTGGTACAGCCAGTACTAGCTCTAGTTTCAGCAGAGAAGCTAGCATTAGCTTTGGTGGCATACCTTGTACCAGTGCCAGCTTTGGTGGTGGGGTCAGTTCTAGTTTCAGTGGCCTGCTCAATACCGGTACCAGTTTCATTGGTGGAGCTAGCTCTGGCTTTGGAGGCACATTCAGCACCACTGCTGGCTTCAGTGGTACACTCATTACCAGCACCAGCTTTGGCAGTGCACTCAGCACCAGTGCAGTCTTTAGTGGTGCACTTAGCACCAGCACTGGTTTTGGTGGCACACTCAGCACTAGTGTCTACTTTGGAGGCTATCCCAGCTCTGGTGCCAGCTTTGGTGGCACACTCAGTGCCAGTATCTGCTTTGGTGGCCCTCCTAGCACTGGCACCTGCTTTAGTGGTGCTACCAGTGCCAGTTTTGGTGATGGACCCAGCACCAGTGCTGGTTTCAGCTTTGGCAATGGGCTAAGCACCAATGCTGGATTTGGTGGTGGACTGAGCACAAGTCTTGGCTTTGGTGGTGGACTAGGCACCAGTGCTGGCTTTGTGGTGGACTGAGCACCAGTGCTGGCTTTGGTGATGGACTGAGCACCAGCGCTGGCTTTGGTGGCAGACTGATTTCTGGTGATGGCTTTGGTGGTAGACTGGGCACCAATGCTGGCTTTGGCAGCACACTTGGCCCCAGTGTTGGTTTTAATGGTGGCCTCAGCATCAGTGATGGCTTTAGCGGTGGGCCTAACACCAGCTTCAATGGAGGAATGAGCACCATAATTGGCTTTGGCAGTGGTTCCAACACCAGCACTGGCTTTACTGGCGAACCTAGCACCAGCACCAGCTTCAATGGTGGACCCAGTTCTATTGTTGGCTTCGGCAGTGGACTGAGCACCAGTGCTGGCTTCAGCTGTGGACCAAGCAGTGGTGCTGGCTTTGGCAATGGACCGAGCAACGGTGCTGGCTTTGGTGGTGGAGCCACCAGCCTTGGTGCCTGTAGCTTCTCCTATGGCTAGTGAGGTTTTAGATAATTACAACATTTCCACAGCCAAGGCCCATGGGGGTGGGTATAAGATCTGGGAGATGTTAAAGAAACCCCAAGGCAGGAGGGCAAGGTGGGGAAATGAGGACAATGAAGGAAGTATGAGAAAATAGTATATTTGGTGCCAAAATGTGTTACTGTTTGGTGTTTTTTTTTCAGGCTTATTACCCATGTTTACAGATACCACTAATAAATTACAGCAGTCCTTTCCATGGAGCCAAGGTACATCCCTGGAATCTTTGTCTATGCAGCAGTCTAAGCAGATACTACCAGCTGAGATTGACATGCTATGAAAAATCTGTTTGCCAATCCTGCTTTATTGTTTGCTTTTTGTGTGCTGTTGTATTTTGGTATCAGAGTTACATTAAATTTGCAAAATGAATTGGAGCTTTTTTCTGTCTTTTAATGTGCTTGGGTTGTTGTGAGTGACATTTTGGGTTCATAGAAGAGCTAGATATCAGCATAGCTTTTTACAGAAGGTGGGCTCAAGCCTGAGGCTAAAAAGGCAAGTATGACTTCAATAGGATAGAGACCAGGGGAAAGCATGGCAGACAAGGGGTAATAGCTTGAGCAAAGATATAGAAGGGGAACGCCTTGAACAGAAGGTGAGGGAGGGTTCTGGACAGTAAGAATAGATTCATTTTGAGATGTTTGTGTAAGAATGGAGGATAGAAAGGAAGGTAACTAGAGGTAGACATGGGAACAAGGGAGTTTTCTTGAGATAGAAGAGAGAAACCTGAGCGTGTTGCATAGACTGTGGGGGCAAAAGCTAATAGAGGGCAGGGGACAGATATGGAATAGTCAGGAATTGACTGAAGTAGCCCATCCCTGAGAAGGTGGGACGGGATGGATGCCAGAGAATACAGAGTGACCCTGACTTTGAACAGGATTTAAGGGTGGCTGTGGAAACAGATAAATGTAGATTTACTTCAAGCAGTGATCAGCACCTCTGTAGCAGATGCAAACAAAAAAGGTGATGTGGATTAGACAAGGTTTGGGTCTTGCTGAGTGGTTATGATGGAAGGACAAAGGAACAAAGATAGTAAGCGTATGAGTCTCTTCACCACTGGGTCACTGGTACCTGCTCATAGTAGGTGTATGGAGAGTGGCTAAAGAGATGGAACATAGGATCCAAGCTGGCTAGGGATGGAAGAACAATGAGGAGGAAGAGTGCTGATGGATTGGGAGATAATGGAGGAATCAGTAAGTAGGCAGTAAGAGAAGTCTTTATTGATCAGAGAATAGGAATTAAGAAAGAAAAATTTTCATATAGAGCTAGACTGCACTCCTTGATTATAGCTAAAAATTGAAACCTGTTTTGGAGCTGCTGAGGGCCCCTTCACTGGAAGCAGGGCTCTTCCAGTGAGGCCAAGTCTAGAGTCTTCTCAGGGTAGGAGAAGAGCAAGGATAGGAGCTCCTAAAGGTAGAAGACAGTGAGGAGAGGCAGTTTAACTCTTGGAAAGGCCTCAGTAGTGGTCAGGGACAGTGTCCAGGGCTTCCTCAGGTTCTCGGGTGATGTCCACATTCTGAGAGGAGAAAGCCCAGGATTAATAGGAAGAAGGCAGTAATGTGGATCCCCAGCCCTTCCCCTGCCTCTTGCCCTCTCGGCTTCTCAGGCAAGTCTCGGGGGAATCAGTCTGAGGCCTTTTCAACAGGGGTTACTCTAGCCCTGCACCTCTATGGTGCCTTGCTTGGGTCTGGGCTCCAGTTCCACATTTCTGGGTGCTGATTATTCTACCTATTGGTGCACAACACCCAAGCTCTATGGGACTGGAGCGGCCTTTCTGTGGGGAAGGGTGCTTTTACCATGTGCCAGCTTAGGTCACGGAGTCCCTCACCTACCTCAGGCTTCTCCCGGTGTGTGTTTACAGCCTCCACGTTCAGGTAAATGGACTCCACTTTGCAGCCTTTGAAATGAACAACGCATCCATCCATAAGCCCCCAAGGTAAGCCCAGGTCTTCCCTGAGGTGTCATTTCCTCCCTCACCCATCACCACCCACACTCCCCTCCACACTGTGTGCAGATTGTGACTTCCCTGTAGGGAGGGGAATTTAGACCAGCTGCGTGATGTGTGGGGTAGACACCAGGTCTCAGGGGAGCCAAGGGGGTGTTCTGCCAGCTCTGCCCCTAACAGTCTGAGTTCTCTGAGCCTCAGTTGCTCGGTCGGGAATGGGAAGGAGATGAGAAGAGATGATCTCTGGGGCCTCGCCCAAGTCTTGTGGTCTGTGAGATAGCAAACTAATCTATATAATAATGATGGAGCCCTGTGGATCCTCTGGGCTATGTTAGGTGCTGAAGTGGTGGAAGAGTCCTGGGGCCACTGCCTTAGGGTGATCAGTTCCAGGTAAACTTTATTTATAGGACAATGGCGACACCAGAGGTGTGGAAGGACAGAAGGGAGTTCTGAGGAACCAATGGCCCAAGAGAGAGTCTGAACTGCCCAGGCTGGTCTTTGAGCCCTTCCTTCAATTTGGCCCCAACCTACACTTATTCCTCTGGTCCCCTTTGGGGATCTCTCCTCCTAGAGCTTGCCACTCTATGCTCAGTGCTCTAGTAGAGACAAAGAAAGTTGGGGCCAGGCTTCAGATTTAGAGGTCATCCTCATCCTTCCCCATTCTCATCTTACTACCACCAGTTCCACCTCTACCAGGACACCCAATTACGTACCCAGAGAAACTCCCCCAGGTCTTTGCTGGGCAAATGGTAGGCACTGGAGGCTTGCTCATGGCCTCTATGTTCCTTTCCCCAGATGGGGGAGGGGGCACTCACCATAAGCCACAGGTGTGAGTTTGAGCACTGTGTGCAGAGGGCACTTGAGATATGGCAGCTCATCTGGAAAGGAGGAGAAAGCAGCCTTCAGAGACAGGGTGCTGGGGAGGGCACCACCTCCCCAGGCCTCCAGGCTTGCAGCACTCTCCCCGCCCATCTCTCCTTCCCCATGGTCTTCCTCACCAGGGACCCACTCCCCCACACTCTGCAGGGGGCAGTGCTGAGAGCAAGGTGGGCAGGGAGGAAGAGAGCAGAGAGGTGGCCTTGGGAGCAGGGAGGGAGGAGGGCCCTGGGGAATGCAGGCAGACTGTGGGTGCCCCAGGGGGTTAGTCTGGTCACCTAGGAGGCGGCCTGCCTCCTCACTCACAGGGCAGACGTGACACCGAGGCAGGCCTCCCTCCCGCCCCCAGCCTCGGGCCTTCCACAGGCTCCCCGACCACAAAGGCTCACACTGCGTCTCAGCAAGTGTTTTTCGAGACCCTACTATGCGCCAGGGCCCTTGGATGAGGTGTGCCTGCACCTTGGCAGCTCCCACAGCTTTCTCCCCAGCCCGGGCCTGCACTCTCTGACTCCTCTCACGCTTGTTGATGGACAAGCATTCCTCGATTCACTTGTTTCTAGTTATTGACTATTATGCATAAAGTGGTTCTAAATATTCATGTACAATTTCTTGTACCGGCCTAGTTGTTATTAGCCAGACAGCTCTGGGGTGAGTGGCACCCTCTCAGAGGCCTGTACCATGGATAAGGACACTGAGGCTCCAAGACCCTTGTTGTAAGCCACACAGCCAGAAAGTGGCTGCGCTGGTCCTTGAGCCCAGGACCCTTTGAGGTCAAACGTGTGCTCTGCCCACTGCAGTCAGCTGCCACTGCCTTCGAGGGCCTCACGGTGTCGTGGGGGCGACACACCCACCTGTCACCCCTCTCTGCAGAAGCCCACCCTCCTGCCCACCCAGTCTGCCCCTACGGCTCCCCATCTCCCTTCATGGAGCCAGAACCCCACCCCTCACGGCTTCGCTGCCCCTGAGGCTTATCCTAGGCTTTTAGGACCTGCCACCACTCTCCCAGGCTCCTGAGACATCAGGTTTGGCGGTATCCTGGGCATCCCTCCTGCTCCTCCTCCTCGTCTTTGTCATCATCGTGGTCAGGTCCTGGGCCTGGCGCTCTTGGTGCACCGTTTCCTTCCATCCTCACCGATACCCTGCGGGGGTTACTGCTGCTCACTGCACACGTGATGGAACACTCAGAGAAGGGAAGCGACTCGCCTGAGGTCTCTGGCCCAGCTCTGCCACCACCTGGACAAGTGACCTAGGCCCCGCCTTTTACTCTCTGGCCCTCAGTGCTCCCATCTCTCGCAGCACAGGATTGGACTAGATGTACTCGGAGGGGGCCCTGTGGGTCTGTATTCTTAGTCACATCATCTCTCTGGGCCTCAGTTTCCTCACCCGAGTAACAGGAGTAGGAGCAAATGCCCAGCCCTGCCTGGCCCTGTTCCCCGGGCAGCTGTGAGCAGCTGGAGTGGCCTGTGCACGAAAGCGGGTAAGACGTGGGTAAAGCAGTGTGCAAACGGGAGGTGCATGTGCCCCCCACGCAGCCCAGGTGTGTCTGAGAGGGGAGGGCCTCTGAAATGCACCTGAGATCAACGCCTCTCACTGCCCCTCTGAGCCCCGTGACCTTGGGGAGGTCGCTTCACCTCTGAGAACCTCCATTTCCTCATCTGCTCAGTTGGGGTTACAGGGCCCACCTCGCAGTTTCAAGAAAGACAGCATCGTGCAGTTGAGACGCGGACGGTATCAGAAATGCAGCGAGGACCCCAGCCCAACCCCCAGCACCTTTTCGCAGTGAGGAGGCTCAGGACCAGGCAGAGGGAATGACTTGTCCAACGTCAAGGTCTCGAGTTCCCTGGGTCCCAAATCTGGATGAGTCCATGTTACAAGTGCTCTTTTTTCTTTTTTGAAACCAGCATTGTACAACAGATCCAAGTCTGCAGGACATTGTCCCCTTCACATATGACTTCGCACTGTCCTCACACACCCTCACAGTCTCCCGGAGACGCCAACGCTTCAGCGTCCACATCAGAAATGGACTCTCGCACCTCAAGGTGACACAGCAGTCCCTTGCCAGGCCACCTGCCCTAGTATGTGGTTCAGCATATGTAGTCAGTATATAGATACTCTGTAAATTACATCTAGATTTTTTTACAAAAAGAAATTACCATTTAAAAAATTTTAAATGGAAACATCACTATCTTGGGGAAATAATCCCTACAGCAAAGACAGAAATCTATAATTAGGATCACGAGGCCATGAAAGGTCCCATTACCATCTGGTGACTGCACGCTTCGGAGAAATACTGGCTCAGCTTTTTCAGGTTGAGGCAGACTGTTAAGGTCGGCTTTGTAAACATTAGCTCAGAATAAATACTAATACTAATAACAGTGGCTAACACTTATATAGCCCATACTATGTGTGCTGAACTGTTCTAAGCTCTTTACACATGTTGAATTTAAACTTTAGCACTATTCTCCCCATTTTACAGATGAGGAAACTGAGGCCAGAGAGGTTAAAGCAATTTCCCAAAGCTAGTATGTGACAGAGCAAGAACTGGAACTCAGGAATCCTTGTTCTAGATACTGTGCTCTCAGCTACTAAGATATAGACCACCAATTGCTTGTGTCAAGATCTTAAATCACATCCAGTGCCCCACAACAGGAACAGAGAGGAGAGTGGTACCTGAACTCTTATCCAGGAAGTAGGCCAGGAGGCACCGCATGACAGCCTGGTGGCAGATCACCAGTACATTTTCCTGCCGTTCTAGCTCCATTATAACTGGCTCCAGACGCTGAACCAGATCCTCATAGGACTAAAAGTGAGAGAAATGCTTGGGTAAGAAAGGGAGATGAGGCACATTTGCCCAGAGGAGAATTCTAGGCTGGGAATCAGGAAAATTTCATTCTGGCACCAGTTCAGTTGTTGACTCAGAAGTATGACCTTGGGCAACACACTTTCTTTTTTGGGTCTTAGTTTCTCATCTATTAAATGGGGTCAATCAATATAGTGGACTAGATAACAACAGCAATAATAAAACTTCCCACTAAAAAAAATTCCTAGTAAAGGTATATAAAATAAATGTCTGTACTGCTGACCTTTCAAGAAGATGAATGGAACATTATAAATATAAGGTTCCAAAATGGAGAACAACTTGGAAAAAAAGAGTAATCTGTGGATGTAGAAGCCACAACTTCCCTGAGGACATTTGCCAATCACAGTATCCAAGAGGCTTGAGTTTTTGAAACCTTATAGAGACAGGAGACAAGGCTTTAGGTGTGTACAAAGTAGCGAGTTGAGACTGAGAGTCTCACATAAATCTGAGATCATCAAAGGGTTACATCATCAGTAAAAGTGTAGGTTAGAAAAAAGCATATCCACAGGCAAAGGGAAATAATAAGAACATGTATCTGTCTCTGCTTGACTCTTGGTGGAAAAAAAATAGGAAAAGCCTCCTGTAAGAATGTATAACTACAAGCCTGAGAGTTTAATAAAAATTGATTTCAAGTCATTAGTTCCCAGTAGTGTCTGGAAGAAGCAAATAGAAATTCTCTCAACTCAGGCTACATGGAATTCTCACAGATAAATTTTTGCCACACTGAAGCTCACATAACATGCAAGGAAAATAAACTACCATGAGTGAAAATAAGCAGAAACAACAAGAGGAGAATCCTAAAAACTTAAAATAAAGGATCCACAATATAAAATAAACATATTTGAAATTTTTAAAGAAATAAAGCATGGAATAAAAAATGTAATGAAGAGACAAGATGCTATCAAATATATGATGTAGATTTGAAAAAGAACTAAAATTTTCTAGAAACAAAAAAATATATTCATTAAAATTGAAAACCCAATGGACAGAATAAATAGCAGATTAGATACAATTTAAGAAATAGCAATTTGGAAGATAGAGCCGAAGAAATTACTCAGAATGCAGCAAAGAGATTGAAAATAAGAAGAAGTTAGGAGACATAAAGGATAGAGACAGGATTAAAACACATCCAATTGTATTTCCAGAAGAAGATAACAGACAGAATGTGAGAGAAGAATAAAGATATAATGTCTCAGAGTTTTGTAAAATTGATGAAGAATCCCAATCCTCAGATTCAGGAAACCCAGCTAATCCCAGTCAAGACAAATGAAATGAAATTAATATTTAGACGTATCAGAGTGGACCTTAAAAGCAATAAAGATACAAAGACCTTAAAATCAGTCAGAGAGAAAAGAAACAGCAATTAGACAGGAGACTTAGCCACATTAGAAGCCAGAAGACAGTGGGGGTAATATCTTCAAAGTGAGAGAAAAAACTGTCAACCTAGAGTTTTATACCAAGCCAAGTATCATCTAGGACTGAGCCCCCTCAAGAAACTTTTAGACAAAAAGAAAGGTGAGTTTACTACCAACAGATCCTCACTAAAGAAACTTGTAAAGGAAGATGGAAATTGAACTCAGAAGGAAAACCTGAGATACAAGGAGAAAGAATGATCAAAGGAATTGGCAAAGATATGGTTAAATCTAAATAAACACTGAGTGTATACAATAATAAGTTTAATAATAGCAATAAAAATGTATTTGGGGATTAAAACACAAGGTTGAACTAAAATATAAAACAACAATCAACATGTAAGGGGAAAATGACCAGAGTTTTAAAGTTCTTAAATTGTTTTAGGGCGAGGGTAGAGATATTGATTTTATATTTTGTTAATCATGCATATTAAAATGTTAAGAGTAACCTCTAAAAAAGAAACAGAGTACATAGCTCAAATATAGATGTCAAACTCTATAAATTCTAAAGAAGGAAGGAAAAGAGAAAAAGAAATTAGGCATAGAGAGCTCAAAACAAGAGAAAAGAAATAAGCTCAAATAAATCAGCAATTACAATAAATATATCAAGTTTACCCATTCAAAGGACATATATTTTCAGTTTGTATTGAAAACAACAAAAGCCAACTATAGGCTGTTTACAAGAGACACAAAACAAAAATACACAGAGCAGTTGAATGTAAATGGGCAGATAAAGATGAACTAGGCAAATACTAACCAGAAGAAATGTTGTATAGCTATATTAATATAAGAAAAAGTACACGTTTGGGCAAAAGCAGTATTAGGGGAAAAGAGGTTTGCTCACTACGTAATAACAAAATATACAATTCACTAAGAAGATATAATTGCTTTAAATTTGTATCTCTCTAATAACATAGCCTCAAAATATACAAAGGAAAATGAAAGCAAATTCAGACTGACTTTATAATGTCATTCTGAGGATGAAGACAAAAATGTGAAAGTGCTTTGTAACACAAGATAGCTGTTGTTTTATCTTCCTTGATGTCCTGCTTTTCTGTCAATTATTCCCAGGAATTTGTATCAGAAATGGAGCGTGACTAATAAATACTCTAAAATGTGGAACTGACTAAATAGAGGTTGGGTTGAAAGCAATGAGGCTTCACCTCATATGGGGATAGGGAACTGATGGCCTTGTTCATGCGGTGGCGAAGAAGTTGGTTAAACTATTAGTCATTGAGGCTTGGAACTCCAACGTACTGCCCAGAGAGGCTGGAGCTTTAGACAATTTGGAAATAAAACATCAGGAAATTTGAGTATGTTGAACTATTTTAAGTGCCTTTAGTGAGAGGATACCAGAGACAAAGTCTAGAATAAAGTAAGCCCTTCCAGAAACAAAGGAAACAAGCACGCAAGTATGCATCTTTTAAAAAAAGAGGAATCTGTTGCTTATAGCCATGAATCTGAGACAGCCAAGGGCCAGATAATCATGTTCCTTGTGGGATGGCAGCTGCTGCAAAATATGCTTTACCCTGTTTCTAAAGCTGTCTAGGAAACTATGGAATCCTGGAGATTGGAATGGAGATACTGGGGAGGAGTCTTAGGAGGCGGGCCACCCCTCCAAACCTTACCTCTCCCTTGGGATAGCGGTAGCGATATTTATCTTGGTCTCGTAGTGCAAATTCTTCAGGATAGTGTTCCTGAATTTCTTCATAGGTCATTTCCTCACAGACACCCTGAGAAAATCATTTGGGAACAAAAGTTATCATAGTTCTGAGGCCAATGATTGTGGAACAGTAGCACATGAGCACCTGGTTTCCTGTGAACACAGCCCTAGGTTTATGCCTGTTGTCTGAGTCTGTATGTGTTTGTGTGCATGAAGCGTGTGACTGTGTGTATGTGAGAGTGAGTGAATGTGTACAGGCGTGTTCAAGCTGAATGTATAGTGGGTATCTGTGGTGTTTCTCTATGATTATCCCAATAGGTTTGTAGATGTACATTGTACATATAAGTATTTTTATAAATATGTGGGTTTAAGGGTTTGTGACTGTGTTTGCATGTATGTGGGTACACATCATAAGATGTGTACCTATGGTATGTTTAAAGATCTGTGCCTTGTATTTGTGTATTTGTCTAGGCATATGTAGTGTGTTTGTGTGAGTGTGTGTGTACAGGGTGTCTGAGCATCTGAGGATGTGCCCATGCGGGTATCTCTGTGGTTTGTCTCTCCATGTGGGTCTTAGTGTGTCTGTGGCATGTCTATCTGTGGGTGTGCATATTCCTGACTATGTCTCTAGTGTATATGTGAGTATCTGTGTGCCTATGTCTGAGGTCTGTGTGAATTTGTGGTAATATGCTTAGGGCTATGTGTCTGCATGCATGTCCGTGGTATTCCTCTCTGTGTCCATGTGATGTAGATATATGCAAAAACTGCATGTGTGTCTATGGTGAGTGTGTCCTTATGTATCTCTGGTCTGTCTGTCTGTAAGTGTGTATGTGTGTATCATGTGGATGTGATTGGTAGATGTGTTTGAGAGGGAGCCTGTGTCTGACTAGTGGGTCCATGTGTCCATGAAGTCTGCGAGTGTAAGCATACTTGTAGTGGGTGTCTGTGACTGTGTATGCAAGTGCATATGTGTGTGCACATCCTCGGCAGTGCTGTCCCATTTTATATCATTTTCCAACCCTTCTGCCCCTGCTTTGCTCCAGGACCCCTGGCAGATAAAGAAACAGGTATCCACAAACATCTCAGAAGGCAAGAATTAGTAAATTCCTAACGGTTTCAGAGTGGGCCTTTGTGAGCTACACTCTTTTCACCTAAAGAAGGAATTGAGGGCTCAGAGAATGAGTTCCTCGGGAGGACATGAGAGCTTCCCATGTCCACTGAGAAATCCCCATAAGTGAGGTGGCTGCTGGCAGGGATGAGATGTGATGTTGTGTTTATACAACTTCCTTCTGGTTGTGTGGATTCCAATTAGACGTTCCTTTAGGGGGAGCAGCAGGCTCTGGTTGTTGTCTTTTGAGCCATCTACCAGGCTTCCCTTAGGGGTGAGGTTCACCATTGCCCCAGCCCAAAAACAGCTCTGCAGTGTCAAACATCTCCAACTGACGCTGCCCATGGGAGAAAGTGCATCCTACTGGATACATAAGTTCTTTCCAGATTGGCTTTGACTTTCTATTCTGAGGCATTCTGGGGGCCTGTTGTCTGTGGAAATGGCTACTGACTCCTTACTGACTTAAGGCAAATTGCCTAACTTCTTTGAATTTTATTTTCCTCATCTGCAAAATGAGGAGAATCACAACTACCTCACAAAATTGCAAACTACCTCATAAGAGTGTTTTTAATATTAGAGATAATATATGTAGAACAAACTAGTACAGGATGTACAAGGCACCTTTTAAAGACTTAGTCAATGGACCTAATTATTAGTATATTATTGATCATGAAAAATAAACCAGAAACTTAGGCATCACTCTAAATTCTTGCTTCTTCCTCATCTACCCCCTCATAGCTGATTCCTGAGATTCCACCTCCTAAATTTCTCTCAAATCGATTCCTTTTTCCTCCCTCTCCATGTCCACTGCTACAACCTTAGCAGTTCTACAAATATACAATACTCTCTTTGCTTATGCTGCCCTCTCAGCCTGACATACCATTTCTGATCCTCTCTACCTGGCTCACTGTTCCTCAACCCTTAGGCTTCAGCTAGGCATCATTTCCTTCTGGCAGATCATGGCTGTGTCAGATGCCCTGCATCAACATCTGTGTGTGCACAGTCTAGCCTATCAGAGCCTGTGTCGCACACGCTGTTTTGTATTCCTCTATGCTGGTTAGCCTGAAAATTCACTGAAGACGGGAACCAATCTCCATCTCTAGCACCACCCCAGAGCCTGAACAAAGTAGGTAACCAATAAATGTTTAAACCACATGTGGGCCAGAAAAAAACAGTAACTGAACTCTTATGATGAAGAGTTTACATATTTGCTTGCATGTATTTTATAGGAAATATATATGTGACATGTAGAACAATGCTGTATATCCCTTTTCTAAAAAGGTAGTTAAGTACATATGTATGTATGTACACACACACATACTTCTCTGTATTTATAGAAGTATATCTAGCAAGCAAGTTAACCTACCTATACGCAAGTTATCTACACCTGTGGTGAAGCTTTTACTTTGGAGTCTAACAATCACAACCTGTGGGCTGCTACTGATGTCAGTGTACCTATAGTGCAGATGAGACAATGGAGAGGAAACAACGCCTTCTCAAAGAACTCATGGGAAAACCTGATCCTGAAAAGAGACCACCATGTCATGAGGGACAGATGAAATATTCTCCAAGTCCTTCTTTGTTCCATCTCCAATGTAACTGCTCTGGTCCATCACACCCTCACATCCTGCTTGGACTAATGCAGCCATCTCCACACTGGTCTACATGCCCATTATGACCCTCTTCCCACCTAGTCTTCACACATGGCCAGAATGGTCTTTTTTAAAAAAAAGTGTGTGGGGGGGGGCGGGCCCGTGGCCAAGTGGTTAAGTTCGTGTGCTCTGCTTTGGTGGCCCAGTGTTTTGCCGGTTTGGATCCTGGGCGCGGACCTAGCACCACTCATCAAGCAGTGTCCCACTTTAAATCTTTAAAAAATAAATGTTAATCACATTCAGGCCACTCCTTCTTAACTTAGACCACATCAGTGGCTTCTGATTTTTTTTTTAAGATTGGCACCTGAGCTAACAACTGTTGCCAATCTTTTTTTTTTCCTGCTTTTTCTCCCCAAGTCCCCCCCAGTACTTAGTTGTATATTTTAGTTGTGGGTCCTTCTAATTGTAGCATGCGGGACACCGCCTCAAAGTGGCCAGACGAGCAGTGCCATGTCTGTGCCCAGGATCCAAAGCAGCAAAACCCTGGGCCGCCGAAGCGGAGCACGCAAACTTAACCACTCAGCCATGGGGCCAGCCCCAGTGGCTTCTGATTTTTAAGGCAGCATCCAAATCCTTCAACATGAACTATAAAGTCCTATGAGCTGCCTTCCTTTCCAACCTCATCTCCCTTTTCTCTAGACCTCACAATCACTGTCTCAGCCTGTCTGCTACTCTTGCCTCAGTTCCCTGAACATGCCATGCTCTCTTGTTACCTCTGGGCCTTCGTATGAGCTTTTCCCTGTTCTTGGAACTAAATTTATTCCCTCACTTCAAGTCCATTTTGCCTGCTTCTTATCTAATCTCCAGCTTCATCCAGAAAACTTTCCAGATAAACCTCCCACCACAAAGTCTTGCCAGGAGCACCCTCACCTTCTGAGCCTCTATAGTCCCTTGTACTTTCCCCATCACAACACTTTGTCACATGAGATGCAATGTCTCATTTACTGTCTGCCTTTGGGTTCCATGAGGGCAGAGACCTTGTCTGTTCTGGCCTTCACTAGATCCCAAAGCCACAGAATAGTATCTGGTACAGAGCTGGTTGTTGAGAAACGTTTGTTGAATTGATTAGGTTCCCCATAGGAACCAGAGCAGAGGCAAGCAAGACAACAAGCCCAGGGTCAAGTCCCACCACCCACCAGGAAATCCATCCCCCTCCATCTCACCGCATCAATCTCATTCAGGGCCTTCCACTGCTCATACGGGACACCCAAGGCCTCAGCTGTCTGGATAGTCCTCTTCATGTGGCTGGTCCACACCTTCAGAGAGCTGATGCCCTGGGACTGAATGAAATTGGCCAGGGCATAGGCATACTGGAGAGTAGGAGTGCAAAGGATGAGAGGAGGGGAGAAAGAGAGATAAAACAAGACAGGGTGGCCATGAGAACAAGCTCAGATCTGCTACAAATGGTGGAACGATGATGAACAAACAAGAGTGCAGGGTTTAAATGTTTCCAATTTATGAAAAGTCATACTCTTGCCCATCTGACTAAAGATCAAGGTAATAGAAAAGAGTATGTGTGTTTATATGTGTATATGTTTGCCCCTGTGTGTGTGTGTGTGTGTGTGTGTGTATTATTGCTTGCTCACTGAACCTCTTATTTGGTTATTCATTCATTCAAACAGCCCACCTCTAACATTATGGAGCTTGGGACAAGAGTACAAACGGAGGCACTCCACCCATAGTCCACCTCCATTCTCTTCCCTTTTCTGCCCCCATCCTGCACTCCGAGGTGCCTTGAGTACATGTTTGTGGATAATGTAATCACATGACTAAGTTCTGTCCATACCATATCTCTACAGACCCCCATGATCCACAAACAGTGACCTCTTGGCCACCCTTTCTTCTAGGGGTGAACCCCTGTGATGTGGCCTGCTCTCAGGTGGACAGACTCTGGGGATAAGCCCATACAGACACTGGAAGCAGACTCCAGGTCACAAGGGCAGGGAACCCTAGGGTTCTGAGTATTGAGAGTGTGATCTAGAAGTGAGGGGGTGGGATTTGGGGGACATTTCTCTTTGACCCTATGAATTATCATTGCTTGAGCAGGGGTCCTGGTACCCAGGTTCTAAGGGCATTCAAAAATGTACAGAGTGTGTATGGCCATATGCTGGATACCGAGGTGGCCTGTTCTCAAGACACAGCCAGACCAGTG
Organism: Equus asinus; assembly: GCF_041296235.1. Taxonomy (NCBI): domain Eukaryota; kingdom Metazoa; phylum Chordata; class Mammalia; order Perissodactyla; family Equidae; genus Equus; species Equus asinus. The sequence continues at coordinate 36,080,320 of NC_091820.1, forward strand.
AGGGAAACAATGACAGTGCTAAGAGGAGCCAGAAAAGGCTGGAGGATGAGCAAGTGATTTGCTCTTCTTCTACATAGAGCCATGTTATTTACCACAGATGGTGTGTGAGGAATATCTGCACAAATGTGTAGATACAGGCACGCTATTTTATGTACAAACACAGACATTTCATACACACATTCTAATTATGGATTATGAGTCAGCAGTCAGTGTGAGCACCAGTTATGATGAGCGCGAGTGCTCTGGTGGAAGGAACCCTTGACTAAGAGGTAGGCAAGAGGGGTTAAACTGCCCCAGCTCCTTTACATGGTCCCTCTGTATCCCGGGACAAGCCCTTGCCCCTCTCTGGCCCCATCTCCTGCCTGTAAGATGCGAACAGCATTAGCTCACCCAGCCTGGTCTCTCTGAATGTCACGTTAGATAGCGGATGGAGAGCACCCAGAGTGCTCCCTGGCACAAAGTAGGTGAGAGCTATTTTGATTGATTGTGGGTTACAGTCAGTGGGAAAGTGCTTTGTAAACCATGCATGTTGCACTGTGCTCATGAGTGTGAAGGTTGGAGCCAGGCATGAGTGTGTAAATGTGCACATTTGTGTGCAAGGGAGGCCTGCCATGTGGAGATGGCCACATTTTCAAACTGGCCACTGAGCTGTGCGGGCAGGGCTGTGACCAGCCCCAACGGGGAGACCCCTGGCTGCAGGTGGTGCCATGGGGAGGGGGTCACACCTCCAGCGGCCTCTGACCCTGCTCTGAGGAGCAAGAGAAGTGGAAGTCAGAGGTCAGAGTCCACCCCGAGAGCAGGCTGCCAGTCTGAAGGTAACAGAAAGGGAGCCACAAGAACCGGGCCTTCCAGCGGGCTGCCTTGCCTGGAACTCCACCACCTCCGCAGTGGGGGATGCTGAGGGGCATCAGGAAGGCCTGGTTTTCAGTCCTGGCTCTGTCCTTTACCGGCTGTGTGACCTGGGGCCACCTTCTCCTCCTGTCTTGGCCTCAGCTTCCCCATCCATAAATTGGTGACGGTAATACCCACCCCTCAGAGCTATTGTGAAGATTAAATGAGGCACACATGTGGAAGCAGATGGTGCCATGACTGTGCACAGATGTCCAATAAATGAGGGTGCTCCTTCCCGCCTGCACCCCATTTCCCACTTGTCTCACTGCAAGCCATCCTCCCAGAAAGAACAATACCTGTACTAACAAGCCCAGGCACAGGGCCAAACACAGGGGAAAATGTGTCCCTTTGTTTAGCCAGGACCCACAATGTGCAGGTTACTATGTTTGGCTGAAGAGAAGAGACCCATGCCATAGAGTCAGAGAGGGACCAGAACTGGGAGAGATGGAGCCCAGGGTATGATGACCTGCCTGGGAGGGCAGGAGAGGACAGGGGAAGGCTTCCTGGACCAGACCGTGGAGCAGGAGGAGCTGGGCCCCTGAAAGGTGTGGGGAGGGGGGCAGGAAAGAAGCCGCAACTGCTGGGGGACGAGTGCTGACACCATGATGACCTGCAGTCGGGGTTGGGGGGTGTAGCATCAGCCCTGAGTAAGGGAGGAAATGGTGGATTCAAGGGTGGGGCGCCTCAGGGCAGCTGTCTGTGCAAGTGTTGCCCACCAGCTGACAGAGGAGGCCAGCCTAGGTGCGGGAAACCGCGCAAGCAAAGGCACAGAGTTGTGAGAAAGATGAGGGGACCAGTCAGGCACGGGCGAAGGGTGCTCACTATAATGCAGCTGAAGGGGCAGCCAGATCTGGGCAGGCCTGGAGTGCCAGGACCAAGTTATCAGACTTGGAGATGCTGTTGGCACACGGGAGCCATTCAAGGACAGGCTAAGACTGAGTGGCTGATGGGGTGGAAGAGCAGGCGTGACCAGAACCTGCTCTTACCCTTTTGGTGAGTCCCCCCATCCGCAGGGCCCATGTAGTGGCCACCCAGCCAACTGCGGCCCACCTGGGCCAGCTCCACCAACACCTCTGGGTACATGGGACCCTCCCTACCTGCTTGCCTCGAGCTGAGAGGCCAGAGTCACCTCCAATGCGGCCTCTGAGGTTGAGTTCACTCTCACCGTGCCGGCATAGGTAGATGGAGCGGGGTGTGACGTGGATGTTCATGAGATAGTAGACTGTGCGACTCTGGATGTGGTCCTGCACTCGATTCACCATGTAGCGTGTGCCCACGTCGAAGATCTTGATGTAGGATAGGTGGCTGGGCCGGCCCAAGCAGGAGCAAGGGCAGCTCAGGGGCTAAAGGTGGAGAGGCTAATCCCAAGAGAATGCCCCAACCACACCCCCTGCTTTCAAACCTCCTCCACAGTCCAGCCCTCACCTACCTTCCCTCTAACAAGATACCAGGGCTTTCTCTGTTCTAGATACCTAGAAGACTAGAGAACCTTCTAAAACCTAGAAGAAGTTCTAGAGACTTGGTTCCTGGCCACCCTGAGGAGCTCACTGCCTGCTACCGTCTCCCTCTCTCTCCATTGCTCAATCTCAGCTTGAGCCAGACTGTCTTTTCATCTTCACTTATGACACTCCAGGCATCAGGGGTTCTCTCCTTTGTGGTTCACACTCCTGACATACTCAGAGAAGCAGTAATCCTCTGTGTCCCTGGCTTCCTCCAACATCTCACTGGCAGCTTCTGACTTGTCCACTTCCTCACCCTTTCAAATCTCAAGCCTACCCCTGTGTTCTTTGAGCCTCTGCTATGATATATTGTGCTTGACACTCCACAGGCCGCTACCAGATTGTGTGCGCTTGTGTTTGTACGTCTCTCTTCTCACTCAGAAAGGAGAGTGGGTTAGGTTCTTTCCCTATCTGCCATGCAGTCAAAAAATACATGCTTCTCTGTTCTAAGTATTGTGCTTTGGGTGGGAACTCAGCATCTGCCCTTTGGGAGCTCTTAGACCAGTCAAAAACATATACTTAGAAACACATTATCAATGCTCAACACCCACTCCACAAATAGCCACTCAATCTAAGATGTGCCAAGTACAGGGGCATGGGGATACAGAGGTGGTCCGCAGCATCATTGGGGAACTTGTGGTTCTTGCTTGAAGCCTCTATGTTATCCCCTCAATTCTGTGCTCTATCATGAACTAATAACTATACACAGAGTGATAATCAAACTTATTCAACAACACGTCTGCAAAGGAGCTGGGAATGGGGGACACTGACTAATCAGAAGACTAGAACCATGGAGCAAGACTTCCGAGGTCCTGCTATGTCAGGCATTAATCCTTTAGTTGTTGGATTGTAGGGAGATCAGGGTAATCCCTGGGAAGAAGAGGGGAAGTCTGGGGCAATGGGGTGACACATCAGCAACCCTGGGTACACAGTAACAAAACCAAGTGAATGGAAACAGCTGCACTAACCCAAGGCAGGTAAGGCAGTGGTTGATGGGTTTGGTTTCAGAAAGCCTCTCCTCTGCTCTTACTAGAGAAAGCCTTTCTATCTGCACCATACTTATCATTCCCAGCCCTGTCATCCATGTCTAATGGTTCCCATACGGCACTTGCACTTGCTGAGCATTATTTGTGCAGATGGCGGCGAGTGGGGACTTTAAAGTACATGAATCCTCATAACTATCCTAGGAAGCAGAGATCATTCTCTCTCTTTTACAGGTGAGAAAACTGAAACAGTGAGAGGAAGTGATTTGCCTAAGGTCATCCTCTCCAACCATCTTGTGTAGGATTCTCAGACCCTAGGGGTAGAAAATATCTGAGGTAGCCTTGTTTCCTGGTTACTGTCTGTTCCTGACACTAGGTCCTGGGTGGCTCTAGGAGAACTTCCAAATTCCTCAGTTTAGTCTGACATTCTAGGTGTCTTCACACACTGACCCACTTGGCCTCGTCTTACTGTCCCATGCCTATGCTCATAACTTCTCTGTTTCGTTCTAGCCTTCATGCTTTTGCTGGAATATTCTCTGTACTCTTCTACTTTTATTCAAATTTAACTAGGCCATTACAAAGTGCTGTTCTCTTTGCTTGAAAAGACGTTCCTTGTCTGATTTCCAAAGTTGAGCTCCTATGCATCCATCCTTCAAGAGGCAGTACATTCACTCTCTCTAGGAAGTCTTCTTTGAGCCCAGAATCATATGAAGTCATTTAGAAGTGTTTTGTGCCACCAGTATTATAGTAGCTAATGCCCCCCCCAACCAAGTGGAATTCAAAATAAAAATTATAAACTATATTATAATATGAGGAGGTTTTACCAGGTTCTGATTTTATTTTTTTTTTAAGATTTTATTTTTCCTTTTTTCTCCCCAAAGCCCCCTGATACATAGTTGTGTATTTTTAGTTGTGGGCCCCTCTAGTTGTGGCATGTGGGATGCTGCCACAGCATGGCCCAACAAGCGGTGCCATGTCCACGTCCAGGATCCAAACCAGTGAAACCCTGGGCCGCCGAAGCGGAGCGCATGAACTTAACCACTCGGCCACAGGGCCGGCCCCATGATTTTATTTTTTTAAATTTTGACTTCTTAATCCTGTTTTTGAAATACAAAATATTAAAAGCTTCCAAGATTATTTTCTTCTTATTTTTGGTAGCCTCTACTTGCTGGTACGCTGAACACATGTCTAGTCTACCTACTGGGTAAATCTGCTCTTCCAGACCTCTTCCTCCAAGCTGGGCTGGGTTCCCTCCTCTGTGTTCCTCCAGCCCACTTGGTTTACCATCCCCACAATTATGATCAACTGCATACTCACTGTCTTCCTCAACCAAGTGAGTATTCTATCAGAGCAGGAACAGCCCTTGCCTGCTTGGGTTCCTAGGGCACAGCTTAGGGCTGGGCCCCGATGTATGGACTGTTAACGTCTGTTGATGAAAAAGTGATTAAATAAAGCCAACCTTCAGAATCAGTTGTCTTCAGGGCCAAATTGATTCATCAAACACTAATTGAGCACCTGCAGGAGTCTAGACTGAAGGCTGGGGGCTTTCTCAATGCTGTTCTTTTACTTCAGCTTCCCTCCTTCAAACTTCTTTCACCATATGTGGCTAGTCCATATGGTGCCTTTGTGGAAATGTGAAAAAGTTACACTTTCCTCAAGGTAGACACAGTCTCACTCCAGAACACATGCTTTGATGAGAAAAATTAGTGTACCCTTCACATGGTTGTCATTGCACAGTGAACAATCTTCACAATTGTATGTAAAGTCCTGCCCCTTTTGCACTGAGTGTCTAAGCCTCATGTGACACTTTTTATGATATAGGGATGTGGGAGGGGGAGAAGCAGGCTGGAAGTTTGAAAATAAGGGTTTGAATTCTGCTACTGACTTGCATGGCCTCAGGTAAGCCCTTTCCCTGCTCTAGGTCTGTTTCCCCATCTAAGGTGTGAGGCAGTGACAATTCTCACCTCTTAGGACTTCAGTTGGACAAAGCTGGAAGAATGTTCTTTAGACTTCTTTGGATGGTAATGACTACTTGAGGTCTTATATTTCTCACTTGGGACCCAAAGGGTCTGAGTGACCAGGATCTCTTCTCATCACAACCCATTTTTAAAGAAAGTGGGGTTCTGGGAACACCCTATGTCTAAAACTCACATCTTCCCTGTAGTGCCAGCTAACACCTCTTTAAGCTTTAGCTTGTATTATGAATGAAAGTTTCATATTTTTCATATGTCTTCCCCTATGTCAAGGCATTATGGAAGCTACCTGAGGAAAGAACCTACCTCTCTTGCCCTTATTTTGCACCCACTGTGTACATCACAGCCCAAAAACTCCGTATACTTATTGATTGAAGAGATGCCTGGGCATTGTGAAAGGAGACATCACTAGGAGACAGAATATGTGGTTAAAATCCTAGCTCTAACCTTGACTTGTGGTGGGAGCTTGGACAAGTGGTTTCATCTCTCTAAGACTCAATTTCCTCTTCTTGAAAATATATGATCATAAGACTTACTTTGGTCTCCTTCACAGGCGTGCTGAGGGCATTCAATGAAACAAAGAAGATGAACATGTTTGGAAACTGAAGTGTCATACATGTGTGAAGAATACTTTTGGGAAAATAATAGCAACAACCACAGGAAGGAGGCATTTGTTCCCAGAGATCAGGGTCCTGATCTGTCCATATTGCTCAGGAAAGCACTACCTCAATCCTCTCGTAAACACCTTACACATCAAGGAATCACCACCTCATGGATAATTAGAGCTGGGAAGGGTCCTTGAAGACAGATCATCAAGTCCAGCTCACAGATGTTACAGATAGAGAAGTTGAGGCCCAGAGAGGAAGGACATTTCCCGAGGTCCTACAGGACATCAAAACAGGGCTAAGAATCCAGACCTGGACTTTGGGGTTTTGGGCTCTTACCTGTCCAGTTCATCATCCAAGGGTTGGTAGTTGACCTTATAGCACTCAATTCTCTTCAGAAAATCTTCCAGAACTTTTTCCCGGTCACAGTCTACGTAATCAGGGCTGCCGAGTTTCACTTGCTGGGAGAAGTAAAGACAGGGGGACCATGGGAGACAAACACTCTGACAGTGCCCTTGGGAAGAGCCCTTAGAGATCATTGAGTACAATATCCTTCATAATAAAGATGCGACTTGGAGAAAGGGTCTTGCCCAAGTTTACGAAATCAGTTAAGTGAAGAGAATCTGGACTGTGTGACTCCTTATTCCTTATCTGTATGTGGTCAAACAAAGTCTATTATATTATATTCAGTTGTAGAGCATACACTGTTTAAGAGGAACATTTATAAGAGGACTAGAAATTGTGATGTGAAAAATGATTAAAGAAGAGGGTCAGGAGATCTTGGCCAGGGGTCATAATGGCTTACATGTATCAAGTGTTTACAGGGAGAACATGGCATCTTGGCTTTAGATTGCTAAAGGACTGACATCTTCTAATTCCCCAACATATACCTTCTCCGTCTACATTCTGCATCTCAGTGAATGGTATTATCATCCACTCAGTCACCTGAGCCTAAAATAAATCTGGGAGTCATCCTAGATGTGTCTCTTTCTATCATCTCCCACCTCTCAGCAGGTGCCAAATCTTCTCCACTCTATCTCCTAAATATCTCTCAGTTGGCTTCCATTCTCTCTTGCCTGGATGTTCACTATAGCTTTGTGACTGATTACTTTGTATACAGTCTTGTTACTTCTTATATATTCCCCATACAATCAGCCAGAAGGATATTTCTAGCATGCATATCTGACCATGGCATTCTTTTGCTTAAAATCCTTCATAATTTCCTCATATTTTTTAGGACAAAGTATGAACTATTTTAGTGAGTGACTCATGGTTTTTCATGATTGGTCCCCAAATGATTTCTTTATCCTCATTTCCCATTGCTCCCCTATTCCTCCACTTTGCTTTAGCCAACCTTAGCTACTTATAGTTCTCTGGAGATGCCAAACTTAGTATATGCTATTCCCTTATTTCCAATTCTTTACCTGCTGAATTCCTATGCCTTCTTCAAGGTGCAGATCAGCTATTACCTTCATTGAGAAGCCTTCCCTGATACACCCCTACCCCTCCTATGCAAGGTTAGGTCCTCAACACTATGCACCCACAGCCTCCTTTTTCCCCTTGTCTCAGCACTGACCTCACAGAGTTATGTCTATAAACTTATCGCTCTCTCTTACTAGACTGTGAGCTCAAAAGAGGACTCTCTATCTGTTTCTATGTCTCTAATACCCAGCCCAGGTGTACAGATTCTATCTTTGTCAAATCAATAAATGGATAGATAGAAGGATGGATGAGGAGGAAAGAGAGAGATTAGACATGTTCTAAGCCCCAAGAGGCAAAAAAGAGGACCAATGAGCAGAAACTTCAGGGGGACGGATTTCAGCTTGATTGAGCTGCATTTGATGAAGGCAATAAGCCTCTTGTCACTGGAGGTATGAAGAGAAAATGCAGACAAATATTTAGCTGAGATTTCAAGTATCTGATGGAGAGTTGAAGGAGGTGACCTTTAAGGTCTCTTCTGTGCCTGAGCTCCAGTAATTTGATGAAATAGGGAACAATAAAATGTGGTGAGTGATCTACTTCTAGATCACATGCCTAGAATACAAGAGCAGTGATAGTTCTGATACAAATTGTGAGGCAGAATAAAGAGCTTTCCAGGCAGACAGCTAAGCCTGAGGTCCAGTCTTAGGTCTACCTCTTTCCGGCTATATTAACCCTTGACAACTCACTTCTCCTCTTGGAACCTCAGTTTCCTCTCTCCAACACTGAAATGATACCTAACATACAGGTTTGTTGTGAAAAATCAGTGAGAATCAAGCTTGGTACCTGGTGCATATTAAGCACTCTCTCTATATTGGCTTCATTTAATTTCTTAGGATCATTATATGCCAGGATGGTCAGGGAATGCTTCCTACAGGAAGTGCAAGGAGAAGCTTGGGGAAGAATACCTCCTTTAACCTAATATATGTCTTTTTAGGCATGATCTGAGTCTGAGGCAAAGTATGGAGGAAAGGTAACTGGTGCTCCTTACCCTGATGTTTTCTGCAATGATGCCAGGGTCATTACAGATGGACTCAATGAAAAAGACCTACAAGAGAAACAGAAGAGAGATTTCCAGCAGGGAATTCTGTTTGGTAGGAGGCAAACACAGCTTGACCCCTTCTCTATGGCTCTCAGTCATCCCTAGAGGCATCTCTGACAGCATAATTTCATACAGCGGTGTTTCAGGATTCTGAGTTTTATGAGGCATATTGGCTCTACATTGAATGGCCCCAGATTGTTGTTTTGTGTTTTCACTTGTTTTCAGTTCTTATGTGGTGATTCTCTCCCCTCTTTCCTCAGCCCCACCTCCCCAGTGTCAACCTGTCAGAAATCATCTTTTGTTGCCTAATGTGGCACCTCTCTTTTCCTGTTCTAGAAGTTTTGCTGCTTCTGTGACCTGGAAAGCCATACAACCAAATTAAAATGTCGAGCCTGGGGTAACTGATTTGGCATCTCGGCATCCCCTGATTTGCTTTTCTTTGGGGTTTGCGCTCGATAAGTAGACTCTAGATAAGAGTGAGAGTATCACAAGTGGAAGATAAAAACAGCAACAACAACAACAAACAAACACATAGATATAGAGATTAGATTGGTGGCTACAAGAGAGGAAAGAGGAAGAGGGAGGGCTAAAGGAGTAAAACGGCACATGTGTGTGGTGACAGATTGTAATTAGTTTCTGGGTTTGGTAAACATGATGTAGTCTGCGCAGACATTGAAATATAATGATGTACACCTGACATTTATATCGTGTTATAAACCAATGTTACCTCAGTAAAAAATAAATAAATAAAACAAAAGCAATAAAGAGTGGAAATGTCCTTGTACCTTGTAACCATGTTCTTTAGCAAACTGCAGAATCAGTGACCGACGTTCTCTGGTAGTGTTGGTGGCATCAAAAACCTAAAAGCAGATGATGATATTGGTTTACTCTGAATCTGGTGCTGATAGAAAGCCTACTCTTTTACTATCCCTGTGCTAAGTGGAGGACTTCCAGGAGGGGATAGAACTTGAACAGGGTCTTGAAGGATAGCAAAGATTTGGAATTGGCTTATGTCAATTTCTCAAGCACTCACTGAGCCCTTACTGTCTTTCCAGAAATGTAGCAGACTCTGTAGGTACAATAAGGCAAGAGGAAAATTGTGGGGTTTTATTAGGGTCATTTTACAGGTGAAGTAGTTGAGATTTAGAAGAAAGACTTGCCTTAACCATGGTCACTGAGAGTTGCTGACAGAGCAGGGCTAGAACTGCTTTTCTCAGCTCCTAGGTGAGGCTTCTTCCTTCCTTATTACTTTGGAGCTCTTCAAGAACAGGAAACAATGCCCTATCTTCAGCACATTAAATGGGACCATTTGCATACTTGAGGATCTCTTCCCCTTTTAGAATTTGTAAATCCTATCCCAAGGGTCTATGAGAGTCAATTGACTAGATGTTTAGGTAAATCTATAGAACTCAAAAATGTTTGTACCGTAGTTTTAAATTCTAGTGTAGTCCTGGCAAATTCTTAGGAGTGGAGTGGTAGAACATGGTGGTTAAGAATGTAGATTCTGGAGCTATACAACCTGGATTCCAGTTCTGGCCCTGCCACATACACACTGTACCACTTTGGAAAACTATTTAATCTCTCTGTGTGCCATACTTCTGGGCTATAAAATGGTATATGATAACAATACCTGTCTCATGGAGGAGAAGGAATTAAATTAATATTGCAAAGTACTTAGAATAATGTATGGAATATAGTAAATGCTCAATACATATTAACTGTTCTCCATCCCAGTAGAAACCTGAGGGAAAGTGCAGATTTTTTTACCGCAACGTGACCTTCCTCATGGCTGAGATAGTCATGGACATCTTTCAGGGCTGCCAGGGCACACTGCCTGAAAAAGATGGAGAAAGAAACAGAGACAATCCCTATCCCCAAGATGGGTTCCTTTCTAATTTTCTGCATTATCTTTTGCACCATGTCTCAGATGTCCTACATTAAATTATTTATCTATAGAACATCTATACAAGGTGTCCTATGTTCTAGGCACCATGACAAGCACAGAGCAGTCACACAGTTGTAAGTGGCTCTCTGTGCACATCTTAGGGGCAGGTATAAAGTCACATACCCAGGAAACATGGACTAATGATAGAAGCAATAATATCAAGGGCTCCAACTCTTGAAGTAATAGAGCTCAAGCTGAACTGGTTCTTGATCCCAGGTAGAACCTGAGTATATGATCTCTGAAGTAGAAGGCATTCTTGGCATGGATAACAGTGCAAGCACAAGTATGATGGTAGCAATGTATTTATGCTTTCCGCAAAAATCTATTTAGTGATTATTCTTTGCTGGATTCTATTATGAAGGCGTGGTTCAATAAATGAGACCCAGGCTCTATTCTAGCTAGCCACAGTGGTTTACTGGTTAAGATTTGGTGCTCTCACCAGTACGGCCTGGGTTCATTTCCTGGTCAGGGAACCACACCAGACCAGTATGTCAGTTGTCATACTCTGGTGGCTGTATGTTGCTGTAATGTGACAGCTATGCCACAGGTATTTCAAATACCAGCAGGTCATCCATGGTGGACAGGTTTCAGCAGAGCTTCCAGACTAAGACACACTAAGAAGGAGGACCTGGCTACCTACTTCCAAGAAAATTGGCCATGAAAACCCTACAAACAGCAGTGGAGCGATGCAAAAAGACTGGGCAGGATTCTGCTCTGCTGTACACAGGGTCACTAGGAGTTGGAATCAACTTGATGGCACTAATGACAAGGCTCTATTCTGGAAGTGCTCAGTCTTATAGAGGAGAGAGACCTTGAGGTTGAATGAATGAGACTGGGGCAGGCCTAGCTATTGAAATTCTTGTCTCAAATGCTAGGCTGAGAAGTTTCTACTCTCCTGTCAGAAGTAGGAGGCTGTTAGATTTCTTAAGTAGGAGACGGTTATGACCAGAAATAGGTTTTGGGTAGGATGGTAAAAGGACTGTCTCAACCACCCTTTGAGAGTCTAGAGGGATTCCTCGCTAACCCAAGTTGTTCTGCTCCACTCCCCCATCATCTGAACAAAGTCCTCCCTCAGCCAGGATGCAGCACAGGTCCCTAAAATGTTAAGTACTTACTTCCTGATAAGTAGGGCCTCCATGTTGTCTGGGAGAAAGAATTCGTAGTTCTTGTAGCTCACTGCTTCTCGTCGATACTGGCCTAAATTAAACACTGAAAGCAGGGAGCCCTGGTGAAGAGGTTGGGAAGATCCCAGTGGCAAAAAAAAAAAAAATGTACTTGCGAGGGATCTCAGAGGTAGAAGAAGGTATAATTTGTAGCTATATAATATGCTTATAAAGCTTCAAATTATGACTACCAGCTCATTTAGTCCTTACAACAACCCTATAGAGTACGAATCACCATTCCTATCTTACAAACGAGAAAACTGAAATTCAGATAGAGGAAATACCTTTCTCAGTTAAGAAGCGGGGAGCTGGGATTCAAACTCAGGTCTGCTTGATTCCAAAGCTGGTAGTCTTTCCACTATTCTATTTTATCAAAACCTCAAGCTGTTTTAATGCCCTATTGCATTAGAAAGATAAACTGAGATGAAAGGAGTAAAATCAATCACCAAGGGTCAGTGAGTAAGCTGGCGACAGAACTAGATTGAGCCTTCTGAATCCTAGTTCAACATTATTACATTTTTCCATATCATGACAGAGAATCTAAATTTATGGCCCTCTCTAGGCTATACTTTCTCATTTATAATTGTGAAAAGCTAGAGAGGAGGCAAGGAAAGGAAAAGAAACTGGATAATAGCTGAAGAGGCAATGTAATAATTCATTTATTCATCCAATAAATACTTTCTGATGTCACCTCTGTGAAGCAGGACACATGCTCTGGGGTGTCAGAGATGAACCAAATCTGCGTGATGGGGCCCCAAGGAGCTCATAATCCAGGAGGTAGGACTGAGAGTAAACCAGTAAACAGAGAGCTCCAACCCAGTTTGTTAAGTGCTCCGACAGAGCCATGCAAAGGAGTAAAGAGGAAGGAAAGACTAATTAAACTTGGGGTGATCTGAGGTGGTTTCTTGGAGAAAGTAGCACTTGAACCAGTCCTTTTAGGAAGGCGGGCCTTTCACAGTCATGAGAGAGGCATGGACGTGGGGAACAAAGACACCCCATGCAGAGGACCAGCTTGAGCAAAGGTATGACGTTGGCAGAAGGCAGAACATGTTTGGTGGATGATGAGTCATCCATCGTGACTGAGACCTGGGGGACTGGCAGGGGCTGGTTGTGGAGGGCCTTGAATGACAGGCAATGGAGCTTGGATTTAAACCTGCAGGCTGTTTAAATGTAAACTTGGAGGCTGTAGGTATGGTCAGCTTTGTGCTTTGAAATATGACTCTGAGGGCCTCTGTGAGAAGGGACTGGAGTGGAGCAGATGGGAAGCAGGCTCATCAGAGCAGAGACCCATCCACCCCTGTCCCATGTGCCCCTACACTCAGCAAAGGCTCCTCAAAGCCAGCAGTCCTCCATGAGAACTGTTCCCTCTCCTCTCTTCTGCCAATGTTCTACTCCTCCCGCAGGACCCAGCTCAAACATACTCTATCTGTAAGCTTTCACTCCCTTCCAGTTGGTGATTTCCCCCATGAGCCCTCTCAGCACCCTGTTCTGGGACTCTTAGGTAACATGTATTATGCATCCCAGCCAGATGGAGAACTCTTCAAGGACAGGGTGTGAACTCACCCATTTTTGCATGTCCAATGGCTAGCATGGATTGTGGCACATGGGAAACCATTGGGAAACTCTTCACCAGTGAATTAGAGAAAGAGAAAGTACATGAAAGGAAAGAAGAAATGAGAGAAAGAGAAGAGAAGCCTTGGAGAGAAGGAGGGGAGGGGGAAGAGAGATAGGGTGTTGGGATGGGCAAGAGAAAGGAGGGGAAGAGAATGGAGAAATGGAGAGTACAGGGCCATTGTGGGGCTCTTTTCTCTTCCCATCAGTAGAGCCAAGAATCATACCTGTCACAGTGAGTGTCAGGCTTTGGAATCAACTGGATGTGGGTTTATATCCTGTTCCATCACTTACTGGCCACGTGCCTTTCGACAAGGCACTTCACCTCTTGGGCTTTAATTTCATCAACTGTGAAATGATGATAGTACTAGTTCCTCCTTCATGGGTGTCTTAGAACTTAAGAATGGCTGTGAGTTTTCTTGGAGGACAGGCATCCTATCTTACTTGTCTTTCTTTGTCCATCATCCAGCAACAGCCTTGGCACGGCTGTGTGCTCAACAAATCATTAACAAGCGACTACATAAATCAGTGCCCAAGGAGAACTGTTTTCTGCACTGGGGAGCAGTGCTCCATTTCACAAGACAGAGTCTAAGTACTTGCTCAGTGCACCAGTAAAAGAGAAACATGGGCCCAATAAAATTTTTCAGATAAGTTGATATTCTTCAAAAGCATCAATATAGTCATCAGGCGATAAACAAAAACCTGTGGTAGACTTTCTTACATTTGCTGTTTTTATTCTGAATTACGTATGATGTGGGGGCACCCTATCTTTTAGTGTTTAGAGCCTCTAAATGTCTTGATCTGATCATACTGGAGAGACAGAAATGAACGTGACCCAGTCCCCTGCCCCCAGATCAGCTCCTGGGGAGAGAGACCCAGACATACACTGCAACAACACACTATGTAATTAGTGTTGGCATGGGGGGGGGCAGTAGGGAGAGCTGGCTTGGGAGCTCAGAGAAGCACAGTCCTCCTAGGAGGAACAGAGGAATCAAATAGAAACGGGGATACAGGGTGGGGGAATTGAGAAATCAAATGGAGAATAGAAGGGAATGATAGCTGCATAAGGGGTAGTAAGCAGAAAAAAGACCACATTGAGAAGAATGGAAAGTTGGAAGGAGGGAGCTGGGGAGGAGGTTGACAAGCTGGGAGGGAGACCCCTCTGGAGGCGGAAAGGAGGCAGGACCACTTCTGGCCATGGAGGGGGAGCGGACAGGCTCAGATCTAAGGAGAGGTTTGGAGAGAGTGGAAACCTTCCAGACTCGGGAGGACGAGGTGAACTCAGGTATCCAACTGTAGAGAAGACCCTGCGGGGGTCTCTGGGCTGCGGCTTCAGTGTGCTTCAACATGCCCTTAAGGTTTTTTGAAAACCGTACGATTACGAAGAAATGGTAATGCTAATAAAAATAATAACATTGGCATTGTAATAATAGACATGGTAATAGAAATAGTCTGTTATTCATAGAGTTGTTTTGAGGTTTTGAAATATTAGAGTTCCCTGAGAACAGACATTTAATCTTACTAATGTTCCTATATGAAGCACCTGGCATCGCGTTGGACAGAGTATGTGCTCAAGAAATTATAAAATTTATGAGTGTAGTGGTAGTGGTGGTGGTAGTAGTACTAGTAGTATTAGCAGTAGTAGTAACAGTAGTACCAGAAATAGTAGTACTAATAGTCCTGATACTGGTAATAATGGCTTGAGACATTTCTGGTATTGAGGGCTTTGTCTCTTCTGCCACCTGCTATCTTACTCTGTTTTCAGCCAATGGCCTGAAGGATGCTTTGGAACAAAGGGTTTCAGACACATACCTTTTGTTGGTGTTCCTATCCAGTTGAGATATCTCGTGAGCTTTGTGGAGATGTAGGTCTTTCCTCGAGCTGGTAAGCCCACCATGATCACCATTGTGGGGGAATTGGTAAACTGGGGTATGGATGCTGGAAGACAAATAGAGCCTCAGGATCTCATCAAGATGGTGGCATAAGCAGACTCTGAACTCATCTCCTCCCATGAACACAACCAGGTTACATCTATTTTTGGAAAAATTACCCTGGAGAGAAAAGTGAAAACTGGATAAAAAGAAACCCCACAACAAGGGACAGTCCTGACTTAGGCAGAAGAGGCAGAAATTCCTGCTGGAGAGGAAAAAAGTCACATTTGGGAGCAGCGAAGCTTCTCAGCTGGCCAGGCAGTAGACACCCTAAGGTACGCAGCCCTCCCTGGAGGAGTGAGGTCTGGAGTGGGGTCAATACTGCTATAAGCATCCTTCAGACTCAGCCCAACTGAGATGGGGGTCTTACTGTCTGGCTTTGCTGGCGATTAACTGCAGTGAGGATACCCCCAGAAAAGCCATCAGCCCAAAGCTGAAAAGACCTGGGTCATTAAGGGCCCACACACAAACTCACTCATTGCAGCAACCTAAAATCACCAGAAAGAAGGCTGATAGTCTTTTTTGGAAACGAGACTCACCTGGTGGGTTCTGGGGGCATCTTGGTGAGAGGAGGGACCTCTCCGGAGACTGAGACATTGGTGGGGGCCATTGTTCTGAACTGGTCCAGACATGCTGACACAGACCTCGGTGGGCACCATTGAGGATCATCCCTTGGCCTGTTAGCCTAGGGGTCTGCCACGCCCACTAGAGCACAGATCGAATCCAGTTCAGCCAGGGAAGGCAACCCACCCTAGGGTCTGGCCCCACCTAAGGGCAAGCTCTCAGGCTACTTTTTAGCCTGCATTGACTGGGTGCCTTGATCCTCTACAGGCAGGCAAGGGTGTCTGCCTCTGTGGGACAGGGACTGTGTGAGGACCAGGTGAACTGTGGGGGGCATTGGTAGAGAGGTGGGGGTCTCTGCAGTGCGGCATCCAGGTACGCTCCAGGGTGTTGAGAAGTTTGCATGAACCAGGACTGTGTTGGACAGTGTGTGTGTCCTATGGGGGGGTGAGCCTTATCAGCAGCAGAAGACCTGTGCTTCACAAATAGCCATAAAAAGGATCAGCCCCACCTTCCAAAGCCTGAAACAATTGAGTGCTCCCACACCTAGGGCTAGCCCCATTCACTCACTTAGCTGCACTCCTAAGAGAACTGACAACAGCCTTGTAGGCCTGAGGCCTATAGCAACTGCAAGCCCCTGAGCCTAGCAACCAGCTGCACTGGGTACCAACCCAATTAAGAGAAAAACTGCAATAGGAGTGTGCTGATAGACTGTAGCCAATGGTGCTGAGCCACCCCAAACTGGATTTACAAACAGCGGGCCAGGGAAGGAAAGACTAGACTCCCTGGGTACCTACACTGGGAGCAGCCCTGCCACAGCAGGACACAAATAGCCCACCAAGGGGTCACTCCTGGATCTTCTGGACTGGTGACGAGAGGGAAGCACACTGCTGGGCCTCATAAGGCATCTCATACATAAGGCCACTCCTCCACCATCAGGGGACATAGCTGACTCACCTAATACATAGAAATAAGCACAGAGAAAGAGGCATAATGAGGAGGCAAAGGAATACTTTCCAAGCAAGGGAACAGGACAAAACCCCAGAAAAATGACTGAATGAAACAGAAACAATAGAACTACTTGACAAAGAGCTCAAACAAAATATCATGAGGATGCTCACAGATATTGGGAGAAGACTGGATGAACAAAGTGAGCACATCAGCAAAGAACGGGAAGATATTTTAAAAAGTCAGAAAGAAGAATACAATACTGAAAATGAGAAAACCACTAGGGGGACTCAATGGCAGAGTAGAGGATGCAGAAGAACACATCAACAAGCTAGACAAAAGACTAGAGGAAATCACCCAAGCCGAACAGAAAAAAGAATTAGACAGACGAGAACAGTCTAAGGGAACTCTGGGGCAATATCAAGCATGCTAACATTTGGATTATAAGTGTCCAAGAAGGAGAAGAGAGAGACAAAGGGGAAGAGAATTTATTTGAAAAAATAATAGACAAAAATTTTCCTAACCTGTGGAAGGAAACAGACATCCAAGTTCAGGAAGCACAGAGAGCTCCAAACAAGATAAGCACAAAGAGGCCCACACCGAGACATATTACAATTAAAATGTCCAAAATTAAAGATAAAGAGAGAATCCTAAAAGCAGCAAGAGAAAGGCCACAAGTGACATATAAAGGGAAGCCCATCAGCCTATCAGTGGTCTTCTCAGCCAGACCCTACAGGTTAGAAGGGAATGGCACAATATATTTAAAGTGCTAAAAGGAAAAAAACCTACAGCCAAGAATACTCGATCCATCAAGGTTGTCATTCAGAATGGAAGCAGCGATAAAGAGCTTCCCTGAAGCAAAAATTAAAGGAGTTTATCACCAAGAAACCAGTTCTACAAGAAATGCTGAAGGGACTTATTTCAGTGGGAAAGCAATGACCACAAATAGAGATTAAAAAAAAAATTATTATCCAAAAGACAAAACAACAACAAAAAACAGGCAATAAAACCACTTGCAAAGGTAAAAATATAGTAAATCTAGGATATTAACTACCTGTGAAGATAATATGAATGTTAAAAGACAAATGTACTAAAATCACCTGTTTCAATGATAAGAGGGTAATTGATGGACACCCACTAAACAAGAGACTATATATGATTTGAAAAACCTCAAATGTGGGAGGAGGAGAGTGAAAAAGTAGAGCTTTTAGAAAGAGGTCAAGCTAAAGAGTCTATCAACTCAATATAGACTGTTATATGCATAGTATATTAAATAGGATCCTCATGGTAATCACAAATCAGAAACCTATAACAAGCAAGAAAAAAAGTAAGACAAAAGAAATCAAACATATTACTAAAGATAGCCATCAAACCACAAGGGAAGAGAGCAAGAGAAAAAGACAGGAAGTATTAAAACACTCAGAAAAAAAAGTTACAAAATTTAAATAAATACATATTTATCAATAGCTACTTTAAAAATCAATGGACTAAATGCTCAAATCAATGGCATAGGGTGGCCAGTTGGATAACAAAACAAGTCCCATGTATATGCTGCATACAAGAGACACAGTTCAGATTTAAAGACATTCACAAACTGAAAGTGAAAGAATGGAAAAAGATATTCCATGCAAATAGCAAAGAAAAGAAAGTGGGGGTAGCAATACTTATATCAGACAAAATAGACTTTAAAACAAAACCTGTAACAAGAGTCAAAGATGGGCACTACATAATGATAAAGGGAACAATCCAACAAGAAAATAGAACACATGTAAATATCTATGCACCCAACATAGGAGCTCCTACATATATAAAGCAATTATTAACAGACATAAAAGGAGAAATAGTAACACAATAATAGTAGGGGACTTTAACACTCCGCTTACACCAATGGATAGATCATCCAAACAGAAGATCAACAGGGAAACACTGGCCTTAAAGGACACATTAAACCAGATGGACTTAGTAGATATACACAGAACATTCCATCCAAAACCCACAGAATGCACATTCTTTTCAAATGCCCAAGGAACATTCTCCAGGATGGATCACATATTAGGCCACCAAAAAAGTCTCAATAAATTTAAGATCGAAATAATACCATGCATTTTTTTCTGACCACAAAGGTATGAAACTAGAAATCAACTACAGGAAGAAAACTGGAAAAGCCACAAAAATGTGGAGATTAAACAAAATGCTACTGAACAATGATTGGGTCAATGAAGAAGTCAAAGGAGAAATAAAAAAATTCCTGGAGACAAATGAAAATGAAAACAAGACATGCCAAAATCTGTGGGATACAGCAAAAGGGGTTGTAAGAGTGAAGTTTATAGCTAGTCAGGCCTACCTCAACAAACAAGAAAAATCCCAAATAAACAATCTAAAAGCACATCTAAAGGTACAGGAAAAAGAACAACAAAGCCCGAAATCAGCAGAAGGAAGTAAATAATAAAAGTCAGAGCAGAAATAAACGAGATAGAGACGAAAAAAACAATAGAAAAAATTCATGAAACCAAGAGTTGGTTCTTTGAAAAGATAAACAAAATTGACAAATCCTTAGCTAGACTCACCAAGAAAAAAAGAGAGAAGGCTCAAATAAATAAAATCAGAATTGAAAGAGGAGAGATTACAATGGACACCTCAGAAATACAAAAGATAATAAGAGAATACTATGAAAACCTATACACCAACAAATTGGATAATCTAGAAGAAACGGATAAATTATTACAAACATACAACCTTCCAAACCTGGACCAAGGATAAGTACAGAATTTGAATAGACCAATCACCAGTAAGGAGATTGAAGCAGCAATCAAAAACCTCCCACAAAATAAAAGTCCATGACCAGATGGCTTAGCTGGTGAATTCTACCAAACATTCAAAGGAGAATTAATACCTATCCTTCTCAAACTCTTCCAAAAAATTGAAGAGGAGGGGAGGCTTCATTCTATGAAGCCAACATTATCCTGATACCGAAAACCAGACAAGGACAAGACAAAAAAAGAAAATTACAGGCCAATATCACTGTTGAACATTGATGCAAAAATCCTCAACAAAATACTAGCAAATCAAATACAACAATACATTAAAGACATCATACATCATGATCAAGTGGGTTTCATTCCAGGGATGCAAGGATGGTTCAACATCCGCAAATCTATCAATGTGACACACCACATTAAGAAAATGAAGAATAAAAATCACATGATCATCTCAATAGACGCAGAGAATGCATTTGACAAGATACAGCATCCATTTATGATAAAAAGTCAAAATAAAATGTGTATAAAAGGAAAATACCTCAACATAATAAAGGCCATATATGACAAACCCACAGCTAATATCATTCTCAATGGAGAAAAACACAAACATATTCTTCTAAGAACAGGAACCAGACAAGGATGCCCACTGTCACCACTCTTATTTAACATAGTATTGGAAGTCCTCAGCAGAGAAATCAGGGAAGAAAAGGAAATAAATGGGATTCACATTGGAAAAGAAGTGAAACTGTCACTCTTAGCAGATGACACGATTTTATATCTAGAAAACCCTAAAGAATCCACTAAAATATTTTAGAAACAATAAAGGAATACAGTCAAGTTGCGGGACACAAAATCAACGTAGAAAAATCGGTTGTGTTTCTATACACTAACAATGAAGTAGCAGAAAAAGACATTAAGTATACAATCCCATTTACAATTGCAACAAAAAGAATAAAATACCTAGGAATAAATTTAACCAAAGAGGTGAAAGATCTGTACACTGAAATCTATAAAACATTGTTGAAAGAAATTGAAGAAAACACAAAGAAATGGAAAGATATTCTGTGCTCTTGGATTGGAAGAATTAACATTGTTAAAATGTCCATACTTCCTAAAGCAATCTACAGATTGAACGCAATGCCTATCAAAGTTCCAACAACACTTTTCACAGAAATAGAACAAAGAATCCTAAAACTTACGTGGAACAACAAAAGACCCCAAATGGAGAAAGGATTCCTGAGAAACAAGAACAAAGCTGGAGGTATCACACTCCCTGATTTCAAATTATACTACAAAGCCATAGTAACCAAAACAGCATGGTACTGGCACAAAAACAGACGCACAGATCAATGGAACAGAATTGAGAGCCCAGAAGTAAACCCACACATTTATGGTGGGTTTATATGCTAATATTCGACAAGGGAGCCAAGAGCATACGATGGAGAAAGGAGAATCTCTTCAATAAATGGTATTGGGAAAACTGGACAGCCACGTGCAAAAGAATGAAAGTAGACCATTCCCTTACACCATGCACAAAAATCAGCTCAAAGTGGATTAAAGACTTGAATGTAAGACCTGAAAACATGAAACTTCTAGAAGACAACATAGGCAGTATGCTCTTTGACATCGGTCTTAGCAGCATATTTTCAAGTCCCATGTCTGACCGGGCAAGGGAAATAAAAGAAAAAATGAACAAATGGGACTACATGAAACTAAAAAGCTTCTGCACAGCAAAGGAAACCACCAACAAAACGAAAAGACAACCTAACAAATGGGAGAACATATTTTCAAACCATATATCAGATAAGGGGTTAATATCCAAAATATACAAAGAACTCATACAACTCAACAACAAAAAAACCAACAGTCCAATTAGAAAATGGGCAAAAGATCTGAACAGAGATTTCTCCAAAGAAGATATACGGATGGCCAACAGGCATATGAAAAGATGTTCAGCATCATTAGCTATCAGGGAAATGCAAATCAAAAGTACAATGAGGTTATCACCTCACTCCAGTCACAATGGCTATAATTAACAATACAGGAAACAACAAATGTTGGAGAGAATGTGGAGAGTTGGGAACCCTTGTACACCGCTGGTGGGAGTGCAAACTGGTGCAGCCACTATGGAAAGCAGTATGGAGTATCCTCAGAAAGTTAAGAATTGATCTACCATATGATCCAGCTATCCCACTGCTGGGTATTTATCCAAAGAACTTGAAAACGCAAAGGCATAAAGATACCTGCACCCCTATGTTCATTGCAGCATTATACACAATAGCCAAGACTTGGAAGCAACCTAGGTGCCCATCAAGGGACACATGGATAAAGAAGATGTGGTATTTATACACAATGGAATACTATTCAGCCATAAGAAATGATACAATCCAGCCATTTGTGACAACATGGATGGTCCTTGAGGGTATCATGCTGAGTGAAATAAGTCAGAGGGAGAAAGTCAAATACCATATGATCTCACTCATAAGTAGAAGATAAAAACAACGAGAAACAAATACATAGCAGTGGAGATTGGATTGGTGGTTACCATGGGGGAAGGGAGGGAGGGCAAAAGGGATGATAAGTCTCACGTGAGGGGATGGAATATAATTAGTTTTTGGGTGGTGAACATGATGTAATCTACACAGCATTCGAAATATATTATGATGTGCATCCAAAAGCTATATAATGTTATAATCCAATGTTACTGCAATTAAAAATACATAAATAAAATTTTAAAAATAGAGCCTCAAAAGCTTATCCTGAAGTTCACATGACCTTCTGGTATTCCCTCAGAGATGTAGCATTGGAAAGAACATCTCTCTCATCATTATAACAAGAATAAAAACCCTGGAAAATTGCAAACTGACTTCTCTTGAATTCATCATAAAACTGAGATTGCAGTGCAAACAGCTAACCCAAAATCTGTAGAGACAGGCATCTGCAGGGAGTAACAGGAGTCAGGTATTTGCTTATTGTTTTGCAGATACTACTGAACAACATATATACTCATAAGATTCAGTTAAAATTGTTAATGACAATTAACAATGCTGACAGGGAAGACCAAGAATGCTGAGAAAGATATCTTTATGGTTCTGGCTTGGGGAGGGGTACAGAACAGCAGCCATTGCTGAAACTGCCCAGATCATTCTACCTATATACCCTATGGAACAAAAGCCTTAATCTTCTTGGGGCAGGGCAATAAAACTATAGCTTGAGAACACTGGTGAAAATTCACTGTAGCTGACAGAGAGGAATGACCAACACCACTGAAACTCTTCCCAGACCAATCTACTCTTTCTCCCCTAAGGAAAATGAGCCTTAATCTGCTGAAGAAGGGACAACAGGAACTGACGGCATTGGTGGAAACTCAGTACAGTTGGAGAAGAAAAACATAAAAAATGCTCTAATCCGGGAGGGGAAGGAATATGTGCTAGGCCCACCACTGTATTTAGAGGAGGAGCAGGAACACTTCTGAAGGTCATGCCTCCAAGACTCAGGATAAGCCTGCCTAAGACTGAGACTTAATCAGAACAGCATGGAATGTCCTTAGTCCCCTATTTCCCATTACTAGGCTGAAAAAACATCAAGTAAGATAATAGCACTCTACATTTTTAAGGGATGCAAGAGATAAATTGTCTCCAGGTAGCAGCACAAAGGTAAGAATCAATGTAAAAAATAAAGCAGCATGAAGAGACAAAGAAATCATCAGGACCAGACTCAGTTATGACACACATGTTGGAATTATCGGACAGGGAATTTAAAATAGTTTTAATATGTTAAAGCCTTTATTGGAAAAGGCAGGCAACACGCAAGATTAGATTGGTAATTTCAGCAGTGGGATGGAAAGTATAAGAAAGAATCAAACGTAAACACAAGAGAAAAAACACAATAACTGATCTGAAGAATGCCTTCAATGTGCTAATCAGTGGACTTGACACAACTGAGGAATCAGTGAACTTCAAAATAGATCAATAAAAATTACACAAACTGAAATGCAGAGAGAAAAAAGAGTAAAAAAAGAAAACAAGACAAAATATTCAAGAACTTTAGCACACTATCAAACAGTGCAATATATATGTAATTAGAATATCAGAAAGAGAAGAGAGAGAATGAGGAAGAAATACTTGAAAAAATAATTGCCAAAATTTTCCAAAATTAGTGACTGATACCAAACCACACATCCAAGTGTCTCAGAGAACACCAAGATGAGTAAATAAAATTTTAAAAAGAACCACACCACACCAAGAGATATCAAACTCAAACTGCACAAAATCAGGCAAAAAATAAAATCTTGAAGGCAGCCAGGTAAAAGGGGTGGGAGGAACACCTTACCTACAGAGGAATAAAGAGAAAAATTACTCTAGACTTCCTGTCAGAAGCCACAAAAGCAAAAAAGACAACAGAAATAAATCTTTAAAGTATGGAAAGTAAGAGAAAAAATCTGTTGATCCAGAATTCTAAATTCAGCAAAAATGTCCTTCAAAAATGAAGGCAAAACAAAAACTTTTCTTCAGACAAAAAAAGGGAAGAAATTCATCATCATCAAACCTGTTTTATGAGAAATATTAAAAGACATTATTTAGGCAAAAGTGGTATGTTGTAGGTAAGAAAACTGGATCTCCATAATTAAAGGAAGAGCTTTGGAAATAGGAATAAATGAAGGCAAAATGTATCTTTTTGTTTTTCATATTCTTAATTGTTCCAAACGATAACTGACTATTTAAAGCAATAATAATAACAATGTATTGGGTGTTTATAGCATATGTATAAATGAAATGAATACAACAATGACACAAGGAAAGGGTGGAATAAATTGAGAATATTCTGTCATAAGGTACTCAGACTACACATGAAGCAATATAGTGTTATTTGAAGGTGAACCCAAAGTACTTTAAAATGTACATTGTAAACCCTAGGGAAACCACCAAAAAGTAAAAACAAAAGGACATAAATTGCAAGTAAATACAGCAGATAAAATGGAATTATAAAAAATGCTCAAATAAAATGAGAAAAAGCAAAAAGAGAGAGAGAAAAGAAAAAAGAACACAGGCAATGAATAGAAAACAGCAAGATGGTAAACTTTAATCCAATGACATCAATAACCACTTTAAATGTGAATTGTCTAAACATACCAATTAAAAGACAGAGACTGTTAGATTCAATAAAAAAGCAAGACCCAAATATATGCTTTCTACAAAACACATAGAGCTGGGTCCAGTTCTAGACCTTCTTTTATCTCACTAACTCAAATATAAAATCTTCATGGAGTGGATGGACACCTATCTGAAAACTAAAAAGTAAATATAGGCAGGTGGATTGGGGGAGAATATCAGAGTTTGAAATACAACCTAAACAGTTGTAAGTTCAACATTATTTTTTTTCCTTCCAGCATCTTGAGACTGAATTGAACATGACATGAAACCCAAAAGTGAGGATTATTTAGTAGACACAGGAGAAGCCTTGAAGTTTTGGCCCAAGGAGTGGAAAAGAGAGCTGCTAAAGTTCAGAAAGAATGTGGGAAATCTCTCAGGTTTTTATTTACTCTACTTGTTCTTTGGTCCCACAGTGGGGGTAGTGACCTCAAAGGCAGCCCAGAAGGAAGTAGTCCATATTGGGAACCTCCAGGAATCAAAACTCTAAGGGATGAGGCCCTTTCTCTAGATGGAGGCAGAACATCAAGAGAACGAAACTAAACTTCAAACTAATTTTTTCTCTATCTCTCCTGACAGTTGCTTATGCAAGTGACACAACCAAGAAAGTGGGTAGTTTCTGAACAGAGGACAGAAAATGGAAGCCTAGAAAATTGAAAAGTACTGAAAAAATAAAGGAGAGGGAGCAGTTTAGAAAGGCAATTGTATGAAGCTGTTTTGAACCCCTGGGCTCACTTCTGACCTGTGAATGCTTTGATCATATCCTAATTAGCATAACAGATATTTGGAAACTGAACTAGCAAGAAAACCTTCACCCAAGTCCCAGACTGATCACTAAGTGGTGTACATGCAGGACTGATCTAAATAGTGCTGCAAAAGTTTTGAAAACTGAACTGATGTTGGAACCACAACACATAGAGGGTAAAACAAAAATATCAACTTCCATAAGATATAAACAAGATTCTGGGTCTCAAACAATGTTCACAATGTCCAAGATACAAACTAAAACCAATCATCATGCAAATAACCATGAAATCTCAACTCACCTGGAAAAAGACCATCAAAAGACATGAATGATGAGATGACACAGATGTTGGAATTGTCTTAAATTATCTATTAAGAACGCTTGAATGAGAAATAACAAACAATCTTGAAACAAATATTAAAATAGACATAGCAAAGAAATAGAAGACATAAAGAAGAATCAAGTCGAAATTTTAAAACCGAAAAGTACAATAACCAAAATTTTAAAAACTCACTGAATGGACTCAGTGGCAGAATAGAAATGATACAGAAAAGAGTCAGTAAACTCAAAGATTCACCAATAGAAATCATCTAATATGAACAACAGAGAGACAAAATATTGAAAAAAAAACCCCAGAGATTCAGGTACTTGTGTACCAAAGCAACAACAAACGAGACTAATATTCATGTTATTGGAGTTCCAGATAGAAATGATAAATAGGAGGGCCTGAAAAAGTATTTGAGAAAATTATGACTGAAAATTTCCCGTGTTGATGAAAAACATAAACTGAGAGATTCAAGAAGCTAAGCAAATTCTAAATGGGGTAAAACCATGAAATCCCATCAAGATACATCATAATCAAACTGCTGAAAACTAAGGAAAAGGAAATAATCTTAAAAGTAACTGGAAAAAAAGTATATGTTACCTATAAGGGAACAACAATGATTCAAATGACTGCAGATTTGTTTTCAGAAACCACAGAGGCCAGAGCAAAGTGGCACAAAATTTTTAAAGTAATGAAAGAAAAGAATTGTCAACCTAGAATTTTATATCCAGCTAAAATATCTATGATTTGAGATGGTGAAATAAAAACATTTTTTTAAGATTGGCACCTGAGCTAACAACTGTTGTCGATCTTTTTTTTTTTTTATGCTTTATCTCCCCAAATCCCCTTGGTATGTAGTTGTATATCTTAGTTGCAGGATCTTCTAGTTGTGACATGTGGGACGCCACCTCAACTTGGCCTGACAAGCAGTGCCATGTCCATGCCCAGGATCTGAACCAGCGAAACCCTGGGCCACCGCAGAGGAGCACACAAACTTAACCACTCAGCCACAGGGCCGGCCCCCAAAAGCTTTCTTAGTGAAGGAAAACTAAGAGAATATGTAACTGGCAGACCTTCACTAAAAGAAATGCTAAGATAAGTTCTTCAGACAGAAAGAAAATGAAAAGAGTGACATCAGCATCATGGTAGAGTGAGTTTCTCCCTTTGTCTCTCCCCTCTAAGTTACAACCAGTAGGACATCCATAGACCAACAAAGGACTCTTAGCACAGCATGTCAGAATGCCTGGAAAATCTATACATCTGTATATCTGAAGGTGGGTGGACTGGCCCTCCTGGAGGTGGTGGAACAAGGGGTGCAGTGACAGCAGCTCCCAAGAGCAGAGGTTCCAGGAACTGTGACTGTGCCCATGATCAGAGGTCTCAGGAACTTAAGTAATGCCCACAAATGGAGGCCCCAGGAATCCAAGCAGCCCACACTCCCAGAGGTGCCAAGAATCACTGTGGAGATCATGACTGGAGGATCTTGGAACTGCAACAATACCTGTGACCCAGTCCCCTCTCCTTCCCCCAGTGGCAGTGCTTCTGACACTGGTGCTTCCACTCGGGGGAGCTGCATTCAAGACCCCAATACCCATAGCAGCAGTGGTGGTGCCCATGACCTGAGTTTCCAAGTATTGCCCTGGAGGCCAAGACCAGAAGATGTGGGAACTGCAGCAGCACTTTCAACTCAGCCCCTCCCCTTGCCTGAGCAGTGGTGGGTGGAACTCATGACCTGAGGCTTCAGGAACTGCAGTGATATCCATGATCCAGCTCCCAGTGGTGGCACCCCCAAAACTGGCCCTGCCAGCAGCAGGGGCTGCATACAAGATGGACCCCCAGCAGAGGCAGCAGTGCCCCTGACCTGGGGGTACCAGGAACCATGCAGGCACTGGAGAATAGAGGCTTCAGGAACCCTAGCACCACTCATGACCCAGGTACCCCTCCCCCTGTGGCAGTGGCAGTGTCACCCATGACCCAAGCACACCCAGAAGTGGTGGTGACACCTACAGACCCAGCTCCCCCAGCAGCAGCATTGCCAGCACTCCCAAATAACCTAAAAGCAGCAGTGCATACAGCACACATGGCAGCAGTACACAAGGCTGTAGAGAGCCTGGTAACAGTGACAGCAGACCCATGACCCTGGTTACCCCCAGCTGCAGGGGCACCTGGAACTTTGCCTCCCCATCCATATAATGGCACTTGCAGACCCAACAAACCCAGATATGCCAGAGGTGCCCATGACCCCAGCTCTTGTCCCACTCTCCCCCTCCACATGCCACAGTGGGGGATACTGTGACCCAGGCAACCATAGAAAGCAGCAGAAATTCTCATTATCCAGGTGACCCAGGGTGACATGTGTGACTGCAGCAACACTTAAGCAGCAAACCACTAGCAACCTCAGAGGCACAAGCAGCACAACCAAGGCACTGACAATACGTCTGGCAGAAGCAGTGGAGGGTGGAAAGCACAGGCTCACAAATACAACCAGAAGAAGCTCAGAATCAAAGTAAACAAAGCCTTATTTACCCAAATAAGAAAGATATTTGCTACCAAAAATGCACTAGCAGAGGAATAACTCATCAAGCACCTTGAAGAACTACAGTAACATGGTACCACAAAAAAGAAATTGATGACTCTCCAGGAACCAAACTTGAAGTCACAGAAGATAGTGAACTAACAGAGAATTCCAAATAGCTGTCATGAAGAAACTCAATGAATTACAAGAAAACTCAGAAAGATAGTTCAATGAGCTCAGGATTAAAATTAATGAACAGAAAGAGTGCTTCACAAAAGAGACTGAAACTCTAAAAAAGACCCAAAAAGAAAATCTGGAGCTGAAGAACTCAATAAATGAGCTGAAGAATAAAGTAGAAAGCATTGAAAATAGAGCAGACCATAAGGAAGAGAGAATTAGGGAGCTCAAAGATAGAAATCTAGAAATGATTCAGGTGAAAGAGGAGAGAGAACTAAGATTTTTTTTTAAAATGGTGAAATTGTACAAGAAATATCCAACACAATTAGGAAAAGCAACATAAGGATAATGAGTATCCCAGAAAGAGAAGAAAAGGAGAAGAGAGCTGAGAGCTTATTTAAGGAAATAATAGCTGAGACCCTCCCAAACCTGGGAAAGGAAGTGGATATACAAATACATGAAGACAATAAAACACCCAGTTATCTCAATGCAAAAAAATCTTCTCCAAGGCACACTGTATGAAAACTACCAAAAGTCAATGACAAAGAAAGAATATTAATGGTGGCCAAAGAGAAGAAAACAATGCCCTACAAAGGACCCCCCCCCCCCATTAAGCTACCAACAGATTTCTCAGCAGAAACTCCACAGGCCAGAAGAGAGAGAAACAATATATTCAAAATATTAAAATATAAAAACTGTCAGTCAAGAATACTCTATCCAGCAAATGTACCTTTCAAACCTGAAGGTGAAATAAAGGCTGTCCCAGACAAACAAAAGCTCAGGTAGTTCATTGCCACTTGACCTGCCTTAGAAGAAATCTTGAAAAAAGCTCTCCTGGGGCCAGCCCCATGGCCGAGTGGTTAAGTTTGTGTGCTCCACTTCCTGCAGCTCAGGTTTTGCTGGCTTGGATCCCGGGTGCGGACATGGCACCACTTGTCAGGCCATGTTGAGGCAGTGTCCCACATGCCACAACTAGAAGGACCTACAACTAAAAATACACAACTATGTGCTGAGGGGATTCAGGGAGAAAAAAAGCAGAAAGAAAAAAGAAGATTGGCAACAGTTGTTAGCTCAGGTGCCAATCTTTAGGGGGAAAAAAAGGAAAGAGCTCTCCTACATGAAACAAAAAGGCAAAGGTACACAAAGCTTTAAGCAAGGTGATAGATAAATAGATGGAATCAGAAAATTGCAACTCTATACCAGACTACTTTAGTAAACGCTTAATTATAACATAAAGGTTAAAGGGAAAGAAAGCACTAAATGACTATAACCACTTCAATTTGGTAAGAAACTCACAATACAAAAAGAGATGATTTGTGACAACAAAAACATAGAGGGGAAGAGGAAAAGGATGGAACTTGCATAGGCTAATGGAGATAAGATGCTATCAGCAGAAAAAAGACCATCTCATCTATGAGATCTTATATAAAAAACTCATGGTAACCCCCCAAAAAATTTTAGCGCAGAGTCACATAACATAAAAAAGAGGAAACTGAGAAATACATCATGGAAAACCACCAAAATGAAATGGCAGACAGAAATACAAGGAAAAAGAAACAATGCAAATGTAGAACAATGAGAAAACAAAAGATAAAATGACAGTATTAAGCCCTCATATAACAATAATCACTCTAAATGTAAATGGAGTGAATTCACCAGTCAAAAGACACAGAGTGGCTGAATGGATTAAAAAACAAGACCCAACAATATGCTGCCTCCAGGAAATACATCTCATCTCTAAAGACAAACATAGGCTCAGAGTGAAGGGATGGAAGATGATACCCCAAGCAAATGGCACCCAAAAGAAAGCAAGTGTAGCCATACTTATATCAGACAAAATAGACTTAAAGCCAGAAAAGATAACAAGAGACAAGGATGGACATTACATGATGATAAATGGAATAATCCACAAAAAAGACATAACATTTATTAATATATGTGCACCTAACATAGGAGCACCAAAGTACATAAAGCAACCATTAACACACCTAAAGGGAGAAGTTAATAGCAACACAATAATAGTGGGGGACTTTAAAACCCCACTAACATCAATAGATCATCCAGAGAGCAACAAGGAAACATTGGCCTTAAATAAAATACTAGATCAGTTGAACTTAATATATATAGAACATTCCATCCAAAAGCAGCAGAATACAGAATCTTCTCAAGTGCACATGGAACATTCTCAAAGATAGACCATATGTTTGGAAACAAGACAAATTTAATAAATTTAAGAAGACTGAAATCATAGCAAGCACCTTTTCTGACCACAATGGCATGAAACTAGAAATCAAATACAAGAAGAAAGCTGGAAAATTTACAAATCCATGGAGACTAAACAACATGCTACTGAACAGCTATTGGATCAATGAGGAAACCAAAGGAAAAATCAAAAAGGTTTGGAGACAAATGAAAAAGAAAACACAACACACCAAAACTTACATGATGCAGCAAAAGTGGTACTAAAAGGGAAGTTTATAGCAATACAGGCATACATCAAGAAACAAGAAAAATCTCAAGTAAACAATATAATATTATACTTAAAGGAAAAATGAAAATAAGAACAAAGCTCAAAGTCAGTAGAAGGCAGTAAATAATAATCATCAGAGTATAAATAAATAAAATAGAGACTAAAAAGACAATAGAGGGGCTGGCCCCATGGCTGAGTGGCTAAGTTCACATGTTCCACTTAACCCTGTCTCCAGCAGCCCAGCATTTTGCTGGTTTGGATCCTGGGCGTGGACATGGCACTGCTCATCAGGCCATACTGGGGCGGTGTCCCACATGGCAGAACTAGAAGGACCTACAACTAGAACATGCAACTATGTACTGGGGGGCTTTGGGGAGAAGAAGAAGAAAAAAACAATTGGGAACAGATGTTAGCTCAGGTGCCAATCTTAAAAATAAAGACAATAGAAATGATCAATGAAACTAAGAGCTGGTCCTATGAAAACCTAAACAAAATTGACAAACCATTAGCCAGACTTACTAAAAGAAAAAAAGAGAAGACTCAAATAAATAAAATCAGAAATGAAAGAGGATAAATTACAATGGATACCATAGAAACACAAAGGATTATAAAAGAATATTCTGAAAAGCTATACATCAACAAGTTGGATAACATAGAAGAAATGGATAAATTCTTAGAATCATAAAACCTCCCAAAACTGAAAAAGGAAGAAATAGAAAAACTGAACATACCAATCACTAGTAAAAATATTGAAACAGTAATCAAAAACCTCCCCTAAAACAAAAGTCCAGGACCAGGCAGCTTCCCTGGTGAATTCTACCAAACATTCAAAGAGGATTTAAACCTATACTTCTCAAACTCTTCTAAAAAGTTGAAGAGGATGGAGTGTTTTGTAACTCATTTTATGAGGCCAACATTATGCTGACACCAAAACCAGGCAAGGACAGCACAAAAAAGAAAATTACAGGCCAATATTGCTGATGAACATAGATGCAAAAATCCTAAAAAAAAAATTAGTAAACCAAATAGAACAATACATTAAAAGGATCATACACTACAATCAAGTGGAATGTATTCCAGGAATGCAGAGGTTTTTCAATATCCACAAATCAATTAACAAGATATAACACATCAACGAAATGAAAAATAAAAATCACGTGGTCATCTCAACAGATGCAGAGAAAGCATTTGACAAGATTCAACATTCACTTATGATAAAAACTCTGAATAAAATGGGTATAGAAAGAAAGTATCTCAACATAATAAAGGTCATACACAACAAACCCACAGCTAACATCATACTCCATGGTGAAAAACTGAAAGCTATCCCTCAAAGAAGAGGAACAAGACAAGGATACCCACTCTCACCAATTTTATTCAACGTAGTATTGGAAGTCCTAGCCAGAGCAATTAGACAAGAAAAAGAAATAAAAGTTATCCAAATTGGAAAGGATGAAGTAAAACTGTGACTATTTGTGGATGACATGATTCTCTATATAGAAAACCCTGAAGAATCCACCAAAAAAGCATTATAAATAATTAACAAATACAGTAAAATTGTGGAGTACAAAATCAACATACAAAAATTAGTCATGTTTCTACACACTAACAGCAAACTAGAAGAAAGAGAAATCAAGAAAACAATCCCATTTACAATCTCAGCAAAAAGAATAAAATACCTAGGAATAAATTTAACCAAGGAGGTGAAAGACCTGTACACTGAAAACTGTAACACATTGAGGAAACAAACTGAAGAAGACACAAAGAAATGGAAAGATATTATGTGTTCATGAATTGGAAGAATTAACATGGTAAATGTCAATATTACCTAAAGCAATGTACCGGTTCTACGTAATCTCAATCAGAGTCACAAAGACATTTTTCATGGAAATAGAAGAATCCTAAAATTTATATGAACAACAAAAGACTCTGAATAGCCAAAGCAATTCTGAGAAAAAAGAACAAAGGTAGAGCTATCACACTCTCTGATTTCAAAATATAATACAAAGCTATAGTAACCAAAATAGCACAGAACTGGCACAAAAAAAGACACACAGATCAATGAAACAGAATTGAGAGCCCAGAAACAAATTCACATACTTATGGACAGCTAATTTTTGACAGAGGAGTGAAGAGAATACAATGGAGAAAGGAAAGTCTCTTCAATAAATGGTGTTGGTAAAAGTGCACAGACACATGCAAAAGAATGAAAGCAGACCCTTATCTTACACCACACACAAAAATTAACTCAAAATGGATTAACGACTTGAATGTAAGACCTGAAACCATAAAACTTCTAGAATTAAACATAGGCAGTAGGCTCTTCTACACCAGTCTTAGCAGTATCTTTTTGAATAAGTCTCCTCTGGCAAGGGAAACAAAAGAAAAAATAAACAAATGGACTACATCAAACTAAAAACCTTCTGCACAGCAAAGGAAACCATCAACAAAACAAAAAGACAACCTAGCAATCGGGAGAAGATATTTGTAAAACATATCTCCAATAAGAGGTTAATGTCCAAAAAATATAAAGAACTCATACAACTCAACAACAACAAAAAGCCAAACAATCTAATCAAAAACTGGGCAGAGGGTCTGAATAGACATTTTTCCAAGCAAGATATACAGATGGCCAACAGGCACATGAAAAGATGTTCAACATCACTAATTATTAGGGAAATACAAATCAAAACCATAATGAGCTATCACTTCATGCCTGTCAGAATGAGTCTTATTAAAAAGACAAGAAATAACAAGTGTTGGAGAGGATGTGGAGAAAAAGGAACCCTCATACACTGCTGGTGTGAATGTAAATTGACGTAGCCATTATGGAAAACAGTATGGAGCTTCCTCAAAAAATTAAAAATAGAAATACCATATGACCCAGCTATCTCACTTCTGTGTATTTGTCCAAAGAACATGAAAAGATCAATTTGAAAAGATATATGCATCTCTACGTTCTTTGCAGCATTTTTCACAATAGCCAAGATTTGGAAGCAACTTAAGTGTCCATCAGTGGATAAACGGATAAAGAAGATGTAGTATATATATACAATGGAATACTACTCAGCCATAATAGAAGTGAAATCTTGCCCATTTGTGACAACATGAGTGAACCTTAAGTGCATTATGCTAAACCAAATTAAGTCAGGTGGGGAAAGACAATTACCATATGAGTTCACTTATATGTGGAAGATAAACAAGCAAACACACAGATATGGAAACAGATCGCTGTTTATGAAAGGGGAAGAAGTGGGGGAGTGCGAAGGGGTAAATGGGTACTTGTGTACAGTGACAGATGGCAACTAGACTTTCGGTGCTGAACATGATACAGTCTATACAGAAGTTGATATATAATCAGGTACGCCTGAAATTTATAGACTATTATAAGCCAATGTTACCTCAATAAAAATCAAATTTAAAAATCTAAAAAGAATGAAAATGATCTCTGAAGGAAGCTAACAATGTCAGGAATAAGGGAACTGCAACAGAAATGTTAAATATCTGGACAAATAGATATTTTTACATTTTGATGTCCTTTAAAACATGTTGGATGTTAGAAAGCAAAAAATATAACATTGTGTAACACTGAATGATGTGATCCTCAATGCATGTATATGTAACATATAAGACAAATATAGCACGAAGACAGAAGCATAAAGTTACATATATGGTGGTAAAGTTTATACATTCATATTGAAGTAGTAACAGATTGATTCTACACAGATGGAGAAGTGTGTATTTTGCAGTCCCTGAGAGACTACTAAAAATTATGCCAAGACAAATAGTAAAAATCACAATAGAGAAAGGAAAATTAAATACTAAAAATTGTTCAAATAAACCAAAAGAAAATAGGAAAGGGGGGGGGAATGAACCAAAAAAAAAAGAGGGAACAAATAGAAAACATATAAGAAAATACTACATCTAAATCTAAATAGAGACAATTCCCCTTATAATGGTTCAACTTACTATTTTTTTAATTTAGATGGTGGGTTCCAGCATGGGAGCTCAATCTATTGTTGAATTGCGTGCGCAACTCTTGAGGGATTCATCTTACTTCAAAGATTTACTGAAGGATGAATATGTCTACATTGTAATGGACTGTTACATTTTTTTTTCATTTTTTTAACTTTTGAAATACATAGACACACACACTTCAATAAATCATCTTGTGAAATGACACTGTGTGTGCATGTGTGTGTAAAAGTTTCTACTGCTTTAAAAAATCTTTGAAAACTGTTGATCTTGTTCAACTTAATGCATTTTTGACATGATATTTTCAACTTAATGATAGGTTTATTGGGACATAATCCCACCATAAATCGAGGAAGATCTGTATACCGACAATTATATTAAAGGTAAGTGGTATAAGTACATCAGTTAGGAGAGAGCCAAATACACTTGGGATTAAAAATCTTATTACCCAAATATAGGCTGTAAATTCTACACAATATCTTCAGGAAACAGGAGGACAGGAAAACATTTCTCAACTTATTTTATGAGGCCAGCATTACCTTGACACCAAAACCAGAAAAAAAATGGTACAAGAAAGAAAAATAAAAACCAATATCATTCATGAACATAGACACAAAAATCCTCAAAAATACTGGTAAATCAAATTTTACCATATAAAAAATAAATAATAATACACCACAACCAAGCACAGTTTATTCCAGAAATGCAAAGGTGGTTCAATACATGAAAATTAATCAGAGTAAAGAAGCAAAACCCCATATTATATCAAGAGATGAAAAAATAACTTTCAACATGGGGCTGGCCCCGTGGCTGAGTGGTTAAGCTCGCGCGCTCCGCTGCAGGCGGCCCAGTGTTTCGTTGGTTCGAATCCTGGGCGCAGACATGGCACTGCTCATCAAACCACGCTGAGGCAGCGTCCCACATGCCACAACTAGAAGGACCCACAACGAAGAATATACAACTATGTACCGGGGGGCTTTGGGGAGAAAAAGGAAAAAAAAAAAATCTTTAAAAAAAATAAAAATAAAAATAACTTTCAACAAAATACAACATCCATTCTTGATGAAAACCCTCAGCAAACTAAGACTAGAAGGGAACTTCCTCAACCAGATAAAGAACATCTACAGGAGCCGGCCCCGGGGCCAAGCGGTTAAGTTCACGTGCTCCGCTTTGGTGGCCCAGGGTTTCGCCAGTTCAGATCCTGGGCGCAGACATGGCACCAACTCGTTAGGTCATGCGGAGGCAGCATCCCACATGCCAGAACTTGAAGGACCCACAACTAAAAAATTACACAGCTATATACTGGGGGGATTTGAGGAGAAAAAGCAGAAGAAAAAAAGAAGATTGGCAACAGTTGTCAGCTCAGGTGCCAATCTTTAAAAAAAAAAGAATAAAAAAGAATATCTACAAAAAAACTCCTACAGCTAACATCATACTTTATGTTGATAGACTGAATGCCTTCCTAATAACAGGGACAAGGCAAGGATGTCCACTCCCACCACTCCTACAGAACTCCTAGTCAATAATATAAACTAATATTATAAACTAATAAGTGAGTTTATCAAGTCCACAGGATACAATGTCAACACGCAAAAGTCAGTCATGTTCCTATAAACAAGCAGTGAACTATTCAAAGCCAAAATTAAAAAAAAAATTAAAATAGCTCTAACAAGATAAAATACTTAGGTGTAATATATATAGGATCTATATGCTAAAAACTACAAAATGCAAAATTGGAAGTCCATATGCAAAAAATGAACTTCAGCACATACCTTTACTTTATGCCAAAAGTAACTCAAAATGGATCATTGGCTTAAATGTAAAATGTGAAGCTATAAAACTTCTAAAAGAAAACATAGGAGACAATTTGCATAATATTAGGTTTGGCCAT
Organism: Equus asinus; assembly: GCF_041296235.1. Taxonomy (NCBI): domain Eukaryota; kingdom Metazoa; phylum Chordata; class Mammalia; order Perissodactyla; family Equidae; genus Equus; species Equus asinus. Next base: position 36,116,958 of record NC_091820.1, read on the forward strand.
GAGTTGTTAGTTATGTCACAAAAGGCACTATCCATGAAAAAAAATAATAAATTGGACTACAAAAATTTTAAATGTTTATCTGTGAAAGACACTGTTAATAGAACAAAAAGAAATGCTATAGATTTGGAGAACACATTTACAGATTACATATCTGGTGTATTCAGAATATATAAAGAACACTTAAAATTAGAGAAAATCTAATTTCAAAAATTGGCAAAAGATATAAACAAACATTCCACCGACCCAAATATACAAATGGTAAAGAAGCATATTAAAAGATATTCAATAGCATCAATCACTAAGGAAATGCAAATTAAAACTACAATGAAATACACATTGAGACATAACTATTAGAATAGTTAAAATTCAATATATATATCATATATATATTATATATATAATATGTATAAATACGACAATGCCAAATGCTGGTGAGTATATAGAGCAAAAGGAACTCTCATTCATTGCTAGTGGAAATGTAAAATGGTTGAGGCATTTTGGAAAATAGTTTGGCAGTTACTTATAAAGTTTAACATATACTTAACACATGACCCACCACTTCCACTCCTAGATATATAGGAAAGTGAGTTAAAAAATTAAATTTACACAAAAATGTACATGAGAATGCTTATAGAGATTTATTAAAAATCACTAAACACTAGGGGGCTGGCTCCGCGGCTGAGTGGTTGGGGTCGCACTCTCCGCTGCAGGCGGCCTGGTGTTTCGTTGGTTCAAGTCCTGGGCGCGGACATGGCACTGCTCATCAAACCATGCTGAGGCAGCATCCCACATGCCACAACTAGAAGGACCCACAACGAAGAATATACAACTATGTACTGGGGGGCTTTGGGGAGAAAAAGGAAAAAATAAAAATCTTAAAAAAAAAATCACTAAACACTAGTAACAACTAAGATATACTTCAAGCAGTGAATGGACAAACTGTGATACGTTCACAAAATAGAATAGTATTCAGCAATTAAGGAACCAATGATTCGCACAACTAGGGTAATCTCAAATGTATTATGCTAAGAGAAAGAAGTCAGATCCAAGAGCTAACATATCATGTAATTCCGTTTATATAACGTCCTGGAAAAGGCAAAATTATAGGAACTGAGAACAAATCAGTAGTTGTCAGGGGTTGGAGGAGGTCAGAAAAGTTGGCTATAATGGGCTGTACAAGAGAATTTTTAGGATGATGGAATTGTTCTGTATGGTACTGTGGAAGTGGATACCTGATTCTGTGTATTTGTCCTAAACCCATAGAACTGAATTTTGCTGTATTAAAATTTTAAAAAATCAGCCAAGATATCTAGGTAACCCAGTACTGAATACAGTTTGTGCCAAATGACTCTAACTGCATTACAAATGTATAGCATAACCTCACTGAATGGGGTGGAGATAGAAAACCTGAAATAAGTAACTATGGAAAATGGTGTTTTGACTGGATACTGTAAGACTAATGACAGAGAATAAACTGTACGTAGATACTGTACTCTAGTTGGTAAATTTGCTTCTCACAGGGGTACGAGCTAACAATTCTGAAACTGCTACTGTTGAATGAATAAATAAATTGTAGCTATTGGGAGCCAGATATCTCACTGTCTGAGAAGCTACAAATAAAGGAGAAAGTCTAGAATGAACCTTGCAGTGCTGGACTAAGGTCAGAAATATCAGTATTAACCCCTTTTTATTTTAATGTATACACAGATAGATTTGGAAATATAGATATGTGTATGCATATGTTGGTATGCCTTCATTTATTTCCTAGCTCTGTCTGCCGAGAGGACTAGAAGCAGTGACACTCCAATAATAAAAAGCACATCTGGCACCCAGATCTTGGTTTCTAAATACCATTCTTCAATGAAAAGAACCATGAATCCTCGGAGAAATGGCTAGGGTATCTTGTAGTTTGAGAAATTAAGGAAGTGCTTAAAAAGAGGGGAATGAATGAGAGCATGTCAAAAGGATACAGAAGTTAACCTGAAAGAGCTCCTGAAGGCCAAAGCTGGAAAAAGTTGAGCAAGAAAGTAAATAAGTACAGTATTGAGTTATAACCCAAAGGATAAACAAAATAGTTATGATTCCATACAGTTATATATAAATAATTGAATAAAGAAACAAATGGGTGAGAAGGGACAAAGCTTCTTCACAGAAAGATTCCAAATAAATGTAGAAGGAATGAAGGAAACAGAAAATCACCATTAGAACACCACTGCAATAATTGCTACAGGCACGATCCACCGATGAATGCTAAAATTGGTGTGTGAAAACTTGAGTATCTGGATATTTGTACAGCCTCAAAGAATTTTTTCCCAAATTACCGTGGTGGTTTTAATATGTTTCTACAAATTATTTAGTGCTCCTCCCTCCAGGAGGTGGTGTTTGATTCCTCTCCTCTTGAGCATGGGCTAGACTTAGTGACTCACTTCCAAAGAATGGAGTATGGAAAGGAAAAATAGTAACTGGGAAGACTCCACTTAATCCAAGTACGTAATATCATCAGAAATAAGTCCTATTTATATCATGTTCCTCCTGATATGTGATGAGAAGGGCATTTCACCTCTATGGTATTCCTCCGAAAACCCATAACTCTAGTCTAAACATGAGAAAATATCAGACAATCTCAAGCTGAGGGTCATTCTACAAAATATCAGACCAAAATTGTCAAGGTCATGAAAAATAAGCAAAGACTGAAAAACTGTCACAGATTTGAGGATTCTAAGGAGATATGACAACTAACCCAACGTGGTATGCTAGATTGGATCTTGGAACATAAAAAAAGACATTAGTGGAGGGGCTGGCCCCGTGGCCGAGTGGTTGGGTCTGTGCGCTCCGCTGCAGGCGGCCCAGTGTTTCGTTGGTTCGAATCCTGGGCGCGGACATGGCACTGCTCATCAAGCCACGCTGAGGCAGCGTCCCACATGCCACAACTAGAGGGACTCACAGCGAAGAGTATACAACTATGTACTGGGGGGCTTTGGGGAGAAAAAGGAAAAAATAAAATCTTTAAAAAAAAGACATTAGTGGAAATATTAAAGAAAGCTGAATAACTTCTATAGTTTTGTTAATAGTAATCACCAATGTTGATTTCTTAGTTTTGATAAATGTATTATGCTTATGTAAAGTGCTAACATCAGTGGAAGCTGGATGAAGGGTGCAGAGGAACTCTGTAAATCTAAACATTATTTCAAAATAAAAAGTTAAAAAATAAACAGCTTACTCCTAGAACTGACTTATGTGGCCATCCATTTCCTGAACTCCTTTTCTACCTATCTAGTCATTTCAGCTGGATAAAACTCTTATTTTTCCCACGATCAAATCTTGTTCTTAGGAAAGGATCATGACAATCAGTTACATTCTCCCCAAGCTCTTCTGCAAGCTTCCAGATAATTTTAAGTAGTACAATATTTTACTCAAGTTGTATATGGGAGATATTTCCATTTCTGGCAATATTTTGGACTAGATTTGTAAAGAACCCTTCTCAGTACGAAACACCTGCAAATACTGGATTTAAAACAAATTAAACACGTCTGTGGGGCCAGCCAGGTGGCACAGCAGTTAAGTGCACACATTCTGCTTTGGTTGTCCAGGGTTCACTGGTTCGGATCCCAGGTACAGACCTATGCATTGCTTGTCAAGCCATGCTGTGGCAGGCACCCCACATAAAATGGAGGGTGATTGGCACGGATGTTAGCTCAGGGCCAGTCTTCCTCAGCAAAAAGAGGAGGATTGGCAGCAGATGTTAGCTCAGGGGTAATCTTCTTCTTCAAAAAAAAAAAAATTGCTGAGCTGGTGTGAAATTAATGTAAATCCCCAGAGGCCAGAAATGAGAAAAAAGTACAGATCTGAGAAATAAACAAGCACTAAAATCCATGTTTACCCTGGTAGCCTGGAGCAATGTTTAACAAGCCATGGATCATGACCCCATCAGTAGGCCATGAAATCAATGTAGTGGACACAATAGGCAGCATATAATACGTACCCTAATGCTTTCTATCTCTTGTTATTCATGCCATTGTGTAGTCACTTCTGCTTGAGTGTGGGCTGAGTCTAGTGACTTGCTTTTAACCGATAGAATAGGGCAAAATTGACATGGGATATCACTTCTGAGATTTTATCACAGAAAGACTCTGGCCTCTATCTTATTGGTACTCTCTTGCTGTCTCACTGGTTTGCTGTGATGGAAGCCAGCTGTTATACTGTGAGCTGCCCTAGGGAGAGGCCCATGCAGCAAAGAGCTGAAGGTAGTCTCTGGCCAACAGCCAGTGAGAAACTGAGGGCCTCATTTCAACAGATGTTGAGGAACTGAATCTTGCCAACAACCACGTGAATGAGCTTGGAAGTGGATCCTTCCACAAAAAATCCTTGAGATGAGTGTAGTCAATACCTGATTGTAGCCTTGTAAGAGATCCTGAGCCAGAGGACTCAGCTAAGTTGCACACTGATCTCTGACACACACACAGACTGTGAGATAATAGATGTTTGCTGTTTTAAGCCACTAAGTTTTGGGGTAATTTATTACAGAGCAATAGACAAATAATATGGGGGGTCATAAAAAGCTTTTTTCTTCCTACATATATATACATATGTGTGTGTGTGTTCATTGAGTGAGAAGGCACATATTTCTTCTGTGAGTCACCATCAAAGATTGAAAAGTTCCTGGGTTAGAACTTGAGCTTTAAGAGACAGCATGTACAGGAGATACTAAACAAAACTCTGGGCTCAAATTGGGAAGCTGGATCGGAGATTCTGCCTGAAGTCAGGACCCAACGAAGGTGACAATCAGTGAATGAAGAAAAAGCACTCAACTGAGAAAGACCATCTCAATCTTTTCTTTGTGAAGGGAAACAAAAGTATAAATAAATATTCCTGAGATTTCTTAACCCAAGCCTGCATTCATGTAGGTTTGGGTTTGGAATGTACACTGCCTCTGTGGAAAAAAAATATCAAGCCAACACATGCACACACACACCAGGAAGAAAAAATCTGTATGAACAAGATTCCACAGGAACAACAAATTGAAGAATCAGAATTACAAAAACTGCAATTGGAATTATCTGATGCATACTATAAAATAAGTATGTGTGATATGTTTAAAGAAATGGAAAAAGGTATTAAAAATATATCAAAGAAATATGAGACTATCAAAAAAGACCACATGAATTTTTAAAAGAATCAAATAAAACATAAAAACTAAAAATAAAAGCATTCAAATTAAAAACAAAATGTATGGATTAAACAGCAAATTAAACAGAGGTGAAGAGAATTAGTGAATTGGAAGATAAATCTGAAGAATTTATAGATAATGTACTACAGGAAAAAGAAGATATGAAAATATGAAATAGAAATTAAAAGACATGAATAGAATGAAAAAGTCTACCATGGGTTTAATTGCAGTTCCAGAAGGAAAGGAGAGAGATAATGTGGGAAAAGAAATATTTAAATAAATTATATGTGAGAGAATTTTTCAGAATGGATGAAAGACACTAGGTGAGGTGAAGAAAGCCCAATTCAAAAAAATAAAAATGAAAAGAAGCAACATGTAGGAAAATCAAATAAAATTTCAGAACACTAAAGTCAAATAGATTTTAAAAGCAATCAGAGAAAAAGACAGATTACCTAATAAGAGTAACAATTAGATTTGCAGTTGACTTCTCAATGAAAACCAGAGATAGTGGAATAATATCACCAAATTCCTGTGAGAAAATAACTATTAACCCTGAATTGTGTATTCATTGAAGCTCTCTTCAAGAATGAGGATGAAATAAATACATTTTCAAGCAGACAATGAGAGAATTTATTATCAACAGACCTTCAATATGAGGGGTTCTATGGAATGTCTTACAGGAAGAAGAAAAATGGTCCCAGAAGGAAGGGCTAAGAGGCAAGAAGGAATGGCGAGCAAGTAAAATGGTAAATATGGGAAAATTAAGCCAATATTGACTTAGGAAAGAACAATAATAAAAATATCTAATTTGTGGGTTTATAAAACAAACAAAGGACTTTTAGTTCCAACAGCTTGGAAGTTGTTGATCTTGTCTTTACAACAACAGAAATCTGGTCAAACTGAAAATCAATGACTTTTCTTGGACCTATCAGAGAACTGAGGTCATGCAGAAAACTGCCACCCTGAAATCGGAAGAGTCAGGCACTTCTAGAGACAGACAGCATCTGAGATTTATTTACCTGGAACAGAAAGCACTTGATGTCAGAAACTAGTAAGAACACTTAAATAGTAATTTTGACAAAATGCTGGAGACTGTGTGAACTAGCGTGAGAGTGGGAAGTTCTGGAGGGCTACAGTTTTAAGGGTCTCCACACTTTTGCAAGATTTTCTTTCAAGAATTCCACAAGGTTTTCACTGAGAGAATACAAGAAAGCTCCCCATGTGACACAGGCAGGAGGAGGGCAAGAGTAGCCATTGTGAACCCCTCCTAGGCCCTTCTCCCAAACGAAGGCCTAAATTCCAAAAGGAAGGACTTCGCAATTCTGAAGTTTTACAATAGCTGGGGGAAGAAAGATCTGTCCCACACCAACCTGCTCCAGCATTCATATCTTACCCTAAGGAGAAAAATAAAAGCCATAGTCAATAGAAGAGAGGGTTTCAAGAAAATAGGCTGGGAATGCTGTAGCCAGAGATGGATAGAAATAATTCTGACGGACACAGGCCCACTGTGCAATCCAAAGACTGAAACAATCAGAAGACTAGAGAATGTACCCCTGCTAGGTGAAATAAGCCAGTCACAGAAGTACAAAAACTGCATGATTCCACTTATATGAGGTATCTAAAATAGTCAAACTCATTGAAGCAGAAAGTAAAATGGTTATTGCGAGGAAATGGAAAGCTGTTGTTCAACAGGTACAGAGTTTGAGTTATACAAGATGACTAGGTTCTAGGGATCTACTGTACATTGTGCCTATAATTAACAATATTGTATTGTGCACTTAAAAATTTGTTAAGAGGGTAGATTTCATGTTAAGTGTTCTTGAAACAATCAAAAAGAAATTACCAGTTGCCTAATTTTGTTATAATACCAAAGAAAAATATAATTACCTAAAAACAAAGGCTATTAGCTAGCATACTGCTGTTTTTCCCAGGTACTGTACGTGAGGATGAATTTTTCTCCATATATTTCAACCAAGATAACACATTGAAACAGACTGAATGCAGAAGATATGAGAATACGTTTATCTTCTATTAAGCCAGGCATAAAAGAGATTTGCAAATATGCAAAACAATTTTTCCTTCCCATTAAAAAAAAGTTATTTTTAATGAAAATATGCAATTTATGTTAATGTGTAATGGGTTTATTATTTTCATGTTTAAATGAGTTAATAAATGCATATTTTAGATAAAACAGAAAAAGATATACCATGCAATCATTAATTTTCAAAAAGCAAGAGTGGCTATATTAATATTCAGTAAATCAGGCTTCAGTGCAAAACAATTACTACATACAATGGGAGACATTACATAATGATAAAAGGAGCAATCTCCTAGGAAGGTATAACAATCCAAAATGTATGCGCACCAGACAACAGAGCTTCAAAATAAATGAAGCAAAAACTAATGGAGCTGAAAGGGGAAAGAGACACATCCACAAGTATATTCGAGGACTCCAACACACACTCTCAGCAACTGATAGAATTATTAGAGAATCAGGAAGAATACAGAAGAACTAAACAGCACACTAAATCAGCAGTATCTAGTTGACATATATAAAACACTATACCCAGAAACATCAAAGTAAGTATTTTGTTCAAGTGCCTATGGGATGTTCACCATGTTCATGTTTACACTCAGTAAATTGAAAATTATTGAAATTATACATAATGTATTCTCTGATCATAATGGAATCAAACTAAAAATCAATAAAAGAAAGAAGACAGGAAAGTCTCTAAACACTTGGAAATTAAAGAACGTACTTCTAAATAATCCCTGATTAAAAAAAGAAGTCTCAAAAAATTTAAAAAATATGCACAGAACTGATTGAAAGTAAAAATACAACTTACCAAAATATGAGAGATAGTACAGCTAAAGCACTACTATTTAGGGGACTTTATAACACCACATGCTTATATTGGAAACAAGGAAAAGCGTCAGATGCCTCAAACCAATAATCCAAGATCCCACTTCAAAAAACTGGAAAAATAAGAGCAAAGTAAACAAAAGCAAGCAGAAGGAAGGAAATAATAGATGAAAGCAGAAATCAATGACTTTGAAAATAGAAAAACAATAGAGAAAATGAATTAAACAAAAATGCTGATTACTAAAAAGACTCAATGACATGGATAAACCTCTAGGCAAGATTGACAAATATAAAGAGAGAAGACATAAATCACTAATTTCAGAAATAAAAAAGAGGATATCACCACATATCCTGCAGTCATTAAGAAGCTAATAAGGGAATACTACAAATAATTCTACACTTATGAATCTGACTACTTAAACTATATGGACCAATTTCTTGAAAACCACAACCTCCTACAACTCAACCAAGATAAAACAGGCAATCTGAATAGTCCTATAACCATTAAAGTAATTGAAGTAAAAATAAAATCTCCAGAAATAGACATCTCTAGGCCCAGATGTATTCATTTGAGAAGTCCACACCACATTTAAAGAAGAATTAACACAACATCTTCAAGAACACAAGAAGAAGAGGAAGTACTCCCATCTAATTTTATGAGGCTAGAATTACCCTGATACCAAAACAAGACCAATAGAGTACCAAATAAAAAGCCTATAGTCCAATATCTCTCATGACTTAAATGCAAAAATCCTCAAGAAAACATTGGCAAATAGTATCCAACATTGCATAAAAAGAATTATATGCAATGATTAAGTGGGATTCAGTTCAGGTATGCGAGGCTAGATGAACATTCAAAAAATCAATCATGTAGTACACAATACTGACAAGCAAAGAAGAAAAATATATCAATTCACACAGAAAAAACACTTCATAAATTAAATACTCATTAATAATAAATATTATCAGCAAGTTAGGAATAGAGGTGAATTGCTTAAACTTGGTAAAGAACCTCTAGAACAAAAACCTATCATCATCATTATCCTTAAAAGTGAAAGATTGAATGCTTTCCCCCTAAGATCAGAACCTGTGTAAGGATGTTCACTCTTTCCACTCTTTTGACATAGTACTGGAAGTTCTAACCACTGCAATAAGGCAGTGAAAGGAAAGAAAAGGCATAGAGTTTGGAAAAGAATAAATAAAATATTCCCTATTTGCAATGTCATGATTATCTACATAGAAATCCCCCAAAACTATAAAAATTCCTAGAACTAACAAGTGAGTTCAGCAAAGTTGCAAGATACAAGATCAACGCACAAAAAAATCAATTATGAGATTTTTCACTTCCATCATTAGGAGTTCTGCATACCCACTCCGCAATGAAACAAGCAAAGCTGGCAAATACTGCAAGAAAACAACCTTTTAAAATCTGGAAATTGTCCTAATGGAATACAGCACATGAAGAAGCATTTATTCAAGAAAATCTACTAAAATTCAGTAAGAACAATGTGAGTCTGTGGCATTTGTGCCATGACCCTCACTATTTCCCCTCATGCTTAGCTTGATGGAACCTCCACTCGAGGTATGTGTGGCCAAGAAGGTGGGGTTCCCTTTATCCTCAGAGAGATCATCCAATCAAATTATGTGGCATCTCACTGGGAGAGGCAGACAACCAGCACTTCATATCCCTTTCAGCTCCAAGTTTCAGTGGCAAGTGTGGTTAACAGGTTGGAGATTCCCTTCCTCCACCCAGCCCCCACACATAGCATGAAGGCTATACCCTAGATGCAGCAGGCTGAGAATACTGGGGTCCTGATCACTCTCACTCCAATTTGCTCATAGGCCAGAGGTTCCACATCAGTATAGGCAAACAAGGAAGATCAGAGGCCACTGTCCCATCTAGTACCCATAGTAGTGGCTCAGAAAGTTTGCCCATGGAGAGAGGCAATCCACAAGACAAGAGAGCTCTGAAACTCTCCCCAAAGGCCTTGACTTTATTTGAAACAGAGTGCAGGGAAGCCCAAGCCTCAGGATGCTCTCAAAAACGACAGATCCACTTAATTAAGAGCAACAAGCTAAACCATAGGCCAGCTAGTTCACCAGAGAAAACCAGAGAAAGAGCCAGTTAAGAAGACCCTTCCAGGGTCTGAACAAATCTCAAAGATTGACTTCAAAAACTACCTTTTCCAGAGTTTAACTGGATAACACTGTTAAGCAATGTATGCCTCAGGGCACTGTAAAAAAAAAAAAAAATGGAGCAATCAGCTAGTAGTTAGTGGAGCCTAGAGTGTAATGCCAAATGAGGCTTACAGCTTAATAGAGAGATCAGGGAAAGATATAGTCAAAGTGAGCCCAAAGCCTATGTCCTCCAAGAAGTAACACCAAACACTTCACACTGCAGGGAAATAGATTGCACTAAGATAGCATATCCAAGTCACAAAGCAGCACACATCACACAAAAAGTTACAGGCATGCATCACTTAATGCGAGATGCATTCTGAGAAATGCATCATTGGGTGATTTCATCATTGTACAAACATCATTGAGTGTATTTACACAAAGCTAGATGGTATAACCTACTACACACCTGGGCTATATGGTACTAATCTTATGGGACCACCATTGTATATGCGGTCTGTCATTGACCAAAACATTGTTATGTGGCACATGACTGTATATTGGAGTGAGGAAATGGCACAAAAAGGTAATTCAAACCCACAGGAACAAATGAACAGAACCAGACAGTAAATATAAAAAACTTTATAAATATATACATGCTCTCCACAATTTTCTCAGCTTCTTTAAAACATAAAGTAACAATTATAACAATACATTGTTGGTTTTTTAGCATATAGAGATATGATATGTATGAAATAATAGCACAAAAAGGAGAAGATGGAATAGAGCTATATAGGGGTAACATTTCTAGATCTCACTGGAATTAAGTTAGTATAAATCTGAAGTAGATTCTGATAGTTAAGGTGTATATGGAAAGCCCTAGAGCAACCACTAAGAAAATGCCTCGAAAATATATAGTGAAAAAAATCATTAAAGGAATTAAATATTAAATGAGATAACATTTACTTAATGCAAAAGAAAGTAGTAAAAGAGGAATAAAAGGAAAAAAAGACATGACATACAAAAAAATAAAAGAAAAATGGCACATTAAAATCCAACTACATCCATAATAACATTAAATGTGAATTGATTAAGCAATCCAATCAAAAGGTGAAAATGTCTGATAGGGTTTAAAAAAACAAGATCCAACTGTATGCTGCCTATGGATGATACACTTCAGATTCAAAGATACAAATCTGTTGAAAGTAAAGAATGTAAAGCATATATCATGCAAACAGGAACCAGAAGGAAGTTGGAGTGGCTATACAAATATCAGATGAAATAGGTGCTAAAAAACATTGCTAGAGATATGTAGGGACATTTTATAAAGACAAAAGGATCAATCAATATGGAATATGGAATAATTATAAATATATATGCCTAAGAACAGAGCCCCAAAATACATGGAGAAAAAACTGACAGAATTAAAGGGAGAAATAGACAATTCAATGACAGTGGTTGGAGAATCCAATACTCTGCTTTCAATAATGAATAGAATAACAGAGAAATAGAAGACTCGAACAATACTATACACAAGCCAGTCCTACCAGACATCTATAAAACAATCCACTCAAAACCAGCAGAATACATATTCTTCTCAAGTATATACTGAACATTCTCTAGGATAGATCATATTATAAGCCATAAACAAGCTTCAATAAATTCAAAAGGATTGAAATCATATAAAGTATGTTCTCCAATCATAATGGAATGAAATTAGAAATTAATATCAGAAGGAACTTTGAGAAATTTATAAATATGTGAACCAGAAAGAAGGATATAATAATTAAATAGAGAATAGGAAAGCCTTAGAGAAAATCAACAAAACCAAAACTAGGTTCTATGAAAAGTTTAACAAACTCAACAAACCTTTAGCTAGATTGACCAAGAAAAAAAGAGAGAAAATTCCAATTAATAAATTCAGGAATGAAAGAGAAGTTATTATTACTTATAGAAATAAAAAGAATTATGAAGGAATACTATGAGCAACCGCATGCCAACACAACAGATGAGTTAGATGAAACAGACAAATTATTAGAATGATACAAACTCCTAAAACTGACTCAAGAAGAAAGGAAAGCCGAATTGATCAGTAAAGAGATTGAATAGGTAATCAACATACTTGCCACAAAGAAAAGTCCAGAATTAGATGGCTTCGCTCATGAATTCTACCAAATGTTTAAAGAATTAACACCAATTCTTCAGAAGCTCTTTCAAAAGATAGAAGAGGAGGAAATATTTCCCAGCTCATTCCTTGAGGCAACTATTTCTGTGATACCAAAGACAGACAGAGGTATCAGAGGGAAAGAAAATTATAGGGTATAGAGGGAAAGAAAATTCAATATGTTATGAATATGGATGCAAAAGTCCTCAACAAGATACTAGTAAATTGAATCCAGCAAAGTACAAAAAAGATTATATGTTGCCAAGTTAACTTTATTACAGGAATGAAAGGTTAGTTAGACTTCTGAAAATCAAGTAATGTAACATACCACGTCAGTACAATAAAGGACAAAAACCACGTGATCATCTCAACAGCCACAGAAAAGGCATTTGAAAAATTAAACATTACTTCATGATAAAACCTAAGAACAGAAGGGAAGTTCTTCAAGTTGATAAAGGACATCTATGAAAATATTGGCTAACATTGCACTTACTGGTGAAAGATTGAATATTATCCCCCTAAATTCAGGAACAAGAAAAGGAGGTCTCTTCTCACTTCACCTTTACAACATTGTACTAGAGGTTCTAGTCAGGGTAAGTAGGAAAGAAAAAGAAAATAAAAGGCGTCCAGATTGGAAAAGAAGAAATAAAACTATATTTGCAGATGACATGATCTTACATATAGGGAATTTCAAGTTTTTTAAAAAAACTATTAGGACTAATAAGTGAGTTCTGCAATGTTGCAAGATACAAGATCAATATATAAAAATCAATTATATTTCCATGCAGGAGCAAAAGCAAACAAAATGAAATAAGAAAAATAATTCAATTTATAATAGCATCAAAAAATACTTAGAAGTACATAAAAGAAATACAAAACTTATACTCTGAAAACTACAAAACACTGTTGAAAAAATTAAAGAGGACCTAAATGAATGGAACATCTCAGGTTCATGGACCTAAGACTTAATATTGTTAAGATGTTAATACTCTCCAATTGGTCTACAGATTCAACACAATCCCTATCAAAATCTCAGCTGACTTCTTTGCAGAAAGTGACAAGTCGATCCGAAAGTTCATATGGAAATTCAAGGAGTTTAGAAGAGCCAAAATAATCTTGGAAAAGAAGGACAAAGTTGGAGGATTCACATTTCCCAATTTTAAAACAATTAAAAAGCTATAGTAATAAAGACAATATGGCACTGGCATAAGGCTAGATATACAAACCAATGGAATAGGACATCATAAACTCTCAAATTTATGGTCAATTGATTTTCATCAAGGATACCAAAAAAATTCAGTGGAGGAAAGAAGAGTCTTTTCAACAAATGGTGCTGGGACAACTGGATATCCACATGCAGAAAATGAAGCTGGACTCCTACCTCAAATCATATGTAAAAATTAACTCAAAATGGATAAAAGACCTAAATGTAAGAGCTAAAATTATAAAACTCTTAGAGGGCATAAATCTTTGTGACCTTGGGTTAGACAATGGTTCCTGGGACATGACACCTAAAGCAAAAGCAACAAAAGAAAAAATAGGTGATTTGGACTTAATCAAAATTAAAAACTTTTGTACTTCAAAAGACACTATCAAGAAAATGAAAAGACAGGGCTGGCCCGGTGGTGCAGCGGTTAAGTTCCCACTTTCTGCTTCAGCAGCCTGGGGTTTGCCGGTTCGGATCCTGAGTGCAGACACGGCGCCGCTTGGCAAGCCGTGCTGTGGTAGGCGTCCCACATATAAAGTAGAGGAAGATGGACATGGATGTTAGCTCAGGGCCAATCTTCTTGAGCAAAAAGAGGAGGATTGGCAGCAGATGTTAGCTCAGGGCTAATCTTCCTCAGCAAAAAGAGGAGGATTGGTGGCAGATGTTAGCTCAGGGCTAATCTTCCTCAAAAAAAAAAAAAAAAAGTGAAAAGACAACAGAATGGGAGTAAATATTTGCAAATCACATATCTGATAAGAGTCTAGTTTCCAGAATATATAAAGAACTCTTACAAATCAACTCAATAAAAACACAAATAAGCTAATTAAAAAAAGGGCAAAGAATTTGAATAGACATTTCTCCAAAGAAGATATACAAAAGGCCAATAAGTACGTGAAAAGATGCTCAATATCATTAGTCTTCAGTGAAACACAAATGAGAATCACAATGAGATATAATTTGATACCCACTTAGGATGGCTATAATAAAAAAATGAAAATAACACATATTAATGAGGACAGAGAGAAATTGGAACCCTCATATGTTGTTTTTGGGAATGTAAAATGGTGAAGCCACTTAGAAAAACATTTTGGCAGTTCCTCAAAGCATTATAGATAGAGTTACAAGAAGACTCAGCAATTCCACTCTTAGGTATATATGCAAGAGAAATGAAAACATATGTCCACACAAAAACCTGTACAAGAATGTTCATGGCAGCATTATTCATAATAGCCCAAAGTGGAAACAACCCAAATGTCCATCAATTCACGAATGGGTAAACAAAATGTGGTATATCCGTACAATGGAATAGTATTTAGCTTTAAAAAGGAATGAAGTACCTACACGTGGATTAACCTTGAAACAGTATGCCCAATGAAAGAAGCCAGATACAGAAGGCCACATATTGTATGATTCCATTTACATGAAATGTCCAGAATAGGCAAATCTATACAGACAATAAATAGATTAGTGGTTGCCAGAGGCTGAGAGGAGGAGAGAATCCGGAATGACTCTAAAGGGTATGGGGTTTCTTTTGGGGGTGATGAAAATATTCTGGAATTGGTGGTGACAGTACACAACCACGTGAATATACTAAAAACCACTAAGTTGTACACTTTAAAATAGTGAATTTCATGGTATGTGAATTATATCTCTAGCAAAAACAATTTTTAAAAAAGTACAGGAAAAGATATACTAGGCAAATATTAAGCTAAATAAATCATATATATTAATATCAGGAAAAAAATGATTGTAGGGCAAAATGCCAATGATACTAGATTCCCAGAAATAATTTCCTCATACATTGATAAAACATTCAATTCTCCAGGAAGACACAGCAATTCTAAATTTGTTTGTAACTATTTACAAAGCTTCAAAATTGACATAGTTATAAGGGGACATTAACAAATTTTCTATATCAATAAGCTAAATAAGATAAAATAATAGATAATAAGATAGATAATAGATAATAAAGATAATAAGATAAAACCCCAGAAGACTATAGGGCATGTAAGCCAGATTAACAAACACGACTTAATTGAAGTATATACTACACTAAACTCAACTGTAAAATGTACCTGTTGTCAAGTCCTCATGGAACATTTACCAAAAATGCCCATATGTTGGTCCATAAAGGAAATCTCAATAGATTTCAAAGAACTGAAATCATACAAAATTTGTTCTCTGATGAGAATGGAATCAAACTAGAAAGGCAAGGGCACTGATCTCTCAAAATAGAAATTGGCCCAAGGGCTGGCACCAATTACTGGAGGCCTCCTGCTGTGCCAGGTATTAACCAGTTAGCTGCTAAATGGTAATCAGCAGGTCCTGGGAAAGGGACTGAGGAGGCCAGGACAACTGGGTAACTGATGGAGAAACTAAGAAAGCCCAGCGCCTATTTACCAAACGGTCTAGAAATATTTAAAATATTCGTATGTCCATATAATTGTGCATCTGTGGAATATCAGCCCTGTTTAGTAGGCAAATTATAACATTGAAATATAGCTTATATTCAAAACGAATAAAGTCTGAAAATTAATGAGCTGAGCATCCAACTCCAGAAGTGAAACAAAGAACAACAGAATGAATCCAAAGAAAGTGAAACAAATAGAATAATGATAAGAAAAATAGTTACATAGAGAACAAAAACATAACAGAAAGAATCAAAAAGCCAAAAGTTGATTATGTAAAAAAACTTATAAAAGTGATAAACTTCTGGCAAGATTGATGAAGAGAAAAAAAGAGAAGGTACAAATAAACAATATTAGAACAAAAGAGAGGATGTAACTACAAATGCAACAGAGATTTTAAAAATCTGAAGATGAAAACTTTACATAAACAAATTTAAAAAGTGATGTGAAAGACAAAAACTCCTAGGAAACTGTAACTTCACAAAACTGACAAATAGAAACAGCAAACTGGGTTCTATAACTATTTGAAAGATTGCATCAGTTAAAATTTTCTTACAAAGAAGACACCAGGCCCAGATGGTTTTACCTGGAAGTTGTGCCAAATATTTAAAGAACAGATAGTTCCTCGGACAACCTCTGTCGGAAAATAGAATGAAAGGAAATAGTTCCCACTTCATCTTATGACACTAAAATCAAACCGGGAAACATGAGAAGGGAAAAATATTACAGACCAATCATTTATGAACAAAATGTCAAATTCTTAAACAAAATATTAATGAACTAAATCCAGTAGTTTTTATTTTCCTAGGACTGCAAGGTTTGATCAACACAAAAAAAATCTCTAATGTAATTCACATTCACAGATTAAAATAGAAAATCAACACAGCATCTCAGTGGATACAGAAATATGTTTAATAAAATTCAACACCTACTCATCTTAAAAAAAATCCTATTGGCAAACTAAGAATACACTAGAAGTTCCTTAACCTGTTAAAGGATATCTACAAAAAAACTACAGCAAACTTATTCAATGGTGATACTTTAAAAGCAATCCTTTTAAAATTAGGATAAACATAAAAATGCACACTATTCAACATTGTACTGAAAATGGTGTGTGTTTTGGAGGTAGGAGGTCCTAGCATTGCAGTGATATAAGAAAAAGAGATAAAAAATATAGGGATTGGAGGGGAAAAAAGAAAACTGTCATTTACATACAAATTATCAAAATTAATAAGAAAGTTTATCAGGTTTGCTACTTACAATATACAAAAAAACACAATTATGTTTGTATACATTAGCAATAAACTGCTATAAAATGTACTTTTTTAAACAGATATTGTTTACAATAGCAATAAAAAATAAGCAAAAAAAATTTCTTACAATGATGTGCAAACCCTTTTAAATCATAAAACTTTACTCAAATAATATGAAAAAAGTCTAAATAGATGGAGAGACATACCATGTTTACAGAAGACTCAATATCACACAGATGTTAACTCTCCTTAAACTGATCTACAGATTGAATGTAATTCCAACCAAAACCCCAAGTTTTGCCATGAGTGTGCGCGCGTGTGTGTTTGTAACTTGAAAAGTTGATTCCAAAATTTATGGGGAGAAAAATTTTCATTGCAGTATTGTTCATAGCCATAAACTAGAAACTACCTACATGCTCATCCAGAGTAAAATGGATAAGTAAACTGTGGGATATTCACAAAATGTACTCTCAAACGGCAAGGAGAATAAGTAAGCTACAACTGCATGCAACAATAATGTAGATGGCGTACAAAGCATAATGTTGAATTAGAAAAACAAGTCACAGATGAATACAGATAGCTGTTCAAGCACTTTACACACGTTAACGAATTTAATCCCCAGAACAATGTCACTAAGTGATTGTGTGCCTCCCCTCCCCAACTGACCCCTTTGGGGCCAGGCAGGTCTAGAGAGGATGCTCCAAGCAAAAGTTAATTTGGATCTTTCTGGGGTGAATAGCCTGGCCTTTCCAGCAGGGAAGGTGAAGCAGACATTGCCCAGGGCAGGACTTGGCAACCACTATTTAAGTTTATCACATCTGTGGTCTGACATAATTCAGTTAATCACTAATGAGTGACCGTCCTGTGCACACAGAGCCCCACGCTTGCCTATGGTGAGTGGTAGAGTGGAAGTAGCACAGAGTGACCATTTACTGAGTATCTGCTATTGCCTGGCTCCAGGCTTGATGCTGGGGATTTGATGGGCAAAAAGATTACACACCCACCTTCTTGTTTAAACAATAATAAAAACTAACATTTATTGAGTGCTTACAATGAACTGGACACTCTTCTAAGAATTTTATATGCTTTGGTTCTCTAATCTTCACAATAATACTATTATTGACTTCATTTTACAGATGAGGAAATGGAAGCACAGAGAGCTTAAGAGACTTGTCCAAGGTCACAGCAGCAGGAGGTGGCAGAGCTGGAGTTCAAAAATAGGCAGTCTGGGGGCTGGCCCCGTGGCCGAGTGGTTAAGTTCGCACGCTCCACTGCAGGCGGCCCAGTGGTTCGTCGGTTTGAGTCCTGGGCGCGGACATGGCACCGCTCATCGAGCCATGCTGAGGCGGCGTCCCACATGCCACAACTAGAAGGACCCACAACTAAGAACATACAACTATGTACTGGGGGGCTTTGGGGAGAAAAAGGAAAAAATAAAATCTTTTTAAAAAAATAGGCAGTCTGGATCCAGAACCTGTGAATCACTGAATCACCCCAACAATATGGAAGGTAGTTATTAATCCTGTTTTACAGCTGACGAAAGAGAGACTCAGAATTAAAGTGAGCACATATTTATCTTGCACCCTCTATGTGACAGAGACTATACTGGGTAATTTATGTGCATTATTTCTCCAACCTGAAAGAGAGAGTTCCCAGGAATATTAGGGTCCTAACTCTGGAGGACTCATGTATGCAGAGAATGGCTTGCCGGCTTGCCTGCTTGCCATCTAAACCCAACAGCCCCTTGGAAAGGACAAAGAGTGGCTGGGTGAGTGGGGGTGGGATATAATTCTCTCAGTCTCATCCAGGCTCCCTAGATCTCCAGATGAGTGAGTGAAACTGCAGGTGGAGAGGAGGAAAAACAGGAAGCTGGATTTTTCCCCCTCTTCCTTTTCTTCCTCCATCCATACCCTACATCCTCCATCTTCCTGGCTCCTCTAAGCAATTACCTCTCCCCCCACTAGCCTTGAGCCTGGACCTCCTCTAGCATTAGCATGGTGTAAACTTGGTCAGCTGGTCCTTGAAATGTCTGGGTTCCACAGTCCACAGCTGTCTTGTCTTTGCCCACCTTATGGCTCCTCAGGCCATAATCCTTGGCCTGGAAGCACCTTTGTCCACAACTGTCCCCTGTTATCTATGGGAAAAGGTATACTCCAGTTTTTAAAAAAAATATTTACAGATTTTGTCTGCTTCTCCTTTGCTCCTACTCTTTCTGAAATTTTCAAAGTGACCATTACATCAGCAGGCTGTCCCTGAGAGACTGAATGTCTTCTCCCTCAAATCCCCAGAGCAGAAAAAGTGTCCACATGTGCCAAGAAGGCAATGCAGGTGACAGGACACCCAGCCTTTCCCGACCCAGTCAAGTATGGACTTATTAGAAGAGGCTTGAGAAAGGGGAGGAGTAAAAGTGACCAAGGACAGGGTACTGTTGCGTACCCAGCACCTGTCCCCTGAGAAACGATGCCAGGAACCATCACCTTATTTCAAACGGGACCAATTTCCAGACGCTACACTAAGGTTGCCAAAATGAAACATTCTAGGCTTGCAATGAAGAGTTCCAAACTAGAAATGTCAAATTTTAAACAAGAGCCATTCTAAATAAGCTCTGGATAAGAAAGAAAAAGTTCCTAGTCAAAAATCCCTCTGATTAAGATGGTCTTTACCTAATCCTCATTTTTTCTCTATCTTCATCTCTCTCTCTTTCTCATTCTTTCTTTACCTTTCCTGACATTAGCCTCTTATCCTACAGCTGTTTCACCTTACTCATCTATTCCAACTTTCAGGTTGGGGTGGGAGTGGATAGGGGGCATGTCCTTTGCTCTTCTTCTACACCCACTCTACTGCCACCTTGAAGCCCACAGAAGCAAACCCCACTTACAGCCCCTCCTCCGTTGCAGCCCGCTGCTGCCGCTGCTGTGTGGAATCCAGATCTTCTGCAACCTGGTTTGGGTGAGCTCTCCCATCTCTTGAGACATCTTAGGCGTTGCGGCTAATGACACCACTGTCCACAAGGTACCGGGCCTCACTTCCTGTCTTACTAGCTGTCTCTTCTGTTGCTGTGGCCACAGCTGCAGGAGGACAGAGTTGGGACAGAGAGGTGCACTGGGCTTCTGAGCTCTCTGGCAGCCTGTCTCCAGGCCCCTCTCCTTTTTCCTAGTCCTTGCCTGCCTTGCCTGCCTCTGCTCCTGTGTGTACCGGTGGGGGCTTGGGTGCAGAGAGGGAGAGGTTGGGCAGAGGTGAGCAGAGGCCTCTGAACTCCAAGGGCTGTGTACATAGGAGATAAGTTAGAGCCCAGCAAGGAAGGCAGCCAGCAAGACAACCCAGGTCTGGCCAGTCACTTCCCTCCAATGAAGACAGGACTAGTAAGAGTATGCAAATAAAAGACCAAACATCATGTGCTTAAATCCTGTGTGGGGTGGGGAGGCAAAGGTGATGGAGGCAGGTCTTAGCAGCTTTATCAGCTTTGAAATAAAAAATGAGCCCAAGTAGAATGTCAAGTTCCAGCCCAGAAACAGATACACAAATCAGAAATGCAAGGTTCCCAAGTACAAACACACAAACACGGAGTCCCTACTGAAAACTGCAATGTTTTGAGCAATCAAAGACTCGGACTGGAAGTGGAAGATTCACTGCCTCACTGCCCCACCCTCCCCCACAAGATGGCATTGCAACTCTTGTCTTTGCCTGAATTCTGCTGCCTTTCCTGCCACAGGGCCTCTGCCTCCTAAAATGTGCTGGCTGGGCCACTCCTGGAGAGATGGGCACTATCCAATCATCTATACGCTTTCTCCAGCCAGGGCTAAAGAAATCAGAGTAAACCTGACACCTCGGGAAGAGGGGTAAATGTAGCCATTGCTGGGGGAAGAGATGGTAAGCACTGCCCACATGGCTGCCGGCTGCCATCAGGTGCCCTGAGGAGAAAGGCATCGTGATCTGATCCAGGAGCTGGCTAAAGTTCCTTATGCCAAGCCATGGGAATGGAGGCTTAGGCTGGAGGCTGCAGCAGGCAGAGTGTGGGGAGCAGGGAGCAATGGCCTGAAAGTAGGACAAGTCCATAAGCCAGAGCCATGCCACTTAGATGTCTCTGTTTACCCTCGCCTTACCCTGGTTGTTTTGAGGCTTTTATGTGTGGAACTCATCTAATGGCACAGCTCACTGGAAGATGTCCAAGTGTGCTCTTAATACATTATTTTGCAACCTTCCCACCCCCTGATGAACCTCCAGTCATTGGCTACGAGGAAACTCAACCTTCTTCCACTGAGCTGAGCTACACAGGGGCAATCTCCAGGGGACAGAAATCTCCAATCCCTGCCCTCCAAGGCTCTCAGTTCCACGTTACCTTTTAAGAAGTTCCCTAAAATACATTCTCAGTGTCTTAGTCTACATAAGGGTTAGATTACCTCCAGCTGTTGTGTATAAATCATACCCAACTTTCAATACATTTCAGAGCCTGTCCATCTAAATGAATCTATGAGGCAGTGGATCACAGTGGTTAAGAACAATGGGCTCTGGAGCCATACTACCGGAGTGGAATCCTACCTCTGCCTCTTGCTATGAGACCCTGGGGAGAAGACTTTTCAGTGCCTCAGTTTTTTCATCTGATTAGAGTACCTACCCTCTTAGGGTTGTTGAACATTCAACGTGTTAATACACGTAAATAAACCTGGGAAATGCTCAAAATATACTACCTAACACTGATTCCCTTTGTGAAGTAAATGATCAATCACCTCTTTAGCTAATCTGCAACTTCTAATGTAGTGCTGAGCATTCAGGAAACACTCAGCAAATGAAACTTCTAATATTATGACAAAGGGTTACCCTTTCTAATAAATAAAGAGTTCCTGCCAATCAATTAGAAAGATGAATTCACTGTTACTTTTTCAGTTTTGTGATAAACACTCTAGAAATTGTTTCATCCAACACTCTCAGCTAAGAAAATGGAGGCCTAGTGAGGGGAAGGAAGTATTTTCCTAATGTCCTATAGCAAATAAGTCACCAAGTCAGAAGTAGAACACTAGGGACCTGATTTCTCCTAGTCCAGGGCTCAGCTTTGGTTAATTGATCAATCAAGCTTGATTTAAGAATGTGGTCTTCCAGATTAGCTCAGAAATTTTAGAGTCTCAGAACTAGACTTTGGAAGAAATAAAACTCTCTTAACCCTAATAAGTCTCCTAACTGGTATCACCCTGATAATGGTAATAATCTTAATACTAACACTTTACATGTATATTTTCCATGGCCCACAAAGCAACAACATACTCCTTACCCTAGCGCAGCTTACAAACATTCTCATTAGCCTCACAGGGAAACTGAAGTCTAGGGAGGGAAAGTGGCTTGTCCAAGGTAACTGAGCCAGTCACATGAACCTCTCTTCTATGTTTACAATTTTGTCCTCATGACCCTCCCAAGAGGCAAAAAGATAATTTTAGCAGCAGGAAATCTGAGACAGGAGGCTAGCGAGCTTTTGGCAAGGTCTGCAAGGGTAAACCTGGGGCCCAGGGTTAAAAACCCAACTTAAAACTGCCTGGAACTAGTTTCTTTTTTTTAACCTCTGTTATCAGTTTTGATACTAGAAGCAGGAGAACTAAACAAGCTTGATGGGAAGACCTCAGCCTGGGCCTCAAAACATACTGTGTACTTTTTTCCGTCTGGGCCTTTGCTCAGCCTGGAATGCCTTCTCTTCCCTTCCATTCTCAATCAAAACTGTCTCACTCTTCTAGGCCTGGTTCAATATTTGCCCCCTCTGGGAAGCCTTCCCTGCATCCTTGGGATAGGCTTTGTCTTTGGTTCTCATATTGCCTATATGCTTCTGTCTATCTGAGTAAGTATCCACCAGTGTTTTACTGGTCCACTTCCCTACTAGACTGTGAGCTGCTTGAGGATGGGGACTGGATCTCAGTTATCTGTGATCTGTGTTTCCAGTGTCCAGCTCAGGCCCTGACACAGAGGAGACATTTGCTCAATGCATGTTTGTACAATCTACATCTCTCTCCCCTAGATGACAAACATGTGCACAAACAATCATTCAACAAGGTAAATGTTATAAAAGACAGCTATGCAGGGAACTGGGTGGGGGAACTAACTTGGTCTGAAGGTAGAAGGTGGCATCTAGAAAGTTTCTCAACCTTGAATGGGCAGAACAGAATAGACAAAAGAATAAAGTCTCCCCTGAAAAGGTCCAATTAACTAGTTGCAGAAAAAGGGTTCACTCAGTATCAGAGACTCACTCAAGACCAAGAGCTGAGCCACAAATTCTAAAATGGGATTAACTCTAGGGAGGAAAAGCATACAGTGTGACTTCCTGAGACCTACAGATCCTGACCATCCTCTCAAAGCACAAGGTATGTAGGAGAATCTTGTTAAAAGCACTATCAAGACAGTACTGATGGGTAACAGAATCACAAATGTGGTCTCCCTATTGGTAATTCTTGGAGTGTGTGGATGTGAATGCATCTGTGGGGGGTTAGCATGTGGAGGGGAGATGAGCCACATGCTCACAGGTCAGGTGCCTACGCATGAGCAACAGGCCTTCTGTGGCAGCAGCCTAGGATTCACTTCTGAGCCACCGCCCTGGCCTACCATCCCCCCACTATTTTCAGCCCCATGCCTGGGGCCCAAGGCTCACTGCATCCTAGTCCTAGAGTGGCTCTCCACAGACCACAGTCACTTAAGGAACAGAGCAGCTGGAAGGTTGTGAGTGGTATTGCCTGGGGAGGCTACAGAAAAAGCAGGATCAGTAATCTCACACAGAGCATAGAAGTCCTGAAATATTTCCGAAGAGCTTTGATTCCTGTCCTCCCACTCCTCTCCACCTTGAGACAGCCCTCTGAGGGAAGTAGGCTAGGGACTTCAATTTCCATTTTAGTGAGAAGGCTATTAAAGCCCACAGAAGCTAAAAAGCTTGTTCAAAGTGGCACAGCAAACCAGCCCTACTTTATTCAGCCAGCTCATGCAAAACTGGATAGACCATGTTAGAGAGACTTCCAAAGTTGCTAGAGAGCTGCCTTTTGGGCCAGTGTCCCACAAAGACAGGTCAGAATAGATAATAGACAGATAATTAGATATAGATTTCATCTTTTTCCAAATTCTCCCATACCCTTTAAGGTACACTTTAATTGACCACCTATGCAAAGAAAACTTTCCAGAGGGCCTGAAGAATGGATTTGGATTTGTGTAACTCCTATCTATGTCTCCTTCTGTCTCACCTACCTGTTCTCCTAGAAGTTTTTTCTTCCATCGCTAGTTATCCGACACACAGCTCTCTCGCATTTAGACCCCCAAAGCAGGTCCAGTGGGTGGCGTCAAAGAGGGAGCCTGGAGCTTTTCGTTGGTTCCCTGGGAAAACTTGAGAAGTACCCTTAGTAAGGGAGGGGTGTGTGCTCTGTTGAAATATCAGCTGTTGCAGTTGCCAAAGAAGTTCCTGAGCCACCCAGACGGAGCCTTTTCTCTTCAGGCCAACCATGTGTTCACCTTGCCCCAAAGGTCAGAACTAATATTAACAAGCCACTGCAGAATGGGGAAATTAAAACCAGCAATGGAGACAGGCAAGATCTGGATTTCCTTGGGACTAAGTTTCAGATTGGTCTTCAGTGTAAATGGGCATGATCCCTTACTGAAAAGCGATCTGGCAATATGAAGCAAGAGCAATAAAAATGTTCATTTCCTTTGTCCTAGTTATACCACTCCTGGGATTCAATCCTGAGCCAATAACCACCAAAGCACGAAAAAGCTCAAAGCACCAAAATTTTTATTTTAATTGAAGAGCTATTTTCTGATGGCAACAACTTGAAGATAACCTTTAAGTCCTTCAGGAGGAAAAGGAGTTCATTGGGTCTTTTCTGCGGACATTGAGGATGATGGCTCTAAGGCTATGGAATTCTGGGGGGAAAATAACTATGCTACAATTGTGGGTGAGGCACCTATGGATGCAAAGTTATTCTCTTCCCTGGACATTGACCATGTCTATTTTTTTTATTTTTGTGTTCTCAAAAACCAGTCACTAACCTATTGATGTTCTTGCTATTGCCGTTTGTTCATTCATTCAACAAATATTTATTGACTCATAATACATGCTATGACCTATATTAGGGAATGGGGCTAACAAGATGAATCAGATATGGTCATCGCTCTCAAGTTGCTGGCAGTCTAGTGACAGAAACAGAAATCAATGGTAGCTGTGCATTGTGATAAGTGCTATGACAGAATGGACCATAGGGTGCTGGGTGGGCCCAGAGGAAAAGATCTAACTGGGGAGGTGCGTGGTTAGGAAAAACTCTTAGGAAAGTATTCCTTGAGCTGTTTAAGACAGGGTTTGAATCCTGGCTCTACCACTTCTGTGAGACTAGGGTGAATCCATTCAACCTCTCTTAGTTAACCTTAACGCCCTTTACAGGCTTGTTCTCAGAATGACATCAGATAATGCATATGGAAAAGCCATGGGCTACACTGGGAGATAGTGCTGCTCTGGAGCTTGGGTAGCCCACTTAAATTTTCTGGGCCTCGATTTTACTTATCCCAGAAATAGAGCTAAGAAAAAGCATGTGTCGGGCCACGTCCTTAGGGATATTATAAAGCCCAAGACAAACAATGGCTACAGAGTGGGCCTAAGACAGCCTCCTCTCTCCCTCTCCCTCGAAAGCCGGAGGCCCTCTCCCTAAGTCTTATTCCATCACAGCGCTTCTTACTGCTCCCTCCTGCAGCTGCAAAGGTCCCTTTGAGCCCCTCACTCCCACGCAAACAGTTACGGGAGCTACTCTCACGGCGCTCGCGGCATCGGCGCACTGGGGAGGCTGTCTGGCGCACTGGGGGCGGGGCTTCGGCCGCGCGGCGGTTCCATTGCTTAAAAAGTGGTGAAATCCGATTTGTAAGTAATCGGAAGCACCAAGATGACTTTTGAGCAGAGCAGAAACGCAGTCAGACTAAGGTTTTTGGGCCAGTGTGCAGTGAGAGCAGCAAGACTGCAACTGGAGGCCTTTGTCTCGCTATTCCTTCCGTCTTGGCAGCCGCACCAACCTGTTTGGCATCCGCCCCTCCCGCCAATGAAAACTAACGGGCTCGAAGCCCCGCCCCATGTGCGTCCGACCCTTTCGTAGCACGCAGGAGAACGCCTGCGCAAATGCGCGCGGAAGGCTGGGCCTGGCCGGCGTGGGGGCCTCTGGGAGTTCGCCTGCGCCTAGGTTTGGCGCCAGCTGGAAGGCGTTGCGATTCAGTGTCAAGATGTTGCGCGTAGTAAGCTGGAATATCAATGGGATCCGGAGACCCCTACAAGGGGTATGCGAGGAGCCCAGCAACTGTACCGCCATGGCCATGGGGCGCGTTTTGGACAAGCTGGATGCCGACATCGTCTGTCTTCAGGAGACCAAAGTGACCAGTGAGGGCTCAAGAATCCAGGACCCCTACCATACTCTCCCTTTTCCACTGACTTTTCCACCTTGCTGCATCTCATTTCACTTTCCCATTTCTCTATCCTTAGAGACCTCCCCTTAGACCCAGTTCAGTATCCTGATCCCCCTCCCCTTTAAATTCCGATTTCTCACTCCAGCTAGGTCTGCTAATTCCCACTTCACCTCCTGTCCTCAGCAGAGCCTAAATCCCCTTCCCCTTGCAACCTCCATCCTCGTTCAGATCCTGTAATTCTCTCTTCTTATCCCGCCCCGGCTCAATCCTCCCATTCCCCCCCCCCCCACCACCACCACTGCATGGTACTAATCTCCCACTCCCAAGCCAGACCTCCTAATTCCCCCTTCCTGCCCCCAGCTCGGATCCTTTAATACCAACCCCATCTTTGCCCTCAGCTCAGACTTCCTAATTTCCTCCTTTTACACCTCCATCTGAGATCCTCAGTTCCCCTATCTCTGCCCCCATCTTTCCTCCCTTGCTCAGAACCTCTCATCTTGCATACCTCATGTCCCACCCCAAGCTTAGACCCACTGATTCCCTCTCCCACCCCTCTCCTACCCCCAGCTCAATCCCGATTCCTTCTTCCCTGTCCCGGTCACCCCCCTCTTAGACCCCTTAACAACTTTTCCCTCGATCCTCAGTTCAGATCCTCTAATTCCCTCTCCTACCCCCAGCTCAGATTCCCAGTTCTCTCTCCCATATTCCCGTTTTCCCACCCACAGCACCCTGCAGTCACCTAGTCACCCAGCCTCCTCCCTCCTTATTCTTCACCTCTCATTACATAGTCTCCCCCCTCCTTCTAATTCTGATATCAATTCGCTTTCTAGTCCCCGCCTTTCTAGCTCCTCCTCTACTCGTAGATACTTCCTTTTTCCTCCCAACTTTGGCTCTGATGTGTGCAAGGAATTATTAGCCTACAACTGTAATTCCAGGCCTTTGTGTGTCCTGGGTCCTAGTTTTATATCTGACATAATCTTACATCTCTTTTCCAGGGGATGTGCTGACGGAGCCCCTGGCTATCATTGAGGGCTATAACTCCTATTTCAGCTTCAGCCGCAACCGTAGTGGCTATTCTGGTAACTAGGGCTTTCTGGGGACTTTAAATTAGTGATGGAAGCAGGAACAGCAAAGGGTTTCCAATATTTGATGAGAAGGTAATAAGAAACTTAGGCTTTTAGTCCATGGAGCTAAGGCCACATACTATGCGAAGGATAATTTTTATGTTTAGAATTATCCTTTTGGAACTCAGAAGCACAATCGAATGCTGGTTAATTGTACGAAGTGTGGAGCCAGACTGCCTGGGTTTGAATCCTAGCTTACTTCCTAGCTGTGTACCCTCCGGCAAGTTACTTAACCTCTTTATGCCTCAGGTTCCTCAGCTGGAAAATGGGAATAATGCCCACCTCCAAGGGCTATTATAAGGATTAAGTGAATTAGTCCATGTGATAATAATAATAGCTAACACTTTTTGAGTACTTACCATGTATCCATGTAAAACACTTAGAATATTAGCTGTTTTATTCTGTGGCTTTTTAATTTTTATTATTATACATATCTATATTTTTTGAGGTCACATTGGTTTATAACTTCTGTGGCTTTTTTAGATGAAAGAACTGAGACTCCAGGGTTTGAGTAGAGTTGTCCCAGGCTCTAGGGAGCCATTCATGGCCCTTGAGTTGGGAGAACCCTCAATAGAGCCACACTTGATGAAGATGACTCAGGTGACCGTGAAGGCAACAGGCTGTGCAACAGGTTGTTGGCTGCCAGGCCTGCTTAGAGTACCCTGTCTGTCTCCAGGTGTAGCCACCTTCTGTAAGGACAGTGCTACTCCAGTGGCTGCCGAAGAAGGCCTGAGTGGCCTACTTGCCACTCACAATGGGGACGTGGGTTGCTATGGAAACATGGATGAGTTCACCCAAGAAGAGCTTCGGGCTCTGGATAGTGAGGGCCGGGCCCTCCTCACACAGCACAAGATCCGGTAATAGCCCACATCCCCCTGTCACTGAGCACTGCTGGTTCTACTCTGTGAGTGTGGTGATTCTGAGGCTCCCCTTATGAACATGCATTCACCATGGGAAACTTCCCAAACTTGTCTTTCCTGGACTCTCGTCCTGTCTGGGCTACTCACTATGTGACCCTGGGCAAATCCTGTTCCCCTCTGAGTCTTGAGTTCCCCGTCTCTACAGTGGGGGGGGGGGGGGGGTGCCTGGGAGGTCCGGCTCTCTTATTACCACAGGTAACTCAAAAGCAACTTAGCCAATGCTGAACTGATTGCCCCAAGTTGCTCTCTTTCTGGGTGTCCTATCTTTGCAAATGGCAGCACCATCACCACGTACCTGAGTGTCGTTAGATGCCCCTCGTTCTGCCTCACCTGTAGTCAGCCCCTAGGTCCTGTGTATGCCAACTTATTGTCTCTTTATCCCCTTCCTTCACATCCATTCCACAGATAACCATTAGTGGAAGCCACATGGTGTGGGGAGGGGAGGGGAGGATTGAAAATGACCCCCGTTTGTTGAGGGAGTTCTTTTCTCCCCAGCACAAGTGAAGGGAAGGAGAAGACCTTGACCCTAATCAACGTGTACTGCCCTCACGCGGACCCTGGGAAGCCTGAGCGGCTGGCCTTTAAGATGCGCTTCTATCGCTTGCTGCAGACCCGAGCAGAAGCCCTCCTGGCAGCTGGCAGGTACTGTAAGCCTGGACAGCAAGACTTCTTTTGAGTTTGTCCTGGGTGTCCAGCCCTCTGTCAAGCTCCATTGGGAGGAATATGGGGTCTTTGTCTTTTGAGTTCCTTCGCAGCCCAGTTGCAGACACCAGCATAGACCCTGTTTTCTAAGAGCTGTGAGGACCACGTAAAGTGACACAAATATGGGTTTTGTGCTCAGATACCTCTGAGCATCTATCTTGGTTCCTCCTTTTACTCACTGTGAGCCCCAAGGCTAGCCTTGTCTCTGTTTTCCCTTTTGTCAGATGAGTGTATGAATCCCTACCTCACAGAATAGTTTTAAGGATGAAAGGGGTTAAAGAAGGTAAAGTGCCTTGGAGCAAAAGAAAAAGATCTTGTCCCAGGGAAGGACAGAAAAGGGTGGGTTAGAGTAATCAAGGGATGCTTCCTAGAGGAAGTGGTACCTGAGCTCAACTTTGAAGGACCGGAAAGATGCCATTAGATAGAGATCAGTGAGACAGTCGTATCACACAGGGAATGATTTCACCTTCCGACATCAGAATTGGGTTGGTTGTAAAAGGCAGCAAGGTTATGGTAATATTGGAAAGGTAGGCTACCATGAGTTGCTGTTGGCTCCCACTTTGGCCTCAGTGTAGAAGGGCCCAGGAGGAGGTAGGTAGGCCAGGACTACTGCTTCCCTTTCTTGAATGTCCAGTTGACAGTGCCACCTTGTTTTTCAGCCATGTGATCATTCTGGGTGACCTGAATACAGCCCACCGCCCCATTGACCACTGGGACGCAGTCAACCTGGTAAGGCTTCTTCTATGCCCCTGGCCTCATGCCTGACTGTAGTTCTGTTCAGCTAGCGAACCTGTGCTCTTTTTTGGCCCAGGTGCAGCATCCTTCATGGAAGAGCAGAGCTTAGTTTGCAATACTCC
This sequence comes from Equus asinus, assembly GCF_041296235.1. Taxonomy (NCBI): domain Eukaryota; kingdom Metazoa; phylum Chordata; class Mammalia; order Perissodactyla; family Equidae; genus Equus; species Equus asinus. The sequence continues at coordinate 36,147,137 of NC_091820.1, forward strand.
TCTCAAAGCACTGAGGATTGTTCATTCCTTGAGTAGACATTACTGACTGTGACCTTGGACTGGCCCTAAGCCACGTGCTGGGGACTCAGTTACTAGTGAGTTCTGGCTCTTGGCCCCTCAGAGCTTTCAGCATGGTGATGGACTATGGACATGTGATCAGCCCATTATGGAATGGTGTCTTCAGGGCTGAGGCAGAGATGGCAGCCCAGGAGGTTAGAGGAACCCAGAAATGGGGTTCCTGGGCCAGCCTGGATATCAGGGGAGGCATCTGAAAATGGCTGAATCTTAAAAAATGAATAGAACAGAGCTTTGGGGTGGGCGGAGCAAGGCATTCTAGCGTGAACAAAGGCTGCAAGCTGAGAATTGGCCTCATGTGCATGGAAAACTGCAAGTCCCATTCTTGTTAGGGAGTGACATAGGGAGGGAGGTGAGTGGCAGGAGATGGGGCTGGAGAGTCCTTTGGCGGCCAGATTTTGAGGGCGTTGAACTCCACATTGCCTTGATCATTTCCCTAATTCACGATTTCCTGCTCATGAACCTTTAATACCTCCCTGTTACCTCTGTGATGCAGAGAAAACATCTAGGCCTGGCATTCCAGGCTCTTTCTGGTCTGTGCCCAGTCTCCATTTTCATCCTGAGTACTGCTACACACTGTGTCCACTCCAGCCGAGTCATCTCCTCTCTGCCTATTGCAAAAGTTATTCTCATTTTGGCTTTTCTCACTGTACCCTGAATTGGTGGGCATGTGCTCCCTTCTCTCTCTTTTTCTTGTATGAACTTCTCATTTCTGAGTCCCTCTAGGCCAATGGTTCTCAACTCCTGACAGCATATTAGAACAAGGAGCTTTTACAAAAATATCAATACCTTGGTGCCGCCCCAGACCAAGTAAATCAGAATGTGTTGAGTGTGGGGCCAGTGTGGCAGTATCTTTTAAAAGCTCCCAGGCTGATTTTATTGTACAGTCATGCTTGAGAACCACTGCCCTAGAATCTCTAAGCCAGTTCTCATCTTGGCTTGCCTCGTGAGGGGAGGGGTCAATAATTTTTGCAGCTTAGCACTGGCTTGACTCAAGAGGGGCTGTAGGAAGATTCCTTTATGAGTTTGCTGAAGAGCCACATAAACATAGATGTAGATCCCAGCTGGGAAAATGAGCAGAAATGAGAGAATGGTGATGGTAATGTGGTGGAGAAGGGAGTGTACACTAGAAAGAGTAAGCCTTCGGTCCCTCTCTACCTTATTGCTCATCAAGCATTTACTCAGTCTCTTCGTTCTGCTTCCTGTGATAGCGTCATGTACCTTTATGCCTTCTCTCCTTAGTTCAGAACTATCCTAGGTCTCTCAAGTGCACCTCTTACGTTCTTCCTTGCAGGAAAATAGAATTAATAGTACAGGTCACATGATAGATACAGTCTTTCCAAAATAGCAGAATACGTCTACTTCCTACGAGACTGGCTCTTCTAGTCTTCTTTAAACGGCACCATCATCCTCTTGGTTACTTCAGCCAGAATCCTGGGAATTGTGTTAGTGTTGTCCTTCTTCTCTACCCCCACCTTCCCACATTCAGTCAGTCAGCGAGTACTGTTGATTCTAGCTCCAAATCATCTCTTAATTTCATTTTTCTCTGTCTCCTCTGGTGCCATCCTGGTCTAAGTGACCATCATCTCTTGCTTGCGTGGACTACATAGTCATTTCCTGCTGATATCCTGGCCCCTAGTCTGGTTTCCCCCTCAAGTCTTTTGGGTACAATGCCCCTTCCTTTCACAGGCCCTTTACACAGGCTGTTCTCTCAACTTGTAACACCCAGCCTTCACTTCTCAGCTTCAGATCATCTCCTGAAAGGAAGCCTCGTTGGTCCCCAGGATGAGATCAGGTTCCCACTTTGTCCCTAGCATCATGTATGGTATATAATCAGTGTTCTTTGAAGGTTGTTACATTGAATGAGTGGGTGGGTGGTTTGGATGGATGAATGAATTGGGGATCATAGCCAAAGGAAGTATTCAGACATAGATCCCTGGAGTGCCTCAACTCAAGAGGGAGGGGTGGTCAGTGAGGGTTTTGACAAACACAAGATAAGCCAAATAGTGCCAGAGGGTTTAAATGAAAAGGCAACAGTCTTCTTAACTCTTCACTCCAGCCCTATTTCCTAGAGGTAACCACTTTTAACTTCCTATTTTCCATTATTTTGGTGAGCAGTTCCAAGAATTGCTTTGATTAAGCAAACAACAAACTTCCAGATTTGGCATTCATGGACTGGTGCAGTGCAATTGTAGCCCGATACAGAGGAAAAAACAAGCCTGGGTGTTTAAATCAGTAAGGATGGAAATTGAATCCCAGCTCTGCCAGTTCTGGACTGTGTCACCTTGAGCAGTAATCTTCTTTGGAACAACCACATTTTCTTTCTGTAAAATGAAGCAGTTAGTCTAAGTCCCTTTCAGTTTAGGCATCTAGTTATGCCTCTCTCTTCATCTCTTTTCTTCTTCCCCAGGAATGCTTTGAAGACGACCCAGGGCGCAAATGGATGGACAGCTTGCTCAGTAACCCGGGGTGCCAGGCTGAGTCCCATGTAGGGCCCTTCATTGATAGCTATCGCTGCTTCCAGCCAAAGCAGGAGGGGGCCTTCACCTGCTGGTCAGTAGTCAGTGGTGCCCGCCCTCTGAACTATGGCTGCCGGCTTGACTATGTGCTGGGGGACAGGACCTTGGTCATAGACACCTTCCAGGCCTCCTTTCTGCTACCTGAGGTGATGGGCTCTGACCACTGCCCCGTGGGTGCAGTCTTGAGTGTGTCCTCTGTGCCTGCCAAACAGTGCCCACCTCTGTGCACCCGCTTCCTCCCTGAATTTGCAGGCACCCAGCTCAAGATCCTTCGCTTCCTGGTTCGTCTCGAACAAGATCCTGTGTTCAGGCAGTCGGCGCTGCAGCTCAGCGATCAAACCCAGGTACAGATGCGCCAAAACAAAGCCCGTGTGCGCTCAGCCCGGCCTCGGCCAAGTCAGGCTGGCTCCAGCAGAGGCCAGAAAAACCTGAGGAGCTACTTCCAGCCATCCTCCAGCCATCCCCAAGCTTCTCCTAACTTGGAGCTTCCTAGCCTGGGCATGACCCCAAAGACCCAAGAAGAGGAGGTGATGGCCAAAGTGGTAGAGGAGCAGGCCAAGGCTTCAGAGGCCAAGGATGAGAAGGAGCTACGGACCTCATTCTGGAAGTCTGTGCTTGGGGGGCCCTCGCCCATGCCCCTCTGCGGGGGCCACGGGGAGCCATGTGTGATGCGAACTGTGAAGAAGCCAGGACCCAACCTAGGCCGCCACTTCTACATGTGTGCCAGGCCCCGTGGTCCTCCCACTGACCCCGCCTCCCGCTGTAACTTCTTCCTCTGGAGCAGGCCCAGCTAAACCAACGCAGGCCCAAGGATGTCTGTCATGGTCAACTCTGTACATGATCTGAGGCCAGCTCCCTCCTATGCTGCCTCTGTCTCCTCCAAGGCCTTCTTCCCCTCCTCTTCCTCCACCTCCTCCTCCTCCACCTTCCCCAAGGACCCCTCCCTTTCCTCTTTCTCTTCCTCCTCTAAGGCCTCTCTTCCTCTCTCTTCTTTCTGCCTAGCTCTAATCATTGGTGAGCTTCTTGTGCCTTAATGCTGCGACCTAGACCCTACCCCACTTCCCACCTTCCTGTCAGAAGTACACAGGAACCAGTTGCCTCAGGAAGTTGTGATTTCAAACCCCTTCCTTCCTTGCTGGGAAATGTATCTGTGCCTAAATAAAGTTTGTGTCTTTGTTTTAGTGTACCGTGTCATGCGGACGTCCTAGATGTGTTCCATGAAGTTGAGTCAGAGAGGTTATCTCAATAACTGAGTTTGCCAACTGCCTGTAGCCTGATGATATGACTCCCAGGGAGAGGGGAGGGAGGAGTGGTGCTCACCGTAAAGAGCTCTGCTGAGTTGTAGGGGTTCCCTGCACTGCTAAGGTTGGATCAGCAAGGGAGGTGCATGTGGTGTGACAGAAAGCACCTTGTGTAGCCTTAAACCAGTGCTTCCCGACTGATGTGTCCCACAGCTGCCACAAATGAGTTGCAGGGTGGAAAGAAATGGGCCCCTCAGCCCTAGAGTTGCCAGACAGGGCCAGGAATTGCACAGGTGTCAGGAAAGATTGCCTCTTAGGCAAGTCGTATCTTTAGTTCACCCAAGTGTGCCATGCAAGTGTTTTTTGTGCACTGTGACCTGGAAAGGTTGGGAGGATTGCCTTGAACAAGTTGCTTGCTATAGCCCAGCCTCTTTCTCACTTTGGAAAACAGGGTTGGTAAGTCCTGTTCTATAAGGTACCGTGGGAAGGAAAGAGGATAATGGATTGAGGAGAACATCCATTCTCTTTGCTGGAAAATACCTCCAAAGTCCTCCAGGCAGTTTGGTTAGGGCTGACTCCAACTCCTGGCTTCAGGGGATACCTGGGGCCTGGGTTCTAGGTCTGCCGGTGAGGAGTCAATTCCTGGATTTTTGTTGAAACTATTGGGAAAGAGCCATTTCAAATAAACCTGCCAAGTGTCCTAGCTGTTTGTGCAACTCACTGTGTAGTTTTTGGCAATCTCCTTCCTCTTGCTGGATTTCAGTTTCTCTATCAGTAAAATGGGATGGTCTGACCAACAAGTGATCTGTGATTTCTTCATGGTTCTGCCACTTGTCTGAGGGAGTCAGATACAGTGCAGTTGTCTGTATTCTCTCAAAAAAAAAAATGGGCTACAAAGGCTGCAGTTTGCTCTTTATTTATTTTCAGACTCAAGTCAGCTAGAGCTACACAACAAAGCAGAGGACAGAAGGAGGCCCAGCCCTAGGTGAAGTGCAAGTGGAATGGGGATCCGAGGCAGCTGGCTTCTCAGGCATAGGTGGTGACATACTGGGGCCCCATGTTCCCAAAGTAGGAACGTTCCCATTCACTCATGAGCTCAAAGTGCACAGGCCGGCGACAGAAATTGCAGGCAGCCATAGACACATCCTGGAGGGGCAGCCCCACCTCAGTCCAGGCTTCCAGCAGCTTCTCTGAAGGTGGTGGGGGGAGGAGAGGGAAAGAATTGGTTAGATTAGATCTTAATCCCTATGTCACAGTACAGATATGCCAAGATATTGATCCCTTCAACCCTTCGAGATGTCTTGGAAATAAAAGTACCCTCCTTTGTTTCCTCCATTGTGTGCTATGAATGTTACCATTTGTGTATGGGTGCTGTGACGTATAAAAGATTGGCAAGCACTCATCTGACACAATTGAAGCTGTACTGGCCTGGCCTGGACCACTCCCTAAGTACAGGACATACTGTGGCCCAAGAAGTGAATCCATCTGCTTGGAAATTCCTAACTTAGAGAGGAAGGTGACACTGACAGTAACCACACAATGTCATCAGTGTTGTGACCTGGGAGCCTGGGGCGAGGGGTGTTCCTTGAGGGGGTGAGAACCCAGAGAGAACCTGACCCCACTGTCGGAAGTGCCTCAGATGTGTGCCAGGTCTCTGTCCTTCGCTTTTTTTTTTTTTTTTTTGAGGAAGATTAGCCCTGAGCTAACTACTGCCAGTCCTCCTCTTTTTGCTGAGGAAGACTGGCCCTGAGCTAACATCCATGCCCATCTTCCTCTACTTTATATGTGGGACACCTACCACAGCATGGCTTGCCAAGAGGTGCCATGTCTGCACCTGGGATCCAAACTGGCAAACCCTGGACCACCGAGAAGCGGAACGTGTGAACTTAACCACTGTGCCACTGGGCTGGCCCCTGTCCTTGGCTTTTTTAATGCTCACTCCCTGGGTGATCTCATCTAGTCTCATGGCTGTTAAGCACTATCTATATGCTGATGGTGTGAAATTTTCATCTCCAGCCCGACTCCTCTCCTGAATTCTAGACTTGTATATCCAACTGCTTTTTGGTATTTCCACTTGGATGTCTAATAGACTTCTCTAACTTAACATGAGCACAACTGAGCTACTAATCTCCCTACCCTCCACCAAGCCTACTCTGCGTTCAGCCTTACCCATCTCAGTTCATGGCAATTCCAGTTGCTCAGTCCAAAACTTTTAGAGCCATCCTTTATTTTCCTCTTTTTCTCCTACCACATATCCAATCTATCAGCAGATACCATTGGCTCCGCCTTCACAATCTGACCACTTCTCATCACCTCCAATGTCTGAACCACCATCATCTCTTACCTGGAAGGAATATTACAGTAGCCCCTTAACGGATCTTACAGCGTCCACTCCTTCTCCCTTTCAGTCTATTCTCAACATAGAAGTTGGAGCAGTTCTGTTAAAACCTGAGTCAAATATGTCACTCCTCTGCTCAAGTCCTTCAAAAGGCTTTCTATTTCAGAGTTAAAGCCCAAATCCTTCCAATAGCCTACAATACCCTACACAATCTGGCTCCACATTGCCCCTCTCTCCTCAATTTTCCACGTCTTTCCCTCTTGCTTACACCAGTCCATCCACATTCATCTTTTTATTGTTCCTCAAATACAAAAAGAATTCTCCTGTGCTGTGGTCTTCTCTGTTTTAGGCTGTTCCTTCTGCCTGGGATGCCCTTCCCTTAGATATATGCCCAGCTAACTCCTTTACCTCCTTCACATCTTTGTTCGTGTCACCTCAACGGTCTCTACCCTTAACACTATTTAATGCTGCAACTCTCCTCCAAACTAGCCCCTGCCCCACCCCCAGCACTTCCTATCCCCCTTATCCTGCTCTATTTTTTCCATACTGCTTAGAACTACCAGGTTATATAATGTGCTTATTTTTTTTTTAAAGATTTTATATTTTCCTTTTTCTCCCCAAAGCCCCCCGGTACATAGTTGTGTATTCTTCGTTGTGGGTCCTTCTAGTTGTGGCATGTGGGACGCTGCCTCAGCGTGGTTTGACGAGCAGTGCCATGTCCGCGCCCAGGATTAGAACCAACGAAACACTGGGCCGCCTGCAGCAGAGTGCGCGAACTTAACCACTCGGCCACAGGGCCAGCCCCAGATGTGCTTATTTTTAAAGTGTTTTTTGGCTATCTCCCTTCACTGGAACGTAAGCTCCAGAAGGATAGTAATTTTGTGTCTGTTTTGTTTACTACTAGGTCCCCAGCACCTGGAACAGTGTCTAGCACACATTAGGCACTCAATAAGTATTTGTTGAAATAATGAATGAAAGGATGCCTAAGTCTAGAAGATGAAAGAAAGTAAGCCAGGGGAAGGGGTGAGGGAGGACATTCCAATCAGAAGGGAGCGTCATTAGCAGTCCCAGAGGTAAGAGAGTAGGGCAAAATGAGAGAACTGCAAGTCATTCAGTGTAGCTGGAGAAATAACATGAATGTGGGGAAGAGATGAGAACATAGAGATCACCATGTTGAAGGCATTAAATGCCATGCCAAAGAGCTTCAACTGTTCTGCAGGCCAGTGATCTCTGAATTTTGAACTATACATTCCTATCAGCACAAACATTTCAGCATGTACCTCCAATCTATGTATGTTTATATGCTATATACATATATCATTGTCAGTCTATATATTAAAGATCAATATTGGTAATGCTTAACTTTCTATGTTTTAAGATAAAAAGTAAACATAAAATTCTAATAAATCCCCTCACCCTGTATATCATCTTGCATGCCTCACATTGGAGACCACTGCTCTAGTCTATACAATAGGGAAACAAGAAGAGGTTTAAGCAAGGGAGCTATATGGTCAGAGTTTTAGAGAAATCTCTCTGGTGGTCAGTATGGAGAAGGGATTAGAAGGAAGCAAGAGAGAAGCAGGAAAATTAGGAAGAAATCACACTGACATGGATTAAAGTGGTGGTGGAGGAAATTGAGAGATTGTTGAGAACATTTGCGGTATTTCAGGATGGGTTGTCTGTGGGGTTGAAGGACTGGTGGAGTCATAGTGGATGCCTCTCATTTATTTCCTGCCTTTGCATAAATGGACACTCAGAGAACTGAGAGTACCGAGAGCTCTGTAATTGAAGCCCAGCGCAACTGAGAGGACTGAGAAAAAGGTTCAGAAGTCTGGCTCATCAGCTCAGAGAGGTAGTAGACCTAGCGGTTATGACCGTGGAGGTAGAGACAGACTCCCCAGTTCAAATCTAGTAGCCGTGTGACCTTGGACCAGTTACTATATATTTTTATGCCTCAATTTCCACATATATAAAATGGAACTGCTGATAACAGCATCTCTACACCATGAGGATTAGATGAGTGAATACATGTAACATGTTTAGAACAGTGCTTGTCACATAGTAAGTACTTAATAAATGTTGGCTAGTGTTATATGATGTTTTTAAATGAATGAATGAATGAATGGCATCTACCTATCTTGTCTTCCTTGAACTCTGATACTACCTATGCTCCAGACAAACAGAGCGACTGTTGCCAATACATGCTCTCTGTTTTCCTATCACTAGGTCATTGCTCATGGAATTCCCTTATTCTGGAATGTCCTTCCACCATACCACATGTACTTCAAGATGCAGCACAAGGACTTCCTCATCCACAATGCCTCCCTAATTTCACCCTTCCTACCCTCTCTAGCCATAAATGAGCAACTCCTTCCAGCTCCCAGAGCACTGAAGCTCATGACACCGGACCAGTACCATTCAAGTCTATGTCTCTCCTCTACTAGACCATCAACTGCCTACATGTCTTTCACCCCATCTGGAATGAGCACCAGCTCTATGCCGGGCCCTGTGCTAAAAACTGTACCCAACAGGAATCCAGTAAACTTTAGGTGAATTGACTAAGTTGGCATCTTTCAGGATAAAACCTAGGCTACTCAGTCAGCTCTATAAGCCTGTCAATCCAGTCCCTGTCTTGTGTTGTCTTTGTAGATTCATAGATTGGCACTCCCCTCCCCCACTCCATTCCTACTACCTACCCTACATTTCAGTAGCATCTGCTTATTGTTCTTGAAATATCCCAGGCTGCTTCTCACCCTCCACCTTGCCTTTCTTTACCCTTTGCCCTCTACTAAGAATACCCCTTCCACAACCTCTTTCTTCTCTTGCTTTAATATCATTCACCTTGCAAGACTGAGCTCAGGTGTCACCTTCACTAGGAAGCCTGTCTTGAATCCCACAGGTTGGGTCAGGCCTCTCCTCTCTGCTCCCTCAACTCCCCCATGCACTGTCTTTGCTTAACTTTGATCACCCCTTGAAGTCATTGTGTCTGCTATGGCCTCTACAACCAAACTGGAGGCCTATAAGTCTAGGGACTGTTTCTCATTCATTTATGATCCCAGTATAGGGTCTGGTACAAAATTATGTACCAGAAATATATTTTTAGACTGAATGCAATCCATTCTCTCAACTTTTTCAGATCCTGGAGCTGAAAGGAGGGCGAGTGCTGTAGGCATCCATGCTGAGGACTTACCCACAAAGTCTTCCATCATCTGAGGGCTGTGGTGGGGGGAAGGTGCAAGGCGCAGCAGCTCCTCACCCCGGGGGACAGTTGGGTAGTTGATGGCCTGCACGTAGATGCCGTGCTTGGAGAGCAGGAGATCACAGATCTTGCTGTTCAGTGCTGCATCACCCACCTGGCTCAGGAGAAAAGCCTGTAAGTATCTACCACTCTGGCCGTACTATTACTAGCTCCCTTAAGCAGGTGGAGGGAACCAGATCGAGGAACGCCACTGAATTTGGGGACAGACTTTTTCATAAGGGGCTTGGTCAGGGGAAGTTCCAGAATTTCTATCAAGGAGTTGCTTAGATGCAACAATCAATTTGAAAGGGGTGGGGTGGAAGTGGTGCTAGGGACCTTGTCTTGAAGCTATTTGCAGAGCAAGGACACTGGTTTTAGTTAGGTAGTATGTTAATTTGGGCTGGTTCTGGTAAGAGGATAAACCTCCCAAGCCACCTCTGGGGTGCTGTCACTGGGTTAATTAAAACATATTTATAAAAGCAGTTTTTCAAGGGAATATTCAGTTAGCCCAAAGAGCAGTGACTATTTCTTTCTCATCCATAAAACAGTCACAAAAAGGGTCATTCCCACACCCCAACTTGCTGACACACACAAATAGATGTCATTTAAGAAAGAAGTAGCAGTTCATTTTTTAAAGGCAGTAAACACTCAAACATAGTTGCAAATCCAAAATAGCAGCTAGTCAATGGCTTTTGATTTTATAGTTTCTGACTTCAATTCTCAGTAAGAAATAACATCTCACACCATGACTATACTATACACATACACACATGTGCATACACACATGTAAAAAACAAATAAATTTCTCATAAAATGATACACTTACTATAGGTGATATATGACATTTTCTATTCTATTTCTTTTTTGAAGAAGAAGAAGAAGATTAGCTCTGAGCTAACATCTGCTGCCAATCCTCCTCTTTTTGCTCAAGAAGATTGGCCCTGAGCTAACATCCATGCCCATCTTCCTCTACTTTATATGTGGGATGCCTGCCACAGCGTGGCTTGATAAGCAGTGCGTAGGTCAGCACCTTGGATCCAAACCAGGGAACCCCAGGCCACCGAAGCCCAGCATGCAAACTTAACCAGTATGCCACCAGGCCGGCCCCTCTTCTATTTTTTAATGCTAGTCATAACCCACTAAACTGATTTTGTGACTCACTAATGGTCTTGATCCACAGTTTGAAAAAAACTGAATTATAGGCCATGGGTACTCAATATTGTGTGGGTCAGTGCAGTCTAATAAGCATGACATAATAGCTAATGCAAAAAAATACTGGTTAATCCAGAATGGCTGATAATTTTTCAAAGGTAACAAAGCTGGCGATAAGTAGGATGGTTAACAGGAAAGCAAAGAATTGATGACAGGAGCAGGCGTTGGTTTGCTGGGTGCAGGAGAGCTCCGAGAAGAGATAGATGGGAGGGCAATGGGCAAGGTGGGGCTCTCACCCTGATGGGGATGATGTGGCTGGGGCAGGGGATGACAGGAAGGCCCCTGTCCATTAGTAGCTGGCGCATATGCTTGACATTGCGCTGGTGGGCTCGCCTCAGGGCTTGTCCCTCCTCTCCCTTGAGCAGCCGCACAGATTCCAGAGCCCCAGAGAGCACCATGGGAGGCAGTGAAGTGGTGAAGATAAAGCCGGCAGCATAGGAGCGCACCATGTCCACCAAGTCACGAGTGCTGGCGATGTAGCCGCCCACACAGCCAAAGGCCTTGCCTAGAGACAGGGAAGAGGAGGAGGGTACGCACAGAGGAACAGGATTATGCCCCAGATAACACAAGGAGGTGCACCAGAAACTGGAACTCCAGACTCCCTTTCCAGGCCTCTGCTCATCTCTCCTGTCCATGACAAGGCAGACAGAGCTGATAATTCTGCTACTTTGAGATAGGACTTTCAAGTCCTGCCATATGCAATGACTAGATAGGCAGGGACTGGGTGGGGACCTTCAGCTGGTTAGGCCGAAAAGTGGAGGTAAGATGAAGCTTTGGGCTGGGGTGGGGCAGGAGTTTAGGACCATAGCTCTCCACTTATTGAGTTGAACCCAGCTATTTGGCTCAGCTCAGGGGTCTTCTCAAAAAACCCTCCCAGGCTTTCTCAGCAGTTCTGCAGTAGGGTGGGAGTGGAAGGAGGGAATCCACGAGTTCTGCAGCCTGGGGCTGTGAATTCTACCCAAATAGCTCCTGCAGCTTTGGAGAGGAGGAGGAAAAGGGTCTTGCAGAGGCCTCCTTTTCGGATTGTATATAAGGGCAGCCCAAGACACTCACTCACCGAGAGTTCCAGAGATGATGTCCATCTTGTGCATAATTCCATCACGCTCCCCAATCCCAGCACCCCGGGACCCATACAGTCCTACAGCATGAACCTCATCTACGAAGGTCAGAGCTCCATACTGATGGGCCACATCACACAACTCTTCAAGGGGACAGATGGCACCTGAGCAAAGCCAAGGAATCGATGTTGGAGATCATAACCCTTCCCCAGCTCCATTTCCAGCATAGAATTCATGACCCCTAACTACTTTGGATTGGAAAAGGGGGAAGATGTGCACCGTCACTTGGGACTGTGCCAAACCTCTTTATATGTGTTAACTGCCTTCACCTCACTCCCACCCAGGCTGTATGTGTGTGTGTGTATGTATGTGTTTTCCCCAGCCTGTGATCAAGGCGTGCCTCTTGTTCTTTCTGTTTTTACTTCATTCTGACAATATCTGTCCTCTTGTATATGCCATTTTCCAGCCTCTCTCTGCTTCCGTTGTTTTTTCCTGCAAGTCTATGTATTTCCATGTAGGGTTGGCACCAGCCTATATGATGCCTTTATTTAAATAAATTGAAAGAAGTTACCTTTTGCTCCCGGTTAATGCAGTCCTGATTTCAGATCCCAGTCAGCCCCTCAGCCAGGTGCTGTTGGCAGCCCTGTCAATATCTTCACTAGTCCTCCCTATTTCTATCTTTCTGGCTTTCTGTCATTATCTCTTTTTGTGGCCATCTCCATCTTTATGTCTATGTCTCTATTTTTCTGTCTCTGCCTTTGTTTTTCTCTCTCCTTTCCCCTTCCTCCCTCTCTGTCGCTGTCGCCCTCCTCCCCTCCCTTCCTCACCTGACGCTTTCTGTCTACCTCTCTGACAATCTGTCTGCTTCAGACTTTCTTTCTCTGTACCTTTGTGTCTCTGTGTTTCTTTGTGCCTCTGTCTCTTTGTCTTTTCTATGTCTCTGTGGCAGTGTATTTCTCTCTCATCTCTTTCAATGTTGTTGTTACCTGAGGTCACCCTCCCACAGGCTCAGTCTCAGTCTATTGAATGAAAGTGAATTAGAAGTAATCTGTATGTTCCTCTCCATTTCCCACACAGATTTATCATTGTTTCAAGGTTATTCTAGACATCTTCTATGCTGATAGTTGTTTATAAGGTCTTCAAATGGCTGTGTATTATATAGATTTTGTGGCCACTCTGCATATACAAGAACCCACACCTTCTGCCATTCCCTATCCCTGGAAACTACTAGGTGCAGTGAGTTGGAATACAGAAGAAACTTCTTCAGGTGGAAACAGGGGCTCCAGGCCAGGATTAAAGAATGTGAGTAACTGGTAGGACAACATGAAGGGAGACAACCACAAGAGGTGGAGCTCCAGACAAAGAGGACAGTGTGATGGCTCAGGCATTATTTCAGTGGGAGAAATTCAGCTTTAGGACAGACAGTTTAGGCAGAATTTCCACCAAAAAAAAATAAGGAACCATTTATTTGCAAATGTAAGGAAGTAGAATAGTCCCAACATGGTTTCCACTAGAGAAATAATGAACTAGTGTAGTCTCAGTGGTAGAAACATAATCAAGGGATGGTTTTACTTTCTTGCTAGTTTTAGAACGTGGGAGTGGGAAGGACAATAAGTTATTCACATATATTAACTCATTTAATTCTCAAAACTATCATTATCACCTCCATTTTTCAAATAAGGCAACTGAGACACAAAGCAATTAAGAAACTTGCTCAAGCTAGTAAGTTGTCGTGCTGGGATTTGAACATGGATAGTCTGGTTCCGCAGTCTGTGCATCATCATTACATGATGCTGATTGCATTTATATTGGCTAAATCAGAGAATACTATGGACTCTCAATGTTTCGTAAAAGTGACAAATAAATAAAAATAAATGGAATAAAGTGAAGACCTCTTTCCTTTAATAAATTCAGAAGATGATGCCTGAAACATGATTTCTGTTCAAGAGCAATAGAATGATTTGGGCATTGTTTTAGTTGGGGGAGGAAACAAGGTAGGAGGGTAAAGGTCATTTATTTCTACTTAGAACATAATGAATGGAATGGCTTCCATCATCTTTAATTCTTTTTTTCTGGTTTTGAAGATTGGCCCTGAGCTAACATCCGTGCTCATATTCCTCTACTTTATATGTGGGGCACCTGCCACAGCAGGGCTTGCATAGGTCCATGTCTGGGATCTGAACCAGCGAACTCCGGGCTGCTGAAGTGGGGCATGCGAATGTGACCGCTATACCACTTGGGGTGGCCCCCATCATCTCTAATTCTTACAACCAGATATTTTGCCTTGGGGAGAACTGAGATTTGGAGAGTTAAATATTATCCAAGGTCATAGAGTCAGTTAGTGCCAGAGGAGGGATTTGAACTCAGGTCTGTCTAACTTCAAAACCTATTTTGATTCCAATGCTTCATACTGGACCTTGAAAAAACTCCCAGGCCATGGTTTGTAAAATTTTCCATTGCAGAGACCAGACACAGGATGATTGATTTGCACATTATTTCTAATGGAAGGAACGTCATGTGAGGGAATTGAAATCATATGTTCGAGGGTGCAAAGGCTCACTCTGGCACCAATTTACAGAGCTACCCAAGACAAATTGGGTGCTGTCTCTGAACTTTAGTTTCTTAACCTGTAAGATCAGTATAACAGCTGCCTCCATCCTTTGTCATTTACTGGCTGTGTGACCTTAGGCAAGTTACTTAACTTGTTTGCTTCTCAGTTTCCTCATGTAAATAAATAGAAATAATAATAGCACCTACCTCGTAGAATTGTGAAGATTAAATGAATTAATACATGTAAAATACTAATAAATTTGCTTGGCACATAATAAGTACTCTATAAATGTTAGCTGTTATCATTAACATCATGGTTTTTGTGAGACTAGTGTTAGTAAACATAATCTCACACATATACACACCATCCATGGAGTGAACAGTCTCGAAGGCCACAATTTTGGGTGTCTCAGGGTTGGACTTCTCTAGAAGTTTCTTCAGGTGGTCAGGGTCATTGTGCCTGAAGACAAACTTGGCTGCTCCACTGTTGCGGATACCTTGGATCATTGAAGCATGGTTGCCCGCATCTGAGTAAATCTCACACCCTGAGGAACCAGATGCATAATTCTTAAGCTTATGTCCTGGTATTCCCACTTCAACCTCAGGACTGACCTGGCAGAGGCAGACAGCCAACCCTCCCCTCCCTCTGAAGATCCTGTTCTGTTTCTCTCTCCTCAGGAAGCTCTTGTGACACGTCTTTCTCCCTTTGGAGAACTCCCTTGCCCTGAAATTCTGACCCCTACACCCTTCTCTCAATTATTTCTAACCCTAGTCTGGCCTCTGACTATCTTGGGGTGGAGGAAATTTTAATTTCCCAAGAAGTTCTAGAGTTTTCAGAGGACAAAGACTAGGTTCATTCTCACAGGCACAAGACCAAGCCTTGGAAAAGAGTTTATCTCAGATAATGTTTGTTGACTTGGTCTTTTGCTAGATTCTTTCTGGTCTAGATGAAATCCCACCTCTTCCAGGTAGCATCCCTCTGCTTGTAGTTACAGAGTGGATACTTATCGGACTTTCACAGTTTAAATCATAAGCTCGTGGCATGTCATAGCTTGAAGGACCATTAGTGACCATGGAATCCAGTCCCCTTACTGTACAAGTGAGGAAGCTAAGGTCCAGAGAGGGGAAGACTTTTCTCTAGGACCTGAAGAATGCAGGGCTTTTTACTGGGCAGTGCTGAGAGGGCAGGTGGGAAATTGGTGGAAGGAGTTGATTCCTGCCTCCCAAAATTGCAGTGACACCAAAGAACTGTAGTCTTTCATTAGAGTAAGGGATCACTTCTACCTGAGAAAATCAGGCATGACTTCCTGGTGGACCTACCTTGAACGACAAGTAGACTGGGAGTTTTTTGAGAGCAAAAAACCACATCTTTTTATCTTTTTGTCTCTGGTACCCAGTATAAAGGTAAGTACAATGAATGGATGAATAAGTAAATAACTGATTTATAAGTGAGTGAGTGAATATATGAATGAATGTATTACTGAATGAAAAACTGAGAGGAGAGGTGTCAAAAGATGAGACTGATGAGGTAGGTAGAGACCAGATTATTGAAGGCTTTATAAGCCAAGATAAAGAGTTTGGATTTGGTCCTAGGGGCAATTGGGATCCATTAGAGGGTCTTGGACAGGGGAGTAACAAAGATAAGCTTGTATTTTAAAAATATCATTCTGATCACTGTGAAGAGTAGATTGTAGGAGGGCAAAGGTGAAATCAAGAAAATGATGTTGGTCTACGCTAGGATTGGAGGCAGTGGAAACTGAAAGAAGTTGAATTCTAACAGTCGAAGAGGGAGTTCAATTGAAAAAATTCCCAAAGATGTTGGATTTAGTTGGATTTATGTGTGACCTCAGAAAAAGTTTCCAAGAAGCAGTGGTGATGTTTATAGTGTGCTGAAGAATCAGCAGGAAGTGAGGAAGTAGATAGCAAGTGTGGAGACTTCTCTCAAGCACATTGCCTACTATAGGGAGGGGAGAGATAGGGCAGTAGCTACAGAGTGATGAGGAGAAATGGTTTTTTGAGATGCAAGAGACTTAAACATGTTTAAAGAGAGGGAGAGGCTGAAGATACAGTAGAGAGAGAGGAAACTGATAGATCAAAGTTCCTGAGGAGGTAAAGGGGAATGGGACACAGCACCAACAGAAGGATTAGTCAACAAGAAAAAGTTCACCTCTTCCACTGTGACAGGAGAGAAGGACTGAGGAGAGGACATGTGGGGATGCTCGTGAATTTGTAGGTAGTTCGTGGCAAGGAGTTGAGGACATTGCTACCTGAGGTCTTCTATTTTCAGTGTGGTAGGAGGTGAAGTCATCTGCTATGCGTGAGGGTGAGGTGGAGGTATGGGGAGGCTGAGGAGAATGGAGGTTTGGCAAAGCTGCCCTGGAGACTTGGAGAGCTGACCATGGAAATGGGATTGCCAGACAGCATAGAGGACCTGATACAGGTTGAGGATCATGAAATTTTAGTGGCTTCCATCTGAGAAATTATATAAGTCCAGGATTGACATAGGGAAGGCAGAGAGTTATATTCATCTGGGGGTTGGAGCTTTGATGAAAGGATGACAGGCATATGTGTTGTGGACATTATTGGCTAGAGAGTGGGAGAGTGAGAAGATGGGATCCAGGTGGAATCCAGTGTACAACTGATGGAATTGGTTTTAGGCAGAAGGAGAGATGCACCTTCAAATTGTAAAAGGAAAGAATGAAAGGAGGGTAGATGAACAATCAGATAAGCTTGTAGGTTTGGTGGCTATAAGTTAAAGGAGTTCCTGTTTGGTGGCTTCTGTTTTCTTTCTGATGTAAGATGTGAGGTTATTTGCTAACAGTGAAGGAAGAGGTAGTCACAGGTTTTAGAAGGGAGAAGAAAGTTTGAAAAAGTTGATGTAGGGACATAGAAGGACTTTTTTTTTTTTTTTTTGCTAAGGAAGATTTTCCCTGAGCTAACATCTTTTGCTAATCTTCTCCTTTTTGTATGTGAGTCACTGCCACAGCATGGCCACTGATAGATGAGTGGTGTAGGTCTGCGCCCAGGAACTGAACTCATGCTGCCCAAGTGGAACACACCGAACTTAACCACTAGGGCACTGGAGCTGGCCTTATAAGGACTATTTTTGAGAGTTAAGAGCCAAGTTGAATTGGGAGGTGACAAATTTATGGTGTTACCCTTCTATGAATTTGGGCAATGTTCCTCAGTAGTGGTCTTCAGCCTATGTGCAGAAGGAGAGAAAGGAGAGGGATATGGTCATCCAGTGTTGAGGATATGCAAGATGGGTAAGAAGGAAGGGCAATGGGAGCAAGTGAAGTCAGGATAGAGGGAAGGAGTGATGGAGGCAGTGAGACTGGATGCTATATTGCAGGATACCAGCCCTGAACAAAGCTAAGGCCTCAGACTTACCTGGAAGGATCTTGGCCAAGGTGAAGAGAGTAGAGTCATTGGCCACAAAGCAGGAAGAGAAGAGCAGGGCTGAGTCCTTTTGGTGTAGCTCAGCCAGCTCCTGCTCCAGCTCCACATGAAACTTACTGGTACCTGAGATGTTGCGTGTGCCACCGGCTCCAGCTCCATGACGCTGCAGGGTCTCCCTGGCCAGGAGAAAACAGGGGAGACAAGGAAAGAAGAAACTCTTGTCAGACAGTGAGGAACTAGGTAGGTTTCTCTTCCTTGATGGGGGTCAATGTTGATTTAGTGATGCTGTATGACCTGTGTCCTATGTGACCAAGTAGGGGGCAGGATGAGGACAATGGGGAGACATAGACTCTCCTTCTCAGGCTGAAGGCACTCGGGAATGAGGGGAGAAGCTAGGTTGAGCTTGAGAAGCTTGGCAGACCTTCTAGAGGAGGTCACACACCATCTCTGGCAATACTCATTCCTCAGCCATAGTAAGAGCTTATGGAGAGTGGACCTTGCTTGGTCTTCCATCCTTTCCTCCACAGCATTGAACAACCAAGAGTTTGAAAAACATGATTTGTTGACTGACTTAGTTCATATCTGAGGATTAGATGTACTAGAGGACCTTGGACAAAAGGGGTGGTGGATGGAAGTCAGGTTTCCACTGCCAGCTCGGCCTTTTCCTTCCATGTGTGGCTTTGGCTCTTCTCTGAATGCATCTCCAAAGCTCATGGCTCAGACCCTACTACTCACTGTGTGGCTTGCAAGACCCGAGGATGCCGGCTCATGCCCAAGTAGTCATTACTGCACCAGACAGACACATCCTTTGAGGCCACAGATGCCTCAAAGAAGTGTTGGGCAAAAGGGTATGCATCAGCCCAACGGTTCACAGTCTTGAACACACGGTAGGTGTGGTCCTGTTTCTTCTCCATGATCTTGTCCCTGAAAAACTGGTCATAACCAAAGACATGGTTTCCTGCAGGAGTAGAAATGGGGATGAGAAGAATTCATTTTAAATCACCTCCCAGCTAGTCCATATTTTATTCATGCTGTTGATTTTGAGTTCTTCAATTCTCTTTCCATTTATTCATTTATTTGTTCAGTCATTAACTTACTGGACTACGTTGACTCTCCACTACTTCTTTCAACCATCCTTTTACTCACTCACTCGCTCATTGACTCAGTAATTTATTCATATATTCACTCAGGCTTCCTAGCCCTGGCAGGGCCTCATCTCTTTTCTTGAGGTTAGTGTGGTAGCCT
Source organism: Equus asinus (assembly GCF_041296235.1). Classification (NCBI taxonomy): domain Eukaryota; kingdom Metazoa; phylum Chordata; class Mammalia; order Perissodactyla; family Equidae; genus Equus; species Equus asinus. The sequence continues at coordinate 36,166,012 of NC_091820.1, forward strand.
CCTTACTGGAATCACTACTTCCAGTTTCAGTGAAAAGAGTATTGACAGATCTAGTTTCCAGTCATCACTCTGCTACTTCCTAGTTATGTGACCTCGGGCAAGTCATGAATCTTCTCTCTTAGTTTTAATTTCCTCGTCTGTAGAATGGGACTAATAATACCTTCCTTGCAGAATTGTGAGCATCTGATGACAAATGGAATGCAGTACACTCAAACTAATGTCTGGCACATAGTAGTATTATTATAACTATAGTAATAGTAGTAGGAGTAATAATAATAGCTAATATTTAATATTATTATAACCAACATTGAAAAAGTGCCCATTAAATTTAATGCCTTCTCTTAGGAACTTTATAGATATTATTTCATTTATTCCTCACAACAACCATATGTGGAAAGTTCTATGGGGATCTCCATTTTTCAGATGAGAAAACTGAGGCATAGAGCGGGTAGGTAACTTGATCAAGGTCGTGCAGCAAGAAAGTGGCCTAGAATCCACTTTAACCACTACCACTACAAAATGGAGCAACCCTATTCTCAGGATAAATTGAAATAATATATGCCAAAGGGCTTGTTAAACTCTAAAACTCTATTACATGAGACAGAAATCATGATTGTTGCAGATGGCAACTTATGTGGCAGGGGTACAAATTGGTAACATCTTTGTTGCAAGGATCTTTGGAAATATGTATGAAGAGTTTTTAAAATGCACATACTGACATACCTAGAGAAATAATTGCAGCATGTTTAACAGAAAAATGATTGATATCCAGAATTTATTTTTTAAAAATTCTGAAAAATTACTATGAAAAAATGTCACCCCAGTGGAAAAATGAGCAAAGAATATAAACAGACAATTCAATAAATGTAGAAAAAGATACTTAATCAGGGAAAATCAAACTGCAAGAACAAATTTTTATCTATCAAATTGATAAAGATTTAAAAGTTTGATAATATCGAGTGCTGTAGAGAGTGTGAGAACATGAATGCTCTCTTTGATAACTGGCACACCACTTTGGAGGACTAATTGGCAATATTTATTAATATTGAAAACGTACACACCCTTACACCCTGAGAATTTCTATCTCTTACTGTCTATCCTAGAGAAACACTTACCTATGTGCACTAGGAGGTACATTCAAGGATGTTTCCTGCACCACTGTTTGTGATTAGGAAAAATTGGAAGCAACCCAATAGAGGAATGGCTAAATAATTTCTAGTATATCCATACTAAGTCTAAGATAATACTATATGTATTTTTGGGGTACATTTAAATGCAAGTAAAACCAATATACAATATAAACTGGAAGAATACGCACAAAAAATTTGGAAACAATAACCTGAATTATAGGTACTTGATTAACTGAATTACATTGCATCCATGCTACAGAACACACTTCAACCATTAATAATTATTATGCAGCTCTATATTTAGGGACATGGAATGATGCCCATGACATATTGTTAAGTGAACAACGCAAAATAACAAACTCCAGGTAGAATGAGATCACATTTTTAATAAAAACATGTGTGTGGAGGGGAGCATACGAGGGGTGTGTGTGTGTGTTTAGTCATAGGAAAATATCTGGAAGAAAATATAATAAAAAGTTGATGTATGGTGGAACTCTGAGTGACTTAAATTAACCTCTTTATGCCTTCCTGTATCTGTTGAAAAATATTTTACAATGAATCATATTCCTTTTATATTAGGAAAATAAGGCAAATTCCACTATGAAAAATGAATATAAACACATACAAGACAGGGAAAAAGGCTCTGTATGAAGGATAAGAGTTTTTGAGGCAAGCGTGGAGAAGAAACAATAGGAATAAACTAAATATTTAATAAGCCCTCATAAGAATCTATGAACACTTCCATAAATGTAATTTTATTTCCTCTTCATTAAAACCTGTTGAGGCAGGTATTAAAATCCCACTGAAGGGAAATGACTTACTTGCCAAAACACACAGATCCAGCAAGAACCAGCATTCAAATTTGAACAAAGACTCCCTTTGGTTCCAAAGCACTTCCTTACCATTTCTTCTACTGTGTCAGAAGCCCTTTCAGCATTCCTTCCATATTCCTACTCCCTTTATTTCTACCTAAGCAAACTCACCAGCCATGTTGTTCTGAATCAGATGTGTGACCTTCTCTGAAGTTTGCTCTGGCTCCTGGGGACTGGAAAATGGCTCCCTCAGGCTGGTTGAGGTCAAGGAACTGGGCAGGTCTGAGAAGGAGTGTGAGATTCATTGGCCATGAAGAGAGGAGGAAAAAAGAAAGCGTGTATCATCCTCTTTAAACTCGATATAACATGTGAAAATTCAAATTCATGAAGTGGGGAAGCTTTCTGCAGAGAGAAGCTTTCTGCAAAGCAAGCCCCTACTCATCTCCCTAATGGAGATTCCCGTGTCAAGAAACCTTGCATAAGGTGAATCACACTTCTCCCCACTAGGACTTTCCCTTGGGTGAGGTAACTGGGGCAACCACCTTGGCTCTTACACTTGAAAGGTAGATGCATGGCAGTGTACCTTCTTTTTCTTTTTTTTTTGTTTTAAATATTTTATTTTTTCCTTTTTCTCCCCAAAGCCTCCCAGTACATAGTTGTGTATTTTTAGTTGTGGGTCCTTCTAGTTGTGGCATGTGGGACACTGCCTCAGCATGGCTTGATGAGTGATGCCATGCCTGCGCCCAGGATCCAAACCAACGAAACTCTGGGCCGCTGAAGCATAGCACCCAAACTTAATCACTCGGCTATGGGGCCAGCCCCTATTCTTCTTTTTTGAATGTCATTAAAATTCTATTTTGAAGTTTTTATTCTTATTGATATCCCAAAATGGCCTATGAAAGATGTCAACAGTGTGGCCATCTATCAAATGGATTATCTTGAGTGGTCTGCACCAGTTGAGTTGCCCCGGGCTCCATACCCTTCTAAAGGATGTACCTGCTTCCAATACTTACTGTTTCATGCAAATACAGATTGTCATAGATTGATATTGCTTAAATGTTGGAGCCCAGCCTTTTGGGATCCATTTAGCCACTTGTGAGAGAGAAGGCAGAACTCTACAGGGCTAATTTTAGGCTAATGGCTAAAAGTTACAGGAGTCTGTGCACATATGTGTGCATTTCAGTGCACAGTCTAAGCTATTGCCTACCATGGTTCTCCTAGAAAAGATTGGACTTCCCGTGGTGGGATGTGTACTAGCTGACCTTGAATTAGCCTACTTCAGGACTGTGATGAAGTGAGTTCGGACATTAGGAGTAGAGGTTGGAGAAGGTAGAACTTGACTCCAACCTGTCTTGAAAGTCTTCACATCTTCCTGGACTTCTGGGGCCGCTTTCTGTACAATCTTGCTCTTCCCATCCTGGAGTTCTGACAGCATGAAGGGACAGTGGCTTTTAGCCCAAGATGGAGAGTCTATACAAAGGTAAAAGAGTACATGGCAGTGCATTTCTAGTCATAAGTTCAGTTTAACAATGATTACTAAGACCTACGATATTCCAAAACTCCATCTCAGGCTATGGTAGAGACACAGATATGGATGAATCTGGTCACTGTACTACGGAAGCTCCTAAGCTGGTGGGAATGGCATACACTGAAGACACACTATGAACAGTGCTGAGATGAGGGGAAGGACATGGGCTATGGAAGGCTAGAAGAGGGAGGAGACATGACCCAAAATCGAAATTGCACAGGCTAAAGGTCTAGGTGGGCTTCACAAAGGAGATAAAATCTCTCACAAGAAGTACGACATACTCTGGTAAGTGTCAAAGGAAAGGGTTATTTGATAGGAGCAAAGCCACAGAAGCTTGAGACAACAGAGTTGATCCAGGCAATTTTAAGTAGTTTCAGCATGACTGGAGTATATAGAGTGTGACACGCATGAGAGTGCAACTCTTTTTAGAGACACTGGCAGAAGTCAGATGCCAGGTGTATTGTTAGGCCAGCTCATTCTGCCTTGATACTTTTCACATGAACCCTCCCAATTATTAGGAAATGATGGCCAATATGACCTGGAACCTTGTCTCCAGGACCCAGACATTCTCCCCCATTTACCAGCAGCCTCTTCTTACCTCCTCCAGCCTTTGTCGCCTTAAGGTGGATTTGAGAACAGATTGGTTCATGCGTAGCCAGGATGGGACAGCGTCCAATACCAAACAGGAACTGGTGAGTCTTAATCACCTTGCCCAGGATGCCTGTGGGGCCTCGGGCAAGCACTGGGCAGCGCTGTAGCAATATGGCTGCTGCCACCATCTTGAGCCCGAAGTCCTGCAGAGGATGTGGAAGAAATGAGAATCCATCAGGAAGTTCTGGCCAAAAGCCAAGGGTCATTCCTGTGTTTGGTTGCCTTTAGCTTCCTACCCAATGCTCGTTACCCTCCCCAGAGAAACCCTTATTGTCTTTCGAGGGTAGGAATTTTCCCAATGTTAAAATGTACCAATAGAGTAGCAGAGAGAAAGAAATAGGAAACTGACCATTAGACAAAAGGGTAAAGGAAAGAGTTCCAACTGGAGGTCAGAAAGCCTGAATTCTGATTCAGACTCTACTGAATGATGCTTCAATGATGGTGAGGATCATTGAAGTGTGATTGTGTGTGGCAGGATGAGAGTTGACAATCCACCAACCCTTTGATCAACACTTAAGGCTAAGAAGCTTTCTAAGAATATTGGCCTCATCCAAGTAAACATTCAGCCTACTAATGCAGACAGATGCCATTGACCAGGGCTCCTGATGTTTCCTGAGCATGCCCAGCCAGAGAGGGAGAAGAAGCTTGAAGCCACAAGTACCAACTTAAGTAGATTCAGGGAACAGGATGAAAGGGCAGGCCTTAGGCCATACAGACCATGTGCCACCAGGCAGGTATTTCACTCTTTGGATTTGCTCTTGGCTTTTTAGGAAAGCACAGATAGAGAAGAGGATGAAAGAAAGACCCAAGTAGTCTGAGAAACAAGTCTGTGGGTGAATGAAAGAGGCAGAGGCTAAGACAGAGGAGAGAAAGGGAACAGTGAGAAGATCAGAAAAAAAATAGAAAACAAATACACATAGTAGGCATTCAATAAATATTTGTTGAATTTGGGAGTAAATTAGTGAATGAACAGGGACTCAAATGGAGGAAAGAGTAGGATAGTACAGAAAGAGTCAGAAGAAAATAAAAATTAAGAAAGATAAAAGGAGAAAAGTGAGAGAGAACAAAGGTACAGTGGTAGTGGTGGAGTTAGAAGAACAGAAATTGTGGGAGAGAAAGAGATCAAAGCCAGAAGGAAAGGGAACAGGGTAGAGATAAGAACAAGAAGAGGAGGAGTGATCCAGAAAAACAGAGGACAAGAGGATGATAGGAAATACAAAAGGATAGGGAAAGAGACTGAGATGAGAGAAAGAAGGTAAAAGACAGAAGAGAGGGAGATTGAGTGACAGAACAGTGGTAGAGGCAGAGACGGATAGACAAAGGGACACAAAAAGGACATGAGGAGAGATCAAGGAGCATAGAGGAATATACAAAGACCCAGAAAACTGAGAGCAGGAGAGAAGAGAATCCAGCAGGGTCAGAGAGTCAGTCAAGCACAAAGATAAAGGAGAAATGCTGTCAGAGGTTGGGGTTGGGAGAGAGAAACAAAGAAGAGTTAGAAGAAGAACTCGACCCTACCAAGGGAGATGAGAGAAAGACTGAGAGGCAGAGATAAGGGAGTAGAGATAAGATCAACGGATAGAGACAGAGAGGTGGCTAAGGTGGGTTGAGGGTTGGGATGAGGGAAGGCTGAGAGATACAAAGAGAAAGACAGCTGGAGAGAGCAAGAAAGAGAAACAGATTAAAAGAAAAAGGGCAAACTGGAAATCCAGCATCAGAGGGTGAGACAAGATATGGGACAGGACAATGGGAGAGATGCAGAGGAATGTGGAAAGACTAAGGTCCTAGCACCAGCAAGAGAGCTATTGAGTAGAATCTAACAGCACCTCTGGTATATAGGGCTTTATGTTGTGAAGGACAAGTGAACATGAGGAGTTTTGGCCCTGTCCTCATACTGCAACCTCCTTCACCTCTTATACAGCAACACCCCTCCATTCCAGATCTCACAGAGCAAGCACCCTCTCCCTAACTCACAAAACAATCTCTTCCCCTTGTTTCACCCTGGAGCATCCTCCTTCCAACTTTCACAGATTATCATAGGTTGGTATGTGGGGCAGGGCTTGTGGGCCCTGAAATTGGGAAAGGCAAAGGGGTGTTGACAGGACCAAATGAAACTCATGTTAAGCCTTTAGGACAGCACCTGGCACATAGTAAGTTTTCAATAAATGTTAGAACTTTTAATTTCAATTCCAACTCCCCAACTCTCTGTTGGACATTCTTAGAAAGTCACTTCCCCTCTCTGGGTCTCAGCTTTCATCAGCTGTCAAATGTAAGTTATTTATGCCTCCCTCATATAGTAAGTAATGAATTGGATCCAATGCCTACCTCGTATCTGGAGATATGAGTTTCCCTTCCCTTGCCTGCCTGCCAAGGCTAAAGTGCTCAGGACTGAGTCTGCAGACCATAGATAAAGCTCCGAGAGTTTATCACCACTGGGGTCCAACCACTCCCCAAGCTGAGATCAGGGTGTGGGAGAGAAGAGGAGCTCCTTTCTAGAATCACATCTGAGCATCTGGCTGGGGATGACCCTGGCTTTCAGTGGTGAGGAGGGGTGGATGGCCCAGGGAGAGGCAGGCAAGGCAGATGGCCAAGTTCCAGGCTCCCGCAAACTCCTTTCCCCAATATCAACACTGACAACAATAATGACAACAACACTGGGATACATAATGGAAAGGAAAGCCCCCAAGATTGGAAGCAAAGTCCAGTCCTCCCTGGGGATGATGGTGGATTAAGGCCTACTCCTGCCCCCATGTATAAAACAGAAGTTGAATACATTCGTCATCTCTGAGGGGCTTTTGGCCATGATATTCTCAGGGACCTGGGAAAATATAGACCACTTCCTGGAATTTGTTGAATTATCAAGTTCTTTCAAACTTCAGTTGCAATTTCTCTGTTCTGAGACTCCTTTCCTGGAATTGGCCCTACCTTGCTCAGCCTGTCCATCTTTATGACCCATAACTTTGTAGCCTAGTTACCTTGAGCTCTGTTTCCATTGCATCCCACTACCTATCATTAGATTGGAGTGAGTAAAATTGAATCAAGGAAGTATTTTAGGCAATTTAGGGTATTAAGATCACAGCCTACTTGGTATTAAGAGTCAGACTACTTGGGTTTGATTCCTGGTTCCACCATTCACTAGCTCTGGGACCTTAGAAAAGTCACATCTCAGCTCTATGTCTTATATCTATAAAATTTAGATAATAACAAGGACAATCTATTTCACAGAGATGTTGTGAAGATTCGGTAAGATAATCTATATGAATTATATAGAAGAGTGCCTATCCCAGAGTAAATACTGAAAAAAGTGTTAGCTATTATTTTTAATTTCTACATTTTCTATGTAGGGAAAGTGAAGGTACAACCTAGGGAAGACACGTCATGAATACACCAGACCATGTCTGAAAAGCTGATTCTTCTCTCAATCCTGCTTCTTGTCCTTATCCTGTTACAACTTACTATGTGAACTTGGGCTCTGTGCTTTTCCTCTCTGGGCCTCAGTTTTTCCACAGACAACTGGATAACTTCATAGATTTCATCTGGTTCTAATAATCAAAAACAAAGTACTCACTGTACCAAACCCTATGGTAAATGCTTCACATGCATTGACTTTTGTAATCCTCATGACAACTCTGTGAGGTAGACACTATTATCAACTTTATTTCAAAAGTGAGGAAACTGAGGCCCAAAAAGATTAAGTAACCTGTCCAGTACCAGAGCTAGTAAGTAAGAGAACCAGGGTTTAAACCTAGGCAATCTGGCTCCAGAGCCTACTAACTTAACCACTATGGATCTATGATTCAAATGTTACTACATATTTTCTTGACTGAGAACCTGACTGTAGACATTAATTTGCTCTGCTGCACTAACAGGCCCCTTTCTGGGGCATTTGATTTTGAGCTGTGACCTCTACCAAAAGAACAGATTTCTAACTGAAGTGGAATTTCAGGCACTGGTAAACACTCATTCATTCATTCATTTCACCATTTAGCAACATGTGTACCCATTGTGCGGCAATCTTTGCCAGGGGTCTTCTTAAAACAATGCTTTCACCCAAAGAGATAATGGTGAAATTTGGGGCCAAGTGACAGATCATTACTAGTAGGTTTTCCCTGCACCTTAAAATCCTCTCATGTCAGCAGCCAACCTGTAGTCCCAGAGATCAGAAGGGCTAACCAGAATTGTACCCCAGCAGAGAGCCAGAAACCACTCATTGTAACATTCCTTGTCTCTTTTCTCCCCTTTGTGGCCTACTTTTCAAGGATCAGTTAGGTCTGGAGGGGATGTGATCACTTCTTTTCAAGAGTTGGAAGCACCTGACCTTACTTCCTTTCCTAACACCCTCTTCTTGTCACGGAAGAATCACAGAGAATTTTAGATAACTGGAATCAGAGAATCAGAAATTCTTACAAACAGAAAAATTAGAAGACCACAAAATCAAAATAAGAAGAGGCCATGGAAATCATAGGCCAAGCTCTTTTTTCAGAGGGTAACTGACTTGCCTAGGATCTCACAGTGAATCTGAGTGAAAATACAAATCTATTGATTTTCAATGATACAATATTCCTCTCACCTTCTCCTCTTATTTATGTTAATTATTTATCTCTCAATTTCTTTAAATCTCTCCCTACCCAATTCATCATTCCCATTGTCCCCACATTCCCTCAGTTTCCTCTCCCTACCTCTGGCCTCCTAGGCTCTGACCCATTGAGCTCTGCTGTCAGCTAAGCAGAGAGAAGGGGTCAAAGTAAGGGAGGACCGGAGAACTGCAGGAAAAGATATCAAGACATCTTCCTGGACGACAGAGAAAGAGTGGAACAGAGAGAGACAGAAAGAGAGAGACTGAGACACACAGAGTAGAAGAGAGTTGGAAAAGGAGAAAAAGAGATTTAGAAAAAAAAGATGTAGACAGAACTCAGACGAAAGGAAAATAAGAGAAAGCTAGAGTGTCAGAGATGGAGTGATCTTGAAAAGTAACAAAGGCGAGGAAACAAGGGGAAAAAAGACAAAGGGAAAGACAGGAAGAGGCATGGGGTATGGGGGAAGAAAATGACAGAGAGGTAGATTCTAAGAAACAAAGTCAGATCTAGTCAGGCCAGAGAGTCAGCTGTGCAGCGGTGAGGTGGGCAGGCAGACCAGAAAGAGGGCACCAGGCTGAAAGCAACTCTTACCTGTTGCCCTGCACTGAGGACGAACGAACGACGGTGGGTGCTGTGGGTCAGGACCTAACATTTATTCCTTCCCCCTCGGCTCAGCTCCACCCACCCCGCCTTCAGCTGGCCTGGCCCTGCATTGGCCCCAAAGGTATCTCAGGCCCTTGCTAGAGATAAAACCCAGTGTAGTCCCCTTTCCCCTCCTCCCTCCTCCAGCACTGGCTCTCCCCTCTCTATTTTCTTCCTCTTCTCCCTCTGGAGCAGTAAAATGAGCTCACTGAACTTTGGAATCAGACTATCCGTATATAGCTAGAGCACCTTGACAAAAACCACCTCTCTGACCCTTGGTTTACTCAATTATAAAAGGAGAGCAATACCCAGTAGTGGGATGGCTGGGTCATAAGGTATTTCTAGTTTTAATTTTTTGAGAAATCTCCATACTGTTTTCCATAGTGGCTGCACCAGTTTGCATTCCCACCAGCAGTGTATGAGGGTTCCCTTTTCTCCACATCCTCTCCAACATTTGTTACTTTTTGTCTTTGTAATGATAGCAATTCTGACAGGTGTAAAGTGAAAGGGGTAAAGGGGCACATATGTATGGTGACAGATAAAAATTAGACTACTGGTGGTGAGCACGATGCAGTCTATACAGAAACTGATAAATTATAATGTACACCTGAAATTACAAAATGTTATAAACCATTATGATCTCAATAAAATAATTGGGAAAAAAAAGGAGAGCAATAAAATTCAGAGGCAACTGTAGCACAAGTGGGAAGGGCTTTCTAACAGTCAGCTGCCATAGAGGACATCTAGGTCATTGTAACAGTTCAATAACATCATGTACAGAAAACACTTAGCGCAGTGCCTGGTCCAAAGAAATGACAGCTAATGTTGACTGAGTGCTTAATATGCGCTAGACCCTTCATTAAGTGCTTTACATGGATTAATTTAGCCCATTCTCATAAGGACCTTAGAGATAGGTACTATTATCCCCATGTTACAGATAAAGAAACTGAGGCTCAGCCAGGTGAGGTAAATAACTGATAATTACGCAGCTGGTAAGTACAGAGCCCAACTATGTACCCAGGCAGTCTGGTTCCAGAACCCACACTCTTTAAGCACTACTCTCCCTTTTTAACTATGCAGTTAAAAATTTGAAGTTCTCTATTTTCTCTTTTCTATTACCCTCTCCTTATCCCATTTTAATTTTTCTTTTCCTCTTCTCACTGTCTTCTTCTCCTTCCCTTCTCAGTCCTGGGGTAGCAAAACTATGCCATAACCAGGCCATTTCATCTGTGGAGCAGATTTTCATCAATATTATATTTACATAAATGGGGTCATACTCTACATATTCATCTGTAATTTCCTTTTTTTTTCCATTTGACCATATGCCAATATGCCACATAGGTCTTTCCATATAAATTTCTTCTGTTTAGTGGAGTTATAATATTCTGGAATTTGGATGTTACCTTAATTTATTTAAACACTCCCTTATTGACAGAAATTTAGGCTGCTTCCAGGGATTTTCCTCCTCCATTATGAATAATATTTCAGTAGACATCTTTGGGCATATGTGAGAATATTTTTTATAGGGTAGCATCCAAAACAAAGAATTCCTACGTCAAAGGCTATATAGGTATTTAAAATTTTGATAATGACAATTTGCCTTATATAGTATGTGTTGCTTAATGATGGGGATACATACTGAGAAATGTGTTGTTAGGTGATTTCATCATTGTGCAAACATCCTGGAGTGTACTTACATAAACCTAGATGGTATAGCCTAGGCTATACCGTACTAATCTTATGGGATCACCATCGCATGTGGTCCGTTGCTAACCGAAATGTGGCGCATGACTGTACATATGCTATATGTCCCTGCTAATGGTGCATAAGACTGTGTGTGTCTGTTCTCTCACCAAATCAGCAACACCATTTGGTTTTTTATCAATTTTAAAAATCTTTGTTAATCTGATAAGCACTAGAAGTGGTATCTCAGTGTTATTTTGATTTGATTTTTAATAAGATTAAGCATCTTTTCATATGTTTCTTGGTTATTTGCCTATTTCCTCTTGTGAATTGCCCGATCTAGTTCTTTGCCCATTTTGGGGATGAGTTGCCAGTAAAGGGTAATGGGCTAGAAGTGTGAGCTCTGGAGTCAGACTCACTCAAGTTATCTTACTCAGTAACCGTGTGGTTCTCTAAGCTTCAAATTCCTCTCTGTAAAATGGAAAATCATAGAATCTACCCTGTAGGATTGTTGTGAGGACGAGATGTAGCTATTATTATTGTCGTAGCTTCCCTTTTGAGTTGGAGGAAACCCTAGGATAGTATGGATATTAACTCTTTTTCTGTGATATTTGTTGCTCCGCCTGGATTCATTCATTCATTCAACAAATATTTGAGTGCTTACAGTGTGTCAGGCACTGTGCCAGGTGCTTGAGGTACAGCTGCATAGAACTGGAGAATATGAGAATAGCATGGTGTCCTTAACCGTTTTTGTTTTTTAAATTGAAGATTATCTCCAGTTCTTCTAAAAAGTATTTCAAATAGACCTGCAATAACTGTGACCTCCAATTCTTTAGCTGGCTAACCATTTGTCACTTTGGAAACTGAGCTCAGATATCATCACCTCTGGGAAGCCTTCCCTAACCCCCACACTGGATCTGGTCCCCTCTTCGGGCTTCCATCTCCCTGCCAGCATTTATTACACTGTAGTATCAGTATCTTGTTTTATGTTTTCCTCCCCCATCAGACCTTGAACAACTTGAAGATAGGGATCTGGAACTATTGGCAGGAGGGGCTCTCCAAAATACTTGCTGCATTCAACTGCATTTTCTCTTATTCTCCCACCTGTTCTGTCCATACCCAGGAAAGGAACTGGGAGATAAAACCCTCCAAGGGTGGTAGCAGACCTCCAAACTCTCCTTGAGAACCTCATGAAGTGCCCTGAAAGTGTCGGGGGCTTCCTACGTCATTGGGATTGATGCTTAGTTTGAGCTTCTCTGTCCTATTCTTGGTTCAGGTGAGTGCGTGAGAGTGGGTGGCTGTGGTTGTGCCTGAGATCCACTCTCCTTTGCGGGAAAATGTTTCCCTTTCTCTTTGAGTGGTAGTTGTGTGGGTCTGGCCTCCATGAGAGGCATTGCAATCTGGAGGGAGTGAGTTCCAGTCCCAGGTTCTCATGTGGCACCTCCTCAGGGAACACTTACTTCCCTGATCCTCCTCTCCACAGTTTCCTCTTTCCCTGCATTGATTTGTTCCATCTTGCCTGACTTTTACCTGCTTGGGAATTCTTCTGTGGTTCAGAGTCTAGATCTGATCCATTTCTGCATGCTTACTATCAACCTGGCAATGAGTAGATATTCAGATGATATTTGATTGAATAGACTTCAGTGATTTAGGTCTTTCAACTTTTCAATTTGCAGTTGTACTACAATTAACATCACAGTGCTTAAAGCTTTGTCTGCATCTTAGCATTCATTTTCTAAAAGTTTTATTGAGGTAAGATTTATATACCATAGAATTCACCCATTTTCACTGTACAATTCAAAGATTATTAGCATATTTACAGAATTGTGCAACTATCGCTTTAATCAAATATTAGTATTCATTTTTAGAAATGGAATTACTTGATCAAATGATGTGAACCTTTTAAATATGTTCTCATGTATATTATCAAATATCTGTCTAAAAGGCTGCTCCAGTTAATGATGGGCCCAACCATCTGTGAGAAGTCAGAGTTGAGGAACATACACAGAGTTTTGTTGGGTTACTCCTGGAAGGGTCACTCTCATTATCAGCATCTCTCTCCTCCATTAGCTATCCCTCCTACCCAGATTTTGGAGTGAACCTCAGAGGGCAGCCTATATCCTCATGAGTTTTGATAGCCATGTTCCGGATGGTTTTGTGGATATTCCAGATGCCCAGATGTGCTATAGTTCCTTCTTCTTGTAACATTGGTTTGTGGTTTCTCATTTAATTTAAATAGCACATCTGTTCTGTAAGATTTGGTAGAACCAGCCAGTATGATTATCTGGGCCCATTGCCATTTGGTGGTGGTGGTTGGGCTGTTGTTTGACAACTTTTCCAATGGTTTTCATGGTTATTTTTCTTGATGTGTTTTTAACTTCTTCTGTTATCAATTTTAGTAAATGATGTTTTTAAAAAACAGCATAGAGTAACACACAGAATTCTGTTATAATTTTTGGCTAGGTATAAAATTCCAAAGTCCAGCCCTTACTCCCTCAGAGTATTATAAATATTATTTCATGGTTTTCTAACATTTAGTATTGGAGCAAGATGTTCAATATCAGGCTCATATTCTTTCTTTTGTAAATATTCTATATGCTTAATAGGAATATCTTCCTAACATGAGAATTCAGAAATGTCCTGGGCTATATCCTAATACAGGTAGTGTTTCATTAATCCTACTTAACACTGTCAAATGTTCAACAAAATCTCACATATTCTCATACTAAATTTTAGCACATTTTGGAACAATGCCTAAACTTGTTTTTGGTTTTTTTGTTTTTAAATTCTAGATAAAGCTCTATTCTCTATCACTGTTTAATTAAGGAATGTCCTGAGATTGCAAAGTGGGCTATTAAAAATGGTTACATTTGGCCTTTTTAGTATGACTAGAATAATTGGTCTAGCAACAAGAATTTACACTGCAGCATTGTTTATCAGAGCAAAAAGTATGCATCTGTATTTTATAAAGTCCCGTTTTATGACATGTAATATGTAACAGCATGTGAGTTATATGATAGTACTATATGTTTCTCTGTTGTCCAAAGAAATGTTTCCTTTGGTTTCCATAAAATGACTTCTTAAGGCCTTATGCAGGTACATGTTTACAGCTTTCTGCCTTTTGGTAAAGAAGGATGTGTTTTCTTTCTCAGCTCCCTATTCAGCAAGCAGAGGGAGCAATAGGAACAAAAGGAAAGAAGTTTGAAAGTGCTTAGTGTGTTTCAGGAAATACTACAGAGAACAGATGACATTTTAAATCGGTTATGAAGCATGAGTTTATCAGGCAGAGGAGAGAGAGGGGGGCAATCCAGGCAAAGGGTACAATATCAACAAAATCAGAGAAGTTCAAAAGTGTTTACTGCACTTCAGGAACAATGAGTTCCCTAGATGGTGAGGGAAAACAAAAAGAGTCGGAATTATTTGCTCAGTTACTTTCTGGAGGATGAGATCTCACCCTGGTGCTTGGTTCTTCTGGGTCACTGCCAGAATGAATAGTGGTTAAGAACATGGGCTCTGGAGCCAGACTGCCTGGGTTCTGCCATTCATTAACTATGTGAACTTGGGTATATTACTTAACCTCTCTGAGCTTCAATTTCCTTGTCTATAATATGGAAATACTGATACTATCTATTTGATAGTGTTTTTGTGAGGTATAAATGAGTAAATACATGCAAAACTTATTATAATGCCTGACACATAGGCAGCTGTCAGCAAATGTCCTGTTCATTGTTTCAATTTTATGTCTTTTATTAATTCCTTTTCTCTCTCCCAAAGATCAATGTCTCAGTTCAGGCTTCATAACCTGCATCCTTCCCACTGGCTGATGGCATAATCTGTCTATCCCCAAAATCAGAACATGTCACTCTGCTGTTTAGACTCCCTCAATGGCTTCCCACAGTTGCCAAGAAAAAGAACAGAGTCCTTTTACAGGGCCTAAAAAGCCCTTCATGATATCTTCTGCTTACATCTTGTGTCTTATCTGTTGACACTTCCGTGTAAGTTTTCCTTATTCCACCTATACTCTCTTTCTCTCTGGTCTTTATACTCTTCTCTCTGCCTCGAATTACCTTCTCCAGTCTGCCTTTTGTTGTTGTTGTATTGATCTAGTGTAATAGCTCCTGCTTGTCCTTTAAGATCCAACTCAGATATCACCTGCCCCAGAAGCCTTCTTTAATTTGTCTCCTTCTGATAGTGACAGATGTCCCTCCTCTGTGCTTCCTTGATTCCACTTCTGTGCCTGTCTCTCCTACAAGACTGAGTTCTTCAAGGTCAGGCAGGGTTCTTATGTTATTTGACTTTATTTGTATCTCTAGTAACCTAAAATAGATCTTGAAATGTAGTAGACATTTAACAAATTTTTGTTGAAGAAATGTATGAAAAAGGAACATAAAATGATTTTCTCTGTTTCTTCGTTTTTCTTGTTCTCAAACAGTTGGGGCACTGGTTAGCTTTCTGGGTTGGCAGAATTCACGGGGCTTCCTGGAGGTGACACTGCCTAGGTGTCCCAGACTTGGGACTCTTTCTTCATTCTCCATACATGTGCTCCTGTCCCTGAGGATTCCCATCCTCTCAGCTTCCTGAGAAGCTGTTTTTTAGTTCTCAGAAGTTCCCTAGTGTGTATTTTTCCTGGAAATTCTCCTGTATGGACAAGGCTGAGTTCTAAGAGGGTTCGCTGTACCAAAGCCAATTGTCACATGTGCCTATTAATTTTTTCAGATAGTGAGACTGACAGCAAGAATTCTATTTCAAAGCAGGGTATGCCAGTCATAGAGGAACTCCTGGGGATGTTATCAGCAGGGTTATTCTCCAGGCCCCCAACTCTGAAAAAATTTCTGAGTATTAAAGCACGTTAGAGTGGCAGCTGGGACAGAACCTGATATGTGCTTCTTTCAAAAAAAATCAGTTATATCATTAAACAGCCATTTCTTAATGAGTATAAGTGTAATAAGCAATATATGCATAGAAAATCTATGCTGGGAACAGACTTTAGGAAAGGATGTCAGTTGGTGAAATAAATATAATATAATGTTTGTCATTTTAACCATTTTTAGGTGTACAGTTCAGTGGCATTAAGTACATTTACATTCTTTTTTCTTTTTAATTTTTTTTTTTTGAGGAAGATTAGCCCTGAGCTAACTACTGCCAATCCTCGTCTTTTTGCTGAGGAAGCCTGGCCCTGAGCTAACAACCGTGCCCATCTTGCTCTACTTTATATGTGGGACGCCTTCCACAGCATGGCGTGCCAAGCGGTGCCATGTCCGCACCCGGGATCCGAGCCGGTGAACCCCGGGCCGCTGAGAAGCAGAACGTGCGAACTTAACTGCTGCGCCACCGGGCCGGCCCCTACATTTACATTTTTGTACAACCATCACAACCATTCATCTCCAGAACTTTTTTATCTTCCTAAACAGAAACTCTGTACCCATTAACAGTAACTGCCCATTCCCCCACTCCCCCAGACTCTGCCAACCACCGTTCCACTTTCTGTATATGAATTGGACTGCTCTAGGTACCTCATATAAGTAGAACCATACAATATTTGTCCTTTCGTGATTGGCTTATTTCACTTAGCATAATGTCTTCAAGGTTTATCCATGTTGTAGCATGCATCAGAATTTTCTTCCTTTTAAAGCTAAATAATATTCTCTTGTAGGTATATACCATATTTTGTTTATCTGTTCATCCTTCAATGGACCTTTCGCTGTTGTGAATAATGCAGCTATGATATTACTTTTTAAATATATCTCAGTTCCATTCACTTCTGTCCCTCTTTGTTGCTACCTCTCTAATCCAGGCTACCATTAGCTCATACATGAAGTACTGAAACAAATTTCTTAATCATAAGCTAACTAATTTTTTAGATACTAAATATAAGAATTCAAATATCTACTATTAAATCTAAGTACATTTGAAGCATCATACCTAGTAAATTATTAAATAATAAAAACTTCAGAAAATTTGACTCCATTTAAAAAGTAATCATCAAGTGTAAGTTGACAATTTGATTATCTCCAATAACACAGTATCTCACTGAATGTGTGCTAGATCTGACAGTGGTTAGCCTATTACTTCAGGGAGAGTAAATAAAAGAGCATATTTATGCTTTACACCTGGATGAGATCACTGATGTTTCCAACCCAGCCAGTTTAACTTGATCAGTCTCCAACCCATACAGGATGGGTACTTTAAAAATTTCTTTGTTGAGAAATGAAGATTTTTTTCAGACATAAAGTAAATATCATGCACCACCTACTAAATGGAGAAAGGAAAAATTAGTCTTTATATATTACAAATATGTAAATTGCATGAGTAGAGAGCAAAGTTGGATAAGATTTCTCCTTTCCAGATTTTCTTCTTTGGGCTGGGAAGCATCTACTGGGGATAGGAAGAGGAAGGGGATGGAATTTAGGGGGATAGGGGTCATCTTATGGCTTTTAATCAGGTTCCCCCTTTCCCTAATTACCCTTCTCATACTCCCAAATTAAATCTGCTAAATGAAAATCAAAGAAATTAGAAGTTGCAAACTCAAGAGTGGATTCTTGCACTGGTGAGGAGGGGGAGCTCAGAGCACCCCTGAGGTGCCAAAGAGTGGCCCTAACCTAGTGAGGAAGCCCCACCTGACAAGGACAGTCCATACAAGTGCCTGAACATATCCCAGGCTGGGACAAGCACCCATAATATCCCCACAGCTTCCAGCAGAAAGAATGGGGCCAGAAACAGTGCTCCTGCTCCCCTCTAGTGGTAACAGGGGGTAACAGGGGGAATCTGCATCCTAAGAATACCACAAATGCCCACACAAAAGATTAGTTCATCAAATACCATGAGAAACTGCAGCAACAATTCAGAGCAGAAGGAAAGTGACAATTCTCCAGAAACCAACACTGAAGACACAGAAATATACAACCTAAATGACAGAGAATTCAAAATAGCTGTCATAAGGAAACTCAACGACTTACAAGAAAACATGGAAAGGCAATTCAAGGAGCTCAGCAATGAAATGAACCTCTTCACCAAAGAGATTTAAACGATAAAAAAAAAATCAAGCAGAAATTCTAGATGTGAAAAACACAATTAATGAAATAAATAATAATCTGGAATCATTAAGAAATAGAATTGATCTTATGGAGGAAAGAATTAGTCTTCTTAAGGATAAAAATGTAGAAATCCTACAGGTGGAGGAGGAGACAGAACTAAGATTTAAAAGAACGAAGGAATTCTTTGAGAAATATCCAATTCAATTAGGAAAAGCAACATAAGGATTATAAGTATGCAAGAGGGAGAAGAGGGGGAGAAAGGAGCAGAGAGCTTGTTCAAAGAAATAATTGCTGAGAACCTTCCAAACATGGCGATGGTTTCAGATCTACAGATAAACGAAGTTAATTGAACACCCAACTTTATCAACATGAAAAGACCCTCGCCAAGGCATATAATAGTAAAAATGGCAAAAGTTTGGGATAAAGAAAGAATATTAGGAGAAGCAAGGCAGAAGAAAATAACCTAGAAAGGAAACCCTATCAGGCTTTCAGTGGATTTCTCGGCAGAAACCCTACAGGCTAGGAGAGAATGGAATGATATATTCAAAATACTGAAAGACAAAAACTTTCAGCCAAGAATACTCTATCCAGCAATACTTTCCTTCAGTTATTATGGAGAAATAAAAGCCTTCTCAGAAACAAAAGCTGAGAGAGTTCGTCACCACTAGACCTCACCTACAAGAAATAAAGATGCCCTCACACCAGTAACAGAAATGCAAAGGTCTACAAAGCTCTGAGCAAGGAGATAAATAGACAGACATGGTCAGAAACCTGCAGCTGTCTACTAGAAGAGGGAGGCAAATGCTCAATTACAACTTAAAAGAGAAAGAGAAAGAAAGCATCAAAAGTAATGATAAACACTTCAACTTAGCCACAAACTCACAAAATTAAAAACAGAACAATATGTAACAGCAATTACTCAGAAGGGGAGAGGAAAGGGAAAGAATCTGCTTAGGTTAATGGAGATAAGAGGCTATAAGAAAATGGACTATCTCATCTCCAATATCTTTCATACAAACCTTATGGTAACCACTAAACAAAAAATCAGATTAGAGCCACGATTCAGAAAAAGAGAGAGAACTGAAAAATCCCTCTCAGAAAACTAACAAAATGAGATGGTAGTCAGAAATACAAAGGAAAAGAAACAGTGGAAACATAGAACAACCAGAAAACAAGAGATAAAATGACAACATTAAGCCCTCATATAACAATAATCTCGCTAAATGTAAAGGACTGAACTCTCCAATCAAAAGACACAGAGTAGCTGGATGGATTAAAAAAACAAGACCCAAGAATATGCGGCCTCCAGGAAATGCACCTCAGCTACAAAGACAAACATAGGTTTGAAGTGAAGGGATGGAAGACAATACCTCAAGCTAATGGCCAACAAAAGAAAGAAGAGTTGCCATACTTTTATCAGACAAAGTAGACTTCAAGCTAAAAAGACAACAAGAGACAAAGAGGGGCAGTATTTATTGATGAAAGGGACATTCCTCCAAGAAGACATAACACTTATTAATATATATGCACCTAACACAGGGGCACCAAAGTACATAAAGCAATTATTAACAGACCTAAAGGGAGAAATTAACAGCAACACAATAATAGTAGGGGACCTCAACACCCCACTTACTTCAATGGACAGATCATCCAAACAAAAAGTCAACAAGGAAACAGTAGATTTAAATGGAACACTTGACCAGACGGACTTAATAGACATATATAGAGCATTACATCCAAATACAGCAGAATATACATTCTTCTCAAGTACCCATGGAACATTCTCAAAGACAGACTATATGTTGGGTAACAAGGCAAGCCTCAATAAATTCAAGAAGAATGAAATCATCCCAACCATGTTTTCTGACCACAATGCTATGAAGCTAGAAATTAACCACAAAACTGGGAAAGTCAGAAATATGTGGAGGCTAAACAACATGGTATTGAACAACCATTGGATCATTAAAGAAATCAAAGAGGAAATTAAAAAATACCTGGAGACAAACAAAAATGAAAATACAACATACTAACTTTTATGGGAAGCAGAAGAAGCAGTCATAAGAGGGAAATTCATAACAATACAGGCTCACCTCAACAAGCAAGAAAAATCTCAAATAAGTAATCTTAAAATGCACCTAACAGAGCTAGAAAAAGGAGAATAGACAAAGCCCAAAGTCAGCAGGAGGGAAATAATAAAAAATCAGAGCAGAAACAAATGAACTAGAGACTAGAAAAACAATAAAAAGGATGAATGAAACTAAGAGCTGATTCTTTGAGAAGATAAACAAAGTTGACAAACCTTTAGCTAGACTCACCAAGAAAAAGAGAGAGAAGGCTCAAATAAACAAAATTAGAAATGAAAGAGGAGAAATTACAACAGATACTGCAGAAATACAAAGGATTATAAGAGAATACTATGAACAACTATATGCCCACCTAGAAGAAACGGATGAATTCCTAGACTCATACAACCTCGCAAAACTGAATCAAGAAGAAACAGAGAATGTGAAAAAACCAATCACAAGTAAAGAGATTGAAACAGTAATCAGAAATCTCCCCAAAAACAAAAGTCCAGGACCAGATGGCTTCTCTGGAGAATTCTACCAAACAGTCAAAGAAGATTTAGTACCTATTCTTCTCAACCTATTCTAAAAAATTGAAGAAGGTGGAACACTTACTAACACATTCTATGAGGCTAACATTGCCCTGATGCCAAAATCAGACAAGGACAACACGAAGAAGGAAAACTACAGGCCAATATCACTGATGAACTTAGATGCAAAAATCCTCAATAAAATATTGGCAAACCGAATACAGCAATACATTAAAAGAGTCATACACCATGATCAAGTGGGATTCATTCCAGGGACACAGGGATGGTTTAACATCCACAAATCAATCAATATAATACATCACATTAACAAAATGAGGAATAAAAATCACATGATCATCTCAATAGATGCAAATAAAGCATTTGGCAAGATCCAACATCCATTTGAGATAAAAAAAAAAACTCTCAATAAAATTGGTATTGAAGGAAAGTACCTCAACATAATAAAGGCCATATATGACAAACCCACAGCCAAAATCATACTTAATGGCAAGAAAATGAAAACCATCCCTCTGAGAACAGGAACAAGACAAGGGTGCCCACTCTCACCACTCATATTCAATATAGTACTGGAGGTATTGGCCAGAGCAATTAGGCAAGAAAAAGTAACAAGAGGAATCCAAATTGGAAAGGAAGAAGTGAAACTTATGCTATTTGCAGATGATATGATTCCATATACAGAAAACCCTAAAGAATCCACCAGAAAACTACTAGAAATAATCAACAACTGCAGCAAAGTTGCAGGATGCAAAATCAATTTAAAAAATCAGTTGCATTCCTATACACTAACAATGAACTAGTGGAAAAAGAAATCAAGACTATAATCCCATCTACAATTCCAAAAAAAAAAAGAATAAAATACCTAGGAATAAACTTAACCAAAGAGGTGAAAGACCTGTACACTGAAAACTATAAGTCATTACTGAAAGAAATTGAGGAACACATAAAGAAATGGAAAGATATTCCATATTCATGGGTCAGAAGAACAAACATAGCCAAAGTGTCCATACTACCCAAAGCAATCTACAGGTTCAACGCAATCCCAATCAGAATCCCAGTGACATTCTTCACAGAAATAGAACAAAGAATCCAAAAATTTATATGGAACAAAAGACCCCAAATTGCCAAAGCAATCCTGAGAAAAAGGAACAAAGCTGGTGGCATCACAATCCCTGACTTCAAAACATGCTACAAAGCTATAGTAATCAAGATAGCATTGGTACTGGTTCAAAAACCGGCACACAGATCAATGGATCAGAATTGAAAGTCCAGAGATAAAACCACACATCTATGGGCAGTTAATCTCTGACAACGGAGCCAAGAACATACAATGGAGAAAGGAAAGTCTCTTCAATAAATGATATTGGGAAAATTGGACAGCTGGATGCAAAAGAATGAAAGTAGACCATTACCTTGCATCATACACAAAAATTAACTCCAAATGGATTAAAGATTTGAATGTAAGAACTGAAACTATAAAAATCCTAGAAGAATATATAAGCAGTACACTCTTTGACATTGGTCTTAGCCACATCTTTTCACACACCATGTCTACTCAGGTAAGGGAAACAAAAGAAAAAGTTAACGAATGAGACTGCATCAGACTAAAAAGCTACAAAGCAAAGGAAGCCATCAACAAAATGGAAAGACAACCCACCAAATGGGAGAAAATATTTGCAACTCATTTATCAGACAAGGGGTTGATATCCAAAGTATATAAAGAGCTCACACAACTCAAAAAAAAAAAAACCCAAACAACCCGATCGAAAAATGGGCAGAGGATACGAACAGACATTTTTCAAAGGAAGATATACAGATGGCCAACAGGCACATGAAAAGATGCTCAACATCACTAATCATTAGGGAAATGCAAATCAAAACTACAATGAGCTATCACCTACACCAGTCAGAATGGCTGTATTTACCAAGACGAAAAACAACAAATGTTGGAAAGGATGTGGAGAAAAAGGAATGCTCATACACTGCTGGTGAGAATGCAAACTGGTGTAGCCACTATGGAAAACAGTATGGAAATTTCTCAAAAAACTAAAAATAGAAATACCATATGACCCAGCTTTCCCACTATTGGGTATCTACCCAAATAACTTGAAAGCAACAATCCAGTCACATATGTCCCTATACATTCATTAAAACACTATTCACAATAGCGAAGACATGGAAATAATCCAACTGCGCATCAACCGATGATTGGATAAAGAAGATGTGATATATATACACAATGAATACTACTCAGCCATAAAAAAGACAAAATAATCCCATTTTCAACAACATGGATGGACCTGGAGGGTACCATGCTAAGTGAAATAAGCCAGACTGAGAAAGACAGACACCATATGATTTCACTTATATGCTGAATATAAACAAACGCATGGATGAAGAAAATAGTTCAGTGGTTACCAGGGGAAAGGGGTGGAGGGTGAGCACGGGGGTGAAGGGGAGCACTTATGTGGTGACAGATAAGAAATAATGTACAACTGAAATTTCACAGTGATGTAAACTATTATGAATCTCAATTAAAAAAATAAAAAGAGAAAAAAAAGAATTGTATTTTCTTTCTCAACTCCAGATTCTTCCTCTGTGAAAGTGGAATAATAACCTAACTCACAGGGCAGTTATGAGAATTAAAGGAGAAAGTCCTTGTAAAGTGCTAAGCAAAATGCCTGACATATATTAAATGATCAATAAATATTAGTTATTACTATTGTCATTGTTTATGTTACTAGTGATCATCACTTTCCAGATCAGCATTATTGCCTTCATCACAGTAACCCAGGTCTCAGGAAGATTGTTTCAAGGAGGGGTTGTTGTTAAGTTGGGGGAGGGAGGGGGAGGTGTCACGGGGTGGTGAGGCTAGTCTAGTGATTCTCATGGTTCCCTGCCGTGTTTCCCCTCCATTTCCTATTTTTGTGGTAAAATATGCATAACATAAAATTTAACATTTTAGCCATTTTTTAAGTATAGAGTTTAGAATGTGCCATGTACTTTGTAAACTTTGAAGTACTATGCAATTTTGATGTATTTTTATTATACCAAATCTTCCTTGTATTTCTAATAGGACTTAACTATTTTTAAGTGTACAATTTGGTGGCATTGAGTATTTCACAATGTCGTGCAACCATAGCCACTATCTACTCCAGAACTTTTTCACCATCCCAAACAGAAACTCTTTGCCCATTAAATAAGAAATCTTCACCCCCTAGCCACTAGTAATCTCTATTGTACTGTTTCTATGAATTTACCTATTCTAGGTACCTAATATAAATGCAGACATAATATTTGTCTTTTTGTGTCTGACATTTCACTTAGCATAATGTCTTCAAGGTTTATCCATGTTGTAGAATTTATTAGAATTTAATTCCTTTTTAAGGTTGAATAATATTCCATTGTATGTATATACCACATCTTGGTTATCCACTTATCTGTTGACAGGCATTTGGGTTGTTTCCACCTTTTGGCTACTGTGAATAATGCTGCTATAAACATTGGTGTACAAATATCTATTTGAGTCCCTGCTTTCAAGTCATTTGGGTATATACCCAGTAGTGAAACTGATGAATGATATGGTAATTCTATATTTAACTTTTTGAGGAACAGCCATGCTGTTTTTCATAGTGGCTGCACAATTACATTCCCACTAGCAATGCAGCAAGTTTCCAGCTTCTCCACACCCACACAGATACTTATTTTTCATTTTTTAAAACCATAACTATCCTACTAGATGTGAAGTGGCATCTCATTGTGGTTTTGATTTGCATTTCCCTAATGACTAGTGATGTTGAGCATCTTTTCTTGTGCTTCTTAGTCATTTGTACAACTTCTTTGGAGAAATGTCTATTCAAGTCCTTTGCCCAGTTTTGTAATGGGTTGTTATTTGTTGAGTTTTAGGAGTTCTTATATATTCTGGACATAAATCTCTTATCAGATATATGATTTGCAAATATTCTCTCTCATTCTGTGTGTTACTTTTGTGCTTTCTTGACAGTGTTCTTTGATGCACAAAAGTTTTTCATTTTGATGAAGTCCAACTTATATATTTTTCCTTTTTATTGCCTGTGCCTATGGTATCATATCCAAGAAATCACTGCCAAATCCAATGTCATGAAGACTTTCCCTAAGAGTTTTATAGTTATAGCTCTTATGTTTAGGTCTTTGATCCATTTTGAGTTAATTTTTATATATGTGTAAAGTAGGGTCCAACTTCGTTCTTTTGCATGTGGATATCCGATTTTCCCATATAAGATCACATCGTCTGCAAACAGACATAATTTTACTTCTTTTCCAATTTTGATGCCTTTTATTTCCTTTTCTTGACTACTTAGTCTGGCTGGAACTTCCAATAATATGTTAAATAAAAGTGACATATGTTAAATAAAAGTGACATAAGGGCATCCTTGTCTTGGATTTTATAAGGTTAAAAAACAAAACACATGACAATTCTGATCTGGAGATATGGTGTAGAATTATAGCTCTCTGATACTCCTTTTTACTGTAATACTGGGAACTATAAAACCTGGGAATAATACAAGAGGCAACCAAAGAGAATCATGTAAGGTATGAAGAGGAAGTCAGACTCATTAGGGAACTCAAGACTTGAGGAACAACACATTAACAGGGCCCCATTAAGCTCACCTCTCCCCCAAAAAAGATAACCCTGGGCCTCACATTACCTGACTCCCAAACTGGTAACAGAAGGCAGCCCAGGTAGACTCATTCTTTCCCTGGATCAAACAGGAGTCCCACTGACAACAGTAGTTGAGCTCGGCAGCGTGTGTCAGGGGGATCAACAGAGAGAAGCTTTGACAATAAGTGGCCAGTAGAAGTGTCATCTTATCCACCAGACCTGAGATTTTTCTTCTTCACTAAAGGAGATTGGGTGACTCTGGAAAAGGGTATCCTTCTACAAAAAGTACCTAACCTAGGAAGTCTCTTTGTCCCTGTATGCCCAAGACAGTTTCCTCCCTCCCCAGAGACAATGGGAAGCTAGCGGGCACTGGCAAGGGGGATCCTATGACAACAAGCGTCTGGCCCAAGAAGTGCTCTTCATCTCTTGTGGGAAGAGGAGATTCTGCCACAAATGGCCAGCTCAGAAAGTAATTTTGTCCACGCAGGCCTCAGATTTTCTTCTGCCACCAAGAGACACTGAGCAACCAGTCTATAGCAGCAAGGTGTATCCCACCACTAAAAGTGACTTAGTCTGTGAAGGTGCTCTGTTCCTGTGCTCCTGAGACCTCCCTCCCTCACCAAGAGACCCTGGTTCACAGGAAATCACTGGGAAGGAAAATCCTACCATAAGCATCTGGCACTCTCCATCCCCCATAGGGGGGGAGGATCTCATTACAACAAGCAGCCAACACCTTTGTCCTAATGGGATGGACACTCTCTGCCTCCAAGTAGCAACAACCAAGTTGCCCAGCCTGAGAAAGCTCTTTCCACTACTTTAGGCAGAACCAGTGGGGACTCCATTAGCACCAGATAAACCAAGAATACAAAGTAGCAAAGCCTCTGAAAATTAAACTGCTATTGGAACCACAGCCCACAAAAAAAGTCCAGGACCTACATGTTAAATCTAAATAAGGTGACTGTTTTTTAAAATAAAAGATTTAAGTTGGACCTAGAAACCTCTTACAGAAGAGGCAAAATGTCCAGGATAGAATTAAAAATCACCCATTATATGGGTGGTTAAAACACAGCCACCTATTTTTCTTGGAAACCAGAAAATCACAACTTGAATGAAAAAACTTGTTCAACTGATGTTAACAGTGAGATGAATTCGATGTTGGAATTTTTTAGCAAAGATTTTAAAGTATGTATCATAAAAAATGCTTCAACAAGCTAAATCAAAATTTCTCTTGAAACAAACAAAAAAGTAGAAAACCTTAGCAAGGAAATAGAAGTTAAAAACAGAAATAGAGAGGAATGACACTAGCATCATGGTGGAGCGAGTTGTTCCCTTTGTCTCTCCCCTCCAAGTTACAACTAAAGGGACATTCATTAACCAACAGAGTATCCCCTACACAACACAACAGGATGCCTGAGAGATCCACTGGACCTCTGGGAAGCAGTGGAACTGGGTGAGCAGACCCTTCTCCCTCCCCAGCGGCAGCGACCCAGGTCACAGATCCTCACACAGCATCCAACATGGTAGTGAGTGGAGGCAGGGGCAGCCTGGCTCACACATGAATACTTTTGGAGTTGTAGCCCAGCCCATAGGAGCACCCACCTACTGAGGCGGCCCCACTCATGTGAACACTCCCTACTAGTTGGCAGTGTCTCAGCCCACAGGAAAGCCAGCTGAGCACAAAGGCTGGGCCCACGTGAAAACACCCCTCCCACCTAGTGCAGCAGCCAGACTGGCCTGCTGAGTGAAGTGGCCCCACCTGCATGAACACAACCTACCAGCTTAACACAGAGGTCAAGCCTACATGAAAGCACCCCTCCCACCTAGTGCAGCAGCTCAATTGGTCCTGCATGCTGAATGCAGTGGCCTTGCCTGTGGAGGTGCAACCTGCCTGCTTAGCACAAAGGGCCCACCGAAGTAAGCAAAACCTGCTGAGTGTCTGTGGCCAGCCTATGTGAACACAGAGTGGCCTGGCTGGCACCACCACCAGCAAACTGAAATGGCAGTCAAAATACAAGGGAAAAGAAACAATGGAAATATAGAACAACTGGAAAACAAGAAATAAAATGGCAGTATTAAGCCCTCATATATCAATAATCACTCTAAATGTAAGTGGATTGGATACGCCAATCAAAAGACACAGATTGGCTTGATAGATTAAAAAACAAGACCCAACAATGTATTACCTCCAGGAAACACATCTCAGCTCTAAAGACAAACATAGGCTGAGAGTGAAGGGATGGAAGATGAAACTCCAAGCAAATGGCATGCAGAAGGAAGTGGATGTAGCCATGTGTATATCAGGCAAAGCTGACTTCAAGATAAAAAAGATAATGACAGACAAAGAGGGACAGTATGTAATGATAAAACGGACATTCCACCAAGAGGATATAATATTTATTAATATATATGCACGTAATGCAGGAGTACCAAAGCATATAAAGCAAATATTAAGAGACCTAAAAGGAGAAATTGACAGCAGCACAATAATAGTAGGAGATCTGAACACCTCACTTACATCAATGAGTAGATTATTCAGACAGAAAGTCAACAAGGAAACAGTGACCTTAAACGAAACACTAGAACAGATGGATTTAATAGATATGTATAGAACATGCTATCCAAAAACAGCAAAATACACATTCTTCTCAAGTGTACGTGAATAATTCTCAAAGATAGACCATATGTTGGGAAATAAGGTAAACCTCAATAAATTTAAGAAGACTGAAATCATAGCAAGCATCTTTTCCAACCACAATACTATGAAACTAGAAATCAACTACAGGAAAAAAACTGGGAAAGTCAAAAATATGTGGAGACTAAACAACATGCTACTGAGCAACCATTGGATCAATGAAGAAATCAAAGGAGAAATAAAAAAAAATACCTGGAGACAAATCAAAATAAAAATGCAACATGCCAACTCTTGTGGGATGCAGCAAAAGTGGTAATAAGAGGGAAATTTACAGCAATACAGGTTTACTTCAACAAACAAGAAAAATCTCAAATAAATAGTCTTAAACCACACCTAACAGAATGAGAAAAAGAAGAAACAAAGCCCCAAATCAGCAGAAGGAGGGAAATAATAAAAATTAGTGCAGAAATAAATGAAATGGAGACCAAAAAAACATTAGAAAGCATCAATGAAACTAAGAGCTGGTTCTTTGAGAAGATAAACAAAGTTGACAAACCCTTAGGCAGACTCACCAAGAAAAAAGGAGAAAAGTCTCAAACAAATAAAATTGATATGAAAAAGGAGAAATTACAACCAATACCACAGAAATACAAACTATTTGCCAACAAATTGGATAACCTAGAAGAAATGGATAAATTCTTACAATCCTAAAAACCCAAAACTGAATTGAGAAGAAATAGAAAATCTGAATACACAAATCACAAGCAAAGAAATTGAAACAGTAATCCAAAACTTTCCAAAAAACAAAAGTCCAGGACCAGATGGCTTCTCTGGAGAAGCTATAGTAATCAAAACAGCATGGTACTGGTGCAAAACAGACACACAGATCAGTAGAACAAAACTGAAAGCCCAGGAGTAAAACCACCCATCCATGGACTGCTACCTTTCAACAAAGGAGCCAAGAGCATAGAATGGAGAAAGGAAAGTCTCTTCAATAAATGGTGCTTGGAAAATTGACAGCCACATGCAAAAGAAGGAAAGACCATTATCTTACACCATACTCAAAAATTAACTCAAATTGGATCAAAGACTTGAATATAAGACCTGAAACCATAAAATTCCTAGAAGAAAACATAGGCAGTACCCTCTTTGACATCAGTCTTAGCAGTATCTTTTTTAAATACTATGTCTCCTCAGGCAAGGGAAACAAAAGAAAAAATAAACAAATGGGACTACATTAGATTAAAAAGCTTCTGCAAGGGAAAAAACCTTTCAACAAAGTGAAAAGACAACCTACACTTGGTGAGAATGCAAGCTGGTGCAGCACTATGGAAAACGGTATGGAGATTCTCAAAAAATTAAAAATAGAAATATCATATGATCCAGCTATCCCACTACTGGGTATTTATTCAAAGAACATGAAATCAACAATAGAAGGAGATTTACGCACCCGTATGTTCATTGCAGCATTATTCACAATATCCACGATGTGGAAGCAACCCAAGTGCTCACCAACTGATGAACGGATAAAGAAGATGTGGTATATATATACAATGGAATACTACTCAGCCTTAATAAAGACAAAATCCTCCCATTTGCAACAACATGGAGAGACTTTGAGGGTATGATGTTAAGCAAAATAAGCCAGGCAGAGAAAGATGAATATCGTATGATTTCACTCACATGTGGAAGGTAAACAAACGCATGGATAAGGAGAACAGATTAGTGGTTACCAGATGGGAAGGGAGTGGAGGGGAGGGTGAAAGGGGTAGAAGGGCACATATGTATGGTGATGGA
The DNA here is from genome assembly GCF_041296235.1 of Equus asinus. Lineage (NCBI taxonomy): Eukaryota > Metazoa > Chordata > Mammalia > Perissodactyla > Equidae > Equus > Equus asinus. The sequence continues at coordinate 36,195,751 of NC_091820.1, forward strand.
TAAAAACTAGACTATTGGGAGTGAGCAAGATGCAGTCTATACAGAAACTGATATGATAATATACACCTGAAATCACACTATGTTATAAACCAATAAATAAAAGAAATAGACATTTCCATTTCTGATCCATATAAGGATCTTGAAAGTTGCCACTACCATCCTCACAAGAAAAAAGCTGAGCAAACTGAAAATCAGAAACTCTTTTTAGATCCATCAGAGTATTGAGGTCACAGGGCAAATTGATGCCCCCCAAATTGGAAAGACATACAGGTAGATACAGAGAATCACAATTTATTTACTACAGCAGAAATCTCCCTAGGAAGCAATATCAGGGCAGGAAAATTTAAACTGTAATTGATGAGTTTCTGGGGGCTCAGTGTGGATAAGTTTGAAAGCCAACAGTTTCAGGGGGCTCAGTCTTAGAGAAGCCCCCATACTTTTGTTTGTTTTATTTCCAGGAGCCCTATCAGGTTCTCACAGTGAAGATAAGAGAAAAATGCCCTCATGCTTATAGCAGGGGGAGGGGAAAAATAGCCATTTTGAAATATGCTCAGAGCATTCTGTCCTTAAGGGCTGTCCTAAAGAGAAGACATTTTATCAGAGCCTAATTGACTGAGGTTTTACCAGAGCTTCACCATCCTGGGGGAATGGAAATACCAAACTTCAAATTGCTTTGGATTTCAATGTGTGGGAAGAGAAATGCCTAATTCTAGCCTTTTCTAGCCCTTTCTAGCCCTCTATGTTGGTGAAAGGAAATTATCAATTCCAATCCACTCTGGCCTTCAACATGTGGGAGGAAATACTCAAATCCAGCCCCCTCCAGCTTTCCTGTCTGACTTAAGAGGGAAAACAAACAAAATGGAGAAGCACTTGATAAAGTTACAATGCAGAGGCAAAGGCTCACTAAAAGACTGAGACATAATCATAATACCATAGAATGCTTCACCTCCTCCAACACTTTACCATCACACCAACATGGCTCCTGTATAAGAATAGCAGAATATAACTAGGAATTTTCATAATTTATTTAAGAAGTCTCTAGGGAACCTCAAAGACAACAGGGGAGACAAAACCAAGGACATCAGAAAAAATTTAACCTCTGACACTATATAGTTATAGCAAATAGTAAACACGGCCTAAACTTCAGCCAGATCAACATAAAACTTCACACTAAAGGCCTACTGACCTCAGTACTTTTACCCAGTACATCATGTCTGGATTTCAACAAAAATTAAAAGGCGTGCTACCAGATTAAAAATGCAATTTGAAGAGACAGATCAATTATCAGAACCAAAGTCAGATGTGGCAGGAATGTCAGAATTATCAGACTAAAAATATAAAATAACTATGATTATTATGCTAAAGCCTCTAATGGACAAAGTGGACAGCATGCAAGAACAGATGGGTAATGTAGCAAGCAGAGTGTTGGGAAGTCTAAGAAAGAATCAAAAGGAAATGCTAGAAATAAAAAAACACTGTAACAGAATAGAAGAATGCCTTTGATGGACTCATCAATACACTGGATGTGGCCAGGGAAAGAACCAGTGACCTTGAATAAATGTCAATAGAAACTTCCAAAACTGGAGAAAAAAAAAGAGAAAAAAGACAGAGAAAATACTGAAATGGAATACCCAAGGACTGTAGGACAATTTAAAAGGGTGTAACATATGAAGGAGAATAAATAAAGAAATGAACAGAAGAAATATTTGAAACAATAATGACTAAGAATTTCCCCAAATTGATGTCAGATACCAAATCACAAAACTGAAAAGCTCAGAGATCACCAAGCATGATAAATACCAGAAAGACTACATCCATGCATATCATATTTAAACTAGAGAAAATCAAAGATAATGAAAAATCTTGAAAGTAGCCAGAGGAAAAAGACAACTTACCTATAGAGAAACAAAGATAGGAATTACATATGACTTCTCCTCAGTAACCATGCAAATAGAAAGAGAGTGGAGTGAAATATTTAAAGCGTTGAGGGAAAAAAATCAACATAGAATTCTATATCCTGCAAAACTGCCCTTCAAAAGTGAAGGAGAAATAAAGACTTTCTCAGACAAACAAAAATTGAAGGAATTTGTTGCCAGTAGACCTACCTTGCAAGAAATATTAAAAGAAGCTCTTCAGAAAGAGGGAAATTATATAGATCAGAAACTAAAGAACGGAAGGTCATTAGAGACAGAATAAGTGAAAAAACTCTAATTATCTGCAATCAATTGATATAATAGATAAGAGTTTGTTCAAAATAATAATAGCAACAATGTATTCAATTATTATAGCTTATGTCTAAGTGAAATCAATGACAACATTGATATGAAGGACAAGAGAGAAATTAGTAATACTTTGTTTGAAGGTACTTGAGCTACACATGAAGCGGTATAGTGTTATGTGAAAGTACACTTAGATTAGTTGTAAATACGTATTGAAAACTCTAGGAAAAGCAATAAAGAAAACAATTACATTCACAATAGCATCAAAAACAATAAAGTACTTAGGAATAAATTTAACCAAGAAGTTAAAAGATCTGTACACTGAAAACTACAAGACTTTGATGAAAGAAATTGAAAAAGACACAAACAAATGGAAAGATATCCCATGTCCATGGATCAGAAGAATTAATATTGTGAAAATGTCTATACTACCAAAAGCCATCTACAGATTCAACGCAATCCCTATAAAATTCCAATGGAACTTTCTACAGAAATACAAAAAACAATTACAAAATTTGTATGGAACCACAAAAGATCCCAAATAGCCAAAGAATCCTGAGAAAGAAAATAAAGTCAGAGGCATCACACTTCCCAATTTCAAACTATACTACTAAGCTATAGTAATTTAAAAGGTATGGTACTGGCATAAAAATAGACACATACACCAATGGAACAGAATCAAGAGCCCAGAAATAAACCCTCACATACAAAATCAACTAACATTTGACAAAAGAGCCAAGAACATGCAATGGGTAAAGGATAGTTTCTTCAATAAATGGTGTTGGGAAACTGGATAACCACATATAGGAAAATGAAATTGGACCCCGATCTCACACCGCTTACAAAAATTAACCTGAAATGGATTAAAGACTTAAACTAAAACCTGAAATGATAAAACTCCTAGAATAAAACATAGGGGAAAAGCTCCTTGACATTGGTCTTGGCATTTTTTGGATATGACCCCAAAGGCACAAGTAACAAAAGAAAAAATAAACAAGTGAGACCACATCAAACAGAAAAGCTTCTGCATAGCAAAAGAAATAATCAATAAAATAAAATGACAACCTACAGAATGGGTGAAGATATTTGCAAATTAAATATCTTACAAGGGACTAGTATCCAAAATATATAAATAACTCATGCAACTCAATTGCAAAAAAAAAAAAAACTCTGACTAAAAAATGGGCAGAGGAACTGAATAGACCTCTTTCTAAAGAAGATATCCAAATGGCCAACAGGCACATGAAAAGATGTTCAACACCACTAATTATTAGGGAAATGCAAATCAAAACTACAACGAGCTATTACCTCACATCTGTTAAAATGGCTATCAGCAAAAAGACAAGAGATAAGTGTTGGCAAGCAGAAAAGGGAACTCTTGTGCACTGTTGGTGGGAATGTAAACAAGTATGGCCATTATGGAATACAGTATGGAGGTCCCTCAAAAAATTTTAAAAAGAACTACTACATGATCCAGCAATCCCAATTCTGAGTATGTATATGAAGGTAATGAAATTGCTGTCTCAGAGCTGCACCCCATATTCATTGCAAAATCATTCACATTAATGTTAGCCAGAACATGGAAACAACCCAAATGTCCATCAACAAATGAACTGATAAAGAAGATATGGTATATAAACAATGGTATATTATTCAGCCATGAGAAAGAAAGAACCTTGCCATTTGTGACAAAATGGATTGCCCTTGAGGGCAACATGCTAAGTGAAATAAATTAGCAAAAGACAAATACTGTATGATGTCACTTATATGTGGAATCTATAAAAAGCCAAATTCATAGAAACAGAATAGAAAGATGATTAATAGGAGCTGGGAGCTGGAGGAAGTGGGGAGATGTTAGTCAAAGAATACAAACTTTCAGTTATAAGATAAGTTCTGGGGATTTAATGTATACCATGGTGATCATAGCTAGTAATACTGTATTATGTACTTGAAAGTTGCTAAGAGAGTAGATCTTAAATGTTTTTACCACAAAAGGTCAATGGTAATTATGTCACATGATGGAGGTGTTAGCAAATATTCTAGTGGTAATCATTTTGCAATATATGTGTATCAAATCAAAACACTGTACACCTTAAGCCTACACAAGGATATATGTCAATTACATATCAATAAAGCTGATAAAGAAGAAAAATATAGGACAACCACTAAAAAAATGATAGTTAATATGTTAAGAAAGGAGAGAAAATTGAATTGTATAAAATGCCCAACAAAAAACAGAGAAGGCAAGAAAAAAGTGGAAGACAAAAAAAGAAACAAACAAGGACAATGGATAGAAACCATTAATAAGTATGGTAGATATTGATCCAACTATATAAATACTGAATTTAAATGTCGGTGGTCCAAATGCAACAATTAAAAGACAAAGACTGTCAGTGTGGTTAAAAAAAGACCCAATTACATGTTGATTACAGGAAAGGTTGTAGGATACAAAATTAATATACAAAATCAATTACTTTCTAAACACCATCAATGAACAAATGTAATTTAAATTAAAACTACAATACCATTCTTGTTAGCACCCCCCAAAACTAAATACTTGGGTGTAAATCTAACAAAATATGTGCGAGATCTATATGACAAAAACTACAAAATTCTGACGAATAAAATCAAAGAACTGAATAAATAGATATTCCATGTTCACGGATATGAAGACTCAATATTGTCAAGATGTCAGTTATTCCAAACTTGTTATATAGATTCAATGCAATCCTAATAAAAATTACAGCAAGTTATTTTGTGGATATCAATAAACTAATTCTAAAGTATATATGGAGAAACAAAAGACCCAGAATAGCCAACAGAATATCGAAGGAAAAAAACAAAGTCACAGGACTGATATTACCTGATTTGAAGCTTTAATATAAAGTTAAAGTAGTCAAAAAAGTGTGATATTGGCAAAAGAACAAATAATTCAATGGAACAGAGTAGAAGCCCAGAAACAAACCCACACAAGTATAGTCAACTGATCTTTGACAAACGAGCAAAGGCAATATAGTGGCCAAAAGATTCTCTTCTACAAATTGTGCTGGAATGACTGGATACCCACAGGCAGAAAAAATTAATCTAGACATAGACCTTACATCCCTCATAAAATTAACTTAGAATGGATCTTAGACCTAAACATAAAATGCAAAACTGTAAAACTTCTGGAAGATAACATAGGAGAAAATCTAGGTGACCTTGTGTTTAGTGATGACTATTTAGATAAAACACCAAAGGCACAATCCGTGAAAAAATTAATTGATAAGATGGACTTCATTAAAATTAAAAACTTGTATTCTGAGAAAGACATTGTCAAGAGAATGAGAAAACAAGCCACAGATAGGGAGAGATATTTGCAAAAGACATACCTGATTAAGGACTGTATCCAAAATATACAAAGAACTCTTAAAATTCAACAATTAAAAAATGAACATCTTGATTTAGGAAAGGGGAAATATCTGATTAGAGAGCTCACTATAGATTTACAGATGACAAATAAGCACATAAAAAATTCTCAATGTCATATGTCATTAGGGAATTGCAAATTAAAACAACAGCAAGATACCACTACACACATATTAGAATGAGTAAAATCTAAAACACTGACAACATCAAATGCTGGAAAGGACGTGGAGCAATAGAAACTCTCATTAATTGCTGGTGGGAATGCAAAATGGTACAGCCACCTTGGAAGAGAGTTTGGCAATTTTTTGCAAAGTTAAATACACTCTTACTATACAATCCAGCAGTAGTGCTCCCTGGTATTTACCCAAATGGGTTGAAAATTTATGTCCACATGAAAACCTGCACATGGATATTTATAGCAGTTTTATTCATAATTGGCAAAACTTAGACGCAACTGAAATATCCTTCAATAGATGAATGGATAAAAAAAAAACCTCTGGTACATCCACACAATGGAATATTATTCACCTATACAGGAAATGAGCTATCATGCTACAAAAAGACATGGAAGATTGCTTCCACGTCTTGGCTATTGTAAATAATGCTGCGATGAACATAGGGGTGCATGGGACTTTTGGAATTGCTGATTTCAAGTTCTTTGGATAGATACCCAGTAGCCATAAAAAAGGATAAAATCGTCCCATTCACAACAACATGGATGGACCTTGAGGGTATTATGCTAAGTGAAATAAGCCAGATAGACAAAGACGAACTCTCTATGACTCCACTCATGGGTGGAAGTTAAACGTATACACGAAGAGAATTGACTGGTGGTTACCAGGGGAAAGGGGGGAAGGGCACAAAGGGTGAAGTGGTGCACCCACAACATGACTAACAATAATGTACAGCTGAAATTTCACAAGGTTGTTATCTATCATAATTTTAATAAAAAGTTAAAAAGAAAAAGACATGGAAGAACCTTAAGTGCACACTGCTAAGTGAAAGAAGTCAATATGAAAAGGTTCCATATTTTATTATTCCAACTATGTGACATTATAGAAAAGATAAAACTATGGAGACAACAATAATCAGGGATTTTAGAGGAGGGAGGCATGAATCAGTCATGCACAGGGGATTTTTGAGGCAATAAAACTATTTTGTATGACACTGTAATGGTGAATACATGTCATTACATATTTGTCAAAACCCATAAAATAGACAACATAAAGAGGAAACCCTAATGCAAACTATAGGATTTAATTAATGATAGCATATCAATATTGGCTCAATTGTAACAAAAATGCCACACTAATACAAGATGTTCATAATAGAGTAACTCAGGGGTTGAGGGGGTATATGGGAACTACCTTCACTTTCTACTCAATTTTTCAGTAAAGTTAAATCTGCTGAAAGCATAGTCTATAGATTTTTGAAAAAATAGCATTAAGGAAATAGAAAGGCAAGCCTAGACTAGATGAAGTGATTCACACAGTACATATATTTTAGAAAGAACTTGTATCCAAGATATAAAAAGAGCTATTATAACTCAGTAATAAGAAGATAAATAATCCAATTAAAAGTCACTCTGGAGCCAGCCCTGATGACCTAGTAGTTAAAGTTTGGTGCACTCTGTTTCAGTGGCCCGGGTTCAGTTCCCAAGTGTGGAACCACATCACTCATCTGTCAGTAGCCATGCTGTGGTGGCAGCTCACATAGAAAAACTAGAAGGACTTAGAGCTATATACAACTATGTGCTGGGGGTTTGGGGAGAGAAAAAAAAGAGAGGAAGATTGGCAACAGATGTTAGCTCAGGGCGAATCTTTCCCAGCAAAAACAAACAAACAAACAAAAAAGTGACTCTGACTTTTTGATTTCAAACTTACTACAAAGCTAGAATAATTAAAACAGTGTGGTGTTGTAATAAGGAGAGATATATAGTCGATGGAATAGAACTAAGAATTCAGAAATAAACTCATATATTTATAGTCAATAGATTTTTGATGACTTCCAAGATCATTCGATGGGAAAGGATTAGTCTCTTCAACAAATTGTGCAGGAAAACTAGCCATCCACATGCAAAAAAATGAAACTAGATCCTTACCTCACATCATATACAAAAATTAAATACAAATGGATCAAACATCTAAATATAAGAGCTGAAACTATAAAACTCTTACAAGAGATCATAGGGGTAAATCTTCATGATCTTGGATGTGGCAATGATTTCTTAGATTTGACACCTAAAGCACAAGCAACAAAGAAAAAATAGATAAACTGGAGTTTATCAAAATTATAAAGACTTTTGCACATCAAAGGACATTATTGAGAAAGAACAAAGAGATAACCCATGGAATGGGAGAAAATATTTGCATATCATATACTTGATAAGGGTCTAGTGTCCAGATTATATGAAGAGTTCTTACAACTCAACATCAAAAAGACAAACAACATAATTAAAAATATGCAAAGGACTTAAATAGACCTTTCTACAAGGAAGACATACAAATGGCCAACAAACACTTGAAAAGAAACTCAACATCAATCATTAGGGAAATGCTCATCAAAACCACAGTGAAGTATCATTTTGCACCGACTAGAATAACTGTAATAAAAGATGAAAAAAATATCAATGAGGATGTGGAGCAATTGGAACCCTTGTACCTTGCTGATGGGAATGTCAAATGACGCAACCAGTTTGGAAAACAGTTTGGAGTTTCCTCATAAATTTAAACGTAGAATTATCATATGATCCAGCAATTCCATTTCTAAGCATATACCAAAAAAATTGAAAACAAGGTTTCTAACAAAAATTTGTGCACAAATGTTCATAGCAACACTAGTCATTATCCAAATGTGGAGCCAAATGTCCACAAACCGATGAATGGATAAACAAAATGTGCTATATCCATATGATGGAATCTTATTCAGCCACAAAAAGTAGTTGTACATGGTACAACTAAGATGAACCTTGAAACCATATGCTAAGTGAAAGAAGCCAGACACAAAAGGTCATCTACTGCATGATTCCATTTATATGAAGTATCCATAATAGTTAAATTCATAGAGACACACATCAGTGGTTGCTAGGGGGAGGGGGAGGGATAAATGGAGGATGTTTAATGGGTATCGGTTTTCCTTTTGCAGTTATGAAAATGTTTTGAAAGTAGATGAAGGTAGTGGTTGCACAACATTGTGAATAGACTAAACGCCACTGATTTGTACACTTTAAAGTTGTTAATTTTATACTGTGTAAATTTTATCTCAACAATAAACACTACTAAAAATCAAGATGGATTGTTAAAAAGTATTCAAGTGACCCAGGAGAAGGCAAGAAAACAGAACCATGGGGATAAGAACTAGAAGGAAAAACAGAAAACAAATAATAAATGGCAGACTTTATTGCTAACATATCAATAACTACCTTTAAGGTAAATGGTATAAATGCACCTATCGAAAAGCAGAGATTTTCTAACTAAATAAAAATATAAGAACACAGCTCAACTATATGTTATTTGTAAGAAACACTTCAAATGTAATCACATAAGGAATATTGAAAGTAGAAGGGTGGGTAAATACATATTATGCAAATATTAATTAAAAAGAAGCATAACTATACTAATATCAGATAAAGTCAATTTCAGAGGAAAGTCTATTAGTAGATACAAAGAAGGATAATCACAAAAGAATCAATACAGCGGGAAGACATAATGACCTTATATGTGTGGGCACCAAACAACAGAGCCTCTCAATACATGAATTAAAAGCTGATAGTGCTTAAGGAGAAATAGATAATTTTGCCATTGTAGTTGAGGACTTCAACACATGCCTTTGAGCATTTGATAGACAACAAGACAGAAAATCAGCAAGCATATAGAAGTGAACAGCGCAATCAGCCAATAGGATCTAATTGCTGTATATAGAGAACACTCCATCCATCATTAGCAAAATAAACATTTTGTAAGCATCCATGGAACGTTCACCAAAATAGACAATATCTTGGTCCGTAAAATTAACCTCAACAAATTTAAAAGAATAGAAATCATATAGAGTATGTTCTCTGACATAATAAAACAAACTAAAAATAAATAACAGAAAGACAACAGGAATATTTCTAAACATGTGGAAGTTAAATACACTTCTAAATACTCCAGTGGTCCAAGAAAAAAATCTCACAATAAATGAAAAAGCATGTAGAACTGAATGGAAATGAAACTACAACAAACTGAAATATTTGGGATGTACTCAAAGTAGTTCTGAAAGGGAAATTTATGGTACAAAATGCTTATATTAGAAAAGAGAAAAAGTCTCAAATAAATAGTCTAAGATACTAACTTAAGAAATTGGGAAAAGAAAAAAAAGCAACATAAACATAAACCCAAAGCAGACAGAAGAAAAAAATAATGAAGATAGCAGTAGAAATCAATGAAACTGAATACGACAACAGTAGATCAAAGCCAAATAAAAACCTAGTTCTTGAAAAAAATCAATAATCAATGATCCTCTACCAAGACTGATGTAAATGAGAGAAGTCACAAACCACCAATAGCAAGAAAAAAATAGGAAGCTACTTCAGATCTTGCAATCATTACAAGGATAGAGAATAGCATGATACACTTTTCAATCATAAATTTTACAACCTAGAAGAATAAAATAAATTCCTGAGACACAAACTTTCAAAACTCAAAGATGAAGCAAATAATTTGAATAGTCCTATACCACTAAATAAATTCAATTTATAATTACACAGCTGCCAACAAAGAAATCTCCGAGATTAGATGGTTTTACTGTAGAATTATGTCAAGCTTTAAAGGAAGAATTAATGTCAATTTTACACAATCTCTTCAAGAAAATAAGAGGGGCAGGCCCAGTGGCGCAGCAGTTAAGTTCGCACGTTCCACTTCTCGACGGCCCCGGGGTTCGCTGGTTCGGATCCCGGGTGCGGACATGGCACCGCTTGGCACGCCATGTTGTGGTAGGCGTCCCACGTGTAAAGTAGAGGAAGATGGGCACGATGTTAGCTCAGGGTCAGGCTTCCTCAGCAAAAAGAGGAGGACTGGCAGTAGTTAGCTCAGGGCTAATCTTCCTCAAAATAAAAAGAAAATAAGAAAGTAGGAAACATCTCTAAGTTATTTTATGAGGACACCTTTACCAAAACCTGGCAAAGTCAGTACAACAAAAGAAAACCACAGACCAATATCTATCATAAACATAAGATGTAAAATTATTATTAATATATTAGCATATCAAATCACTCTATAAAAAGAATTATACACCAAGTCCAAGTGGGATTTATTCCTTGTACGCAAGCCTGATTTAGTATTCAGAAACCAATCAATGTGATCCACCATATCAACAGACCGAAGAAGTAAAGCCATATGATTCTATTAATTGATGCAAAAGAATTTGACAAAATCTAATACCCATTCCTAACAAAAACTCTGAGCAATCTAAGAATAGAAGGGAACTACCTTACCTTGATAAAGAGCATATACAACAAAAAAAGCTAAAGTCATATTTAATGGTAAGTGACTCAATGTTTTCCCCCTAATTTCATGAACAAAGCAAGGATATCTGCTCTTACCACTCTTATTTAACATATTATTTAAATTCTAGCCACTACAATAAGGCTAAATAAATAAATGGCATAAAGATTAGAAAAGAAATAAAACTGCTCCTATTTGCACTTGACATAATTATCTATGCACAAAATTCAAAGGAATGTAAAACACTCCTAATAAGTGAGTTCTACAAGTTCACGACATACAAGATTCTCACTCCAAAAACAACCACATTTCTATACTAACAATGAATATGTGAAAAACAAAATTAAAAACACAATGTCATTTCCATTCACTCCAAAGGAAATGAAATACTTAGGTATACACTTAACAAACATGTAAAGGATCTGCATATGGAAAATTATAAAGTACTAATGAAAGAAATCAAAGAAGACCTAAATAATTGGAGAGACCTACCATGTTCATGGTAGACTGGAAACTGTAAAGACAATTTTCTCCAAATTAATCTCTTGATTTAATCCAATTCTTTTCAAAACTCCAGAAAACTTTTTGATAGACATAAACAAGCTTATTCTAAAATTTATATGGAAGGACACAGGCTCTGGAATAACTAAAACAATATTGAAAAAGTAGAATAAAGTGGGAGGAATTCCTCTACCCATTATTAATGCCTGCTTTGTAGCTACAATAATCAAGACATTGTGGTATCGGCAGAGGGATAGACACATAAATCAATGGAACACAATAGAGAACCTAGAAATAGACTCACACAAATATGCCCAACTGATTTTGATAAAGTTGTGAAAATAATTCAATGGGAGAAGGATAACCTTTTCAACAAATGGAATTGGAGTAATTTGACATCCATAGGCAAACAATGAACATTAACCTAAATCCTACACCTTGTACAAAAATTTATTCAATATGGATCATGGACTTAAATGTATAATGTAAAAGTATAAAAGTTTTAGAAAAACTCATAGGAGAAAATCTTTGGGGTGTAAGACTTCTCAGACTAGGCATCAAAAACGTGATCCATGACAGGAAAGAAGGATATATTGTCCCTAGTCAAAATTAAATACTTTTGCTTTGTGATAGATCCTATGGAGAGGATGAAAAGACGTTCTAAAGACTTGGAGAAAATATTTGCAAACCACGTGTTCAACAATGGAAGAACTCTCAGAACTCAACAGTAAAAGATACCCAAAAAACAAAAAGAAAAAGAACCCAACACACCACTTCAAAATAGGCAAAATATGTGAGCAGGCACTTCAGAATAGAGAATGTACAAATAAATAATTAGCACATGAAAAGATGTTCAATGTCATTAGCAATTAGGGAAAGACAAATTAAAACCACAATGGCATATCACTACACATTCATCAGAAATGTTAAAAAAAATAGCAATAACTCTAAGTGGTAGACAGAGTGTAGAGAAACTGGATCACTCATACATTGTTGGTGGGTGTGTAAAATGGAAGATAGTTTCACAGTTTCTTATAAAACTAAATATGCAATTAAGATATGACTTGGCAATTCACTTTTGGGAATTTATCCCAGAGAAATGGAAGCTTATGTTTACTCAAAAACAAGTACACAAATGTTCACAGTAGCTTTATTTATTATATTATATTTATTATAGCCCCAAACTGGAAACAACTCAGATGTCCTTCAATAGGTGAATAGTGTAACAAACTGGTACATCTATACCATGAAACATGACTTAGCAATAAAAAAGAAAGAATTATTTAAGACATGCAAAAACTTGAATGAGCCTCCATCTGGAATTATGCTGAGTGAAAAATACTAATCCAAAAATGTAACAAATGGTATCATTCTATTTATATAACATTTTTTAAATGACAAAATTATAGAAATGGAGAACAAATTTGTTATTACCAGGGTTTGCAGAGGGTTGAAGGGAGATGGGTGAGATACAACCTTACTTTAAATTAAAAAAAGCATTGTGAGGAATCTTTGTGATGATAGTACTGCTCTGTATCTTGACTGTGGTGGTGAACACAACCTATACGTGTGATAAAATTGCATGAACTAAACATATGAATGCTCATACAAAAGTTCATGTAAAACTGTTGAAATTTGAATAAAATCAATGGAGTATATCAATGTTAATATTTTTGTTGTTATTTTTCTATAGTTTTGTAAGCTGTTACCACTGGGAGAAACTGCATAAAGAGTATACCTGACCTCTATAGAAGAGTACACTCCATCTCTCTCTACTTTTTTTATGACACTGCACATTATTTTTTTTTATTTTCTCAAAATAGGTTTAATTAAAAATAAAGAAATCCAGGTTAACGTTGTACTCAATGGTGAAATACTGAAAGCTTTTTCCATAAGATCAGGAACAGGTCAAGGATGCCTGCTTTTGCTAGTTGTATTCAAAATAATATTGGAAGTTCCAGTTAGAGCCACAAGGTAAGAAAAAGAAATGAAAGACATGCATATTGGAAAAGAAGTAAAATGACCTCTGGTCATAGAGGACATGATCTGATATGTAGAAAATTCTATAGATTTCAAAATATATAAAGAACTCAGACAACTTTATAGCATTTAGACAAATAACTCGATTCAAAAATGGGCAAAAACCTGAATAGACATTTTTACAAAGAAGACATACAAATGGCCAACAGATACATGAAAAGATGCTGAATATCACTAGTCATCAGGGAAATGCAAATCAAAACCACAATATCACCTCACACCTTTTAGGGTAGCTGTTATCAAAAAGATAAGAGAGAAGTGTTGGCAAGGAAGTGGAGCAAATGGAACCCTTGTGCACTGTTGGATGGAATGTAAATTGGTACGGCCATTATAGAAAATAGTACGGAGGGTCTTCAAAAGATTGAAAATAGAACTACCACTATATGATTCAGCAATCCCGCCTCTGGGTATATATCCAAAGGAAAGAAGATCAGTTATGTCAAAGAAATATCTGCATCCCCATGTTTATTGCAGTATTATTCAGAACAGCCAAGCCATGGAAACTATATATACAAAATGGAATATTATTCAGCCATAAAAAGAAGAAAATTCTGCCATTTGCAACAACATGGATGAACCTGGAGGACATTATGCAAAGT